>NC_141696.1:888756973-891158693 GCF_964263255.1 Lissotriton vulgaris
TTTTTAAAATAAGGAAATGAAAATGATTTTGCATTTCCGTGAAACTATAAAAACGTCACTTTGGTGCGCCGCGTAAGCGCCCCCGGAAGCACCTACGTTCGCGCTGCGTATGCGCCCCGGAAGCGCCTACGTTCGCGCCGCGTGTGCGCACCCGGAAGCGCTCCGGTGCGCGCAGCGTCAGCGCGTCAAGTCATGTGACCTTAAAATAACACTTTTCATTGGTTGCTAACAGTTTTTTTTACGAAGAATGAAATCCCCACCCATTTCCTTCACTTATTCTTTCACTTTTGTGACTGAAAGACCTGTTTTTTGCTCTTGGATCTTTCTTGGTTTACCATGGCTGCCAGAGAATCCAGCAGTGATGAAGAGCCTGAATCCATCAATGGAGCCTCCTCAGCCAAAGGTGAAGGAGCATTTCATTTGGAATTTTTTTACAATTCCACCTAACCAGAAAAAGGTGAATGCTCCAAAAGTGGAGTGCAGGATCTGCAAACAAGTCCTGTCACGGGGTGACCCCAAAAAGAAATATTCTTTTGGGAACTTTACAGTGATACGGCATGTGGAGAGGAAGCACCCCCAGAATTTTGCCCGGGAAACTCTCTGGGCTCTGGCACAAGAGGTTCCCAGTGATGGGGCCTCTACATCCACCGGAAGAGCAACTACTTCTGGGAGGGGACGATCGCAGGAGCAAGTTCCAAATATACAACCTGCTTTCAACGATGCTGTCGTGAAATGCAGATACTGCGATCAACTCCTTACCTATGGGGAGCAAAGTGTCCTGCTCATGGTTCGAGCTTTGGAGAACCATCACTGCCGTTCCCATCCCTAATTTTTTATTTTTTTTTATCCTGTTGAGCAGTTTCCATTCCCTATTTTTGTTTCTGTTCTTAAAAAAAAGAAGAAAAAAAAAGTTCTTTTCAGAACTACCTCCAATTATCATGAAAGAGTATAATGTGGCGCAGGGGTTTAAAAAGTGACGCATCTACCTAGGTGCGTCACTTTTTAAATATGGCGCAACGAGGCACATTTTTTACATTGCTGGTGCATCACAAAAAGTGACGCACCAGCGGCGCAAAACTGTCGCAAGGCCTTCATAAATAAGGCCCTGGATTTTCCCCATGCTTTGCTCCCCGGTGCGCTCCCCGGTGCGCGTACCGGGCGTTCCCCCTGCGCAAATCAATTTTTTTTTTAATGCCCCGCGGGACCCTATTATAGCCCCCACATCAAACCTAGCGGGTCAGGGGGGGTCTACCCTGCCCCCTTATAGTCATTTCTCCCTTTTTTTTATGCCACCTCTTGTGTCTCGATCCTACCGAGCCACAAGATGGCGGCCGCTCCGGACTGTTTCGAATGTTTACAGACACCCGAGAGCCAATCAGCTTTCCGTGCGCAAGACGCGTGGCGCGCCCGGAGCGCTCCCCGGTGGGCGTACCTGGGCGCGGCTATAGATATATATATTTTTTTGAACCTAAATTACTCAAAAACCACTGGAGCACATATCTTGAGACATAGCAAAGGCACATCGGGCTACCAGTCCCTACAATTTTGCCAAGTTTGGTGGAAATCCATTCAGCCGTTCGGGCTAAAAGTGAAATCGACCGCCCTATGGAAATTAACATGGGGAAAACGCGTTTTGGGACTCCCCTTTTATCTTGGCCCCCGCTTGATGAATCCCCCCCAAACTTTCAGGGAAGGAGCGGAGCGCCGCAAGGCCATTTTGAGGAAATTTTCAGGCAGATTCGTCAACCGGCGCCAAAGTTAATCCAAATAGAATTTTGAGATTTAACATTGAAAAAAATCCTAACTATAACTACCTACTGGCGACCGCCAGTAGGTAATATATATACTAGACAAACTAGACACTAATGTGACCAATGTGACAACAGCAAGATTTATTACTACATATTGCGCCCAAAGTTCTAGGCTTAGTCAAATCATTAGATCTGAATGGCCGATTGTGCTGACAGATGTAATTCTAGGTCCATTTTTGCCCAAATCTCCGGCTATCACTTTCAGGAGAGCTCCCTCCATGAAAGATTCTCTAGATCGTACACAGCCAGAGCTTCAACCTAAAACCACTTGGCTTAACAAACCTGGCGTTTATAGATGTACTTCGTGCCGTGCCTGCACTTTTGCAGTCAATGGTACTCACTATACATCTGCTTTCAGTGACCGTGTCATTCCGATCAGGGAACATCTGACATGTCGCAGTGACTTTGTAGTCTACTAATTAACCTGCACATGTTCTTTATCTTACATTGGGAGCCCTAAGTTGCAAGCTTACCAACGTATTCTGCAACACATACGGGCCATAGTTAATTCGGATATGAATTACCCTGTTGCACGCCATTTCAAATCAGTGCACGACAAAAAATTGAAAGACCTAAAATACACTTTATTGTGCTCTGTGGATAACCCTGGAAGGGGTGGGGATCAAGAAAAACTTCTCCGTCAAAGAGAAGCCTTTTTTATTCTTTTGCTCGATACCAGATCCCCCAACGGTTTAAATGCTTTTGATGAATTACATCATTATCTGTGAAATTTGTGGTTTTCTGTCAGAGTTTTTATTGAAATGAATTTTGCCCCTTACATTTTGATGTTTTTCTTCAAATTTTTGATGGTTTGTGTGGTTCATACTTTCTGATTTGGAAGTTCAAGATGAAATAGCTGTTGATGAATTATAAATGAAAAGTAGTCTTTAAAATTATGGATAATTTTATATGCACATTTAATATATTTTCAGTTTGCATATATTTTCTGTATTGAGAGAATTTTGGCAGTTTTCTGTAAGAGAGTCTTCTGTTGCTATGTTTATTCCATGTATTGAACAGTATATTTTTTGGTCTAATTATCTGCATTTATACATACAAGCAATCTTGTGATGATCATTTTTTTATCAGGCCATTATGTTATGTTTAGGAACCTCATTTTGCACTTGCAATAGATTTTCTGTTGGGGTTTGTTATATTTGTCCCTCTGTTATATGACGGGTGGACGGGTTGATTACATCACCATTTCTTCTTTTATTAGATACACAGAGAGGGTTTGTGTTATTTACTATGAACTCCCTTTTGTATTTTGAAATGTGTTACACTTGGCCTGTTTGAGCACTATGCTCGGATTCATTTTTTGGCTCATGTATTTGACATGGGGTATTTTGTTGTTTGACGTCACATTTAATTTATTGCTTGTCTGCAACTTTGTAATACCCATGCGGCCTGTTTCTTTAGGCGCTTGGGCTTTTAATCCTGATTTAACTCACTGCCTACTCCTGACGCGTCATGTGACCAAGCTCCGTCCGTGGAGCGAAACGCGTCAGGGAGGGCACTTGCTCTTGCACTTTCTGCATAATAAAATGCACTGCTGACACTGGACTTTTGTGCTGGCTGATGATTTAACATCGCATTTCACGTATTGAGGCTTTTGAGGTCTGCGCCCGCTTGAACCGATATCCAAAGCGGTTGGGACCCTGTTTGTTTATTTGTATACCGGGAGTGGATTGCTTCCAGTTTTCGTCGACCCGCCCATTGTTTGGAGGCACGGCGTTTGGCAATCCGACTACGCTTCTGGCGTTTGGAAATTAAACTGTTCAGGTACTCTTGCCGTGCCCCCCGTAACTCAAGAACTGAGGCATTTGCTGGCGTGCTATCGGTGACCGGACCCGGTGTGGAGCTTCGCTGCCGGAGAGGTCGGCGGACTTTCTTCGGCGTTTGGAGGCGGAAGCCGGTAGGGCACCGTAGGTGCATCTTTGCCCTTTGCATATGCTTAGAGTTTAGCTGGATTTTGGGCTTGTTTCCTCAAATAATACAGCCAAACCAGCAGTGAAGCGGTATACACTGAAACCGCCGACGACATCTGCAGAATATGTTTTCCAGCGATGCGTTAAGGAGTAGGGAGACGGCAGCGGAGGCTCTATATGGGAACCTGCCAACTACTACATCAGAGACTACTCAAGAGAATCGTACTACCAGCACTAACAGTAACACGAAGGATCTTTTAAAGACTCTGGAGAAGTTACTCCGCAGCGAGTTATCTAAGTGGTGGGAGAAAAAATCTCTAGAAAAATATATTGAGGCTAATCGTGTACCCCGGGGCTTATGAGTCATGATTGTTCCTACCTATGAAAACCCGGACCCCAAAATGTTGCAGGAATGGGCAGAAAACAATCTACAATCATCAAGAAACATGCTGTTGATTTTGATTAAATATGCCCATACTGACAGGGAAGCGTTATTGATTGAAATTGACAAGATTAATGCTCTGCTAGAGGCATCAGGTGAAACTGAATTGATAGTTAACACCAGGAAGGAAATTGATCAATGCTTGGCGAAATTGGAACAAACTATTCAAGAGCGCAAAATACATAAATTTGCTAGAGACAAGCAAGACTATGCTACAGGGCGTATTTTTACGTTCTCCCGAAAGTATGACTCATACAAAAGGAAGGCAATGTCTGTCCAACATAAACCAAGTGCTTCCTCTAATTCTAATGTACAAACTGCTGCTGCTGGTACAACTAACAATGACAATTTATCAGTAGCTTCTTTCACCGGCTCTGAAGAAAGTACATCTTCTGTAGATGCAGGGGCTTCTGATCTGGCAACTTTCTCAGTAGTGGATGAACTAAATTTTGTAAGCGAGGACCGGAGGTATTCTCTGCGCTCACGGAACAATCCTCCACAAGCAGGCAAAGTAGCAGCCAAAAACGTCGGCGCAGGAAACGAGCTGCCAAAAAGAGGTGGAGGGAGGGGCAGAACGCGCAGGAATTGGAACAAATAACCAATGCACAAGACAATACAGTAATCAATTTGACTGATTTGGTACTTTCTAAGGCGGAGGAGCAGCTTCTCTCTTTGGGCTTGTCCTATTGTCCACCTAACAACTTTTCTTATGTCCAGGCACGGATTGATGTGTTTAAATTCATTAGGAAGATTAAATTACAAAAATTCTTCCTATTACATCCGGAAAACCCAAACAGGTGTGACACAGAACAAGCAACTCCATCAGTAGAGGAAGCGCTTTCAGTCAGGAATCTGCAGGGTCTACAAACCCTTATTTCCTTAGCTAACGAAGAAAGTTCACAAAATGAACCTACAGTCAGCCAAATTCTTACAGTTAATCGATCACCATCTACGGCCTTTCGGGGAAAGTCAACATTCATCATTCATGCCATTGATGTCTAAAGACGCTGTCGATGTCTTCAGTGACAGGGTCATCACGGAACTTAAGACTTTGAATAAGACGATACTGGGAAAGAAGAAACAATGTGACTTTAATAACATGCAGTACACTAAACTTGTGAAAAAGATTCAGGGTAACAATCAGGTAATTGTGAAGAGTTTAGACAAGGGGGGAAACACCGTATTGTGGGCAAAAAGTGATTACGTTACAGAGGCAGCCCGCCAACTCGATGATTCCCTTTGTTACTCTAAAACCACCAAATTTGCAATGCTAAATAGTCATGATAAAACCAGAAAGGATATTAATGCCTGGTTCAGACGTGGTTTATTGACTAAAGAGGAATCGAAATTCTTGAATGTATTGCACCCCATTACACCTTTGTTTTATTTGTTACCCAAAATCCACAAGTGCACTTTCCCAGTCCCAGGTCGTCCTATTATTTCAGCACAGGGTAGCATGAATGAGAATATTTCAAAATATGTTGATTTTTTTCTTCAGCCTCATATGATTTCTCTCCCTTCTTTTCTTATAGATACCACAGATTTTTTGGGTAAGATTAATTGCATCACCTGGGGTCCTGAGTTATGTTTCCTGGTGATGGATATTGAAGCACTTTATACCAGCATCAACCATCTCCAGGGTTTGGAAGCTGTCCAGTTCTTTTTGGATTCCCGGGAGGCAACTATGAGGGATCACAATCTCATGTTATTAGACATGATCCGCATTTGCCTCTTTAATAATTATTTCCAGTTTGGCAGGGACTTTTATCATCAGGAACGTGGAGTGGCAATGGGTTCATGCTTCTCCCCCAGCTATTCTTGCTTGCATGTTGGCTGGTGGGAGAGGCATGTTCTTGGCGTCACCCATGCCCATTGGCTCCCCCACTTACTAGCTTACTGGAGATTCATTGACGATATTTTTATCATCTGGAAGGGATCACAAGCTCTGGCAGCTGATTTTTGTCAATGAGATCAATGTGAACAATAGGAACATTAAGTTTACTGCGAATATTTCAGCCACCTCCTCTGAATTTTTGGATGTCCTGGTTTACATTGACAATAACACCATACAGACAAAACTCTTCAGGAAAAGCACTGCGGGCAACTCCATCTTGCATGCCCGCAGTGCCCACCCCACTCACACTATCAATAGCATACCACTGGGGGAGTTCATCAGAATCAAACGCATATGTAGCAATCAGGATGTCACTCAACAGTGTCTATTAGAATCTAGAGATAGATTTCTTCAAAGGGGTTATAATAGAGCCGTATTAGATCGGGCTTTGAATAAAGTATCAGCACGCTCACGTGAGACACTGTTGACCCCCAAAGTCAAACTAGACACTAATGTGACCAATGTGACAACAGCAAGATTTATTACTACATATTGCGCCCAAAGTTCTAGGCTTAGTCAAATCATTAGATCTGAATGGCCGATTGTGCTGACAGATGTAATTTTAGGTCCATTTTTGCCCAAATCTCCGGCTATCACTTTCAGGAGAGCTCCCTCCATGAAAGATTCTCTAGATCGTACACAGCCAGAGCTTCAACCTAAAACCACTTGGCTTAACAAACCTGGCTTTTATAGATGTACTTCGTGCCGTGCCTGCACTTTTGCAGTCAATGGTACTCATATACATCTGCTTTCAGTGACCGTGTCATTCCGATCAGGGAACATCTGACATGTCGCAGTGACTTTGTAGTCTACCAATTAACCTGCACATGTTCTTTATCTTACATTGGGAGCACTAAGTTGCAAGCTTACCAACGTATTCTGCAACACATACGGGCCATAGTTAATTCGGATATGAATTACCCTGTTGCACGCCATTTCAAATCAGTGCACGACAAAAAATTGAAAGACCTAAAATACACTTTATTGTGCTCTGTGGCTAACCCTGGAAGGGGTGGGGATCGAGAAAAACTTCTCCGTCAAAGAGAAGCCTTTTTTATTCTTTTGCTCGATACCAGATCCCCCAACGGTTTAAATGCTTTTGATGAATTACATCATTATCTGTGAAATTTGTGGTTTTCTGTCAGAGTCTTTATTGAAATGAATTTTGCCCCTTACATTTTGATGTTTTTCTTCAAATTTTTGATGGTTTGTGTGGTTCATACTTTCTGATTTGGAATTTCAAGATGAAATAGCTGTTGATGAATTATAAATGAAAAGTGGTCTTTAAAATTATGGATAATTTTATATGCACATTTAATATATTTTCAGTTTCCATATATTTTCTGTATTGAGAGAATTTTGGCAGTTTTCTGTAAGAGAGTCATCTGTTGCTATGTTTATTCCATGTATTGAACAGTATATTTTTTGGTCTAATTATCTGCATTTATACATACAAGCAATCTTGTGATGATCATTTTTTTATCAGGCCATTATGTTATGTTTAGGAACCTCATTTTGCACTTGCAATAGATTTTCTGTTGGGGTTTGTTATATTTGTCCCTCTGTTATATGGCGGGTGGACGGGTTGATTACATCACCATTTCTTCTTTTATTAGATACACAGAGAGGGTTTGTGTTATTTACTATGAACTCCCTTTTGTATTTTGAAATGTGTTACACTTGGCCTGTTTGAGCACTGTGCTCGGATTCATTTTTTGGCACATGTATTTGACATGGGATATTTTGTTGTTTGACGTCACATTTAATTTATTGCTTGTCTGCACTTTTGTAATACCCATGCGGCCTGTTTCTTTAGGCGCTTGGGATTTTAATCCTGATTTAACTCACTGCCTACTCCTGACGCGTCATGTGACCAAGCTCCGTCCGCGGAGCGAAACGTGTCAGGGAGGGCACTTGCTCTTGCACTTTCTGCATAATAAAATGCACTGCTGACACTGGACTTTTGTGCTGGCTGATGATTTAACATCGCATTTCACGTATTGAGGCTTTTGAGGTCTGCGCCTGCTTGAACCGCTATCCAGAGCGGTTGGGACCCTGTTTGTTTATATATATATATATATGTATATATGTATATATATATAATGAAGAAGCAACGGCGTCTCCCCTTTTCCGGAGCCCCATGCCCTTCAGGGTGGCCTCACTGCATGGGCACGGAGCAGCCCACAAACACCACACTGTCAATGTATATATATATATATACATCGGCAGCCATCTTGGAATGCCTGCGCCAACACCGCAACAGGTTTCTATGCACCAAACGGGACCAAACCTTAGCACGAGTTGGGATAGAAGTGACCAGGCCATGTCGCAGCAGGCTAGAAATGATAATCACCGTGCCCAAAAGATCAAGGTGATTATCAAAACCAGAGTCAACCAGGGATTTGGCGGAGACGTTCCTGACACCCCCTTTTTGAGTTCTAAACCTTTCCGAGCACGAGCTGCATGGTCATTGGCTTTCAACACTCCAAACCAGGAAGTGTTGGTAGCCATCTTGTGCTCGGTAGACCAAGGCACAAGAAAGCAGAAAACCACACGTTTAGACCGCAAAAAGAGGACAGGGTAGAAATACCCTGACCCCCTAGGCCTGCTCAGGTGGTCCCACACGGACCCTCAAGGCCCCAAATTTTTTTAACAGAAAACCCGGTCTGCTTTTTTTCAAATGAACCCCCGGGGGGGGACTAAATCCCGGGGGCATAGTGAAAAGAAGTGTGGGGGGCCCCAACTCCCCCCACACTGCCCAGGGGACCGCCACCCCCCTGGGGCAAAGCAACACAGCCCCCTGGTGCATACTGGAGGTTCCAAGGGGAATTGGTTCCCCCTCTGCAAATGCGCCAGGGGGATGCGTTGCAGAGAGGTGTAAAAAGGGGCGTGGCTTCTTTACACCTCTCTGCAATGCAGTCCCCAGGCGCATACTGGAGATTCCTGGTGGGCTAGTTGGCCCCCAGGGGCCCCCAGTATGCAAAAGGAATTAGTTACCCCTCTGCAAACGCTCCCGGGAACTGCGTTGCAGAGAGGTGTAAAAAGGGGCGTGGCCTCATTACACCTCTCTGCAACGTAGCCTCCTGGCGTATAATGGAGGTTCCCAGTGGGCTAGTTGCCCCCCAGGGACCCCCAGTATGTAAGGGTACTTACTTCCCCAACTTAGAACACTCTACAGGGCGCGTTAGCACTGTGGTGAAGGTAGGGGGGGCTTGAGGTGATGTGAGTGCAAACATGCCCTGAGGCGCGTTTTAAGTTGGGGAATTAATTCCTGTTCAATCCAGAGGTCCCCTAGGGGGCAACTAGTCCAACAGGTATCTCGGTATCTCCAGTAAGCGCCACGGAGCTGTGTTGCAGAGTGTTGTAAAACGGGGGCGTGCCCTTTAAACACCTCTCTGCAACACAGTCGCCTGGCACCTACTGGAGGTACCTGGTGGGCTAGTTGGCTCACAGGGGACCTCAGGATTGAAGAGATGTCATCAGTGATGTCATGAGTTATGTCACTGACCATGTCATGAGTGATGTAATATGTAACGTCATCAGCAGGGCATTGCAGGCGCGCGAGTTATAGGTAGCTGAACTAACTAGAACGAGGCAATTTCAAAGGTTTTGTATGAGTGAAATGTCTAGCTAACTATAACATGTGTGAAACCTTCGGTTTTTTCAATGAAATTGCAAAGTTTTTTAAATGCTAATTCCTAACTATTACGTGTGTGAAACCTATGTTTTTTTCAGTGAATATATATATATATATATATATATATATATATATGTATATATATATATATATATATATATATATATACATATAGATATATATATTTACATGCATCAAAAAGTGAAACATTGAAATTCATACTTGCATGGTAACATACAAATAATGATTGCAGAGAAAGAAATGTTTTAGTAGTACTTAATACTGACATCTATTTCATGAGAGAATCGTATCTGAATTAATAAGACAAGGCTAAATGCATTTAGATAAGTGTGCTTTTTCATAATATTAATGTTTCATGATTCAGCTGTTTTTTGTTTAGGTCTCAAAGGATTTTTTTACCTAGCTAATGTTAAGTCATGTGAAAACTGTCACCCAAGCCCTATGAGATTTTTCTGTAAAGCTTCTATTTGTATTCTCATTTACAATGGACTCACTTCTCACATGTAGCACACTCTATTCAATTTGTAACAACTTTGTTGCATCCCAGAGAAAAGCACTTGAGAACGGACTAATGACAGATGACTCCGCCCAACCCCAGTACTCCTATATGCAGACGACGCTATATGGATAACTTTGCCCTGTACATGTCTGAAAAAGACCTCCAATTAAACTTAAAAAAAACCTTTGTGATGACATGCGGCAGCAATAGGCTGAAAAATAGACAACATCACGTAGGAGGGGTAGTTATAAATAGAATTTAAACTTTTTCATATTTAGGTCTGATTTTTAATAGGAATGGGACCTGGAACACACATTTAGAATCTTGTAAAATGAATTTTTTTTTTCTTACTCATGTTATAGCTTTTTATTTGTAATAGTATTTTTTTTATATTTCTTTTTATTGAAAATTGCTAGATTAGACAACAGAAACACACCATAAAATATAGTCTGTCGGTAATACGCAGTGAAATAGAACAGCAAATACTTCCCAACCCTCACGCAGCAGAATCAGTAACAAGGATGTCACTTTATCCAACGTCATCCCCTTCGTCCCCCCGACCCCCTGGCGGTTCACATATCTCCCCCCGGAAGGTGTTCCAGGGCCCCCAGATTTGCGACCAATACTTCGGGCATCCCCTGGACACATAAATAGGTATCTCAGTCACCATACACCAGTTCATGTCCCTGGCCCAATCTGCAATGATTGGTGTAGTCGAAGCCCTCCACAGTCGTGCGATAGTTCGCTTGGCCACCATGAAGCCCAACGAGACCCATGTCCTCTCCTTAGCAGTAAGATCAGTGGGGTCTCATACATTCAACAAAATCATTTTGATGCTACATTTTATCTGCTGCCCCAGTACTTCCTCCATTATTGATACCACCCCCTCCCAGAATTTCTGAATTATCTTGCATTCCCATAGTGTATGTATGAAGGTGCCCTCCTTCCCGCAGTGTCTTGTACAACCACTAGCTTGGGCATATCCCATAGGGACCAGCGAGAGTCCCGACAAGTATGTCCTGTGGAGTATTTTCAGCGGAATCAGCTGGAGTCTAGAGGAGATGGCAATTTCGCGGGGAGAAGCCACTGTGGCCCGCCACTCCTCATTATCTAAACCGGCAACGTCATGGTTACATTTATCCTGCAGTCGTGTCAGGGGATCTGTCATATTGTTGATAAGCTTTTTGTATATGAGGGATATAGCCTTTTCTGACAAATGACCATCTAATTTGAATTTGAATTTGAATTTAAAAGTTTTTGTACAGCGCTCGCATACCCAGCGGTTTCATGGCGCTAGTGGTGATCAGTGAGTGGCAGCAGCAGAAGGATTAGGGGTAGGCTTGCGTGAACAGAAAAGTTTTAAGGTTTTTACGGAACAGGGGATAGGAGGGTGAGGTGCGCAGAGCAATCGGAAGGGAGTTCCAAAAAGTTGGAGCCAGGACAGCGAATCTCGCTCCGCCCGCCCTCTTTTTTTTAAAGCGAGGGATGGTAAGGAGGGCCAGATGGGCCGAGCGAAGTTCTCTGCCTGGACAATAAGGTTTGATGAGGGCACAGATGAACTGGGGGGCAGTGCCCACTCTAGCTTGGTAAGTGAGACAGCCGAGTTTAAACAGGGCACGCTCCCTTATGGGGAGCCAATGCAGAGTTTTGAGTATAGGGGTGACCCGATGGTATCTGGGAAGGCCATGGATCAGGCGGGCCGCCTGATTCTGCACCAGTTGTAATCGGTGGATCATGTATGCAGGGGCTCCGTTATAGACTATGTTGCCGTAGTCTATACGGGACAATACCATGGCTAGCATGATTATTTTTAAAGCTGGGGGAGAGAAGAAGCGGGAAACTTTTCTAATTACTCTGAGAGAGAAAAAAGATGAAGAAACGACAGAGTTGACTTGTGGGAGGACAGTAAGCTGGGGATTAAGGAAGATTCCCAAGGTTTTCACTTTAGGGACCGGGAGTGGAGGAGCACCAAGGGAGGGGGGCCAGAAAGAAGAAGACCAGGGACTGCAGCCACCTCCGGTCAAGACCAGCTCGGTCTTGTCCGGGTTGAGTTTAAGGTGGCTGCAGTTCATCCAGTCTTGAATGAGGGTCCTGACGGTTTGAACATTCAAGGCAGATGAAGGTGAGTGGGACAAATTAAAAATGAGCTGGAGGTCATCCGCGTAATTAAACACGGTGACCTCCAGTTGCTGTAACATAAAAATAAGGGGGAAGATGTAGAGGTTAAACAGGAGAGGGGAGAGTGATGAACCCTGGGGGACCCCGCATTCTACCTTACGAGAGGCCCCTATCAAGTGAAGTCAGGGACATTTGTATCGCGCACATATCACTTCCAATGAGTTTCTGGCGCTTGCAGATGGCTCTGACAAAAAGTGAACAAGTGATGGCTTAGTTTCCAAAAAGCCATGTCTTCAGCTTCTTATGAAAGTGGCTCTGTTCGGAGATGGTACGCAGATATGAGGGCATTTTGTTCCATGTTGACGGAGCAAGAAAGGAAAAAGCTCAGCCCCATTCCTGGCAGTATGGATTCTAAGGGGAGTAAGTAATGTCTCATTACTGAATCTGAGCATTCTGCGTTGGCTGATACCAGCCTAGCTTTTGTGACCAATACTATTGATCGTTTCCATACATATGCTTATGAATCAAGCATAGGGTTTTAAAAAGGATTTGTTTTCTCACTGGAAGCCAGTGGAGGGCTTTTAAGCAGGGGGCAGAGGAAGATCTTTTGCGGAAGGTCGAAGACTAGCCTAGGTGCGGTGTTCTGCAGGACCTGAAGCCTATTTAAGAGGTTTTTTTTAATTGAAAGCAGTAGGGCGTTCGCCTCAATAGGGATCCATTTAAAAACCTTCCGCAAACTGTGCATTACACCAAAACAGGTGCCAATGACGTGATTAATTTGTTTTTTTATGGACAATTGGTTGTCCATGTAAAAGCCAAGATTCTGGACCATTTCCTTAGCGGTTGGGTAAAGGCCTAGATTGGATGGCCACCAATCATGTGCCCAATGTTCCGCAGCCTTGCCAAATAGCATGATATCTGACTTGCTATCATTTAGTTGGAGATGGTTTGCCCTCATCCACTTATCAACATGAGTTATACAATTTGTAAAACGCTGCGTGGTTTCATTTGGGTCCGGGCCCAAAGTGATCAGGATCTGAGTGTCATCAGCATAGGATATGACATCAAAGCCGTGGACTCTGATCACTTTAGCCAATGGTGTCATGTACAAATTAAAAAGCTGGGGCTCAGAATAAAGCCCTGTGGTACTCCCATCTCAACCGGTCTCTCACATGCGATGCTGTTTCCTATCTGAATAGATGTTCCACGGTCATATAGGTAGCTGCTAAACCATTTTTAGGGCATTGCCTGTGACACCTATCTCCCAAAGCCGCTGTTTTAAAATGCTATGGGAGATGGTGTCAATGGCTGCGGACAGATCGAGCAGGATGAGGATAACTGACTGATGTTTGTCTAAGGCCAGTCTGATGTTATCAGTGACCTCGACCAGCGCTGATGTTATCAGTGACCTCGACCAGCGCTGTCTCCGTACTGTGCGCCTTCCTGAAACCAGACTTTGAGAGATCTAAGAGGTCGACAAGCTGTTGATTAACAAGAGATTCCAGCATCTTCCCGAAATAGGGGAGCAGTGAGATAGGACGGTTGTTTAGGAGAATGTTGGGATCGACCGTTGGTTTCTTTAAAATCGTTCTTACTATGGCTGCTTTTCATGTTTAGGAAATTCGCCTCCGAAAGTGACTTATTAAAAAGGCTGGTTAGTCTCTCCAATAATACTGGAGTGATAATGGAGAAAAATTTGGGAGGGACCAGGTCGGTGGGGGAGCCCGACTTTATCTTCTGCATGACAGAAGTGACTGACTTGCAGTCACATTTTACAAATTCATTCAGAGTATGAGGGGGATCGAGTAGTGGGCTGGGCAGATCTTCAGGATAGGTGATATTGTGTTGAGATATAAGAGAATGGTGAATAGCAGTGATTTTTTCCTCAAAGAATTTAGTTAGAGCATCAGTCCAGTCTTGAGAGGTAAGTATTGATGGCTGATTGCTGGGAGTTGTAAATTCCTTCAAGATTTGGTAGAGTTCTTTAAAGGAATTTTCTGCCTTATTTATCCGGTCTATGTTTTTTTTGCCAGTTTTATTTCATTCATGTAGCCATGATGCCATTTCTTGTATGTTTCGCTGTCGGACAGATCTTTACTTTTGCGACATTTTCTCTCTGCGGTTCTACATGAGAATTTTGTCATTCTTAGTTGATCAGTAAACCAGGGGGCGGTTATGGTCTTAATCTTAACGTTACAGGAGAGGGGCAATTTTATCTAATGCAGTCAGAAAAGCATTATCAAGATTTTATGCCTCTTGGTTTACACTGGCTTTTGGGCCTATCTGGTCTGAGCAAAACAAAAAGGGGCAAGGTGATTTTACGCCATGGCCGACGCAATATGAGTTCACTTTCCATGTCAGTTTTAGCCGCAGTTATAGGAATAGCGAATTTCAATAGGTAGTGGTCTGTCCATATTAAGGGAGTTGGGGGCTCCACCGTTATTCCAGACGAATTTGTAAAGAGAAGGTCTAAAGTATGACCTGCACAATGTGTGGGACCTACAACCAGCTGGGCAAGACCGAGGGTGTTCATATAGGAAATCAGTTTCTCAGTGTCAGAGTTAGATAGCATTTCTGCTTAATATTTAAAATCTCTGATTAGGAGAAAATTGTCTGAGGCTAGTACATGCAGCGCAACGATCTCCAACAATTTGTCAGTAATATCTCCTTTTGCTCCTGGGGGTCGATAGATTAAAGCCCCTCTCCAGGAGCCGTTGGAAGAGCCAGTGATCTTAAAGATGTTTATTTCTGTATGGCTATAGACAAGATTTTCCAAGATAGTGATTTTTAGTTCATGTGTAGAGGCAATTAATAAACTGCCCCCTCTCGTCTCTTTCCTATCAATTCGGGTTACTTTGTACTGCGAAGGGAAGGCAATGTGCACATAGGGGGAGGCACTCTTATGTAGCCAGGTCTCAGTAACAAAACAGATGTCGGGGGCTGCTGAGTCTAGAAGTTTCCATATCTCTAGTGAATGTTTAGGGATAGAGCAGGCATTAAAGTCAATTGCACTGAGCTGCCTAGGAGCACTAAGCGTATTTAAACATGGAGATGTGATGGCTTTCTTCGGGCTAATGGGTTGGACTGAGCACAATATTTCTGGGATCCTACATATTTCTACTGCCATGGCATCCATAAATTCTATTAAAGAGGTGTTTAAGTTCTTTGTTTCTTTATTTGAGTATTTGAAATGTACCACTCTGAGTAAAAAAGAGTCCCAAGGAGTATGGATTGCTAAGAAGCGAGGGAAATGATACAGGGATCCTGGCGTCTGGCAGCGGTCAGGCGCGGACGGGCGCAGACGGGCTTGCCTTTAGCATGCCTTTGATGCACCGCCGGCGTCCCGCTGCGCACGTCCGCGCCCTTCTCCTGGTTAAGTAGGAGGTGGCGTGGAAAAGCTAGTGCAGTACCCTGCAGCTCCCGGTGGTGCAACCGAAAGTGATGGATGCCTAGAACGACCCTCCGTTCAAATGGCACAAGCCGTGACGGACAGGGGTCAGAGGCAGTAACTTGGTATTTGGCTGTCAGCAGAAACAAGCAGACTGGTGAATACGGCGCAGATATCTAAAATTAATTAAAAGCAAGTATCCAAAACTGCATTTTCACTTCAAGCGTTGATTATGGCTGGGGTTACCTTCATAAATGTTTAAGAACAGTGGTTCATCAGATTGTCAAAGCGCCGCTGCGCGCGTCCGCGCCCTTCTCCTGGTTAAGTAGGAGGTGGCGTGGAAAAGCTAGAGCCCTACCCTGAGGTTTCCGGTGGTGCAACCGGAAGTGATGGATACCTAGAACGATCCTCTGTTCAAATGGCACAAGCTGTGATGGACCGGGGTTAGAGGAAGTAACTTGGTATTTGGCTGTCAGCAGAAACAAGCAGACTGGTGAATACAGCGCAGATATCTAAAATTAATTAAAAGCAAGTATGCAAAAATGCATTTCACTTCAACAGTGTTTGCAACTAGCGTTGATTATGGCTGGGGCTACCTTCATATATGTTTAAGAACAGCGTGTCATCAGATTGTCAGAGCGCCGCCTATCCTCTAGAGGGGAGGAATCCGGAGGGCCATACCCCTAAGGAGAGCCGAGAGTAGTGCATGTCTAATTTGGAGATACCGGAACTGCTCAGAGCTGGCCATTTCAAACTCTTGATCTAATTGGGAGAATGGCATGACGTTCCCGGACCTCGAAAGGTCTCCAATTCTGGGGATACCAATGGTATCCCATTTGTTGAACCCTAAGGAGCATGAAAGCCGACCCAGATGATCACAATGCCAGAGCGGCGTGGCCAGAGTAAGCCTGCCCTCCCACCCCAGGTTCTTAGTGACGTCTGTCCATATTTGCACAGCATGCTTAGTTGTGCCCGACAAGACGTTTTTCAGAGATTTTGTATATAGTGTACCCGAAAACCCGCCCCTGGGAAGGAGCCACCGATCTATCCGAAATGCCGGGTCGTCATGCCGCCTGTAAGTGCATTGGTTAATGGCAGCAAGTTCCGAAGCCCAGTAGTACTTTTCACATCAGAGAGTCCAATGCCCCTGTCGAACCATCCCAGTGTGAGCTTGTATGTGGCAATGCGGGGTGGCTAACCCTCCCATAGCAGATCCCGCACTGTACCCTCCGGTTCTTTAAAAGATGACTGTGCAGCCGGAAGGGGTGTATTCTGCAACACATACGGAAACAGGGGAGGGACATCATCTTGAAGAGAGCTGCCCGTCCCAGGAGGGTCAAGGGGATCGATTTTCAGTGCTGGACGTCAGATTTAAAGCACGCTAGTGGCGACTTAAGGTTTGTGTCATGAAAGCACGCCAGGTCTTTAGATACCCAGATACCCACATATTTAAAACCGTCCACGGCTTCAGTCAGCTGGCAGCCCCGGGGAAGTCAAGGCCTTTGCCCGCTAAGGATGTAAAGCGCCGATTTGGACCAGTTGATCTTGTAGCCTGCAAACCGGCCAAAAGTGTGAAATATGTCCATCACCACATTAAGAGATTTTGACGAAGATGTAAGATAGAGCAGGATATCGTTTGCGTACAATGATATGCGGTCTTCCCAACCATGCGTCCATTTGAGGCCACGAATGACGGGGCCTTGATGGATCCATGCCGCTAGGTGTTCCAAGGCTAAGGCGAGAAGAAGCAGTGATAAGGGGCAACCCTGCCCAGAGAGAAGACAGAGGATTTCCGATTATTTACTACCACCTGCACCAACGGCTGACAATATAACAGTCACACCCACTTAGTAAATTCCGGACCGAATCCTAGCCTGTGCAGCACTGCAAACATGTTTGGCCATTCAATTGTGTCGAAGGCCCAAGCAGGGTCCAACAACACCACCACGGCATCTTCACCTATCTTATGAGATGGCACAGACAGAGAGTGAGATGGCGCAGGCAGAAGGGGAAATGGCGCAAGAAGAGGGTGACACGGCACAGGGTGAGATGGTGCAGGCAGAGAGAGAGGGATTGTGCACACACAAAATACATTTCCAATTTACAGCAATATCTCTATACCAGCATTTAATCAAAGCATAAGAAACAATATAAGAAAAAGAGTACCCTATAAGTAAACAAATGCAAACTTTGAGGACACACAGGTGACATTATAGAAAAATGTGCAAATATAATTCTTTAATTTACACAGATACACCTTGTGAGCCTAGTCAAAAATGTTAAAGCCATATAATTTTACCCAAAAACATTTAGCATAGTAAATCGTTTAAGACACAGAGCACAGCCCATATAAATGACCACTACATTACAATGCAGAAACCTGACTCATTTCCAAAATACATTTCCAATATGCACCATTCGTTTTTTGCCAGCATTACATACAAACATCAGACACAATTCAAAAAGAAACAAGTCCAATATGCTTGTTAATCTTCACCAATACTGTATACAGCAGTCTATCTATATTAAGTGAATAATTAAGATTGCGTAGGCAGAGAGAGAGATGCCACAGGCAGAGGGAGAGATGGTGCAAGCAAAAGAGACATGGTGCAGGCAAAGGGAAGAAATAATGCAGGTGGAGGGCAGAAGGTGCAGGCAGAGGGAGAGATGGCACCGGCACAGGGTGATATGATGCAGGCAGAGGGAGAGATGGCACAGACAGAGAGTGAGATGGCGCAGGCAGAGAGAGAGATACCTCAGGCAGAGGGAGAGATGGTACAGGCAAAAGAGACATGGTGCAGGCAGAGGGAACAAATAATGCAGGCGGAGGGCAGATGGCGCAGGCAGAGTGAGAGATGACACCGGCACAGGGTGACATGACACATGCAGAGGGAGAGATGGCGCAGGTAGAGGGTGAGATGGCACAGGCAGAGAGAGAGATACCACAGGCAGAGGGAGAGATGGTGCAGGCAAAAGAGACATGGTGCAGGCAGAGAGAAGAAATAATGCAGGCGGAGAGCAGAAGGCGCAGGCAGAGGGAGAGACGGCACTGGCACAGGGTGACATGACGCAGGCAGAGGAAGAGATGGCGCAGACAGAGAATGAGATGGCACAAACAGAGAGTGAGATGGCGCAGGCAGAAGGAGAAATGGCGCAAGAAGAGGGTGACACGGCACAGGGTGAGATGGTGCAGGCAGAGAGAGAGGGATTGTGCACACAGAAAATACATTTCCAATTTACAGCACTATCTCTATACCAGCATGTAATCAAAGCATAAGAAACAATATAAAAAAAAGAGTACCCTCTAAGCAAACAAATGCAAACTGTGAGGAGACACAGGTGACATTATAGAAAAAGGTGCAAATATAATTCTTTAATTTACACAGACACTCAGTGTGATCCTAGTAAAAAATGTTAAAGCCATATATTTTACCAAAAAACATTTAGCATAGTAAATCGTTTAAGACACAGAGTACAGCCCATATAAATGACCACTACATTACAATGCAGAAACCTGACTCATTTCCAAAACACATTTCCAATAAGCACCATTAATTTTTTGCCAGCATTACATACAAACATCAGACACAATGCAAAAATAAACAAGTCCAATATGCTTGTTAATCTTCACCAATACTGTATACAGCAGTCTATCTATATTAAGTGAATAATTAAGATGGAGTAGGCAGAGAGAGAGATGCCACAGGCAGAGGGAGAGATGGTGCAAGCAAAAGAGACATGGTGCAGGCAAAGGGAAGAAATAATGCAGGTGGGGGGCAGAAGGCGCAGGCAGAGGGAGAGATGGCACCGGCACAGGGTGACATGATGCAGGCAGAGGGAGAGATGGCGCAGACAGAGAGTGAGATGGCGCAGGCAGAGAGAGAGATGGTGCAGGCAGAAGGAGAGATGGTGCAAGCAAAAGAGACATGGTGCAGGCAAAGGGAAGAAATAATGCAGGTGGAGGGCGGAAGGCGCAGACAGAGAGTGAGATGGCACAGACAGAGAGTGAGATGGCACAGGCAGAAGGAGAAATGGTGAAAAAGAGGGTGACACGGCAGAGGGTGAGATGGTGCAGGCAGAGAGAGAGGGATTGGGCAGACAGAAAATACCTTTCCAATTTACAGCACTATCTCTATATCAGCATTCAATCAAAACATGAGAAACAATTTTACAAAAAACAGTACCCTATAAGCAAACAGATGCAAACTGTGAGGACACACAGGTGACATTTTAGAAAAAGTTGCAAATATAATTCTTTAATTTACACAGACACTCAGTGTGATCCTAGTCAAAAATGTTAAAACCATACATTTTCATAAAAAACATATAGCACAGTAAATCATTTCAGACACAGAGCATAGCCCATATAAATGACCACTACATTACAATCCAGAAACCTGACTCATTTCCAAAATACATTTCAAATATGCACCAATTTGCTTTTTGCCAGCATTACATACAAGCATGGGACACAATACACAGTGAAAGGGGGACTCTTCCTAGTAGGGTTGTATAAAGACAAAAAGGGTACGGGAGAGAGAAAGAGGGAGTAAACACAGTTACAGAAGATGAGTAAAGAAAAGGGACAATTACAGTGAGAAAACAGTTATGAGAGTAAGGAAAGGAGAATGAGAGAAAAAGAAGCATATTAAGAGAAAGGTAAAAGGACTAAGTGAAACAAAAAGATTTATTTAAGAGAGAGGAAAGAAAAAAAACACTGTTGGAGAGAAAGGAATACAATGAGAGAGAAGAGACAGTGAAAGAGGGAAAGTTAGTAACTTCCACATTAGAAGACATTTTTATTATTAACTTAAACAGCTCAACCTATATCCCCTTTCAAATTAATAACTCACCTTTAGAAATGCTTTGGAAGATTTAGAACAGTGGCAATGACACACCAGATTTTCTTAAGCAGAATCTCTGAAATGCACCTCAGACACTGCAACCAAGAAATGGCACTGATTGCCTCCAATTCTTCACACATATCTCTGTCCATAACCAATCAAATTTGTTCCCACAGAAATTCAAAACTAAACTAACATTTTAATTGGTTCTACATTTCAACACTTTCAAACTCATATAATATTCAACCATCCCCCCTCTGCTCTTTCTGCCCGTTACCATGGTAACACTGCACAGGACACCTAACTGAGCTCACAGGTGAAAAGTTCATCATACAATGTTGCAAATGTACTCAGCAAGGGTGTCTGACCTCTCAATACACCAGCTTATCCTGTGCAATGTTCCTTTCAATGACCTTTTCTCAACCATTCGCATTACATCTTTCAAAAAACAGAAAAATGCACCCTAGCTTTGAATGTTCACGTTTCAGAAACCACCAATCACTTATTTTATTTCAAGAGCACTAAATCTCATCCACTTTTTTTCTAAACTCCTGCTTCTCAAACTGCCATTTCATTTCCAGAGCCCATCTGAGTACAACCAAATCTGCCTTCAAGATGCTTAGAGTATGAATTGTAGGACACAGTTTTATTTTCTAGAGTGAAAGGTATGCAGCAAATAGATGCTTTCTCAACCTTGATTTACCAAATGTGGACATTATGTGGATTGGTGAGAGAGGAATGAGATGTCACCAATTGATGCCATTGGTAAAATCCTTTTTGCATCTGCCACACCCTGACCTCATAATTGTGCACTGTGGTGGAAATGACCTAGTCACTTTGACTGGGGTAGGTCTAGAAATGCTATTAAAGGACACCTTTGGACAATTGATGTCACTTTTTCCACAAACTGCCTTTGTATATTCAAATATAACCCAAAGGCAGAAATGGAAATGGTCCAACCAATTTAGTCCGCAAATTGAGAAAGCAAGGAAACATGTGAATAAATCTGTTTCTGCTTTCCTCAGAGACTATGGCATGGGTTCTATATAACACAACAACGTGTGTTACAACATGCAAGGCATCTATAGGAGAGATGGTGTACATTTCACAGATGAGGGGAACAGATCTTCCTCTGTAACATGAGACTCTGCATCGGTACTTACTTGTAGGTACAAAAATAACACAATGAACACAACTGCTCTTTTTAGAGCCAACTAACATCTAAACACTCAAATGTGATTTTTAACTGTATTTTTTTAATTAATTTTTAGAGAGGTCCGCACACCGAGCACTCACTGTGCACTCTTCGAGCACTCACCGTGCGCGCACCTTTCGAATTTTTTTTAACTTTTTTTAAAATAATTTTTTTTTTAACCTTTGGAGTCCTTCAGGGACCCCCTGAAAAGGCCTAGGGGGTCAGGGACACTCTATCCTGCCCCCTTTTCACGTTTTCAACTTTTATTTTTCACTCTGTTCTGAAACCACAAAATGGCGGCGGTAGGGTTCGCTCTCCGAGCACTCACCGTGCACTCTACGAGCACTTACCGTGCGCAGACCTAACAATTTATTTTTATTTTTTTTAATCTTTGGAGTCCTTCTGGGACCCCCTGAGAAGGCCTAGGGGGTCAGGGACACTCTACCCTGCCCCCTTTTCACGTTTTCAACTTTTATTTTTCACTCTCTTCTGAAACCACAAAATAGTGGCGATAGGGTTCGTTCTCTGAGCACTCACCGTGCACTCTACGAGTACTCAACGTGCGCCGACCTAGCATTTTTTTTAAAATTCCAAATCTATTTTATTTTATGAAGTATTTCTCCTGACAGGGGCACATAGACACAGCGTTAAGCCTACAACCTTGTAGTAAGGCCGGCCGTGTATAAAATAGCAACTAGGTCGTAAGTCCTGCATAGAGAAACAAGTTAACACAGCGCCTTGCCTACAACCCCAGTGGGGCCCGCCGCGCGGACTAACATCAGCTGTCATAACTACACCATACATATGGAGCCCAAGCACTGAACCATTGGGAATAGGAAAGCGGGCAACTAGCCCACTACTGCCGAACGACCCAACGGGGGCCATTTTTTTTAACCTTTGAAGTCCTTCAGAGAAGAGCAGTGAGGGGATGGAGAGAGTTACAAAACTGGCCACTACCTCATAAATTACATTTAAAAAAGTATAATTTCTCAAACAATTTTTAATTACCAAATATAAATTTAATCTTCTGAATTTTCGAAATTTAAAGGTACTTCTAACATTAAATCACCAGGAATTTCCTCATCGAAAGTCTCCAAAAAAGAATCCTGGAACTCAATAAACTCCAAACATTTAATTAATTCAGAATCCAAAGATTGATCATAAAAATCCCCCATGCCATCTCCTCCATCAAAAAGGTCTTCATCATGAGTACTGTCATCAACAGGAACATTCAAGTCCTCAATAAAAGTCGCAGAAATTTCAAAAATGATGTCAACTGACTCCTCATTCAAATCCATCATTGCTGTTAGGGTAGTATAAAAAGAGAGAGAGAGAAAGACAGTGAGAGTAAGAAACTTCCACATTAAAAAACATTATTCTTATTAACTTAAAGTGTACAACATAGTTCCTCTTGCAAATTAACAACTCACCTTTTAGAATGCTGTAGAAAATTTAGTACTGTATGAATCTCACAACAGAAATTGAAAACCCAAAATTCCTCACAAATGTACCTCAGACACTACAAACACAAAATGGCCGTGCTTCCATCTCATTTTTCACACATATCCCCGTACATAACCAATCAAATAACATCACACACAAATTCAAAACCAAAGTAACATTTTAATTGGTTCAAAATTTCAACACTTTCAAACTCACATAATATCCAACCTACCCCCACTACTCTCTGCCTGTTACCATAGTAACTCTCCACAAAACACCTATCTGAACCTGTCTTTTTTCTCAAAACCAAAGTAACATTTTAATTGGTTCTTAATTTTTAAGAACTTCAAACTCAAATAATATCCAACCTACCCCTACTGCTCTCTGCCTGTTACCATAGTAACTCTCCTCAAAACGCCTATCTGAACCTGTCTTTTTTTGCCTTCGTCCGCGCACCGTGTGCGGACCCCGCGATTTAAAAAAATATATGTATTTTTTCGATCTTTGGGGTCCTTTAGGGGCCTAGGGGGTCAAGGAGTCTCTAACCTGCCCCCTTTCCAGGTTCTAGACTTTTGTTTTCAGCTAGCTTCTGCCTCGGAGATAAGATGGCGGCCAGCCCTTCATGATTTCCACTGACTGGAATGTTGACAGATGTCCAACAGCCAATCAAAATTCTGCTCACGCACGCTAGGGTCCGCACACGGTTGAGTGCACTGTGCGCGTACGGTGTCCCGCCTATAGATATATATATTTTTCAAATTCAATTTTCTCAAAAAATACTGGAGGGATATACACCATTTTACCAAAAGGGCATACTGCGTACCAGACCCTACCATTTTGTCAAGTTTGGTGTAATTCTGTCCAGCGGTTCGGGCTGTAGTCGTGTCTAAATGTCCTACTGAAAATTGCATGGGGAAAACACGTTTTGGGACCCCCTTTTTTCTCGGCCACCGCTTGACAAATCCCCCCAAGACTTTCAGGGAAGGAGCGGAGCGTAACGGGCCAAAATTTTGGAAAATTACATGCAAATTCCCCAATCTACGCCAAAGTTATTCCAAATAGAAAAAACACCCAACGCGTTTCGAGATCAGCCGTGAGCAAGAGATCGGCTGATCTCGAAACGTGTTGGGTGTTTTTTCTTGCCGAATAAAATCTGAAAGCACCGTTCACTGTATTGGGGCTCCGACTCTGGTTTTTTCATCAAAGAAGGATTGTGAACCAGGAGTGTGTATATATATATATATATATATATATATATATATATATATATATATATCCGAAAAGCAACTCCATTTTACCGGGGCCCCCGGACCTGCAGGGCGAGCTCTCAAAGCCAGGAATGGAGATCCTGGTCACGAACCTTCATTCACCAAAAAGCAGAGCCCAACACCGACTGATAGACAGGCTTGACTTTTATTACGTCATGGCAAGCGGATAGAAACACCCATTCCTTACGCGTTTCAGCCGTGAGGCCTTGGTCACAGGTGAGTGTAATGTTTATTTGTAGTCCTCAGTGGTCACATGGCTTGAATTAGTACTGCAAGCCCCAAAATGCAATGTTTTTTCCATTAGAGACACGGCAGATTTTTTCTCTCATTATTTTATAATTATGCTACATGAGAGAAAAAATCTGTCGGTCGGTGTTGGGCTCTGCTTTTTGGTGAATGAAGGTTCGTGACCAGGATCTCCATTCCTGGCTTTGAGAGCTCGCCCTGCAGGTCCGGGGGCCCCGGTAAAATGGAGTTGCTTTTCGGATGTTCAAAGAGGGGCATGGACCGCTCGAGGATGCGCCAGCAAAAGGACTTCCATTGCTATTTGGCAGCACTCCAGTCGAGAAAGGGAGAAGTGAATGATTTTCATTCTCTGACGGCACCGCAGGACTGGCAGATACTTTGGGTGAGCGGAGAAACCTGCACTATGCTGACACGATTGGTGCAATGATTGGGACATTGTGAATTCACGCAAAATTATGCTACATGAGAGAAAAAATCTGCCGTGTCTCTAATGGAAAAAACATTGCATTTTGGGGCTTGCAGTACTAATTCAAGCCATGTGACCACTGAGGACTACAAATAAACATTACACTCACCTGTGACCAAGGCCTCACGGCTGAAACGCGTAAGGAATGGGTGTTTCTATCCGCTTGCCATGACGTAATAAAAGTCAAGCCTGTCTATCAGTCGGTGTTGGGCTCTGCTTTTTGGTGAATGAAGGTTCGTAACCAGGATCTCCATTCTTGGCTTTGAGAGCTCGCCCTACAGGTCCGGGGGCCCCGGTAAAATGGAGTTGCTTTTCGGATGTTCAAAGAGGGGCATGGACCGCTCGAGGATGCGCCAGCAAAAGGACTTCCATTGCTATTTGGCAGCACTCCAGTCGAGAAAGGGAGAAGTGAATGATTTTCATTCTCTGACGGCACCGCAGGACTGGCAGATACTTTGGGTGAGCGGAGAAACCTGCACTATGCTGACACGATTGGTGCAATGATTGGGACATTGTGAATGCACGCAAAATTATGCTACATGAGAGAAAAAATCTGCCGTGTCTCTAATGGAAAAAACATTGCATTTTGGGGCTTGCAGTACTAATTCAAGCCATGTGACCACTGAGGACTACAAATAAACATTACACTCACCTGTGACCAAGGCCTCACGGCTGAAACGCGTAAGGAATGGGTGTTTCTATCCGCTTGCCATGACGTAATAAAAGTCAAGCCTGTCTATCAGTCGGTGTTGGGCTCTGCTTTTTGGTGAATGAAGGTTCGTGACCAGGATCTCCATTCCTGGCTTTGAGAGCTCGCCCTGCAGGTCCGGGGGCCCCGGTAAAATGGAGTTGCTTTTCGGATGTTCAAAGAGGGGCATGGACCGCTCGAGGATGCGCCAGCAAAAGGACTTCCATTGCTATTTGGCAGCACTCCAGTCGAGAAAGGGAGAAGTGAATGATTTTCATTCTCTGACGGCACCGCAGGACTGGCAGATACTTTGGGTGAGCGGAGAAACCTGCACTATGCTGACACGATTGGTGCAATGATTGGGACATTGTGAATGCACGCAAAATTATGCTACATGAGAGAAAAAATCTGCCGTGTCTCTAATGGAAAAAACATTGCATTTTGGGGCTTGCAGTACTAATTCAAGCCATGTGACCACTGAGGACTACAAATAAACATTACACTCACCTGTGACCAAGGCCTCACGGCTGAAACGCGTAAGGAATGGGTGTTTCTATCCGCTTGCCATGACGTAATAAAAGTCAAGCCTGTCTATCAGTCGGTGTTGGGCTCTGCTTTTTGATTGATATATATATATATATATATATATATATATATATATATATATATATATATATATATATATATATATATATATATATATATATATATATATTACCTACTGGTAGTCGCCAGTAGGTAGTTATAGTTAGGACCTAGTTTCCATAGGAAATCGGCAACATTCTATTGGGAATAACTTTGGCGCCGGTTGAAGAATCTTTGCGAATTTCTCAAAGAAGATGGCCCGCTCCGCTCCGCTCCTTCCCTGAAAGTTTTGGGGTGATTCGTCAAGTGGGGGCTGAGAAAAAAGGGGGGTCCCAAAACGTGTTTTCCCTATGTTATTTTCCATAGGACGATTAGACACGGCTACAGCCCGAACGGCTGAACGGATTTACAAGAAATTTGGCAAAATGGTGGAGTGTGATTCACAGATCACGCTTTTGCTTAAATTGTGTAAATACCTCTAGTAGTTCCTGAAAAAATTGAAAGAAAAAAATATATATCTATAAGCGCGCACCGTTCGCATACCATACGCGTACCGTACTCGTACGGTGCGCATACCCTCCCGTGCACGAGCTGCATGCTGATTGGCTGCCACTGTCAACACTCCAAAACAGAAATTGTTAGCAGCCATCTTGCCTCTTGGCAGACTGAGGCACAAGAAAGCAGAAAAACAAACATGTAGAACTCAAAAAGGGGGCAGGGTAGAAGCACCCTGACCCCCTAGGCCTGCTCAGGGGGTCCCACAAGAACCCCCAAGGCCCCCCAAATTTTTTTTTTTAAACGCGGGGTGCGCTACGGTATGCGTACGGTACGCATACGGTACGCGTACCCCGCGATTTTTGAAAACAAAGTTTGGGGGGCCCCCCTGAGCAGCCCTAGGGGGTCAGGGTGCTCCTACCCTGCCCCCTTTTTGAGTTCTAAACCTTTCCGAGCACAATCTGCATGCTCATTGGCTTTCAACACTCCAAACCAGGAAGTGTTGGTAACCATCCTGTGCTCGGTAGACCAAGGCACAAAGGGGGCAGGGTAGAAACACCCTGAACCCCTAGGCCTGCTCAGGTGGTCCCACACGGACCCCCAAGGCCCCAATTTTTTTACAGAAAACCCAGTCTGCTTTTTTTCAAATTACCTCCGTGGGGACCAAATCCCAGGGGCATAGTGAAAAAGAAGTGTGGGGGGGCCCACCCCCCCCACACTGCCCCGGGGACCGCCACCCCCTGGGGCAAAGCAACGCAGCCCCCTGGTGCATACTGAAGGTTCCAAGGGGAATTGGTTCCCCCTCTGCAAATGCGCCAGGGGGATGCCTTGCAGAGGTGTAAAAAGGGGCATGGCTTCTTTACACCTCTCTGCAATGCAGTCCGCTGGCGCATACTGGAGGTTCCTGGTGGGCTAGTTGGCCCCCATGGACCGCCAGTATGCAAGGGGAATTAGTTCCCCCTCTGCAAACGCGCCCAGGGGCTGCGTTGGAGAGAGGTGTAAAAAGGGGCGTGGCCTCATTACACCTCTCTGCAATGCAGTCCCCTGGCGCATACTGGAGATTCCTGGTGGGCTAGTTGGCCCCCAGGGACCCCCAGTATGCAAAGGGAATTAGTTCCCCCTCTGCAAACGCTCCCGGGAACTGCGTTGCAGAGAGGAGGGCGTGGCCTCATTGCACCTCTCCGCAACGTAGCCTCCTGGCGTTTACAGGAGGTTCCCGGTGGGCTAGTTGGCCCCCTGGGACCCCCAGTATGTAAGGGGACTTAATCCTCCAACTTAGAATACTCTACAGGGCGCGTTAGCACAGTGGTGAAGGTAGGGGGCGGGGCTTGAGGTGATGTGAGTGCAAACATGCCCATGCGTTTTAAGTTGGGGAATTAATTCCTGTTCAATCCAGAGGTCCCCTAGGGGGCAACTAGTCCAACAGGTATCTCAGTATCTCCAGTAAGCTCCACGGAGCTGTGTTGCAGAGTGTTGTAAAAAGGGGGCGTGCCCTTGTAACACCTCTCTGCAACACAGCTGCCTGGCGCATACTGGAGGTACCTGGTGGGCTAGTTGGCTCACAGGGCACCTCAGGATTGAAGAGGAATTAATTCCCCAATCTAGCTCACTACTATTCCTGAAAAGTAAATTTAACTGTACTTACCAGTAACTTGAATTTCCTTCCATAGAATATCATTGCCTGCTATATAAAATATATATAAAATTATAAGCTACGCCTTAATCGGCAACTACAGTCAAGTTCTGAGATTAATGTTTCCAAAGGGCAAGGACTTGGTCTTAATACATTTTTACAATAATATTTTTAACATGAATAGACATTCACCATTAGGTCCACTAGAAAGGGAAATAGATAGAGTACTAAATCTTTCTAGAAAACTTGTAGTTATTCTGTGGGTGGGTGATTGTAACATTCGTGTTTGCCGACGGCATTAACCAATTCTTGTGGATTTATGAAGCCTCATACTATTCTTGCCACAAATGATGACAATAATTTACATTTTCCACACTGTGATTATGGCATGGCTATCAACACGTTTATGGCAAAATTTGACCTTGGGCTTTTAGATTGCTCCATGACTAAAGACCATATTAAATGCCCAACATTCACTGGGAGGAATGGGAATAGTAATATTGATCATATTATATTATCTGAATATAGTCGCTTTATTGATCTATGGATAACAGAGCAGGTGGTCAGTGACCACAATAGTATCTCCATAGTATTACTAGATTGGGGCAGAAAAATACTTAACAATGAGGATCGACTCGTAGATATTGCCCCTGTCCGGCCAAATGGGATGAGAATAAAGTGGACTGACGTGGACCCACCAAAGATTCAAGCAGAGGTGGTTACCAGATGTAGGGATGCTATTGATTGTTGCTAAATGAATGATGTTACACCTGGAATTTTATTGACTAACTTTACAGAAATAAATAATGAAATTAAGAAAATATTGACCAAAACTCCCAGAGTGGATAAACAGGGCGGCACGAGGTGGTTCGACTCTAAATGCACCCAGGCCCTACAGAAACTAAAAAAGGCACTAGGGTCTAAACCTCGTAATCAACTGTTAATCCAGGAACTTAGAAATAATTACAAAATAATCTTGCTGACACATAAAAAAAAGATTTGAGAACTGAAGACTGGGACAAACTAAACATGGCAGCTGACACGAAAAACAGCAAACTTTTCTGGGAAACCGTTAATAGCCCCTTTCTAAAGGAGAACTGTACACCTGAACAAACATCACATGTGAATTGCACTGAATGGATTCAACATTTTTCTAATATTTTTAACCCTGATAGGTTGGTGCCAAATCCATTTTTAGATAACGATTACACGTGGTCAAGACTACCGCTGCTAATTGATGTGGAAGAGGTGCGAGAGGGTTTGATGAATAGCAAATGGGCAAAAGCACCGGGACCGGATGGCCTCCCAATAGATCTTTATAAGGATTTGATGGATCTGTGGGCGCCGCTCCTTACAATAATTTTTGATATTTCGGCCCTGGGGAATTTCCCTGTAACATGGGCACAGTCAATTATTGTCCCACTACATAAAAAGGGATCACGCTCTGAGGCCTGTAATTACCGGCCAATTTCATTACTGGACTCCTCTATAAAGGTGATGAGCCGGGTACTTCTAAAAAGATTTGAAACCAGGGCCACAGATTGTAGTGTATTAACCCCAGTCCAATTTGGATTCCGGAAGGGCATGGGGACAATCGAACAATGCGTAAATCTGGATCTGCTCATCAGCAAGAACACAGTCACCAAGGAGGGCAACTTGTTTTTGTGCTTTGCTGATTGGAGCAGTGCGTTCGATTTGGTGGACCATGCCCTGCTATGGAAAGTATTGCTTGAATCCGGAGCCCCTGAGGAGATAGTCTTCTTCTTGGCGCAAGTATACGAGAGACTTACATGCAGCGTGCGCTATGGGCCCACAGGCGAGCGAACCCCCTTTTTCCCAGTAAAAAGAGGTATAAGGCAGGGCTGCGTATTGGCACCCCTGCTAATTTCCCTCTTTATTAATCAAATAGCTACAATTTTAAATAATATTCAGGCAGATGCTCCAAAAATTGATGATACAGTGGTATCTGTCTTACTATATGCTGACGACGCTGTTTTAATCTCCCGCACCCCCTTAGGCCTCCAGCGACTTATCAATGAATTTACAAATTTTATTAAGGACAGGAAACTTTTAAATAATAAATCAAAGACTTACACTATGGCCTGTGGGAAGAAGAAGAAGATATTAAGGCCATTTTTTCCTGAGGGATCCAAAATAGAAGCCGTTACATCTTTTTGTTACCTCGGTGTCACCTTTGAACAAAATAGCAAATGGGTTTGTGAACAAGAAAATATTAGGCACAAAATGATAAGGAATACAAATGGTATTTTCCGTTTTGCTAGTAAACTAGGGGAACGTAGACTACAAGATATGGTAACCATATATAATGCCAGATGTGTTTCCTCAGCTCTGTATGGAGCCGGTATATGGGGCCATTCATCCACAGCCCAACTTCAAAAAAATGAAAATCGTTTTTTAAAACGACTACTGTGTGTCCCGGTCTCGAAACCGGCCTGAACTATATTTTGGATCTAGCGGCCTTACGAGCATTGCTTTTGTGGCGTTCGATCTGATATAAGATCGAGACAGAGTTTACTCAGAAAATAATTAAAGATTGTCTTAAATTAGAGCATGCCTCTCGCATCCCATGGCTTAGTTATATTATATATTGGTATAGCACATTGTTTGATTTTAATATTTTAAGATAACCGAATATATAATCCCCTTTACAAAGAAGGAAATTAAGGATTCCTTCTTGTCATATAAAAGGGAAGATCATTTAAAAACAACTAGGACCCAAAAAACTGTTGTGTTTTATAGGCAAATTGAACTCAAAAGTGGTTTTCAGGCTTATTTGTCTGATGTATCTAGATCTTCACATCGCTTTGTTTTAACACGCCTGAGGCTGGGGATCGTACACCACTTAGTATCCTTCCCTGAAATAGGAGAGAGATCTACTATGTTATGCCCATGTGATAACATCTCTAGCCAGATTTGCCTTAATTTTTTACTCTTTTGTAAATTGTATACATTTTTAAAGAAATTTTATTTGAAGTCTATCCTTTTAAAATATAATGTTCGTACAACAAAGGATGCAATGAATTTATTATGTGCCCTTGAAACTACAGATATTTGTTTTCGGGTTGCATTATATATACTGAAATGTAGAACAACAAGGAAATCGATAATACTATTACCATTATAACAAGCAGTTTTGCCGATTTTCTAATAAAGCACAAGACACTTTACCTTGGGGTGGAAATGTTTACTATGTATTATAAGAACTCGGACGTTTACTCAGGCACATGTCACTTTAATGGATAATGAATAATGTATAATGGCCAAAGCATTGGTTTAAACATCCTATAATACCATGCATTTTACTGTAATATTCTTTTTTAATTATTGCTACTAGTCTGTACATGAAAGTTTGATCTATTTGAGTATTTACTAAATAATGTTGTCTCGTCGGAGTATCACAATGTGGGTTATAATACGGAATGCACAGTCAAACCTTTTTAATTTAGTAGGGTAACTGATATACTTGAATTATGTTGATTTTATGTTAAATGTCATTGAATGTATTTTTCTCTCTGATTATTGTTGCTTTTATGGTTGTGTCATGCAAACCGAATAAAGCTTTCTGAACTGAAACTGAAAATATATATAAATTAGAAAACATATTAAATTAAAAAAAATATTACAATTTAAATATTTTTAAAAACATTTTTTTTCAATTTATATTAAAAATATGTAATGTAATTTAAAAAATAAAATATCTAAAAGTAAATAGTTTAAAATAATGTAGTAAATCGGAATACAAAAATGTAACAATTAATACATTTAATAATTATCATTTACAAAACCATAGGTTTCACTCACGTTATAGTTAGGAATTAGCATTTAAAAAACCTTGCAAATTCACTGAAAAAAACATAGGTTTCACACATGTTATAGTTAGCTAGACATTTCACTCATACAAAACCTTTGAAATTCCCCCGTTACAGTTAGTTCAGCTAACTATAACTCGCCCACCCGCAATGCACTGCTGATGACGTTACATATTACATCACTCATGACATGGTCAGTGACATCACTCATGACATCACTGTTGACATCTCATATGACATCACTGATGACATCATCCTTGGTAAAGAGTGGCAGACCTCCTCTCAGCGTAATATGACCTTTGGTACACACATTCAAAAATAGAAACTACATTTTTTTTAAAAAAAAGGAGATACCAAGACCAGTTACAACAACCTATTCAGTAATTCCACCATCTGTATACACATCCACTCATTTACTAACAGTTCTATATAGTCACTCATACATGTACTCACTCATCATATGTAATGCTACACCTATACATCCTGTTACACACCGACAGTCATCCATAGAGTTACTCACACACATGCTCACACATGTAAATAAACTATCAAACATCCATTTATTTGCATTTATAGCAATACACACACTACCACACTTACTTCTATGGAAACTTATACATACTTACTCTCTTAAACAATCACTTATTCACACACATACTTATTTAAACAGGAACTCTTCAAATCTCTCACTCTCACATATACTCACTTATATACATCAATACTCACATATACTAGATTAAAACATATGTAGTTACTCATAAAGATACTATTGAGACAGTCATTCACTCAGTAACACACCCATACACACACTCATCCACCCTTAGAGTGTAGTGTAGTTCCTATATTCCCAATAGGCTCTGCGCATTGGAATAATATAAACAGCAGTGTAGACGTAAGACTAAGGTCGACTAGGTCTCTACTGACTATATTAGATTTAATTAGTTTCACCAGCTAGCTCAGAGGTCACTAGAAACTTTCTCGAATGTTCAGGAAAGAGTTAACTCTCCGGATTAGACAAGAAGGGATTATCTTCTGACAACCATACAAACATGACAACTTTGCTCCCTCAGAATAGAGTGTATCTCTAGAGTCGTGTGAAAACAATAGGCAGCTATTTCACTCAGTCAATCGTGCATACTTAGTTTCACCAGAGTGCAGAGAAATAGAGAGACGGGCGTTTTCAATAAAAGGTGTTATTTTATTGAGCAGTCTTCTTTCTCATGCAAGTGAAATGAATTGCCACAATTGCAATACTTATTATGAAGTAAAGTGCGTACAGTAAAAGTAGTATTATGAAATAATACTGTAAAAGCATAGATATGGTTTCTTAGCCATATGATACTTTAAAATAGATAAAATATACATACATACATAAAACCATTGACTAACGTACTCAACTGGTGCTTCTAACTACGCCTACCCCGATGTACCTGACCTAAGCCTAATACTTGGGAAGGAGTAAGTAAGTAGCAAGTTAAGTTAAGTTGGTTAAGATTGTTTTTTTGCCAAGGATCTGAATCAAGAATTCTCTTTAAGGGTTTAGTCAGCTCCGTACCTTGGTAATAGAATGTGGGAGGTCTGGTATCTCTTTCTTCAGGACTCGATCTCCCAGCAACCCGCATGGGTGACTTGGGAACACCGGAGCTGGATTTTCTCGGCGTGAGAAAAAGTAGCTTCTCCAGCGCGTCAAAGGGGTGGGGCGGCTTCCGTGGGCTATCGCATCAGCTGGGCTCTCGAGCAAGTAGACAGCCGCTCTGCTCCAAACCACAGTGTGTTTGCTTAAGGCAACTGTAGTTATTTTATACCTGAAAGGTGCCGGGTTTGACGTAAGGTTGGACATAAGATGTCACTAAAAACTAACAGTTCTTTCTGGACTACAGGAGTTCTTGTTCAAATCAAAACAAAAGCTGGGGGGAATTTCCCGGGCTTCTGGAGGCTTGGTTTGTTTAAAGAACGCATTGTGCTTTCTAGGAGTCGATGGAAGTAGCCGTGCTGTGCTTTGGACTGCATGGGCTATTACTGAATATGGATATGATTCGTATGCCTTTATAAGGATATTATTGATTATAACCGCACAAGGGCATGAATCGGGAATATCGAATTAGGGTCCTAGATAGAAATACAACAACAGTCCTGCACACATGCTGTCTTCAAAACATATACAAACAGTGAGTCAGTCATTCATGCATCTATGCGCTAACTAATACCCCCCACCAAACCATACAGACACTCATACTGATAATCAAAAAAACAACTAATAACCCATATACACACTCATGTAGCTACTCACCAACCCATGCAGCCACTTATACACAAAGTGAGACACTGATACATATATTTAAATATTTAAACATTACTCGCTAATATATGTATTCACTAAGATACACCTAATAAGTCAGTTAACCAATCAATTTTACACAAAACTAACATCCATTTAGACTCGTATTTAACCATTTATTCTTCCATCTACCTTTAGATATACATGTATAAAAAATATTTATTTTTCAGAAAGACACACATTCACTGGATGATGTCATCAGTGATGTCATTTGAGATGTCATCAGTGATGTCATGAGTGATGTCACTGACCATGTCATGAGTGATGTAATATGTAACGTCATCAGCAGTGCATTGCGGGTGCGCGAGTTATAGTTAGCTGAACTAACTATAACGGGGGAATTTCAAAGGTTTTGTATGAGTGAAATGTCTAGCTAACTATAACATGTGTGAAACCTATGTTTTTTTCAATGAATTTGCAAGGTTTTTTAAATGCTAATTCCTAACTATTACGTGTGTGAAACCTATGGTTTTTTCAGTGAATATATATATATATATATATATATACATATAGATGAACAGGAACTCCCCAGACGCTGAACAGCGCCACCAATTATTACTCAACTGGAAAATGACGAAGAATGGAACCCAATTTGGTGCCAAACCAAAAGTGCCTTTATTTGTGCATATTCTTGCTCAGCATGCCGCCATGACGCGTTTCGACTGTCTCCACAGTCTTGATCACATGATGTGATTGCAATGCCACAGGTGGGGTATAAATAGTAAACATAGAAGGCTGACTGTTGTTTCCCGCCCCAACATGTCATAGGTTTTTTGTCAAGGAAACAAAAGAAAGACTAGGGGCAAATTTGCAACCTAATGTCTAAATGATAGAACTCATAGTAAGTCATGTCTCAACATAATTAACAGTACATATAGCGAAATAAATATGTGCAAGATATCTCAATGGTCATAAATACATATACAAATAAATAAATATATAAATATGTAAACACCATAGAAGGACATATTAGTGTAATCACATTTGAAACCGCGTGTTTCCTATTAAAAAACCTAAACAAATAAATCCCAAGTTGAGACCTAATAAAAGTGCCTATGCAAACATTCTTTATCCAAATGTAAACTTGTTCTAAATATATACCTGGTAGTGTGGCAAGGAGCAGCTGTAACAACATAGTGCAAAATACATAAAAAGTGCAAAGTGCTAATCAAACTTTGAAGTTTTGATTATTTCAAATGTCTAAAAAATATATAGTGGGAGGAGCCCCTCCCTTATGCAATTGATTTCATAACAGATGTTTTTAAAAATGGCTAATACTGGAGTATGCTAATTTATATCCTATCACAGTGTAAAAGGTGACAACCACATAGTTGGTAGGAGAATACCCTGTATTTTAGTGAATCCCACTTTTTCTGATTGTTGTATACGTGGGATTTATAGGCATGTGTAGAGGTCCTCGCTAGCATTGAGACCCCCAGGGGTTCGACTATCTAATTCTATTATGTAGCGAGTCTCTAAGACCCTTAAAAGTGCATCTCTGTTACCGCCTCGTTTCAGGGGCATAACACAGTCAATGACATAATATAATAGATGTTTTGGGTCACTATCATGGGTACTCAAAGTGCCACTGGATAGGACTGATCTTTGGTGCTGATGGCTCTTATGTGCTGCAGTATCCGCTTATGAGCAGGTAGTCGGGTACTCCCCACATACCGGAGCTCACCAGGGCACTGCAGCACATAGACTGCAAATTCAGTTTTGCAAGTAAGTTGCTTACTTATCTGTACAGGTGCATCTCTAAAAGGTGTAAAATATTGATTTTTGCTGCAGCCGTATTTACAAGCTTTGCAGCTTGGACAATTTTTTGGAACCTTTTCTTAGAGCCATAAAGGTCTCTTGTATTGGCTGCTCCAGATAGTCCTAACTAATCTGTCCGCCATGGAAGTGGATTTTCTAAAAGAGAACTCAGGTTTCTTTCCCACAAGATTACAGATGATGGGATCCCCCGTCACCAGGTTCCAATTGCGGGAAAAGATTTTACGAATCTCTTTGTGCTGTCGATTGTAAGCGACAATAATTCTTGATGAGTCAGGTGTAGAGGTAGTACTGGTTTTGCTAGGGGTTATCTTAGGTGTTAATGCCTGCGCTCTGGTTATCGTTCTCGAGCGGTCCATCGCTTTTTGAACAACCGACTCTGAATATCCCCTGGCAAGGAAGCGTTCTTTACTTGCTTCCTGAGCTTTAGAATACTCAGCTTCCGTACTACAAATTCTTTTGATGCGCAGCATCTCCCCGAAAGGGATGCTGCGTATCAAATGATGGGGGTGCTGGCTTGCCGCATGCAGGACAGTGTTACCTGCTGTGGGCTTTCTATGTAGCCTTGTTGCTAATACTCCAGACCCTACGTATACTTCCATGTCAAGAAAGCATATACATGATGTACTAAAAGTGGATGTGAATTCAAGATTTAAATCATTGTTGTTAAGTTGTTCCACAAAAGTGCATGCTTCCTGTAATGTTCCCTGCCAAATAAGAAAAAGATCATCAATGTACCTCAAATATAGTGGGACATGATTTTCCATTGTAGTTAGATGTTGCCCCATGAGGACCTGTTCCTCCCACCAGCCCATGTGCAAGCACGCTAGGCTGGGTGAAAAACAGGCCTCCATGGCTACCCCTCTAGTCTGCTGGTACACTTGATTGTTGAACAGAAAATAATTCTGTTCCAAACAGATCTTAATCATGGTCAGTGACATTGTGTTGTGGGCAGAGAAATTAATTGCACGCTGATTCAAATAGTGGCTAACTGCTCTGATGCCATCATTGTGCCGTATTGACGTATACAATGAGGCTACGTCTAACGTGACAAGTATACAATCTGAATTCCATGATGCATTGTTCAATTTAAGTACAAAGTCAGATGAATCCTGCACATAAGATCTCAAGTTTTTAACACTATCCTGCAAAAAATAGTGAATATAGGTTGAAATGTTCTCAGTTGAACTATTGATCGCAGATATTATGGGACGCCCAGGTGGATTGTCCAAACAATTATGGACCTTTGGAAGCAAATAAAATGAAGATATAACTGGAAATTCCTTCTTTAGAACCCCAAATTCTTCTTTTGAGATTAAGTTCACGCTCCTCCATGCAACCAATTTCGAGTTTTGGTCCTGCCATGCCAATCTAATTGCCGCCAGATTACTCCTTTTGTATCAAGATTGGTCCCTAAGTTGGGATTCCGCCTCATCAATATACATTTCCGCCTTTGTCTGCTTGGCGGACAATAATGTTTTTATTTGATTCCAGTTTTATAAACAAATTATTGTAGCTCTGATTCATTTTATTGACCGCTATGTGTCTTTTGTTAGTAGTAATGTATAGTTTTTTTAAGTCTTTAGTGATGAGATCCTGGTACACATCTATATTATTGTGTGTCATGGTAGGTAAAAATACCGATTTAGGTTTGATAGGGGGTACCACAGGTAGCTTGGTCTATCCTTGATGTTACCAATGGGATCGAACTCGATGGACATGTCTCCTTCTGTAGAGCCCAAATTTCCTCGAATCTTGTGCGATCTCCAGCATCTAGAAGAGTGGGACTGCTTGAAACTCCCACATTTTTCTTTTTTGCAGGTTGCAACTTGAAATACTTTTTTAATTTGAGTTTCCTGGTAAACCTGAACGCGTCCATTCTCACATCTGCGTAATTAAAGTTACACAGAGGGCAGTATGTTAGCACCTGGCTGAGAATCTTTTTGTCATTGTCTGTAAGTTTAAGCGGTGTAAGGTTTATTACTGAGCAGGGGCTGGTGCTTGTGCTTGCGCAGCCGATTTGTTCCAACGGCCTCTTTGGGGTTTTTTCCCGTTGTTTATTCTTCCAGGCACTACATTTGCACCTTTCGCTGCGCCTCCTGTTTGCCCTTTTACGTTTTGTCCGCCAGTTTTTGTTCTTGATCTCAAAGTGTCTTGGCGGTCCTGGCACATGCAGCTCACTTCCTCAGCCAGGGACAGCTTTGTAAACCCCACCGCCTTGTTTCTAGCACCCTCATTGTCCGATTCACTTGCTATTGAGCTAGCATCAGAAGAGGATGGAGTAACCACAGTGTGTTCTGGTGGTGCAGTTCGCGTTTTTCTAGCCCGCGCTTTCACTGTGGAGTATTTTCAGCTGAATCAGCTGGAGTCTAGAGGAGATGGCAATTTTGTGGCAAGAAGCCACTGCGGCCCGCCTCTCCTCATTATCTAAACCGGCAACGTCATGGTCACATTTATCCTGCAGACAAGTCAGGGGATCGGTCATATTGTTGATAAGCTTTTTGTATATGAGGGATATAGCCTTTTCTGACAAATCACCATCTAAAACCCTATCAAGTCAAGCCAAGTCAGGGACATTTGTATCGCGTACATGTCACTTCCAATGAGATTCATGGCGCTTGCAGATGGCTCTGACAAAAGTGAACAAGTGATGGCTTAGTTTCCAAAAAGCCATGTCTTCAGCTTCTTATGAAAGTGGCTGTGTTCGGAGATGGTACGCAGATATGAGGGCAATTTGTTCCATGATGACGGAGCAAGAAAGGAAAAACCTCGGCCCCCATTCCTGGCAGTATGGATTCTAAGGGGAGTAAGCAATGCCTCATTGCTGAATCTGAGCGTTCTGCATGGCTGATACCAGCCTAGCTTTTGTGACCAATACTATGGATCGTTTCCATACATATGCTTATGAATCAAGCATAGGGTTTTAAAAAGGATTTGTTTTCTCACTGGAAGCCAGTGGAGGGCTTTTAAGCAGAGGACAGAGGAAGATCTTTGCGGAAGGTCGAAGACTAGCCTAGGTGCGGTGTTCTGCAGGACCTGAAGCCTATTTAAGAGGTTTTTAGCAGTGGGCGTTTGCCTCAATAGGGATTCATTTAAAAACCTTCCGCAAACTGTGCATTACACCAAAACAGGTGCCAATGACGTGATTAATTTGGTTTTTCATGGACAATTGGTTGTCCATGTAAAAGCCAAGATTCTGGACCATTTCCTTAGGGGTTGGGTAAAGGCCTAGATTGGATGGCCACCAGTCATGTGCCCAATGTTCCGCAGCCTTGCCAAATAGCATGATATCTGACTTGCTATCATTTAGTTGGAGATGGTTTGCCCTCATCCACTTATCAACATGAGTTATACAATTTGTAAAACGCTGCTTGGTTTCATTTGGGTCCGGGCCCAAGGTAATCAGGATCTGAGTGTCATCAGCATAGGATATGACATCAAAGCCATGGACTCTGATCACTTTAGCCAATGGTGTCATGTACAAATTAAAAAGCGTTGGGCTCAGAATAAAGCCATGTGGTACTCCCATCTCAATCAGTCTCTCACATGCAATGCTGTTTCCTATCTGAACAGTTGTTCCACGGTCATATAGGTAGCTGTTAAACCATTTAAGGGCTTTACCTGTGACACCTATCTCCCAAAGCCGCTATTTTAAAATGCTATGGGAGATGGTGTCAAAAGCTGCGGACAGATCGAGCAGGATGAGGATGACTGACTGATGTTTGTCTAAGGCCAGTCTGATGTTATCAGTGACGTCGACCAGCGTTGATGTTATCAGAGACCTCGACCAGCGCTGTCTCCGTACTGTGCGCCTTCCTGAAACCAGACTTTGAGAGATCTAAGAGGTCGACAAGCTGTTGATTAACAAGACATTCCAGCATCTTCCCAAAATAGGGGAGTAGTGAGATAGGACGGTTGTTTAGGAGAATGTTGGGATCGGCTGTTGGTTTCTTTAAAATCGTTCTTACTATGGCTGCTTTCCATGTTGTAGGAAAGTCAGCCTCCGAAAGTGACTTATTAAAAAGGCCGGTTAGTCTCTCCAATAATACTGGAGCGATAATGGAGAAAAATTTGGGAGGGACCAGGTCGGTGGGGGAGCCCGACTTTATCTTCTGCATGACAGAAGTGACTGACTTGCAGTCACATTTTACAAATTCATTCAGAGTATGAGGGGTTCGAGTAGTGGGCTGGGCAGATCTTCAGGATAGGTGATATTGTGTTGAGATATAAGAGAAAGGTGAATAGCAGTGATTTTTTCCTCAAAGAATTTAGTTAGAGCATCAGTCCAGTCTTGAGAGGTAAGTATTGATGGCTGATTGCTGGGAGTTGTAAATTCCTTCAAGATTTGGTAGAGTTCTTTAGAGGAGTTGTCTGCCTTACTTATCCGGTCTATAAGGAATGGTTTTTTTGCCAGTTTTATTTCATTCATGTAGCCATGATGCAATTTCTTGTATGTTTCGCTGTCGGCCAGATCTTTACTTTTGCGCCACTTTCTCTCCGGGGTTCTACATGAGAATTTTGTCATTCTTAGTTGATCAGTAAACCAGGGGGCTGTTCTGGTCTTAAGCTTGATGTTACAGGAGAGGGGCAATTTTATCTAATGCAGCCACAATAGCATTATCAAGATGTTATGCCGCTTGGTTTACACTGGCTTTTGGGCCTACCTGGTCTGAGCAAAAGTGCTTTAAACAAAAAGGGGCAAGGTGATTTTACGCCATGCCCTATGCAATTTGAGTTCACTTTCCAAGTCAGTTTTAGCCGCAGTTATAGGAATTTGCGAATTTCTATAGGTTGTGGTCTGTCCATATTAACGGAGTTGGGGGCTCCACCGTTATTCCAGACGAATTTGTAAAGAGAAGGTCAAAAGTATGACCTGCGCAATGTGTGGGACCTACAACCAGCTGGGCAAGACCGAGGGTGTTCATATGGGAAATCAGTTTCTCAGTGTCAGAGTTAGATAGCATTTCTGCTTAATAACTAAAATCTCCGATTAGGAGAAAAATGTCTGAGGCTAGTACATGCAGCGCAACGATCTCCAACAATTTGTCAGTAAAATCTCCTTTTGCTCCTGGGGGTCGATAGATTAAAGCCCCTCTCCAGGAGCCTTTGGAGGAGCCAGTGATCTTAAAGATGTTTATTTCTGTATGGCTATAGACGAGATTTTCCCAGATGGTGATGTTTAGTTCATGTGTAGAGGCAATTAATAAACCGCCCCCTCTCGTCTCTTTCCTATCAATTCGGATTACTTTGTACTGCGAAGGGAAGGCAATGTGCACATAGGGGGAGGCACTCTCCTGTAGCCAGGTCTCAGTAACAAAACAGATGTCAGGGGCTGCTGAGTCTAGAAGTTTCCATATCTCTAGTGAATGTTTAGGGATGGAGCAGGCAATAAAGTCGATTGCACTGAGCTGCCTAGGAGCACTAAGCTGATTTAAACATGGAGATGTGATGGCTTTCTTCGGGCTAATGGGTTGGACTGAGCACACGATTTCTGGGATCCTACATATTTCTGCTGCCATGGCATCTGTAAATTCTATTAAGTAGGTGTTTAAGTTCTTTATTTCTTTACTTGAGTATTTGAAATGTACCATGTTGCCTCTGAGTCAAAGAGGTGTCCCAAGGAGTATGGATTGCTAATAAGTGAGGGAAATGATACAGGGATCCTGGTGTCTGGCGGCGGTCTGGCGCGGACGGGCGCAGACGGGCTTGCTTTTAGCGCGCCTTCGATGCACCGCCGGCGCCCCGCTGCGCGCCCCCGCGCCCTTCTCCTGGTTAAGTAGGAGGTGGCGTGGAAAAGCTAGCGCGCTACCCTGCAGCTTCCGGTGGTGCAACCAGAAGTGATGGATGCCTAGAATGACCCTCCGTTCAAATGGCACAAGCCGTGACGGACCGGGGTAGGAGGCAGTAACTTGGTATTTGACTGTCAGCAGAAACAAGCAGACTGGTGAATACAGCGCAGATATCTAAAATTAATTGAAAGCAAGTATGCAAAAATGCATTTCACTTCAACAGTGTTTGCAACTAGCGTTGATTATTGCTGGGGCTACCTTCATAAGTGTTTAAGAATAGCGAGTCATCAGATTGTCAGCGCGCCGCCTATCCTCTAGAGGGGAGGAGTCCAGAGGGCCATACCCCTGAGGAGAGCCGAGAGTAGTGCATGTCTAATTTGGAGATACCGGAACTGCTCAGAGCTGGCCATTTCAAAATCTTGATCTGATTGGAAGAATGGCATGACCTTCCCGGACCTCGAAAGGTCTCCAATTCTGGAGTTACCGATGGTATCCCATTTGTCGAACTCTAAGGAGCATGAAAGCCGACCCAGATGATCACAATGCCAAAGCGGCGTGGCTAAAGTAAGCCTGCCCTCCCACCCCAGGTTCTTAGTGACGTCTCTCCATTTTTGCACAGCATGCTTAGTTGGGCCCGACAAGACGTTTTTCAGAGATTTTGTATATAGTGCGCCCGAAAACCAGCCCCTGGGAAGGAGCCACCAATCTATCCGAAATGCCTGGTCATCATGCCGCCTGTAAGTGCATTGGTTAATGGCAGCCAGTTGCGAAGCCCAGTAGTACTTTTTCACATTGGGGAGTCCAATGCCCCCGTCAAACCATCCCAGTGTGAGCTTGTATCTGGCAATGCGGGGTGGGTTACCCTCCCATAGCAGATCCTGCACTGTACCCTCCAGTTCTTTAAAATATGACTGTGCATCCTGAAGGGGTGTATTCTGCAACACATACAGGAAACAGGGGAGGGACATCATCTTGAAGAGAGATGCCCGTCCCAGGAGGGTCAAGGGGATCGATTTTCAGTGCTGGACATCAGATTTAAAGCACGCTAGTGGCGGCTGAAGGTTGGTGTCATAAAAGCACGTCAGGTCTTTAGATAACCAGATACCCACATATTTAAAACCGTCCATGGCTTCAGTCAGCTGGCAGCCCCGGGGAAGTCAAGGCCTTTGCCCGCTATGGACGTAAAGCGCAAATTTGGACCAGTTGATCTTGTAGCCTGCAAACCGGCCAAAAATGTGAAATATGTCCATCACCACATTAAGAGATTTTGGCGAAGATGTAAGATAGAGCAGGATATCATTTGCGTACAATGATATGCGGTCTTCCTAACCATGCGTCCATTTGAGGCCATGAATGACGGGTCCTTGATGGATCCATGTCGCTAGGGGTTCCAAGGCTAAGGCAAAAAAAGAAGCAGTGATAAGGGGCAACCCTGCCTGGTCCCCCTGCCCAGAGAGAAGACAGGGGATTTCCGATTATTCACTACCACCTGCACCAACGGCTGACGATATAACAGTCACACCCACTTAGTAAATTTCGGACAAAATCCTAGCCTGTGCAGCACTGCAAACATGTTTGGCCATTCAATTGTGTTGAAGGCCGAAGCAGCGTCCAACAACACCACCACGGCGTCTTCACTGATCGTATCTGCCCTGCAGAGCACTGCGTGCAGTCGGTGGAGGTTAAGACTAAGAGATGTGTTTCTTGCCGGCATAAACCCGGACTGGTCCGGGTGTATTAAGTTGGCAAGGACCTGCAACAGACGAGTGGCAAGGACTTTGGCAAGGATCTTAGCCTCACAGTTAAGGAGTGAGATAGGCCTGTAAGAAGAACACAAGTTGGCGGGTATTCCTGCCTTGTGAATAATAACAAGATTTGCCAATCTTTGATCCTCAGGAAGAATTACCACCTCCTTCCTCTCTTTATACATGGCAGTGAGAAAAGGGGCTGTCAAGCCTGCCGTCAGCTTCTGATGCCTCCCCCCGCAGATCATGGATGGCCTTCTCTACTTCAGTTACCATAATATCACGGCCCAAGTCGAGACTCTCCTCCTCTGTTACAACTGGCATCCCAATATCACGCAAGAGGGAAGAAGCCTCTTCTTCTGAAGAGGTTGTGCTGGAAGGGTACAGGGAGTAATATTATCCACCCATTGCGTCTGCAATGTCCTGCGGGCTGTGAGTCTGGAGTGGGAGTCAGTAGCAATTTCAGCCACAACACGCTAAGCCCCTTCCCTGCAGTCAAGCCAGGCCAACATCTTGCCTGCCTTATCTACTAAGGGCACCCCGATGTAGTGCCTTAGCCGCCTCCGTAGCGAGGTCTAAAAGTTTCTTGGTTTTAATTCAAAGCTGTTGGTGCACTACTTCTGAATCTTGTGATCTAACTGCACTCTCCAACTCTAGGATCTCTTCCTCTATACGCATCATGGCAGCCGCCTTCTCTTTATGTTGCCTTGTGATTTGTCCCAAAACCACCCCTCAAGAACCGTCTTATATGCCTCCCAGCGTGAGACAGAGGAACTGACTGAACCCAGGCTTTCTTGGAAGTACAGGTCCGTTTCAGTCAAGACCTTATCCCTGATAGGAGCAGTTGTGATATACCATGAGTTAAGCGGCACCACACGGCCGACCGTGGGTTCCCCTCACCTCCAGTCTACACAGAACGGGGGAGTGGTCTGAAATACCCCAGACCAAATGTCGTATTTCTTTAACAGTGTAGAGATGGTGTGTGGGTGTGAGTACATAATCAATACGTAATATGGTGCGATGGGGGCCCGAAAGATGTGTATATTGGAGTTCCTCTGGGTGCAGATACCTCCAGACATCTGCAAGTCCCAATCCACCTAAGAAGCTATGGATTCGTTTACAGGATAATAGCACATCCTTTTGGGGCCAAGGGTCTAGGGAGTCTGAGACTATGGAGTTAAAGTCCCCGAATCAATAAGCACCCGTCCGGGAGGTCCAGGAGAAGGGCACCAAGATCAATAAAGGCCTACGTATGGAGGCCCGGCGGAACATAAACTGAGATCAGGTAAAGGGTGGCTCCCTCCCAAGTCTCAGACATCACCACAAACATTCCTAGTGGGTCAGTGCGGACTACATCAATCGTTAAGGCAAGAGATTTGCGAACGAGGATGCCCAACCCCCCCGAAAGCCAGAGCCAGAGCCAAAGGCGGAGTGAGCGGAAGTTGGAAACCCCATCTTGACAAGGCCTTACAGCCGTTGCCCAACAGGTGGGTCTCCTGGAGAAACATGTCAGGTGAATGCCGCTTCAGAAATTGGAGAACCACCCCTTTATTTTGTCCCCCAGCCCATTCACATTCCATGAAAGTAACGTAAGTTTCTGCCTACCCGCAGTCCTCATCACTCGGTTTTGAAAATACAGGATATCTCATGGAGGAGCAAGTCAGGGGGAAGATAAGGAAAGAGTGACTAACACTGCTAAGCTCTGTGATCGATGAAAGCGTTCGTTACATCGTTTCTGTTGCAAACAATATCTGAATCTAGAATGACAAGACATGCCTGTACGACAACTGCACCCAGACCACCCTAACTGATAATACATGCCAAAACAACAACCATTGTAAAACGAAAACCCAAATACAATTCCCCCCCACCCCACAGATCCATTCAACATTCCCCAACTCCCCCACCCTGCATCCCTGCCCGGCAGCGACAAAAACCTCCCGCCCCCCAAACTAGCAGAGCGCCTATCGCCCACCCTTCCAAAAACTACCAGGGTCATGTTGCCAGACCGAGCCTTGGCCCTAAGACATTTAGTTTAGTCAGCAACAACATTAGGAGCCCAACAGGTGTTTAATACGAACAGAACATCGGCGAGGCCCCGCTGGATACCCGCTAATGCCCACATGTGAATAAGGAAACAGACAGAATTTGAGGCGAGCAGACGGACTGAGCCCTCATTAGTATTCTAGTCCACTACAGCAAATGCTTGGCACAGTCAGCAATGAGGAGTCAATATTCCCAATCCTCCGTCAGCATAGAATCACTCAAACTCCCAAAGTGAAAGATACAGACCAGTCATTCGGCCCTTCCCGCTGCTTCAGTCGAATCATGGATTGGAGAGCCACCACCAGAGGCCGGGAGTCTCTGTCCATCCTCCCGCCCTGGGCCTTGTTGTTGCGGTGGCCTGCCATGTGCCAGACCTCCAGCCAGTCCTAGGTCTCTTCCGGGCTGGCAAAAAAACAAGATTTCCCCACCGACTCCACCCTCATCTAGGCCGGAAACATCATGGCATACTTATAATCTTTGTCTTTGAGTGCTTTCTTCACTTCCAGGAAGCTCTGTCGCTGTCACTGTACCTTGAGGGCGAAGTCTGGTAAGAAAGTGATGGGCCTATTTTGGAATTCCACTGGTGGGGCGGAGTGGACACACTGCAGGATGACATCTCTGTCGACGAAGTTGAAGATCCTAGCTAGGAGTGGTCGCGGGGTTGCTCCAGGACTCGGTTGACCTCCTGGTACTCGGTGCGCTCATTCCACAGAAAAGAGGTTGGCGAGTCCCTTCTGCTTCAGGTAAGTAGTGATCAGGTCTTCCACGAATAGGTCCCCCGATGGCCCCTCCTACTCCAATATTGTGGACGTTGTTGCATCTTGATCGTCCCTCATAATCATCCAACTGAGCTTCCAGTTTCGTGGCGTGTGTTTTCAGCTCTTCCATCTTTCTCTGCAGTGCTGACATGTCATCCACTAAGGAGGTCGTCTTGACTTCAACGTCTTTCAGCCGGAGTGCATGTCTTCTCTGATGAGGGAAACTTTGGTGGACACTGTATCTATATGCGACTCTAATGACGTCGGGACGGTGGTGATTGCTTGAAGGATATCCTGCCGCGTTGGCTCCTTCGGCTTTCCACCAGCTTCAGGTTTGTCAGGTGCAGACGATCCCCTTTTGGGCTAGCTCCATGGCCACCCTCCCAGACCAGGCGTACTTCGTCAATTTGGCCTAAAGAGCCGCCTTCGAACTGCAACTCCCCGCCATGTTGAACGCAGATCTCTCCAACAGACTAGCTGTTGGCCGGTGCCAGGTACGGCCCGGGATAGTCAGCCACAGTATCACCAAGGTTCACCCCTTTATGCAATGCAACTTGTCAATGGCCGGCGTTCTGGCAGCCAAAGTCACATATACGGGACCCCTCCCAGCACTAGGGTGTTGGCATATGCGCAGCAATCCGCACCAAGAATGTGCTCTGACGATGTTGCGTGATCTCAGTTGGGAGTGGGGGTCCTGTAAAATTTATTTTTTTAGGTCAACTGAAGCTATTCATAGATTTTCATAAAACATAGGAAATAAACCCAAATGGGAAACCCTTGCCCTATACTGAAGTAAGTGTGGTACAGGAGCATGTTATGGGGCCGCCATATGGGGGAGAGACAATATTGCTGCCCTTGAAATCCAAGAAAATAAATTCTTGAAAAAATTGTTGGCAGCCTCTGGCAGTACAGCGAACTACATTGTACACAAAGAGTTATCCGTACCATACTTAAGTGATTTAATAAATATGGCTGGGATCACTCTTTGGCAAGGGATATGGGCCAAAGATGAGACTAAATGTACAAAGGATCTGATCTTGGACTGTCTGGTCCTCGACCACAGCAGGAAAATCCCCTGGTTAGAGTACATTTTATCCATTTGAATACACTCAAAGATAGATACTGATAGAAAGAACCCTGCATCTCTCAAGGATTATAGCAAAAGTGAACTGAAGCTAAGATATATGAATGCTTGGGAATGCATAAGAGGGGTTGAAGTTAGCCAAAAACACAGTGTTGTCTCTTATTTCGGACGCCCATTTGTAAGGGGCATACAATTATATCTTACTCAGATAAGAAATATCCAACGCAGATTTTGTTTAACGAGGCTTAGGCCTGGTACACTTCACTATACTATTGCATTCCCTAAAATGGAAAAGTGGTGCTATAAACTGCCAAATTGTCAATGTGATGGAAAGTCCCACCATTCTATGCTGCATCTTTTATTCTTTTTTAGTTGTTATAAGCATATTTGAAAATTTGTCTTAAAACCTTTATTTTTATCTAATATGCTTTTCCATTACAAAGATACTTTTAACTTGATATGTGGTCTGGAAAATGAGAAAATTATGAAAGCAGTCATCTCGTTCATATTAATGGCAATAAGAAGAAGGAACATTTACTCACATTTGGATGCATTGGTATATGAAAATCCAGACGAGTGTATGTAGATATGATATATATCGCACCGTGGGACATACAATAGAACTCTGGGACTTACAATAGCACAAATGCACTTTTTGTGATGGAAAGCCTCCCCAATCTATGCTGCACTATTTTCGTTATCCTTTTCTAGTTTTATAGGGTCATTTATTTAATAGCATAATGCACTTTACGTACCTATCAACATAGGTCACTTTGATTGTTTTTATTGTGTATTTTTTCAGGACATATATTAAGAACTTTGCTGTTTTTTGTACCTATATGACAAAGGCTATTTTGCCTATTTGTACTACGTATCATGAAATGTGTATTGTATCTTGATGTATCGATTGAGCTGATATTTTGTTGATTTAAATTTGACTGTATACTGTAATTTTTAAAAGAAAAACTGTAACTGATCCCTCCGATTAGAATGCTTTTATGGTGTCATACTTTGCACCGAATAAAGTTTTCTTTGACTTTGACAGATGATTAAATGTACTGCCTACTTCTGAGGATGTTACTAGACACTAAATAAATGAAATATAATGATCCTAAAAAAACATGAGAAAAAGATTACTTAATTCTTCCGGATTCATATATTTTACTGATCACCACATAATAGCCCATCATGGGTGACTAATGAAACCCCATGGACTGATGAAATCGATGCTTTAAGGGGTGTAAACTTGGATGCATTGCAGTATAGTTGCCCAAATTAAGGAGGAGTTTAGGGCTGGCTGTCTGATCTTTCTTGCATTCCCTGCTTGTCATGGTGTTGCCTCCTGTGTGCCTGGTGCCTTGTGGTTGACCTAACCCCCCATGAGCATGACAATTCTACATCACACCCCTCAAGGTAGCCATTTCCTTTTCCACCTCCTTCGATCCCTCATTGCGTCCTTTAATGAGTCTGATCTTGGACGACGCCCCATGGGAAGAAAGGGATACTGTTTTGTACTCACCTGCGGATTTAACGGATGTATATACCTACCGCGGAGCCCGAACAACCTTGGCGGATTCCCATGGTGCTGTCCTATGCAGCTATAGACGTGTCTGGCCCCTCGGCCGTCACCTGCCCAGCCGGACATTTGACATTGTTTTCGCGTCTCCCTGTTTGGTCTCCTTCCCTCCCCCTCCTCTCTGATTCTCTTGATGCTAACAGCTGTAACTATGTATCCTGTAACTCCCTGTTTCAACTGATGTAGATACCTACAGCGGAGTCTGAGCAACCTTGGCCGATGCCCGGTGGAGCTGTCCTATGCAGCTATAGAGGAGTCTGGCCCCTTGGCCGTCACCTACCCAGCCTGACATCTGACATTGTTTTACTCATCTCTCCTTTCGGTCCCCTTCCATCCCCCTCCTCCCTCCTCTGTGACTGTCTGGAATCTAACTGATGTATCTATATATCCTGTAACTCACTGATTCAACTGATGTAGATACCTACTGCGGAGCCTGACCAACCTTGGCCGATGCCCGGTGGAGCTGTCCTATGCAGCTATAGAGGAGTCTGGCCCCTTGACTGTCACCTACCCAGCCGGTCATCTGGCATTGTTTTACTCGACTCCCCATTCGTGTCCTCTTCCCTCCCCCTCGCTCTGTTTCTTTGATTCAAACTGTTGTAACTATGTAACAGATAACTCGCTGATCTCACTGAAATAACTATGTACCCTGTAACTCGCTGATCCTCATGTAAAGCGCTCTGACACCTCCGGGTCTAGACAGCGCTATATAAAACTTTGCAAATAAAAAATAAAATAAAATGAACTTTCTTCCATTGCCCCTAATCACTCATTCTGAGTTGCATAGAACACTAACGAACTGAACCTTAAGTGAACTGAGACCGTATTCTGTGCCATTGCCGACTGGCAAGTGGATGCAGGGAAATAACCTTTCAGCTGAGTGGTTATTCTGACTCTTGGTGTGGCAATCGGTGCTACATAACAGACACAGACTCATTTCTTGAGGACATAACCGGAAAAGACATCCATTGGTTTGTATGAGCATCACTGAACCTGTAATTTCATGTATCATGTGGTCTTCTTTGCAATTTCAACTTGAGGCATTAGATAAATGCGTTAACTAAATTACCTTTATCCATTCTGTCTCGTTCTTTTGGAGATATTATTTGTCTCTTGGAATCTATATTCATGGCTGATAAAGGTGTTGAGCTATGTTGAAACGTTAGTCTGAGTTAACAGTTATCTATTCCCGGTTCTCGTAGAATAATTGTTCTTCTCCCGAATACTTGTGTCCCTTATAGCATGACGCAAGACCCATCGGAGGACCTAAGTGGTGATGGTAGCACTTGGTAGTAGGTTCTAACTGTTGAGAGTTAAAATAAGAAGACATAATGGGCCTGATGGGTTGAGTTTAAGTTATACTAGTAAGAAAATACGTAGTACATTTCCAGTCACGCTTCCGCTGGATCACATGCGAAAAAAATGAGTAACATGTTTTTATGTCAAATATTTATTTAATACGATGTTCTGTATTTAGTACATGTATAGAAAAAAAGAAGAAAAATAATACAGCCCTATTAACCTAATTTTGAATTAAATCTTTACCTAATTTAAATATATTTAATTACATTGGGATTATTTTGCTGAAATTTAAATTAAAAAACAAATTCCCACCTAAAGTAGAATGATATTTTTATTATGCATTGATAAATATTACATGTGATACCTATAATTAATGTAAAATAATTTGAAAACATTGATTGACTGCAAAAACAGTTGTTCAAATCCTTCATAATTAAATAATAACATTGTTTAATTTTTAGATATGTTTTGTTAACATTAAATTATATTCATTCCTATTTTTAAGTATTTGAAATACATTAATGTATGTACCATTTTTCCTGTGGGGGGTTTGTATGAAGTCCCTACCTCTATTATTTTCAATGGGGAGGTGTTACAGTACCAGTGAAAGGGCATGTGCTGTGTTGGACTTACTTCAACTCTGATCTGGACTAATTTACTACTTTATTGGGTCACTTTTGGGCTTTAGAAGAGCAATTTGTGAATAGCAATGGGCTTTCTCTTTTGTGGGTGGTATATGCCCCTCCCTCAACCTCTCCTTAACCTCTCATTCCTCTGCCCTAAACCGTTCCCTATTCGTAGTGAGTAGGTCACATTTTTCCAGCCACTCCACCCACATTTACTACTAAAATATATATTGATATGGGTGGAAACTCCACATTCGGTTGGGGGGATTTCCGCACTGAAAGAGATAGGACAGGTCGAGGCAGAAACTCTGCATTTACTACAAAATTAAGTTTGTGAATAGGTTTCTGAGGGTCTTGAATAGACATGCAATGGTACTACCCTTTGGGATGGTGTTTGCATAGACATTGTCCTCTCTCCGAGTACATTTTTTTGAAATCACATGGGAAATAACTGCTAATGTAACACATTGTGTTAGGAACAACAGATAGTCATGATGGCGTCTCCTGCTTGTATTTAATAGCCCTTGCAGTGCTAACAACTGCTAGTTTGGAAAGGGGCGACCACTCGGTCCCCCCGAACGTATGGCGGAGTGCCTCGATCCCCCCGGGAAGCCATTTTTGGGCGGGAGGCGCGTCTCGGCTGGTATGCCCGAAGCGGCGTAGCCGGGGCGCGCCTGTTCCCGCCCTAGAGTGGGCTGGCCTAGACACTGACGCAGCCAGCCACGCCCTCGGGACGGGCAGGGGCGGGTTTACGCCCGCCCTGAAGACGGATAAAAGGAGACGCAAGGCCAGAAGACGTCCTCTTGTTCTTGTGCTCCGAAGCTGCACCTCCTCGCTACACGTGAGCTCGGGACAGAACAAAGAGCCAATTTTGAGCGTTTTGATCTTTTTCTTTGTCTTCTAGATACTTCGTCGGAGAGATGCCCAGGAAAGGCGAAAAAAGAATGACGACTGAGCAGATGGTTCGGGCACTCTTTAAAGATATGTCCGACATAAAGAAACGGTTGGCGGAGCGAGATGGGGAGGAGGGTTCGGGCCCTTCGCCGGCTGGAGGGAGACCTAAGAGGCCGAGAAAGGTTCCGGCCGGTGGGGACGTCCCGGTTCCCTCTGCCCCTCTCGAGGCGCCGACTCCAGTACCGATAGAGGGGAATCCAATCCCGGGGGTCGTCACCCCGACATCCAAGGAAGACATGCCCCCCGAGCTGGCAGCACAGCTAGCAGCATGGTTGGGGGATAGTGGTGATGGCGCCACGGCTGCCGAGGCACAGGCGCTGATAAAAGGGCTTCGTGAGAAGAAAGAGGCAGCTAGAGTGGCGGGGATAGACAAGCCGCCAGCGGCAGAAGCTGCGTCCGGTTCAGGTAAGCGGCCATTGCCGATTGCAAGGGACGAGTCAGCACCCTCTCGTAGAGAGAGATTGGGACAACATGTGCCGTTAGCTATAAAAGAAAAGATCTGGGCGGGAGAGTACGTGAATATTTTTTCCCTGCTTGTTGATCATTATGATGTGGAGCATGTGAAAAGTCAGAAGGACTTAATGCATCCGAGTGTTTGGCGCGCAAAAATGGCCGCCTTTAAGGTTAATGAGAACATTGGCAACTGGGGCAATGCATGGGGTATTTTCACATCGATTTTGGGGGAACGTAGGCCCGAGTTGCTCCCTGAGTTTCCCGTTTACCAATCACGAATTATGGGTTACTCGACAACGTATCAAGGTAACCATTGGTTTTGTTATGACAATCTGTTCAGGAAGGAAAAGGAACATAACAAGAGTTTGACTTGGGATTGTTACGATTCGTTAACTTGGGACAAAATGAAAGAATCAGGAATGTTAAGAATGCCATTGGTCGGGAGCAATGTTGTTGATTACTCCCGCCAAAATGTGGGGACGCCCTTTCGACCAAGTACGAGCACCGACGACCAGTCGAGGCCCGCAGGCAATACAGGGAAAAAGGGTTTCTGTTTTAATTTCAACAAGGGGAAATGTACCAGGCCTCCGGGATCGTGTAAGTTCAAACATGAGTGTAGTACGTGTGGGTCGTCCCATCCTGAGTCATCGTGCAGAGCCAGAACGGGTGAGAATGGGGGTAAGGGGGGCGCCAAACAGGTCTAAGCTAGACCGAGGGGCACCTTTACCAACCCCGATTGATACCTTGGCAATGATTCCCTGGCTCAGCGAATACCCGGATCGTACTTCTGCCGGGGTGCTACGGAACGGTTTTACACATGGTTTCCGCATCCCGGTAGGGGACTTTCAGGGTGTAGGGATGTGCAAAAATCAACTTTCCGTTTTACAACATACATCGGTAGTGCAAGAGAAAATTCAGAAAGAGGTTAGCCGGGGACGGGTCGCCGGCCCGTTTAGTGAACCCCCGATACCAGGTTTCGTTTGTTCTCCGTTAGGGGTGGTCCCCAAGAAGGACCCGGGTGAGTTCCGTTTGATCCATAATCTGTCTGCTCCACGAGGTCTTTCGGTGAACGACGCAATTGATCCAGAAGTTTGTTCGGTGCGATACGCATCTTTTGATGAGGCAGTAGCCATCTTGAATCGCCTGGGGCACGGGACGTTGATGGCGAAATCTGATATCGAGTCAGCGTTCCGGTTGCTCCCGGTACACCCAGACGATCAGCGTCTTTTGGGATTCGGGTTCCAGGGGTCATTTTACATGGATAGGTGTATGCCAATGGGTTGCTCTATTTCATGTGCTTACTTTGAGCAATTCAGTACTTTCCTGCAGTGGGTGTTCACTACGACAACGGGTTTCCGAAATGTAATGCATTACCTTGACGACTTTCTGTTCCTTGGCCCGCCGGTAGTCCCGAATGTGCCCAGGCTTTAGACGAATTCTGTGTGTTAATGGGTCATCTCGGCGTGCCGTTGGCACCGGAAAAAACTATGGGTCCCACGACTTGCCTCGAGTTTCTGGGGATCGAGTTGGACTCAAGGGAGGGGTGCTTCCGTTTACCAGCTAGCAAGGTGTCGAAATTCAGGGCAGCCCTCCAAGTATGTTTAACTGCATCCAAGGTTACACTGCATCAGTTGCAACAGTTAGTGGGAAAGTTGAACTTTGCCTTGAGAGTGATACCAATGGCTCGCCCCTTTTCCCGCTCAATTGCCCAAGCGATGGTTGGCCTGCAGGAGGGTCATCATCGCACAAGGTTATCGACTGAGGTCCGCCAGGACATGCGGATTTGGTTAGCATTCTTGGCGGACTTCAATGGCCGAGTCGTCTGGAACAAGCCAGCCATGTCCTCCGATGAGCTTGGGCTATGGACGGATTCAGCAGGAAGCGTAGGTTTTGGCGCCATCTTCGGCACAAAATGGTCGGCACAGAAGTGGCCCCTATGGTGGCACGAGAAGGGGCTGACAAGTAACATCGCTTTCCTCGAATTATTTCCCATTCTGGTGGCCCTGAGAACCTGGCCAGAAGGGTTCAGAGATCATTCTGTTGTGTTCTGGTCCGACAATATGACCGTGGTAGAATGCATCAATAGTCAGGCAGCCCGTTGTAAATTGATTTTGAGGCTGCTCAAAGAAATTGTCTTACTGTGTATGCAACTGAACGTGGTATTCAGAGCAAAACATGTCCCTGGGGTGAGGAATCAGGCCGCTGATGCACTGTCTCGTTTTCACATGCAGGCTTTCTCGGGCTTCCTTCCTTCAGCGGACCCGGAGCCGGCACCCTTCCCCGAAGCTCTCTGGTCTCTCGGTGCCCCGAACTTCGTCACCTCGTGGGAGAGAGTCTAGCACCCAGGACAAGGAAGGCATATGAAGGGGCGTTCCAGGCCTATTTAGCCTTTTTGGGGGCAGAGAGAGGGGGACTTTGGGGGCAGGAGGAGTTGGTAGTACTTTTCCTGATGTCCTTACGTAGGGCTGGGAAATCGGTGGCCACGGCCCAAAGGCATCGTGCCGCCATTTCCTCTGTTGCCAGGGCCCATGGCATCCTGGACCCGACAGCGTCTTTTACGGTACAGAAAGCGCTGCGTGGGTGGCAACGTCTGGAGGGTCGCAGAGTAGACGTAAGACGACCGATAGGTCTAGACAGGTTGTCCCGGTTGCTGACCACACTCCCTAACACATGCTCGTCCCCGTTCGAGACCTGTTTGTTCCGGACTGCATTTATGCTGGCATTTCACGGGGCTATGAGAGTTAGTGAGCTAGTTGCAAGGAACAAGCGGGATGTGACGGGGGGCTTGTGCAGGGAGCAGGTTCAGATCAGGGGTGATGCGATGATTGTCTCCTTTCTCAGGTCCAAGACTGACCAAGATGGGAGGGGGGACTGCACGATCATTCGCAGGATCCCCGAGTCATCCATGTGTCCGGTTCAGTGCTTAGAAGATTACCTAGCACGAAGGGTGGCATCATGGGGGGGGACATTGTTGAGGCATGTAGACGCCACCCCGCTGACGAGGTTTCAGTTTCAGCGGGTGCTTGCAATGGCCATTGCCGCAGCGGGCTTGGACCCGGGTGAATTTGGGACCCATTCCTTTCGTATAGGGGCTGCCACAGAAGCTACAGCCAGGGGTCTTAATGTAGAACAAGTGAAACGTGTGGGGCGTTGGTCCTCCAATTGTTATAAGAGGTATGTGCGATTGCACATGTTGTGAAGCTGTAATCATGTACTCACGCTTCTTGTCTTTTGTTTGTTTTCAGTTGCGCAAGCCTACGCGGCAGGGCGGACTGTGCAGTTGACCCAACACCAGGCCAGCGGTCACACATCACCGGCTGAGAGAAAGGAGGTGTGGGTCGTAGGCCACTCATACGTGAGACGGGCCGCAGACGTATTCAAAGCAGTTGATATGACTCACGTACCTGGGGAATACGGGTACAGAGTGTCCTTCTACGGAAGGGGCGGTCTCTGTATTGACCAGTTTCAGGCATTCTTTGAGGGTTTGTTAGAGCGGATGAGGTCACCGCCGTCCATAGTCATAGTACATTTGGGGGACAATGACTTAGTTACCACCGGTAGACGACTTCTCCTGGAGGCTATGCTTTCCACGGTAAGTTGGTTAGCAAGGAGAGTTCCGGGGTGTATAATTGCGTGGTCTCATATGATCCCACGAAAAGTGTGGCGGGGGGCTATCTCGATCCCTGCTTTGAATCATTCCGTTAAAAAATTGAATAACAAAGTGAGTAGGTTGTTCCGTTCCAAGACATTGCATTCGATCTCGCATAGTTGTATTAATGATGACAGTATGTATTTGGGGGATGGTGTGCATTTGTCGAGGGTGGGCAATGAGTTACTCATAGGTGATTTCCTAGCTTGGTTAAAATCGTTAAAACATGACCTTTAGGTAGGAGTTTGGTGGGGGGTCCGGATAGCCGGTCAACTATCCGGACCTGTGGCGGTAAGGTCATGATCGGTGAGCACTAATTGGTAGATCCCTATGAGTGGGCGTCACCCAACACGGATGGGAGCGCTCGGGGGAGGTGGCCATTGGCCCCTCAATGGGGAGGCGGTCCCGTCTAAGGGCGGGTCGCCGGAAGTTAAGGAAAGGCGGTCAAGGCCCCTTCCTGTGTAGGAGGGGTTACAGCCCCCTCCTGAGGAATTTCCCGGGGCCAGGGTCATCTGCGACGGCAGATGCGGTAAGTTGTGTGGGGTGGGGGGAGGTCCACGATACCTTCTAGATACCACACACAAGTATTCGAACGACCTTTAAATGGCGTCGAGTCTTAAGTGCCCCCGACAAGTCAAGGGAAATTGTTAGTAGTTGCACTTGAGGTAAGCCTCTGTGCTGTCGCCCTTCCCAAGTGGGAGGGGTAAGTCTGGTTAGGGATCTTGACACCGGTTATGATCTTGCCGTTGGCCCTTAAACGTTAGGATGTACAATTTCAGTGTTTATAGAGAATGTTTTTGTAGGATGCTAGTTCGGCTAGGAGAACCTCTGTATTAGAGAATATGTTGAGATTAGCCAAACATCGCAATGTGATAATGAAATTGTACATAATATGAAACGTTTAATGTTTAATTTTTTGTTTTAATAAATACGGCCGCGGGAGGGTCACTCCCTCCCACATCCAAAAGCTTTGAAGAACTGTTTCCGGTTTCCCTTCTTTTGGGATCGTGTTGAGAGGGGGTGGCGGGTATCTAAGCCATATGGAAAGGGGCGACCACTCGGTCCCCCCGAACGTATGGCGGAGTGCCTCGATCCCCCCGGGAAGCCATTTTTGGGCGGGAGGCGCGTCTCGGCTGGTATGCCCGAAGCGGCGTAGCCGGGGCGCGCCTGTTCCCGCCCTAGAGTGGGCTGGCCTAGACACTGACGCAGCCAGCCACGCCCTCGGGACGGGCAGGGGCGGGTTTACGCCCGCCCTGAAGACGGATAAAAGGAGACGCAAGGCCAGAAGACGTCCTCTTGTTCTTGTGCTCCGAAGCTGCACCTCCTCGCTACACGTGAGCTCGGGACAGAACAAAGAGCCAATTTTGACCCACCCACCAGCCCCTGAGGACAGCAAGTTGTTGGGCAATAAAGTGAATTTTCTAAGTATGTTCTTCCTTTTTCGTTTACAGGTTGTGAAAGTATCAGTTTTCGTTGTTCATCATAATAAAGTATGGTGAATATCGTTTAGGTTGTTACGATTAAAAGGACTTGATGTAGTGTTGCTTTTTGTGCATGCTCTTTCGGTCGTAGCGACCAATGTTTTCATAAGTTCGAATTGTCGTATTTATTTTTTGGTAGGCGGTAAGGTCATGATCGGTGAGCACTAATTGGTAGATCCCTATGAGTGGGCGTCACCCAACACGGATGGGAGCGCTCGGGGGAGGTGGCCATTGGCCCCTCAATGGGGAGGCGGTCCCGTCTAAGGGCGGGTCGCCGGAAGTTAAGGAAAGGCGGTCAAGGCCCCTTCCTGTGTAGGAGGGGTTACAGCCCCCTCCTGAGGAATTTCCCGGGGCCAGGGTCATCTGCGACGGCAGATGCGGTAAGTTGTGTGGGGTGGGGGGAGGTCCACGATACCTTCTAGATACCACACACAAGTATTCGAACGACCTTTAAATGGCGTCGAGTCTTAAGTGCCCCCGACAAGTCAAGGGAAATTGTTAGTAGTTGCACTTGAGGTAAGCCTCTGTGCTGTCGCCCTTCCCAAGTGGGAGGGGTAAGTCTGGTTAGGGATCTTGACACCGGTTATGATCTTGCCGTTGGCCCTTAAACGTTAGGATGTACAATTTCAGTGTTTATAGAGAATGTTTTTGTAGGATGCTAGTTCGGCTAGGAGAACCTCTGTATTAGAGAATATGTTGAGATTAGCCAAACATCGCAATGTGATAATGAAATTGTACATAATATGAAACGTTTAATGTTTAATTTTTTGTTTTAATAAATACGGCCGCGGGAGGGTCACTCCCTCCCACATCCAAAAGCTTTGAAGAACTGTTTCCGGTTTCCCTTCTTTTGGGATCGTGTTGAGAGGGGGTGGCGGGTATCTCAGCCATATTGAAAATATATATATTACTATTGTTAGACCTGTCCTCCTTGGTGTGGTCTTCCCCAAATCTTTTCCCTTCATCCCTCCTGTTTTCTGAATTTTGTTTTTGATGGATTTAAGTGTGTGTGCACTTTACCACTGCTAAGAGTTTTAAAGTGCTTGTGCTCTCCTTCAAACATGGCATGATTGGATTTCACCTAATTGGCATATTTAATTTACTTATAAGTCCCTGGAATATGGTACTACATGTATCCCGGAATTGTAACGTAAATGCTACTAGTGGGTCTGCAGCACTCATTGTACCACCCACTTAAGAAGCACTTTAAAACATGCCTAGGGCCTGAAACTGCACTCTGTAGTGCAGTTTTAAAACTGCAAATTTGACTTGGCAAAATAAACCTTTTCTCAGGTCTAAACCTTCCTTTTTTAAACATGTAAGTCACCCCTATGGTACGCCCTAAAAAACCCATAGGGCAGGGTTTCTTTTTATTGAAAATGTAGGACAAATGTTTTCACGTTTTACATTTTTTGATAATGAAAAACTCCTAAACTGTAAGGTCTATCTCTCCCATCAAATACCAATGGGTTACCATATTGAGTTTGATAAGTGCTAACTTTTGATTGGGAACTGACAGGAAAGTCAAGTCAGGGACAGCTTTATTTGATAGCTATTTCTGACAATCGTAAAAGCTGAAATATAAAAGACATGCACATGATTAAAAAGAAATAAAATAAATCATCCTATATACCAGTTATTAGTTCAATTCATTGTACGTAAGATAAAAAACATAACCATTATTACAGGAAATAGCAATAGGAGGCAAGGCTCTTAAACATCTTAAAAACATTGATAATACCAAAATTTCCTTTGCTCCAATATAGTCCTTTAAACTTGAGTAACCATCATTTTTCCTGAGTATGACTACCTGCTTTAAAAACATTGCTATCTTCCAGGTGCTTTGTACATTGTCTAAAAATTGTAAAGCAATGAAAGCTGGCCGACTTTGTCTCAACCCAAAGCCTTTAGGATAGGAAGAATACAAGTTTTTCTCAGTTCTCTGTAAAACTTACAAAACAAGAGGATGTGTATGTTGGATTGAGCTGAAACGTTATCACATAAACACAGGTTCAGTTCACGAGTCCAGTCTTTCATTATCGGAAGACTAACAATTCTATATAAGATCCCCAATCTGAATCTTATTAATAAAAATCGATCGTAGCCCAGTTAAAAATATGCTGATTCTGCAGGACTCTAGACTTTAAAATCTCAGCTGACGTTCTTGTAGCTACCTGAAGTTGAAGGCCCTCTTTTTTTAGATTCTTTCTTGTGATCATATGTAAGGTACTTGGTTTATTACAAAATTCAGGATGTCCGAGATCATTCCTAAAATTGTGAATATACCTTACCCAAGGGATTTTTAAGGCCCCTTCCAAATTCAGGCTATCCTATAACATATCTCTATTTAGCTGTGTCTCTATTTTTATCCATGTCCATGAAATGGGCCAGTGCAATCTCCACTTACACCAAATCTGACTCAGCCCTGTGCATTATCATATAAGCGCCTGAGAAAGAGGATTATTCGAGCTTTAACCCCCATTGCTTCAAGAATCTTCCAAAGTTTATCATGTTTCACAGAGTCAAATGCAACAGTGAGGTCCACAAAGGCTAAAAACAGTCTGCCACCTTTCACCCGGGTGTATTTCCCGATAAGAATGGCTAAATTTAGACTCTGCTCCATTATTCCTAGGCCCTCCCTAAAACCATATTGGATATCAGAGAGGACTTTGTTATCCTCTGCTCAGGAATGTAAGCGTTCTAAGATTATTCGGCCACAACTTTAACCAAGGAGTCCAACATGGAAATGGGCCTGTAACAGCCCGGATCCTGGCGGTTACCTTTTTTAAAAATAGGCGCAATTAATGTCCCTTGTCTCCGCTTTTATTGATTTGTACATAGAGCTACTTGCTAACTCGCTCAGGGCAGATACCACGATTCTCCCCTTTAACTTTAACGAGTTTGAGGTCAAATTGGGTTTATATGAGGATGACTTGATTCTCTATACAACCAATCCCCAAGAGGCAATAGCCTGTTTTATGAGAAAAGCAGAGGCCTTTGGATCAATCTCTGGCTATAAGGTTAATATTGATAAAACTGAAATCACACAGAGAAATTAAGAAATAAGTATGCAGGGAGTCAAAACACAAATGCGTTACTTGGGGGTGATCATTACACAGAAGTTAGAGGATATTCCAAGAATAAACTGGAAGAAAGTGAGTCATGAAATCTCTGCATTGTTGCTGAAATGGGCGAACTTACTGTTGAATATTTATGGAAGGGTAAATCTTATAAAGATGATCATACTCCCAAAAGTAACTTTTCTTTTTAATTCCATCCCTTTAACTTAAAAAAAAGAAGATATAGCAAAGTTACAGGGGAAAATCGGCAGTTTTATCTGGGCTTCCATGGGGCCAAGGATAGCCTGGAGGAAGTTAAGGAGGAAGCTGGGGGTAGGGGGACTGGCACTGCCGGACCTGCTTGTTTACTATCATGCATTCCACTTTAAAAATTTCCATATTCTAGCAAGTATCCCAGATAGGTCTTCTTTGGGTTTGTTGTTCTCAGCATTGTTGGGAGAGGGGAGCCATGGTAAGCATTTTTTCCTATTTTAATACTGGGACCCTAAGTTTTTATAAAAAGGTCAGATTGAAGATCTTGAGTACAGCATTAAGAACATGGGTATACGTTCGGAAAGAGCTGTGAATCCCATACTATTCTACACGGGTAAGCATGGGCGAATTTTGCGAATTCGCGATCCGCGAATTTGCGGATTTGCGAATTCACGATCCGCAAAATTCACGAATTTGTGCGAATTTGCGGATTTTTGTTTTTTTGCGTGTTCGCAGGGTTTTTTGCGTGTTCGCAGGGTTTTTTGCGTGTTCACGGGGATTTTTGCGTCTTCGCGAGCCGCTTGCATAGCGAAGTTACCCATGCAGTCGTTTATGGGAGAGGGAGAGAGAGATAGATAGATAGATAGATAGATAGAAAGAGAGAGAAACAGAGGGAAAGAGAGAGGGAGAGAGAGAACGAGAGAAAGAGAGAGAGGCCGGATCTCTGAAGGGCCAGATTCCTGAGTTGCCCCTACAGAACATACAGCTTTTTATTTTTAGCAAAATGCATATGAAAATTGTGCTGTAAAGGTCTCTCTAAGTTTAACCCCTCCTGACAACTCAAAATGGGTGTATTTGCCATCCTCTCCCTTCTTCATGTTTTTTATATCTGTAAGTGCTTCCTGATGAGGTTTAATTCTTTGGACAGGTGCCTCAATGCCTACTTGTAACTATTCTCTGACCCTGCTTCAAGGGTCAGAGCAGGGTCAGAGAATAGTTGCAAGTAGGCAACGAGGCGCCAGGAAGCAATTAGCAGCAGGTGTCCAAGTTGAAGTTAATTTGTTTGTAACCCTTTTGTAAAAGGTTACAAAGAAATTAGGTTCAACTTTTGCACCTGCTGCTGTAACCCTTGCTTGGCAGAAAATTCGTCCCCGCTGATTCGCGGATTTTGCTGCGATTTCGCGAGATTCGCGGATCGCGAAATCGCGGAAAATCCGCAAATTCGACCGCGAAACGGATTTTACGCCCACCCTTATACACGGGCTCCAATTTGAGAATCCCTGGGTACCCCGAGTGCTTGATGGATCAACTGAGTCAACCATTAAAAGATGGGGGCATCACTTACTGGGCAGACCTTATGATAGATGGAAATCTAGTAAACTGAGAAATACTTAGTACTTTGACCAGATGGAAGTTAACAAGGTTTAAATACTACCAATTGGGTTCATGGTGGGCAGAACAAGGTTGGGTATTCAAGGAGGAAGACCCTAAGCTAGATCAGCTAACAAGAACTGACCGGTGGAGGAAGGAAATTGCTCACTGGTATTGGGCCTTCATAGAGGCAGAAGACATGCTAGAGACTTACATAAAAAACTTATGGTGTGATGAGTTTAAGGAAGAAGTAGTAGATACCATATTGGCCAATTCCTTCAACATGTTACGAACAGTTGTAAAACCAGCTTCACTTAAGCGTAATCATTTATTTACTGTCCATAGAGTTTATTGGTCCTCGAAGAAACTGTCTAAGGTCACAGGCAATAAGTACTGCTGCCCAAGATGTAAACATGATGAAGCGGATGATTTGCACATGTTTTTGGAATGCTCGTAAATGACGCAATACTAGTTGGAGGTTTGCAATTTTTTAGGAGTGGTCCAAGGTACACAAACCAAAGTAAGCCCAAACCTGATATTCTTTGTGCATCTGCAAGATGAAGAATTGGGTAAGGGGGTCGGTTCTAAGTTTATTTTTATATGTGGTCATTCTTGCAAGGCGTGAGATTTGTAAGAAGTGGAAACTAGAAAATGTCCCATCTTTTGCGGAGTGCCTAAAGAGTGTGATATTAACAAGCGAATCTGATATGGATTGTGATCCAGGAAGTAGGGATAAGATCTGGGTTCTGCTGTTGGAATGGAGAAGTAAAGGCGTGTCCGATGAATAATGCTGAATGTGCCAGTGGTTCTTTGTCTCCATAAATCTCTCCAAGGGTGGTACTAAGAGAACGGAGTTCAGGTCAGAAACGGATTCCTCCATATAGAGTACTCCTTCTTCTCTCTGATGGTCTTCACACTCAGTATAGAGAGATAAGAAGAGACTCAAAATGAGGGATGGCAAAATGAGGAAAAAAAAACAAACAATTAATGATTCAGTCCAGGTATCTAAAAAGGGGGCAGAACAACAAGCTTTGATTACCTGGGTAACAATTGGGGCCCATAGGGCTAGATTTACCTTAAACAAGTCAGCCGGTACCCCATCCGGGCAGGGTGCTTTGCCACCAAGGGTTGCAGAAATGGCCTCATTAACTTCCTCCAGAGTAAACTTAATACTACAGTGCTGGATATTAGGATCCGGTAAAGTGTTCCCGAGGCTGACTCCAATATTATCATCAGGATCATATACTTTTGTAAAATGGTCTATCCAAAGTTACTCGCTTATGGCGATTTCAATAGAAGTACCTCCTGTGATGTTCAAAAAGGGTACCTTAACAGTTTTCCAGAAGGCCAAGCTGTCACCCTGTGATGCAGCTTTATGCGAAGATTCCCAGGCGTTGTTTCATAATTCAGTTTTTCTTTTCTTAAGGGCTAATTTATAAACAGCTGTTGCTTGTCTCACACCATTCGGGTTTCTTGGGATCTCATGTTATAACTTTTTTAGGGTTTATAGGCTTGAGAACAGTTTGTGTCAAACCATCCCTCGGTTTTCCTTCTATTAGAGTACTGCACGTGTATAACCTTCCTCACCTCTGTTGGGATAAATCAAAAGGAGGACAGAATATTATCCGATGAAGCTGTAGCACTTAAACAAGTCTCAACGGCAATCTTACTGTTCTGAAGCATTTTTTTTGTAACTATGAAAGGGTCTACCAATGCCCAACGCAAAGTATAACCATTTGTCTTATCCAGCATGATATTGGATATGGCTTGATCATTGTTGTCAATTCTCGAGACATATTTAACGGCAATACAATGGAATAGCATAATGGAAAATGATTGCTTAATGAAATATCTCTAACAACAAAGGAGCGAAGATTAGAAGAGTGGGTATTTGTCAGGAATACCTAATCTATGGTGCTATATAGGCCTCTTCCATTAAAGGTATATCCCATGGGCGATGGCTGAGCATAAATCTCATTCACAAAACCTAAATCAAGGCTAAATACCATTTCATTATAAAAGTCCCCCAACACAGAGTGACAAAATTTGGTATTACTGGACCCCTCTTCATATAGAAAACCACATTGCTTTCCGTCCACATTTGTACATATTGAACAATTAAAAGCCCCACCCACAATAACCATCATGTATTTTGAGCTTTTACTACAAATAGCCTCCACATTCTTGATAGGTTTTGTCATTACCAAGCCCCCTTTTCCAAGTGGAATGTTATTATAAAAATTAACCAATAATAAACATTGCCTTCTATCAAGGTCCATTACAATTATCTGATAGTAGATCTCCTACAGATAAATCTCTATCTTTTTTTACATTTAACATATTTGATATATAGGTGCAAAGTCCTCTCTTCGCCCTCCCACTCAAACCCTCCACTGCCGGAGTGTGGAAGATTTTAAAACCATTAATGTGGACTGCCTCTTTCAGTCAGGTTTCCTGGAGTGATACCACATCATAGACCTCTATAAACTCAGAACATATGGAGTTGGCTAACTTTGAACGTAAGCCTGCAATATTTCACGAGGCAAAGTTACAGATTACCTCATCATTCCTGCCTCATGGAGTAAAAGGGAGATCTGAAATTGGGGATTGTCCTGCTACCACAGCCGGTACCTCATCTTTGATTAGGAGCTTAAGAACCTCCTGTGATTTACCCAATGGCATGCAGCTGTGACCTCCTGAATCCACTCTTTGCACTAATGCATTTTGTGTGATTAATTGAGAGCCTACTGTTGAGTGAAGTATGTCAAAATTTGGATAATCATTATACAATCTAAGCCATCATGGGGTCTTGAGGATACTCTCAAGCTTTGGGGCTGGGCCTCCTGAATGAGCAGTACATTTAACCAGTCAATCTACTCCTTCAAGTGATCTAAAGATTTTGTATTGATTACTAAGTGGGATTGCATCGCTATGCTGCCTTACCCCATGGAAGTGTTTTATCTCCCCTAAGTTGCCATGGAGCTTCAAGTGGGGTCAAATCTATGCCCTGCCTCGTCCCTGAAAGTGCATGCCCCGTCCTTAATTGCCTGTAGTCTGTAGGGGGTTGAAAGAAATAACCGAGGGGGAGAATATTTATCTCCTGCACCGCAATATGACTATTTCCAGCCCTCTCCAGGAGTAATTGCATCAGGCCTGGAGACCTAAAGCTTAGGACAACACAGTCACCAGGGAGGGACTTAAGTGATTTACTGACCCACCCTACTCTCCGTGCCATTTTAAACTCCTTGAAGAACCTGTCTTTAATTCCTGTCCTTGTGCTCACTAAATGCAAACATTTGTTTCACAAGGCCGACCAGTGTTAAGGAGCTCTCCAAGCCACTGGAGTCAAGCTATCCTGGCTGATGAGGGGTGAAACCCCTAAACCGGTCCTAGGATGCTTGTTTCTAGCCCAGGGAGGACCTGGCTTGGCAGTTCGGGCTAGACTGTTCCCATTAGGCGCAAGGTCAAGACTGATTTGCATATAGCTGTGTTCAAACTGGAATGGCATGGGGAGCAAAAAACAATGAACTTAGGCCCAGGTCTCTGTACTGGGGTGAATTAATGATATAGTTCTGCATTCTGCCCATCAATTGTTCTTTTTGAATCTTGAAACATGTGGCATTTTATTGTTCTAACCATTTGGTGTATGCTGCCTGTGTCCTGGGTCATATAACTGTGAATAGCTGGGTAGCTGCCTTTTAGTACGTTTCTCCCAGATGGTGAGAAGCAGGATTTGTGGCCAGGAGCTCTTCCCTGCCCACTTACATTACAAAGGGCTGCTTCCAGCACACACATAAAGGCACCTGGCATGAGTCATTTGTCACCCCAGACCAATGGGAGCCTTTGCAAGGGAAGGGAAGCACTGTTCAGAACCATATGTGGGGGTAGCCAGAATGTCAGCCCTCACTTCAAAGGCTGACGTCCGGTATAAATATTAAACCTCCTGAACCACCTCTTCAGTACACTCCTGGACCTGTCCCAGACTTCAAAAGGACTGTTGATTACCTTAGAGAGATGCCCTGCTTATTGCGGCCTTCCTTTGTTTTCAGAGGACTGCCCTGCTGCTACCAGAAGACTGCCCCATAACTTGAGGCCTGGCTTGTTCTTCAGAGGACTATACTTCTACTTGAGGCCTGCCTTGCTGATGATTTAAGGAAAGAGAACCATCTCCTTTAACCCAAGGCTAGCAGAGTGACTCCAAAGGCTAGTTGGCTAGCCTCTTGTGTGAGCTACAAGGACAAAGCAAGCTCTAAATACCTTAACCTTGCACCTGACCCCTGATAGAGTGAATCTGAACCCCCCCCCCTAGTGGTGCTTCCCAGGTTGTGGACCCTTGGAAAAGGTGTTAGAGGTGCTGTTCTAGCCTAACCCTAAAAGTTGGGTTATAAAAGAAAATTTCACCAAGAAGCGCCCGAAGAACTGCTGGAAGACTGGGACCTACCTTCCAGCCATTCTGCCCAAGGTGCATTAACAATCACCCTGACTCCATGGTAGCTTCTGCTACGTTCTTCTCAGCAGCAGTAAATACTGTTCAGCAGAATCTCTGACAATGGTATCCAGTGTCTTGGAGCCCTCTTTGGCTAAGGCTTGCAGATTCGTTCAGCTGGAGGTTTTCAACTTTCAAAAAGTTGTCTAAGTCTAAAGGTAAAAATCTTCACCAGACTCAAAAGTTTCAGGCTCCCATCGACAAGGACAGCCTCCTTGGCCTGGAAATCCATCTCCTTCCATAATGAGCTTTTTCCTGCCTTCATCGACTGCTTCACCAAGACCTCTTCCAGCGCTTCCAAGTGACAACAACTCCTCCTTGGACACAGCCTGCTGCCTTACTCCACTGAACTCTACCTTCAGCTGGACTTTTTCAAAGAATTTCTTCTACATCCTAAGGTAAGCTGAGACCGAATCTAATCTACCTTGTGTATCAGAATCACACTCTATCGCTTTCAGCCTTAACTTTTGAAGCTTCCCTTCTCGCGTGATCAGATGCCTGCTGTTGGAGTTCTGGGGTCAGATGTAGGTGTCCAAATACCGGTCGGAAACGGCCGAAAATACAGATTTTCGGCCGTTTCCGACCGGTATTTGGCCATTGGTATGTAGGGGATAGAAAAACGTACAGATTCGGTAATTTTACCGAATCGGTAATTTTACCGAATCAGTAAATTACCGATCGGTAAAAATACCGAATCTGTAATTTGCTATGTGGGTAGTACTGTTGACAGTTGGGTGGTAAAATACCGAATTCAGGTGTACATGCACATCTGTGTACACCTGTGCCATGTGACACACAGACATGCCCAAAGGGCTTGTCTATGTGCCACATGGCACAGAAGCCTGTACTTGGGGTGCTAGAGGGTGTCAAATTGACACCCCCTGCACCCTTGCAGGATTCGGTATTTACCGATTCGGTAAATACCGAATCGGTATTGCTCATTGATTCCTGTGGGCTTCAAGGCCCATAGGAAGCAATGGGCAATACCGATTCGGTAATTACCGAATCGGTAAATACCGAATCCTACCGATTCGGTAAAAATTACTGAATTTTTACCTACATCTTATTTACCGATTCATAAATACCGAATCGGTAAAATTCGGTATTTATGAATCGGTAAATAAGATTTACCCACATCTAGCCCCTGATCTTTTAGTTGCTAGATTTCACTAACAACTTTAAAAATTCATAACGCCGGATTAACTGATTGGATATAATTGTTTTTCAGAATTGGTGTGGGAAATTTCTTCTGTTTTGCTTTCTCTTTACTACTGTTTGAGTACTGCATAAACACTTTACCCAGTGTCTCTAAGTTAAGCCAGACTGCTTTTGTGCCAATGTACCAGATGGTTAAGAACAGGTTAAGTTAGTGACTTTTTTGGTTCACCCTGACAGGGATTGCGGTTGTTGCTTGAGTAGGATATACACCCTCATGAACCAATAACCCAATTTCATAAAGCTATTGTGAAATGATTATCAGAAAGGCCACCACGCTGCCCTGCGCATTCTTAAAACCGATTCTAGACCGCGTTTTGCTTGTAGTGTGGCCAAGTTCTTAAGCTATGCTTGGTCTATAAGACGAAAGACCCAGACAGGAACGTGGTAGTCCCTAGTTGCTTGAGGGCTGTACATAGCTGTTGGAGGGCTTTTAGAATGTGAATCTATATTTTACTTATACACTTTTGCACCTGCACTTTATTGTTTTTAGTCTCCCCTTAATGCTCTCATGCGGGATGACTGCACACTGGGCCCATTTGTGGATGCACTGTAATAAAGAGCACCTTAGCTTTTATGCTCCCCTATTTTAAATTGTATTTTATGTATTTTTTTTTATTTCTTCATGTTGTTCAATTCTGCTACTGATAGCTCTATTTACTGAACAGCATATAGTACATTGGCTGTAGCAGGTTATTAGGATGGATTGGCTGTATACACTTGTCTGCCACATGCCACTGCATCAAATGAACTTTTGTTATATTTTTCTACTTATTTAAAATTGAGTTTTTATAGCTTGTATGAGGCGAGCTGTCGAAATAAATCTCATACAACAACAACAACGATTATCACAGAGTGCTTAATGTGTAGGGTCTGGCTGGGTTTCTTTAGGGTGGGAAGCAGGCTCCTTGTGGCCTGTGGAATGCGTGTAGGTGTTTGATGCTGCTTTTGCAGCCTTCTGCGTGCAACACGTTACTGTACATGCCTCGTGGTGGTTGTATGCCACCTAGACAGCAGACTATGGACAAGTTTGTTCCCGCAGCAATTGTGCGACATATCCGCTATAAAATAAGGCATAAAATCAATCTACCAAGCAAATGGCGGTTTCAGGGAATGCCAGGTTACTGAAACTCTTTATCATCACACAAGTGCTAGATAATACCACAAGTATGATCTTCTTTTATTTACACATTTGAAGCTAGAAACGAGGATGGCACAACACAGTTAAACCACCGCACAGTGGAAGCAGTGAGCAATATACTACGACACCACTTGCATAACTTGTCGAACCTGGATACCTGATGGCGAAGCTTCCGTTTGCATAAATTCACTCGGAACAGCTCCAACTTTTAAGGCTTTTGCCATCAGTCTGAAGTTGCTTTTCGCTGCTTGCCTCCACAATAAAATTTCTCCTGTCCTCCAAGGTTTCACTTCACTGGTGTTTACGTTCTAAAATGATCCTTTACTGTTCCATGCTTGTGTTAAAGTAACGTGTGTTTTTTACTATGACCCCCTGGAGGAGCTTACTGGGGCTTTTTAATCTGAAAGCCACTACAAGAAGACAAAAGCTGCAATAAAAATCCTGTTATTTCTCATGGAGAACTAATTATACCCTAATGAAATACTAAATGCAAATATTTAATTGAGTAACTAATTAGAGAGGCGAAGCTCATTTGCTTACGCATCAGGTAATAATTACGAAAATAAATAAAACCTTAATCAAAATTTCATGCGTTGCATTATACACGCTCCTGGTTGTCAAATTACAACTCCAAAGAAAATTGAACTGCTGTTAGATGTGCCAATTTGTTTAATAAACTCCATTTCAGAATCACTATTACCAATTCATTTATTCAGAACATATCTAAGAGAAGAGCGGAGTGCTTTGAAGTGAGTGGTGTGCCTTCTTTTTACCGTATAATTCAACACGACTCCTTGCGAACGGATGTCACTTTTTTTTTTTACTTTTGCACCTGCACACTTCAAATTGTCACTCTGATCTGTGACCAGTGCTGTCTGCTCTGGTATTAACATAATAATTACCTGCCTTCCAGAAACATGTAAGGGGAGATAGTCTTCATCAAGTGTTGGGGGGGCTCTGCCGTGCAATCTTCGCCCTCTCGCCAGTTCTCTATTGCTGCCCTGAAGCGACACTCTCCCCAGATATTCAAAAGCAAATGGTCGACAGATCTCGTGAGTAGGGAGGAGAATTATGTGCTTTCTTATAGATATATCCTCAAGCCTGTAATGATAACGTGAGGACAAATCCTTCCAGGCAGAGGCATTTGCTTTTGAAACATTATCTCTAATGTCAATATTTAAAAAAAGAAGCCGGATAAAAGAGAATGCCTGCCAAAAAAACATTGGGGCATATTTACAAGGAAATGACGAAGCGCTGAGATGTGGCATATTTTGCAGGGCCGCGCTCTCCGAATATCAAAACGCAGGGATGCGGCGTATCAACAAAAATACGGTGCATCCCTGTGTTTTCCCTTACTCTGGTAGTAAAAACAGCTGCCTAGTGCCAACACAGACACCCTTGTGCCATAGTCCAAGGGTGCCTGTGATGCAGGGAATGGTTGTTTGGGGGATATTCACAATATAATGTCAGAACATAGGGGGTCATTAGGATGACGGGCTGACTTAGTCCGCCCGCCATCCTATCGGATAATGGGACCACCCATCATAAGGGCGGGGGTCCCGTTGGGGGCATTAGGATGGACCAGCCACAGTGGCGGGCGCATCCTGCATTTTTTACATTGTGGCAGGTGGTGCTCTCAGCACCGCCCGCCACAATGCTTAAAATGCATGTATGCATTTGCATACACAAAGCGGCAGGCACCGTGCGGTGCCTGCCGCATTGCGTATGCAAATGCCGGGGGGACCACAGGTACCCCCCCATGTGCACCCCCCACCTCCCCTTCACTATGGGTGCCCACAGGGGACCCCTGAAGTGAAGACCACCTGCCTTTCTGTGGCAGAATTGCCGCCATGGAAAGGCATCTGTTTTGGCCCATGCTAATATGGCTGGTGGTGTCTGATAGACACCGCCACCATATTAAACCTTTTCCGCCCCGGTCGGCGGACGGTCTTTCTGTCCGCCGCGGTCCCCCTGCCATAGTAATATGGCGGGGGAAATGGGTGGCGGGCGAGTGAGGATGTCTGGTGGACCGCCAGACATCCTAATGGGCCCCTATGTGTTACAACAAAATTGGTAATGCTACGTTCTGACATTTTTAAAACGCAGGGATGCGCTGTGTTTGCAAAAATACAGCGCACCCCTGTGTCTCCCCTAGTGCTGGCGCTAGTAAAGCTGCCTAGCGTCAGGGCAGGCACCCTTGCACCATGTTGCAAGGGTGCCTGCATTGCTGGTGTAATTGCTTATGTGCAGTAATGGACACCTTTCTGCACATAAACAATCTTGAAAGGGGATTTGCTCTTTACATGTATGTTGCAGAATGCAGAACACATGGAAAGACCAAAAAGAGAGGCGAAATTAATAGTTTCTCTTGGTATCGCCAGATGAAAACCAGGTGTTCCCTGGTCTTACTGTTTAGCGCTGCCCCAGCCTGGTAAAGGGGTAGCGTCAAAAAGCAGTAGGTGTTGCAACGAAGCACTCACTGCAACACCCATTGACCTCCCCTTCCATGTTAAGTGAAGCGTGAAAAGGGGCCTTATTTCCAAGGTGGCGTTAAGCCACGTTAATGGCATGTTGCTCTTTCTATGTGTGCTGCTAAACGCAGCACACAAAGAAAACGAAAAAACGAGTAGAAATAAAAGTATTTCTACTCATCGCAAAAATTCTAAGACCTGCTATAGCATGGTGTTTGTTTTGGCGCTGCCTCAGATTTACACCTCCTTGTATATCTGGGGCAGCGTCAAAAAGCAATGGGTGTAGTGGTGGAATGCCCACAGCAACACCCATTGCACGCCCCTTTCCTGCCCATAACTGCATGAAAGGTTACCATGTGTACAAAGCGCATTAAGCCACAAAACGTGGCTTAAAGCCACTTTGAAAATATGGTGCAGGGCGTTGCCCCATTGGAACGCCACAAAAAGTGAAGTTCCAATGGTGCAATCTGCTTGTAAATATTTCCCTATTGGGTTTATATTTCTGCCTAGCTCTACTCAAAAACTTTAGGGAATTTAATAGAGTTAAGCCTATTATTAGCTAATAATTATATTAATGTTACTGTCTAATAAAATATGAAAGTCAGTATCTCTTTCTGGATAAAGAGTAATTATGGCATGTATCTTTAGTGGTGAACTACAAAATACCTCCTTTTCTCACGAAGAATGCATGCATAACAAAGAAGAAATAAAAATGCAAAAAATGGCCTAGTAGAGATTTTGGGCAGTATAGGTAAATTGCTAGGTAAATAATAACAATGCAAATGTGCTTGGCGTCATCTCCCACTTATCCATGCCCATAGTTAATTTATCTGTCATGCTACGTGTTTTGTTGTCAGTATTGTTGATGGCTTTCCGTCACTGTATCCATCTGATCACATGCAGTAGCAGTATTGATGTTGTATCAATAGGATTAGCAGAGGACTCCTTATCTTCAAGGACGACATATTTGAGCTCAGGTTTTATTGATACAAACCATTATAATCCAGAATGGCATTTCAATGGACAAAGCTGATCCAGAATTCATTCCATTTCCAAAAGGTGCTCGGAAAGGGTAGCTTGTTGATATGGAGTTGATGGGTAAATAAAATGGTGATTTTGGTATCATACAAAGTTGAGTGCCTTGGCATGGATAGTACATTCCTGACACGAGTAAAGCAGAAAAACACCAATCTTAGTAGTTTCGTGACAGATAGTGGTGTGTGAAAAGTGAGTAATTTGCTTTCTTTAAATCTGTGAAATTTTGGGAATAATTCCCTGAAGTGCAAATATTTATCCCAAAGTGCATGACATTTTTCTGCAAGGATCCATTAAGTGAAGAAATGGGTGTGAAAAACAGAATTACTGCAAAAAAAAGCCACTCACATTCTTGGTGTTCGTATTGTTCCTGCATTCCTGTGCTATAATTTTGCTGTGGACACTGGTGTAATTATTGGATGTGGCATAATGGCATAATTTCAGAATTTTGAGTGACAAGCATAACAGGAATCCCCCCAAATTATGCAAATTTCACAAGTGTAATTTGAATTTCACTAGGGCCTAATTATGATGTATATGCTGTCACCTAATGGTGGTTGTTGCTGTGCCTTGATATTCCAATCAGGGGATTTCCCGGGACAGATTTCTTAATTTAATACTGGGGAAAAATGGGAGTATGCAAAATGTTCCCTAAAGGAAAAGGTTACCAGAGGTGTCAGTTTACCCCTGAAGAAGAGTGAGGCTTCCTAAATCCCAGCTGAAATCCTTTGAAAGGAAACTTAAAGTTTGTAGCACACATTCTGACATTATCTTTGGATGAACTATCACAGCCTCTCATTAAGGCTTCTATCTTTCATAGAAGATCTAAATAGGCAACTGTGCTGGTACAAAATTGACACACTTGAGCCTGAATGGCTTTCCTCTGTTCCTGCATATGAAGCATGCATGATTTTGACTTCCTTCTAATTGATTTCACATCAGACCAGCGTTAGTGAGAGACTGACATTGTTTGTCCAGGTTTCTTGACCAAGTAATCTTCCCATTGACCCTTGATGTTTCTTGGCTTCCTGTTAATATTCTTGTAAGTTCGCCAGTTAGTAGTGCAGTATGATAGAACATGTGGGCAACACACACAGTGTGTTGTTAAATTATCACTTTACTTGATGACATGATCTCTGTTGGTCAGCTACCAAGCAGACCTCCTTGACCATCCAAAATTTGCTCCTCTATTAAAAAGATTTAATGGTCCTTTAGCTCTTTCATGTCTACACTAACTGATGAAGCCACAGTCTAATGTTCCACCCTTGTAATTACAATCATAGTCCAGAAAGTTTCCTACAAGCTCAACCTTGTTCAGCACTTATACTGAAACCACAGTTAAGCCATCCCTTCATTCGCTCTACCATCCTTGTGAGATGGGATCCCATGTTGTCTCATAAGGTAAAGATAGAGACCGAAAAGCACCAGATCGTCATGCTCTGTGTTTCGTATCCTTTACTAATCTAGCAGCATGCCCTCACACAGAGGAATAAGATTCCCATTGCAATATGTGAATATTTGTGTACATTCTATAAGGAAGAGTAACAGTCCTGAATCATAGAATGATACTCCTTTTTCTTCCTCAGAACATAGGTCGAAGCAGATCAAACCACTTTCACTTCTTTGAAGATGTCCATTTCATCAGATAATCTTTAAGCTGAGTTTCTGAGTTTGGTTCTGTGTGCGTCCTCTTCCACATGTCTCCAAAGACATTGTCAGCACCAGTGTGATAGGCAATAATCAATGAGAGAAAACACATACCTTCAAACCGGTGGTTACAGGCCCCCTTAAGTCTTCAGTGGCACTGTCAACAATAACATGATAGACGATAACATAAAGAAAACCTCCAGGCAATGGTTGCTGGCCCACACAGCATTGCAGAATCCCCTTATCTTATCTTATCAAAGTTTTGTAAAGCGCTTGCACACCCAAGGGTTTCATGGCGCTAACCAACAGGACACTAATTCTACTAAGAAGACCATCATACATTAGGCCATAGCCTGGGTAAACAACCATGTCTTTAAAAGCTTCCTGAATGGAAGAAGAGCAGTGGAGGAGCGAATTTCCAAGGGGAGAGAGTTCCACAACTTGGGAGCAAGGGTGGCGAACCTGCAGCCTCCCTTGCGTGATAGCTTATAGCGAGGAACAGTCAGGAGAATTTGGGAAGCGGACCGAAGGCTGCGGGAGGGGATGTATCTGAGCAGGAGTTTCTGAATAAACTGAGGACTGCGAGTGTGAAGGGATTTGAAAATTATGCAGGTCAATTTGAAGGTAACCCTGGAGAACAAAGGTTTGGAGATTTGAGGAAAATGCTTTTAACATGATATGAAACAATGCAATGTGGGGAGAGAAAGTATGTGCATGTATGGCCAGATCACCTCTTGCCATCCTGCCCCAGGATCAAGGTAATGAGAGATGTGTAGAGTACTTAGTTCATCCTGTAGAATCTTTCATATACATAAGAGATTATTTCCACTCTACTTCCAAGCTATGAGTTATCCTGCAGGACAAATTTAATGTCCTATGTAAAGGGGACTCATTTTACTCAGCGTATGGAGTTTCCTTTGCTACCACTAAGAAGTATATATTCTGGATATTGAAGGTTCAGACCCAAGAAAGGTCTCTTTGAACATGACCATTCAAACAAACAAGTGGGAATGATCATGCACAGCCAAATATGAGAATCCCACTGCAGTATTTTACTGTTCGCCCTCACCCTGGTATGGACAAGTCAATCCTCCATTAGTCTGTCAGAGATGAGAGGAACACATATAGAAGTTCTTCACTGGGATCCTGCCCTGGACTCCAACTATGATTTATTTTCACCATTTTCTGAAGAGCTTGGACAGTCCTTTATGATGGCCCCTTATGTTAATCACCCTGCCCTCCTTTCCAAAGTCCCAGAGCACAAGAAATCAAAACATACTGTGGGAGATAGAAAGATGATTAGGAGAAATTAACTTGTGGGACTACCATTCTTGCAGTACGTTGAAACCACCCACTTTGTCCTCAAATGCTTGGTTAAATGTAAAGGCAATATGAAGAGACACCTACATCTCCCAAAGCTCTTACCCTTTGCCTTAGCCCAATGGCTTTATCTACTAAGTTCAAAGTCCCTATCAAAAATCAGTTCTTTATTCTCAACAGTTTAAAGGTTCAGGTCTTCTCAGACTCTGAAGCTTAAAATAAAATGTATGAAACCAAATAACATTCTATCTTTCTTCACAAACTCACCCTTCTGTAACTCAAAGTCTCCACTCATCAATCGGGCCTACTAAGTTAAATCATGACCCTAAATCATTGTATCAGGACTATAATACAATTTCCTATGGCAATCTGCACCAACTGCCAGAAAAAAGTTTGTTTAATAGACATGATCATAAGCAACCTACTCTAAACTCGATTTACAATCCATCTGCCTATGTAGGAAATTCAGAACAACTTTGAGGCAACCGTCATAGAGAGAAAGCAAATAAAATTATCAATTAATGCTACAAGTAGTAATCAATCTTTGGACTCACTTCTTACTTGAGGCCAGGAATATACCAACTGTACCCTTAAGACTGCTATATGTATTTGTCATCCTTCAATGCCTTCCCTGAGAATGGATTTGGGGACTGCCAAACGATTCCTTTAAACAGAAAATATAATGTATAAGGCCTAATGTACTAATATCTGTTTCCAAACCAATTTGAGCAAATTGAAGCCCAACTTGCTTGAAACAGCGATGCATTTTGAGATGCACCATATATAGAAAGAAGTTGAATCAGGTATGTTCACATAACATGTATCACAGAATATCAACGAGAGACAAAATCATGGTTAAAATATAAAAACATTGACATATAAGCAACTCTAGAATTTCTCTGCATAACTCAAAATACATGTACCTATATGGTAAATATATCTTCGAGGTATATAGATATGGAGTTAGGAATAGTAAATCTATACTTCACTATAAATACTTATCTTTCAATATTTTGTTCCTCGATATTCTGTCCTTGATATTGTTGTGGCACAATATTCTGGAGGTTGATACTACAAATGTTGATTCTCAAATTACCCATTTTCAGGAGCTTACAAGCCACCTGCCTATTGAAAATAATTAGGTTGCTTTTTTGAAGCCACTTGGTATTTTTGCCAGTGAATGCAACAATGTTAGCTTGCAAGAGACATGAGACCTCTGTTCCTGCATTTGCATTCCCAGTGGGATTTCTTTCTAAAAACTCCAATAGATTTCATGTGAAGTTATTTCGTCAACTGTGAGCATGAATCAAAAAACATCATTGCATCCAAACCATGTAGGCACACAGTATTGCTGGGATTTCCACAAGCACTACACCCAAACTGCAATACCACCGCACCACAACACTCATTCACCTCAATTAACTTCTTAAACTGTGATGGGGACTTGCAACATTTTGAAATAGTCCTCCTTTTCCCACACCTATTGAATATGGCCTTTTGTGCCAGGCAATCCTTGTAATTGTCTATGTGTCCAAATTGCCCACATCTGAAATGCAACTCTTAAATTTGGGTACACCCTCCTTGCACCCCATTTCCTTTTCTTTCACTTCACGTTCTTAGCCACACTAACATGGGAATGTTTATTTTCTTCTGAATTCATGTGGTTCCTGAAAGGCACACCAACAAATGTTCCACTCTCTTGGCTGTCACTAATGCTTCAGCCAAAGGAGCAGCCGTGGTCTGTGCAGATAACAGCATAGGGGTGGTGGGGCCGGGTTGGCGGGCATTCCGACGGACGATAATGAGGGAAAATGAATAATTTATTTAATTTTCCCTCTCCATCATCGTCCCTTGAAATCCCCCCACCAGGCCCCACTAGCCCCACCACTGTTACCTGCATGCACCGCAGCTGCAAAGGAGGCTCATCCTTCAGACTAAGTTCCCATCCTACTCTTTCGTCTTTATGGTTCAGAAAAAAATGATCACTTATCTCCCCACTACACAACATACCAAATTTACATTTGCACTTTCACCAGTGGCACACCCGATGGGAGGTCTGTGAGAGTGCTGGCAGGCCATCATGCTCACAACCTAAACTTGCTTTCCGGTGCCCGTCACAGTATAGATGTATAGAACTTTTTCCCTAAATAAATATGGAGCCTTAGGAAATTCCTGATTTGATTCATAATTGTAAAGCGCAATGAATTCCAAAAGGCATCTTAGTGCTTGTGTCTGCACTACCAGAAACAATAAAAAAGCATAGTCAAGTAAAGGTTTAGCTGAAAGAGTAGAAAAAACAGGTTTTTAAATGTTTTATAAAATTCATGAGATTTGATAGGGACCTTATATGCAATTTCTTTGTCCTATAAAAGGAGGAACATTGGTTGTTTCCTTCCATTGCAACGCTTCATGCAGGCGTGTCATCTTGTTCTAGGACTCCTGATTGAACGGCAGTTCTTTCCTGGGGTTTTGCTAGTTCTCATCCTATCAATTTCCTTCGGCGTTACCCTACTGTTCCAGTTCTTTCTTTGTAATTCTTTAGGAAGCAACTCTTCTTCTCCAATGGTGCCTTCTAGCCTCGGGTGTCCTGGTCAGCATTGGTCAGCATTCCAGTCTTGGACTTCTGCGTCCTCTCTGAAGTTTTTTGCTTAAGGTTGTTGAACCCTTGTGAGTGACCTACCTTCAATTTGTCCATTGTCAAACTGTTCAAACAAACTCTGATAAAGGTCAAAAAAACATTTTTCCCTTTTGAACACAAGACTGGTGCTTTACCTGGAGTTTGCAAAAAAATAAAAATGGGGGTGTGGTAATATTCTGCATGACCATGCTAGGTAAATGAATCTCTTAATATTAAATAACTGTGAAAGTATCTTGACACTAAAAGGACATAGAATTGTTCAGCTTGGAAGAATTAAACTTAGATCTAATGCAGACTGCCCTGTGGGTGTGCCTATCACCACATAACAAGCAACAACAAAGGCAAAGTTTAACCTAACTGAACAGCATGACACCAATAGGACTGCTAATCCTCCCAATCACCAAAGATGGCTGCTACGCATGGGTATCAGCATTTTCTTCTGAAGGAGATAGACCTTGTGTGCTCCACAACGTTTCATAAATGATTGGGCTTGATTTCTGAATAATACCTCATCTTCCAAAATGGCTGCCATTTGTTCCTTTAATCTTGGGCTTGATTTTTCTTCTAAGATAGCTGACATTTTTTCTTTAATATACTCAGCACATATGGCTTGATTTTCACTTTAGGCTTCATGGCTGGTTGGGGACACCTATACCAAAGTGATCGCACTTACGCGGTTCATCTAGATTAGCAGCAGACAGGTGGATGGGACATCATTCGCTCCAAATGGAGCATTTACTGTTCACTCCTGGTCAAAACATGCTTGAGTACTGAGGAACAGTGATAGACCATCAGTACCGGTCAAGTGGAGAGTACCACACCACCAGATAGCAGTAAGCGACCCCACAGCCTGTGTTGAGGTCCCCTAACTTTATTTTTACACCAGTATAAAACGTTGATAAGGCACAATAAAATGGGAGAGATAAGGAGGTATTTATTTGGCAGACCCTCACCCACGAGCTCCCACTTCCAACTGCTTTTCAAAGGAACTCCTAGGCTGCAGATGGAATTCAATGCCCCAAGCATTCCAAGACATCACATGTAGATCAGTTTCTAATTCTCAGATGAAAGGACACATCTTCCGATAGGATCCATATGTTCAACACCGGTCAATTATTTTCCAGTATTGGGGGAAACTATTCTGAGGGATTTTATACAATGGTAAAAAAGTACCTCACTCTGATGTTAACATATTAATGTTTGGGGACAATGAGTATGCCATGGTTTTATCTGCAGTTCCCATTTCAAGGAATTTGAAAGCTTCATATGGAAAAATAAGAAGCCACTACTTGTTTGAGGATGGTGGTGGGGATTTAATGAAGCACAAGCATTGTATGATTGGGTGGCACTTGCGAGAGCAGGGGGGTACACATATAAGATATAGGGGTCTTATATGCACAATTGCCACATCTTTAATAGCCCTATTGTTGCAAAGTCATTCTGTGCGCTGGCCACCCCCATTTTGTTGCTAATTGCTACTAGTGGTAACTGACTCTGACTGTCCCTGGGCTCTGCCTAACCAGGCCTAGGGCCAATGCTATGCTTTAAATACACTTAGAATACAGTGAAAACACCTACATACACTAGGGTACACTATGGGTTAAGGCACCCATATGATTGGCATGACCTCCCCTATAAGGCCCTAGTACATAATAGGGCAAGGGGTTCAAAACTACCTTAAGTCCCTAGTATATAATTGAGCATGGCAGTTTAGAGGCCAGCAGTCTTTTCTGCACTTGCATGTGTGCACTGTTGAGACCTGAGGTCAGTTTAAAAGCAGCCCTGTGGTGCAGGACTGCTTTTAACATTATAAACTGTGCCCAAACTCGACTTTGGTATTTCCGGCACTTAAAAATTGGTTAACTACGATATATCGACATATTAGGTAACCCCAGGGTCTCCCCTAGGTGTCGCAGTGGTGGCAGGTTAGGTACATATAAGGCGGACCCCTATAAATTAAGTTGTATATAACCTGGGCTAGTGAAAGTGCACTTTTCAATTCCCACGTTGTAGTAAAGTGCTTCCCAAAATAGACTTTTGTGTTAGGAGCACTGTGAAGTTAAGATCTGCAATATTGTTGCATATTCAGAACCCCTAAAGTCTCCCCTAGGTGTTTCAGGGGTGGATGGTCCTGTAGGTATAGGTAGGCTTCTTATAAAAGATGTTTTATAAGCCCTGGTGTTGGTGAAATTTCCCAGTTCATTTTCCCCATTGTAGATCCCCAGCCACATAGGTAAAAATGGCAAGAAGTTATAATTAATAACTCCAGTCAATCAATCAATCAGTCAATCAATCAATCGAAGGCACTGCATGGTTTCTGCATAAAACCATAAAAGTATTCTAAAAACCATACATAGTATAAAAAGAGGACTGGTACAGTGTGTTTGTACAAGCATCACATAAATAACATCTCTTAACTAAAAATCTCATACAATGCATTAAATATATTATAAAGTACATATACAATAAATCAGTAGAAGTAAAAAGCAGAAAGGAAAATGAACCCAAGGTCCTTAACTAGACTATTTATGTCACCGCTGTACCTAATATAGGACTGTGCCATCATTTAAAAGCCACTATAAATTAATAGCGACAGGCTCTAAACTTCACTGATGATTTAAAAAAAACTAATAACAAATAGAATAGTATCACCAGACATCAGTTGTAAATAAATAGGAGCTGCTCACACCTGCTTAAACTGCAACCTCTTTAAAATAGGTGTAATAAATATTTTCCTGGTGCATGATGCTTACAAAATATTAAAAAATTAAGCATGTCCTGTAGAGACTCACCATCGCAGCCACAGGGCTCTAACATCTGGCCTCTGTTTCACCACCGTGCTGTGCCAATCGGAGGTAGAAAAGATCAAAACGAAACCAGGACAGTAAAAAGAGTTCATAGGTGCTAAAAGGCCCTAAGAGATACGGCTCTATAGATTACATGGTTTCCAAAATTAAGAATTTACAAACACTAAGGGCTAGATGTAGGTGGCCCATTACCGGTCGGTAACAGCCGAAATTAACGAATTTCGGCCGTTACCGACCGGTAATAGGCTTTTCTTATGTAGGTGGCCGAAATTAAGGATTCAGCAATTTACCAAATCGGTAATTTAAGGAATCGGTACATTACCGATTTCTTAAATACAGATTCGGTAAATTACCAGATTCCTAATGTAGGGAGCACTTTTAATGAGTGCTTATCCCATGTTAGGATTCGTTATTTACCACCAACTACAAGTTGGTGGTAAATAACAAAAAAAATGTAAAAACTATTTAATGCAAATTGCTTCAGTGCCATGTTGCAGACATACATGCCCTTAGGGCCTTAGGGCATGTATGTCTGCAACATGTGTGTGCACCCATAAACAATTGAGGGGTGCAACAGGGTGTCAAAGTGACACCCTGCCACCCTTCAATGTTTTCCCCCATTTACTGGATCGGTATTTACTGATTCGGTAATTGACATTTATTCCTATGGGCCTCCAGGCCCATAGGAATGAATGGCAATTACCGAATCGGTAAATACAGATTCGGTAAATACCGAATCTTAACGATTCGGTAATTTTTACTGACTTTTTAGCTACATCGCTTTTACCGATTCGTAAATACCGAATCGGTAAAATTCGGTATTTACGAATCGGTAAATACTATTTACCTACATCTAGCCCTAGGTGTCTTCAGTTCAAGCTCTTCCCTCTCTAGTCTCCTCCGACTACAAAAAGACTCCCAAGCCCAGCCCAGGTCTTTCTTGGTCACTGATTCTGGATTAGTGAATAATTCAACTCTTTCCAGTGTTTCAAAACTACTCATTTTATAGCTAAGCCACGGAATGTGATGAGCATTATCAAGAGCCATACACTCCTTCAAAATCAATTTACTTAAGGATGATGCTTCATTCAGCCAGGTCTTTAGCCAAAATATTAAAGGACGAATGGCCAACAGATCAGAGAGATAGGGCACCACCAGTTCTTCATGTACCACCATAGAAGACATTCCCTGGGGCACACCTAAAAGATGTTTCAAAAAGTATTCTCAGCCACATGTAACCCATCCGTAGTAACATGACACCATGTTTCGCTACCATAGGAAGATTTAGCGACACATTTATCTGCAAGAGTGCCACAATTGGTCTGCTACCTAATCTGGAGGCAAAATTAAAAACAGCCATTGTTGCGCACACTAAGTCTCCCCTCTTTCTCTGATTTAGTTGTCCCCATTTTATCTTCTCATCTATTAGGACCCCTAGATACGAAAAGGCATCTGGACGGGGAACCTGAGCAGATCGAACCATGAATCAAAATGGGCTTTCTAGGGCGAGGTCCCAAATGCATCACATAAGATTTGGAATCATTTATTGACAGGTCCAAATCCACCATAAAAGAGGGAAAGGAATTGAGCAATTATTGCAACCCTCTAGCGGTCCTAGACATGAAGACCGCATCATCCGAATATAATAAAACTGGCAGGCCACGCCGACCCACCTGAGTGTAATCTACCTTGGTCTACAGTAAAACTTTTTCCTGATTATAAATATACAAATTGAACAAAATAGGGGCTAAAATACACCCTTGGAATACTCTTCTTTGTATTGAAAATGGCAGGAAACCCTAAGGTCTTTAGAAAATCTGACCTGAGCCTTTGTTACTTGGTGGAGGTCTTCCAGAAAAGAAACAATATTGCTATCCACCCTGATAGCCAACATGGTCTGCCAGAGTTTAGCTCTAATCACGCAATCAAACACAGATGATGGATCCATGAAGGACAGATAGATAGTACCAGGGTGGACAACTGTGTTTTTATTGAATATAAGAAATAGGTTAAGGCAGTGGGCTATGGTGGACCACCCAGGGCAGAACCTGTACTGGATGTCCGTTAAAATGTTGTGTTCCTCTGCCCAGCTGGTCAGCCTATCTAGAAGAACTAAGCCCACCACCTTAACCACTGAGTCCAGCAATGATATTGGTCTTTAGCAAGGAGTGCTATCTCGGTTTCCCTTTTTAAAAACAGGCACTATGGTAGAAGTGGCCCATGATTCAGGACAACCTGTTTTTGCTGCAGCGTTCATAACTGCTGTGAGGATGTTTAACCAAAAGTTTGGGTCAGATTTAGAAAGATCCAACAGAATACCTTCAGGACCCAGGGCTTTCTTGCCTGACAACTCAACAATACCTTTCTTAACCCCTGTCAAGAAACACAAAAAATATAATTCAAGGACTTACTAGAATGGTACTGATAAATCCAACCATATGCTATGGTTGAATTTATCCTAAAATGTACAGACAAAAAGCTAAAAGACATTCTTGTCTGTAAGTCAAAATTCAGCCTTCCAGTGATCTGCCCTGATAAGTCAGATTTAAGTTGATGAGCCAGGCTGCTTTGATGAGGTGATAGGTAGCCCCTGGGGTGAATGTGAGACATTCTGAGAGGTGTGGGTTCTTCTGAAAAGGAATGTCAGAGCAAGGGGGAGAGGTCGTAAACCATGATCTTTATAAGGAGGGAACAGGCTGAAGATACCAGTCTCATTTACACCCCTACTTTCTGAACCCAGCGAGATGGCAGGCTTAAGGATGGAATGAGCAAATGCCAGGCAGAGGGAGTCTATGGAGATGAGCCATGACTGAGTGAAAGATACCGTATTGTTTTCACGATACCTGAGGAATCAGGGTTGTCATATTTAGTGGTTGCCAGAAACTACCTACACTGCTGTAGACTACAGGGAGGTAGTAGTGGCACCGAAGAGCTAACTGGTCTAACGGCTGACTCATCCTTTGGTGATGTCCAGAGTCTGTCTGTACACCAAGCCCTCAGTTTAGGTCATCCAAAACACGCAGTTCCAGGGGGTCCTAGGAACTACACGACAGCAAATGCTGCCTTAATGTTTGGTGGGACACCACATGTGTCCCCCTGGCCCCACAGCGGAGGCCACTGGGGGACGGGCCTCTGCTAGGCATTGGTCTGTCCTTCCTACCACTGTGGTTCAACTGACTATATTGTAATGCGGGGGTAACACAGCTATCCTGGATGTCGGTGGGACCTCCACAGACGGCCTGTCAGTGGCAGTCCTACTGACATCCTAATGAGGGCCTAAGAGCTGTACGTATTAGAGTTGCAACAGAACAGTTTGGTATCCCCAAACCATGACCAGGATGGCTGAGTTTCAGTTCATGTGCAGTGCTCATATCAACTTGAGATGAGACGTGACCCACATCTGAGCTACCTTCTCTCAGTAGAACTGTATGCTCCTCATTTGGAGCTTTTTACTGAGCATAAGCAAGGATCATCTTCCATAATGTGTGCTTTCATTCTAGGCATCTCATATAAACTGCAAGCATATGCACATGATGTACTAGTATGCACTTGCTGAAATTAGATACCTGCCATAGATCTATTATTTGAACAATTTGGGTACGTTTCTGGCGATAAACTGTACTTGGATAAAATCCATATAATACATAAGGGATTCCTCACTATGTTTAAGACAAAGTAAATACGCTCACCAAGTATTTGACTTTGTATAGAGCCAGGAATGCAGACATATGCATTAACACAAAGATGATGAATTGTTTAAAGACTGTGTGGTTCTCATAGTGAAGTAAGAGCATGTGCCACAATCAGTGATGAGGGGAGTGACCTAGTGGAAATGCCAATCCTTCCCAAACTCGTAGACTTATTTGTGCAACACCGATTTATGTTTCAAAACGTTATTTCAGCCAATGGCTCACTTTACTTCCAGTGGCACCATTTTGCACTTCCACCAGGAGCACATCCTCACACAAAGTAGTTCCTTTCAGCGTCAGTGTTTTCTTTTTACTTTACTGTTACTTTAGTGTTGCCTTTGTGTTTAGATCCTGAGGTGATAGCAGGATGCTTTCTACAAGCTCTTAATGTTACTTTGAGCAGAGAGCACATTCCCGCTTTAGAGATTTCTGTCTCCCGCTGATTCTGTTGTAAATTCCTTTTGGATTGGTTGTTATTTATTTTACTGCTGGTATTTCACAGCATACCAGATTCTATCTATTTAAAAAATCTTCCTTATAAAGTTATCATCTTTTTAGTATGCACCCAGTGAAGTGCATATTTAACTACACTCCTGTATGTCAAGTTAGTATGTATTTTAACAGTAGAGTACTGTTATACCTGTAAACCAATTTAGTCTTTATGTCCAGTTTGTTTCCCTTTCTAGTTTGATTTCAGAGCTCTTTTTTGCTGGGCTCTTGTAGACAGTTAACTATTATATTACTAACGAAGATGTGTATTTTATTACAATTATCTATCTATCTATCCATCCATCCATCTATCTATCTATCTATCTATCTATCTATCTATCTATCTATCTATCTATCTATCTATCTATCTATCTATCTATCTATCTATCTATCTATCTATCTATCTATCTATCTATCTATCTATCTATGAAACATAATCTGCCCATCCCTCTTTATCTTTACAGCCCTCTCGTTCTGGCTGACTTTGCAAGCCTTTCTATTTATCTAGTTTTTCAATTCTCTCTTTTTGTAACTAACATTCAAAAGACAGTTAAAAAACAATTAGCAAAGGCAAGAGGATGGCAACTAACCTCAGAGAAATTGGCTTTTTACATCTGGTGTTAGCCAATACCTTTAAATTTTACTAAAATCATGTGTACAACAGAGTTAGTTATAGGAGTTTTGAGCCAACCTTCTTCTGTTGTATCATTCACATTTTTGTTCCAACCACTCTAGCCTGCATTGCAGGGCAATGGGCCAGGCAACTTAAGCCATTGGCTGGCTTTACTGGGAACTACGGCATGCTACCCTTTCACAAGGACCTCATCCATAAAAAATGTAGTATTTATTTATTTATTTATTTAATGCCATTTATAAAGCGCGTGCAATTACCCTTAGGCGTCTCGGCGCTGAAATTGCATTAAAGTCTCACCCTAGACAGAAAAAAGCGGAAAAGTGAATTACTGATTAAAAAGCCATGTCTTCAGTTTTTTTCTAAACTGGAGAAGAGTAGAACTAGTTCTTATGTGGATGGGTAGGGTGTTCCAAAGTCTAGGGGCCGCGATTAAAAAGCGGCGATCACCCCAAGAAACTGTACGGCTACGTTGAACCACTAGCTGGTTAGAAGATGTGGATCTGAGCATTCTCGAAGGATTGTACGGAATCAGTTGTTTTTTAAGGAATCAAGGTCCTAAGTCCTGAAGTGATTTAAAAACAGTGCACAGAGATTTAAATTTGACCCTATTGTGAATGGACAGCCAGTGGTATTTTTTAAGCGTGTCCGAAATGGGTGCAAATCTGGGTTTTTTTGCAAGTATGCGGGCAGCAGCATTTTGAACGGTCTGTAATTTTTTGATGACTCTGTTCTGGGCATTAAGCAACAGACCATTACAGTAATCTAATGAAGACAACACTAGCGAAGAGACTAGTGTTTTTGCTGCTGATTCAGGTAGGTAGGGTATGATTTTCCTTACAATACGTAACTTAAAGTGAGCATTAGCAGCCACTTTATTCGCATGGGCCATGAAGTTGAGCTGGTTGTCAAAGGTGACACCTAAGTTTCTAACTTTGACCGTGGGGCAAGGAGGTGCACCCATGGCCGCTGGCCACCAGGTTGCCGACCAGGCTGGGGAGAGCTTACCGAAGATAACCACCTCTGTTTTATCAGAGTTGAGCTTCAGGCAATTTCTTGCCATCCACTCACTGATAGCAGTCATCCCATCTTGGAAACTCTCCGCCATCTTCTGTCCATCACCCTTTATGGCCAGAACCAGCTGGGTGTCGTCAGCGTATGAGGTCAGGCCCATCCCGTAGGCTTTGATGACGCTAGCAAGGTCCGACACGTATATATTAAATAGTGTCGGACTCAGGGATGAGCCTTGTGGGACCCCACACGGTAACGACAGGTCGGCAGATTGAAAGGGGCCCAGGGTAACCGCCTGGGTTCTATTGGCCAGAAAGGAGGCCAGAAGATCTCTAGCAGTAAGCTGGATGCCCATCCTCTCGACACGGTCGACCAAGATCTTGTGGTCGACCGTGTCGAAGGCAGCAGACAAATCAAGGAGGACTAATACAGCAGTACCTCCTTGGTCACGGATGACTCTAATGTCGTCGGCTGCTTTAATGAGAGCGGTTTCCGTGCCGTGATGTTTGCGGAAGCCGAACTGTGTATCATCCAGCAAATGATTGTTCTCTATATAAGCTGACAACTGCTGGTTCATGGCCTTTTCTATAACCTTCGCTAGGAAAGGGAGACTTGCAATAGGGCGATAATTTTTTAGTTCGCTTTTGTCTAACCCCGGTTTTTTTAGCAGAGGTTTGATTAGGGTGTTTTTCAGCGAGTCGGGGTAGGATCCGGATGCCAGAATAGTGTTACAGAGGGTGGTTATAATGGGGATGACTATATCTGGTACTGTGGCAAGTACAGAGGTAGGGCAGGGATCCAAAGCTGATCCAGCTTTAATCGTGTTAAAAATGCTTTTAACTTGATCAGTGGTAAGGGCATTGAAGGATGTCATGGTGGTGCTAGCCGGAGTCAATGGAGTGATCAGTGGCAGGGATTACCATGGTAGTTTGTATTCTTTTAGACCAATAAACATTTTTTCCTTTAGCCAATATTTCTTTTTGATTGGTGAAGGCCCAGCAGCATCCTCAACAATAAAGTTTTGCGAAGAACATGTGACAAAAAAATAAGAACTGTCAAAGCCAAAAGGATTACACAAACTTTTCTTAGGCATCTTCAGTGTTTCCATGGACCACTACCTACACATAAAAAATGTTTTGCCAACATTCACTGAGGAGAAGGGACTCCTTTATGGTTCTGAATGGGTTACCACTGCCTTTGTGTTTTGGTTGAAATATTAGTTACACATTCATATTAGTATTAAACATTAATATAAGATTATGTTTTACGACTGGGTATCTATGGCAAAACATTACTACATCAAATTGAGAATTGCTATTTGGAAGATATGCACTAAACATGCTCCATCGAAATATCGATTTAGTCTGTACTCATAAACTCAAATTGTGATTCAATAACATGTTACTGAATCACTATTTGGGTGTTTTGCTTACCAAACAGCTGTGTTGCTGCTGCAAAGGCTCCAACTTAGCAAACGGTAACCTTTGAAACCACAAAATAACTTAGTACATATGGCCCCTGGTCCCATTCACTATCACCATCATGATTTAATTGAGGATTTCAGTAACAGTGTGTTATTTTTCAGTATGATGGTTGCACAGATTATCATCTACAGTAACTGCGAGAGTGATAACCACATAAGGTGGTATTATGGTAATATATGGTAATACCAGGGAATGTTTAAAACATATTTATATGAAAAATCCTTAACTTGTAAACCTGCTGCTTGGCACAAGTATGGACAGAATTCACGTGGTGAATTATCAATAGATTTCGGTCTGGGATGCCATTTTGATAATTCCCACGAATCCATTGACAGATCCGGTATATTCTTGCAGTATGTCTGTCTCTTCCTTATCTGACCCTGGCCATTTGCTACGCGTTCTGTATATTTACATATATTTTTGCCCTTTTTATATCTTATGAACCTGATTATTAATTGTAAGCTATCATAAAATGAGAAAATAATAAGATAATGAAACATTCATTGTTACCCAAATGGTAATTGAGTATGACGTTTAACCTGAATCAGTATGATAAGTTTCTTTTAACAAGACTTAGATTAGATAACTTCCATCGTTTGATTTCTTTTCCCCAGCAAGATGACTGGACAAGGAACTTAGTACCCTTTCCGTGTGATTCTATCGCCCCACAATCTTCAATTCATACATTGTTGTTTTGTAGATTCTATGAATCCCCACGTGAACGTTGGATTGTTCCCATATTAAGAACTATGAGACATCGAGCTTGCCGTCCTGCTTTCCTAGTACTCCAATTCTTGGATAATGTACTACATGCTAAATCTGTAGCCTGTTTTTTAAAATTTTGTGTTAACCACGTGGCAATCTTAACCTTAATTAATTATCGGCATTATGTATGTATTGAAATATGATATTTTAGCAATTGTTTCTTTTTAGGTATGTTTTTACCTGCGCTTTTATGGTTTTCTACGAATTATGGAAGCCGAACAAAGATGGTTTTGATTTGATTTGAGTATGACTATCCAAATCAGGGTACATTTTTAAAAACTGGGTCTTTGTCCCCCATCCATTTCTCAATTATACTGATTCTTCTTTTTGTCACACAGTGACATTCTGAGGCACAATCCTTCTTTCTTTAGTGGCAGTGCTGCAGCTAATAGTAATATGACTATCGATTTTTTATGGGTGATAACTCTGCTCGAAATATAACTGTATCGCTGAAGATTGTGTCAGGATTTCTCCACAGCAGTTCCTGGAATCTCTCTAATGTATTCTATAGATATTTACACTGTGAAGTGTTCTTGGATTGAACACTGAAGTTCTCCATCTGTCTAACTCAAGAGGAAATATTACAGTATGTTTTTACATAAAAGCACAGTTTCAGGACCAGGGGTGATGTGGTAGCAGTGGTAGGTAATAGGAGGAGACTGTGAAAGAGAGTGGAACACTAAAGGACTGATAGTCGTCAGAAGCCCATAGGTAGAGGCATAATTTCGGATGGATTGCCTGACACAATATTGACCACCAAAACATTGTTTCACTACAACATCACCCAAAAATTATAATTTAGCATAATATCTTCGCCCTATACACAAACACGAAAAACAAATATCTAAGCTACCATAAAAGTGAACACAAATAGAATGTATAACAAAATATTGTTAACACATTAAAAATAAACAATATGACAAAAATATTGACTACAGCAATTTTGACTGCAAAATATTGTAAATTAAAAACATATTTCCACCCAATAATTAACATTAAGAAAAAATTGACCAAATACAAAAACATTTTTTGACAGATTCCAATAATCAAATAAACTTTCAGTAAGTTACTAAATATGATACAGGAAACCATATTGACTAAATCAAGAACTTACATACATATGCAACAATTTGAATTAAGCCTACATACAATTAACCACAAAACATATAAATTAAATATGAGTGTATATGTATTGTTCATTAGTCAATCAAAACCAGAAAACACAGCACAGTAGACAATACAAAGCAATAAAAAAAAGAAAAGAGTGGAAAGAAGAAAAAAAATATCTATAAAAACGTTATAAATCAACTTTAACCATAAAGCATCATATGATGGGCCTTTAAATTTTCTTTCAACCCTTCCTATCTATAGGGATAAAAATGTTAAAAACAGGTGATGAAATTCTTCAGGTGACTTGATCTTTGAACGAGAATACCCCTGGTTAGAATAAGGTTACAATGTTTGCAGAACTGCCAATTACTGTACTCCTGAATACACCACTATAGGCGTTAAAGTGCTTGTGTGCAAATTCAAGCAGCAAGAGTATGTACGACATTGTGCTTTATTAAAGTGCCAATGCACAAGACAAAAGTGCCAGGTTGAGTAAAATATTTCCTTAGAAAGACGGGACAGGTAACAGCCACTATGAGGGACCCTAGCAGCTCAACCTTACAGTTTACCTGCTCATGTAAATTTGCCTAAAAAGCTGTTCCAGGGCCCCCTGCCCCATATTCACTCAGTACCCAATATTAATCAATTGAAAGATTTTTAAAAATAGCCAAAAACTGCACTAGTCAAATGTTCAACTTTGTATTAATTGGGTCCATTGACTCCTCAAGTGCAGTCCTACAGGATCTAATTCCTCATTCAAGAAATCCTCACCTTAATAGGCTTCAAAGTTGGTCCATCAGCATTGGGCCGATGCACATAATGTGGAGCAAAGTCTTTGTCTTCTGATGACAAAATTTACAGGTCCTGACTTCGGATAGGGCACCCATCCTCCATTTTGGCATGAGGTCTAGTGTGGGTATCTCTTCAAATCTGAGGGATAGAAATGACTGTTTGACCTTCTGGTCGTAAGGTGCTGCCAGCGGACGTGATTCTCCTGGGATTGAATAAGATTTCAACACCAGCCACCAGTGACGATGTTTGGCCAGCATTTCCTTATCCGCAGTCAGCTTTGCATTCTGGTCAACTTATTTACAGCTTTCTTGAAGGTTTGACCGGTAATCTTAGAGTTCCAAAGGTCGCCCAACCCCATAGACCTGATATATTATCAAGATATTTGTTATGGGAGCAGTTTCCCCGTTGTAAATTATTCTTGGGTCAGATTATATTTGCCAAGGTGTTATCGGCCGCTGCACGCTATTTATAAGACAAAGCTTTACAAATGCCACTGGCCTGGCAAGTGATTGTTTTGTAAGGGAAAATTCTAACTGGATTTGAGCAGGCGAGGCCGACCTAGTTAGCCAGAACATTTGTTCATAAGCTCTTATCACCAATTTTTCAAGCAGAAGAGCCGCATCACCTAGCATTATCTCTGATCCATTTGCAAGTGTTGGCAACAATTTGGCTTTCATAACTGTTCCCTTAGTTTTCAGCTCATGACCTTTTATGGATCTAGCCAGTGTTGAAAACCCATAATTCATGGCCTGTTATTTTGCCCCAATCGCCTTCTTCTGAGATGCAAAGGTGCCATTTGCATCTATTTTGACCCCTAAATGTACGTAGGTAGCAACTTCATCAATTTTATTTCCTTTAAGAGGCCACTTTTGATTTTTGTTGGGGCCCTGATTGCAAGCCATCACACTAGTTTGTTTGTAGATTACTTCCAGGCTGTTCTTTTCTGCATAAGTATCAAGGGAATTAAGCAGCCTTTGGAGGCCTATTAGAGTATTGCTAAACAGCAGTTTGCACTTTCCTTGATACGTGCGTGCCATCACCAAAAAAAAAGAAAAATGCAATATTAAATACAATAGGAATAACCTTTATAAATATAAATATTTATTAAAGTTAAACATACTCCTTAGTTAGCATCCCCCAAATAAGGAACAAACTGCTAAAGCCAAAAAATTCAAACCATACATAAATTGAATAAATTGTACATAAAACAATATAATCTAACTAAATAAACACTATAAAAAGGACGAGGAAAATCCCCAGAACCTAGCAGTAAAAACACTGTACCTAGAGGACACTGACACTCTAAATTCTAAATTGAAGTTGAAGGAGGTACTCTACATAAGCGCACAAGAACATAAGTAAAATAAACCCATTGAATAAAATTGCAACCAAATTATTTCACTAAATCTTAACTCACAATGACCCACTAAAATAAAAATAAAATCTTTACATGTTAGGTATCACTACAAGAAAACATACAGCAATGGCGCTCTGGACACCATAACCCCACTTCCGAATGACACAGCCAATTTACAGACTGACAATATTATCAAAATGCGATACCTCAAAACCTCTAAATGTTACAAATAAACTAACAACCAACCACCCCTAAAACTAATGTAACGATTGTTTTAAATAATGAACTAAAACACATTTTTTCTATTCAAATGAAAAAAGGTACCACCTGAGTGACATCTTGATGAAACACAGGAAGAACAAATATGAAAACTGTTATCTGTAAATTTAAAAAAAATAGATATTGAATAATAAATATATTCTTGTAACATTTGCAGATAGAATGTCAGAAATAGCCTCCTACATCATCTCCCATGAAGGCAAAAAAATATTATAGCACATGGGATAAACATAAAGCATAAGAGCACAAGCACTGCAACCATGAATTGGTAAATGTACTAAATATTATGCAAAGGGGTACAACTAGAAATGATGTAGTAGTTAATATAAGAAAGCATCACCCAACACCCCAAATGTAACAGAGATAGAAGTAAGAAATGTTTTGCAAGACTTGAGAGAATCTCAAAAAGTATATTCCCCAACGTTCCTCAACACACTGTAGGACAAATGCCAGGAATCCCCAAGTTTGGAAGATAATTAGCACATACTAAAAAACCCCACAAAAGATATCCTGGCTACTACTGGAAGGTATCAAGATATAGGTCCTGGTTACGATGGCTGTCAACGGCATCGATTCAGACAGGTGGCCGTCCGACAATCTGTCAGCGTTCCCACTTGCCCGATTATGATAGGCTCGCCATGGAGGAGCTTCTAAAATGCCCAGGAAAAGGGCTGCAACACAAGCCACTGTTGAAAAAGGCATTTTGTGCACATCTATGCACCGCGTGCCAAGCACCATATGGTATATGATTTGTGTTGGGGTACCACAGGGAACCCCTGGGACACAGTACAATGGCCCACGGGGGACAGGAACCCTTCATGGGGCATCCTAAGTCCCTTCCCGACATCCTGTACATGACAGTCAGGACGCCAGGAACAGTCTGTCGGAAAGGGACATCCTAATCTATGCAGCCATGCCTGCTCAGTTACTGCCCTCTTTGTAGGGATAGGAGTTTGATCGCTGCCCCACTGGGATCCTTGTCCCTGTCGGACGCGGCAGTCTTTCCCCCGACAGTCAAGCTCTGACCTCCTACATCCTAATGCGGAGGTTAGACCAATGGACTACATGTCGGTGGAACCACCAACTACGGTCTGTTGATGGCTGTCCAACCGCCATTAAAATAAGGCCCATCGACATTCCTGAAAATCAAACTACTACACCTAGTGAAGGACCCTTCTTTCTGTACAACAATAAAAATAATGACAGGAGAATGATAATCTATAGAAACCAAAGTAATCGCCGCAGACTAAGAGAAACCAAAACATGGATGACGGATGTCACTTTTAAAATGTGCCCTCCAAGATTCATAAAGAGATACACCACATACGATGAAAATCATAAAAATCACATACCCCTAACTTATGCTCTACTTCTAAAAATGCAAAGCATTACATATTAGGAACTACTAAGCCAAATTATTATAATGTCCAAGGGCCTTACTGCTCATGTACAAACTACCTGGAAGACTAGGAGTTTTCTCCTGTCTGGCCGGCGTTTTTTTTGCCGTTCCCAGGGTGGTGTCTATAAAATAGGCACCACAATGGGAATGCCAAAGATAGTACCTGCATGGCATGGACTGCTGCAGTCCATGCCGTGCAGCTACTGGTGTGCATGCACCCTGTGTGCATACACATAGCATGAGGCACCACCTTTGTTTCCTCACTGCCAAACTTTTCATGGTGGTCACATCACCATGAAAAGTGAGGCAGTGAGGAAACTCGTAATATGTTTGGCGGGTCACAGCTGCACCACCAGGCATATTGCAGCCTCAATACTGCAGCGCCACCACCAAAGATCAATAGAGCAGCATATGTACCAGTCACAGACATAGCTAACCACATCAGCCTCATTATAGAAACCCCCACTACAAAACCCACAAGCAAAAACTAAGTCCTCTAATGGACTTTTTTGTTTTTGAAGACACTTGTGTTGGCAGACTCCCCTGCTTTAAGGACGGGAACCAACTCAAGTTTCAAAAACCATGATGTCTATGACAACACAATGCCTCAAAAAGCCAAAACAAACTAAGCCGTGAAACTATGGCACATGACCCCTACCCTGACGTAAACAGCATTCCTGAACACTGCCAACAGCACAGCAACACAGAGCACTCTGCTGTTGACTGACAACAGCACCCCTGTCAATAGGAAGGAGGCTCAGTGTTGTCTGTACCACCAACAACTGTGCCGTTTGGATTCACGCCATCAAGCAGCTGGTGCTGCTGCTGATGATCACCCAAACCTCTTCCGGGTGATCAACGCCTATGGGGGTAACCAGGGAGAAATGGGCCAGATAATAGCAATCCTCCGGAACATCGAGCAGCTGCAGGCAGGCTAAAACCAATGGCTGGACACTTTCAACCAAAAAATTGATGGTATGACTGCTGTGGTGCAGGATATTGGTACCAGCTTCCGCTAGATTGCTACTCACCTGACCACACCTCATGGTGTGCCCACAACATCAGGTGCATCAACTTCTTCACAAGCCACAGGGAGGAACGTGTATGTGTTAGTTGCATGCCTACATAGCGTATGGTGCATGCATGGTTGCCATACAATAAGAATGCTAGTGATGGCATGCAATGGTTTTAGAGTTGTACAGTACCTAGCATTGTAATGTGCATCTCATTGTGGCCTTATGCCACAATTAGATTGTTAGAGTCTGACCGTTTCCCAATTCCGGAAAATGTACTTTGGCCACATCATGGTCATGTGATGTTCCTTTGGATTCTGTATTGTGGCACATATAGCAGGACATTTTCTCTTACAGTCAGATATATGATGCACCAGACCGGAGTATGGTAAGCAGAGGTATTTGAATGTGTGGTCTATCCCAGGCTGATGTTAATTGCAAAATGTTGTCGAAGCTTTTCAGTGAGTATTTGTGCGATAAGTAACTTTGAGTGTGTCTACATGGCCAGAGAAGATGTGTGACTAGCTAACTGTGACCATAACACAAAGGGCCTGATTCCGATTTGGGTCAGAAAACTCTCCGACCGAGCCAGATCTGGGGTGTTTTCCGACCGAGCCAGACTTCTGCAGTCCGACCGAGCAAAAACGATGCAGCCGCATGCTGCCGGACTCAGTTCAGTCGGACTCCCATAGAAGTCAATGGGGGCAGGTCGTATGACGCATACATGGACTCCCACTGACTGAATGGGTACGTCTCGCATAAAGGCACCCCCTACAGTGGGTACGCGTCGGTGCCATCCGCACCATACATGCCTCTGTTGGGGAGACCCTTGGGTCTCCCCCTGTGTCCGAGTCATAAGGCTGCTGGTGACAGGGGTCCGACGTGGATCCCCAAAGGCAACATCCCGGACATTTTGCGAGACGGAAACTTCGGCTCGAACCGGCTGTGCGACGCGTGCATTGTACTGGCTCTGTCGTAAATCGCATTCATTGCACGGCACGGTTTGCTTACGGATGAGACGTTCAGAGCGGTTTGGACCCGGAAACGATTCCTCAGTGAATTTCGCATTGCTCGCATCATACTTGCTCGCTCGTACAGCTGTACGAGTTAGACGGAAAACACGGGTACGGCTCATACTTTTTCCATCCAGATTGCGTTCGGTGCCCTTCCGAGCGAGATCGGAATCGGGCCCAATGTGTGGTACTTCAGGCTTGTGCTTTTGGTGTTTTTTCAAATTTTTGTTTTGCATTGTGATAAACTTCATGTAGTTCCTTCAATCAAATCTACTGTGTATTCTGGTTTGACAAGGGTTTGTTTGTGTGTCATTGTAGGGATATATATTGTGAGTATGTGTCTACCTTTTACAACAAATTGAGAAACTTGCTAGTGCATTTCATATATGGGCACTAATTCTAAATGTTGTTATTTTCCGGCATATGATGAATCTGTGATGGGATATGACACGGCTAACATTGTCCCTAAGATGGCAGACAGTTTGTATTTGCCAAATACTGTGATACTCATATCAGTTAGGTGACACACATGTCACATAGCTGCATATGGATTAGGAATTGTCATGATACTATCAGGAGTGAATTGTGCTTGTTGTGTCCAAGATATCTCAACAACTTGTTCAGGGACAAGGCTGGGTGCTGCATGGTATTTGTTTGTCATTTGGGTTCCAGACATTTCGGCAAACACCATTCATTTCAAAGGGTACTTTTTGTGTACATATAATTGTCCGTTTGGGAATGCTAGGCTATGTCAAGTCCTGTTAGTAAATTCTTAGTGAACGACATTTGGCTGTGCTTGGTCATCCTATGCCCCTTCTAGCCCCCTCATGTAACACAGCCGAAGTTGTCGCTTTTCAGCATGACAATGTACCTCAACAATCTCCTTCTTTGCTCAGTTCATGCAAGTAGTCTGAACCTCAGTTGTTAGTAACAGGAGTGGTGTGGAGTAGATTTATTTCAGGGTGGATGCTGTGTGCCAGTCGGGGCTGACCCTGCCAGTGGATAGCTGCCCAGGGTCACACAAATGCTAATGACTATAGAGCTAAGCAACAGAACACTGCCTTTAGTGTGCTGTTACTGTTACGAGCTACAGGTGGACAGACCCCTCCCTTGGGTTTTCATCCATAGTGCATCAGGGTGATGCACAATCAATACACAATACCCCTCACCTGGAACACTTAAGAATGGGCAGAGATGTCAATGTCTTTTGCACAAACATCCCTTCAGTTTTTGGACTGGAAAGATAATTTTTAAAGCTGTGTTTATTTTCATGCCACGCTTGACTTACGCTCCACCCTCACTCAGCAGACACAATGCACGGTCATCATTAGGGCATGTGGTCACATCACTTGTGAGTGCTATGGATGTGACTGCAACCTGCTCCTGCCTAGATGAACATCAGGGAATCCTATGGTACACTAAAACAACTGGAGTCTGATAGCCATAATGGCATTTTAGCACTTTGGGCAGGGCTCTACAGGGATGACTGCCGAGTGATAAGAGTGGAGAGTGGCTGAGATCTGGGTTTTTTGCACACTTTTCCACTGACAATTGTTTTGTCTGTACAAGCTAGGACTTTACAATTTTAACCGCACATCATTTGTAGTTGAGCATCGGATTTGTATGTATGTTGTCATATGAATATAGTTGGCAATGAAGAACTTTAGAGCTATGCTTGATGCTGGCCAAGATCACACAGAGTTGAACTAGGAGTTCTGTTATGTTTAGTGGATTGGCCTGTGCTACATGTGGTAAGCTGAGTGGACTGTGAGTGCACAGACGTTTTGTGGACCCATTTGCTGTGCAGATGCTACAGGAGCCTGTGTTACACCCATGCACTAAGCTGACAGACAGGGGAGAAGGTGGATCTTGGAATGTGAGGCCTAGTTGCAGATGTTTTTTGCAAGGTTAATGTTGCATGGGCTGACCTAGCTTAAGAAGGGTAGATGTGAGAGAGACTTGTATTTCCATTTTGGAAATGGAGTGAAGACTCAGACGTGATGGGGGCAGAAACAGTAAGGATTTTTATGAGAGTGGAAGGGAGGAGTTAATGTTAAACGCAATTCTTGGATAGGATACGTGAAGTATCCCCATTATTACAATGTGAAGTTTTGGAATCGCTGGGGTGTAGGAATCCTAGTGTGGGACCTTGAAACACTGGTTAAAGCCTGGGCAGGGTATGCTAGGAATAGGTAGATGTGATTGAGGTAGAACCAGCTAGACTAGGTTGGAGGCTGGCAGGAGATGAGAGCTGTAGTCTGTAGCACTACCATGAGAGATCACTGTGACAGGACAGTGTAATTGATAAAGGTAGTTGTTAAAGTGCAGAAGTCAATGAAAGTATAGAGCATGGAACTGACATGTGGATGTGACAGGGCCACAGTGAGCCAAAGTTAAACTTGTTATTTGTACCAAAGTGGATAAGTGTATGTCAAGGGTACACACCAGTTATGTATGTTAGGGTGCTGTATGGGGAGATGCGAGGTGTTGTCCAGTTGATGTATGTTGTGTTTGAATCTGTGGGTGCACTAGTTTGTCAAATGACTATCAGTAGTCCTTTAGCAGAGTAGGGTGAGTGAATGGGGAGAGGCGAATGAGGCCAGAGTCATTGAGCAATGTACGTGTCTTAATGAGAGATATGGTGAGGTGTTAAGTGTGAATCTCAGAGTTGGATATGATGCAGCACATTGTGATAAAAGTGCAGTCCAAGACATTAGTGAGGGGAAAAGTGAGGATGAGAGGTGCACATTTAAAATGATACCCGTAACGTCTGCTGAGGAGGTGATGAGTACAGTCCATTGTGTAAATAGCATGAATGGCAGAGGTGTTGTGCACATAGTGGTGAAGAGTGGTGCTGTGAATGTAGGTGTGTATGTAAGAGGGGCAGCACCAGGATTAGCTTGGAGAGTCTGGGTGGAAGAGTTAGAGTACAAGTATGGCGCTTAGAGCACAGAAATGGTTTTAAGGATAGCTGCACCAGAGGGTGATTATGAAGAGCTTGTTTATGATGGATAGGTTGAGAGATGAGCATGTACTTTGAGGTGGATGTGAGAGGGTTCAGGCCTGCACAAGTAGAGATTATGTAGGCCAAGAGGTAATGATGAAATGTACACATGTAGAGATTAAGTGGATGTAAGTATGCAAAAACAGTTGCCAGATGAAACTTGAGGATGTGGTAGGTGTTAGTTGCAGCTTGCTGGTTGCCACTGATTGGTTATGACAGATTGTTGACATGGCCACTAGGAGAACACTAGAAAATGTGAAACCTAGTGGCAACACAGGATATGTCCCCTCCACCTAGCCTTGCCTTGTCTGAGTTGTGTGTGAGCATAACTGCTAAGTTATCCTTTGTCTGTAGCTGATTGCTCATTCTTCCCCTTGAATACTGCCCTGGGATGGAGGTGTTGAGGGTTCATATTTTACTTTCATGATGTAGAAACATTTAAAGCAGTCCATTGATTAGAGAGCCATAGCCCCCACAAGTGAAAACTCCAGGATGTGTGTTGGTGAGCCACCTGGGGGCACCCTACTCCTGAAACCCCTCCCCACACTTCCCATTACACTACACACACATGAGTACTCATGGCATTCTGATTTTGAATGTCAGAGGTATGTGGACAACAAGGTAGAGACATGCATTGTGGTGATATATCTAGATGTGCTGGGAAAAAAAAACATTGCACTGTTACAAGAGACATAAGACACCGGAACATTAGACCCAGTTACAGAAGTGTTTGCAGAGCCAATATTTTTGCATAATCTTCTCTGGTTTGGCAAGGGTAGCCCTTGGGTGTGTCCAAACGGGGGTACCATTTAGTCCCTTAGACACTGTCATGGAGCAAAAGGGCAATATGTCTTTGTAGAGGGTCTCCTTGATGTTTTCCAAGATTAGGAGGCAGTATTTCAGTGCTAAATGTGGACAAAACAGACTTCATTTTGCACATATCGCTCATCCTCAAAAGGTGTAGCCATATCCCCTGGTTTGAGAATGGAAATGTCAATTTTGTTCGAGAGCCACAGATAAAGTGCCCAACCCCTGGTATCCTCGCCAGTGCTGGCAGTGTACCTAACCTTACACAATGGGCTGCACACTGGTACCTCTGACACTGTTGGTGATTCCTACATCCTGAACTCATGAGTACTCCTACTACTCTGCAGTACACAATCTGCGCTTTCAGAATGGAATTATTTGTCTGCAGCTCACACTACAGCCTGAGGAGCTACATACTGAATAGCTGTGAATAACATTCTCAGAAGATGACCCAATACACATACACATTGGGTGTAGTGTGCAGCTCCCCCCGGTCCACACATGGTGACTGCATCCTACGTTTTTTTTGGTCCATGCATATTGCTCATTCCTGAGGGATTCTGTCTCCAAATGTTTCACTGACTACTGGGACACAACTAGGTTGTTTGAGTGGGAAGCACTGAAAGCAGTACTGAGTGGCTTTTGGCTTGTTTGGGATCTAGTTCCAATCTCCACATGGTTTTTCTGTAAACAGAGGCCTCCCTAGGTCATCAATAGACTGCAGTCTAGTTGCAGGCTGTGATGTTACCCATGCTGACAGATGCGCAAACACACCACACCCTTCAGATTGAGTGACTGAGTTGCTTTTCCTTTGCAACATGACAAGCTTGAATGCACTCAGAGGGAGATAAGTCAGGGCAACTCATGTCCTACCTCCACTGTAGATTAACAAAAACCCAACCAGCAGATGTTGATGATTAGGGATCACCTGCCCCAGATGCACACTAGTCAGGCCGCCAGCCATGAATCCTTCACGGTGTATTGTTGTGGCCAATACATTCCCCCCTGGTCTGAACGCAAGGTATGTATTTCATGGTTCCTAACTGTATTGAATCTATCTGTACTTGTTCTGGCAGCATGTGCAGTGATCACCAACCCACTGGCTAGCACAAGAAATACTCAGAATAATTCTTTGCACTAACACATTGACGACGCATGCGTTGGACAGCCTCCCACCCAGTCTCGATACTGCCTATGAGCTTGTACTTGCACACAGGTGACTGTATCTCTCTCGGGCCACCTTGAGTGATTGGAGACGCACACAATCCAAGTGGCAATCTTTTTTGTGTACATTGTTAAAATCTAACAGTGACCTAGCTGAACTTATGGCCACAAACTTCTTTGTCCCTGCTTGCAAGGAATTGTTAATCCTTAGTACAGTAGTGACCCTTGAAGCTGATATACCAACAGCATCTGGTGCATGGTGTCCAAAATGTTTCTATCCCAGATAGATCCACAATGCTTAACATTCCTATGCAAAATAGCATGCTGTCGCTGGTCCATGGGAGGTGTCCCTACGTAGCCTGCTTAGTGCTGGGATTGGTGAAAGTATTCAATAATCTTGATTGTGTATACATGTTTACCACTCTGTCAAAACTAGACATTGCAGGGCAGCTGCAACAACACATATGTGTTTTTCATGCCGCACCAACTGCCCAAGTCAAGTGTGACACTCTTTTAGATTGTGCATGGGGACTCGTCAGGGCTTGCCCCTTTCCCCAAATCTCTTTGCCCTGACAATGTAGCCACTAGGCCAGCAAATTTGTCAGGTTTGTTAATTATGGTGAGTTCCACTGGGTGATAAGGTAAATGTAGTATCCATTGATGCAGACATGCTGCTCTATATTCAGTCTATCTGCAGGGACATTCCATATATTTCTATGAGACAATCAGATTTGCAAGGTGTTTTGAGTTTGTGTGTTGGTGGATGAGCACAGTGTCATGCGGGACCTTAATGTTTTTTGGTATTTATGGATCTGTAACTGTGATGATGCAAAGTATCTCATTGTGTGAATTTTAGCAGGGCCGTGTCCTCAATACATCCACAGATGTTTTTTTACTCACTCTTCCAGTTGCAGGCCAAGGCTGTATTTCACTCCCTGAGAAGACTATACTCCCCTGCATCTTGTGTTTTTTCCATCATATAGCAGCGGCTGTGCCTGGTGCCACCTCCAGGGAGCTTGACACCATGCTGCGAGGGTTGATCTGCAAAATTGGCATGACAATTGTCATGCAGCATCTGTGGAGGCTGCATCTGCCAATGCGAAGTCTGTCAAGGCTGTGCATTTTAAAAGCAATGTTAAGTGGCAGGACCACTTCAATGGCCAGTGTTAAGTTTGTTTGGTAGGCAGATGTACAAAGTGAGCATGTTCTCAAAATGCAGGGCACATGAGATTTCAGGATCAATGATGATCCCTGAAGTACAGCTCCCCTGTGGAGCTGACAGCCTGGTGAAAGTGTGTTTTTGGGGTAGTAGGGCCTGTGGTTACTGAGGGACATGACCCCTTACTCTCCGTCTCTTATTCTGCTTTTCCTGGCTAATTTCAATAAAAGCATTGTTGGGAAGGACTGACAGCATGGAGAGACACATAATTGAGCTCAGTGGGGGACCTAATCAGGGTCTGGGAGCACATTAACTTTGTTCAGTTGCAGGAAGATCCTGACATTGCAGGGGTCTATTTTTTGGCACATGGCACACCAATGGCTGAGACGTGACACATGTGGAGAGTGACAGACACTGAATCTGGCATTGCCCCCTAACCCATGCCTTGCACGTCATGGTTGGAGTTCAGAGACTGGTGATCTTATTTATTAATGTGTTTGAACACATGAGGAATGACCCACTGTCACTAGCTCGCTAGCTATGGGACACTGATGTATTATGAGTCCTCCATGGGCAAGGAGAGAGAATTGGCTAGGCAATACCAATGTCCAGTATCTCATGATGCCATACTCCAGTCCATTCAATTTGACATCTAGAACAGGGCATGTCTTACCTCAGCAGTCCGACCATGACAGTTTGTGTCCTGCCCTCTGTGCACACAATGTAATACACCTATTTTTTATTTGATACATATGTTATGGACATGCTGTATGCTGCAAACCTCTGATCCTGAGTTACAGATGTACTTTGCACAGTGAGAGGTTGGCTCTTATATCTTGTTATGGTTACCGTGTTATTCAATATTGTGCCATATGCTCCTGTTGTGGTATGCTGGACTCATTGATGAATGTTTGTTATGCCCATATGACCAGATCTGCATTGCCTGCTTAATGAAAGATGACTTTCATCCATCCCAAATTGTGTCCAGGACATGATAATGAGCTGAAAGTAAGGTTTTGATTTGGATGATGAAATGTCTTATGACTTGTGTGCGGGGACATGCATTGAGCCATATCCCAGCAAATGCAATTCCCTTTCTCTGTTTTCTGTCTGTAAGACATTGTCTTAGTTTTGAGATGTGTGTCTTCCTTTGCGAAGGTATGGAATGATGGTCCATCCTTTATGTACCTGTTGTTTTGAGGCCTGCTCTGTGTGGACTGTTATCACATTTTCCCTTTTTGAGCACTGTGACTCCAAGTGGAACATTTTTATACCATGTCCTGACTGTACAGGTAGGTATCCTTTCTCCTGCCCTGCTGGCTGGCCTCAGTGAACAGTGGTGGGTGAATGGCATGTGCCCACCAGGGGCGTGTAAACCTGGCCTTACTAGTTGTGTCCCAATGTTTTAGATTGCGGTGTGGGTGCTAGCAGACCAGGGTGCATGCTAGGAATCATATGTAAGGGATTCATCTATCTGAGTCCTGCTCTGGATCTGTGCTGGATGCTTCAAATGTTGTTAATCCTCACACATCTAACATCAAATTCTGGTTGTGACACCCTATGATGATCTGACTATGGGCTAGATGTAGGTAAATTAGATTTACAGATTCATAAATACAGAATTTTACCGATTCGGTATTTATGAATCAGTAAATCTAATGTAGGTAATCATTCGGTATCAAATACCGAATCGGTAGGAATCAGTATTTACCGATTCGGTAATTACCGAATCGGTATTTGCCATTGATTCCTATGGGCCTTAAAGCCCATAGGAATCAATGGCAAATACCGATTCGGTAATTACCGAATCAGTAAAAATACCGATTTGCCAAGGGGGACAGGGTGTCACTTTGACACCTGTAGCAACCCTGTTTCTGGCTTGTGTGCCATGTGACACACAAACATGCCCTTAGTATTGGGTGGTAAACAACGAATTCTTAAGGGCCTGTGGCACTGTTTACTGTGCCACCTACATCTGGATTTACAGAATCGGTAAATTTACCGATTTGGCATTTTATAGAATCAGTAAATTTGCCGATTCTGTAAATCTCAAGCCCCCTACATGTCAAACACTAAATACCGGTCGGTAACGGCCGAAATCGGTCATTACCGACTGGTATTTGGTCTCCTACATCTGGCCCTATGTGCCCTGTGGTGACACTGAGATAATGGTGGATGTAGGCTTTGATGGATACCTGCTCAGACACTGCTGTACTCATCAGGACACATGATATGGAACTGCGGGATGGGCTGATGGGGGAGTGGCAGTACAGGTTGGACTGTAGTAGTCAATTTGTTGTTTAGAGACATGTATTGATCTGTCAAAAATTGATGCATCAGGTAATGTGAGGTGTGATTTAGTAAAGAAGCTAGACCTAGGATTTCCATTTGATTGAGTGGATGTATTTGCTACTTGGTAGATCAGACATATAATTTGACTTCATTTGCCTGCATGATTTGTACATATTGTTGGTTTATTTCAAGCTATACAGTGTAGATAATGTGCTACTTGCTATGGTGTTTGGGAAATGGCAAGGCAATTATGGTAAATGGTGTCACTTCCTGCAATATGACTTCTTATGACATGAGATATTGTGGTCTTTGTATGCTTTTCAGATATTTGGATTTTGCCTGTGGGAATGATGCATGTAGGTGAGGGCATGGTGCCAGTACATATGTCTCTGTGGACATAATTGTGTAGGTGCATTGAAGTTCTGTTGCCCTCTGATCTTTTGTGTGCTGTGGTGTACTCATGCAATCATTTCTTTAAAAAATATGTGGCTATGGGCATTCCTGTTCCAACTTAAAATGTGCGTTTCTCCTATGATTTAACAGTCTAACTGTAGTTACCTGATGATGACATTCCCTCATTTGCCATACACAACATGCTATGGTACAATTTGTACTGTATTGTCTTCCGCTGGGTAGTTATGTTGATCTGTAGGGGTAGGTGTCTTACTTACCGTTGACGGTTTCCATTTCGGTTGGGGTTGTAATATTCATCATAGATGTATAGTAGAGGGATGACATGCGTGATGAACTCCATAGCTGCACAACATTGGTTGCAGGAGGCATGTTGTGGCGAGCTTCTGATTTGAAATACTCCTCTTTCGCCTGCTCTGATGGGGTGGAGGCCCAACAGATTTGGTGTGCCGGAAATATGCATCATAATGGCCAGACAGTTTCAGACTTGGAAGTAGCTCCGAACAGCTCCATTCTGCATTTCCGATGGCTTCCCAGGTGAAATATCCAGTTGGATTTGGGTTAACCGAGTCGGTCGGAAAGCAATGGGTTTTGGGCATCATAATGCATCAGTCAGAGCAACTGCATCCAAGAATGAAGCAGTCAGACTGTCTGCCTCCGACAGGCCCTTGGATGCCCTTCCATCCAACATCGTATTCGACCCCATGGTACCGTCACATACTCCCATTTCTCTATGGAAGCCTGTGCTGTGACTGTAAACCAGCCATAGCACAAGGTCCCATAGAGAAATGGGAGATTCTGTTAATCTCTGTAGTGCGTGGCAGGCACTCAGTGCAGAGATTAACAGGGCCCTCCAACAGAGGCCGGAGGGAGAAGGAGGCCCTGCTAGGGACCCCCAAACTCACTTTCTGAAAGGTTTTCCATGTCGGAAAGCCTGGCATGGAAAGTCTGTCGGAAACCAAGCATCATAATCGCAGCGGAGGAAAAGCCGGTCCATTGGGATTTTGTGCTGGTCTCTGACTGGCAGACAGGCTCCTTGAGCCCAATGGAATTCAACCGGAATGACCAGACATTTTTAGTTTTGACCGCATGAATCATGATGTGGCGGTCGAAAGTGAAACCCGCAATGAGGCCCGGAAACCCTCCGACCTGTGGTCTAAATGTAATGAGCCCCTAAATATTCCATAACAAATGTAATGTTTTGTTTTAATTAAAAAAAATATTCAATTGATTTGTTTTATACAAAACATAAACCAATATAAAATTTAAAAAAATACTGTAGAAATAGAATGACACTAAAGCAAACAGAAACATAACAAAAACATAGAAAAAAAATACTACTTACAATGATATTCTTAACATCAAGATATTTTACAATATTACAAACTGCACTAAAAAAGATATTCTTACCTGTAATATTCTTGTCAATGATTTTTTCCATATCACAATATTATTTTGATGATCTTCCGGTATCACAATATCCACTAAACATTTTTTCCAAACAGCAGGGAATAGAGTCGGTGTGGGTAGGAGGGAGTCTTGTACTTTGACTTTTCCATTGGAAGTAAGGAACTACAAGTGCCAGCATACTCTGCTCTTACCTTAATAGGCAGAAACATCTAAACATCCCAACAAGGGCATGGTCCGGTTTCCATTTGTGCCATAACAGCTACTGGAAAATAGCATATGGGTATGATAAAGTTGCAAAAGAGATTAGCGGGATTACTCAAGCACCAGAGCTGGGAAGGTTAAGGCTTGCTAGAATCTTAATTCAAAGGCTTCATTACAACTGTATGGCTGATGTGCAATGATTTTACATAGTCATTTAATCACATTTACAGGGAACATCTTCCGCCCTTGGAAGTAAATTCCAAAAGCATGTGAAGTTAGCTAAAAGTGACCAAACCATCCTAAATTGCTGATGTGAGTAAAAAACCACGATGAAATCACGGTTGTGGCACTTGTGAGGAAATATATCTAACTGCTGTGTATTGATGGTAATTTTGCACTGAAGCCTCCACAATGCATTATTTGTGCATTGGTGTAACTGTCCTTGCTGAGAATATTTCTAATTTGGAAAATCCCTATTGAGACTCGAGGAACCTGACAATTGGGTTGTTCCATTCAGGTCCTCCTATGAAGAAAGGTCATGCAAGAGTTATCATCTTTTAAGTCTTAGATAGCACCCTTTGCCCATGTAAATACAATAGAAGCATACACAGTTGCAGTACATTTAAGCTAATAAATAAATAAGCATTAACAAGATTTTGAGAAAACATGCTGTCGTGTAAGAAGCAGAGACCACAGTTTTAGCAAGAGTAGGGATCTAGCTTAATTAACTCATTCGTCACTTCCTGAAATTATATCACACATTGTTTGTAAACCTGAAGGTCAATCGCTTGGAGCAGATATTACAGTGCCTGGAACATGCAGATTCGAAAGGGGCTTATGTATGGTTGAGCGTTGATGGACAATCTGTAATGCCTTTTTTAATTATTTTTTGGTGAAGTCAATTATATCATTGGCCTGGTAATGTTTTGGTGAATCAGAGAAAGCATTATGCCTATTTCGTTATCTTAGCATGTTACCTTTGTCTCAGATTTATACTTACACATTTTGGAATCTGTGGGTAATCATTTATGAGCTGGATATGTGTCTGAGTCGCATGGTGTAATGCCCGCAGTTTTTCCAAATTATTCCTCTTCTTACACATGAATTATTTTTCTTACGAATATAATCACCATAATGTAACATGTTTTACTTGGTTGCTCGTAAGGCTATGAACTCTTGGTTCCATTAAGAACATTTTGCAATCTGTACTGTGCAAATGAATAATGCAAAAAACGCTGCTTTGCTTACCCTGAAGGATATGTATGGAATTTTAAAAGCTTTAAAACAGCCTGAAGTGGCATTTAGATCACACATTAATGCATCGGTACAGAATGTTCGATGGCTAGACAGATGTGTAAAATAACTTTTTCATATCTCTTTTGTGTTTGTGAGCAGTCAGCAGTTTTGAGGTATACCTGTTTAACTATTGACATTTGAAATAAAGTAATACTTTGCATACATTAAGGTAAATTGATGATCTAGATTTTGTGTACCTTGGCATTGCCCTAAATTTTTAGAATCCAGTTTTGTCCTGTTTAGAAAAAGTTACTAGGTGTTTATTTAACAGACGCTCCCAGTAAAAATGACCTCCACGTTCCTTCTCCTCAAACCAGTCACTATTTTGGAGGTGACGCCAACAGCCTTACGACAAGGTATGGTAGGGTAGGTGATGGATACCTCACCCACCCCTGCTGGGCACCTGATAGAACTGGGGGTCTCTAGTTGGCAGAGGTAGGTACCACTGTCCAAATAGGGACCCTTGATTCTAGTCAGGGTAAGGAGGAAACCCTCTGAGATAACTCCTGCTCACCCTCTAGGTAGCTTGGCACGAGCAGTCAAGGCTATTCAGGAGGCAATGTGTAAAGTATTTGTACTAACACCCACAGTAACACAGTGAAAACACCACAAACTGACTCCACAACAGTTTAGAAAAATAAAGGTATTTAATCTAAACTACACAAGACCAAAACAACAAAAACCCAACATACACAGTTCAAGAATAGGGTTTCAAAAGAGTTCTTAAGGTTGTAATAAAAGTTCTTTAGGTTACGATAAAATAATCCACAGTTGCGGGAAAAGTTCACAGCTGCGTCATGTTTTAGACACAGTACCTTTAATTGCGACAAAGTTCCAAAAGCAGAAGCTGGTGCGGTGGAAAACAAGCGATGCGTTGCTCCTGAGACCCTGGGGAGGCGATGCGACAGCCCCGCTGCAGCAGCGGGCGTGTTGCGACAAATCCAGTCTGTATGGGGAGGAAGGCCACTTGTATGTATTCCGGTGCGGAGGTTCCGTAGGAAGTTTGTTCTCGCAAAGGCAAGATGCGGTGGTCTTTAGAGTTGCGACAAACTCCGGGGCGACGATACGCGGACCAGCGGTGATCTTCTCTCTCGCAGCTCCTCGACACGATGGCTTCTGCGACGACACTCGCAGCGACGTGATGCGGTCCGCAAGCAAGCAGTGCGGCAATCTCACCCAGCGACGACAGGCTCTGCGACGACACTCGCAGCGATGTTAGGTTTCCCGCACCGATCGGGTGCGTCCCGCAAACGAAGGATGCGACGGCTCTGACAGTGGCAACAAGCGCTGCGACGATCTCGACCTTCGTAGTGGCGGGAAATTTCTCGCACTGTCGGGGATGCGCTCCGCAGCGAGCGATGCAATAAATTTTCAATTGCAAAAAAGTCTCTCAAGCTTAGTTTCAAGCTTCCCAGCACAGGTACAACTTCCAGAGGCCCCACAACTGGATCAAGCACTCTAGGAAGGACATACCTCTCTCAGCAGAGTTCAGGGAAGTTGGGGGTGAAGTTCTTTTGTTCCTGGGACTTCAGAACAGGGAGCCTGCTCTTCTCAGTCCCTTGGAGATTCCTTCAAGGCAGGGGACACAGCACAACAGCAAAGTCCTTCCCCTCTCCTTGGCAGCAAAGCCACAGGTCAGTCCAGCAGAGCAACAGCAGGACAGTCTTCCTTCTTCAGATTCAGTTTTCTCCTTGGCAGAGGTTCCTTCTTGATCCCAGGATGATCTAATTTTCTGTTGTCAGGGATCCTGTACTTATAGCCCTAAAAGTCTTTGTTCACTTTGTGCAAGGGGCCCTGAGCCCGGTCTGAACCGGTTCTGGGTGTTTCTTGAGCACTTTGTTTGACTGGCTTCTTCTTTCCTTTCAGAGTGAGGGGCAGGGTCGTCAGCCGCCCAGCAGGAGGTGGAGCCAGCATTGTGGAGGCAGGCACAGCCCTATTCAGGCCCGGGTGCTAACTCCTTCCACCACTCAGGTTGCAAATGCAGTCATTCAGCCTAGGGCTGATTCAGCCAGCCTCCTGGGGACACCCCAGCCCCTGTCACTCTCAAACCAGACAGTCAATACACAAACAGGCCAAGGCACACAGAAGGGTCAGACAAGAGAACAGCAACTTTCTAAAAGTGCTGTTCTCAAACACAGGATTTAAAAACAACCTTTCCTAAAATATGTGTTATTAAATTCTGAGTTCAGGGATACTAGACTCGTATGTCCTATCTTGTTCCTGTGGGAAGAAATGCTGGTAACCACTGTAGCCAGCATCCCCCATGTTAACCTATGGAGCAAGATAGCCTTACAATAGTGAAAAACGAAAATGGCTGCCTTTCACTACCAGAGTATGTCACCTGCACCAGTACATGCTCTACCTTCCACATACACTGCACCCTGCCCAGGGGGGTACCTTGGGCCTTCTATAGGGGTGACTAAGGTGCACTAAAAGGGAAGGGTTTGGCCTGATCAGTGGGGACACTGACCAGGAGGACCCGGCAGTTCCTAAACTGCACACAGGCACCGCAGTGGCAGGAACGAGACACCATTTTAGGGCTACTCATGTGGGTGGCACAATCAGTGCTGCAGGCCCACTAGTAGCATTTGTCATCACCAGCCCTGGCACACCCAGTGCACTTTACTAGGGACTTCGTGGTGATACAAATATGCCAATCATGTATTTCCAATCATGATAACAATTTACATAGGGAGCACTTACACTCTGGCACTGATCAGCAGTGGCAGAGCGTCCAAAGCATCTAAACCAGCAAACCGAAATCCAGCACAGCATCAAAAATACAGGAGGTAGAGGTAAAAAGATAGGGGGAACCCACGCCAAAGATGCCAGGTCTAACAGCACCATATAGAGGGTATCCTTCCCATCATCCAATGTATTTGTTTCCTGTGTCTCTTGGGATGATGCTAAGGATTGCTGTGTGTTTCTATAATCTCCTCAGATTTCTGCTAGGAACGATACTGCAATGTCACCAACAAGATCCTTCCCTGCTAGGCTCTGGAGGAACAGTCTGTGCAGTGAAGGATGACGTTGGCAAGGTCAATATGATTCCCTTGTATTTTAATACTGATTACTTTAAAATTAGAAGAGAACAAGTAGTAGGGTTTGTGGTGGATGCCTCTTTGTGTTTACTTTCAGCACATACGTTAGAAAGCATGCAGGAGGAATATTTCTGTTGTACATGTGCTGAGGTTTGCTTTCAGTTGGTGGACAGAGGCGGCAAAGATGAGAAGATATGCAGTCTTCAAGCAAGGGTTTGGTTATGTTCAGCTGTGAGTCTGGTGGTGATTTCAGAATTTCTATAATTGTGTGGGATTTATTGAGCATTACAAAACCTCTCAATTTTTGTTTCTGATGGAGGACCATTCTGAAAACCTGTATTATGTGTCTCCTTTTCTTAGTTTCCATCCCCTCCAAGAAACAGCCATGAAAGGGAGGAGGGGAAAAGGCTGAAGATGATAGTTATAGAGACTATTGCTGCATTAAAGAGTGATAAGTAATGTGGATTCGACATAATTTTCCAGTCTGCCCTCTTCTGATAATGAAAGAGAGGAATTCAAGAGTCTGTCAGTAGACCAGAAGGACAAATGCAAAAGTAATGATATGCGTCCAGAAATCTTGCCTCATATCAAAGATAGTGTTGAGTTTTAACGGGGTAACCCACGCAAAACTACCCGATCTGGGTCAGTATTACAATACAATTGAATGGCAGTCGCAACTTTTTAAAATAAACAAAGAAAACGCATTCACCAGTCTTGTTTTTCTTTGATGCTCAAATCAGATTTCATTCAAAAATCGAGAGGCACCGGATGCACTTTAAAGTCAAAGCATTTCTTAATGGCAACAAAGTTGCTCCAACAGATAGCAGTGTGAGAAGTATTTACAGTGCTCTTGCTGTAAGGGGAGGAAAAGAAAAGGTTGGGTAGATGGTGGTGAATATGTGAGTGGAGGACAGGGAAAAGGTATAGTAACATATATATATCATTTGTACATAAAGTAGAATCTTTCCAGCCTAACACAGGTCAATTGCTCCACCATTGGTGGAGGAGTCTATCATTAAAGTTCCAACTGGCAAGAAAGTAGACTCAGCCTTGTGGAAAGTGTATTCAGGTGGTCAAGAATTACAATAGTGGTAAAATTGCGTTGAAAAATATGTACTTTTTGTTTGGTTTGATGCAATGCTATGAAACTTAGGATATTTCCTGGGAGAACAACACAAATATTAAAGGTAATTCCTTAGGATTGTTACGACATCTGTTAAGAAATTAAAAGTTACAACCCATGGGAGTAAAACAAAGAAAGACTTTGAAAAACCTTAAAAGTAGTTTGCATGAAATATACCTTTTTCTAAAAGGCACTGCTGAAAACAAAACCCTTGCAGGGGTCTTCTGAGTTGTATGTACTGCACTGGAAAAAAAGAATAGTGGTATTTTAAAATTCAAATACATTTTTAAAGCAATTATGAAATATTACATTTTGTAGGTATTTGGGTTATTCTAGTGTCCACCTCCTTCCCATGAAGTGGTTTTGTTTAAAGTTGGAATAGTCATTCTTACCCATTCAGTGAAGTCTTTTGTGGCCTCTTCAACGGGTTGTGCCAGTTCTAAAAGGTCAGTAGGGCACCTTGCCTTCAGGGTCCTTTTAGTCCTTCTCTTCTGGCTTAATGGCTTAGTGTTTTTTCAATTGCTGCGCTCCTTTTCCTGGCTAGTACAAGCGCGTGGTAAATCGCCTTACCGTACAAATAATATCTGTCTCATTTGTTTTCCTGATTCGTTATGGTAGATAGTCGTATCTACCCAATCGCGCACTGTTCACTTAGTGCTTCCGCACCTTTTAGTCTTTGCTTATCTGAACTATATTTAAACCATTAATATCTTGTTCGTTATCAAGTTTTTATTCTGTGTTTATATTTACTTCACCATATAAACTTCAATTATCCTTTTCATCATTTTCATAACATTTTTCAATGAAATGCATTATTTCAGTACATATTATGTTTCATCACATTTTCAACATTTTAAATGTAATACATGGCACTTGTAATCAATATTCATTTGTTGAGCCCAATGCCTTTCGGCACTTTGCAAGTACCTTCATCAGGGGCAATTCTTATTGTTGCTGATCTTTAACGTGTGAATGCTGTGCTCCAACTAAGACACAATGCTTCTTCCGCTATTGTGCCAATGATGTCTCGTGTTTATGTGCCACAATCTTTCTTATCTCGCGTGTTCAACTTGTTTCTGTTTCAACGTTTTCAGATGTCCTCAAAGTGAACCGCAACCTAATGGGTAACATTACCCATTAGGTTGAGGCCAATCAAGTTTGGGGCACAGCCTAGGTGGCAATCCTGCCAGAGGAAAAGAACACCTCCCCACACCTAGGGCCTTTGTCTCAGCCCGAGGAACAAGTTCTCAATTAATCAAGGAGGTATTCAGCTCCTGGTGACCTAAGGAGCTCATGCAAATGTGCTTCCAACGATTTTAGGAAACCTTTTTAAAAGTACCTTTTCCAAACTATTTATTACAAAGCCAACTTTACCAGTAAATGGGGCTTGTATTAAATATTTTTAAATGTTCTAACATTAAATGTGTAGTTGTTTCCTAGGGAGAACTAACATTAAAAATATTTCATATTGGATTCCAATACTTTCCTATAGAATGCTTACCCTGCTACAGTGAAAACTTTATAGGCTTTTGGGGACTTTTCACTGTAAAGAAAAGTTTAACATTACCTTTTACATGTTCTACTTTTAAATTCCTTGCACCCTGCCTTATGCACAGTAAGGCCTACTTATGAATGACTTCTTAGCATTTAAAAGGAATGTTTAGGTCTGTCAAAAGATTAGATACAATTGAAACAATAATTTTCAGCTGATTTCTTTCGTCTATGTGGTATTTGAGAAAGCGCCATTATGACAAGAAGGGAGCACATGGTGAAATCATTCAAGTGATTTTAAAGTTTTAAATACATTTTATAGCTATTTATTCATGCGCATAACAGAAATTAAGTGAGTGTATATTTTTGTATTTGTTTGCTTAAAGGGGATATTCTCAAATAACCTTGTGCTTTGAAACACAATTTAACATTGTAAGACTGCTGCTTTATGGAGGCAAGAGTATGTCTCAAGGCACTTAAAAAAAATCCTATCTTCTCAAATGACTATCTGGAAATGTTGGCTTGGACTCACTCAAAGGACTTCAGGATATTTCTTGAGGCTTAAACTGGGCATACCAAATGTAACTCATAGTTATTACTAATTGTTATAAATGGGGGTCCCTAGTTGGCAATGGCTGGCCACTGTCAAGCTAGGGACCCTTCTTCCTAAGTCAGAGTAAGAGGGCTACATCCTTTGATAACCCCTGCTCAACCAGGTGGTAACGTAGCACGAGCAGGTAGGCTTATCTCAGAGGCAGTGTGTGAAGCATTTATGATCATAGACAGTAACACAGTGAAGAACACTACAAAGGGACGCCACACAAGACCAATAACATTAAAAAAAGCCAAGCCACAATACTGTAAAAAAGCGTTATTCCTGATAATGCTGTAAAAATAGTTCAAAGTGTGCAAATAGGAGTTCAGTTCAAAGCAGTGGTCTCTGCAACCCTTTTACTTACAAAGTACTTGGATTTCGTAGCAAAACAAACAAAATGTTGCAAACGAGCTGTAGCGGTGATTTTCCTCACGCGAGGCTGGCGATGGGTTGAATCCTTGCCACAAGGGAGGATGATGCTCTGATCTGCGGATGCGTGCGGGACACAGCGACAAACTTCTTCACGCAAGGCCAGCGATGCATTAAATCCTTGCCGCAAGGGAGGAAGATGCGCCGAGCCTGTTGCGTGTGCAACCTTGTTGCGATGAGAAGAAATGGTGCTCTGCGTTGGAGCGACGCTCCGGGTGTGATGCGATGAAAATTGCAGAAGCACGTCTCCCGCACTGCAATGTCGTGATGCGATGATCTTGATGCGAGGATCCGGGGCAAGCGAGCACTCAAAAAGCCCGCAACCAAGCAATGCTTTGGGTGTGTGCAAGCACTTAGTGGCCCGCAAGCGTGCAATGCGATGGCTTTTGGGTTGCGAGCGCTCGGTGGCAGCAGCGCAGTGATTTTTCTTACGCTCTTCAGCTGAGGCGGCTCACAAATGGACGTTAATGACAATTTCAGCACTCTCTTCTCTGTAGTAAAACTAGAGGCCCTGGAACTCACAGGGGCCTCACCTTCAGATTGAAATCCTCACTGGGAGGAATCAGGAGCCTGGTGGGGGAGTCAGATGTGCCTGTGACTCAAGCAGGAGGCAAGGTCTCTTCTAGCCCTTGGGTGATTGCTTTAGCAAAGTAAAAGTTCTTTCAAAAGTAATTTTCCCTCTTCTTCCAAGTCCAGGGGGAACTACTGCAGGTCAATCCAAGAAACAGCACACAAGCACAAGGATAGTCCTCTCCTGCAGATTCCTTAAGGGAAACAGACAGAGGTTCCTCTTGACATCCTGGAGCAATACAAAAATCAGGGGTTTGGCCACAGATATTTATACCCCAAAAGTCTTTGTTCTAGAACGTCACAAGTTTCTGAACCCAGCCAGAACCAGTTCTGCTCAACCCTGGAGCACATTGTTTACCAGGCTTCATCCTTCCTTTCAGAAAGAGGGGGTCTGCCATCAGACGCACAGTAGGAGGTGGAGCCAACATTCACCTTGCCAGGCACAGCCATATTCAGGTCAAGGAGCTAACCCTCCCCAGTACTCAATGCAGATCTCTCTATTCAACCCAGGTCTGACTCAGCCTGCCTTGCCCCTCTAAACCCAGACAGTCAATACACATAACAGCAGAGCACAATGGAAGGCTTAGGCAAGAAAATACCTACTTTCTAAAAGTGGTATTTTCAAATACAGAATATTAAAACCAACTTTGCTAATAGATGTATTTTATCATTCTGAGTTCAGGCATACTAAACTCGAATTTCTACCATGTTCCCTGAGTCAGTTAGGACTATGAGATGTAATAGTCAGATGGCCCATTCTAGCCTATGGAGAACAGGTAGCCTTGCAGCAGTGAAATACAAAATGGGGTGTCATTCACTACCAGGACATGCTCCCCATATAAAGCCATGTCCTACCCTACACATACAATGCACCTACGATAGGGATGACTGATATGATGCCAAGGGAAGGTTCAAGGGCTGGGAAGTGTGGGTACTTCACAGCCAAGATGGCAGTTCTGGACTGCATGCAGACACTGCAGTGGCAGTTCTGAGGTAAAATTTACAAGCTGCTTCTGTGGGTGGCGCAAACCAGTGCTGCAGGCCCACCAGCAGCATTTGGGTTACCAGCCCTGGGCAGACACAGGCCACACTACTAGGGACTAACAGGTAAACCAATTAAGCCAATCAGGGATATACCAATTCACAGTCATATTTACCAAGGAAGAGCATATGCACTTTAGCACTGCTCAGCAGTGGTAAAGTGCCCAGTGTCATAAAACCAACAACAACAGGTCAGAAAAAATACAGGAGGAAGGCAAAAGGTTTAGGGAGGACCCTGAAAAAAGGGCCATTTTCAACACGACCCCCTTCCAGCCAAAACGCAGGGTAGACGAATCACTTCCCTGATGGGCTTCCCTGCTTTGAGCGATAGAACATGGAACTGGCCTGCACTTGCAGGTGCATATTCCAGTCCCACACCCATCTGAGCCCTGGTGGATCCCTCTGTTCACACTCTCAAGGCCCACTAAGACAACCAAGGGGGAACCCTTCCCCTCACCTGTGGACACCACTTGGGCAGCACCTAACCCTAGCTTGCTCACAGGTGCGTCCCAACAGACAGACATCAAGCTACAGTGGTCACTGATAATAGTCATTGCTGAGACCCAGGCCTGATACCTCTCAGGGTTCTCAAATCTCAGTGGCATCATAGAGTAGGGGGCAGTAACCCCAGGTGCCTGGCACCTTTTGCCCACTCTCCCTCTCATCAGGTCAGGCAAGACCCCCTGACACTGACCCACCAGCACTGGGCCTGTACCCCACGGCTGGACAAGAGACTGGGGTGGGCTTTCCCACACCTGGTCCTCCTCTTTGGGGTTCGCTACCCTCCCACCGGGAGCACTATCCCCTTCCAGAATTGTCAGGGTGCCTGTGGCAGGTGTCAGGCACAATTCAACGACCAGTTAAGGGGTTCTATCCTGCAACAGTCAATCCAGCATAGGGTATGTACCCTTAGACAAGGCGGAGGTCAGGGGTGAGTCTGCCCTCTTCCCGCCCCCTTTACTGGGGCCCTGCACCCTCCCACCTGGAGAGGTGCCCCCGTAACACAAACCGGTGGGGGCACTGTTATCATTGGCACTTTCCTTCAGGTCAGGGGGGGCACCCTGAACTTGGCCCTCCAACCCAGGGTCTGTACCTTTAGGCTGGGCCTGTGCCTGGCAAACCAGGACTTCTGGGGGTGTACACCAATTCCCCCCAAGGAAAGCCCACTCCTCTAGAGTTGTGTAACAGTCTGCCTGGCACACCAGGCCTTCCTGGCGAGTACACAGGCCCCCCTCGAGGGAAACACACCCCTCCACCAGTTCAGGGCCTTGACCCTGCACAACTGAGCTACCAACCTGGCAAACCCCTCAGGTGGCACCTGGGTCAGAGGTGAGGACTCCCTCCCTATGCACACCCTTTCAACATACTGCACCTTCCCACCTGGTGTGGTGCTCTTACAAAAAAAATGGTCTGGACACTGCTTACAGTTGTCCCTCCCTCCAGGTCAGACAACACCTGGACCTGACTTCCCAACTCAGGGACCAACCCCTGTGGCTAAACAACTGCCTGGCAAACCAGGACTTCCTGGGGAGTACAAGCACCCTCCCTGAGGGTAACACAGAACTCCTGGGTTGCGTGGCAGTCTGCCTGGTGCAGATCTCCTGACCCCTGTCCACCGGACAGTACACGGAGATCCCCCAGGACAGAAGTAGTGTCACCTTGGTCACTACTCTGGGGCTCAGCCCTCCTGACTTGCCCCTGACCCACTGGTTCTCCGACTGGGGGCTCCTTCCCCCTCTCACCCCTCAAGCTGGACTTCTGCACCCTCCCCCTAGGAGTAGCACTGCCAGACACAAGAACTGATGGAGGCCTGACTACATGTACTCCCAGCTCACCTAACACGGGGAGTTACCCCAAAACTAACGATCCATCCGGACAGACTAGACTCCCTATCCGGTGTTTCCTCATGGAACCATTCAGTCCTGGAGACTGAGGTTGGGGCACTTCAGGACCTATCCCAGTCTCACTCCTGCACCCACAAGACAGGATGTGAGGCCCTACAACCTCCTCACAACAAGGGGACATAGTTGCATCACTCTGAACCTCTCCCACCACTCTGGGTTGGAAGACATCTGAACCCCTCCTATTAGGGTCATTCCCCAAGGCCTCTACAGAGCCTCTGGTACTCACCCAGAGGTCTGACTCCTGTGCAAGTTCCTTATGATCAGAGAACTCGCGCTGTCACAGGAGTTGGTTTAGCTCTGGAAAACAGGGACTCACAATATGCTCTCCCACAATTGGATTACACAGTTCCCTGCAGGTGCTAACCTTCACCTCACAATCCAGTGCCTCACACATGTACCCCACACCACTCTTCTGAAATGGGCGCGACATTACATGACTGTCTCTATCACTCAACCCACTCTCTTCTTGGTGGTCTTGACACTCATACACCAGGACTTCAGCCACGGGGGAACCCCTCTCCCTGCACCTCACATCTAGAGTCTGTAGGGTGTCCCTGCCCTCAATAGAACTATGGGCCCCTGTGCTAGTTCCCCAATCTGCCTCAGGGACACTGCAAACTTATGGAGCTACCTCATATCCTTGAATCCCCTGGTGTAGATCAACCCCCTCCTTCAAGTCAGGTGCCACATCTCTGGGTGGGTGTGCTACCCTGTCATTACTACATAACTCAACTTCGATGCCACCACTGGACGGCACCCTCACTGGTGAATCCAGACAATTAACACTGCGCTCAGGAGATACCCTACCCTCCAGAGCTAACTTCTCCTTTATTGCTATCTGCGCTAGGTGTGCCTCAAGCTGGGCAATCTCCATTTGGAGCCTCTCTAATTCCAGCGGGTGCTCCCTCTCCCCCTGTCTGTCCAACTCCTCTGGGGACCCTGAAGGGGATTGGGCACTACCCTGGGCACTAGACCCAGCAAGGGACTTCCTTTCTATGGGACCCTCCCACTTGTCCACCAACTCCTCTGGGGACCATGAAGTGAATCGGACACTACCATAGGCACGAGACTCAGCAAGGGACTCCCTACCTATGAGATATTTAAAAACACTTTCTTCCTCCTCTTCCGACTCTCCAGAGCCACTCTCAGACCAACTTTTGGTAGGTGTACTGGGACTCCAATAATCTCCATCTGTCTTGTTGCCAAAGCCTCAGGGATGTCTGCAAGGATAGCCGAGTCTCCTTCCCACTCACAGCTAAACCTGTTTCCTCACAGAACCCCCTTAGCTCCTCTAGACTGTAGGTCAACAGGTCATCTATGTAAAAGGTAGGTCTCATTTCAGCAAGACCCATTGTAGCAATACTTCCCAGCGGCCCTCCCACCCACGAACAGCAAACTCGCCTCCTCCCTGGTGCAGCTGTGACCGCCTGGACTCGCTCCTGCACGGTCGCTCCCCTCGCTCCCTTGGCCCTGGAAGGAGTACTGGTATCGTGAACTGCTCATTTTTAATCATTACTGCGCTGCTTGCATTGACAGGATACTGCGCTCCTGCACAGAACTGGTTCCTTGACCATCTGCTGCCTGCTGCACATATTAAATGTCATAGCGCTTCTGCACGCAATTAGAGTTTACATTTACATTTGAGCTGCCTGGCATTTGTTTTCTTAGCGCTTCTGGCCGGACCCACCAGTGGTGTGCAACTGTATGATTATAGCTCAGGCTTGACTCGGACTGTGCCCCGGTTTCGTTTTCAATCAGCCCGCCACCATCTTGTTGTTGTTGTCAGCTCTCCTGGCCCGCCTCTACCTCCCCGAGACCGCCTCCCAGCGGCCCCTCCCACGCTCCGCCCCCTCCACTTTCCATTAATGTCAGATGTCCCAACCGCAGCGTCCACGCGCTACGGCCGCGCCGAAGGTGCGCCAAAGGTAAGCCCGTCTACGCCCGTCCGCGCCTGGACCGCGCCCAGCGCCAGACCCCCTGGCCCTCGCAATACCCAGCCCTCCCGCATTTCTTACGACACCTCCACCCTCCTAGCCCTTAACCCCGGCCGCTCCCCCAACTGCATCCAAGCCGCACCTGGACTCACCCATGGACCCTTCTCTTGCAACTCCTGCAAGTTCGACGGCACCAAATCCAGCTCCTCATCCACCAACACCAACCAGAGACCTGACACCAACCACCTAAAATGCATCCTGCTCAACACCCGCTCGGTCCACAGACACGCCATCGACCTCTGGAATCTACTCGACACCATCTCACCGGACGTCGCCTTCTTAACAGAAACATGGATGAATGCTTCTTCAGCCCCAGACATCACCATTGCCATCCCGGAAGGATACAAGATCATCCGTAAGGACCGCATCGAGCAAACAGGAGGAGGCATCGCTATCGTCCATAAGAACTCCATCCGCATCTCAACCACTTCTGACGCCAACCTGGCCAGCGCCGAACACCTCCACTTCCAGATCCACACCGACCCCAAGACCACACTCAGAGGCACCCTCCTCTACCGGCCTCCAGGACCCCGTGCACAATTCAGTGACCACATCACTGACTTTATCACCCCTCTCGCCCTCCCCTCCAAGGACTACATCTTATTGGGAGACCTCAATTTTCACCTGGAAAAGAGCAATGACAGCAGCGCCACCACCCTTCTGGACAATCTTGCCAACCTCGGACTCAAACAACTGGTCACTACCCCCACCCACATTGCTGGTCACAAACTCGACCCTATCTTCACCTCCAGCAAACATGTCTCCTTCAGTCACACCACAGCTCTTCACTGGACAGACCACAGCTGCGTTCACTTCACATACAATAAGACCACAATCCACAACCATCCTCAACCCACCATGCGAAGAAACTGGAACAAAATCACCATCGACCAGATCTCCTCATCGCTTCGTCAAAACCCTCCTGTCCACTCCTCAAACCCCGACCAAGCAGCCAATAAACTTACCCAATGGATATCCAACAGCGCCGACATCCTAGCACCACTGAAAAGACGTCAAAGCAAACCAGGCAGCAAAAACGCCTCCTGGTTCAACGATGATCTTAAGAAATCGAAGAAACACTGTCGCTCCCTCGAGAAGGCCTGGAAAAAAGACCCAAACACCAGCACCAGGGACGCCTTCAAAAACGCCACCCGCATACACCACCAACTAATCCGATCTGCCAAGAAAGCCGCATTCAAAGACCGTCTAGATAACAACGCCCACAACTGCAAGGAATTATTCAACATCGTTAAAGAATTTACCAACCCTTCATCCAACTCCAACGACATCACTCCCTCTCAAGCCCTCTGTGACTCCCTAGCTTCCTTCTTCCACAACAAAATTGCAGACATCCACAACAGCTTCGACAACCAACCCGGAGACCAACCCACCCAACCTTCTGCCGCACCCTTGAACATCCTCAATGACTGGAACCCCATCTCCACTGAGGACACCATCCGCCTGATGAACTCCATCCACTCAGAATCCCCAACTGACCCATGCCCTCACCACATCTTCAACAAAGCAGACTCCATCATAGCTCCACACCTCCGAGACTTCATCAACTGCTCCCTTTACTCCGCCACCTTCCCGGAAAGCTGGAAACACGCAGAACTCAGCGCCCTTCTGAAAAAACCCACAGCTGACCCCACCTAACTCAAAAACTACCGCCCCATCTCGCTTCTTCCATTCCCGGCCAAAGTCATCGAGAAAGCTGTCAACAACCAACTCGCCTCCTTCCTTGAAACCAACAAATCCCTCGACCCCTCACAGTCCGGCTTCCGAGCCAAACACAGCACTGAGACCGCACTTATCGCAGCAACAGACGACATTCGAACTCTACTGGACAATGGAGACACAGTCGCCCTCATCCTCCTCGACCTCTCCGCTGCCTTCGACACAGTCTGCCATAACACCCTTCTACAGCGCCTCAAAAACGTAGGAATCCAAGGAAAAGCACTGGAATGGATCACCTCGTTCCTCACCGGAAGAACACAGAGAGTCTGCCTCCCACCATTCAAGTCAGAAGCCTCTGAAGTCATCTGCGGCGTACCACAAGGATCTTCACTCAGCCCCACCCTCTTCAATGTATACATGAGCCCCCTTGTGGCCATCTCTCGCCAACACAATCTCAACATCATCTCCTACGCTGATGACACTCAACTGATCCTATCACTCACCAAAGACCCTAACACCGCCAAAACCAACTTACACGAAGGAATGAAAGAAGTAGCCGAGTGGATGAAGCACAGCCGTCTGAAACTGAACTCAGACAAAACAGAAGTCCTCATCCTAGGCACCTCCCCCTCCGCCTGGGATGACTCTTGGTGGCCAGAAGCCCTTGGAAAAGCACCCATCCCGACGGACCACGCACGGAACCTGGGCGTCATCTTGGACTCCTCACTCTCGATGACCAGACAAGTCAACGCCGTTTCATCATCTTGCTTTAACATTCTTCGCATGCTCAAAAAAACATTTCGCTGGATCCCCACCGAAACCAGAAAAACGGTCACCCACGCACTGGTTACGAGCCGACTGGACTACGGAAACACACTATACGCCGGTACCACGGCAAAACTCCAGAAAAAACTCCAACGCATCCAGAACGCTTCAGCCAGGCTCATACTAGACATTCCGCGTAAAGAACACATCTCTGGTCACCTGAAAAACCTCCACTGGCTCCCCGTAAATAAGAGAATCACCTTCCGCCTCCTTACCCACGCACACAAAGCACTTTACGAACTTGAACCCGAATGCCTCAACACACGACTGTCCTTCTACACCCCCTCCCGTCAGCTACGATCCTCCAACCAAGCCCTTGCCACTGTTCCTCGCATCAACAAAACCACCATGGGAGGTAGATCCTTCTCCTACCTGGCAGCTAAAACCTGGAACTCTCTTCCCACTCACCTTCGCCTCACTCAGAACCACCTAGCATTCAGAAAACAACTTAAAACTTGGATATTCGACAAGTAATTCCCCACCCTTCCTCTAGCGCCTTGAGACCCTATGGGTATGTAGCGCGCTATATAAATCTCTTGACTTGACTTGACTTGACTGTTGTGTTATGGTCTGCACTCACTAGTAGTGTACACTATAATTACTGTATGCAATCACAAATGCAAGTCCAGATCCTCACCGCGGACCACCAATGATAGAAATGGGGGTCTCTAGTTGGCAATGGCTGCCACTGTCCAAGTAGGGACCCTTCTTCCTAAGTCAGAGTAAGGGGGCTACTCCCTTTGATACCCCTGCTCAACCCTGTGGTAACGTAGCATGAGCAGCTAGGCGTATCTCAGAGGCAGTATGTGAAGCATTTATGATTATACACAGTAACACAGTGAAGAACACTACAAAGGGACACCATACAAGTAGTTATAAAAAATAAGTATCTTTTTATATAGACTTAACACAAGACCAATAACGTTAAAAAAGGCACAATACTGTAAAATAGCGTTATTACTGTAATGCTGAAAAAATAGTTCAAAGTGTGCAAATAGGAGTTCAGTTCAAAGCAGTGGTCTCCGCAACCCTTTTACTTACAAAGTACCTGGATTTCGTAGCAAAACAAACAAAATGTCACAAACGAGCTGTAGCATGGATTTTCCTCACGCGTGGCCAGCGATGCGTTGAATTCTTGCCGCAAAGGTGGATGATGCACCAATCTGCGGATGCGTGCAGGACACAGCAACAAACCTCTTCATGCAAGGCCAGCGATGCGTTGAATCTTTGCCGCAAGGGAGGATGATGCGCCGAGCCTGTTGTGTGTGCGACCTTGTTGAGATGAGAAGAAATGGCGCTCCACGAGGGAGTGGCGCTCCAGGTGTGATGCGATGAAAATGGCGGACGCACAGCGCTTGCACTGCGATGTCATATGATATGATCTTGATCCGAGGATCCGGGGTGAGCTAGCACTCGAAATGCCCGCAAACGTGCAATGCGATGATCTTTGGGTGTTAACGAGCACTTTGTGGCCCGCAAGTGTGCGATGCAATGGTTTTTAGTTTGAGAGCGCTCGGCAGCAACAGCGCAGTGATTTTTCTTACGCTCTTCAGCTGCGGCGGCTCGCAAACGGGCGTTAGCAACAATTTCAGCACTCTCTTCTCTGTAGTAGAACTAGAGTCCCTGGAACTCACAGGGGCCTCACCTTCAGATAGAAATCCTCGCTGGGAGGAATCAGGAGGCTGGTGGGGGAGTCAGATGTGCCTGTGACTCCAGCAGGAGGCTAGCCCTCTTCTAGCCCTTGGGTGATTGCTTTAGCAAAATAAAAGTTCTATCAAAAAAATGTTTCCCTCTTCTTCCAAGTCCTGGGGGAACTACTGCAGGCCAATCCAAGAAATAGCACACAAGCACAAGGATAGTCCTCTCCTGCAGATTCATTCAGTGAAACAGACAGAGGTTCTTCTTGACATCCAGGAGCAATACAAAAATCAGGGGTTTGGGCACAGATATTTATACCCCAAAAGTCTTTGTTCTAAGAAGTCACTAGTCACTGAACCCAGTCAGAACCAGTTCTGCTCAGGCCTGGAGTACTTTGTTTACTAGACTGCATCCTTCCTTTCAGAAAGAGGGGGGTCTGCCATCAGACGCACAGTAGGAGGTGGAGCCAGCATTCACCTTGCAAGGCACAGCCATATTCAGGTCAAGGAGCTACCCCTCCCCAGTACTCAATGCAGATCTCTCTATTCAACCCAGGTCTGACTCAGCCTGCCTTGCCCCTATAAACCCAGACAGTCAATACACATAACAGCAGAGCACACTGGAAGGCTTAGGCAAGAAAATACCTACTTTGTAAAAGTGGTATTTTCAAACACAGAATATTAAAACCAACTTTGCTAAAAGATGTATTTTATCATTCTGAGTTCAGGCATACTACATTCGAATTTCTACCATGTTCCCTGAGTCAGTTACTATAAGATGTAATAGTCAGACTGCCCATTCTAGCCCATGGAGAACAGGTAGCCTTGCAGAAGAGAAAACCAAAATGGGGTGTAATTCACTACCAGGACATGCTACACATATCAAGCCATACCCTACCTTACACATACAATGCAGCTACCATAGGGGTGACTGATATGATGCCAAGGGGAGGTTCAGGGGCTGGGAAGTGTGGGCACTTCACAGCCAAGATGGCAGTTCTGGACTGCACACAGACAAGCTGCTTCTGTGGGTGGCGCAAACCAGAGCTGCAGGCCAACCAGCGGCATTTGGGTTACCAGCCCTGGGCACACACAAGCCACACTACTAGGGACTAACAGGTAAACCAAATAAGCCAATCAGGGATATACCAATTAGCAGTCATATTTACCAAGGGAGAGCATATGCACTTTAGCACTGATCATCAGTGGTAAAGTGCCCAAAGTCATAAAACCAACAACATCAGGTCAGAAAAAATACAAGAGGAAGGCAAACAGTTTAGGGTTGACCCTGAAAAAAGGTCTGTTTCCAACACTAATCAATACTAAACTGTCGGTATCAAACTCTTTTGGTAAAGGGTGCAAGTTGTTACTTGATTAAAGAACATCTAGCTACTTTCAGTGGTTAAGCAGCCTCCAGTACATTATTCAGGAATTAAAAATATGTAATGCTGTCACTATGGGATTACAAACTCCTGCTGGTTGGAAGAAACTTATAAAATGGTTAGTTGAAATAACCAGAACTGCAGTGGGCTGCAGATTATTTTGGACACGTTCAACACTTTTATGGAGGATCCTGAGCTAAAGTCAAATGTATCTGAGTCATTTATAATGAAGTGCGGATCCAGGTTCTCTAAATCCTGAAAATGTATCCTTTCTGGAGCACAGATTACTAAAGTCCCAATTATTTAGATACTTGGGAATTCCATTTGAATCAGATTTCAATTGGACGTTCTTGTTAAAATCTAGAGTCTTATAATTTCTCAATCTTGACGTTTTCCTTAACTAGGGCACAAATCAGTCAAAGAAGTAGTTTATATTTTTTAAAGAAAGTGCCTATCCATCGATAAATTTGGAGCAGGAGAATGTTGTTATATTGATGCTGGCTCCTTACAAAAAGTGAAAAACAAGTTTTCACGTAGACTCTTCACTGTCCTCCAATCTTCACCTCCAATATTCTGCCATACTGAGGTGGGCCTTGCCTTTGCAGAAGATTACAATAGATTACAATGCTTGTTATTATGGTTAAGACTTTGGAGGAAACCAGAACTGTACTATTCCAGAGCCATAATATTGGATTGTCTTCCCTTAGATAACGTGAACGACATCCCATGGTTGTTTTATGTTAAAAAAAGTGTTAATGATTTAGTGACACCAGAGCTCTTTTCAGACCCATAGAATTCCTTGTATTTCATCCCCTCTGCAGGTAAAGAACTGCTTTATAAGCAATGTTTTTCTTTGTGTGTGGCACATTTGCATGCAAAGGATGTAGACGTAATTCCTTGTGATCCGATTGTGAACCCCATGCGGTGACTCTATCTTCAGCTAATTTCCAACGAGTGGCATAGATTTTTAATTACAAATTTACAACTTAATTTGCTCAACTTTATGCTGGCCTTTCCCACCCAAGGGTCGTGGTTTACATCACTTCCCACATGCCCTTGTGATGGTAACGCCACACAAATCACAATGCACTTTATATTATTCTGCTCACTTTGCTCCTTGCAAGGAAACGTTTCTTGCTCCTAATTTTACATAAATTTAACATGAGATCTCATAGGATGGTTTTGGCCGTTTTGCAGCATTTAGGGGGCACTGAAGTATGTTATGAGTTAATCATTTATATAAAAATTGCTATCTTGATCAAAAAGAGATACTGAGCTGGATAGGTCATATTAGTTTTTATTGTAAAATGTATTGTAATATTGTTGTATGTATTATTAAATTTATTTTATTGTTAATGAGTTTGTACAGTATTGTATCTTATCTTTGCTATGTACTTTTATGGCTTAGTGTAGCCGAATAAAGTATAACCTGACTTGACTTGACTACTTCAGTATAATTAGATCACCAAATCTGTTCCCAACTCCTAAGATACCACCATATACCCAACATGAAGCGGAACGAACAACCCAACCATACCTAAAAGAACATTCAGTTCAGAAAATGAAGGAGGTAGCTCTTAAAAATAAGACTAGCACAGTTTAAACAGCCTATTAGGTGGAAAACAAAAACAAAAAATAATAACCACAACAACTAATCAGTTTAGAGCTCTTTTTCACCTCTCATACTAGCCCCCTACCATTCTTCTGGGCAATTTCACATTTTCTCCAGCTCTCTTTAACTACTGACCAGGGAAAACTATATCTGAGATACCAACCAAGATGCTCTATGAAGGATATCCAAAGGCAGCTATTGCCCCTATAATCCCCCTATATCCCTCATTTCCTTTCGCTAGTAGACCTTTCCCAATGGCAAAATGCTGTACATTGGGCACTCATTAGTTGCTTCAACCCCAGCTCCAACACCAACGACATCCCGCTGTTGCAAGCCCTGTGCGACTTCCTCGCCACCTTCTTCCACCGCTAGATAGCGGACATCCACGGCAGCTTCAACACCCAGAAAGACCCAATCAATCAATCAATCAACAAAATTTGTATAGCGCGCTACTCACCCGTGAGGGTCTCAAGGCGTTGGGGGGGGGGAGGGTCGCTACTGTTCGAACAGCCAGGTCTTGAGTTGTTTCTGGAAGGAGAGATGGTCCTGGGTCAGCCGTAGGTGAGTGGGGAGGGAGTTCCATGTCTTGGGTGCCAGGTAAGAGAAGGATCTTCCTCCGACGGTAGATTTCCGAACTCGTGGGACGGAGGCGAAGGCGAGGCTGGCGGATCAGAGCTGGCAGGCGGGTGTGTGGAATGTGAGGCAGCTGTTGAGGTACTTCGGGCCCATGTCGTGGAGAGCCTTGTGTGCGTGGGTGAGGAGTCTGAACGTGATCCTCTTGTTGACGGGGAGCCAGTGAAGGTCTTTCAGGTGGGTAGATATGTGGCTGCAGCGAGGGATGTCCAGGATGAGTCGTGCTGAGGCGTTCTAAATGCGCTGGAGTCTTTTCTGGCGTTTGGCTGTGGTTCCCGTGTAAAGGGTGTTCCCGTAGTCCAGACGGCTGGTGACGAAGGCCTGTGTGACCATTTTCCTGGTTTCGGTGGGGATCCATCAGAAGATCTTTCAGAGCATGCGCAAGGTGTTGAAACAGGATGATGTGACGGCGTTCACTTGCTTGGTCATCCTGAGGGAGGAGTCCAGGATGAAGCCCAGGTTGCGTGCATGGTCCGTTGGTTTGGGTGCGCTGCCCAGGGCAGGGGGCCACCAGGAGTCGTCCTAGGCGGAGGGAGATGGTCCGAGGATGAGGACTTCCGTCTTGTCTGAGTTCAGTTTCAGACGGCTGATCTTCATCCATTCTGCGACGTCTCTCATTCCTTCCTGGAGGTTGGCTTTGGCGGTGGCGGGGTTGTTGGTGAGGGAGAGGATCAGCTGGGTGTCGTCGGCGTAGGAGATGATGTTGAGGTTGTGTTGGCGGGCAATGGCTGCGAGAGGGCTCATGTAGATGTTGAAGAGGGTGGGGCTGAGCGAGGATCCTTGCGTAACGCCGCAGATGACTTCGGTGGCCGCGGAACGGGGGGAGGCGGACTCTCTGGGTTCTTCCGGCGAGGAACGAGATGATCCACTCCAGGGCCGCTCCTTGGATTCCGGTGTTGCTGAGGCGATGTATCAGGGTGCGGTGGCATACGGTGTCGAAGGCTGCTGAGAGGTCCAGGAGTATGAGGGCAGCCATTTCTCCGTTGTCGAGAAGGGACCTGATGTCGTCGGTGGCTGCGATGAGGGCGGTCTCGGTGCTGTGGTTTGCTCGGAAGCCAGACTGTGAGGGGTTGAGGGATCCGTTGGTCTCGAGGAAGGTGGAGAGACAGACAGCAACACAGCAGACCCACCGCACACCATTGACTATGACCCCCTGCTAGCCTGGGCCAGCGTGAGCGTTGATGACACCATCAAGACCGTGAGCACAATCCACTCCGGCTCTCCGTCAGACCCATTCCCGCACCACGTCTTCAACAAAGCAAGCAGCTCCATAGCACCGCACCTGCACAACATCATCAATCTCTCCCTCGAGACCGCGACCTTCCCAGAGAACTGGAAACACGCTGAGATCAACGCCCTACTCATAAATCCTAAGGCAGACCCAAGAGACCTCAAGAACTTCCAGACCATCTCGTTGCTCCCCTTCCCGGCCAAGGTCATCGAGAAAATCATCAACAGACAGCTAACTCGATACCCCGAAGAAAACAGAATCCTGGACCGTTCCCAGTCAGGGTTCCGCAGCAACCACAGCACTGAGACTACCCTCATCTCCACCACATAGGACATCAGGACCCTGATGGACAACCATGAGACCGCAGCACTCATCCTCCTAGACCTCTCCGCCGCCTTCGACACCGTCTGTCACCACACTCTATGCCCACGCCTCCACGCCGCAGGGATCCGATAAAAGGCTCTGGAATGGACCACCTCCTTCCTCTCCGGCAGAACCCAGAGCATCCGCCTCCCCCATTCCGTTCCAAAGCCTCCGAGATCATCTGCGGCGTACCCCAGGGATCCTCCATCAGCCCGACACTGTTCAACATTTACATGGCCCCGCTCGCACACATCGCCCGGCAGCACGACCTCAACTGATCCTCTCCCTGACCAAGGACCCCATCACCGCCAAAGCCAACCTCCACGAAGGAATGAAGGCCATCGCCGACTGGATGAAGATCAGCCATCTGAAGCTGAACTCGGACAAGACGGAGGTCCTCTTCCTTGGCTCCAACCCTTCAGGCTGGGATGGCTCCTGGTGGCCGACGGCACTGGGGGCAGCCCCGACACCCACCGACCACGCACGCAACCTGGGAATCATCCCGACTCAACGCTCTCAATGACCATGCAAGTCAACGCCGTCTCCTCCTCCTGCTTCACCACCCTCCGCATGCTCCGCAAGATCTACAGATGGATCCCGACAGATACAAGAAAGGCAGTCACCCAGGCCCTCGTCAGCAGCAGACTCGACTACGGAAACGCCCTCTACGCGGGAGCCCCGACCAAGCTCATCAAACGACTACAATGCATGTAAAACGCCTTGGCACGACTGATCCTCGATGTACCATGACACGGCCACATCACCCCCCACTTGAGAAACCTGCGCTGGCTCCCCGTCAACAAGAGGATATCCTTCAAGCTCCTCATCCACGCACACAAAGCACTCCACAAGACCAGCCTAGCCTACCTCAACAGATGGCTCTCCTACATCCCCAACAGCCAGCTACACTCCGCCGACCTCTCACTTGCCACCGTCCCACGCATCCGAAGAAAAACCACCAGCGGGAGATCCTTCTCCCACCTCACCGCGAAGACATGGAACACCCTCCCACTGAGCCTACAACAGACCCAAGACGTGCTGACCTTCAGGAGGATACTCAAGACCTGGCTGTTCGATCAGTAGAGAGCCTCCCCCCCTCCCCAGCGCCTTGAGACTGTTGCTGGTATGTGGTGTGCTTTACAAATGATTGATTGATTGATTGATTGATTGATTGATTGATTGATTGATTGATTGATTGATTGATGATCTTTAGATTTGACCGGCTCCTCACTTTCATCTCTCCTTTCATGGTTCGTATTTCTTTACCCTAGACCTCAATCAAACTTCATACCATCCTATGTGTAGAGGCCACCAACTGTTCTGACTATTCCTCCTCTATATTTTGAACCCCCTTCTATATGCCTTCAGGACTACCAAATCATTAGAGCATGAGATAGGACAAAGGGTGCTAAATTCCCCTTTTGACAGTCCCTATTTTCAGTTTCATTCAATGACTCTAACTGGGCATGGACATAATCATTTTTATTTTTTGTTAGTAACAAATCATATTTTCAGTTTTTCTCCTGTCTCTGACAGGAAGATAGTTTTGGCAACTCAGGCAATGTCAAAATATTTTGGGGGGGGGGTTGCATCACCTCCTTTGAATGGTTTTCACTCATTCTTGCATATTGCTATTAGCTGTTTTCAACCTTTCTAATTTACATGTGTGCACACCCTCTAAGATCTGCTCTAATTTCTTTAAATTCACACGAAATATTGGGTTACTAAATTCCACAGTGCTTCGTTGATTGGCTTGGTGAAGGTCTCCCAATATCTTTCCCTGTGCTCATGTTTGACACTTCTTGCTGCACAGCAGGAGTAAAGAGAATAGAGCTACTGGATTTTATATTTTCAATGGTAAGTTCTCTTTCCATGAAGTCCGGAAGTTTAAGGAGAGAGAGAATGTCCATCTAGCTTGTGTAGTACACTTAATCTAAGTCTCCATTTGAGTGTCCACCTATTAGTGAATACACATTTATTTATTTATGTAGACAATTACAACAATTTCCAGGAGCCAGATAAATAAAACAGAACCACGTGGTGAATGTCAGGAAGGCCAGTCCATCTTCTGAAGGGCTCATGACAGACTTACCTCTGGCACAGTCTTTGCCCCGGCTTCAGTTGCCCATACACGTGAGCTGAACAAGGTTCTTAATGGCTTTAGTAGGCCAAGCTGCGGGAGAGTGCAGGACCACCACAGCAGAGCAAACCTGCAATGCTTTTTGGGATGTGTAGTCCACACGGTGCCAGGTGTGTTTCAGGTGGCCTATAAAATGTGTTATTCACACATATGAAGTCTAATAATTAGTGCTACACCATGTATAGATTTAAACACAATACAAAAGAACTGGATTGGAATGCATGGCAAGCAGGAATTAGCAGCCAGCATAGAGAGATCAGAGCAGACAAAATGTATACAGAGGGGCAAAGTCTTTTTTTTTTTTTTTTAGTCCTCATTGTGCATCACTTATAGTAAGGGTTTATCGGGGTTGCCCCTTTCTTCCCTTCGAAGCGTAATCTGTACCTATCACCGTATGTGGACCATATGGGAAAAAATTTGGGGGCCGCTTACTTCCCATTACTATTGTAGAAGGTTTTAATTCTGGGTGGGTTGAGCTAGCCATCATGGCTACTCTAATAGCCCTTCAATCCTATTATGTGTTGCTTGAACTTAATCATAGGACGTACTTATAAGGAAGACAAGACCAGGAGAAAGAACAGAATAAAACCATCAGACATTCTTAACTTATATACCCCGAAAGTGATTTTCCCACAGTTCCCAGAAAGCAAATTTTTTTGAAAATGGTTTCTTTTTTTTAATCTAAGTTATAGGTTCTTAGCACTGAAGATAGCCACTCCTCATGAAGCGGAGCTATTGGCATGATCCATTTTACACATATCTCTCTTCTGGCTAATAAAATTAAAAGAAACACCAGACTCTCTTCCCGTTTTGTTAATCTGTTTGCTGATGTAGACCCGGAAACCCCAAAAAAGACCCCGATCACTGTTAGCTGTTTTCCCAAAACCTCTTCTATGGTCTTACCCACCGCCTTCCAGAAGTCCTCGAGATGGGGGCACTGCCAGAACATATGCAGGTCATTGGCCTTCGGTAAGCCGCATTTTGGACAGGACTTCACCGTAGATCCGCTGAATTTTGACAATTTTTCCGGCGTCCAATAAGCCCTGTGGGTTATATATAAGTGGTTTCTTTTTAAAGCCGCAGAAGTTACTATTGACCAGCATTTGCTCATAGATACTTGCCATAAGAGGTTTGTATCCAGCGTTGGCAGATCTTTCCCCCAAATTCTCTCCGGAATCCGAAATTCTTCCTCCCCTGATGTTATGAGGGCCCAGTTCCAGAATTATATCTCTTTCTTGAAGGGCTTCTCCAACATTTTGCTTTCTAGGGTTGTATTGCCTGTTCTGGTTTCCTTAACTGATTTTGCCCAACTTGAGAGTTGATAATATTTAAACTTCGCTAGAGAAAAGTTTGTTATTTCATTTAATGTTTCCCAGTCTAAGATTTTATTCTGGTATAGAATTTGCCCCCATACTATTACTCCTGCTGATTTTAGGGGGAGCGACAAAGAATCTTTAAGACATTCCGGAGTACTAGGTGAGTCCCAAATAGGAGCTTCATCGCTATGAAGAGGGATATTCACAGTCGACCTGATGCAGTACCATAATTTTGCAGCTGCTCTTAGAGTCTTCAGCTTAACTTTTTTGAAACATTTCGGGTGACCGAATTTAAAGAGGAAGTGACTGGTGTTATTTGTCATTATTTGCATATATAATGGATAATTTTCATATGCACCTAACAAGAGTCTGTTATTTTTAAATTGAAAAGCTCTACAACATTCTAAAATGTCTGGGGTTGCTAATCCTCCCTAGTTTTTTCTTCTCCTTATTTTAGTCCAAGCTATGCTGGGTTTTTTCGATGACCAAATGAAACTTGATAACTCTCCCTGGATTTTCTTAATAGACTCTCTGTTAAACTCAAGCGGGATAGCTCCGAAGATGAACGTAAACTTCGGTAAGACTGACATTTTAAGGATGTTTGATTTACCCAATATAGACAACGGCAGACTACTCCATACTTTCAGCAATCTTTTAACTTCAACCTGGACTCTATGGAAATTAATCTGTGGAACTTTATCTATATCTTTAACTACGTCTATACCCAGGTATCTAATTTTTTCTTTGTTATATGGGCTCAAGAAGACCTCGTTCCAAGTCATAGTCTCTGTTTTAGATTTGTTGATTTGATAACCCGAGATTTTCCCAAAGTTAATTAGAGTCTCTTCTGTTGTTTCAAGAGCTTCTTGAAGATGAGATGTAAATATCATTAGGTCATCTGCATATAATGCTACATTTTTATGCCAGCCTTTATGTGAAAAGGGGACAATGGCTAGATGGTTTCTAAGACACTCTGCTGCTGGTTCCATATATATTAGTTGAATAACAGCGGGGATAGGGGGCATCCCTGGCGAGTACCTCTTTGTATTAAAAATTGATCCATTAGCTCCCCATTAATTAAAATTCTGGCCTTCGGAGTATTGTAGATGTTTTTAACCATATTCAAGATGCTAGTTCCTAGGTCAAATTTTTTTAATACTTCACTCAGGTAGAGCCAATTGACTCTATCAAATGCTTTTGCTGCATCGATAGTGATTATAGAGAGGGGCAGCTTCTCGCAGATAGCAATGTCTATAGCTCCAATGAGCTCGTGAGTTAAATCGTGTAAATTTCTACCTGTCACAAAGCCTTTTTGATTAGAGTCAATTAGGGAACCGATCACACAACCAAGTCTTTTTGCCATTATTTGGGTAAAGATTTTGTAGTCGCAATTTAAGATAGATATAGGACGATAGGATTCGCATTTCTTAGAGTCTTTACCCGGTTTTAGGAGGATAGAAATCGTTGCGTCATTCCAAGAGTCAGGAGGATTTTGGTTTTCAAGAAAAACTTTGTTAAAGAGAGTAGTAAGGGGGATGACAAGAGTATCTTTTAAATTAATATAAAGCTCATTTGGAAGGGCGTCCGGACCAGCAGCCTTACCTCTTTTTAAGTTTCTAATAACTTGCTCAACTTCTAGATTTGTAATTTCTGAATGTAATTTATCTTTCTCTTCTTGAGTTAATTTTGGAATATTTTGAGCCTCAAGGAATATGTCAATCTCTTCCTTAGATGGGTTACAGTCATCAGAGTAAAGATCACCAAAAAAGGCTAAGGATTCTTGCTTTATAATATCTTCTTCTGCTCCATTGTGTGTTGGGTTACTTGGGTCTATAAATAGAATTTTGTTTCTAGACCTATCTGTTCTTAGTTTCCAAGCCAGTAATTTTCCGCAGCCCTCCCCATATTCGTAGTGTGCCAGCTTGCTACATTCCCATCTTTCTTTCAATTTATCTTCTAAAATTTCTGAGAGCCTATTTTTTAGATTAAGTCTCTCTGCTACCAAGAGTGGTTCTTTTGGATCTGTAAATATTTGGTAGTCTAATGATAAGATGTTTTCTTCTATATTTTGTATTTTTTTTTAAGCTCTCTTGATTTATGGGAGGCTAGGTTTAACAGGGTGCCCCTAATCACCGCTTTATATGTATCCCAAACTATGGGGCTGATTATGATGAAGGATTTTCCGCATCCTCCGGGCCGGCGGAAGCCACCGCTGGCCCGGAGGATGCGGAAAATCCTCTGCGGACCCACCGCCACATTAGGATGGCTGGTGGGTCCTGGTTTCAGTCCGCAGCTTTTCCTCCGTGGTTGACTTACAACCGCGGCGGAAAAGCTGTAACGTGGCTGGCGGTGTCTATCAGCCACCGCCAGCCACATTAGGATGGTGTAAAACAGATGCCTTTCCACGGCGGCTTCTCTGCCCTGGAAAGGCATGTGTAACTTCACTGTGGGGGCCCGTTCCAGGCCCCCTGGGTGAAGTGGGGGTGGGGGGTGCACATGGGGGGTACCTATGGTACCCCCCTGCATTTGTATGCAGTAATCGGCAGGCACCGCACGGTGCCTGCCGCTTTCTGAATACAAATGAAATTTGAAGCCGCACCTGCAGCAATGGTAAAAATAGAGGATGTGACCGCCAGGGTGGCGGTCACATCCTAATTTGACAGGAGGGAACTCCGCAGGCCATGCGGAGGTTCCCTCCTCCTCTATCATAATGAGCCCATTTGTGTGTTGATGTCCCTTCATTATTGAGCTCAAAAAAGTGTTTTGTCTCTTCCCTGAGTTGGTTGACAATCTCAGAATTTAAAAGAATTGAGCGATCCATCGTCCACCTTAAAGGTTTCACTATGTCCTCTAATGTGACTATCATTTGTACTGCTGAGTGATCTGAAAGGTGAGCAGGGAGATGGGCTACTTTTACGGTTTTTTCCAGTAGGCCCTGATCTATTAAGAAGAAGTCGATCCTAGACTGTATCCCTAACTTCTTGTTCTTAAATGAGAACTTCTCTTGACCCTCACCCTTCTTTTTCCAAATATCTATTAAGTTTAAATCCCTTTTATAAATTTTCAGCCATTTTCGGGAGGTTAGTTTGTTTCCCCTTTGGGTATCTTTCGACTTTGGGGTCTGGTATAATATTAAAATCTCCACCTATAATAATGGGGCCTGATATTGTGATCAGATTGGAATATAGTGATTGAAGGGGAGAAGGGTCGTCCAAATTTGGGCCGTAATAGCCAACCACAGAGAGGGTTTGGTTAAGTAATCTAATGTTAGCTATTACCCACCTTCCTTTATGATCTATTTCTGAAGACTCTATCCTTGCCCTCAGAGATTTCTTAAATAATATAGCTACCCCCTTGATAACACATTCTTGGTCCGTACATATATATGAATCCAACCAGTTCATCTTTTTCACTACTTCCTCCCATTCTTTCTTTAACAAGTGAGTTTCTTGCAGGACAATGATTTCACTATCACATGATTTTAGATATTCAAAGATCTTCCTCCGCCTACTCTTGGTGCGTAGCCCATTCACATTCCAGGTAGTTATCTTTATTTGTCTCAAATTCTGTTACATTTTTTTTCTTGTTCTGCCTGCCCCAGAATTTCTCCTTCCTTCTATATCTATTGAGCGGTAGAGGAGATTTTTTTTATTTTTTTCCCTATCTTGCTCCCTTCCCTGTGCATTTTCACCGCTTTTTTTTCCTTTCTTTCCTTTTTTTTGAGTTTATAGGTTAAAACTAAAGTGAAAATAGTGAAAAGAAACAAAACCAAAGTGAGAAGATACACCCACCCTCCATGGGGGAACCTCCCTGATTCTCCTTTGGGCTCTATTCATGGCCCACTTTGAGCTCCTTGTCTCTGTTTAATTCTACTTTTAGGTCGCTGCCACCTTTTTCCTTTTCAAACAGTTACGTTTGTATGTTTATACTTGGGTCAGTGATTGAAGTTTTATCTGATCTCGTATTTGTTCAATTAAGGATTCGACTTCTTTTGGATCTCTAATATTGTGCATTTTGTTTTTCCACATTATTCTGAGGGAAGCTGGGAATTTCATTTGGACAGTGGCGCCTAATGTTTTTAATTCCGGCATCAACTGACCCAGTTCCCATTGCCTATCCTGAGTCACTTTTGCGATGTCAGATCTGATTCTAAAGGTCCAATTATCCTTGCTGAGATCCCCTACTTTCAGTGCCTCACTCAGAATTTTCACTTTGAGTGTGTAGGTCTTAAAACGTAGTAAGATTTTCCTAGGGTTTTTTCTTTCCTTTGATTTACCAAATGGATCCCTATGTACCCTTTGTATATCTTCTGTAAGACTGTAGGTTTTACTCCAAGCGAAACACTCCTCCAGTAAGGATAACACAAAGTTTTTTATGTCTGAACCCTCTTTTCCTTCAGGAACATTGAGCAGTCTGAGGTTGCACCTTCGAGATTGGTTTTCCAGCGCTTCCAGTTTTTCTTCAATACTTTTATCTTTGACTTTCAGAGCTCTTATCTCCTTCTGGGTTACTCCAGCATTTTTATTTAACTCTTCCACCACCTCTTCCACTACTTTGACTCTCTCTCCCAGTGCATTCATCTTAACATCCAGCAGCTCGAATCTTTCTTGTATCTTATTTTGGTTGTTTTCCGAGATCTCAAACCTTGATCTAATTTCTTCCATCATCTTTTCCAGCAGGGTATCTGTACTGCTTTGGAGTCTATCCGAAGCGAGTCTCAAGTCAGAAACTTGATTTTTAGACACAGTTATTAATAAATCGGTGGACGTGTTTCCACGAGGGCTTTGTGCTGCACTATGAGGCAAAGTTTTGTCTGAACTGGGTGGTAAGCTTCAGGATAGACTAGAACTTGGGCTGGAACTTTGATTTTGAGAGGAAGTGGGCATCTGCGTAAGTGCGGCCTCCACTTCACCTGTCCCCCCCTCCGCCGCTCCACTAACTTCAACGATTGTGCTGGGAGTCAGGTTATCATCCATTTCCCTTCTAGACAAAGCTGTTTCTCTTTGTTCCTTATTTTTCTCCTTATTACCTTGACTTTGTATTTTAAAATACGATCTTAATGATGGGGTAACTTTTATTTTGGAGGTCTTGCTTTCCTCCCTGGCCTCTGGACTATCCACTGTTTTTTTCTTGTTACTGCCTTTAGTCGTTTGAAGTTTTAAGGTTTTGCGGGTAACTCTTCTGGTAATCCTAGGGACAACTGGTTGTTTCGTGATGGATGGAAAATTCGCTTTCAGAAACTGTCTATTCCTAAGACAGTAGAAAGACCTACTTTTGTTATCAGGACTTACCAAGGGGGCCCCTTCACCCAATATTCTCTCACCTTGTGGTAATTGTGGTAACTCTCTAGCTGTGGCTTGTTGAGACTCTTTATTAGAGCCTTGAGGTTCCCCGGGTAATTTATCAGGGGGGTTTTGCCCTGTATGTAACCCCCTCCTTTGGTTTTCACTCCCCCCCCTTTAAGACCTGCGTCGTCTATATAGGCTGGGGGTTGGTGTAGTTCCTTCACAAGAATCTGACTTGGCCCCTCCACCTTTGCTGAAAGTAACCTCTCTATAGAATTCTTACCTTGTTTAAAACAAGATAGAGGTGTCTGGACTATCAACCGATCTGGTGGTGTAATAAGTATTGGGGCAGGCTCTTTACCCAGTGAGAGTTCAAAAAGTAAATCTGCACCATAAACTACTGTGAGGCTCTCTACACCAAAGCTCTTTACTAAACCTCCAGCATCCCTGAGTACCTCGAATATCTCTAAGCCTTCACTTCTACCTTCACTTCTACCTTCACTTCCACCTTCACCTGTCAATTTCTGTTTATTTGGGGCAGAAATGCTTTGTACGCTCCGTGTAGTTTCCCTGGCTTCTCTGTCCTCTTTAGCATTCTTAGCTTTCCCCCTAAAAAGGTCGAAATCCGTCTTACTGCCTTCCTGCAGCAGCGTTGGGCTACACAGGCCGCCTCCCACCGAAAGACCTGCAAGCTGCACCCAGAGCTATCGCTGCCGCTATGGAGATTCTGTGAGGCAATACTCTCCTGCCCCGCGTTCGCCGCTGGGCTCTGTTTACGTCCCTCAGCGCCGGGAGGCATCCCTTATCAACGGTGAGTTTTTAAAAGTCATGGGGTATAGTTTTCTTTAAAAATTGTTGACTTTGTTATACCTCCGTGCTTTCAGTACTTTCCCGTCTCACCCGTGTTTGTGTCTCCTCACCAAGCCGATACCGACGCTGCACACAGCGCGCTGCAGGCTCTGCTGGCTCCGCTGGTTCCACGGGTCCCGTAGAGGTAAATAGTTATTTGATTGTATGACTCCGGCATAGTTTCACCGATTCTTATGCGGTTCTCTCTCACGAGGAAAAAAGGAACATAGCGGCCAAAACTTGGCTTCGATCACTACGTGAGGCAAGGAGCTCCCGACCGGGTTAGCGTCCGGCCGCCATCTTTCCCCCGTGAATCTGCACTGTACAGCCGAGGGGCAAAGTCTTGATGATTATTCATTATGTCTGGTGCCTATGTGGTGGTGGTGTGTGCATACATGTGTGCGTGCATGTGCGTGTTTGTCTCTCTGTATGCGTTTCTAGGTTTGTATAGTTGCTCTCAACACTAAATCTGTTCAGTGTGTGTCAGGGTAGGCATGGACCCCTTCTTCCAATGCAGTGACTTTTTTGTGTTTGAAATGTAAATTTGAATCCCACACCACTCTGTGGTTCCTGCCATACCAGGCATCTAGTGCTACCCATTGCACCCAGAAGACCCTCACCCATTTGCACAATGATCATCCTCCCCCACACTCCAGAGTGCCAGTGGTTCTGACTTTTTAATACTGAGAAGGGCTGCATCTATTCTCACTAGCATACGCCAGAGGTGCACCATTGCAGCATTAGTGCAAACTTTCATAGGAAAAGGGCAGCACTGCAAGGCATATGATAAATTCATTAGAAACAACAAAGGAGTGCTTATGTGTAACTTAACATCCAAATATTAAAGCAAAGTAAAGGGACAGTTTATTCCCAGACCCCTACCTGGGTCAGGTAGTACTATGTTTTAGCATGTCTAATCCTAATAGTCGGGAGGCGACCACCCTGTGGACAGGGATGACTGAATCCAACAAGGCAAGGCAAACAGCCTTTTGTTTAGAAGGACCCTCACTCACCACTAGTTGGTGACATGCTTCATCATTGGGTCCCCGCTGGGGTTACAGCGGAGCGGGTTTGGTGGTGAGTGTGCTAGTGATTAAACTCAGATGTGTGTGCAAAAATAAGTGAGTGCAGGGTTAAAAAATACAAGGTTAGAACCCAGACAAAATATTTAATGCGGGCCAACCCGTATTAAGGTTAAAAACGTGAAGGTCGGACAACCAATGGTACTATGTTAGGAGACCTGTGTCCTTAATTACAATAACTGATAAATTCACACACACAGATACTCACATTCTCCCATAAATCATCTGCAGCAGCAGTGAAATAAGTATCTTACTCATCATTAAGTTTACTTCAGGTAAAAATACATCCTTAAAATGGACTAAAAGAAATAGCAATCACACAAGGAACCCTAAATTTACATGCATTTACGAACATAAATATATTGTAAGACAACACTGCAGATCATACATAAAGAGCAGCAGATACTGAAGTGGAGAATATCTGTCTATAAAAAACTAAAAAAATATATAGTTTTATTTAAAATAATCACAAGGCCTCCTAAGGATACTATCTTGCTTAGATAGTTAATATTAAAAAGATTGTTTCCAGATATTACAAGTGTGCCAAAGATAGGTGGCTGTAAAATATATGCACCTTCATATTATCGGTTTGTTTACAAAGATTATGCACATCCTTCTTGATGTAAATATAACATACTAGCCGACATTTTTTACCCATCAAATACTTAATGCTGTATAAAATGGACAGATAAGGAGAGAAGCGTACACTTCCTACTGATAATTCATTGTACAGGCACAACGGTAAGGATTCACAACGTCCCAGTAAGCAGGAACAGTGTTTACAGAGGTAAAATACCAAGGGGAATGAAGATGTGGGCTTGCTGCTAGAGTTACCCACCTCCGAATTGTGGAACTAGGGGCAGATGAACGACTCTCAGTGTTTGTGACTCGCAATTAGCATTTTTTGCAACTCGCAAATTGCGAATCTCAAACACTGATGGACAACGGTTTCTGAGACACTGTTTGTAATTCCCAAATGAGTTGCAAAGGACCTGATTCATTAATATTCATGAGGCAGGTCATATTGTGCGACCCATTGGGAATGGCCGGCACTAACAGGGAGGGTGGCCTGCTGGGGTCAGCAGACCAGCATGTCTGTACCTGCTTCTTCAATAAAGCATTTTTTTTAATCATGTATTATTTCTTCTGTATTTTACTCAACGTTGCGAAACACCATTTCAGTGTTTACTTCAACACATTCGCTGTGCTTTAAATCAATAAATACACTTTCTGCATCGATTTTTGACATAAATACTTTACCACAAATAACATAAGCAAGGTTAAATATGAGCCTCTGGCCATGTCACAATAATAAACATGTTGCTATAACTACATTTTACTCAATTTACATGTACATGTCACCTTTTTTCTTAATACCTTCAATATCAGGTCTGCATATGCAAATTAAAAGCCAGAACTACTGGTTTTATCTGTGATTGTTTTATGATGAGGTTGTTGTATCTCAATCCACACTGATAAATTACCAGGCTGTGGAATGATAATCACAGTCGGTATATACAGGATAAATTTAGTAAAAAAATAATAAATCCTTGCAAAATCTAACCCTAAATCTTTAGTCATACTATTTATTACAACAAGACCATGCCACGAAGCGTAGTAATGCCAATTTTTTTTTTACTCTTTTGCCCAGACGTCATAAGCATCCCTGCTCCACTAAAATCCCCCTTTGGGTTTCTGTTGCGTATTCAACACACCGCTAATTGAATTAGACCCCCTACATTAAAGCAGCCCGCACTGTGGCTTTGTAAACTTCAAAAAAGAAAAGCAACCCCAGTCACCTTTTCAGAAATCCAGTCTGGGTCTGAATTATTCATGAAACGCTAATTAAAAGCGAGAGGCCTGCTGCGGTAGCACAAAAGACGCACAAAATGGGTAACAGAACAAGAAACCTGATCGGTTTAGGCGAACTCCAGCCTCAGCCAAGGGCCTTGGCCTTGATGGCGAAAGGTAAATGCGACTGATTGCTCTCACTTCAGATGTTCGAGCTCAGCTCTGTCACATGAGAGAAAGGGGCTTATCAGTTTCCTGTTGTTCCCAGGTACGTGTCCGCTGGCGGGGGGCTCGTCCGTCAGGCTTAGGCTGAGGGCAGCTTTTGGCAGCTGCAGCTTTTGTTTCAGGCCCTTCTTTAGCTGCCGGGTTTTGTCCATACTCAGTGTTAGTTTCAACAGGTGTCCGGGTTCTCGCCAATCAAGGCCCAGCGATTCATTCATCCCTAAGTAGGCACCGCCACTGTGGCGCTAGGCAGGGGTGTCAAGGCCTTCAGGCCCCAGGGTAACTCTAGGACACGCCCATGCTGCCATAGTCACAATGATTCCGATCAGTAGATCTCACTCCCCCGCTGGTTTGAGCTTTCTTAACGATTTATTGCAGATGTTCGACTCAATAGGAGGCGTCAGAAATCTGGGCTCATTACACAAATTACCAGAGAGTTTTCTTAGCCTCTCTTTGACATTATAGGTCTTGGATTTTTTTGTAATCTCAACTGGAACTTGTAATAATACCGTGACCTCCCTACCTACCTACCCATCCACCCACCCACCCACCCAGCCAGCCAGCCAGCCAGCCAGCTAGCTATCCAAATGCACCCATGTCTCCTAGCAGGCCTTGGCTGCTTTTATGGCTCTGCTGTTAATTTAATAGTGTTTACTTGTTTTAGCTTATTCTTAATTTGCGTTTTCACAATTTCATTCACTGACCTAATCAGGACCAGACTGGCCGTACCAGGTATTTCCCCAGGAGCCTGGAAGGGTGGGGACTGGCAGGGCACAAGTCCTAAATAAAGAAGTGGGGTGACGCTCAGAGACGGAAGTGACGTCACGACAGGAAGTGATGTCACAGAAGGGAAAAACCTAGAAGTGGGGGGACGCACAAATACGTGAAGTGACGGCACGACCGGAAGTGATGTCACGAAAGGTAAAAAAAACTAGAAGGGGAGGACGCTCATGCGTGGAGGGGCTATCTTTTGTGTGAAGGGGGCTTGCGGCCTCGCTGGCGTGTCGCATTCCGCCTGTGCAAACCCCAACCAGTTCAAAATTCACTTAAAAAAAATATTATAATAATTTACAAAAACGGCAACAAGTACCTAATATTGCAGAAACCTTTCATATATCATTCTACAGAGCTCATCTGAAAGTGACGCAATGACCTACTAAGAATGTCCGTAATCGAGAATAGTCTTACTTAGTAGACAAAGTTAGCAACAGCCCAACTTTTGCCCAGTGCACTCGGGTAAAACTAGATGGCGGAAAAGTGAGAAAAAAAACATGAGCCTTGCAAGGCATACACTGACGTCTAATGCAGTTGCTTTTACCCACTGAGCTAGCTAACCAGACAGTTTACCCTGAAGAGGAGGAGCGCGAGAGAGGCGTGGGGAGGCTCGGAATCGCACTGGAGGAGCTTTTGGAGGGGCTGTTTGTGCTTTTGTAACCTGACTCCAGCCATGACGTATCACTGAATGGGCTTGCCGGGGGGTGCCTGTGTCGGTAATGGCTCACTTGCTGGAGTGGAGGCGCCCTGCCTGGGGCCTTAATTATACTGTCTTTGGGAACTGTAGGCTCAGCACATGACCCGGAGCCATAGACAGCGCTAGCGCCAGCTCAGCTCAGCTTTTGCACAGGGGGGATGGCGTACACCCAGTAAGACCCCTTAAAATAAGTGGGGGGACGCCGTCCACCCGCGTGGTACCCCAACTCGAGACCTGAGGACTGGCTTTTTTTAATGGGAGCCGGTTTTGCAGCGGTGCTGCAATGTCGGCATCGAGTACCAAAAGCAGCAAGCAAGCGTTTCCTGCCTCCCTGGACCAGGCAGTGCTTCTGCAGGGGCTGGTCTGGGAAAATTGTCAGGGCTGCTTTGGGTTCCAGTCCGGGCGTGGACCTAATCCTTTTTATACTTCTGCTGTTTGTGTATTTGCCCCAAGTAGGAACAAGCACTGATTATGTTTTTAGAATACACTTTACATATTAAGCTCTTGGTTCTAACCCAAAGGCCACGTCCAACTGCTGATATTACATTCTGAAGAAACCTTTTACACAAGACAATCAAAACCAGCACATGTACATGTACATAAACGTTAACACAACCCAGCAGCGTGGGAATAACCCATGGCATATTTATGTGCCATATCTCAAATAATGTTTCTGTCAGTAGTATTACATTTCTGACCAAGTAATCTAACGACGGTTGCACATAATTATGCCTCAGTAATAAATTAATGTTGTCGTCCCAATTGTTTAGGTAATGCAAAGAGATGGGAGTCACCTTATGGCAAGGTGCATTTTGCAGCATATTTGAATTCTTACTTTTGTCTGAAAATCTTTATTCTTTATAGGTCAATCCATATAAACCTAAGCAAAATTAGGTTTACATCATTCACTTATATCATCAATGCTTTATGCTGACATCCATCAGAGCTTGTTGACTCCATCTGGAAGAGGAGCAGAGGACTCTGACATTGTTCATTGCTTTCCTTTCAGAGTCAGGATTTATGTGTGTGGGGGATAGGAGGCCAAGATTCACAGCAGGGGCCCCATCAACTTGGCATGCAGTAGTTTGACCCCTTAGCTGCGGCGTTTATTCCGCCGCAGTGCTAAGGGGGAGGGGGGGCCATGCAGAGTTCCCGTGCTCGTGACGGAACCACTCCGTCACGAGCCTCGGGTGGGCTGTGCTTGTGATGGAACGGTTCCGTCACGGCCCCGCCCACCTATTAGAACCTTCAGCGCAGGAGTGGAATTTGCTCCGCGCAGTCGCGGTGAGCGGGCCGTGACGGAACCGTTCCATCACCAGCACAGCCCACCCGAGGCTCGTGATGGAACGGTTCCGTCACGAGCACGCAAGGGGTTAAAAGGGTTGATGAAACCCAAGGCTTCATTTGCCACTGAACTCTTTAAAGTGAACTGAAGTGGAGAATGGCCCAGTGCCGGACCTGGGAATTATGAGTTTAAATTAAACCAAACGTTTAGGTAAAGCCTAATAGCATCTACCATTTGCCTGTAGCTTCCTTGCATGACTTATATTGTTTGTGGTCAATATATTGTTAAAAAGGGTGTGCACTGTTGTTGTTTGAGCAGGAGACAATTGGACAAATAAAAAGGAAAACTGGTTGGGTAGGTAGGACTGTGATGAGTACGGGAAAAAAGGGAAAATAAAGAAAGTGCCAATCCAGGATATAGAGTGAGTGGGCTAGGAAAATAATTAGGGCTCCCGGTTTTATGTTATTTTTTTTTTTTTTTACATTTCAGTCTGCATTTATCCATATTTATTGTTTGCAAATTTTGTCTGTATTTATCAATATTTATTTTGGGTTTTGTGGAAAATCTATCTAAAATTAGGATATTTCCACATTTATTTAACTGAGAAATATGCACTCATGCTTGAATGCCTGCCAAGTTTCAATGCTGTGACACCCACAGAAGATACATCAATGCCCTTATATGAAAATATGCACATTTATTTTATCAATCATGTGCATATCTACAGCTGTTAAAGCCTCATTTACTAAAATTCCTTTCTTTTTCTAACCCCTTTACCATCAAACCACACAGCTATTGGCCTGGCAGTCATGGCAGACAGTATTTGGAATTACTAAAAAGACAACCCATTTCCATTTTATCCACATTTTAAAATAAATACAGACAAGAAAACAAACATATTCTGTCCGTATTTATCTGCAAAAATCAGTAAAACAGGGAGCCTTAGAAATATTGTGGCAGCAGGACAATAGGCTGGAGTGTCAGGACTAGGAGCGCAGACCTTTACAGATGACCATCTGTGCGAAAGTGACTCTCTTATCTAGCCACCCTGAACCCTTCATGAACCCCTCTGGGTGTTGATTGAAGGTTCATTGAGCTCAAGGGGATGTATTTTTGGGTGAGAGTGCACAATCCTTCCCTCTCCCTCCATGAGAGATGTTTGAAGAAAGTTAGGAAAACCCTACCTCCCTACGCTAGATGACCTGTGGGAACCAGACCTGCTGACTAGTTCTCTTTTCATGAATTTGAGTGTATTGTAAGGAATCATGATGGAGCCAGACCCTATAAATGTAGTGAGCCCCCACAAAAATTTATTTAAATGCATTTGCCAATACTTCAGGGAGGAAATTGGGACTATGTCATGTATTGTGAAATTGGCCCAAGGGCATGAGAACCCTTTAAATGAGCATTAGATAACTTTAAATAAGGTCAGCTGTTTATCTTTTTATGCAGTGTTGTAGCTAGGTTGCCAATGGACCATAGTGCAATCAAAGTAACTAGGCCTCTTTACTAGCGTGACATCTAAGTCTGTCTGCTGCCCCCACACTCCTCAACCTCCTTCGATAGAGCCTGCATCTGCCATAGCAAAACTCTCTACCTCTCTCATAAAATTGAATTTCCTCTCCCTTTACAATGTTTCTGCAAGTCAAAGTCCTATCTCCAAAAAGTATTACCAAAGCCAGAAGGTCTGTCCCTTGAAAAATACATGCACACAAAGACAGCATGCTGGAGCCCCACTCCCACATTGCTACCCTCACATAAGCAATAGCCCTTACACTGCACTCACACAGGTATAACTTTCAAACTGTAAACCACTTACCCTGCACTCACAAAAGGCAATGTTAATCCTGCATTCACACAGAAACATTTTGCAATGCATTCAGAAATCATGGGGGTCATTCTTCCCTCACACAAACACACTGCTTGAAACAAGTATACTGCTGACTAGGAAAGAGCAGAGTTTTAGACAGATGGTGGCATAGGAGACACAGTTTAAGTTTCTGGTGCATTACTTCATTAATGTAACTCAAAGCTCTTGAAGCGAGCTACTCTGAAGCCTAATTGTCTAGTGGTGTTATGTAATCTCCACGAACCCCACTTGGACCAGCACTGCCGACTATGTGAGTCTGATCTTTGTGGACAGCTGCTGGTACTTCCATTACTCAATTAGAACAAGTCTGCATTTGCATTTGAGCTGGTGGGGGATGCACTTAAGGAAATATCTCCTGAGGTTGGACTTCTCTGATGCAGTGTTACACAGAGGAAGCAAGCAAGATACATTTACTCAGCTTGCAAAAACCAGAGTTGATGGACAGAATGCAGAAGAATGTCAAACATTCACCCCAGTACAGAGATCTGGGACTAAATCCATCGTTTTGTTGCACTCCACACCACCCCAGTTTAGACATGGCCATATGTAAATCAGCCTTGACCCTGTGCCTCATGGGAACAGTCCAGCCCGAACAGCCAAGCAATGTCTTTCCTGGACCGCAATCAAGCATCCTAGGACCAGTTTCTGGCAATTAGCCGTCTTCAGCCAGGATAGCTTGACTCCAGTGGTGTGGAGAGCATGGGACTCACGTCTGAGCATACCCATCCCACTCGGGGTGACAAATGCAAACACCACAGTTGATGGACAGAATGCAGAACAATGTCATACATTCACCCTAGTACAGAGATCTGGGCCTAAATCCATCGATTTTTTCACTCCACACCACCCCAGTTCAGACATGGCCATATGCAAATCAGCCTTGACCCTGTGCCTCATGGGAACAGTCCAGCCCTAACAGCCAAGCCAAGTCTTTCCTGGACCGGAATCAAGCATCCTGGGACCGGTTTCTGGCTTTCAGCCATCTTCAGCCAGGATAGCTTGATTCCAGTGGTGTGGAGAGCATGGGACTCACGTCTGAGCATACCCATCCCACTCGGAGTGACAAATGCAAAAACCACAGATGATGGACAGAATGCAGGACAATGTCATACATTCACCCCAGTACAGAGATCAGGGCCTAAATGCATCGTTTTTTGCACTCCACACCACCCCAGTTCAGACATGGCCATATGCACATCAGCCTTGACCCTGTGCCTCATGGGAACAGTCCAGCCCGAACAGCCAAGCCATGTCTTTCCTGGACCAGAATCAGGCATCCTAGGACCAGTTTCTGGCTATCAGCCGTCTTCAGCCAGGATAGCTTGACTCCAGTGGTGTGGAGAGCATGGGACTCATGTCTGAGCATACCCATCCCACTTGGGGTGACAAATGCAAAAACCACAGTTGATGGACAGAATGCAGAACAATGTCATACATTCACCCCAGTACAGAGATCTGGGCCTAAATCCATCGTTTTTTTGCACTCCACACCACCCCAGTTCAGGCATGGCCATATGCAAATCAGCCTTGACCCTGTGCTTTATGGGAACAGTCCAGCCCGAACAGCCGAGCTTTGTCTTTCCTGGACCGGAATCAAGCATCCTAGGACCGGTTTCTGGCTATCAGCCGTCTTTAGCCAGGATAGCTTGACTCCAGTGGTGTGGAGAGCATGGGACTCACGTCTGAGCATACCCATCCCACTCGGGAGACAAATGCAAAAACCACAGTTGATGGACAGAATGCAGAATAATGTCATACATTCACCCCAGTACAGAGATCCCGGCCTAAATCCATCATTTGTTTGCACTCCACACCACCCCAGTTCAGACATGGCCATATGCAAATCAGCCTTGACCCTGTGCCTCATGGGAACAGTCCAGCCCGATTAGCCAAGCCATGTCTTTCCTGGATCGGAATCAAGCATCCTAGGACCAGTTTCTGGCTATCTGTCGTCTTCAGCCAGGACAGCTTGACTCCAGTGGTGTGGAGAGCATGGGACTCACGTCTGAGCATACCCATCCCATTCCGGGTGACAAATGCAAAAACCACAGTTGATGGACAGAATGCAGAACAATGTCATACATTCATCCCTGTACAGAGATCTGGGCCTAAATCCATCGTTTTTTGCATGCACTCCACACCACCCCAGTTCAGACATGGCCGTTATGTGGTAAATTTAATTACCTGGTACTGAATTTCTATGCGGTAAAGTCAATAAGAATAACTCATAATAAATAAGAGGCAAAATCTGTGATATTTGAGGTTTCTCAAAAAGGGTTTTATTCCTTAAAAAGGAATTGGGTGATTAGCATATTGGCTCGAGCCAAGGTGGCATACCGTTCCGTCACCACGCAGGTTCGGGAAGGGACAGACTGACAGAGTCAATGGTAATATGCGAATATGCAAGTATGCGACAATACATTATTGACAAGCATTCATATATATAGTCAATGCATTACAGTAAAGGCATATGCAGGAGGCGTAACAGCTGAGAAGAGAGATAAGAGTGCATGTACGTAATACAAAAAGGCGTTACAATAGGCGTGCATGAAGGCGTGAACAAGAATGTCATTTAACATGATGTCACAAGTAGGCGGATCCATGAGTGAATCCGGCAGTGTCAGCAGAAATTCATGGCAGAGATGCGTGCGCAGCAGTATGACGTGTAATGTACGTGTAACTTGAGGGGTGAAGGGGGACTTGACATTTAGCCCTACATGTGGAGACAGATGTCTGGATGTCAGATCAACCTAATCCCAAATTGTATCTAATATCTCATGTTTAAGGAACTGTATTATCTGGAAGGAAAAGGTCTCTCGGACAAGAGGCTATTCTATACTGACTGTGAGTGCGTGTCTGCATGAGATGCGATGATGCGAGGGAGGGCATGGGCCTACCATGGAAACAGAGCTATGAATTACTTGCACAGAGACAGTGAGGCCAAGCCCTTTGCTCTGCAGCTGGGAGGATGTTGACGTGAAACTACTAGACAGGAATGTATTTTCGAGGAGTGGAGCAGATAATTCGAAGGTTGAATACAGTCTTGGCAGGCAACAGGCTGAGCCAAGCACCGCTAGCCGCACAGGGAGTAAGGCAGAGGTCACGGGTACAGATGCAAGCCCAGGTTTGAGATTCAGAGTCAGAAGGCAGAAAAAGGCTCGATGGCAGAATTCAGGGCCTACTTCGCCAGAGCTGAAAAACGTGTAAAGTACACTACATAAAGACGTTGGCATGGCATATTTAGGAACGGACTATTTAACCCATTCATGGTGGATCTGAAAGAGGACATGTTAACGTTGGACGCAAATGTATTTGCGTCTTCATAGCTTGAAGTGGAGGGAACATACATGTACTTGTAGCGTGTACACGGAGTCGTTGGGGTCTAAGATAGGGGACACAATCGATCACAAAATTTATATTACCTCATTCCCTCCTTGTCCCCTACGGACCCTTCATGATATATCGATCTGCATGAATCGATCAATCTGTTCATGTAACATCATTTGCTCTTCTTTCTTCTTTTGATGTTTTGAATGGGAATTTGAAGGCGGAATACATGATGTGGCGCACAGGCCGCAAATCGCCGGTCCACATTGTAAACACAGGCAGCAACTGAATACTATGAGAAGGCCAATGCCTAGGAAGGATAGGATCTTCCATCCCCAAGCGGTCAACGTTGTCCAGAACCAACCGGACCAAGTCCAGGTGCCTGGATTCTGATGTATCAGACTTGCAATTTTATGGAGACGTGTTATAGCTTTATATACCGTTGGCGCGTTTTCTGGAATGAAAACACAGCAACTTGACCCGATGACCTTACAGGCTCCACCCCTATCAGCTAGGATGACGTCAATGACGAGACGATTTTGAAGAACAACAACCCGCATGGCTGACTGTTCCTCTGTTAAGTTACCTAGAGCGGAAGTAGCTTCATTCACTACTGCTTCGAGGGTTCTAGTTAATCTACGTATCAGTTTACTATTAGTAACAGTACCTATGTAGGGGAAGAAACCTTTATTGAAGTCTGTGTATTGCTCCCATGCCGTTTCAGTGTAGTCGACAATCGGGAGATCTCTTCGGAGTCTATTGTTTACTAGATTGGTATTTCTGTGATAATCAGGAGGAGCTAGGAAAACAGGTGGCAGAAGGAATGCAATGTAACAGGTACCATCCCAATCTGGAGGCAAACGTATGTATGCGGTATGGCCACAGACAAAGTATGAATGACGAGTAGCTCTAAACGTGGATTTGCCTTGATCACTGAATTCGATCACCGTAGTACATTTACTATGACCTAAGTGTACGGAACCATTCTTTCTGATACATAATTCACCTGTGACTGGTAACACTGACATAGCAGGCAATACTGGTGCGGCTTCGGATTCAACAGTTAGAATCATGAGGTTAATTGTGTAATTACCTAATCCATATACTTCATTTTCTAGATCAGTTCCTGTTCTAGTGGGAAGTCCCTTCTTGTCAGGGTAACAGACTTTAAGTAGAACTAAGTTCAGGTTTCCCCAAACTCAATTCCCATCGTAAACAGCAATGTCAGAATCTAGGGAATTAATCAATCTAAACCATGCCCCACAGGAGCCATTGTGAGTGAACGGGTACGGAAAGAGGGGCAGAACTCCCTTGTATTTCTGGTAGGGAGGGAGTCGGCCACATATCCAGCAGTTTGTAGCATTGTTAGTCTGATGGGAGTGATGTAACATACTAATGAATGTGTTGTTGCGCAGCGCAAGTCTGTAAGACAATTCATGGGGAGGTAATTCGCTAAAAGAATGTTCGGCAGTGACATTGTAAGCAGATTGTGCACGCTTGAAAATAGGGTAGTACATGTGCAATAATATACTGGCAGCAATAATAAGAAGGCTTAGAAAAAACATAATCAGTAATGTCACTATACAGTGACTACGAAGTGATTTACAATATGCATGTTTCTTGAGTTGTCTCTGTCTATCTCTCTCTCTATCTCGGTCTAGGGGATACATGTCAGAAACTAATTTAACCGATTCACCTAGGGGAGGACTTAAACAATTAAACTGTCTGACTTGCTAGACCGTAACTTTAGTCTATATTCTTCGGAGGCGGTTTTCTCAACCAGGGGGAGTTTTGAGTCAGTTTGTGGAGGAGGGCAGGGCTTAGAGTCCAAGTCCGAAGGAAGTCCGTGAAACTTTTTGATGTGGCTCGAATGTAGCCATCCTTTTCTGCCCTCCAATTTAACAGCCGTCCTTGTCGTCAGAAGAACCAACTTCGGGGTCTGCCAGCGGGGCTCCAGTGGACTTCTCCGGTCAAAGTTCCGCACGAACACAAAATCGCCAGGGACCACTTCATGGGGCTTCACCTCGGTGTTGTCGGGAAAGGCTGCAGCTACCTGTGAACGACAAGATTGTAGTGCAGACATCAAGGAGGCAAGGTAATCTGTCAGCATAACGCAATCAACATCTGTAATTTTACGAGGTATAGGCGTCCCCCACATATTTGGTGGCCTACCGAAGACCACTTCATACGGGGATAGCCCGGTTCGAGAGTGCGCAACCATCCTCATATAGAAAAGGGCAACTGGCAAGGCTACTATCCAGTCAACGCCTTTCTCTCTACATATTTTTGAAAGTCGGATCTTTAGAGTCTGATTATGGCGTTCCACGAGACCTGCTGCCTCGGGATGCCGGACACAGTGGAACTTCCACTGATACCCTAACAGGAGTGTTATGTGTTTTACAAGCTCGGATGAGAATGGCTGACCGTTATCTGAGTACACGATACGGGGCAAACCATACCTTGGGAAGAACTCGCGAACCAGCTGCTTGGCAGTGGTCGGAGCAGTGTAATCTGGGACTGGATATGCTTCTGTCCATCGGGAAAGTGCACATACGACTACGAGGACATACTTGAATCCTCGGCAACGTTCCATCTGGATATAATCCATCTGGAGGACTTCAAAAGGGTGATCGGGAGGCTGAAATCCACCTTTCTCTACAGGGATGCTTTTACCTGGATTGAACTGACAACAAATCATGCAAGTACGCACTTTTTGTTTCGCTGCGGCTCGTAAGTTCTTATTGTACCATATGTGTTGAATGCTATCTAGCATTGCCTTTTCTCCTAGGTGTGCTGGGCTATGTATAGTGTTAATGATGATTTGAACCATAGAATCGGGGAGAAACCATGGAGATTTTCCCTTCGTCATCCATCCCTGATCTGTTTGGATCCCTCCTAGTTCAGTCCATTTCTTGATTTCATCTGGTGTGGCATGTGTCTGTATATCAATTACATCATGTGCGGGATCCTTGACTGTCATGCAGTGTGATTGTGTCGGAACTATTGTCTTTGTCAAGTCAGTTGCATGAATTCGATTCTGGGCAGTTTGCTTAGCTGTTCGGTCTGCCAGGTCGTTACCCTGGGAGATCGTATCGGTAACCTTTGTGTGTGCCTTACACTTCATAATAGATATCGCAGTAGGTAGATGTATTGCATCTAACAAGGCTTGAATGAGGGGACCGTGTTGAATGTTGGCACCGTGAGAAGTTAAGTAACCTCTCTCTCGCCAAAGGACTCCGAAATCGTGAACGACTCCGAACGCATAACGTGAATCAGTGTATATGTTTACTCTCTTATTTTTGGCTTGAATACAGGCTTGTGTCAGAGCGATGAGCTCTGCTGCTTGAGCTGACAGGGTGTCGATACAATTTGTTTCTATAACTTCGGTGTCTGTCGTGACTGCGTAAGCTGCCACTAATTCTCCTGTACCTGTTCTCATACATGAACCATCCACATAAAGTGTCAGGTCTGGGTCTGGTAATGGGACATCTGTCAAGTCTTGTCTGGGTTTCGTCGTAATAGTGATGACTTCGATACAATCATGCTTCAGTGGATCTACACCACTTAATGGCAAAAGTGTGGCAGGATTCAATCTCCTGCAGCGTCTGATTTCTATGTGTGGCTGAAACAATGTCAATTCATAACCTGTCAGTCTTGCTATGGTCAAGTGTTGGGTCTGTGTACGATTTAAAAGAACTTCCACGGAATGTGGAACTTGTACTGTCAATTGATGTCCTAATACTATGGAATCGCTCTGTCTGATTGCTAAAGCTGTCGCTGCGACTGATTTCAAACATGCAGGTAAAGCTTGGGCTACTGGATCTAATGTGCTAGAAAAGTAAGCGCACGGTTTGTGTGAACCTGCTTGTTCCTGAGTGAGGACTGACAAGGCAGTACCTTCACGTTCTGTGACAAAAAGTGTAAAAGGCTTACTGTAGCATGGTGTTGCTAAAACTGGTGCTTGACATAAGGCTTTCTTTAAGTCTTCAAAAGCTTGTGTATGTTCCTGAGTCCAAGGGAGGACAGTTGATGTCGCTGCCTCCTGAGTTGTCAACTGAATGAGTGGCTTTGCTAGAAATGCATATTGGGGAATCCATTGTCTGCAGTACGAGGTGAGGCCTATGAAAGCCCGCACCTCCTTTTGTGTTTTCGGTGGTGACATGTTTACAATTAACTGGATGCGATCTGGAGTGAGCTGTCTCCCCACTTTGGACAGCAAGTGACCCAGGTACACAACTTGCTGAACACAGAATTGCAGCTTTGAAGGGGAAACCTTGTGCCCCTTGTCAGCCAGGAAATTTAAAACCGTCAGTGATGCTTTTTCACATTCGGGTTCGCTTCGTGCGGTGATCAGCAGATCATCGACATACTGGAGTAGAGCGGTGTTAACAGGCATGTGGATACTGTCAAGTTGTCTTTTCAGTGCTTGGCTATAGATGCTGGGGCTTTCTGTGAATCCTTGAGGTGTGCGTGAAAATTTGAAACTTCGTCCATTTAAACTGAATCCGAACAAGTATTGGCTTTCTGGATCAATTGGGACGCTAAAGAAGGCGTTCTTGAGGTCAATTACAGTAAAGAACGTCGCTTCTGAATCAATAGCTGTCAGTAATGAAGAGATATCTGGAACCACAGGATACTGTGGTACAATGGATTTATTTAATTCGCGCAGATCAATAACTAATCGATAAACAGGTGGTGCATTTGGATCAGTACGTTTAAGAACTGGAATGATAGGAGAATTACATACATTGGAGTCGGTTTCCACGACCACTCCTTGTGCAATGAGCACGTCAATTATTCTCAGTAAAGCCACTACAGCATCTGGAGGTAACTTGTATTGGCGAATTCGTGGTAATACCACTCCTGCTTTAAGTGTGACTCGATATGGTGTAATGTGCATACAACCTACATCAGTGGGGCCTTGCGCCCACAAGTGTGCAGGTACATTCTGTAACCGGGGATCCATGTCTCTTAATACATAATGGCCTTTAAAATCTCGCAAGAATAATCGTACTCCTTCCGGAGAACAGCATATTATAGCTCCTAGAGCTTTCAGTGTCTTTATACCTAACAAGTTTTCTGGACATGATTTTGTAAGTAATAAATCTGTAGTCCGTGTCAAAGGACCAACTGCAAGGGGAAGTGGCTGTGATACTTCATTAATAATAGGCTTTCCTGAAAATCCAAGGGAAACATTCTGTGAGCCTGAGAGGGGTGCCCCTGGAACCTCATTGTGACTGATTGTGGTCCTGCTTGCCCCTGTGTCAATTAAAAACTTTCTGTCTTTTCCTAACACTTGACTGTGTACATAAGGACCCTCTTGATCTACAGGAACTTCAATAAGGGGCAAGCCAAACTCCCTCTCTAGGCTGTTTCATGTGTACCACTGATAATCGGGGTAGTCATTCTGTGCATACTGGTACATCTGTTGTGTCGTGTTCTGTGTTGCAGTAATAGGCTGTTGCTGTGGCACTGCTACAGTTTGTGATGACGCTGGCATAGGCGGAATATGTTGTATATTCTGTGGTACTTGTTGCTGGGCCTGATCTTGTCTAGGTGCGCGTGGTCTCTCCTTGGTCTTACCCGTGGAGATATTGTGTTTCAGAACTGCACAATCGTTTACATAATGACCTGGTTGTTTGCAATAGTTACATGTCCCTTTAACTGGAGCCGTCGAATTACTGGGCTGGGTCGCACCCTTTTTGTGACCGTCAGCAGGAACTGACTGGGCAACTAACATTTTCATTTTTGTGTCTTTCATACGTCTTTGTTCATGTTCTTGTTCTTCTCTAATTCTATTCTGGTGGTACTGTAACATTTGTAACATTTGTGAAGGGGTGTTAGCTTGCCAAGTGCTTTCGACTTTCAGTACTCTGTTCTTAACCTGGGGCAGGGAATTCTCGACTAATTTCGTCACAAAAAGGTGTGGATACGATTCGCTACTCGGTTTCAGGCCACTATTAATACCAAAACATTTCTCAAATCGAGTATAAAAATCACTAGTGTCTTCATCCGGTTTCTGTTTACAGGCTGAGATTGCACCCCAATCTTCCTTTTTCGTACTTAATAAACGTGGCAACACTTGCACTAACAATCCTGGTAATGCTTTAACCTTATCCCCAAGCCCTTGGCCTGGAATTCTAGTATTTTCTTCGTTTTCTAATGCAGTCCAATCAATCTTTGCATTTCCCACTTCCCATTCTTTTTCTTTAAGTTTCTCATAAATACCAGGAGGCAGTAATACTTTCAATATCTTCATAAGGTCGGGATAAGTATAGTCACCCATGAGTAGCATGTCTTTTATTTCACGGTGAAAACCTGCGGGGTCTTTATCATGGCTAGGTACTAGTTTCTTCATTTCCAATAATTCTATTTTGGTTATGGGTGTGAACACAAACACACGTCTAAGTGTATTATCGGTATTCTGAACTGGGTGCACTTCTCGTAACGGATTCTGTCTATCCATGTAATACATTTTTCTTTCCATGGAGTGTGCTGAATCAGACTGTGGACATAGAAAGGCACTATATCTGTGTCGATGTTCTAGAATTACCTTAATTAGATCGGTACCTAGACCTCTCCACTTATTCATGAGTAGTTCTGATAATATATCAGGCAGGGGGCCTGGATCGGAATGTTGGCTTCTATACAATAGAAGTAGGTGTTGTATCATGTATGTACCAGCTAAACGCTGTTCACTTGGTGTCATGTTCAGAAATGTGTGTGCTAACGCATCATCACTATATTTATCGGGACTGTCAGCCCATTGTACTGCTGACCTTGCTAATTCTTGTTCATCCATAGAATCTAGTACATGGTACCCCATTCGTTCTCGAAGTCTGTTATCAGTAGCTTGAAATAAGTGTTCAGGAGTTTTTGGATTACACATGGCTTCTTGAAAAATTCTTTTACTTTCTGGACGCACTGGACGCATTGAATTATTAAAGGGTCTTCCTTTACCTACATATGCTATCGTTTCTCTAACTGGTAATTGTGCTTGTCCTGTAGCTTCTTCTAGTTGCTCCTCTTCTGAGGACTCAAACTTGTCTGATTCATTTTCTGGTTCTAACTGTCTTGTTTCATGTATTTTTATTACTACGCTTCTGATTCTTTGATACATGTTTTTTATACAATTCTGTTTATCATGGTTCCCGTCTGCTATATTCTGACCCCATCTATGAAGTGGTTTCATTTCCTCCGGGTCCATCCCCGGCCTATCTTGTTCTCTTATTAAGCAGTTTATAAAAAACCGTAATATCTTGGCTTGAGTGTCAACTTTCTGGTGAGTCATGGCTTCCTTAATACTTTCAGGTCCCTGCCCTGTTTGGACAAAATGATATATTCTGTCTAGATGCTCAACCATTCCGGGTAGGGTCAACAAAAAGTTGGTGACCCGTCTTAGTCGTACTGATGCTAGTATTAATCTTTCATCATATCTACCAGGTACTGGGTCATATCTACAATCCCCGAGTCGTTCTTTTATTATATCAAAATCGGCTGATCGAGGTGTACGTTGTTGTGCTAGATCCCTGTAAGTCAATCTATGTACTTGTGGAGGTGTCTGGAAACCTATCGCCCCTCCGGACGCGCCTCCTGAGGCACTGGCTCCGAAGGGATTGTTCGGGTGAAAAGTGGGAGGAATGGGTGCGGGAAGAGCTGGAAGAACGGGGGGAAGACCAGGAGGGACATTCGGAACGGGAGGAAGAGGTGGAGGAGTAGCTTGTCGCGGGGGTAGGGGCTGATTGTCTCGGGGTCGAGCGCCGCCAGAAGGAGGTGTGCGCGGCGGTGCTGCATTAGCGTATGCGGGCGCTACATCATCTAGATAGGAAGAAAGGAAAATGTCCTTCGCGGTTTTGGGATGCATTTTAGTCGGGAGCATGGGAGGTGGTAGATCTTTTGGTACTTCCGGAGTGGCCTTAGGTAAACCTTCGGCCAGGAGAGGATACATACCATTCCTAAGGGTGTTTAGTTGTCTTTCTACTTGTTCTATTTTTACTCGGATACCTTCCTCAACTAATACGTTTTCTTGGGCCTTGTCTGAATCCTCTTTCCTTTTCTCTTCCTTTCTAAGTGCTTTTTCTGTACGCCTATGCGATTCTTTACGCCATAATTCGATGGCATCCTTCTGTGACTGTCTGGCTTTCTTTTTCCGTAGTGCTTCTTCTACTCTTATGATGCAATCTGAATCCCATGTCCCTGCAGCGGGCCATCTCTGATTCTCTGCTAGATCTTTAGTGTAGTCCACCCATAAATCGAGAAATAGAACGGCATCTAGGCCGTGCTTGTGGTACATAAAGTACCCTGGAGTGTCCCTAGGTGGAATGGGAACAGCTTCCTCAAGTATCCCTTTTCTAGTCTTTATCTGTCTTAATTTGGAGAATAACGGCATCTTAAAAATCTGGCTACTTGGTACTTACTCAGATATGAACACAATGAACACAATAATCACAATAATGACGATCGGACAATCACTCATACCACGACATTTTGAGACACATTAAAACATTTTGAGATGAACAATAACAATTAGAATGAAACTCGCTAACTGCATAATACTAGATACACTGCTCAACAGTGCAGACTGGATATACTGCTAAACAGTACAGATACACTGTCTAAAACAGTGCAGACCAGGTCTGTGTACCCAAACCTGTCTTGACCGGCACAAACTAATGCGCACGTCTAGATGCGTCCCCAGCAACGGTACTCACCGGGAAGCACGGAAACAGAAGGCCTCGGAAACTCTGAACTGGACTCGACTGGATTCGGACTGGATTCGGACTCGACTCGTGACGCAGATACTTCGGAACTTCGGAACCTGGTGGGCCTCCGTATACCTCGGATCTTGCTCTCTCAGCTAGGCTCTGGTCGGGATCCTCCGCACTTCTCACCGCCTCGTCTGGGTGTCGATCGCGGCCTCAGTCACCTCCGTTGGCCTGAGGGAGATACAGGAAATCCTGCGGGTACGCGTAGTTTCCGTCCGGCTGTGGCAGGGGGCTAAGCCTGCAAAGCACCTCCGGCAGGTGAGATGGGGGAGGGGTCCCTGTTCGGGCGCCAGTTATGTGGTAAATTTAATTACCTGGTACTGAATTTCTATGCGGTAAAGTCAATAAGAATAACTCATAATAAATAAGAGGCAAAATCCGTGATATTTGAGGTTTCTCAAAAAGGTTTTTATTCCTTAAAAAGGAATTGGGTGATTAGCATATTGGCTCCAGCCAAGGTGGCATACCGTTCCGTCACCACGCAGGTTCGGGAAGGGACAGACTGACAGAGTCAATGGTAATATGCGAATATGCAAGTATGCGACAATACATTATTGACAAGCATTCATATATATAGTCAATGCATTACAGTAAAGGCATATGCAGGAGGCGTAACAGCTGAGAAGAGAGATAAGAGTGCATGTACGTAATACAAAAAGGCGTTACAATAGGCGTGCATGAAGGCGTGAACAAGAACGTCATTTAACATGATGTCACAAGTAGGCGGATCCATGAGTGAATCCGGCAGTGTCAGCAGAAATTCATGGCAGAGATGCGTGCGCAGCAGTATGACGTGTAATGTACGTGTAACTTGAGGGGTGAAGGGGGACTTGACATTTAGCCCTACATGTGGAGACAGATGTCTGGATGTCAGATCAACCTAATCCCAAATTGTATCTAATATCTCATGTTTAAGGAACTGTATTATCTGGAAGGAAAAGGTCTCTCGGACAAGAGGCTATTCTATACTGACTGTGAGTGCGTGTCTGCATGAGATGCGATGATGCGAGGGAGGGCATGGGCCTACCATGGAAACAGAGCTATGAATTACTTGCACAGAGACAGTGAGGCCAAGCCCTTTGCTCTGCAGCTGGGAGGATGTTGACGTGAAACTACTAGACAGGAATGTATTTTCGAGGAGTGGAGCAGATAATTCGAAGGTTGAATACAGTTTTGGCAGGCAACAGGCTGAGCCAAGCACCGCTAGCCGCACAGGGAGTAAGGCAGAGGTCACGGGTACAGATGCAAGCCCAGGTTTGAGATTCAGAGTCAGAAGGCAGAAAAAGGCTCGATGGCAGAATTCAGGGCCTACTTCGCCAGAGCTGAAAAACGTGTAAAGTACACTACATAAAGACGTTGGCATGGCATATTTAGGAACGGACTATTTAACCCATTCATGGTGGATCTGAAAGAGGACATGTTAACGTTGGACGCAAATGTATTTGCGTCTTCATAGCTTGAAGTGGAAGGAACATACATGTACTTGTAGCGTGTACACGGAGTCGTTGGGGTCTAAGATAGGGGACACAATCGATCACAAAATTTATATTACCTCAATATGCAAATCCGCCTTGACCCTGTGCCTCATGGGAACAGTCCAGCCCGAACAGCCAAGCCATGTCTTTCCTGGACCAGAATCAGGCATCCTGGGACCGGTTTCTGGCTATCAGCCGTCTTCAGCCAGGATAGCTTGACTCCAGTGGTGTGGAGAGCATGGGACTCACGTCTGAGCATACCCATCCCACTCCGGGTGACAAATGCAAAAACCACAGTTGGTGGACAGAATGTAGAAAAATGTCATACATTCACTACAGTACAGAGATCTGGGCCTAAATCCATCGTTTCTTGGCACTCCACACCACCCCAGTTCAGACATGGCCATATGCAAATCAGCCTTGACCCTGTGCTTTATGGGAACAGTCCAGCCCGAACAGCCAAGCCATGTCTTTCCTGGACCGGAATCAAGCATCCTAGGACCGGTTTCTGGCTATCAGCCGTCTTTAGCCAGGATAGCTTGACTCCAGTGGTGTGGAGAGCATGGGACTCACATCTGAGCATACCCATCCCACTCAGGGTGACAAATGCAAAAACCACAGTTGATGGACAGAATGCAGAACAATGTCATACATTCACCCCAGTACAGAGATCTGTTGCCTAAATCCATTGTTTTTTTGCACTCCACACCACCCCAGTTCAGACATGGCCATATGCAAATCAGCCTTGACCCTGTGCCTCATGGGAACAGTCCAACTTGAACAGCCAAGCCATGTCTTTCCTGGACCGGAATCAAGCATCCTAGGACCGGTTTCTGGCTATCAACCGTCTTCAGCCAGGATAGCTTGACTCCAGTGGTGTGGAGAGCATGGGACTCACGTCTGAGCATACCCATCCCACTCGGGGTGACAAATGCAAAACCCACAGTTGATGGACAGAATGCAGAACAATGTCATACATTCACCCCAGTACAGAGATCTGGGCCTAAATCCATCGTTTTTTGCACTCCACACCACCCCAGTTCAGACATGGCCATATGCAAATCAGCCTTGACCCTGTGCCTCATGGGAACAGTCCAGCCCGAACAGCGAAGCCATGTCTTTCCTGGACCAGAATCAGGCATCCTAGGACCAGTTTCTGGCTATCAGCCGTATTCAGCCAGGATAGCTTGACTCCAGTGGTGTGGAGAGCATGGGACTCATGTCTGAGCATACCCATCCCACTTGGGGTGACAAATGCAAAAACCACAGTTGATGGACAGAATGCAGAACAATGTCATACATTCACCCCAGTACAGAGATCTGGGCCTAAATCCATCGTTTTTTTGCACTCCACACCACCCCAGTTCAGGCATGGCCATATGCAAATCAGCCTTGACCCTGTGCTTTATGGGAACAGTCCAGCCCGAACAGCCAAGCCTTGTCTTTCCTGGACCGGAATCAAGCATCCTAGGACCGGTTTCTGGCTATCAGCCGTCTTTAGCCAGGATAGCTTGACTCCAGTGGTGTGGAGAGCATGGGACTCACGTCTGAGCATACCCATCCCACTCGGGAGACAAATGCAAAAACCACAGTTGATGGACAGAATGCAGAATAATGTCATACATTCACCCCAGTACAGAGATCCCGGCCTAAATCCATCGTTTGTTTGCACTCCACATCACCCCAGTTCAGACATGGCCATATGCAAATCAGCCTTGACCCTGTGCCTCTTGGGAACAGTCCAGCCCGAACAGCCAAGCCATGTCTTTCCTGGACCGGAATCAAGCATCCTAGGACCGTTTTCTGGCTATCAGCCGTCTTCAGCCAGGATAGCTTGACTCCAGTGGTGTGGAGAGCATGGGACTCACGTCTGAGCATACTCATCCCACTCGAGGTGACAAATGCAAAAACCACAGTTGATGGACAGAATGCAGAACAGTTGGCAGGGTATGCTCAGAGTGAGCTAAAGAATGGTGATGGATTAAACCCAGATCAGTTGACTGGGGGTGAGTGTTTGATTTGCTCGAACGCTCCGTCCATCACCCCCTTTTGTATCACATTTACTCAGCCTACCTAACATCCTAAGTACCAGCGGCTGTCTCCTACGCAGAGCCAAACATTGACAACAAAGTCATTGGCTTAAGGGGGCTGACCCACTGCAAAATTGTATGTATACTGTTATGAGGGGTGATCCTATATGTCAATGACAATCTGATGATTTACCGAAATGGGCTTATCTAAAGCCCATTTTTTCTAAGCAAGGCTATGCATTGTTTTTGAGAAAACACGAGACTGGTAAGACAGCTAAAACAGTCTGTTGGTCAGACTTAAAACACACAGAAAACATTGCAGCCCAGGTAGCCCGAGTGACATGCAACACTGATTAGGAGCATCACAGTCTTCCCTGAAAACATGGAACAAGTGTAGGACTGCTGGTCCGTTCGTTGTTCCTTTTAAAGACATCTAACAAGTTTGGTACTTCAGTGCCAATCACTGTAAGATTCCTTCAAAGACAAGAAACAAAAGTGAGATGGCATGATCAGTACAAGCTTCATTCAGAACATTGAACATGTGTGGCACTTCAGGGCTAGTGTACACTTCTTTCAAAGAAATGGAACAAGTGTGGCACTGCAGGCTCAGTGCAAGCTTGCTTCAAAGACATGGAACAAGTGCGATGCTGCATGGATCCAGTGTAATCTTCCATCAAATACATGACAAAAGTGTGGTATTGCAGGGCCACTGCAAGATTCCTTCATAGACATGAAACAAGTGTGGCACCTGGCAGCACCATTTAATACCTCCGCTAAGTACAACGAACAGGCAGCAATTCAGATTTGGTACAAGTGTAACAAACAGCTCTGGGGTGTATGAGTGCAAGCTTGTCTCGCACATGTAGCAAGATTTCCACACACAAATGTGGTCCAGCACCAGGCAGGAGTGCATGCTTCCCTCACACCCATAGAACACCTACTGATCTGGTCATAAACAATTCAAGCTTCCCTCACACACACAGAACATGGACAGCATCTGCACTAGCAGTGCAAGCATGTGTATAAACACACATGTGCAGCATTTGGCAGCAGTGCAATATCCCCTCACATGCAGCACAGATACAAGATGGTCATCAGCAAAGAAAGCTAAGATATCCTCACATACAAAACAGGTACACTGGCAGCAGAATCTAAGCCTATTTCAGGCATAGAATAAAGCCACAAGTAAAGTGCCTGTCTTAAGTAAGTTTAGGTTCTTTTAGTAATTGCCACCATCTGCCCTTCTCCCGTCAGGTGGAAAACAGACAGTGATTACTGTGTATGTCTTCTCTTCAGGAGCCACCCAGCAGTATGATGTCTTCTTTGACCTCTGATGGATGTCAGGCTACCAGGGCTGAATGGCAAACTCTGCACCTGATTCACAAAAGTAAACTTACACATTTGTGTAAGGTTACTATTTCTTTTGCTATACACAAACTACTAGATAATAGTAAGTATAAAACTGTGGAGACTCCGCATTTGGGCAGGTACCTCCGCACATAAAAGGATCAGCTTTTCCTATCTTGATGCTCTGCAGTGGTCTAGTGGAGCAGAAAATGTATTTATGTCCATGCCATAAGACTCCCTGATTATGCTAAACCGTTTACCATGCATTAGCATAAATGAAATGTATTAGCATGTGGGATGTTGGTAGAAAACCACAAGGATCGGAAAAAAGGCCCATGACCAATTGTTCATCAGTTTTGGACCAGTTGCAGCTGGGTTCCAACTTTTATTATTGTCTGTGGTTGCTGCAGAAAATCTTGTTGAGGCATCTTAAAATATTGTGTTGAGTTTTCAGTTCACTTTTGCTGTGCCCCAGTCTGTGGTTGTGCTCCTCCTCATTAGCAACACACCATTTCTCTAGTGCACGACTGTCTGAACATGAAATACTGTTGTTGTTTGCCTCCCATAACACTTTGATCTGCTGCCGATCTCTGAAACCTGCCTCTCTAATACCCACCTTTGAGGATTGAGACCTGCATGACTGTGAATTAACCACTGCACATGTTTCTAGAACATATACTAATTTGACTGATGCACGCTTCAATAATGTGAATTAACTTATTTTGTGGATGGATTATGTCTTAGAAATAATGAAGCTGCTTCAGTTGCTGGATATGCACTTGCATTGCATATCAACTTCTGGAAAGCTGCAATTGACTCAATGTTAAACCTACTCAAGTTGCAGAACTGATTTCAGTCACTCGGGCTTGCATGCTAACCAAAGAAAAGATTGTTAATGTATACATGAAATCACTGTATGCATCTTCAGTGACGCATCATTTTGAGCTTGTCTGAATGCAAAGATGTTTCTTACGCCTAGCAGGTACCTCTATCACAAATAAGGAGTATGTTCTCAATCTTTTAAATTCTTTACAATTGAGGGAAAAGATAGTAGTGGAGAAATGTGCTGGCCACCAGCACCCGCATGATGATTTTTCAAAGGACCTAAATGGTTCAGCTGCGATGAATTCTACCTTCCCTGAAACTATTGATGTTGCCTTGTACAGTATGGGAACTGATTTATTTCCTGTACCCACTCTAACAGGTTTTTTCAGTTGCAGGAGCGAGCACTGAAAATGAGAAACAGTCCTAGATCAAACATCAATGTTAAGGAGACCCTGCGATGGTTTTGAGAGACAGCACTGTGTGCATGGTCTCAGCAAAAGTTAAATTTCCCAACCTTGCAGATTGTATGATGGAGCAGACTACACTGGTAGGGACAGCATGACACATGCCACTGAAACCCATAGCTATACACCCTTCTTTTCTTCTATACCCCAAAGTTATTGCCAATCCTGTGCCACATGCCTGTTATACAGAGCCGGAAAGGCCACCCCCACACTCTATCCCCTACGGTTTCCTTCATACACATCCAGGTTGATTTTATTCAGCTGCTCAAAGAGGCAAATTATTCAAAATGTCATGTGGTAGTGTGTGTTTTGAGGGTGGGTGGAAGTGCCCATGCACATGTTGCTACTGTTGCTCAAAGAGTTTATCCGCATGTTTTGCATGGAAAGCTGAATTATTAGTGATCAAGGGACACACTTCATGCCAGCACTGGCATAGGCAGTTTGCAAGGCCATAAGGATAGATCAGCATTTCCATTTTGCCCATGAACACTATTCTGAGGGTAAAGTAGAGAAGGATATATAAGAACCCTGAAGAACAAGATAGCTGAGATATGCTCATAGACACAGAATGGCCAATGATCTACATTTAGCCCTTTAGTCTTTGAGAACGATCCCTTCTCAAAAGAAAGAAACTGAGCTAGTAAAAGATAGTCATGGCTCGATCCATGGTGATCCCATCAAATCCCCCTGTTTACTCTGCCAAACTAGATTTACAGTTAAATGATGACCCTGTCCTACAATATTGTGGAAAGCTTATAAAAAGTCTTTACAGTTTCCATTCTCAGGTGCAAGCTATGTCACCAAAATTTCCAACTGTGGCCTGCCACTCGCTCTGGCCTGGCGATTCCCGCTACATTCAGGCATTCAGAGGCAGACTATGCTATAGCTTCATTGGCAGAGACCGTATTAGATCCTACTCTTGAACAACGCAGCTGTCAAATGCAATGGCCTGACGACCTGGGTCCATTTGTCTCACTGTAAATAAGGTACTCTAACAAGAGGCAAATGTGCTCCTGCCATATCCGTTGGGCTTGCACCTCATACTACACCACCTGCTGAAACTGCTTCTATTCCAAGCTCATTATTAAACAAGGTCAAAGTCCTCACCCCCATCCCATCAGCATGTTTCACCACCAACGAGTAATGCTGCCCAGACAATCTCTCATTGCTACTGCCTCTGTCTGAGGTAATTGGCCTACTCCTCCTGGATACACAATCCCCTTGTAGTTCTGACCTGCTATCTTCCTTGCTGCTTTAAGCATCTGGTCAGTGGTGCAGCATATCCCTGTTGCAAAATGGGGAATTATGCCAAGACCAAAACGTATTGCACATTCCCTTGCAAGCAGCCAGGAGCCAGGCAAAAATGGGCAAATGGCATATCCTTCAGGAGTCAGTGAAAGACACCTTCAAGTATTTGGTGGGAAATCAGCCTCTTTGACGTTTGCATTAACCCATTTAGCATTTGCATTAGCCCTCATTCTGTCCCGTGTTGACTACTGCAACGGACTCATGGCAGGGACCAAAAAATCGACCCTCGCCAAATTACAAAGTGTCTTGCACACTGCCGCCCGGCTTGTCCTGAAACTTCCACGAAAATCTTCCATCTCTGCAGCCCTTAAGTCCCTGCACTGGCTCCCCCTACACAAGAGAATCCTCTTTAAAATTCTCATCGTAGCCTTCCGAGCCTTCAACAAAACCGGTCCTTCCTACTTAACCAAACGCTTCCCCCATTATACTCCGTGCCGCTCCCTAAGATCTGCACAAGACAACCTCATGACCGTGTCTAAATTCAACCTGAAATCCAAAGGCGGCAAAACTCTAAGCAACTTAGCCATTAAAGCCTGGAATAGTATGCCAAGGCATCTCAGGTTTCAAACAGCTGAGAAACCATTCCGGAAGCTGCTCAAAACCTGGATCTTCACGCTCCCCGACGACTGGTCCAAAGCTGCCATTTAGCATCCCCCACTCCACTCTGTGACTGGAATCAGGATCTTTAGCGCCATGATGCTCCTTCCGGAGCGACCGCTTGCGCTTTATAAATATCACTCCAAATCCAAATCCAAATCCATTTATACAAAAGAGCGCATCAGCGTTACCAATTTTGAAGAGTGCAGAATCTAAACTGATTTCCTCTTTGTCCTATGATTATGCAACATTATCTGAAAGTTTGGTGAAGAGGTTTGATACTGCTGGCAGGGAAACTTTTTCTGTATTTTAGTCAGTTCAACACGTAACTTACAATAAGGGTTCTCCAGCTTCGCACCAAAATCTTCTTCTCTGCAGATCTTTGCCACCATTTTAGAATGGAGCATCAAGCAATTCAGTCAATTTGATCAGCCAATAATGGGAGATTTGGATCGGTCGAAAATCAAGTTTGTAAATCAGGTAAATCCATGTACAGAATTATCAAGAATACAATGTGTTGGAGTCAATCAAAAAAATCACAGCATGCTCCATAAAGGAAATACGTTTTTTTTCTACTGTAAGTGGATCCTAATCTAACAGAACACATAAGGAGTTATCTTTAGAAAAGAGCAAGATTCGAATCGGATTGAAGTTGAACTTGTCATGAAGAGTAATTCCAGAAACTCATCTGAGTCTCGGCTCTCAAAACAGCATAAGCAAACAGTAACAATTGTTCAAAGTTAAGCTAAGAAAATAGTCACAGCAGTAGCCATAACTATTAAAGAAAATAGACAACCACAAAGTAGAAGGCTACAGAAATCCCCACCAGCAGTAGCTCACAACAAATAGGACAAAAAGTGGTAAGTGAAAAGAAAAGGAATGGTCACAGAAGAATGGCCTTGACCAGTCTGGACAGGAAGAACCTGTATATTATAAACACAAAAACATATGTAACAATCCATGTTGATGTTAGGTCATCCTAACCTAGTGAGGAAGGATCGTCTGATGGTCTGCTGCTACTTCCTTCAATCCCATGGTAAGGGTACGAAGTACTATCTACAAGTGTCAACTTAGTTGCAGAACATTCATGTGCATTAGCTTCACTCTGAGTGCCCAGAAGAACCCTACAGTTTAAAGTATTAGCTATTCAGTATTCCACTGCATATCAATGAACTAGTATTCAGCATTGTGAATATGTGGCAGCGAGAAAACTAACTAAATACGATGAGAACATGTAGCTTAGGAAAAGAAGAAATACATTTTTAAAGTTAGCACATTCTACAGAGATGACATGTTTAGGCAAATAAAGTGTGAACAATTTATCAAATATAATTGCATAGTTCAGTATTTCCTAAAAGCATTTATTTATTGAAGAAGAAAAATAGCTGAAAGATAGAAAATGGTAGAGGCCTAGGGCTCTATTATGATGGCGGAAAGGACAGAGTCCCCCTGCCACCTTAACAGTGAATGGGACTGTCCGCCAGAGGTGCCGCGGTCCCCCTGTGGCCATTAGGATGCCACCATGGCGGTGGCATCCCCCATTCACAACATTGTGGCGGGCGGTGCTCACAGCACCCCCGCCACAATGCTGTAAATGTGCGTTGTGCATTGGCATGCACAAGGTGACAGGCACTGTGTGGTGCCTGCCACCTTGTCCATGCCAATGTATGGGGGTACCATAGGTACCCCCCGAGTGCACCCCCTGAACACCCTGGGTGCCCGCAATGGGACCCCTAAGGCAGAAACTGCATGATGGAAAGGCATGTCTCCACAGTCACAATCATCCTAATATGGATGGCGGTGTCTTGCAGACACCACCATCATGTTGGAGCCCTTTTCCGCCCGGTCGCCTGTCCAACTGGCGGAACACCGGCGACGGTCTTTCCCTCCGCCAGGGTCCCCCTGTCATCGTAATATGGCGGGGGAAATTGTAGGTGGGCAGTGTGAAATTGCGGCCGGATCGCTACTGCCATATGGGTGGTGGCGACCCATCCACTACACTAATGACCCCCTATGTCTGGCCTTGATGTGTAATTACAAAAGAAATGAGTGCATACTACAAAAATCATGCTACACATTAATTTTGCCCGTTTAAGGAAAGGAACATTTTTCTACATTTCATTCTATTAAGCATTTTCATGTTAAAGTCTAGTGTAAATGATGGCACTTATTTTCAGCTAAATTATTCTGCTCTATCAATACATCAAGTCTTGTTCTGCACAGTTCTACTAGCCACGTTTACTTTACGCATGAGTTTGGATTTACATGACAGGACCTATCGCTGAGCTCTAACTTAATCAGGCTAGCCCACTGATTAAGATTAGCAGCATCAGGGACATTGAAAGCCACAGTTGTGGGTTATTTCAATGGTAAAAGAGTAGAAGCACTAAATTTATAGATTAGTATAATAACAAAGAAACTAGAGGACCTTGTGCTATTTGAAAAGTAGGGAATAATACTGTCATACAACTACTTCAAGGTTCTATTGAATACCAAGTGAAAACTAAGTCATGGTATTTTGATTGTAGGTCTTTCAAATGGAATATAGCATCTGAATCTGTTCTCAGTTCGTACTTTCTAGGCTGTACCAAAAACAATGTATTGGCTGATAGTAGTGACTATAGCAGAAGATAGTTTGGCTGCAATGTCTGTTCCTTCATTTTAAGGAATTTACGATTATTGTCAGAACATTACCTTACATACATATTGTGTCCTAAATCTCATCTACAAAATATGACTCTTTTGGGTTAGCAGAATATCTGTTTATAATGGAATAATATTTCCATATACAATATTTAGGAAAATACTTACAATATTTCTGTGCCCAATATTCTGTCATAGGACTTTTCAGACATTAATGAAAGTTCCTACTTAATATTGCCAATAAGTGCAACTATGTGGGAATAAGATAGAGTTATCAGTTCACATACTCAGGATGGGGCTGGGGAACGAAAAGCAATGCTAGCAAAAATACTCAAACCAGTCAAACTCCATTCCTTTCCTCCCTCAATCTGTCCATTTCTATGCATCTATTCTCTCTCTCTCTCGCCCTCTCTCCTTCTCTGATCTCTCTCTTGCTCCTGTTTGATCACTTTCTCTTGATATTTCCCTTCCACTCTTATTTTTCTCTCTTCCTCTCTATCCCGAAGCCTCTCTGTGTCTGCAACAGTTAACTTTGGACCTCTGGGGAAATAGACAGAGACACAATTAGCAGTCCCCCGCCATAAAAACAGTCCTCCAAATGATTTTAAGGGCTCCAGCCTGGTGAAATAAAAGGCCCCTCCGCGCATGCAGATACTGTAAAGATCTTTTGCAATAAATGCAGAAAGACAAGAGAAGCTGCATGAGTTGTCCAATAGCAAGGAGGCCAATTATCATCATGAGGCAGTAATCAATAGTTTCAGCACTTTTCTCCCCGTTTATATATACCCTTAAAATTCTTTCCAATCAAAAGGTAGACATAATATTGTCTGATTTAACTGTTTGTTGTCTTTATGTAGACGATGATAACTATTGGCAACTAACTCCCTAATAATTTCCGTGTGTGAGATGCCTCAGACATGCTGGGAGATGGAAAACATTACCTGCGGCACTTCATACAAATTTCTTCCAAGCAATGGTGTACAATCCCACTGATGTCCGATTAGAGCTTGGTATCATCTCAAACTTGAAGATGCAGTCATCAGATATCTAGATACTACCTTGCATTCCCGGCACTGTTGTTCCATGCAAACTGCCATCATTTGCGGGTCAAGGTTCATTTGAGGATGTACAGATTCTGAGTCCAAAGAATAGCCTCATATATAAATGCACATCCTTTCATACCCAGATATTGGATCACATACACAATTTCAGCCATCATATTTAAAGTGTTTCCCTTGTAAGCCGGCTGGTAGCCATCACATGTGAAGGAGAAACAATTATTTCTGCTTTCAAACCTTGTAGCTGACAGTAAAATTTTAACTTAATTTTTCTTGCATGTCCAGGAGAAAATTCAACAAGAATTCATACGAAAGTGGCAATGATTCATTTCTGTTGGCAGTCACTGTGCTATCCTATTTGTTTGTTATTTCTTCCATAGCACTTTTCTTAGCATTCTTTCTTGAACCAGGGGCGGCCTTTGGCATGTGCAAGCTGTGCACCTGCACAGGGCCACCAAACCCCAGGGGCCACCACACCAATATATATCCTTAATATAATAATCCTCTGAGGATAGATACATATTTATGTGGCAGCCCCTGGCAGGGATTTGGCGGCCTCCGGCTCTGTTCCACTTCCAAACACCCAGCCCCCCCCTCTTCACTGGCCTACGAGCTCCGCCCCGTCCGGACCCCCTCTTCCGGGGCCCCCTACTTACGCTCCCTGCACAGGGCCACCATGAGCCTAAAGCCGTCCCTGCTTGAACTTCCTTTATCGCCTTAATAATGCAGAAGATCATGCTAGGTATTTCAAGTCATAGATCACTTTCAACCAGTGGCTAGGCCAAATTTTGGGATGTGGTGGATCTGTAGGTACATCCCAATGATCCTATGCATTATGATGAGTTCTGCATCAGTGCAATACCGGACTGTCCTCTACAGTCAAGGGAAAGATGCCAACTTTGTTACCAGTCCAAACTCCCCATTGAGGCTTCCATTCAGGTCTCCTCATTATTTGTTTATAGTGAGGTCATTATTCAATTGGAAATGTTTTATATATATTTTCCTTCTTATTGATGACCATTCCTATGCATTTCAGTACTTTGTGGCCTTGGTGTCAGGCAACTGCTTTGCCAGCATTTACTTTTCAATTGGCTTTTGGCTAAATGGCGCCCAATGTTAGAGAGAATCTATAATGCTTTCTGTACCGTTGATGGAGTATTTGTTTTCTTTCAGTCTTATGAACCAATTCCCACATCCTACCTTCTCAAAGCTCCGTAGGTCTTCAATAGGGTTGCATTACAGAATATTGACAACAAAAATATGGTTATACAAAAATGCTGTTGCAAAAATATTGACAACCAAAATATCAAGTTTGAATGGTGGCTGTATAGCTTTCAAAAATATTGACAAAACAAGTATAATTTAAAAAATTGATTTTAACGAAATATCAAAGCACAAAATATTGGGTAAACATAATATCCGCCTCCGATCTTCATTATAACGCATACAAATATTGAAAATTTGAATGTCAAGCACTTTATAATCTATAAACTATTTAGAAATAAATAAGTGTTTAATAATCCCACCCAAAATATTATAAACGACATATAACAAACATATAGCATCCAAAAAAGGCCCATTTCACTTAAATTACTGTTTGCGATATACTGTGAAGACCTAAGAAAGTATAAAATCAGAACAGGAATCCAATTGCATTCAGAATAAAAACTGTAGTCTAGTACGCACTGTAAATTCAAGAAACGCCAAGCTATTATGTGCCGGCTCCCTGACCAAAGAACACATAAGCCTATCATACAGTCTGACAATAAAAGCACACAAGCTTGCAACAAGTTCAACCATTAGAAATATTTTAAATTTAATAAAGAAATAAAAGTGCACTTTTGCTTTATATATTATACAAATAGAAGTACTCTAAACATATTTTCGATCTCATTTTTCATATCTTTCCTACAGAAACTACAAGTGAACATAGAAAAACTGAAGACCCTAACTTTCAAAACTCCACTTCCCAATAACAAGTCAACTAATAAAAAATAAGTAACAAATATAGTTCATACTTCAAATATAAATAAACAATTATGTATTGCACTTATCAATTTTAAATTCAGAAACCAATAAATGCCAGCTCAAGAATAACAAAATGTAAAATATTCATGCAGTTTGGTAGCAGTGGAGGGTTTTCCCATTCCTCTTCTACTCTCATTGATCCACATATAAAAACCACAAAGACAATTAAAAAAAACAGTCTTTCAATTTAAAAAATGGACACTCCATACAGAATACCTAATTGATATATAAAATCCAAATAACATTCAAAACCTCGAAACAAAATATTAAAAATCGATAGTAAACTGAAAGATAAAAGGAATTACATAAAGAGTTAGCTATATTATTGTATCCAATATAATTCCTTTAGAAAAAGCAAACTGAATGAAAAAGGGGATGCAAAGAATAGAAAAAGATCTTGATTGAAGTCTTCTTCATTCCTAAATAGAAACAACAAAGCAATTTCCACCAGCAACCAGAACATATGCATTTAGAAAGTTCCCTAATGTAAGCTAAAATATTCTTGGAATACATATCACATACATTAAAGCAATTAGATACTCAGTCTCCCTTGCAAACACTAGCTAAAACACACGAATACAAAATAACCTACATTAATCCTAATGATCTAGCTCTAACTAAAATGTACAGCAAATTATCCTAGCTAACTGCAATCTGCTAACTCTGAACCTTAACTTAGTTGTTAGACAAAGTAAAAATCAAACTTACCTTTCTGATGAGCCACAATCCCACTTCCATTCAGTCTGCCAACTACCACAGAAAGAGAAGAAACAGGAATAACTACAATACGGGTTTTCTGATAAATCAATTTGATGGATTACTTGAAATACAAAAGAACTTTTTTCATCATATTTCAAGTTTTCAAATTGAACAATAAATGTTTAAATATAAGGATCATTATTATATAATTTGTATATCTTATTTTATTTTTGAACTTTCCAAACCTTTTAATGCTTTATTTTTAATGTTCTAAACTAGTAAATAAATGTGTATTTTTTTCAGATATGTCCTACCAAATGTGGTAATTGATAAAAAAAATGGCTATAATTATATTTAAAAGTATTACAATTGAAAATGTTTACATATGATTTAAAGACATGTACAATTTGTTTTGAACAATGCCTTATTTATTAACAGTGAAGTATATATTAGCTTTAGTCTAAAAAAAGGTTCCATTAAAATTATTTACCAATGCTTATTTTTAAAGTTATGGCATTTAATGAAACTTTATTTTTCTTAAATGTGTAATAAAGTATTTTAGCTATAGAATGGCTCTTACTTTCATTAGTTTTGTATTTTAAATGACCATAAATGTTTTATCTATATAAATATTTAAAGGCTTTTTCTGTTTACTATGGTAAATCCTATCACATTGAAAGTCCTGCAAAAGAATGGTATAATGCAATAAGCTTGGGAGCAAGTGGTAACGATTCAGTCTTAGGGCCAGATTTTTAATTTGGCATCCATAGGACTGCCAAAGACGCGGTGGAGGTGTGGGGGCAGTCTTGGATCGCTGCACCAGTGATCCAACTGCCATATTACGGTACGGTGCTCGGAACGCAATAGGACCACCACAACCACGACGGATCCGCTATCCCTGGCAGTGGTGCAATGGTCTGAGGGCCACAATATGCTGGCGGTGCTATTGCAGCACTGACATGCTTATTATGTGCTTCCTCACAGCCACCCTTTTAATGGCGGTACGCCCAGACGGGAAAGGATGTTGGCGAGGGAACTTAGTGGGGTGCTTTAGGGCCCCATGTTCTCCCAGTCCTATGGAATGCATGCAGGGGGCACATGGTGTGCATGCAACCCCTTTCCTGCATGGCATAGATTTTATAGTTCATGCCATGGAGGGACTGGCCTTTGCTCTCCCATTGCTGTGACATCTTAATAGGCGTAACACAGTATAATTGCAGGAATGCATATTCGCTATTCGAAATCCAATGGCTACACACATTGGATTGATAGAAAATATTAGAGCAGTGTAGATTTACTAATCTAATTACAAGGAATGAATGTGAGCACAGATGCACTAGTCTTAATCCATGGCCTGCACACATTGGGATAACACAGTTTAATCTGGGGGGTGCAGAATTACTTTTATAACTCCAAGGTCTACAAACATTGTAGAATATACATTTACTAATGTAATTCCTCACATTTAATAGCAACTATAAACACATTATTGTAATTACATTAAATATGTTTAATCTGTACTAAATGTGTTTCTCAAAATGTAAGTATTAATATTATTGTAATCAATGGTTTGTAACTAATACATATACTATATTTCAGGCACTGAATAGCACTTTTTTAAATAACATTTAGCACTTTTATATGTGCATTATTAAGCAGATATTTTGTAAATTAATCTTATAGTTTAAAACAATAAAACATGTTATTAAATGTAGAGGAAAATTTTTGAGTACACCATCATTTAAAAAAATCAATAAAGGTATATAAAAAGCCTAGTAGTATTTAAATATATACAATTTCATGTTAAGTATTACACATCCTACACCATGCATAAACCCCACAAAACATTGTGATTTTTGTGAGCAAGTCATTAATTGCTAATTCTTTATAATAAATCACATCACAATTGCATCAATAACAACACACATTTAAAACAAACAAAACAGCATACCTAAAACTTCAATGATTTCTGACAATCAGTACATGATTTATAAATACAATGAGATGCATATAAGATGTAATCCTACAAAATAAGCCTTTTTAAATTAGGAAAAATATAAATTGGAATAATCAATATTTCACACTGAATTACTTAAGTTCACAATATTGTAAACATCAATATTATGCCAAAATAAAAGATAAACTTACCTTCGATATTCTCATCTTCAATATACTTAACATTGATATTCTCTTCTTCAATATTTTTGTACTCAGCATATCCACAAGTCCATATTAAGGTACATTGATATTCTGTATTTGATACTTTGGATCTGCACCTCCAGTAATTCATGGCCAGTGGCTTTACAGAAGAAGAAGAAAGATCCTGGTTGTGATAGATGCAAGAGTAAAAGTAACTGGGCTAATGCTAGGAATTGTCCAGCCACTGATAATGTTTAAAGTATTTGTAACATGAAAGGCCATTTTTTTAAATGTATTTATTTATTTTTATTAAAGCTCCATAGCAGCAAAAATATAATAAACAGACACATGAAACAACCAATAAGACTAATATAAAACAAGCACCATTATAACAATTATAACAGTTTTAGGCCCAAATCCTGACCAATCTCCTTGGTTTGCAATTAAACATAAACATAAACATAATGTCCCCAATATTGTACATGATAAACTAATAACCCAGCCATATACTCCCTCACCGACCCGCATATCAATAATCCTAATTTTCTCTTCCTAAATCCCTTCACAGCAAATAAGCTTTATTCCAAATTATAAACGTTAAGGAACTTAGCCCACCACAGCTCAAAAGATGGGGCCTCTTGCTGTAGCCACAGAGATGCAATTGTCAGCCGCGCAACGGCTGTGGCCATAAAGATTAAACACCGGTACCTATATAATGGCTGCCGCTCCCCAACCTCCTCCCCTATACCAAGCAGCATCATAGATTGAGAGATTTTAACCCCATCCCCAGTTATTTCTGTCAGGAACTTCTCCATAGATTCTATCAAAGGGTCCAGTACTGCACATGCAAAAAAAACATGGACAATATCAGCACTGTCTTTACCACAACAAAAGCACCTCTCATCATGCTACCCCCCACTCCATCATTTTTAACGGGGTATGATACAGATTGAATATCATTTTATAATGTTGGCTTCGAAGATTGGCCGCGCACAAAATCCTTCCAGCCAGGTCGATAGATTTTTCCAACAAAATTCAGGGGTTCCCCAACCAAGTTCTCAATTTCGAGTTATACTTTTCCAGGTCATGTGATCTACCCTCTAGCAATACTTTATAGATAACCCCAATCTTCGGATGTTGTCTAATAGATTCTACAATCTTAACCTTCATAATAAAAAATGAGTGTTTAGCCAGAAAATCCCTAATTTGCAAATACTTAAAAAAGTGCGTAGAGGGTAGATGGAATTTATCCACCAGCTCGGCAAATGTATAAACTCGCCCATCGTCTTGATATAGATCCCCACCTGATCCCAAAAAATCGTCGGTAGTACTCCAACAGAGTTAATAGGGGTATACATGGAAAGTGTCGGGATCTCTGCGCTCTTTTGTACAATATTCCACACTTTAGACAAGGCATTCAGTTCCTCAAAACGTGTTCTTTTAAAATAGCTACCATCCATGCTATTAAAAAGGTAATGCTTTACCTCTGTCCGTAGAATCATCTCGTATATTGAGAGGGCCTCGGCTGGATTACTAACATCTTCTCCAGTGAGTAATAAACAAACGTGAACCCAAATACATGAGTAATAATACAAAGCAAAATTCAGTATAGACCATCCTCCCTTTTCTCTCGAGAGAGTCATATATCTAGCTGTTCTACAAGGTCTCCCCGGGGCCCACATATATCTAGAACAGAGTGATTGTAAATATTGAATTTGTTTCTGGGGAACCTCCAGTGGGACAGCTCTGAAAAAATACATAAGACAGGGTAAAACATTCATTTTTTGCACATTCACTCTACCTACTAATGACAGATGGAGATTCTCCCACCTTTCGAATAATCTTTTCACTCCATAGATAATATCACCCCATTTAACCTCAATGATCTCTTGAACAGAGGTATGGATCTTGATACCCAGGTAAGTAGCTTCCTTAACACACCAGACATCCCCGTCCATTAAATGACTTGTACATAGTATTAGGGATTTTGCAGTATTAAGTTTATACCCCGCTACTGTCACAAACGTCTGCGCTAGAGATTCTATTTCACATATAGCAAGCCTAGGATTAGAGGTGACAATGGCTATATCGTCAGGGTAGGCCAGTACAGAATAACATTCTTGTTGTACGACGCAGGGCAAGATCTTTCTACTTTGTTTTAACATAGGAATGCAGTGCCTGCCATGCAGTGCAGGGAGATGCAGGTCATGCTCCTTTTAACATCGCAGCGGTGCTGCTGGCAGCAGCGACCGCCGCAATGTTAATGGCCAGAATCAGTCGGCCTCGTCAGATTTCGACAGCAGAGCATCCTAATGGGACCCTCAGTTATGCTACCGTCCTTACGGGCGGTCTTTTACTGCTACCATGGGGGTTGGGGAGGTTTTCCACCCGCCATCCTAATAGACCCCTTAGACTTCATGTCTAAGCTGAGACTTCAGGTGTAAAGTTTGGCTTCAGGTGTAAAGTTAGACTTCGGGTATAAATGTAGGCCTTAGGTCTAAACTTAGGCTTCAGGTCTAAACTTTGACTTCAGGTTTATGTTCACCTTTGTGAATCAGCCCTAAGTGTCTAAGTGAAGATGTGGCCAGCAAGAGGTTGGATGTTTGGGTCACAGAATTTCATGTGAAGGTATTCAACCAAAGAAGGCCCATGTGCATGCTATTCAGAGAGCACAGGATCCAACATCAAAGGAGCAACTCACGTTATTCTTGGGACTTACACTGGTTTACTGTTCTGTTTTTGGAATACTGGGGGAGTAAAATTGAACCTCTTAGAAAATTATTAAACATATGAAATTATGCTAGGTATGGATTCAGAAGTAGAAGGACTGTTTTGAGTTGATTAAACATGAGGGTGTATGTGCTCTATGTTTAAAACTGTTTGTCACAGTTGCCAGGACTGTAGTGGCCATAGATGGAGCAGTTATGGTTCAGGTGCTGTAATGCTATAGTCACAGGGAGATACAGAGTAGGTGGTGTCATAGGCATTTTGTATTCTGCAAGCTGCTGAAAGGAACTACTCAGTAACTGAGTGGGAATTGCTGGTGTGTGTGTGGGCTTCTGAGCATTTCCAAATGTATGTACGGAGAACTAAATTCACACTAAAAATGGAACACAAACCCTTAGTTAATATGTTGACTCCAAGAAAAGACAGAAACTTATGTACGAGGTTGGCTACATTGGCTTCAAAATTACAGGCATGCCATTGTGAGATCCAGTACATTCCAGGAAAATAGGATGGTGGGACTAAGGAATTGTTAGTCCCTGGAGAAGATGGGGCTATAGATAGGAAGTGTTACGGTGTTTTCACATATGAAGATGTTGCTGGGGGGCTGGTTCATGAGGTAATATCAGAGTTCAGGTGGAAGTCATAAATGGACAAGGATGTTGATCTAAGAAGGGTTAAGGTGTTCCTAACAAGCAAATGGCCTAAGGAACAGGATTTGATCAGACATTGTGTTGCTTACTGGAAAGACAAAGATAAATTGCTGCTATCTAAATATATTATAATGAGAGGTGACATGATTGTTCCACTATTAGTATTATGTAATTTCAATTGACAATTGATTTGCTGGAATCTTTCCATATTATCCCTAGGAGACAGTGGTGTGCCATGGTTTTGTTGATCATTATTTTGAATGGACGGAGGTTTAGATGGTAGGCAATAGACCCACTGATGTGACTCGATTTTTGAAATACATCTTTTGTAGTGAGGATTTTCCAAAATAAATTATTTCTTGTAATGGTGCCCATTTTACATCAGAAAAGATGCAGAATATTTTCTGGAGTTTTGGTGTTAAACATTTAAGGGTAGTATTGCATCACACAGATGCAAATGTCTAGATGGAGGAATTTAGCAGAGTGCTGAAAGAGTCAATCCAATCGGCCCTTAAATCAGGGATATGTTGGAGGATCTTAACAGGCTACATTGTTACCATATACAACAACTCTTAATTCTGCAACAGGTAAGATGCCTTTTGAATTGCTGAGAGGACGTAACTCTGACCAACTTAGTTCTGTGGTGACTCATTGTTGAGAAGTTTTTACTGCTTTGGGCTGAGCCTGAAAAAGTGGTAGGTGTAATGTGTTGGGCTGTCAGGGTGGAGGGTGGCAAAGTGTGGAACTTTCACAGAATAACTGTTTGTTGTGATGTTTCATGGGAATGGGGATGGGGATAGTGGAGATATGTAAGTGATGGAGCAGAATGAGAGGATGGAGGTGTTTCTGTGAACATAAATGGCAGAGTAGTTATGCTTGAAATTGTGGAGGGGTCATCACCGACATTGTTGTTGGACGACCGGGCAGACACCCACAGGGATGGAACTGATGTGTCATTGGTACATTTGACTTGTATGGTGTTCTGTCAGAAAATGTCCATGTCCAGAAACTGTGGCGCACTGCAACGTAAAATACCTAAATGTTTTTGACAATTTCGTTTTTGGGTATTAAGTTTTGTGTGTATCTAGTCTGGTTGTTTTTGTTTTTGTGGTTGTGGTGTTGAAGAAATGGTGAGTAGATGGAATTGGGAGAATGGAATACAGAATGAGCATGCATGGAAGGGGAAATTGAATGATGTATGAGTGTAGAGCGGTTGGAACTGATAAGTTGAGATGTTTCAGAATTGCTCTGTTCGGTGTATTCACATAGCTGAATAAAGTATTCGGTGCACTGTTCCTGCCTCATTTCTGTGAGACAGTTTCCATGCCTAATTCACAACCATGCTGGCATGAATAGGACTTGCTCTTACTGTACTCCTAACTTCCTTAATTCCAGCAGGAGTAAATCAAGTAGTACTCCTGACTTCGGGGATATAGGAGTATGACAAGTTAAATTTACAGCCAAGTCCTCGTGAAGAGGCCCTTTGTGTCTGTGAATGTGGTATACTTCCTTTTTTAGTAAGATTTTCATTGGACTAGAAAAGAAAGTTTGCTTTCGATCATTCCCACGCTAACACTACACTTTCTGCTTACACCATCACAATGGGAACACTTTTCATCAAAACACGAAATCTTTTCAATGCTCATCATTGAATTAGGACGCTTGCCATGCACCCGGGAGTGCTTTACCTCGTGGATGGCAGAGACATGTTTCTGTGATTCTATCTGTTCAGGTTTAAACCTTCTATTAGAGCACTGAAGAACCCTTGTATTAGGCTGCTCTTTGAGGCTTAGCCAAGCATAATATGCTGCTCAGGAGAAAGGCTGGCACTGTGAAGAAGACGCAGAGGGTGTAATCACAGCCATTACCGAGAGCCGTCAACGGAACCAAACCTACACTTTCCACAGTCAGCTGTAAGCAGCGCGATGAAAAGGGACTATTAGACCCCAAGCCTAGCGCTCGAGGTGTGATACCTGGCAGCCAGGAAACCTGGAGAAAGGCTTAAAAAAGGTGAAAAATACTGTCATGCCATAAATACTGCGCCGTTTATAAAGGTCAACCTCTGGGATTTAAGGGACAGGACTGTAGTTGATGTTTTAGTGTGTACCCATACAGGTTTCTCCAGGGCATGTTTCTTTGTCGTTCACACTAAATTGATGCTGTATTTTTTTCCTGTTTTCCCTGGATGTCCAGCCGGGCTGCATTTTTTACGCTCAGAAACAGCTGTCCTTGGAATAAATGCAGTTCTGTTGCAGGATGCACACCTGAGCTAAGTGTGCTATTTTTTCAAAGTTTAACATGGATTTTAAAGGTATGTGCTGCAATGGTTTCATTTGATTGTTTGTTTATCTTAAATTTCACACCAAAAAAAGATCTAATTGAAGTGATATTCATTTTAATCCGTTCATGTTATCACTGCTACGTTGACTATGGTGCCATTAAATCTCACTGCATCGGTTCCCCTGGTAAACATTTTTTGTTTTCTATTATATTGTTGTCCTGTTTTACATATCCACTCAAGAAAAGTTGGAGAAATTGACAATAGAAGTGCAAATTGTGTTAAAACTACAATACTCCATTGCCCTTCCAGGACATCTTGGGGCATATTATCAAGAACAGCGTTAACATTATGGCCGCTTTAGCAGCAGAAATCTGCCACTAAAGCGGTGATAATGGGCTTGATAATATGCCCTTCAGAATTCCAATAGAAACCCAGGTTCACTCCACTTTAGCGGCAGTTTCCTGCTGCTAAAGCGGCGATAATTTTAACGTTGTTCTTGATAATATGCCTCCTTGTCTTCATAGCATGCAAAAAGCAATTAAATCTTGTGGAAACAGCTGAATACCTTGAGGCCACACCTAAATGGTCGGGGAACAAAAAGTATGTTAAAGGGCCAGTTCCAAGTGACTTGGTAATCCAGTTGTTGAGCTCAAACGCCCGTTTTCGCCATAAACAACATTACAAGTGACTCTGTATTTCCAGACACATGTCCATTGGCAAAACGCAGGGGGAAGTATGCCAGGAAAATGGGCAGAATTCGGAGGAAACATGGAAATAGCGTCACAGGAAGGTGACACTGCCTTCCGCACAACCCCGCCCCCAAGACTGGGCCATTTTATACTTTTTTAACAAGCTATGTTGCTTGGATGTAATACACTTATTTACACCTATGTTGCTGTTTGTGGAACAGAGAATTAATCAAACGTTATTTGCATGTGCCCATACATGACAAACTGGCTTCTCTTTATTTTGCTATGCTCAGGTAGTAAGAAGTGGAAAATTAATTTTCACCACTTTTAGATGGATAAATGAAACTGTATGTTGTTCAATTTTTGCACAATTAATACAAATCTTTTCGGTTTTACAACATAAAAAAGTATTTATAGAATAAAATGCTTTCCAGATAGCATGTTAGTGACAAATGTGTCAGCTTGTTTCCTCCATTTTTGCCCCGATGCAAAAATCTATCTTTATAATCAACTGCAGCAAAAATATAGCAAAAATGGTGCAAATTGATCTGATCTACTTGTTTAAACAGTGCAAAGTTTGTTCATGCAACTGAGGGGCATATTTGCAAGGGGAGAGCCCCTCAACAACCTCACTTTTAGTGACGTTCTGGTGGTGCAATGCCCTTCTCCATATTTACAAAGCAGTTTTGAGTGGCTTACCGATGCCTTGTAAAAACACGACCTTTGTGTGAGGGGGTGTTGCTGTGGATGTTCCACCAAGCACCTATTGCTTTTTGATGCTGCCCCGGATTTACAAGGGTGTGTAAATTTGAGGCAGTGCCAAAAACTAACCGCATGCAATAGCAAGCATTAGAATGGTGCAATGAGGAGAAATGATTTTATTTCTCTGCTTTTTTGCTTTTTCTGTATGTGCTGCAGGAAGGTGTCCCATCCTGCACATAAACAATCATTAAATAGTGACGATTCCTACCTATTTATGCGCTGCAGAATAGAAATAACAAATCACCATTATTATTTGTTTATAAAGATCATTCCCTGCAACTCTGGCACCCATGCGCTATGGTGCAAGGGTTACTGCATTGACACTAGACAGCTAGTTTTAGTGCTAGCGCTACGGAAAACACTTTGGTACACCATATTGTTGTAAATAAGGTAGATCCCTGCATTTTGGAAATGTCAGACCATGGCTCTTCCAAATTTGGAGCAGCTCCATGCTCCAGCATTTCCTTGTAAATATACCCCTCAGTGATTATCCGTGTTCCCTACAGTGCTGCAATATTTTAAACAAGAACTTAAAGCTAATTCTACTAAATGGTCACTGTTAGACCTGGCATCTTTTGACATGGTTTCCTCTGACTTTTTGCCTTATTAACTGTGTGCTGTGCTTCATTTCTGCTGGCTTTAGGACTCTGCACACTTTTTCACTGTTGAGCAGTGCTAATATGCATGTGATCTGTGTCTAAAATGTAATGGCATTTGTTTTTTCCATGGTTGGCATATATGATTTACTGGTAAGTCTCTAGTACAGTGCACTACATGTCTCCAGGGCCTGTAAACTAAATGCCTCTAGTGGGCCTACAGCACTGATTGTGCCACCCACATAAGTAGCCCTTCGAACATGTCTCATGCTTGCCACTGCAAAACCTGTGTGTGCAGTTTTAAAATGCTGTTATGACCTGACAATATAAACTACTTGTCAGGCCTAAACCTTCCTTTTTATTGCTCATACGTCACCCCTAGAGTAAGATTTGAACAGCCCATGGGCAGGGCCCAGTGTACTTAAAAGGTACTACATGTACTTTTTAAGTTTTACATGTCCTAGTAGTGAAATACTCTTAAATTCATTCTTTATTACTGCAAGGCCAATCTCTCCCATAGTTTAACATTGAAGCTGACTTGCAACATTTTACCAGTGTAACTTTAAATTGGGAATAGATAGGAAAAGTAAGTTTGTTGTCTCTGGATGTATAATTTAAATACACATCTTTTAGTGAAGTTGTTTTTTAAATTGTAGGCCCGAAGATGCCATTTTGTAGAAAGTTGGTATTTTCCTACTTTAGCCATTCTGGGCCTTCTGCATGTCTCTGGAAAAAAAAATTGGGTTGGGTAACAGCTGGGCTTTGTGCGTTTACTCTAGACAGTCATGCACTAAGGGAGCTGAGATGTGCCACTCACATCCAGATGTCCCATATCCAGACTGATGGGTCTTCCTGAGCTAGAGTGCGAGTGAGGAGCTGACACTGACACCTTAATAGGGCTGTGTCTGTCCCTACCCAATGGGTTGCATATCCTCCTGTAGTGAGTCTGGAGCCAGAGCAGGGAGGGCAGGGTCTTGTGCACTACAAAGAATTTTCTTTGAAGTCTTTCTACTTCAAAAACTAAAATGGGTAGAAGGACTGGACCTCTGATCCCATACACTTCTGGAACTGAGGACATTCTTGCAGGAATAAGAGCAGTTGTTCTGCCAGGTGGGACTGCCACTTTGCAACTTGCTTTGCTTGTTGGTCTGCTATTCTTTTCTTTGAGTGAGAGGACTGGATTTGACTCTCTCCATCCTGCATCTCTAAAGGTTCTCCAAGGGCTTGTTGGGCTTGCCTCCTGTTTCTGATGTCTAAGGGATAGCAAATACTTCACCTGCATCTTGCTACCAGCACCTGGGCTCCTCTGCTGTGAGTCCTGCTCTGCCTAGGAGTACCAAAGCCAGTCCTGGACACATGAAAGTGAGTGTTTGTTGCTGCAACCCAAGAAACCAATGCATCAACCCAGACACAACGACTTGAACCAGCTAATTTCTCTGCAAAATTGGTGCATTGCGGTTGCCTGCACTGAAGCCTTCAGCCCCACTCACCAACTGTGTGATGCAGTGACCACGACTTACAATGCACCCCTGATTTTGCTGATTCAGCGCCTCTACAACACCGCTGCTGCACAAATCTTTGACACCGCATTGCTGATGTCCACGGTTCACCATCCCCGGACTCCAACTCATTACTGGTCTTGCACAGTTTCATGCCAGTGCACCGCTTGTTTGCTGAATCGCCTACAGCCCAGTGGTTTGCCATTGTTCTATTGGCCAGATACACATCACTGCTTGACATCAGCACATCCACACTGTTTACCGACTTTGTCAATGGCACATTGCCTTCTACAGTGATGCATCTCCTCCTTTGCTTAGTGCATCGTCCCGAGCTTCGACGCCACCAGGGTACTGTCAGCGGGTTTGCATGACTCCTGAATCAGCCCACATTCCATTGCAATCAGAGAGAACTTTTGGATTTCCCCATGTCAAGCCAGACCAGAATAGCCCCAATTTGAGCAATTTATTTCAAAGCACAGTTTTTTTGTTTAGTCTTGCAAAATTCCTAACTTGTCTTGTGTATGTTGGATTTTTATCATGTGGGTCTTGTTTTACCCAAAGAAATATTGACTATTTTTCTATACTAGTCTGGAGTACTTTTGTGAGCTTTTCAGTGTGTTACTATGTGTGTGTGTGCACATATACTTTAGTTTAGCCTGACTGCTCTTTACCAAGCTACCAGATGGTGAGCACAGGTAAACATTTAGTCTGTACTACAGTTACCTGCCTAGGATTGTGGTTCCTGTTTGGAAAGGGTGCATACCTCTGCCAACCAGAAATCCAATTTCTAAGAATCACAGACATGAAGGAATGCCTTTTGCATCTTTTCACAAGAAAAACCTGGTAATGGATTGGTCAAGGAGTTGCAGGAGTGCCAGTGAACAACCAACCATGTACTTTCATTCATAAACAGAATAATTTATCTACAATCTCTCCGACAAAGGGATCATGACCTAATGTACAAAACAATTTTGTGGCCACAAACCAGGTGATTCACAAAATCACTGAGTTTGCTATGGCAAAAGAGTTTTTGTGAGGTTCTATGGGGCATATTATCAAGAAAGGGCGTTACATTATCGCCGCTTTTATCGGCAGGAAACTGCCGATAAAGCTGCAATAATGGGCTTGATAATATGCTCTATTGAATTCCAGTCGAAGCCCATGTTAAATGTCTTCACATCTAACATGGGCCTCGATTGTAATTCATAGAGCATATTATCAAGCCCATTATCGCCGCTTTATCTGCAGTTTCCTGACGATAAAAGCGGTGATAGTGTAACGCTAAATCCCTTTTCCAAGTCACAAAAATGTCGGACACAAAAAGGGTTTCTTTGACTTATTCCACATTCTAACCATGAGGGGGTGTGAAAGAAACATCTCCTTCTAACTGTGATTTGTAATTACTTGATTCATTGGCTTGTGAGTCTCATTGTGGTCATAAATCATTGAAAAGGTACAGACTCCCAAGTTCAATTATTTACAAATGGGATTCTATCCCCACAATGGGATGCCTTCGTGGGGGAGAGCATACAGTGGGCTTGCCTGCTCTTCCTAGTATCCCTTTGATGGACACCAGCCGTTTTTAAAAGAAAATGTTTCCCATTTAGGAATGCAAATGTAAGGTTGAGGGTCCACCAACTCTGCATTTTAAACCAATTGCTAGGTTTCTATTACAGCAACTTGCCTAATCAAAATGTATTGTTCAGGTCATTTTGAGCGCTTCTTTAAATGGGCTTTTTGCAGTATGATCAATTAGTAAAAAGGTCGAATCACAAAATTACAGGCAGGTTGCAAAAAGTAGATGTGTAATTTGCACTCTCCATATATATCACTATATATATTATAATTTTAGGTGTGTGTGCCCATGTGTGTGTGTAAATAGTAGGTATTTCACTTTGCATGCTTTGTGTCTAGAACTTCTTCAGGTTTTTTGTAAGTATCAAAGGACATTTAGAATCAGTTTAAAGACAACCAGGTTTCTCCTGGTTTAACTAGTCTTCTGCTTCTGTCTGGGAGATACAAATGAATCACACATTCAAAAATGATTCAATCCTTTTCTCCTGTTGTGTGTCTCAATCAATCATGGGCATTTATATAGCGCGCTACTCCCCCAGGAGGGTCTCAAGGCGCTGGGGGGAGGGGCCAGTTACTGCTTGAAGAGCCAAGTTTTGAGGAGCTTCCTGAAGGAGAGATGATCCTGGGTCAGCCGGAGGTGGATCGGGAAGGAGTTCCATGTCTTGGCTGCCAGGTAGGAGAAGGATCTTCTCCCGGCGGTGGCTTTGCGGATGCGTGGTACGGCGGCGAAGGCGAGGCTGGCGATCGTAGCAGGCGGGTGGGCGCGTAGAAGGTCAGGCGGTTATTGAGGTACTTGGGGCCCAGGTCGTGGAGAGCCTTGTGCGCGTGGGTGAGGAGTCTGAACGTGATTCTTTTGCTGACGGGGAGCCAGTACAGGTCTCTCAGGTGGCCGGAGATGTGGCTGTGTCGGGGGATGTCCAGGACGAGTCGTGTGTGTCTTGTAAACTTATTAATAATATTTATAATTTTTCAAGACATTACAAGTCATTGTCTATTGCTTGAGAAGATCATACCTGCAGCAGGTAATGTAAGGAGCAGAGCATGACTGATGAATGATTATTCAGGTTATGACATTCATAATTATGAGATTGGTGCAAAGTTCAGGGAATTGTTGGTTCATGACAATTATTTATTTGTATGCAAATCCTAATTGAGGCTCATTCACACACCCACGCCCTTGTGTTTTTCAGTTATAACACTTCATAGTCAAGAGTATCCAGCAGGAGGCACCCAGCAGTATTTGCTAAATGGTTAAGGAACATATACAACCATATAAAGTAAAGTATGTGACCAGAGAAGGGGGATTGCTACTAACACAGACATTTGGGTATTAGCATATTTTATGTGTCACTTATTACAATAACTTTGTGAGCCAGAGTAACCATATCCTCTTCTTTTAAAAAACAGAAAGCAAACATTTAAACTGTTTTATGCTGAAAATAATTCTTAACACTAGCCAAGTTTTTGGGCTGGTGGATCTCTCCTTCTTCTGCCCCAAAGTTCACAAGGCAGGCAGCTGTTTTTAAATTGTTTCCTTTTTATTCTCTTTAATGAAGAGAATCATTGTACACCATTACTGTACTCCACAGCTCATGAATATGTAAATTACTATAGGAAGAAGGTTTTAACCATCATCTTCCCAGTTAACTGCATTAGAGAAGACATTGGTCATTCTAGAGATACACAGGTATCCAGATAATTCCATCAAGTCGGTGCAACAGCACACAATACAACAACAATACACCAGGAGGTCCCCCTTACAGAAATATTGCTGCCAACCCAGTCGTTTAACATACATCTTGAAGAAGAAACATCTGATGTCTTACCAGTCAAAATGGTTGCCTACCTAAGAGTCAGTTTGTCCCTTGGTGAACAACTGGTGATAACTGTTAGAAGTGGTACTGCTGCCCCATTATTAACTATTGAGTCAAAAGCAAAACAATAAAAGGAATAGAAGGTATCAGAATATTTTAAAAAGCATCTGTTCATAACAGCAAATACTGACAAAAAGTCACATGTGCTAATGGTGTTAGGAGGAAATTAGACGTTCTACAATATAGTGCAGTTTTCATCTTACTTTGGGACATTCTCTGAATGTTATGAGTTTGAGTCAATGATAGGGACTTTCCATATAATTAGAGGAGATGTGTTATGGTTTTTTGCTACAGTATCTTGGTTGAAATATCGACCTACACATACATCTCATTCACAATATCAACTGCCAGCAAAGCTTAAAGGTAATGGTGTTCAGACAAAATATCAACAAAAAAATATTGGCATACAAAAATATAATGTCAGGAAGCATTGATATAATATCGTTCAGAAGTGTTATTTTATATGTAATTTATGGCATCAAGTTTTATTTTTTGTGATTATAAATTTTTGTTATTTGTGCGTTTAGAAAGACAAATTATTAGTTATGACATTTAAAAAATGTTTGTTTTTAGTTGTATTAATGTGTAAAATTATATATATAAATATTTATTTATATATAAATATAAATATATATATTTAGTAGCGGGATGAGGAGTTATATATATATATATATATATTTAGTAGCGGGATGTAGAATTTTAGGGGATGAGGGGGAAGAAGTGAATATTTTAATTTAAATTTATTGTTAACTTTTTAGTGATATGGAAATTAATATTGTATATTTTTTAATTGCATTTGGTTAAATTAATAATTTTTATAAATATGTTGTTATATTTATTTTTAATGTATTGATAAACTATATTAAATGAAAAAAAAGCATTTTATTGTAAACAGTAAAATGTGTTTTTAATTCTCGAAATGTTGGGAAACATTAAAATCTATTAAACTTAAATGTAATAAATGCCTTTATCTCATCCTACTGGTGAGGAAATATTTCACTGCGAAGAAAGGTTCTCTTTATCTTGCCTTTACAGACTTGAGCAGTGTGTTTGATCAAGTGAACCAATCCAAACTATGGCCCATTCTTCTTCGTATGGGCATTTCCCACGATCTGGTTTATTGCTTACGAGCACTGTCTCAGCAATGGTACTTCAAGGCACAGATAGGGAATGCACATTCTCCTCTCCCCTTTCCCAATGCATTTTCCAAGGGTGTGTCCTGGCCTGATCCTGTTTTTCTTGTATATAGATGATTTAAAGGTCTTTTTTATCACCAAACACAAGGATCTACCCAGTTTAAATGCCAGCCCAGTGCCAGCATTACTTTATTCTGACAATGTGGTTCCGCCTTCCCATACACTCAATGATTTATGAGCCCTAGTTGAGAATTGTATATTGCTTGTGGACAACCTGGACCTGGAAACCCATATCACCAATACTCAATATATGGAGTGTGGATCACAGAGCAGCAAGTCATTCCATCAAGGGTAAAAACAGGTTAAATAATTGTCTTACCTAGGAGTAACATTTGATGCCCACAGCAGCTACTTGTCATGTATCTCTAATAGCTGTCTTAACTTGAACCATACTATTGGGACCCTGTTTGGTGTACCTGCCAAAGTTGGCAGCAAACAAATAGATACTGCCCCTGCTGGAAATCTACAAGTTGCATTGCCTACCAGCACTTGTATGTGGGGCTTGAATATGGGGATCTTGAGATTGCACCTGCCTTCCGAGGGAAGAAATTGCTTTGCAGAAGTCTGTTATGCTCTGGCCCAGGCAGCTGTCAGCATTTCTTGCATGAAGAACTGGGTTTGGCCTATGAGATAGACTTGGTGGGTTTTGGTCCAGTTTTTCTTTATCTTCCTATGGAGTAATCAGTAAGAAACTATTAACCAAGAAGATATTGATGATTGTCTAGCATGTGACAATGGACTTAGGATACCATGGCTCAACTATATAAAGAAAACAGCGGAAGCCCAGGGTAGGCCAGAGTTGTTACCATGCCCCTTGAATCCATAAGGGGAATTAGGGAAGATCAAGTGACTCTATTTGAGCAGGGCAATGGCCAACAGAGAGGGTAGGGAGTTTATGAAGTCCAACATGAGAGAGTTGGTTTGTATCCAAACCATTAAATGTGTCGACCCATACCTCTTGCTTGTAAATAATGTATGGGAAAGGGCACTTTTGACAAACTCGTGTCTGGGTACCATAAGAAGTTATCTATGCTTCCCTATTGGTCAGTTTGACTTCAGCCTATCGTACTCTCTCCCTGTAATGAATCTTCCCCACAATCCTTGGATCATTTTTATTCTTTTGTACATTTTATGAAACCTCTAGATGCAAATTCTTAGTCCCAGTTCTTACCAGCAATATATTTTCTCTGCATGCTCCTGGATCATGATGTTTGCCATTATGTGAGAGCCCTCTTAAAAATGGTCATTGCAGGTGAAAGTCCATTGTAAATGTAAATGTAAATGTAAATGTCAAGGTATTTGTAGAGCGCGCTGTCACCAAGCGGTTTCCTGGCGCTATTACTCATACCGCTGTGGAACCCTTCCTGGCTTTCCCTGTGAAGTGTCCACTCCTGGGCACCCCCAGGGTGAAGCCAGGCATCCTAGCGCTGTTGGGGCCGGTGTGGAGGTTAAGCAAGCTATTGCCCAGAGTTGCAGCGTGGGGCCCATGATTAGAATAGGCACCGAGGCGAGAATTGTCAGGTCCGAGGAAATTGAGCCCAAGACTCGCCAAGGCGGGAATTGAACCCTGGTCCTGGGTCAGAACTCTGCATCAGGGTCTGCCGCTCTAACCATTGAGCCACACTCCTCCATTGATCTTTAGACTCTTTTCAAGGCCAATTGCCTAATTTTCTATTGGGGATACAGACTACATTCTATTGCTACATGCTATTGGTTGTACCTTAGGGGCTGATCATGATGCTTGTCGATCATCTGTCCACCATGGACAGGGTTCATTTCCAACCACAGAGGCTGCGAAGTTACTCCCACGGTATTACGATGCGTGCAAGCCGAACTTTAGACCACAGCAGTAGTAGTCGTCTCCGTATGGGCTGCAGCGGTCGGAGTAGCATTTGCATGGGCTGCGGTGGTCGGTAATGTTGCCAATTGGGACTCCAACACTCTGAGGGCTGTGCTACCACCACCAAACTGATTACCAAGGAACCCCTGCACATCAACCACTAAACATGATGGTCCCTTGCCAGTGGTTTCATGACAATGCAAGACAGCTGTGCTACAGCTACTGCTACTTCTACTGCAAAGTACAATAACAGTGCACATTGGATGCTGCAAAAAAATAGCTAACGGCCATTGCCAAAGTAGTCACACCTACAAATAACATTACAAAACACATCCCAGACCATGATCCTTTGCTTGCAAACAGCAGAACATCAACTCAGAACAGCATTAACGGTCGATTAAGTTAGACCTTTTCACACACTCCCGTCAAAGACATTCCACACACAATTTTTTTCACTTCTTACTACATATTTCCTTGGTTGAAAGGCATTTTTCTTTTCCGTCTCTGTCACTCACTTGATTTAATTTAGATGTCACCGGCCAAAAATCCATGTTTTTCTGACACTGAGTTCTCAGTAATGGTGGATGAAATCATTAGAGGAGAGTCACACATTTTTGGAACCTAAATCCAACAAACTTTTCTCACTATGAAGAATGAAATGTGGGACAGGATAGTCAACAAGGTGCATGCTGTAGATACCACCCTGCACACAAAGGAGGACATAGAAAAAGGTGGCATGGCCTGAGGGGGAGCGTGAATAACCTAGCCTCCGGCACCGCTTTGCGGCCCAGAATACTGGCGATGGTCCTCCCGGCCCACCATTAGGACTCACACCCTCCGAGGAGGAGGTACACGCCATCTTGCATTCCGAGGGCTTCACAGAAACACGTGGGGGAATGGAGACTGTTAAGTAACACCACACCAACTGTCACAAACCATCAGTGTTTTGTTTGCACACATTTCAGCTCTTGCTATCATGTTTCTCATCTACCTTTCCAATATATGCACTAATGAAAGTATCAGAGATGTGTGGTTGCCAGTTATAATCAGTGGCCTTCCCATAGGATCACACCTATATACACCTCCATTACCTCCCACATGTCTGAATACTGTCTGTGAGTACATTACCATCAGATCATCATCCTAGGACCCAGTATATGTGCAAATGTTTAATAGTATGATTCACCACAACTGCATTTTGCAAACAGCTATGTAAGACAGATCTGTTTTGCTATGGTTCAATAGTCAAAATTGAATGAAAACTACCATGAGGCCCTCTAACTCCTAACATGAAGCCCAGTGTTGTTTCTCTTTACACACTTGTCAGCAATGTGATTACTGAGGTTCACATTACAGGCAGTTAGACATTGGTCAAGTGTGGGTTAGGAGTGATTGAAATGACTACAACTACTATGAGGCCTGCTAACTCTACCTCTGAACAGGATGCCCCAATGTTGTCTGTCCTTACTCAGTTGTCACTCTCCGCAGTATTCAAGACTATTTAAAAAAAAATGGAAGACATCTTTTTACTTAAACGAATCTTCAGGCGTCTGTGCTTACTTTCTTTTTCTCCAGGCATGTGCCGGGACTCTCCTCGAAGTATCTGTGTGCGCTACAAGTGAAAATAACATAACATTACATAACTTGCCAGCCATTTCACTACTGAGGTTCACCTCATAGTCACTTAACCATTGGTCAAGTGTACGGTGGGAGTGATTGAAATGACTACAACTACCATGAGGTGCTCTAACTCTGAACAGGAGGCCCCAGTGTTGTTTGTCCTTAGTCACCTGACCGCCATGTCACTACTGAGGTTCACCTGACGGGCAGTTATCCATAGGTCAAGTGTGGGTTAGGAGTGATTGAAATGACTACAACTACCATGAGGCCCGCTACCTCTACCTCTGAACAGACGGCTCCGGTGTTGTTTGTCCATACTCACTTGTCAGCCATGTCACTACTGAGGGTTACCTCACATACAGTTAACCATTGGTCTAGTATGGGGTAGGAGTGTTTGAAATGACTACAACTACCATGAGGCCCACTAAATCCACCTCTGAATGGGATGCTCTTGTTAAGGGTTCATATGCGGCAGTTAGCTGTTTTGTGGTTCTTCCTGATAAGGGGGTACTGCTCGACACTGTCTTTGTATATTTGCATGTCTGTGATAATGTATTTTTTCCCAACAGCTGAGTTCTTGCATCTTTTGTACTTGTAATCGGTTTGTCTTGTGGGTAGCAATGCTTGATGTTGATTTTGAGCCTGCCTTGATCAGAATCCGTCTCCCTTGCTGTTCAACGGCTTGGGTGATTCCACTCGAGGAGCATGCACAGCTCCGGGGCACGCTACACTGAGACTATAAAAGGCCCGCTTCCGAGCGTGACGGTGCTTCGCTTCTTAGCACAGCGTCACTGTGAGCGTTTCGGACCCGCTCCAGCACCCGAGAGACCCGCTTCTTCCCGCCACCAGAGAGACCCCCTCCTCCTCCCGAACACCACTTACCTGAATCTTGAATCTTCATTTCTCGTGACTTTGGCTAGGTCTATTTCAGCTCCTGATCATTGGAAGATCCGGGACTTCTCTTCCGTTTTTTTCTTCTTCCGGAGGTCCCGGCCAGCTGAAGGCAACTTCCTGAATCCTAAAAAGGAAAGAAAAAAATCCTTTTGGTTACTTTGCAACCGGCAACACGCTATTAGTTTTGCAATACTAATCGGCAAGAGACCAGTAAGACTTCAAGTGGTGCGAAGCAACCGGTAAGACTATAGCGATTAAGAAGAAGAATATGTGATGGTTAATTTAACTAGAATTTAACTTACAAAAGACTATTCTACTAAGACTCAAACAATACTTATTTTAAAGACAAATACATTGGTTTGGTTGTCTAAAGCTCTAAGACAGAAAGCAATAGAGTCTCCTAATTGAGGAGAAGAAAACAACGAATTAGGATTTATATTTTTGAACTGCGTTCTTGGCGTAAAGTGTAAAGTTCGCCTAATCCCTGTATTAGTTTTGTGTGTAGTTTCTTTTTTTCTATCTTTACCGAACCCCACTTAGAGAAAAGCTACATACAGTTTAGAGGTAAGATTACTCGTGTGGGTGTGTTTAACCAGCGCTAGACTAACCTATTAACCACTTCATCATTCTAGTATGTATTAGGGACTGAATATGTTATGTGTCTTTTTAAGGTGATACAATCTGAACCATCTAAATAACTGTAGACGTGATTTTACGGGTCTTCAGAATTGTGGTACGTTACTGATACATGAAGAATATCAAACGCATATTGTTTAACGTGGAGAAGTGTAGCGATAAACATATGTAATCAGAGTGTTGTTGTCTTAATAGAAGAAGTGATGCCTGCTGGCAGAACAATCAAGGAAGACCCAGAGCACTCCAATTAGATAAACTACATCTGGATCCCTCAAGATGAGGGGCCCAGTGTTTGTCTTGTTTCTCTAACCAGTTCCCCTTTCAATTGAGGACAAGTTAGTTGGGCGAGTGTTTTCTGTTCCTTGCTATACTAATTGGTTCACGGAGGAATTAGGACTTTACAACATCAAGAAGGAAACAACCGGAACGCCGTGATTGATTGCACAACAGAAAGCGAAGCCCTCACTTCCTTGTTTCCTCTTGATTTTGTACTCATCTAGCTAACATGGATATCACCCAATTGACTCAACTAGTGCACAAATTGAATGAAGAAACGATTCCTTAGTAAACCCAGAAAGATTTACAGGAGACCGTAGTCGCTACACAACGTTCATGGGTCAGTGTCAATTACACTTAATGTGTAAACCACAGATTTTTACTTCTGATACCTCAAGGGTGGCCTGTATAGTTTCCTACTTGGGAGGGGTGGCAGCTAACTGGGCCATGCCCTTGGTAGATACCAACGATCCTATTCTACATACCTTGAACAATTTTAAAACAGCCATGTCCAGTCTATTTGCTAAACATGTGTTCATACAAGCATCAGATAATGAGCTCCTAAGTCTGCATCAAGGATCAAAAGACCTGATAACTTATGTCACCAATTTCAATAGATTATTAGCTGAAACCCATTGGCCAGAAGAAAAAAGGGTATCCTTGTTTTACAGAGGTCTTAGGGACGACCTGAATGATTCTTTAGCTCATATAGTCAAATAGCCAGAAGATTTTGCAGAATTCCAAGATTTATTAGTCAGGTTAGATCATAGACTGGGGGAACGAAAGAGTGAAAGACCCAAAGGGGACATTAGAAATCTACATTTTAAAACAGACAGAAAGGAGATCGAGGATAAGGGTTCAATTGTAGAGCCAATGCAGATTGGAGGAGTAAAGTGACCTCTGTCACTCAAAGAGTAAGAACGAAGAAGTAAAGAAAATGTATGTCTTTATGGTGGAAAATCCGGTCATTTCGCTAGAGATTGTCCTGTAACACCAGCTAAAAAGAATGTATAGGCAATTGTCAGTGATTTACCTCAGGTGTTGAAAAATAATTTCCTCGGGGAAAGTGGAGATTGTTTCTCTGGGATGTAATGTTCAAAAGATCTCTCATTATGCTGCCAATGTAATCAATCATACTCCCAGACATTTCAAAGTGAGACTGATTTAAATTTTATCCACACAACAAAGACATAGTATTCCTGTTCTTATTGATTCAGAAGCTACTGGCAACTTTTTTGACTTAGAATTAGCTCGAAAATTACAGTTAACTCAAGTGCCTAAAAAGGAACCAGAACCAGTACGGGCTGTGGATGGCTCAGCTTTGTCTTCTGGTTTAATTAGATTTCACACTACACCTTTGACCCTAGTTGCTTATAATGGTCATACTGGGAATACCATATTTGACCTCATTGATACGCCAACTTCCGGGGTAATTCTTGGAGTTCCTTCGGTTGAACTCCATAACCCTAAAATTGATTGGGTCAAATGTACAGTCCCCCCAAGATTCATCTCATTGTAAACTTCATTGTTATCAAGATACCAAAGACCCAGTCATGCCTCTCTCCTGCGCCGCCTTGAGTCAAGAAATCTCTAACGTCCCTAGAGAATACCAAGACTTCTTCGATGTGTTTGGCCCTGTTAAGGCAACCAAGCTACCACCTCACAGGGTCTACGATTGTAGAATTGATTTATTTCCAAGGAGCAGTGTTACCTTTTGTGGCAGGATATACGCGCTAACCAAACCTGAAAACCAAATTTTAAGATCATACTTGGATGAACTGTTGGAAATTGGTTTAATCCGTCACTCAACATCTCCATTCTCGTTGCCGCTCTTCTTCGTGGCTAAGAAGACTGGCGATCTGAGAGCTTGCATCGATTATCGTGCGGTAAAAAGGCAACAATCAAAAACAGGTATCCATTACCATTAATCCCAGTATTGCTTAATCAAGTAAAAGGCACAAGTATCTATACTAAGTTGGATTTACGAGGAGCTTATCACCTAGTCCGCATTAAGGAAGGTGATGAGTGGAAAACAGCTTTCCGTACCAAATTCGGCCTGCTCAAATTTACAGTACTGTCTTTTGGCCTTTACAACTCCCCAGCTGCGTTTCAATACTTCATCAATGAGGTATTACATGACCTCTTGGACATCTGTGTCATAGTGTACATAGATGTAATTCTAATATATTCAAAAAATCCAGAAGATCACATACAACATGTTCGTTCGGTCTTACAAAGACTAAGGGATAATTCCTTGTTTGTAAAATTAGAAAAATGTGTTTTCAATACCTCAAAAGTGGAGTTTTTAGGGTACTGGGTATCTCCCGAGGGGATTATAATGGATCCAAAAAAGGTGGAAGCAATCCTGAATTGGCCTGGTCCGATATCAGTAAAAGACACACAAAGAATCCTGGAATTTGCTACTTTTTACAGATGGTTTATCTAAAAAAATTCTGAAATTGTTGCACCAATTACACAGTTACTAAAAATGGGGAAAAAGGTCCAATGGAATTCGGGGGCTGAACCAGCTTTCTCAAATCTAAAAAAAGCCTTTACCTCAGCACACATTTTAATTCACCCTAACCCAGACAGACCGTTCTTTGTTGAGGCGGACGCTTCACAAACCGCCCTGGGAGGTGTGCTAATGCAAAAAGATTCTGAAACAGGACATTTACACCCCATAGCCTTTTATTCCCGTAAGCAAACAAAATTACACCATTGCTGAATGCAAACTATTGGCGATAAAGGCAGTCTTTCAGGAATGGAGACACCACCTCCTGGGGGTGAGACATACCATCACTATCTTTTCTGACCATAAAAATGTACAATTCTTTTCTACTGTAAATGCATTTACCCCCAAGACAAATGCGCTGGTTGCAGTTATTTAGTGACTTAGATTTTCTGATCACATACCGCCCAGGATCAAAACAACTTTTGTCTGATACTCTTTCTCGCCTGGTTTGTGAAAAGCATAATGACCCAGTCACTGAAACACAAAGCATCATTCCCGCTGAAAGAATAATGGCTGTAATTCATTCTGATGACTTCTTAAATCAGATTTTAAAAAAGTAGAAACCTTGGATCAACAACAGTGGTTTTCCCAGAAACATAATACTATTTGTGAGGGTTTCTTCTTTCATAAAGACAAAATATTCGTTCCTGAAGAGGAATTGCATTTGCAGGTATTGAATTGGAATCATGACCTAGCCACAGCAGCCCATCCAGGGGTTAACAAAACTCTAGAACTGTGTCAAAACATTTTTGGTGGGATAATATCAGAAGTACAACAATATGTCAAGGCTTGTCCAGTGTGTGCACATCAAAAACCTCTACACTTTGCACCAATGGGGCTATTGCAACCAATGGCAATCCCTCCCTTTCCCTCGCACACAATTAGCTTAGATTTTGATACTGATTTACCCAAATCTCATGGCTTTACCACGATTTTGGTAGTGGTAGACTTGCTATCAAAAATGGGACACTTCATTCCATTGCCTAAACTTCCATCAGCAACAGAGTTCAGTGACATTTTTTTAGCCAATATTGTAAAACTTCATGACCTTCCAAATAAAATCATTTCAGACAGCGGCCCCCAATTCATTTCAGAATTTTGGAATCAACTTAGTAAATAATTAGGAATAGAATTAGCTTTATCATCTGCTTTTCACCCTCACACTGATGGCCAAACCGAAAAGTGAACCAATATCTGGAACAAGGTTTGCGATTTCTGACCTCTACCATGTCAGCTAATTGGGATGAAGTATTGCCTATGGCAGAGTTTGCATACGATAACACTGTAGATGCAGCCTTAGGTTGTTTACCCTTCTACTTTTTTAACAGGTCAACACCCACGTTCTATTCCAGTAATTTTTCCAGAAACCGAACAAAATATGCCCCCTGTTACTGAAAGATTGACTAAGTTGTTAGCCTTCCAAAAACAAATCAAAAAGAGTCTAGCCAAGAATAAACAAAGGATGAAAGAATCTGCAGACAAACATAGGTTACCAACTCCACCATTTAAAGAAGGAGACTTAGGGGCTCATTAGGATGACAGCGGGATTTGTCCGCCCGTCATCCTGACGTGTGTAGGGACTGCCCGCCATAAGGGCGGGGGTCCCGTTGAAGGTATTAGGATGTGCCCGCCACAGTGGCGGGCGCATCCTGTATCTTTAGCACTGCGGCAGGCGGTGCTAAAAGCACCGCCCGCCACAATGCTAAAAATACATGTTGTGCATTACAAAGCACAACGTGACAGGCACCGCGCAGTGACTGCCATGTTGTACTTTGCAATGCTGGGGGTACCATAGGTACCCCCCATGTGCACCCCCCACCCCCTGGAGTCCCTGGGGGCCCGCAACGAATACGAGGTTAAACAGATTTTGGATGATATTTACATGTTTGTGATAATGTATTTTTGCCCAACAGCTGAGTTCTTGCATATTTTGTACTTGTAATTGGTTTGTCTTGTGGGTAGCAATGCTTGATGTTTATTTTGAGCCTGCCTTGATCAGAATCTGTCTCCCTTGCCTCACGTGAATACACCGTTCAACGGCTTGGATGATTCCACGTGAGGCGCATGCACATCTTCAGGGCACGCCGCACTGAGACTATCTATAAAAGGCCCGCTTCGGAGCGTGACGGTGCTTCACTTCTTAGCACAGCGTCACGGCAAGCGTTTCGGACCCGCTCCAGCACCCGAGAGACCCGCTCCTTCCCGCAACCAGAGAGACCCGCTCCTCCTCCTGAACACCACTTACCTGAATCTTGAATCTTCATTTCTCCTGACTTCAGCGAGGTCTATTTCAACTCAGATCGTCGGAGGATCCGGGACTTCTCTTCCGGTTTTTTCTTCTTCCTGGAGGTCCCGGCCAGCCGAAGACAACTTCCTGAATCCTAAAAAGGAAAGTAAACAAAAACCTTTTGTTTACTTGGCAACTGGCAACACGCTATTACTTTTGCAATACTAATCAGCATGAGACCCGTAAGACTTCAAATATTACGAAGCAACCGGTAACACTATAGCGTTTAAGAAGAAGAATTTCTGACGGTTAATTTCACTAGATTTTAACTTACAAAAGACTATTCTACTAAGACTCGAACAATACCTATTTTAAAGACAAATTCATTGTTTTGGTTGTCCAAAGCTCTAGGACAGAAAGTAATAGATTCTCCTAATTGAGGAGAAGAAAACAAAGAATTATGATTTATATTTTTGAACTGTGTACTTGGTGTAAAGTGTAAAGTTTGCCTAACCCCTGTATTCGTTTTGTGTGTAGTTCCTTTTTTTTTGTATCTTTACAGAACCCCACTTAAAGAAAACCTACATACAGTTTAGAGGTAACAATACTCGTATGGGTGTGTTTAACCAGCGCTAGACTAACCTATTAACCACTTCATCATTCTAATATGTATTAGGGACTGAATATGTTTTGTGTCCTTTTAAGGTGATACAATCCGAATCATCTAAATAACTGTAGAAGTAATTACATGGGTCTTCAGACTTGTGGTACATTACTGATACATGAAGAATATCAAACGCATATTGTTTAACGTGGAGAAGTGTAGCGATAATCATATGTAATCAGAGTGTTGTTGTCTTAATAGAAGAAGTGATGCCTTCTGGCAGAACTATCAAGGAAGACCCAGAGCACTTCAATTACAGAAACTACATCTGGATCCCTCAAGACGAAAGCCCAGTGTTTGTCTTGTTTCTCTCTCCACTTCCTCTTTCCCTCGAGGACGCATGAGTGATTGCGCAACAGCCCTAGTGTTGTCTGTCCTCACTCACTTTTCAGCCAGGTCACTACTGAGGTTCGCCTCACAGGCAGTTAACCATTGGTCAAGTATGGGGCAGTAGTGATTGAAATAATTAAACTGCTATGCAGCCCTCTACCTCTGAGCAGGGGGACCCAGAGTTGTTTGTTCTTACTCCCTTGTCAACCATGTCACTACTGAGATTCAGTTCCCAGGCAGTTAACAATTTGTCAAGTGTGTGGTAGGAGTGTGTGAAATGAACACAACTACCATGATGCCCTGTACCTCTGAACAGGCAGCCCCAGTGTTGTTTGTCCTTACTCACTTGTCAGCCATGTACATCTCAGGTTCCCCCACAGGCAGTTAACCATTGGTCAAGTGTGGGATAGGAGTGATTGAAATTACCACAACTACCATGAGGCCTGCTACCTCAGAACAGGAAGCCCCAGTGTTGTTTGTCCTTGCTCACTTGTCAGTCATTTCACTACTGAGGTTCACCAAATAAGCAGTTAACCATTGGTCGAGTGTGGGGTAGGATTGATTGAAATTACTACAACTACCATGAGGTCTGCTAACTCTACCTCTGAACAGGATTCCCCAGTGTTGTCTGTCCTTACTCACTTGCCACCCCATTTCACTACTGAGGTTCTCCTCACAGTCAGTTAACCATTAGTCAAGTGTGGGGTGGGAGGGATTGAAATGACTACAACTAACATGAGACCCTCTAACTCTAAACAGGAGGCCCTAGTGTTGCTTGTCCTTTCTCACTTGACCACCATATCACTACTGAGGTTCACCTCATAGGCAGTTATCCATTGATCAAGTGTGTGTTAGGAGTGATTGAAATGACTACAACTAACATGAGGCCCGCTACCTCTACCTCTGAACAGGATGCCCCAGTGTTGTCTGTCCTCACTCACTTGTCAGCCAGGTCACGTCTGAGGTTCACCTCACAGGCAGTTAACCATTGGGTAAGTGTGTGGTAGGAGTGATTGAAATATTCAAACTACTGTGAAGCCCTCTACATCTGAGCAGGAGGCCCCAGTGTTGTTTGTCCTTACTCACTTGTCAGCCACGTCACCAGTTAACAATTGATTAATTGTGGCATAGGAGCGATTGAAACGACTACAACTACTATGAGGCCACTACCCCTGAACAGGTGACCCCAGTGTTGTTTGTCCTCACTCACTTGTCAGTCATGTGACTACTGAGGTACACCTCACAGGCAGTTAACCATTGGTCAAGTGTGGGGTAGGAGCGATTGAAATGACTACACCTGAGTTCCTGATTGGCTGGTTAGCAAAATTCGCAAAATTGTGATTTTTTCCGTTGAACAATCGCACATATTGCGATTCCTTGAAGTTAAGGAATCGCACAATGGAATTTCGCAAATAAATAGCGATTTATAGTGAATCGCTATATTAGTTCCAATTTCTTTCATACATGCCGATTTGCGATTCGGTAAAAATCGCAAATAAGGATTCGCAAATCGGTACTTTCATACATATGGCCCAAAAGTCTTAAAACTATTTGGATCCTCTATTTGTTGGGCTCACTAAAATTGAAGCTGAAATCTCCAAAATGTCCAAGTCTTGGGAGTCTCGAGTGGGCATGCTGACTCCTGAGGCTTCTCCTGATGTACCCTCCAGTGCACCTTCTATACCATGTTTGACAAGTGCAAAGGAGGTTTGGGGCCCATTGTACCTGGGTCATGATTAGCCTCCGGTGTTTTCCCTGAAAATTATTTTTCTGCTGTTATCCTGGGTGAATGTGCAACTGGACAGAGGTGCAGAGGTGTGACCAGGATAATAATCCTCCAGGCCAACCTTGAATTTTACTCCGGGCAAGAAGAGCACCTTTCCTCATAACAACCTACCCTCAGGGTATTGTCCTTTTTTTGCTGGTTTGGGAAAAAAGTACCTTTGATCAATTCAAAAATAAAGTACCACATTGGTTATTCTACCAATCTAACTTTTCCATTGATGACTATCGCAATATCTTGATGGTGAGGCATGTGGGTCGGATTGGTCCTTTGGAGAAATCTATTCCTATGGACTGTGTTATTTTTAATTTCAGATATCAACATCATCATTTGCCAAGTAATGGGGCTGTTGATGCTTTGCCTTGAGGTGTCTTTTACAGGCATTTGAAGTAAAATACAAATTCCCCACGTGCCTATGTCCTCAACTCGCACCAAAGAGGCCTGTCCTGAGCATTCCATGTCAACATAGGATCGTTAGGTCCCAGTTTCTCTTCCTCTCTTTTGGAACCTTTGACAGTAGGTTTAACCCCACTAACAACTGTCGCCAGTTAAAATGGAGTTCTGTGGCTTTATCCTCAGCTACTTTGAGACAGGTTTATGAGGTGCTTTAGAGGCGGTACAGGCTCAGGGTTTGAATGTGCTGCATACTGATTCCTTGAGGAGAATTACTGACATTCACAACACAGTGTTTTCCTTCCTCAGTGGAATGTAGAGCTTTGCCCGAGAGGGTAAAAAAAGCCACTTGGTATTCCAAGCCAAGTAGAACTTCAAAGAGAGCCCTTCGCTTTTAAGGATTAGAATAGATACTCAATACAAGCAGCTAGTTCCTCTTATAAAGGTATTGTAAGGTGACAAGAAAAATTGAGTGCTTGCTAACTGGATGCCATGCTAGCTGCTATGAAGGGAAAAGATCACTGTTCCGTTTGGTGTATATTAGTGGCTCTGATTTTAATTTGCTTATTGATAGTAACATCTCTGCAGCTGCCTGGGTTGAACCAATTTTCTAAACAATATTTTTTTGACACAAGCATAGATCTTCCTACTTGTGAGAATAGTGGTACTCCTCAAGCTTGTGGGAAAAGTATTATAGGTTGTGCTTCCCAGTTGTCACCGCTTCAGGGAGGATTGTTCATTAAGTAAACAAAAAGGAGATTAGAGGGAAAAATGGTCATAGGTCGCCCTCCACTCAATTATATATTCACAAAACAAGACCTAGACCGACCAGGCATAGAACATTCAATCAGTAACTGGTGCACCATCAAATGCAAAACCTTTTTGCACAATACTCCTCTCTTTTAAGGTCGTTTGAGGTTGTGAAGACAATGTTTGTCCTCATGCAGTGGCTCAAAAATCTGTGATGCCCTGAAGAAATTGCCCGAAATGGAAGTGGCAATGAAACATGCCGGCCAGTGGAGTATGGCTAGATAGGGATTAGCCATTCTCACTTTTTTAGCATCCCATGACCAACACGAAAGTAACAGAATAAAGCCAAGTTCCGTGTTGCTTGTGGTCTTTTACGTACGTGTCATTTGACACGTTTTGTGTTAGTTTGTTTAATCCCACACACTGCATTCCCTCACAACCACTGTTTTGTTTGTTTTGTGGACACTCATCTTTCTTTCGAGCTTGATGGCGCCAATGATGAGATCAGGGCAATCCTGGTGAGTACCTGCCGGGTTCCCGTTGGTGGTTCACCCGTGAGATGCCATCTCGCTCACACACACTTTTTCTATTTTTCTCCATTAACCTACTTAGGCACATAGGTGTGTGTTATTTGTTGTCTCACAACTTTTCATTGTTGTTTCAAGGGTTTGGGCAGGTGTTTTTTCACTATGGCATACTTTGGATGTACCTCCTACCTCAACAATTAAAAGAGAGGAGTATTGTGCAAAAAGGTTTTGCATTTGATGGTGCACCAGTTACTGATTGAATGTTCTATGCCTGGTCGGTCTAGGTCTTGTTTTGTGAATAAGGAATGTTCATGAAGCCTGGCCAGTTTCTACCGATCAAGTCAAAAAGCAATTGATTGGTTCACTACCAAAAAAGGACTCGGTCTAGATAAGATTTCTGGGTGCCTCTTAACCCCTTCACTGCGGCGGCTATTCCGCCGCAGTGCAAAGGGGGCGGGGCGGAAGAGCGGCGGGCCCATGCTGGTGACGGAAGTGCTCCGTCACCAGCGTCGGTTGCGCTGTGCTTATGACGGAGCGGTTCCGTCATGGCCCCACGCCACCGCAGCTGATGACGGAGCGGTTCCCTCATCAGCACTTAAGGGGTTAAAGGCTGAAAAAGATATCTGGAGCCCTTATTTTTGTTTGTTTTTTGACTGTATAATGAGCGGATCCCCCTTGTCTCCATCATGGGTTGAGGCTGAGATTATTATAGTATTTAAAAAGGGGTCAAGCACCCTTCCCTCTAATTATAGGCCTATCAGCCTCAGTGACAGCTCTAAGCGACTTTCTAGTTTGTTTTTGTCTGCAATTGATTTATTGGAAATATGCCACTTTGGTGAAAACAAAATGTGGTATTTGTGGACCTTTGGTCAGCCTTCAACCTTGTACCTAGGGCTTCATTGTGGTAGGTTATGCCAAAATTGGGTGTTCCAAAATACTTTCTTGATATTACTATCAGTCTTTACTCTCATTATTTTGCCCTGTTATGATGTGTTGCCTAAGGTGAATTGACTGCCCCCATTCCAGACACTGTTTCTTTTATATATCAATGATTCAGTATCCCAGCTTTGTGACAATGATGCCAGAGTCTTGCTGGTAGGAATGTCCCTGCCCTCTTGCTGGTGGGTAACATGCTGCTGATTATCAAATCTCCAATGGGAATTCATAAGCGTTTCAACCATTTTGGAACATTCTGCAAATAGAGAGGCCTGGAGACCAATCTCAGCAAGACCATGTACAAGGTTTTCAACCCCTGCTTATCAGCTCATACCATTGTCCCTAAATGGTGAGACCTCACATATTTGTATATCTAGTGATTGCAATTACAGAACAGTTTGACTGGATACCACATACCCAAAAGTTTAGACCAACGATGGAGCAATACACAGGGGGTATCATAAGATTTCATCAAGGTTCCCCTTTTCGTCCAGTATGCCCCAAACTCCAAATTTACAATCTTCAAAACCTTGGTCAATTTTCTATGTAGGGTAACTTTGGGGGTACATGGATGTTAGAACCTTGGAAAACATTGAAAATCAATTCCTGCACCTCCTCACAATTTCCTTGTCAGCACCCCACTAATCCCCTTGCAGTTTGATGTGGGCCCCCTCACCATCGCCTTTCTTGAACACAAATATGGTTATGTTACAGAAGGCTATTTAGGTGAAATTATAGGATGTACTGCAAGCATGGATAGAATCCTAACCTTACGATGTTTGTCCTTTCTTTTCAGTGGCAGCCTTGTTTAGGTCAAGGTTCACACTGCAGACTTGCTTGGCAGGTCTTTCCAGTCTTCCTGCTTCAGTGGTGAAGCGACGTTCATTTTCTGGTCTGGCAGTGGCAAAACGAATATCCAAGCCCATGAAACACTGACAGATAAAATATGAATCTTTGCTCTGACACAATCATGAAACAGTTCACTCGGTTACTGTCCAGAGAGATGAGTGGTGCCCATTACAACACGGGCTACTCTTGACTCGCTCTCTATATACTTCCACTCACTCTGTGTGCACCACATCCTGGGAACATGCTGATTCTCTTGTCCTGAACAGTTTCTCCTCCTGCCAGTTCCAGGCACACTCTTTATCTCTCTCATCGGACAAACAGGGTCGGAGGCTCGTTGAACATTTCAGAAAGTGCAGAATTCAGGTGATGACCTATTAAATTGAAGTAACCATTTAAGCTGAACTGCATTTACCAGGATGCGAAGGGGCCAACTGTGCTGGTAGGTTAAGCAGTGTGCTCCCATCCCCCTTCTGTCAAATCTGGGAGACTGTCTGTCAGGAAGACACCAGGTTTAGTTACAAAGGAGCTCTTTGACTACATTTTAGAGCCTTTCTTTCTTTGGCCAAGAAGAACCTGGGACTGTAAAAACGTGGGGTGTTTGCATCCAAACTTTTATGCACATTTTCCAGACAAGGGATGCAGGTGCACTATCTACTGTTTTAGAACCAGTTTAAGTTGGTTCTCTTTCAAGTGCCATTTCCATACTACACTCTAGGCACAGCCTATGTGCAATGTTCTGTTTTTCAGGTCACATAGCAATGAGGCTGACTCAAAGCAGGAGTACCCAAAACATGCCCATTATATCAAGAAGGTACTGTTCTTCTAAATAAGTAAAAAAGAAGAAATGAAACTAGGTGGGAAAATACCCAGGAAACCTAAGAATTATTTCTTAGTTTCCTCACACATCCAAATGGATGTCATACTTTATCGTCAGGCGTGTCCCGCATCAGGCCTGTGCTGCATTGCTCCATGGGCCCTGCAAAAGGGCACTTTATCCAAGATCATTTCAGGTTCTCGCTGTAATGATGTAGGTTTGTGTGAGGCTGTGAGAAGTGTGGGGTGGAATGGGTGCAAAGATCAGGTGAATTAAAACTGTCTAAAGATTACCAAATTGATTTAATATAATGGTTTCCTTGGCAGAATTAAAAAGAGTAAACATGGGCTATCTTAGCGGTTCAGTGGACCAAGATAACCTCAGTGTGTTTTTGTGGTCAGGTTGACTTATTTTGCAACAAGCGGTTCCTTGGCGATGCCTCAGAACCTAAAAGATCCCTACCCCTCAGGTGAAAGTCCTACCCTGCCTCTGCTCCCCATTCTTGGCAAGCATAGGTGGGGTAGGTCTCTGCCACTCTCTGCTCAGGAACACTCTTGTGCCAGCATTATTATTATTATTATTATTATAATAACAACATTTATTAATCGCGTAGCTACCCTAAGGCATCCCAGCGCTAGCAGCATAGACACGGAAGAAACTAGATAGTATATAGGGTGGCACTTTGAAAAAAACATGTTTTAGGAAGCCTTTAAATGGGGAAATGGTGAGACGCTGAGCAAGGATGTGGGGGAAGGGTGTTTCACAGTCTAGCCGTTTTATAAAAATGGGACTGGCTTCATATCTTACCCTTTTGGTTTTAGGGATTACGGCTAAATTTAAATTAGCTGTGCGAAGGCATTTCCTGGGGGGAAGAAACTGATTGGAGAGAAATTAATTCAGGGGCACTTTCCCCATAGGTTCTTATGGACTACACACAGAGATTTAAATGTTATTCTTTCCAAAATTGGCAGCCAGTGTAGGGTCTTCAAGGTGGGCTTAATGACTGAGTTTTAGGAACTGTGAGCAGCAACCAAGCAGCACAGATCTGAACAACGTGGGGTTTCCTTATCGTTGATTTAGCGGCTCCCAGATAGAGAGAGTTACCATAGTCCAAATGGGAGAGGACCAGGGCTTAGAACATAATTCTCCTTGCCCACATAGGGAGGGGAGGGGAGGGGAGGTAAGACTTTCCCAAAGCAGTATAAGAAAGAATGCCATAGGAGGCTCCTGACAGTTTCACTGCTTGGTGGTCAAATTTGAAGGACTTGTCCAGCCAGATGCCTAGACCTTTAATCTTAGTATTGGGAATCAGGGCAGCACCAAGCCAATTTGTCCATATGTATTTAAGATCCATATTAAGAGAATTGCCCAAGAACATTAGCTCTGTTTTCTCTCGATTGAGCCTAAGACAGGAGTGTTCCATCCATATTGCCACTTTCTCTAAATAGGATTCCAGGTCGGATGTCGAGTTCTGAAAGTAAGAGCAACCACCAACGGCGTATTGTCAGCATATGTGACTTAATCCCTTATGGCAAGATAATATCTGTAATCGATCTCATGGACACCTTAAATAATGTGGAGCTCAATGACGAGCCCTGGGGCACTCCACAGCTCAGTGATAAGCTCCTGGATGTGGGTTCTCCCGAGAAATACATGGAATGTTCTACCATGTAAATAGGACCAGAACCAGGTAATAACACCACCTTACCAAGTCTGTTTAGAAGGATGTCAATATTGTCCATATCGACTGAGTAGCATAGAACAAGGAGGATGATAGCTACTGCTCCTTCTTGACAAAGATCTTCTTAGATTCTTCAGATACGGCAAGAAGAGCAGTTTCTGTACCATGCTGAGGGTGGAATCTGGTCTGGGAATAGTGCAAATGATTATGGGTTTCTACAACTTCAGAGAGGATTGTATTAACATATTTCTCTACGATCTTGCAAATCCCAGGAAGCAGAGAGATGGGACATTAGTTACCCAAAACATCAGGATTTAAGCTTGGTATTTTTAGTAGAGCCATCACCATGGCATATTTCCAGGGTGATGGGACTTGGCCAGCGGAGATAGATAGATTTATAACCACTGGTATGACTGGGAGGACTACGTTTTTTGATTTGCGTAGGAAGTGAGGTGATGCCGGATCGAGGGGTGAACCAGATTTTATTTGGGAAAATATTTCCAATAAGGTATCCAGATTCATAATTGGAAATTCCTCCAATAAATGCTCAATTTGAGAGGGGGACTTGTCCATTACTAGAAGGTCATTGGGACATGTGGTGCAAGGAAATGCATTGTATATATCTTCGAATTTTCCACAGAGAAATTCAGCACGTTCATTACAACAAGCTGAGGTGACAATGCAGAAGATTCCCTGAGGAGTATTGACTGCTGAATTAATTCTTCCTTCGTAATAAATTGCTTATGCTCTTCTTTTTCGGTTTGGTAGAGTTTTATAGACTCTCTACATTTCAATTACTCATTTCATTGTAGTCTTTCCTCCATTTCCTCCCCAATCTTTAACAAGCCTGTTTAAGTAACTGAAGCTTAGGCGAGTACCACGGTGACATTGGGCTACGTACAGCTTTTGACCTAAGGGGCCTTGGGGTTGGTCTATCATTCTACAAGGTAATTTCCAATTGGGGAGTACCTGGAATCACATGACACATCTTATGTTTGGGGTAAGGTTCTTTTGTTAGTCTGCACCACAGTCACTGTTTGTGACATGCCTGCACAGTATGCGTTGTTAATCTGTATGTAAATTTTTATTTGTATACTGTTGCCTGGTTTATTATGTGCTACTTATTGTATTTTTACTTTCAGTTGTGCTTCATAATTTTTCCATTTGATTGCCTCTGGTAGGCTCATCCTTGCTTGGCAGCCTCTCATACTGCTACCTTTGGATTCTTTCTGGCATCTCCGCCGCCTCCACTCGCTGTGACAGAAGTAAACAAAGCCCACACCTTCTTGGTTTTATATTGTTTACATCAATGATGGTCCAATTCCTCCTGCATCGTTGGAATCATGGCTGTATGTACACACTAGGACTCTATAACAATTGGCGATAGCCTGTCCAATTGCCATTATCACTATCCACCATTTAACCTGAATAGGCATGGGCGGATTTCGCGGATCCACGATCCGCGAATTTGGGGATTTGCGGATCCGCAAAATCCGCGAATTTGCGGATTCGCGGATTTTGCGGCTTTTCTTAATGGGGGGTCTTCTGTGCGGCCTCGACGACGCTCACGATTGTTTTTGGGCTGATGAATGAGTCACTGAATTTGAGCTTCAACTAGTTCCAGCGACCATGTGTGTGTTACTATGCAATCGCCCGAAGGGCGCAGGGGTCCCTTGAGTGAGCTGTCCATCATAGTGGGTAAATGGCGGAAGTCAAGGATGCAAAGGCCTCTATCCAGCATCACAGCAGATTTTCGCGGATATATGATGTTACAACGCATACTATTACAACGCATACCGTTACAACGCATCTTTTACAACGCGAATACTGTTACAACGCATGTTTTTACAACGAGTACTATAACAACGCAAATTAGTACTTAATTAGCAAAAATACCATTACAACGCAACATATAACAACGTATACCATTACAACGCATAAAAAAAAAAAATTTTTTTTTTGTAAAATAAAACCTGGCACGGGATGCAGGGAAAATAGGGGTTTTGGGTGGGGAAGTGTATTAAAAATCGGTAAGAAAAACTACCATTTTATTGCGAATCCTAATTAATTATTTAATAAATTAATACTCGAGTATTAAAATTAATACCCGAGTACTTACATTAATACTCCGAGTGGTAAAAATTATATCATTTTACGTAATTACATTTTTTAAACGTAAAACAAACAAAAATTTATTAATATACACGATATATAATTTTCTTGATATTACAACCAGATATATAGGATTCATGGACGCCATTTTGAAAAGGTATTACAATATTTAGTCCTACTATTATTTCAATGAATAAATACCACAACACATTATCCAAAATGGATGCCAAAACGGCTGACATAACGCTATGTAAATTACTTATAATTAATTTTTAAATTATACGTTTACACAGAAATAAATGTAAAATTAAAAACCAATTCTAACGCATATTTTTACAAATTAAATAGAGTTACTCAACCAAACTTATAAATAGTAGCCAGACACCATTTTGAAACTAGTTGATCCTCAACTACCCGAGAGAGCAGACGTCAAATCTGAACCTCTGACCTTTTCACCCTTTCATGCCAGTTAGACTGACTGAGCTACTGAATAAAACGATTTACAAGTAAGTTACGTTTACCGAAAACGTTAACAAATTAAATGCTTTTTATTATAATTGAATATCGAACAAAATATTAATAACTATCCTTTTTATTTAAAATTTAATTAGATGTTACGAAAATATTACTGGAAATTATAAACATAAACGAGAAAGAAATACATTTCATTATATTACAACAAATATATATTGTCACATAGAATTAAATTAAATGAGTTGAAAAATAAAACGCTATTTATTTTAAAAACGATAACAAAAAATTAATACTTATTTATTATATTACTCATAGAAATCACTTCCAATCCGCAGAAAACGTGAGACCAAAGAAATAAATTTTTTGGGGAAAAAACGAACCGTTTTTCAAAGTTAGAAGAAGCTACATCATCATTATTCATTAAACAACTTTATCATGCATTACTCGAAAAAGGTCGCATTACAAATAAATATTGTAATTTTTTTTGACAGAAAAATTACTTCTAAATTACATTCCGGTTCATAACTGCCCCAAAAAAGTTTATCGACATCTTTAAAAAAGGTAATAAAAATATTTTCGTGACAAACTAAATACAGCATTTTTATTCCAAAATAAATGCACTAGAAACGGAAAAATGTATATTATTTTTTGTATGTTTCAGATAGAAAAAGCAAGTATTGAAAATAAATTAGAAACAAACTTCAAACTGTGAAGAAAAATATATCAAAACCATCATATTAAAAGGTAAAATCGAAATTTTGTAAATAAATATATGTTATATATTTAAAATATGTTCAGTCTGTAACATTTAACAACATTAAATCCATTTAGATAGTCAAAAGATGTAAATTACTATTCCAACTTGGGGTAAGTGCTGCAGTAGAGAAAGTGCAGGATAGTGTAGAGGTTTAAAATACTATTACAACTCCATATAAGTGCAGCAGTAGGGAAAGTGTTATATAATCTAGATGTGTAAATTACTATTCCAACTCCATATAAGAGTTGCAGTAGGTAAAGTGCAGGAAAGTGTCAAGGTGTAAATTACTATTCCAACTCCAGGTAAGTGCAGCATTAGAGAAAGTGCTGGATAATCCACAGGTGTAATTAACTATTCCTACTCCGGGTAAGTGCTGCAGTAGGGAAAGTGCAGGATAGTGTGAAGATGTAAATTACTATTCCTACTCCGGGTAAGTGCTGCAGTAGGGAAAGTGCAGGATAATCTAGAGGTGTAAATTATTACTATTCCAACTCTATGTAAGTGCAGCAGTAGAAAAAGTGTAGGATAATCCAGAGATGTAAATGACTATTCCAACTCCATGTAAGTGCAGCAGTAGGGAAAGTGCGGGAAAATTTTGAGGTGTAAATTATTACTATTTAAACTTCAAGTAAGTGCAGCAGTAGGGAAAGTGCTGAATAATCCACAGATGTAAATTACTATTGCTACTCCGGGTAAGTGCTACAGTAGTGAAAGTGCAGGAAAGTGTTGAGGTGTAAATTACTATTCCAACACAGAGAAACTGCTGCAGTAGGGAAAGTGCAGGATAGTCTAGAGGTGTAAATTAATATTCCAACTCCGGGTAAGTGCAGCAGTAGGGAAAGTGCAGATCAAAAGTATATTTTCAGTAGTATAAATTTAAAATTGTGCATTATTTCTATGTTTCTTGAATTAAAAAACATCTAAACTTTAACGAAGTAAAAAGTCACTTTCTTCACAAGTTATAAGTCACACATTTTTAAACATACATTTCTTTTTAAAGGACACAACCCAGCAAGATCTTGAAAAAGATCTACTAAAACCAAAAACAATATCAGAAACCCATCTCAGCAAAGAACAGATCCAATTTGAAAAGTAAGTGAAAATAAGTTTTCATTATACACATATGAATAAAGCATGAATACAAATGAAAACAGGATACTGTAAAGGTACTGATAACTATTCCAACTCCGGGTAAGTGTTGCAGTAAGAAAAGTGCAGGATAGTCTAGAGGTGTAAATTACTATTCCAACTCCATGTAAGTGCAGCAGTAGGGAAAGTGCTGGATAATCTTGAAGTGTAAATTACTATTCAAACTCCATGTAAGTGCAGCAGTAGAGAAAGTGCTGGAAAATGTAGAGGTATAAATTATTACTATTCCAACTCCATGTAAATGTAGCAGTGAAGAAAGTGCTGGATAATGCACAGGTGTAAATCAAAAGGGGGAGTGAAGAGGTGGTGCCGATGGGCACCGAGGTGGGCACGTCCTCCTCTTAACAGGGATTCAGGTCAATCAAACAAGGGCCACCTCACATTGGGTGGGTGTATATCCGGATGTCATTGGAATACACCTTCTTTGTTAAAATACCCCTCACACACCAAAAGGGCCCTTGGTGTCATGCTTCATCATCGGGGTCTTCCCGTCCCGCTGCGGGGCGGGGCAGTGCTGCGACAGGCGGATACGCCGGAGCACCTTTAGATGGAAGTGCTATGTGTTGGGAGTGAGTGTCAGTGGGGTCAGGAGTGATATATTAGTGAGTTGTTAAAAAATACCTGGCCTAGTGGAAAAAAGAAATTTTATTAAACACTGTCTGGTATTGTTAAAAGAAAAGTGAAGCGGAGAGATGGAGCTGATTAATGGGCTCTCTCTCCTATGTGGGTCAACATGTTTCGAGGCGCAGAGCCTCTTCGTCAGGACCTTGGGGGAGATCCCCCTGTCACTCACTAGTGTTTTCTCCACAAAGGTAGAAAAAGTGTATATACAAAAAAGTGAAAAAAGACTATGTGTGTAAATACAATTAATAATTACAACACTTTTATGCTACCACACTGATAATGTAGTATGCCTGCAAGATAAGAAAACCTGATTAATAATTGCGCCGATCCCAGTATGCGCTTAACTCTAAGTCACCTGTAAGGGAAAAGAGACACACACACAGATATACCGGTATGCAGTGAGGGATCTAGCATGAATAGTGAAGGAATATGAAGCATATCTTCAGACACACACAGTCACACACTCAGAGTAAGTAATGCATGGGGGATGTGAATAGCCAGGGATAAAGGAATTCAAATACATACTTATCAATGCCTCATGAGCCAGCTTTAGACAGAAGGGTATAGTGGGGTCCCAACTGCAAAGGGGAAGAGAGAGGGGGTGCATTGTAATTCTATCCCATTTGTTGTATCACCAGGTCAGGGTATTGCTGGGATACATAAGTTTGTCCTATTGAGACCGGCTACGCCGTACTTACTGAGCCCCTTGCACGCTTGTGCTTCCTCCTTCGTCTGCTGCTTCCGTGGTAATGAGGAAGGACGGGAGCGGCGAGTATTTATATGCTCCAATGATTGGTTAATTGATCAATTAGCTCCCTCATTACCACGGAAGCAGCAGACGAAGGAGGAAGCACAAGCGTGCAAGGGGCTCAGTAAGTACGGCGTAGCCGGTCTCAATAGGACGAACTTATGTATCCCAGCAATACCCTGACCTGGTGATACAACAAATGGGATAGAATTACAATGTACCCCCTCTCTCTTCCCCTTTGCAGTTGGGACCCCACTATACCCTTCTGTCTAAAGCTGGCTCATGAGGCATTGATTCCTCCATTGATAAGTATGTATTTGAATTCCTTTATCCCTGGCTATTCACATCCCCCATGCATTACTTACTCTGAGTGTGTGACTGTGTGTGTCTGAAGATATGCTTCATATTCCTTCACTATTCATGCTAGATCCCTCACTGCATACCGGTATATCTGTGTGTGTGTCTCTTTTCCCTTACAGGTGACTTAGAGTTAAGCGCATACTGGGATCGGCGCAATTATTAATCAGGTTTTCTTATCTTGCAGGCATACTACATTATCAGTGTGGTAGCATAAAAGTGTTGTAATTATTAATTGTATTTACACACATAGTCTTTTTTCACTTTTTTGTATATACACTTTTTCTACCTTTGTGGAGAAAACACTAGTGAGTGACAGGGGGATCTCCCCCAAGGTCCTGACGAAGAGGCCCTGCGCCTCGAAACATGTTGACCCACATAGGAGAGAGAGCCCATTAATCAGCTCCATCTCTCCGCTTCACTTTTCTTTTAACAATACCAGCCAGTGTTTAATAAAATTTCTTTTTTCCACTAGGCCAGGTATTTTTTAACAACTCACTAATATATCACTCCTGACCCCACTGACACTCACTCCCAACACATAGCACTTCCATCTAAAGGTGCTCCGGCGTATCCGCCTGTCGCAGCATTGCCCCGCCCCGCAGCGGGACGGGAAGACCCCGATGATGAAGCATGACACCAAGGGCCCTTTTGGTGTGTGAGGGGTATTTTAACAAAGAAGGTGTATTCCAATGACATCCGGATATACACCCACCCGATGTGAGGTGGCCCTTGTTTGATTGATGTAAATTACTATTCCTACTCCGGGTAAGTGCTGCAGTAGGGAAAGTGCAGGATAGTGTGAAGATGTAAATTACTATTCCTACTCCGGGTAAGTGCTGCAGTAGGGAAAGTGCAGGATAATCTAGAGGTGTAAATTACTATTCCAACTCCGGGTAAGTGCTGCAGTAGGGAAAGTGCTAGATAGTCAATAAACATGTAAAATATTATTGCAAATCCGGGTAAGTGCAGCAGTAGGAAAAGTGCAGATGAAAAGTATATTTCCAGTAGTATAATTCTAAAATTGTGCATTATTTCTATGTTTCTTGAATTAAAAAACATTTAAACTTTAACGACGTAAAAAGTCACTTTCTTCACAAGTTATAAGTCACACATTTTTTACCATACATTTCTTTTTAAAGGACACAACACAGCAAGATCTTCAACAAGATCTACTAAAACCAAAAAGAAGATCAGAAACCCATCTCAGCAAAGAACAGATCCAATTCGAAAAGTAAGTGAAAATCAGTTTTCATTATACACATATGAATAAAGCATGAATACAAATGAAAGCAGGATAGTGTAAAGGTACTGATAACTATTCCAACTCCAGGTAAGTGCTGCAGTAAGAAAAGTGCAGGATAGTCTAGAGGTGTAATTTACTATTCCAACTCCATGTAAGTGCAGCAGTAGGGAAAGTGCAGGATAATCTTGAAGTGTAAATTACTATTCCAACTCCATGTAAGTGCAGCAGTAGGGAAAGTGCTGGAAAATCTAGAGGTGTAAATTATTACTATTCCAACTCCATGTAAGTGCAGCAGTAGGGAAAGTGCTGGATAATCTTGAAGTGTAAATTATTACTATTTCAACTTCAAGTAAGTGCAGCAGTAGGGAAAGTGCTGGATAATCCACAGGTGTAAATTACTATTCCTACTCCGGGTAAGTGCTGCATTAGGGAAAATGCTGAAAAGTTTCGAGGTGTAAATTAGTATTCCAACTCCGGGTAAGTGCAGCAGTAGGGAAAGTGCAGATCAAAAGTATATTTCCAGTAATATAATTATACAATTATGCATTATTTCTATATTTCTAGAATTAAAAAACATTTAAATGTTAACAAAGTAAAAAGTCACTTTCTTCACAAGTTATAAGTCACACATTTTTTACCATACATTTCTTTTTAAAGAACACAACACAGCAAGATCTTCAACAAGATCTACTAAAACCAAAAAGATCAGAAACCCATCTCAGCAAAAAACAGATCCAATTCGAAAAGTAAGTGAAAATCAGTTTTCATTATACACATATGAATAAAGCATGAATACAAATAAAAGCAAGATACTGTAAAGGTACTGATAACTATTCGAACTCCGGGTAACTGTTGCAGTAGGTAAACTGCAGGAAAGTGTTGAGGTGTAAATTAGTATCCCTACACCGGGTAAGTGCTGCAGTAGGGAAAGTGCAGGATAGTCTACAGGTGTAAATTACTATTCCAACTCCATGTAAATGCAGCAGTAGGGAAAGTGCTGGAAAATCTTGAAATGTCAATTATTACTATTCCAACTTCAGGTAAGTGCAGCAGTAGGGAAAGTGCTGGATAATCCACAGGTGTAAATTACTATTCCTACTCTGAGTAAGTACTGCAGTAGAGAAAGTGCAGGATAGTATACAGGTGTAAATTACTATTCCAACTCCATGTAAGTGCAGCAGTAGGGAAAGTGCTGGAAAATCTAGAGGTGTAAATTATAACTATTCCAACTCCATGTAAGTGCAGCAGTAGGGAAAGTGCTGGATAATGCACAGGTATAAATTACTATTCCAACTCCATGTAAGTGCAGCAGTAGAGAAAGTGCTGGATAATCTTAAAGTGTGAATTATTACTATTTCAACTTCAAGTAAGTGCAGCAGTAGAGAAAGTGCTGGATAATCGACAGGTGTAAATTACTATTTCTACTCCGGGTAAGTGCTGCAGTAGGGAAAGTGCAAGAAAGTGTGGAGGTGTAAATTAGTATTCCTACTCCATGTAAGTGCAGCAGTAGGGAAAGTGCTGGAAAATCTAGAGGTGTAAATTATTACTATCCTAACTCCATATAAGTGCAGCAGTAGGGAAAGGGCTGGATAATCCACAGGTGTAAATTACTATTCCAACTCCATATAAGTGCAGCAGTAGGGAAAGTGCTGGATAATCTTGAAGTATGAATTATTACTATTTCAACTTTAAGTAAGTGCAGCAGTAGCGAAAGTGCTGGATAATCGACAGGTGTAAATTACTATTCCTACTCTGGGTAAGTGCTGCAGTAGGGAAAGTGCAGGAAAGTGTCGAGGTGTAAATTAGTATTCCTACACGGAGAAACTGCTGCAGTAGGGAAAGTGCAGGATAGTCTAGAGGTGTAAATTACTATTCCAACTCCGGGTAAGTGCAACAGTAGAGAAAGTGCTAGATAGTCAATAAACATGTAAAATAATATTTCAAATCCGGGTAAGTGCAGCAGTAGGGAAAGTGCAGATCAAACGTATATTTTCAGTAGTATAAATCTAAAATTGTGCATTATTTCTATGTTTCTTGAATTAAAAAACATTTAAACTTTAACGACGTTAAAAGTCACTTTCTTCTCAAGTTATAAGTCACACATTTTTTACCATACATTTCTTTTTAAAGGACACAACACAGTAAGATCTTCAACAAGATCTACTAAAACCAAACAGAAGATCAGAAACCCATCTCACCAAAGAACAGATCCAATTCGAAAAGTAAGTGAAAATCAGTTTTCATTATACACATATGAATAAAGCATAAATACAAATAAAAGCAGGATAGTGTAAAGGTATTGATAACTATTCCAACACCGGGTAAGTGCTGCAGTAAGAAAAGTGCAGGATAGTCTAGAGGTGTAAATTACTATTCCAACTCCATGTAAGTGCAGCAGTAGGGAAAGTGCAGGATAATCTTGAAGTGTAAATTACTATTCCAACTCCATGTAAGTGCAGCAGTAGAGAAAGTGCTGGAAAATCTAGAGGTGTAAATTATTACTATTCCAACTTCGGGTAAGTGCAGCAGTAGGGAAAGTGCTGCATAATCTACAGGTGTAAATTACTATGTCTACTCTGAGTAAGTGCTGCAGTAGGAAAAGTGCTGGATAATCTTGAAGTGTGAATTATTACTATTTCAACTTCAAGTAAGTGCAGCAGTAGGGAAAGTGCTGGATAATGGACAGGTGTAAATTACTATTCCTACTCCAGGTAAGTGCTGCAGTAGAGAAAGTGCAGGAAAGTGTGGAGATGTAAATTACTATTCCTACTCTGGGTAATTGCAGCAGTAGGGAAAGTGCAGGAAATTATAGAGGAGTAAATTAGTATTCCTACTCCGGGTAAATGCTGCAGTAGGAAAAGTGCAGGATAGTCTAGAGGTGTAAATTACTATTCCAACTCTGGGTAAGTGCTGGAGTAGGGAAAGTGCTAGATAGTCAAGAAACATATAAAATAATATTCCAACTCCGGGTAAGTGCAGCAGTAGGGAAAGTGCAGATCAAAAGTATATTTCCAGTAATATAATTCTAAAATTGTGCATTATTTCTATGTTTCTTGAATTAAAAAATATTAAAAATGTAACGAAGTAAAAAGTCACTTTCTTCACAAGTTATAAGTCACACATGTTTTACCATACATTTCTTTTTAAAGGACACAACACAGCAAGATCTTCAACAAAATCTACTAAAACCAAAAAGAAGATCAGAAACCCATCTCAGCAAAAAAAAGATCCAAATCGAAAAGTAAGTGAAAATCAGTTTTCATTATACACATATGAATAATGCATGAATACAAATGAAAACATGATAGTGTGAAGGTACTGATAACTATTCCAACTCCAGGTAAGTGCTGCAGTAAGAAAAGTGCTGGAAAATCTAGAGGTGTAAATTTCTATTCCAACTCCATGTAAGTGCAGTAGTAGGGAAAGTGCTGGATAATCTCGAAGTGTAAATTACTATTCCAACTCCATGTAAGTGCAGCAGTAGAGAAAGTGCAGGTAAATCTAGAGGTGAAAATTATTACTATTCCAACTTCGGGTAAGTGCAGCAGTAGGGAAAGTGCTGGATAATCTACAGGCGTAAATTACTATTCCTACTCTAGGTAAATGCTGCAGTAGGGAAAGTGCAGGATAGTCTACAGGTGTAAATTACTATTTCAACTCCAGGTAAGTGCAACAGTAGGGAAAGTGCTGGATAGTTAAGAAACATGTAAAATAATATTCCAACTCCTGGTAAGTGCTGCAGTAGAGAAAGTGCTGCATAGAGTAAAGATTTTATTTACTATTCCAACTCTAGATAAAAACTATAGATATGAAAGTGCAGAATAATATAGAGTTATACAATAATAATAATGGTGCAATATGAAAAGTACATACAAATCTAGAGGATACATTTTTATATACACAAACTTAACATTATTTTTCTATCTTTTCAGGAAATGTCTACACATCCAACAGCAAAATATATCTCTTCCAGGAAAGGAAACCAACTACTTAATCACGCAGGTTACATTTATTGTAAGGATAGGTTAAGTAATCCAAGGATTAATTGGAGATGCGTGCAATACCATACAACCCGTTGCAGCGGCAGAGCGGTTACGGTCAATGATATTATTGTAAGAACAACCGACCATAACCACTCTGCCTCTGCAATGGAAGTTGATGTTAGAGAAACAGTTAATGAAATGAAAGCTATTGCAAGCACCTCCAATGAATCCACAGGATCTATTTTGAGACAGGTTGCACAACATGTCCCTACTCATGTTGCTAGTAATATTCCAACCATTCATAATTTGCGTAGAATTATACAACGCCAAAGCAGGCAAGTAATACTCAAGTAAATACGCCACATAGCTTTTCTGATATCAATATTCCTCACGAACTTACAATTTCTTATGCTAATGAACCTTTCCTTCTGCAAGATAACGAAAACCCTCAAAAGCGTATTTTAATTTTTAGTACTCCACGTAACCTTGTAAAGCTTGAAACTAGTGAAATTTGGATGATGGATGGGACGTTTAAAAGCACGCCCCATCCATTCACCCAAATTTATACTATTCACGCAAAAATTAACAACAGTGTAATACCCCTAGTGTATAGTTTGCTGCCTGATAAGACTTCTGCAACTTACACAGAATTTTTAACTGTGATTAAATCAAAAACTAACCAAAGCCCTAGGAAAATAATAATGGATTTTGAATTGAGCATGATCAATGTGGTCACCAAAATGTACACAGATACCCAAATTCAAGGGTGTTTTTTCCACTTTTCCCAGGCATTCTGGCGTAAATTACAGAAAACACCCTTAGTTACAGAATACTCAACAGACAGCAAACTTCAAGTAGAATTAAAAAAATTAACAGCTCTTTGTTTTGTCACTCCCGAAAGTGTAGACGAGTACTACACTGCCATTACAGAATCTGATTATTATTTAACAAACGAAGATAAATTGGCACCAATTCTAAATTATATGGAAGACACATGTATTGGACACCTAGGCAGATCGGGTCGCAGGAGGAAGCCACGTTTCCATGTGGAGTGGTGGAACTGTTATTCGAGTTGCCTACAGGGAGAGGCTAAAACAAATAATGCCATTGAGGGATGGCATAACTCCTTCAATCATTTAATTGGAAAACCCCACCCTAATTTCTATTCATTTCTTGAAACTTTGAAGAAGGAGCAAAGCTTTCAAGAAATGAGACTATCACAAACACTCACAGGTTGTCTAAACTCACGGATTACTCAAAGAACAAAGGAAATGTCAGAACGACTATTGGGACTTTTACAACAGTTTTCGTTGTGTGTGGCTCTAGACTACCTTGAGAATCTTGCTAACATCCTTTCTTTTTAAACTCTTATTCACATTACTTTCCTGCTTTTATCCAAATTTACTCCCTTTCTAATTTTAATTGGCAATAAACCTTTTTACTTAAATTTTTTTCTAAATTTGATGTTGGGTCACCTTTTTTCGAATTTAAGTAATTTTTTACCAGCAATTTTTTTTATAAACCCCTTACATGAATCTAAGATTTTTTAAATTTTTTAAATTAAACATTTTGAAAAATTGCAAATTAAATATTTGCAACCCTAATTTTTTTACATTATTATTAATTTTTAGGAAATTACTTTGCAAATGTAATGAATGCATTTTTAATAACTTTCAAAACTCTTCTTTCAAAACTACACCATCAATTTGTTGATAAAACTATGTATTTAAGCAAAATATTGATATTTCCATGAAATTACAAATAAGTGCAAAATCTTATTTAATATTGTTCAGAAATAATTAGTTGATTAAACAATCGATATTAAAAATCCAAAAACTATAGACACGAAAATACATCATACATATATTAATCTCCTTTGGTTTCTTCAAAAAGCGAAACACAATCCGGCCTTGTCAATGTTAAAATCCAATCTAACCTGATTTTCTAAATCCAAATATAGTAACTCCAACAAAAACCATAAATATACACTTCACCTTATTTTTATAATAACCGTGAACATTAATTCTGCCTTTAAATATAATAAAGCAAAAAACAAATAAATTTGGAATCTTTTGCTTTAAATGTAACAATTGAAAAACAAAGCAGAATTATAATCAACATTTTTTAAAAAGAATAAATGGCAAACAATATAACCAATCATAATATCACTATTTCGCAAATATTCGAAAAACTTGAATCGCCAACAAAGACATATCTTTTTTTGAAAAAAAGCACGAAAAAAACATTGGAAATATCACTGTTTACATCCGTATAATGTTTTATCAACAATTACGTAAAACTAACTTTCTCAAACTCCATTTTTCAAAACTTTTATTTCACTGGAAAATGCATTTAAAGACATTGCATACATAATTATATTTATTGTATATTACATACAATATAAATCACTTTTACATCATTTAATAGATCTGATTATTTCATTAATCTAATTACCGATCTTCCCTATGCCCTCCGACCCAACATAGGCATATTCTAAAAATACGAGTAGCGACATGTTGTTTTAATAAAAAAAATTTCAATTCGAGCAACCTCTACTTAACTTATCCTTACAATAAATGATAATCTTTATTTGATTTACAATATTATTTAATATTTAAGTGGTTTCCTACCTGAACGTAGATCAGCGTCCTGCTGCTTCCTGCTGCTTCCTGCTCCGGTACTCCACAAAATGGCCGATGACACTCGCGTAAACGTAATGACGTCAGGATATGCTGCAACAATCAACAAAGGACTACTGTAGATTTATATTTAATACTTATTTTGCAATAAAGTTATTTTTTATATATTTTTACATGTATATTAAAAATGATCAAAAATATACATTAAATTTCAATAAAACAGAAGTTTATTTTAATATATTTCTTGAATAATAAAATAAAATTTTTACTTACTAAAACACTGTTTCTTCGTTTTTATTTAATTAATGCATTGTATATTATCTTAACTAATTTCATGTAAAAATTGTACTATCTTTTTTTACCTGTTTTCTTCTTTCTTTTCCGTTATTTTCCGTTTCTTTCCTTTACTTTTCTTTGCTTTAATTCCGGACCGCTATACATATTTCAAGGTATCATGAAAATAAATAAAGGACAAATGTATCCATTGAAAACAATGTTAAACCGTGGGAACCATAATATTAAAATAAGATTCTCATAAATATATTCTTTTAAATAAATTTCTAATTATAAACTTATTAAATATTAAACTGTTTCTTTAATACCCAATATAATTTTTTTAAATATAATCTATTATCTTTTAAAATTAAATGATTTATTAACATTTAAATTCAATAATACCAAAATTAATACTCAAATTAATTATACATACAATAATTTTATTAATTATACATACAATATTTTTCTTAATTAATTTTTACATATTTAAATTAGTTCTATAATACCCAAATTAATACTCAAATTAATTATTATTATTAACTAAATAAAATAAAACTTAAATAAATAAAAACAAATCATTTATTGACTAATTTTTACATATTTAAATTAATACTATAATACCCAAATTAATACTCAAAATAATTATAAATACAATAAAATTATTAATTAATTTTCACATATTTTAATTAATTCTTTTATACCCAAATAAATACTCACATTAATTATTATTAATAATATTTTATATTTCACATAACTATATTTATACTCAATTAACATTTACCATATTAATTACTAATAACAATAAATTATAATTATAAATACAATAAAAATAATAATTAATTTTTACATATTTTAATTAAATCTTTATTATCCAAATTAATACTCAAAATACTATTAATTACAATATATTTTAAAAATAATTTTTACATATTTAAATTAGTTCTATAATACCCAAATTAATACTCACATTAATTATTATTAATAATATTTTATATTTCACATAACTATATTTATACACAATTAACATTTACCAAATTAATTACTAATAACAATAAATTATAATTATAAAAACAATAAAAAAATATATTAAATAATTAATTTTTACATATTTTAATTAATTCTTTATTACCCAAATTAATACTCAAAATACTTTTAATTACAATATATTTTAAAAATAATTTTTACATATTTAAATTAGGTCTATAATACCCAAATTAATACTCACATTATTTATTATTAATAATATTTTATATTTCACATAACTATATTTATACTCAATTACCATTTACCATATTAATTAGTAATAACAAAAATAATTATAATTATAAATACAATAAAATTATAAATTAAATAATAAATAAAAATAGAAATAGAAATATATATTACTAAAACAAATAGACAATAATGCCCTACATTAACTATATCAATAAAATACAAACATATCATACAAAATGCGTTGTAAAAGTACCTGCGTTGTAACAGTACCTGCGTTGTAACAGTATGAGTTGTAAATGTATGCGTTGTAATAGTATCTGCGTTGTAAAAGATGCGTTGTAACAGTACTGCGTTGTAAAAAATGCGTTGTAACAGGTGTATACCGATTTTCGACTGTAGATTTGGGAAGAAGGCACAGCTGCCCAGCCTCGACGACGCTCACGATTGTTTTTGGGCTGATGAATGAATCACTGAATTTGAGCTTCAACTAGTTTCAGCGACCATGTGTGTGTTGCTATGCAATCGCCCCGAAGGGCGCAGGGGTCCCTTGAGTGAGCTGTCCATCATAGTGGGTAAATGGCGGGAAGACGGTGCACACCGCGAGTGTGTGAGCGGGGCCAAACGGGCGGGGCTTCCATGCGAGTTCACATGCCTCTTGTGTGTATAAAAGGTCAGAGACCGATCAGAGCAGCAGATCAAGAGAAAGAAGCTCCTGGTCACAGGAACAGCACGAGGATTGCGCTTGTGAAAGTCAAGGATGCAAAGGCCTCTATCCTGCATCACAGCTGATTTTCGACTGTAGATTTGGGAAGAAGGCCCACCTGCCCATCCATCATCTTCCTGTAACTATGTTAGGTTGGCGCCGGCAAGCAGCCAGCGCCATCCTAAAATAGTTACTAAATTAGCTTCACTAATAGATAAAATAAAGCAGGTGCTCGAGCACCTGCTTTATTTTATCTATTAGTGCTTCCTGTGCTTCCTGTTTAAGCTAACTTACTAACTATTTTAGGATGGCGCTGGCAGCTTGCCGGCGCCATCCTAAAATAGTTACAACTTCAAGCTTGAAGACTTGAACTTTTGCCCCCCGAATCCGGCGCTCGCGGATTCGCGGATTTTCGGTAAATTCGCGGGAGTTCGCAGATTGCGGATTTACCGAAAATCCGCGAGCGGAACGGATTTTGCGCTCACACCTAAACCTGAAGTTACCAGCACCGAAGTCTTGCGCTCCTGGTGCCTCTCAGAGACACATCTTCCCAGGTTTGGTTCCTCTGGTGCCCAAACTATTTTCAATTTCCATTGAATATGAGAATTTTTCTTTTTCTTTTTTTTTCTTTTTGGTCTCATTTACCACCATGGTTTCAAGTGTAGGCACTGATAGAAACACGACACGCTGTCGCAGTATAACAACTGGCGGGGATTATCTAACGTGGGGTACAAACTTCCCTCAGCAGTGACGCGTTCCTCCAGAAGCCATCACCAGAGAAACCTTAAGACAAAAAAATATATAAAGCAGGGTGACCATTACTGCCATTAATCACCGGAATTCCAACCGGAAAAAGGCATTTCTGGAAGATTAAACTACAGCTGCTTAATCATCGGACCCGGGGGGAAAAAAAAAAACCCGGCCTACTCTTAACCCAATTCAACAAGTACCAGAAGGCTCTTTTATCTTGACTTCCAGCCCTGGTCAGATCGAGCCTTAACACCTGCAAGACTGAGGCATACCAATCATTAAGGGAAGGTGGTACGGGGTCTTTCCATTTTTTGCATATTTCCCTTCTGGCGAGTGAGATGGAATAGAACAGCAAACTTTTGGCCGGGCCCCGGGCTCCATCCAAGACCCCAAAGATTACCAGGGAGAGGTCTACTATGACTTGAAAGCCCAACGAAGCGGTAAGTGTGTTACTAATAGCGTCCCAAAATGGAGCCAAACAGGGACATTCAAAAAACATATTAGCATCAGAGACAGCTACCAAGCCACACCTGACACAAGCCACTGGGTTTCCTTGAGAGAATTATGGCAGTCCTTGTGGGGAATAATATGCTCTATGCAGAGTAAAAAAGTGGTTCCTGCGTAACCATGCAGGCTTTACGATGTCCCACAAAACCTTACACAATGTAAGCCACAGATCCTGCACAGTGCGACCGACGAGTAGGGGACCCCACAACAACTCAGGTAGCTGAAAGTCACCATCCACTTCTTCCTGAATCAGATTGTACCATAGGGAAATCTCCTTTTGGGCCGTAGGTTTGTCTAGTAGTAGGGAAACCAACTGACTGTAACCACCAAGTGGACGGGAGGGCCGGGAGATGTAAGAATGGGCCCAGCTAGCAATCTGCATATATTTAAACCTCAAGAGATTTGGATCCACTTTATTCTTTAAACACTCCCATGGGAGCAAGCACCCTTCCGTAAACAGATCACCCCAAACCTCCAACCCGGCGTCTCTTAAGGGAATAACTAAGCTTTCTCCTAGCCACCCAGGACTCTCAGGAAGATCCCAAAAAGGTGACCTACTAGAAAAGTACCCCAACTTTATTGACGTCCTTACTTTAGCCCAAGTTTTTGCCATCCCCTGCAAGACCTTCAGTTTGACCTTCTTGAAGAACTTGGGGTCTCCAAATTTAAACAGAAAGCCTGACTGAGCTACTCCTTCCCCTTTAAGCAATGCTGAAGACATGCTCCCAATGCCGGAATCTATAGGCATCTTTAACAGCATTCGGGCATGGGAAAGTTGGAACGCCCATGCATAAATTTGCAGATCCAGAGCTGCTAAACCACCTTTCTCCCTGCGCAGCCTAATTATCTTCCATGCAATTCTAGGGATATGTTTATCCCAGATAAAGGAAGTGATATCCCCCTGTAATTTTACTAAAAAAGAAGGATCAAAATAAAGAGGAATGGTATTAAATAAAAAATAAACTTTTGGTAAAATGGTCATTTTGACCAGATTGACTCTCCCTAATAAAGATAAAGGAAGTTGTGCCCATGATCGCATACGTTTGCGGCAATCCTTTGCAACAGCAGCAAAATTAGATATGGCAATTTGATGAATGTTTTTAACAATATTGAGGCCTAGGTAGCGCAAACTAGTACCGGACTGTATACCAGTATCACATCATCGTCATTCCATACCATCATCTCAGTTTTTGAAGCGTTAATCTCCTACCCTGAGATTTCGCTTAAATCCAGAGCTGCCTTGAATACTGCGGGAAACGCACTGCGTATCTCTGAGGAAAAGATAAGAACATCGTCCGCGTACAGGGCCACTTTCCTCTCCCAACCCTTATAGATAAACGGTTTGATATTTATGTCCTCCATCAACTGTTGAGCGAAGGGTTCTAGATACAAATCGAATAGGAGAGGGGGGAATGGGCAGCCCTGCCGTGTCCCCCTTGTGATGGTAAAGGGGTCTGATAATTCTTCATTGACCAGGACACAAGCTGTAGGGCTCTGGTACAGAAGGGTAACAGCCCGGCGAAAACCCTCACCGATGTTAAACTTGGCCAAGGCCCCCGACAGGTACAACCAATTTACCCTGTCGAAGGCCTTGGTGGCATCAAGCGTGAGAACCGCCAGGGGAAGGGCATTAGTTGTTGCCATATCGATAGCCCCTATCAGATCATAAGTCAGCTCATAAAGCTGACGGCCCTTAATAAACCCCATCTGATCGCAATGTAAAATATCAGGTGCCACTAAAGCCAGCCTCTTTGCAAGAACCGTAGCAAAGATTTTATAATCTACGTTTAGTATTGAAATTGGCCTATAAGACCCACAACACGAGGTTGGCTTGCCTGGTTTCAAGATCAGGGAGATTGATGCGCTATCCCAAGATGCAGGGGCTCGAAGACCTTCCTGTACGATTTGGTTAAACAAGGTAGTAAGAAGGGATACCATTTCTTGTTCCAGGGCCCTGTATATTTCTGCTAGGAGCCCATCGGGTCCTGCAGCCTTCCCCTTCTTGCCCCTTTGAATAGCTACCTTAACCTCTTCTTCCGTAATAGTGGAGTCAAGGAATGCTCGCTGTTCCCCAGAGAGTGCCAGGAGAGAGATCCCTCTCAACCAGCTCTCGATGAGCCCTGGATCGATCTTTTTATCCTCATGATAGATGGTCTGTAAGAATTCTCTAAAAAGTCGTCTAATATCATCGTCTAAGGAGTATGTAACATTGCTGACGATAATAGACTCAATATTATTACGGACCTGGTCTGTTTTGGATTTCCAGGCCAATAACTTCCCCGCACCATCCCCATACTGGAAATGAGCTATTTTACTAGCCTCCCATTTCTGCAAGATTCTCTGATTTAAGACCGAGAATTTATTTCTATTTCAAATTTAGACAATAAATCCTTTTTATCATCATGGAGAGGGTTTTGTCTTGTAGTCGTTAGTCACACATATCTGATTAATTTCAACTACATAATGGACATGCCCAATACAGGTCATTTGCTGCTTTTTGGCACCCACTCTTAGCTTGGTAATACCACGGGCCATCCCAGCCTTGCAGTCCTGGCACCACTTCCCGACCCTGACATCAAGGGTTCGTCCTCCCTTTTTCTGTTTTCTGACTTATTCTTCTCTTTTTTTGGCTTTCTTTAAATCAAATTTTACTTTATTGACAACAGCCTATGCACTTGTCTTTGTAAGGGCCTCTTATGCTGTTGGTATCCACACCAACTCATAATTCTCGGACCAATGACTGACATGCCCCGCCCCCACATGCCTGTCACTGTGTCTAATGGCACGCCTCCTCCATAAGGGCTCAGAACAGCGGTACGCTCTACTCTAGCTATTCTGGCTAAGATGAGCGGAGTGCTGCTATCGGCTAATCAGATCTCTGACGGGGATAGTGGCCACTCCTACTTTGAAAGTACAAACTCATGAGTACATTGAGAATCCCCTCAGCACCAAATCAATCCTTGTTCTGTACGGAATAATATGATAAATGCCACATGCATTTTCCCTAATATACATTAGTTCACCAAACAGTGTTAGGCATCATCAAGCAAATGCCAATTTTGGTTGAAATTTGTAAAGCCTTTATGGTAAGCAACCCTCTAGCTTACCTTTAATGTATACAAGTCTATTTTGTGCTTACTATTATTATCTTTACTTTAGGAAGCAACAAGGGATACTACAGCCCTCTAAGAAGGCACTAGCTGCAACCTTCCGGTCTTATATAAGCCCATCAGTGACCCTCAAATCTAGGCCTGCTATTTATCCTGGTTACCATACGCATAGTCTTCTTAATTACCCACCTTTTTTATTATACATTAATACCTTCTAATATTCAGGAGTCTAATAACTTGTATTTCCTCAGTCTCCAGGATATTTCAGTCCTGATGAGACCCTAGTATTGGATTTAGGGTCAAAACATTGTTGACACATATATAAAGACCAACGGTATTTTTGCATAGGTAGGACATTGATAAACGTATCTGTGTTTTCCATTGTATTGAATCTAAGTTGCTGTCTTTTGGATGAAATAACCAATATACTGTGTACATTCACATCATTCACTATTGTGTTTTCTTCTGGATGATTTTGTTTTTCACTTGGGGTTTATTTATTCTTATTTTTTTCATCTTCTCTTGAAGCAAAACCTTTCATCACTCACATTTTTGATGAATGTCTTAGATTGTATTACTGTTTTTCTAAGAAAACTAAAATTTGGTGTGGCTGAATCGAAGTACACAGCAAGATACTAGCTTTTCTTTTTTTGAAATAATGTTTATATTGATTTAATCAAGACAAGACAATTTCTGTCATAAAAAAGCTTAAATTGAAATGCTTACATAGATTAAGTCCACACAGTAAACTCTGTAACACTATCTTTTCTCCAAATGAAATGCATGTGAATACTTGTTCTAAGGTCTCATTGTAAATATGAAACAGGGTATTGCGCAACTGGAGCACCGTACAAAGTGATGCCCCAGTGTGACAATGCCCTTGGAAATATTTGGGATGTCATCAATGATTCTGTAGTCAGCACAATATGTCCCAACCTGTTATTGGATAATGCATATCCTTATAGAAGACCCCTCACTCACCAACCTAGTTGGTGACATGCTTCATCCTCGGGGTCCCACCCCATAGGCCAAGTGCCTACAGGGTGTGCTGCGACACCTGACTACAGTGGAGCTGGTTAGTATTTTCTTTTATGTGTGCATAACTATCAAGAAGTGAGTTTTAAAAAGGGCAAAAACTACTCACTACAAGTATTTATTCTTGAGTGCTTGAACCCTTGTTAAAAATGGTGTGGCACATGTGCCTAATTAGGTAGGCTTTGGTGTCATAAGTAGTGTATTAAAAATAGCGAAGTGTGCAATGTGAGATGTGGAATTTACAAAGCTATTGATTAAAAAGGTCTACATGTTTCAACCATTATATATATTCATAGGTTTTCGTCAGGACCGTGTTATTTTGAACTGGGTGGTCCGCACACGATAAGGCGCATCCTGCCCTAGTCCTAATCAGAGATCACAAATTGCGAACTCGTGTAAAATAGTGCGTTTTTCCTTGTTCGGGAAAAAACGCTTCGTTGCGGCACTACCGCTTCATGGGCACCAGCGTTTCCAAGACGACAAGAGTCCGTCTCTTGCAACTTCTGATCATCAAGCTGAAAGGAAAACCCAAGGGGCATCTCCAGCAGGAACCAAGTAGGTTTTCCGCTTGATGATCAGAAGTTGCAAGAGACGGACTCTTGCCGTCTTGGAAACGCTGGTGCCCATGAAGCGGTAGTGCCGCAACAAAGCGTTTTTTCCCGAACAAGGAAAAACGCACTATTTTACACAAGTTCGCAATTTGTGATCTCTGATTTGGACTAGGGCAGGACGCGCCTTAGCGTGTGCGGACCACCCAGTTCAAAATAACACGGTCCTGACGAAAACCTATGAATATATATAATGGTTGAAACATGTAGACCTTTTTAATCAATAGCTTTGTAAATTCCACATCTCACATAGCACACTTCGCTATTTTTAATACACTACTTATGACACCAAAGCCTACCTAATTAGGCACAGGTGCCACACCATTTTTAACAAGGGTTCAAGCACTCAAGAATAAATACTTGTAGTGAGTAGTTTTGGCCCTTTTTAAAACTCACTTCTTGATAGTTATGCACACATAAAAGAAAATACTAACCAGCTCCACTGTAGTAAGGTGTCGCAGCACACCCTGTAGGCACTCGGCCTATGGGGTGGGACCCCGATGATGAAGAATGTCACCAACTAGGTTGGTGAGTGAGGGGTCTTCTATAAGGATATGCATTATCCAATAACAGGTTGGGGCATATTGTGCTGACTAGAGCACTTAAGCCTAGATCCAGAGAAATATTTCTCTGCCTACAAGGGGATACTCCTCCGTTGTTTTTGTAATCTATTTCGGGGACCAGGAGTTCCCACCTCACATAGTACTTGTAAAATTTCCCTCACTCTCTCTTTTGTTATTTAAAATGTCATCAATGATGTCATCAGTGATGTCAGTGGCCATGTTATCAGTGATGTAATGTGTGAGGTCATAACTGCTGAATTTTTCTGGTTTTGTGTGTGTGTTATCTGAGACTAACTATAACATCCCAGTGACCTTTGTTTTTTCCAGTGAATTTCCAAGGTTTTTTAAATGCTAATTCCTAACTATAACATCCTTGTAACCTTCCTCATGATTGTGCAATGAGGTGGCAATGGCCTAGGCACATTCACTGGAGTAGGACTGGAAATCCTAATGAAGGATACCTGTGCTGAATTGATGATGCTTTTCTCTCATATTGTCCTGGTGTAATTTGACATATGCCAAGACAGAAATGGACGTGGTCCAATCAATTCTGTCCAAAGATTGACAATGCCAGGTAACATGGTAATAAAACTGTTTTTGCATTTCTCAGAGAAGAGACCATTGCATGGGCTGTATCTATAATAACAATCTGCATTGTGACATGCATGGAATTTATAGAAATGATGGAGTGCACTTTACAGATGAAGGCAACAGGGTGTTTCTAAATAACCGTAAACTCTGCATACAGTACTTGTTTACTCTCCCCTGAGGCGGAAGCCGGGGGCTCTACTCTCTATCCCTTTTGCGGTGTAATTGCGGTAACTTTTAAAAACTTGTAAATATTTTAATTGTTGCGCTTTTAATTCCACTGCATAACCGCGCTTCTCGAGTGCAAGATTTTCTTTGCACCGAGGCACGCTCCTCTCACCTTTCCTTCCCGGCGTGGCCGATTAGGGGCTGACAACGCGGGGTAAAGGCGCCATCTTGGAGGGAGAAAGGGTTGGCGGTCCAGTGGCAGGACGCCTCCCGCCCTCCCGGATATTTAAGCAGTAGTGCCCATCATTCTATGTACTTGTTTACTCTCCCCTGAGGCGGAAGCCGGGGGCTTTACTCTCTATCCCTTTTGCGGTGTAATTGCGGTAACTTTTAAAAACTTGTAAATATTTTAATTGTTGCGCTTTTAATTCCACTGCATAACCGCGCTTCTCGAGTGCAAGATTTGCTTTGCACCGAGGCACGCTCCTCTCACCTTTCCTTCCCGGCGTGGCTGATTAGGGGCTGACGACGCGGGGTAAAGGCGCCATCTTGGAGGGAGAAAGGGTTGGCGGTCCAGTGGCAGGACGCCTCCCACCCTCCTCTGCAGAGTATAAAATGATGAGGCCATTCCGTCCGCGCAGCGGGCGGGCGCAGCGGGCGCGCCGGCGGCGCGCCGAAGGCGTGCCAAAGGCAAGCCCGTCTGCGCCCGTCCGTGCCGGACACGGGCCTAGGGCCACCACCCCTGGCTATACCGAATGCACCCGACGCCCATCCTACTCTCATTCCTTGTTAACTGATCTACGTCCACAACTTATGGAAGGATGTACCAGATATAGTCCGGACTCCATATCTTCCACTACAATTTTAAAATGTAAGCATTGTCAGGCTGCCATCCCCCTATTAAACAAATCGGTGGGAAGCGACAATCAAAATCAGACAACACAAAAATGTATAACGGCTCTCATTAATGTTCGCTCTCTGGCCAAACACAGGCAAGAAATTGCCGATCTACTCCTAGACAGGAACATCGATATAATGTTTCTGACAGAGACCTGGTTGGATAAAGCATCGGATCCAGATCTTGTGATAGCCGTCCCAAAAGGATTTTAAGCCGACAGGCTGGACAGAACAGGCAAAAGAGGAGGTGGGATAGCGATAATTGCCCGGGACACTCTCAAAATCCGCACTACGGCAATACCCTCCACAGCATGTGAGGCGTTCCAATTTGATATCTACCTGTCTCCTTCTTATAACTTTAGAGGCGTACTATTATATAGACGACCTGAAATTCGGTCGGGATTTCTTACAGAAATCGCCACTATCTTAGAAGCCTTTGCAACTGAGAAGTCCATAACATTGCTAGGAGACTTCAATTTCCATCTGGACTGCAACAAAGATAAAGACACCATGTCTTTACAGTCGGAAATGGAGGTCTTCCGTCTATCACAGCTGGTGATGGGACCCACCCACAATGCATGACATACACTAGACGGAATATTTACTAATCTAGATAATCTGCTAGTTACTGACGTCCTGCCAATGACTTGGACTGACCATTACTTGGTACTAGGTACGATAAAAATTTGCGAAACCTCCACTGTTAAAACACCTACCCCCAAACAGGAACCTTTTAAGGTATGGAAAGACATCAATATTCCTAACCTTAAGGTAGCATTAGACATTTCTAAACCCATCTTGTCTAATGACCCAGAAATAGCTATAAAGCAATACCAAGCTTGGCTAGACCAGGCTACTAAAAAATTTGTACCAGTTAAAAGAATGTCCAGGAATAGAAGTTCCCCATCAGCACCCTGGTACACAGAGGAACTCAGAAAACATAAACAGATATGTAGAAATAAAGAAAGACACTGGAGGAAAAATTATGACGATGAAAGTAAAAATACGTATAAGGAGCTTCAAACTCAATACAAACTCCTGATTATAGAGGCAAAAAAAAAGTACTACAGCGAGCAAATCGAAAATGCAAAAAACTCTAATAAAAAGCTCTATGACATAACCAAACAGCTTGCAGGAGATGTTCCTGACTTGAATCCTCCTTGTTCACAAAGTTTCTGTGACTCATTAGCATCCTTCTTTTTCACTAAAGTGAATGATATCTTCTCAGCATTTAATTCCGCAGATAATCAAAGCACCGAGGATATAACAATGCCACTTACTGACAATATTTTTCCTCAGTTTGCGGAAATTACAGAAATCAAATCCAGGACATTATCAAATCCATTAAGTCTGGCTCAGCATTGGATCCTTGTCCCCTGAAAACTCTCCATCCATTAATGGACACCGTGATTCCTGTCATAACCCAAATTTGCAATCTAATGTTCCGCACAGGAATTTTCCCTAACCCTTTAAAAAAGACCTTACTGAAGCCTCTTCTGAAAAAATCTGGACTAGATAAAACGGAGTTGAAAAACTACAGGCCTATAGCCAACCTCCCGTTTCTTGCAAAAATAGCTGAGAAAGCCATGAATACTCAACTTGCGGAATTTATCGAGCAACACCATTTGCTCGATGAAACCCAATTTGGATTCCGCAAGTTTCATGGAACAGAAACGGCGCTTATCAAAGCGGCGGATGACATCCGATTAATCCGAGACCAAGGAGGAGCAGCACTGTTGGTGCTTCTAGATTTATCGGCCGCCTTCGACACGGTTGACCACAAGATCTTGGTCGACCGTGTTGAAAAGATGGGCATGCAAGGCCTGGCTAAAAAACTACTGGCATCTTTTCTGACGGATAGATCCCAGGCAGTCACCTTAGGACAATTCGAGTCAGCAGAGTTGCCCTTGCCATGTGAGGTACCTCAAGGTTCCTCCCTTAGTCCGACACTATTTAACATCTATGTGTCGGACCTCGCTAAAACGATCAAAGCGCATGGGATGAACCTTACCTCATATGCGGATGACACCCAGTTGATTCTGGCCGTCAGAGATGATGGGGAAACAGTAGCGGAGAATTTTAAAGCAGGTATGCTGGCCATCGGACAGTGGATGTCAGCAAACTGTTTAAAACTGAACTCCGATAAAACTGAGGTGGTAACCTTTGGTCATCTCAACCCTAACTGGTCCCTGGCATGGTGGCCATCATCCTTTGGAGCCTTGCCCAAACCAACCACGAAGGTGAGAAACTTGGGCGTCATCTTTGACGACAACTTGAACTTTATGGCTCATGCCAACCAGACGGCCGCCACAGCGTTTTACAAACTACGCTTGGTTAAGAAGATCCTTCCTTTTCATCCCAAAAATGTAGGCAAGACATTAGTTAGCGCCCTTGTCCTGTCAGCATTAGATTATTGCAATGGCCTGTTTGCCAATGCCCAAATTAGAGTTATCAAGAACATGCAGACAGTTCAGAACGCAGCAGCCAGACTTCTCTCAGATATCCCCAAATTCAAGCCTATAACCAAGACCTTGAGAAGCTTTCATTGGCTCCCTATCAGGAACAGAATCAAATTCAAAACATTGGGCCCGATTCACAGAATGAACTTACTACTTTTGGCATTCACAGAATGCACTTACTACTTTTGGTATTCACAGAATGAACTTACTCATTTCGGTATTCACAGAAGTTAGGACTACTAACTTTAGGACTCCTAAATGCCTTCTGTGAATACCGAAAGTCTTAAAATTAGGATTTTTCTCAATTTAGTAGTAGTAAAGTTAGGACTCCTAACTTTAGGACGCCTAAATGCCTTCTGTGAATACCGAAAGTCTTAAAATTACAATTTTTCTCAATTTAGTAGTAGTAAAGTTAGGACTGCTAACTTTAGGATGCCTAAATGCCTTCTGTGAATACCGAAAGTCTTAAAATTACGATTTTTCTCAATTTAGTAGTAGTAAAGTTAGTAGTCCTAACTTTACTACTACTAAATAGAGAAAAATCCTAATTTTAAGACTTTCGGTATTCACAGAAGGCATTTAGGCATCCTAAAGTTAGTAGTCCTAACTTTACTACTATTAAATAGAGAAAAATCCTAATTTTAAGACTTTCGGTATTCACAGAAGGAATTTAGGCATCCTAAAGTTAGGAGTCCTAACTTTACTACTACTAAATTGAGAAAAATCCTAATTTTAAGACTTTCGGTATTCACAGAAGGCATTTAGGCATCCTAAAGTTAGGAGTCCTAACTTTACTACTACTAAATTGAGAAAAATCCTAATTTTAAGACTTTCGGTATTCACAGAAGGCATTTAGGAGTCCTAAAGTTAGTAGTCCTAACTTCTGTGAATACGGAAATGAGTAAGTTCATTCTGTGAATCCCAAAAGTACTAAGTGCATTCTGTGAATGCCAAAAGTAGTAAGTTCATTCTGTGAATCGGGCCCATTGTGTATTGTTTATAAATCGTTACACCAACAAGCACCTCAATTCCTGAGAGACCACCTTGTTCCATATATTCCTTCTCGGCCACTCCGTTCAGCCAAGCTGAACGATCTGGTTGCTCCACGGACTAAATTAGTCAACTGGGGAGACAGACGTTTCCTGGTTGCCGCCCCAAAACTATGGAACACACTTCCTCAATCAATAAGATCCAGCCCAAATCTCCTGTCATTCAGAAAGAAACTGAAAACATGGTTGTTTAACCTTTAAGAGCCAGAAGCCAAGCATAGGAGAGTCACAATAGTACAGCACCGAGACACCTGCGGGCATTTGTTTGCGCTTAAGAAATGTTAAAAATAAATAAATAAATAAATGTGTAGCAGCCATATACACACAAGCAACACAACGGCTCTATTCAGAGGCAACCTAGTATCAGAAACATTGTTAATTTTCTTTAAAAAGATACTTTTTTCAGTTTTTGGGGATGTTTATGATGAGGGCGCGATTCCCGTGAATACGTCCTGAGAAAGGAAAACAAAAGAAAACATTCAATGGCCGCCAAACATCTGAAAATAATATGCAAAAAACATACATCTTTCTAGCATGTTTAACTCATATTTTTCTAGTAAGTTTCTTTAAGAACCATCTTTAAGGCCTATTATCTGTTTATGTGGTTATTCGGGACGTGACAATGATGTTGTTAACCGTGACAATCGGGTATTTTACATAAAGTCTAAAACACATATATCCACACATACGAAGGTATTTTGAAAATCAGGGGTTTCTTACATTATTCTCTAAACTCATGTTTTCGAGAGAGTTTCTATAAAAATCATCTCTAAACCCTAACATATTTTTTGCAGTGACTACAGAGATCGTAATGATGTCGGTGTTTGCGGCCCCTTCCCCGAAAAAGTCGCAAAAACAGAAAACAAAAGAAGGAATTCAATAGCCACGGGGTGCTAGGTGGCGCACATCTGAGATGGCGTCACATCAGTGAGGCTCAGGAATCTCAGCGGCATACTCCGTAATTTCTCCGCACATTTACCAGCGATTTTTGGAAATTAAACCTGCCTACCTGTTGCTCAGACCTTCGGACTTCGCTGGGAAAAAATCACGGCTCCCACACATTCTGGCGATCTACGGTAGGACTTTCCATGGTTCAGGCACAGAGGAGGATGCCACGGCTGGAGACCTGGTCGGTGGCTGCCTCCACTCGAGTCCTGAGGATCCCACACGGGGCTAGACCAGACATTTACTGGACTTGAGCTGAGGATCCCCCGCTACGCGCTGGCTCCTGTTACATCGCCGCGGGCTTTACCATGCTGTTTGCGCTTTTTAATATGGACGTCTGAATCCTGCGTCCGCCGTTGACAGAGGTGAGATTCCCGGCAGCTTAGTCTGCTTCTCCTTGGTGCTGAGTGCGCCATTTCTTTGACACACCCCCCCCAAGGCTTGGCCGCATAGCGCTCTGGGGGCATGTCACGCACTGCACCATCTGGTGGGACCTCAAAGCTGGACTTTGCCCAAAATCTGGCTTTCTGTACATGTGTCTGGCATACCTAGTCCCCCAACAACCCCTGTCCATATCTGAAGTACACGTCCTGACAGCATACCCCATTCAAACTTCTCCAGTGACACTGCGTATAGTTATCCTTCTGCTGCGGGGAACCACTGATGCCCCCACGGAGCTCAAATCAACCCCTGCCTATCTCCAGATATCGGCGGGCAGGCGCTGTCCGTCACAGCAGAACTGCCTCCTACTGTGTATATTTTTGCATGGCCTGCTTCAGGGCATAGGCCAGCAACTCCTGATCCCACAATACCGCCTGAGGCAGATGCAGCCACACCTTCTAACCAGCAGAAACCCACGCTGCAGCACTAACTTCAATGCGTGGATTAGGCAGGACACTGCACACGGCCGCTAAGCACCAGGTGGTGAAGCCTCCCCCTCCCTTTTCCTCCTTCTCGTGCCTTCCTGCTGTTGGGTTGTTATACATCCCCAGAACTCCTGGAGAAACCCCGTCTCCCCTAGGCCTATTGGACTCCTGGTTAGACTTGCAGTGCCTCCATAACGCGCGTGTGGGAGATTGGGAGATAATTGCCAACACGCTCTGCTTCATAGTCCGGACGTGCAAAGCTGTGCAATGGAGAAGCCTGACAGCCGCCAACCCAGACTGACATCTGATGCTAAAAAGGCTGCAACACCCTCATCGTCTGTGGACACCGAACTCACTACTATGGAGCAAGTGCAAGCATCCTCCCACTCTGCTGAGGATGACGTTAAGACACTGCTCTTGGCTGTACAGCATAGTCTATCGGACCTGTCGGGGAAGATGGAGACAATAAAAAATCGTTTGGACTTCCTCGTACAAAAGGTGGACAAGCACGATGGGCAATTGAAGGAGACTGAACGCTGTATATCAAGAATGAAGACACCACCTCTCAGCTACAAACCAAGATAACACAAATGGACAAGCTCCTGAAAGTCAGTGCTGCTAAAAACAAAGACATTGAAGACAGAAGCCGCTGCAACAAAATCCATTTTATAGGCATACCGGAGAGCACAAATACAGGACGCATGGAGGACTATGTCGAGCGTCTCCTGAGAAGCTCCCTCGGTGCAAAATCTTTCTCGCCCCATTGAGTGGTTGAACGTGCACCCCGCTCCCTGGGACCATGACCTCCGGCGGGCGAAACCACAAAACCCATCATTGCCAGACTTCTTAATTATCTGGACCGTGACGCCGCACTTCAGAAAGCCTGTGAACTGAAGCCACTACAATTTTAAGGGAACACGTTCACCATTTACCCAGATTTCACTCTAGCGGTTCATGAGGCACGCCGGAAATTCCTTACAGTCCAGCAGAAACTGCGCAACGCCTAGATGGAATAGGCCCTCCTCTAACCAGCAAGGCTACGGATCATGCATGAGGGCAAACATATTTTTTGCACGAACCTGCAAGAAGAAAAATAATTCCTAAAAACTGTTTAGATATGCTCACCACACCGGAACCGCATCTCCAGATCCCCTTCGCCACTCAGGAGCTAAGGGGAAACAGGAAGACACATGCAGTGCCGTCTACTGCACCGTCCACTTGTCCTTACTGAACTGCGCCAACTTGTTACGAGATGCTGACATCCTATGCAACATCCATCACCTCTTGAAGTTTCCTTGAAAACCTCTTCCGGATGGTCCTACACTCCTGCAGAACTGTCATGGACAGATAAGTGCCCTAGGGGCTTTGAGCATTGACTTTGTTACCCATGCATTGTTTACATTCGCCTTGGTATAGAATTGGTAGATTTAACTAATGCATCGCTGAGCACCCCTTCCCCCGCATCACTCTACTCCCCTTAATGGGTTGATACCCAGGGGACTGCATCACAGTTAGAGTTGGTACATGGGAAGGGATTAGTGCCCTTTGGCGCCCCCCCCAGGGAGATCCCCTTTGCCTTTTTTGTCATTGGATTGTTTTTTGTTGGTCTTTCTTTTTGCTTCGCTGGCCTTATCGGCCTCAGGGAAGCTGGTTGATCTATTGGGAAACAATGGGTGGGCAGCAAAATCCAGCACGTTTGGGGTGCCGTTGTGGATGGGGGAGGCTTTGAAGCTAGTAACACGTCCTGATGTTAGCTTGATAGAGTTTTCTTTTTGTGGGGGGTGGGAAGGGATGGGAATGTTTCTTATTGTTCTGTTGCCCACCTGAGAGCTGTTGCTCAACATACCCAACCACACGTGAATGGACATAACACCTTTCAACTCTGGCACATTCGCCAAATACAATTCCACCTTTTACTATGACAGCACAACCTGATCACTCATGCGTCAAAATGCTCAAATGGAATGTCAGGGGTCTCCGGGACTTGAGTAAATGGAGGCGAATACTAGAGTATCTAGACAGACACCATATACAAATCGCTATGCTCCAAGAAACCCATATGGACCCTTGTTGCCCTCCCTGCTATGGTAGTAATAAGCCTCTGCATGCACGTTCTCCTCATTCGACATATTCATGAGGCACCCTCATACTAGTTAAAAGGAACACACCTTTTGTATTAGGTGGCACATACAGTGACACGGCTGGTCGCAGCTGCATACTCTGGGGTACATTAGGGAGGCAATCGGTCACACTTGTATGTCGTTATGGTCCTAGCTTGGACGATCCAGATTATTTCACCTCGCTCTGGGGACAAGTACTTAAAATCGGCTCCACGCATCTTATATGCGGGGCGATTTTAACACATCTCTATGCCCTACCCTAGACCATTCTAAAACCCTTCCTCATCACTATACCAACACTCGGGATGCCCTATCAGGGATAATTGCAGAGCAAGGCCTGGTTGATGAATGGCGCTATGCCCACCCCACTGACAGGGTAGGCGCATTTTATACAACAGGTCATGCCGCCTGGTCCCGATTAGATTATTGGATCTGCTCACGTGCAGTGGCTCCCTGGATTCACTCTGTGAAACACTTGGCTCGCACATACTCCGATCATGCACTGGTTTACCTAGAAATAATTCCCCCTAGTTCAATTGCCACCCCACACTGCTGGAGACTCGTGCCCGAAGCGCTATTAGACATTGTCTTTCAAACCAAACTGGGGGAGGAGATTGCAGACTTCTTTACCAGGAATAAAGGCTCTGTTGATCAGGTGGGCACTCTGTGGGAGGCCTTTAAGGTCACTGTCTGAGGCATAGGTATGTCCAAGAGCTTTGGGGTACTTCGTGACATTAGAAGAAACTTGCACCGTTTAGAGACTGATATCAAATAGCTAGAAGCTGGCATGTGGACTACTGATTCTGGCACCCAACGAGATACTCGTCACGAAAAGCTTACAGACTATACTTCTACTTCAGACCGTGAAGTGAAGTTTAGAGGCAAATATTTTGTTGCTCGTCGCTATAGGGAGGGCGAGAGACCTGGTCATGCCTTGGCAACTACTATTAAACAACCTCGCTTCTCCAACTATGTGTTGGATGTGATCGATAATGCAGGGATAAACCTTAGAGATAGTATTGATATACTAAACACATTTGCCGCTTACTTTGCAGATTTATATAGCTCACAATGCACCTCTCCTCCTGGCTTTGGTCCCTATTTAGAAGACATAGCTCTTGGATGGTTGGGCGACTCACAGCGCAATTTCTTAGCAGTGCCATTTGAAGATGATAAGCTGCAGGAAGTCATCATGCAGAGGAAGTCGGGGAAAGCACCAGGATCCAATGGCCTCCCCATTGAGTTACATTGATCAGTTTCTCCCAGTACTGAAAGAGGTTTTTCTCAAAGCCTGGAAGGCACAAATCCTGCCTGACTCATGAGAGAAGCATTAATCATGTCATTATTAAAACCGGGTAAACCTGCAGACCGCTGTGAATCCTACAGGCCCCACACTCTTATAAAAACAGATGCAAAAATACTTGCTAAATTAATAGCCAATCCCTTCAGTCTTCTGATGGACAAGTTGATCGTCCCAGACCAGGCAGGGCTTATTCCTGGAAGAGCGTCATCTAACAATCTTAGATGCTGTTTTCCATCTTACACGTGGTGGATCCCAAGCTAGCGCTGGTGGCTGTATTTCTGGTTGTCTCTAAGGTTTTTGATTCAGTGGAGTGGGGCTATCTTTGCACTATTTTACAATCCATGGGACTCCCCATGAGGTTTTTACTATGGATCCGACTGCTGTACACCTCACCAATGGCGAAGGTTTGATCAACGGACACACATCACCCTCTATCTCTCTATTCCACGGCACACACCAGGGGTGTCCGCTCTCCCCCATCCTCTTTGCCTTAGTAATGGAACCACTGGCAGCCAAGATTAGGCAACACTATAACCTCATAGACCTACGCTGCCTCCTTCGCCCAATTCTCATCTCTTTATATGCGTATGATGGTACCCTCTACATCAAAGACCCTCGCCAAAATCTAAACTCACTGCTGCTCAAATGTGTTAAATTCAGCGGCCAATCAGGTATTCATATTAACTGGTCCAAATCACAAATATTCTGTTAACCAGCTCTGCCACTCCTTTAGAACCATACTATCACATTGTGTGGTGTGTTGAAGATGTTAGCTACCTAGGGATCCGCGTCATGGCAGATCGAGAGGAGCTGATGCGACTCAACTATGGGTGTGCAATGGAACATGTCACAGGCTGCATCAATCAATGAATAGCACTCCCCTTAACTATGGCTGGTCGTATATCCCTCATCAAAATGGTCATACTTCCCAAAGTCCTTAAAATTCCCTATGACCCCGGACTGCACTTTTTCGCTACCCTCTGATCGGAATTAATTAGATTAGTATGGGGCGGAAAACAGACGCGTATTCAGTGGGACACGCTTATGCAACCTTATGCACACGGAGGCTTTGACGTGCCAAACTTTGAATTATATTATATAAGCGCTCAGGCACACTTTGCTCATTTCTGGTTTAACTCACCTGCTATACTCCACACGTCCCCACTGAACATTGGCTTGCAGATCCAATCCCACTAGATGGCATCCTCCTCTCTAGAGTTGAGCCCCGTGGGCGATGCCCCACTTCTGTAGATTGCACGATCAAAGCCTGGTCCCGCATCTTAGATTGAACACCTGAGTTCCCCCTTTTACCACTCACCTATCATCCAGAAGTGTTGTTATTACAAGAAGGTATATTTAAGAAAGTTGCAAGTACACAAAACATTTGCTGCTGGAAAGATCTATATGTAGGTACAAATTCCGCACTCCTAAACAAATGTGTCATGACCCTCCACCATCTACCATGGAAACCTTTCTATATGCCCGCCTTTGTTGCAGCATCCAAGCATGTCACCCCACACACCCCTCCGAGCTAGTGACATTGGCCCCACTGCACCAAATCTTATGTGCGTCCTCTGCCTCGCACTTGGTGTCCACACTCTATCATACTTTGTATATGGACACTGTCTATCCCCTGTGCGCAGCCCATGCAAAATGGGCGGCCGAACTAGGTCACAACCTCACTGATAAACAGTGGTCAATCTGCAGCAAACAGATGGAGCAAGTCTCCTCCAATGCCAGGCTCTGCATCATCCATTATCGATTCCTACACCGCAGCTACTACACTCCGGTCAGACTCCACAATTTTGGGTTATGTCACACAAACAGATGCAATAGATGTAAAGTAGAACATGCTGATTTCCTGCACCTTGCTTGGATATGTCCTGCAGTATTTACCTATTGACCACAGGTCCTCACGGCCCTGGACTCTATGACATCGCAACTATCTCCAGATCACCACTTATAACTCTCCTTGGGTACATTGAACACATCCCTGCCAAACATCGGGGGTTTGTGTCCTTCTCTCTTGTGTTGGCTGAGCGGCGAGAGGCCTGCAACTGGGGCAGGGGCCAAGCACCTAAATTTAAGGATTGGCTGGGAGACATGAATCTTTGGGAGGAGCAACTCTGCACCTATGCTGAATTACTTCCTCACTCCTCACGACCCCGCAACATTTGGAGCCCACTGCAGACATACCTACTGAAACATCCTATCAATGCTTCGGACTGGTCATGAGACCTGCTCACCTTGCCCCCTGAGCATACTCAAATTGGTTCCCACTGTGGCCCCTGCTTGTAATGGCCCTGTGGAATGCGCCCTCTTTCCCCCTATCCTAGGTAATCTATCTTCAATCCCCCTGACATCCTGCATATGATGGCGGTCTTTATAGCGATTCTGTGAACTGATTCTTTACTCTTCCATATGCCTTCTTACTGTTCATTGGTAATGTGTATTTGTGCTCACTAATTGCTGTCATTTGCTCTTATTGCTACAGATGTATTTTCATTCATGATATTTTATTATTGTCCATGATACGGCTGTATATTCACTGCAACTGCTGAAATCTTAATTGTATGTCATTGTTGAAAAGTCCAATAAAAAAAAAGGAATTCAATAGACAGCACCACATAAAAACATTAAAACTAATTAATTCTTCACATCACAGTAGATAACTCACTATCTAAATACCTCTATAAAAAGATTTAATAGAATCTCAATATCTCTATTACAATGCATATTAATAATTCACTTTTGGACACATTACTTTGTCACTAACACCCCCATTTCTCAACTATGAGGTCAGAGCATCACCACCCTGACCCCTTCTGTGGACCTCCACACAAATTTTCAGCCCTGGGAACCATTCCCAATAGATATAATGGCAGCCATAAATTTCTGTCCAGGTTGCATCCAGCCAATCAGAGCATATCAGTTGGCGCGTGAATTCATGATTCATTGTGAAATCTCTGCAAAATATCCACAGCCAGAGACATCACTATAATTTTCAACTTAAATTTCTCAACAACTATTGAATGGATTTACACTAAATAAACAAAAGGAACTTCCTTGAAGCAACATCTACCTCCATGCCAAACCTTATGTAAGTCTGTTCAGAGGTTTAGGCTGTGGTGTGTCTTAAGGATCCTATGGGAATAAACATTACAAGTGCAAGCTTATTTCACAACCCAATTCTCAGTACCTACTGCATGGATCACCCCTGAGCTTTCCTTTTTTCCTTTTTAATTTTTTTTTTATTCACAGCAGCAAATTACATACAGCTTTATATCATCAAAATAATGAAGAATACATACAATACATCCAGGCATAAATAAGTAAAAGGCAGCTCGGACCAGTAAACCAGAATTACACAAATATCCCATATACCGTTCAATACATTTCGAATCAATCCTTGTAATATTCACGAAAAGCCCCCCAAATATTTATACCAATCTGTCTCTTATTAAGACCTTTAATAGAAAATAGCCCCATTCCAATTTATACAAATTATACATTCGAGCTCTCCATACTTTCTGCAGCCACTCAGCTGCAATGCATAGATGAGCTACAGTCACAGAGAAAAAGAGCAAATATCGATGTTGATTAAAAACATTCAGAGAACTATTTGTAGGCGTCTTTCCCAATAGCATCATGGCAATGGTCAGAGGAAACTATATAACAAATGAAAACAACTTTTCTATATCTGTGATATATCTATGTAATTGATCACATTTGAAAAAAACATGAATACTGTCCGCATCGCCCTCCCCGCAGCAAAAACATTTCCCCTCGCCCCCACTCCCCCACTTAGCCATCAGTGCGGGAGTATAATATAAATCAAATAAAGTCTTAAAAAACTGAATTTTCAAATATGCGGACATCAATAATTCTCTAGACATACCAATGAGTTCCTGAATCAAAATATCTGATTCTCCCAGTCCTTCAATCCATTTCCTATTATGCCTATCAAGGTCATCTGGCCTTCCAGCAAGCAAAATCTGATATAGAGCTCCAATTTTAAACTGTCGTCTAACCCCCTCTACAACATCATCAGGTCGCATATTAACCTTGATTCGAAATAAAAAGTCCCTAATTTGCACAAATTTAAAGAACTGTGCTCTGGGACGATCGTATTGTAAGGCTAGTACATCAAATGTTTTACATAAACCGTCAGGAGAATACAAGTCCCATAATTGCCTAATACCTTTCTTCCTCCACTTTTGAGAAACATTATTCCCAAATATTCCCCGCAAATATTTAACTGCAGTCAGGGGAGTACAATATGAGATTTTCCCCAGTGTCTTTAATTTTCGAATAGTTTTCCAAACTTTAAACGCACGAATCAATACTTTTAGATCGTGTGCGTTTGAAATAACTACCATCCAATTCTATGAACAAGCACTGTTTACCAATTGGACCTATAAGAATTTCAAAAATTGTAGGTGCCGAAGCATAATTAACCGCTCCCTCCCCAGTGATTAACACCCGCATTTTCAGTAAAAAACATGTTACAAAATATAAAGCAAAAACAGGTACCGCAAGGCCCTCTCTCTCAAGAGGTAAGGTCATAAATCTCATCGCACGTCTGGGCCTGCCAGGACTCCATATAAATTTCCGACAGATAGACTGCAAGTATTGAAATCTGGGCTTTGACACTTCCAGGGGTATCGACCTAAATATATAAAGGACCTTGGGGAGGACATTCATTTTAAGGATATTACAATGTCCAATCACTGTAAAATACAAACGGTCCCACCTATCCTGAGAGGCTTTTACTTTATGGATAAGCAGGTTCCAATTTGCATCCATTAGGTCAGACATCGAGTCTCTAATTTGTATACCCAAATAGGTCACCTCTCTGACTACCCTTTCGTCTTTCCATAATATACTATCAGAGCATAGAATTTGCATTTTCGACTCATTTAATTTATATCCAGCAACCGAGCCAAATTCTTTGGCTAAATGCTCAATCTTCTTAATCACCAGAGATGGATTCACTGTCGTCACAGCTATATCGTCCGCATAGGCAAAAAAAACAGAAAATTGATAATCATACACCTGAAATGTAGGAATACAGATATTATGCTACAGTTTTTATATAAAAGGATTTATATAAAGGGCAAACAATAGGGGTGAGCAAGGGCAACCCTGTCGGGTGCCCCTAGTTATGGTCACCGTCTCAAAAACCAGCCCCATTACAGATATCCCAGCAATTGGATCTCTATATAGCACCTGCAAAGCTACAATACATTTTTTACCAAATCCAATTTTCTCCAAAAGTTGCAACAGGTGATCCCATTGGACGCGGTCAAACGCTTTCTCTGCGTCCAATAAAATCAATGCTAAATACCTCTTTTCAGTCCCTGCAATATCAAATAACGTTACGACTTTGTTCACATGTGCCACCGTACCCCGCTTAGGAATAATACCATGTTGGCTCAATGAGACCAGGGGCGTTATAATTCTAGACAAACGAATGGCCAAAATTTTGGGGTATATTTTATTATCACTATTCAATAAAGAGATTGGGCGATATGATCTCACTAGTTCCGGCGGCTTGTCCTTTTTACAAAACACAGCGATCGTAGCATCTGACCATGACCTGGGTGGATGTCCGGCCTGTGCTAACTGTACTACCTTTAACATCTCTTCTTTAATTAAATGAAAAAACATCCTATAAACCTCCACCGGAATCCTGTCAGGCCCTGCCGCTTTGCCCAGTGCCAAACTTTTAACTGCAAATTCCAGTTCTTCCATAGTGATCGGCCACTCAAGTTGCTCCGCAAAAGAGGGATCTAATAATTTTAATCCCTCTTCAAACAATACATTCTGATCCCCAGCAGTTCCCTGCTGACCCCCGAGCTTTCCATGACAATGAGAACCAACCTTCACAATTTTTGGGGCATATTTCATGAAGATTGGTCAAACGATGCCAAATGTATCGCCAAGTAAAAAATGCTTTTCATATGGAAACATGGTCCTAACTTTAACTCAGTAGGTAATATATGTATTTATGCATGTATATATATATATATATATATATATATATATATATATATATATATATATATATATATATATATTCACTGAAAAAAACATAGGTTTTAGGGGTGTTATAGTTAGCTAGACATTTCACTCGTATAAAATCATTGAAATTCCCTCGTTATAGTTAGTTAGCCCGCAATCCACTGCTGATGATGTCACATATTACATCATTCATGACATGTATTTTTGCAGTCATTTTTATGTAAATTGTCCAATGGTAATCCTATGAAATGATAAGAATAAATTCCTCAGAGGTTGAATTATCTTTTTAAAACTTTGGCTTTAAAAATATTACGTAGGAATTTGGTAATTCGAAAGGCAAACGTTGTTTGAAAAGCAACATAGCATCATTACAATGATTCCAGCCTTTCTCATTTTTTAGATAGGCAGTGTAATGTTCGGATTTTATTGAAGGACCATCGTGGAAAATTATTGCTACTGCTACAAAAGTCCTTCCTGATATTGATAGTTGTGTAGCTACAAAATGTTTTATTAAAGTGTCCAATTTTCTTCCGTCAGCTGTACTACGTTGCATCATTAAAATTATATATTTTCCATATCTTTGTATAAATAATGTTGATAACATTTCTGATTTGCAATGGCTGCACTTCATGTTTTGGTTTGCACCATAAATATTTCACTGAAAGACACTGATTTACAGTCCGGTAATGTCAAATATAGAAATGTTTCAGTATCTACATTAGTGTTGCATGTATAGATACAATTTTCACATTGATGTTCCCATTTATAACAAAGGCCAAAAATATCTACACATTTATTTTCCAATACTGTAAGCATATGCATTAGAAATATTCCTGAGCATCTTTTTAGATATTTTGTGTAAATTGTGTAGAACCAGAACATACATCCAAAAGATTATGAACATCAGAAAACCTTTGTATTTTACTTTTATCTGTTCTCAATTTTTCATGAACAGAATGCAACAAAGAACAAAATCTTTTTTCACGATTCTCCATAATTTGCTTTTGCAAACCTTCAAGAAAGAAAACAACATTGACCACTACATTAGCATAGCAGTTGACACCACAACTATTCTCAAAACTGATAACCAACAATCTCTTCAACAGTGTCCTTTTTCTTTTTGCTTGAAATCCCATTATCTTTTTTTCCCTTCTCTACACCTTCAGTACAGATATTCTCATACCTTATTTTTTGACCAACCACACGCTTTTCAAATACAGGATATTGACCTAAATTAGGAGCATATAATCTTCTTAACCTATTGTACTTTTTGAAACAATTGGCATCTGCAGTAATCTTAGAATCATCAAAATCAATCAAAAACAAACCAGATAATAATCTGACTCGCGACAAAGCAACATATGCCATACCCTCTTTAAACTCAGTATTTCCAATGTTCACCAAAGCACTGTCAACACTAAAATCTTGAGATTTATGAATAGTCACTGCATATGCCAGAGAAAGTGGAAACTGTTTTCTACGGACATATAAATCTTTAACAAGCTACAAACGAACAGAACAACAACCAATTTGTTTCACTTCTTCAATCTGATAAAATTTAATCTGTAAGAGTTCAATACCATCTTTCTTTTGATAATTAACAAAATCCACAACTTTGCCCATTGCTCTATTAACTAAACCTTTTTCTACATCCAAATTGCGCCTACAAATTATCCGACAGTTTCTACATGCATATAGACTCTTTTCTAAACCAGCAGTTTTAGATATTGATTTTTCTAAAGAATCCAATTTTGTCTTCAATTTTTCACCCAAAACAATAGTGATTCCTTCATGCTCTATTTTATTGATGGCTTCCATTTTTATTATTTCTTCATTTTTCAGTTTCAAAAGTTGTTCGTTGAATATAGAAAACTCACACTGTGTTGGTATTAAGTAGATTACAGATTTGTTTTCTGCAATTTTCATGTATATTTTCTTAGGAAGTACGTTTTCATTTGGAAACAAATCGGAAAGAAATCGAGTCTGCAAAGCTTGTTTGCATGTTCAGTTAGTAGTCCAATTCTTATATCTTGGAGAATAGTTCCATAAACAACATCGTTTGCCTGTCGCATATTTGTAATGAGTTCTTTGTATTCCAAATATGACCAAATGTTCACGTTTCCAACACTACCCAGAGACTTCTGGTGTCTTCATGCACAAGTGTTTTAAATACTGGTTGTCCTTTTACAGGAGTCAGTTGCAGTAGATCTCCCAAAACTATGACATGTTTTCTTCCAAATAACACGTCGTACTCTGTTTTAAGAATTAGCTGCATTCTTAAATGCACAAACGCAAGCATTAAGTTTGATACCATGCTTACCTCATCAATAATGAGAAGTTTCATTTTCTTCAAGACTCTTGAAACTTCACAACAAGCTTCTCCAGATAGCTTGTGGTATTCCAATTTGTTTTCATGCTCTACAGGTAGCATTAGTAAATGATGTAAAGTAATTCCTTTAATGTTGTGTGCTGCCAACCTTTCTCACTGCACCATCAGGATTCAAGCAAGCCGGGCCGAAGACGGCTGAAATGCCAGAAACCGGTCCCCGGTAGCTTGTCTCCTTTCTGGTGAAGGATTGGCTTGGTAGTTTAGTCTGCCCTGTTCCCATGATGCACTGGGCCAGGGACAGACTGATTTGCATATAGCCAGGTTCTGAGCTGGGATGGTGCAGTGAGATAAATAACGGTGATGGATCAAGCCCTGATCTTTAGACTGGGTAAGAGTGGTCTGCTTAATTCAGACACTCTGTTCATCACCACCCCCTTTTCTGAATCGTTTTTGGCCACTATATGTGTGGCAGGGTATACTCAGACATGAGTCCCTTTCTCACTGCACCATCAGGATTCAAGCAAGCCGGGCCGAAGACGGCTGAAATGCCAGAAACCGGTCCCCGGTAGCTTGTCTCCTTTCTGGTGAAGGATTGGCTTGGTAGTTTAGTCTGCCCTGTTCCCATGATGCACTGGGCCAGGGACAGACTGATTTGCATATAGCCAGGTTCTGAGCTGGGATGGTGCAGTGAGATAAATAACGGTGATGGATCAAGCCCTGATCTTTGGACTGGGTAAGAGTGGTCTGCTTAATTCAGACACTCTGTTCATCACCACCCCCTTTTCTGAATCGTTTTTGGCCACTATATATGTGGCAGGGTATACTCAGACATGAGTCCCTTTCTCACTGCACCATCAGGATTCAAGCAAGCCGGGCCGAAGACGGCTGAAATGCCAGAAACCGGTCCCCGGTAGCTTGTCTCCTTTCTGGTGAAGGATTGGCTTGGTAGTTTAGTCTGCCCTGTTCCCATGATGCACTGGGCCAGGGACAGTCTGATTTGCATATAGCCAGGTTCTGAGCTGGGATGGTGCAGTGAGATAAATAACGGTGATGGATCAAGCCCTGATCTTTGGACTGGGTAAGAGTGGTCTGCTTAATTCAGACACTCTGTTCATCACCACCCCCTTTTCTGAATCGTTTTTGGCCACTATATGTGTGGCAGGGTATACTCAGACATGAGTCCCTTTCTCACTGCACTATCAGGATTCAAGCAAGCTGGGCCGAAGACGGCTGAAATGCCAGAAACCGGTCCCCGGTAGCTTGTCTCCTTTCTGGTGAAGGATTGGCTTGGTAGTTTAGTCTGCCCTGTTCCCATGATGCACTGGGCCAGGGACAGACTGATTTGCATATAGCCAGGTTCTGAGCTGGGATGGTGCAGTGAGATAAATAACGGTGATGGATCAAGCCCTGATCTTTGGACTGGGTAAGAGTGGTCTGCTTAATTCAGACACTCTGTTCATCACCACCCCCTTTTCTGAATCTTTTTTGGCCACTATATGTGTGGCAGGGTATACTCAGACATGAGTCCCTTTCTCACTGCACCATCAGGATTCAAGCAAGCCGGGCCGAAGATGGCTGAAATGCCAGAAACCGGTCCCCGGTAGCTTGTCTCCTTTCTGGTGAAGGATTGGCTTGGTAGTTTAGTCTGCCCTGTTCCCATGATGCACTGGGCCAGGGACAGACTGATTTGCATATAGCCAGGTTCTGAGCTGGGATGGTGCAGTGAGATAAATAACGGTGATGGATCAAGCCCTGATCTTTGGACTGGGTAAGAGCGGTCTGCTTAATTCAGACACTCTGTTCCTCACCACCCCCTTTTCTGAATCGTTTTTGGCCACTATATGTGTGGCAGGGTATACTCAGACATGAGTCCCTTTCTCACTGCACCATCAGGATTCAAGCAAGCCGGGCCGAAGACGGCTGAAATGCCAGAAACCGGTCCCCGGTAGCTTGTCTCCTTTCTGGTGAAGGATTGGCTTGGTAGTTTAGTCTGCCCTGTTCCCATGATGCACTGGGCCAGGGACAGACTGATTTGCATATAGCCAGGTTCTGAGCTGGGATGGTGCAGTGAGATAAATAACGGTGATGGATCAAGCCCTGATCTTTGGACTGGGTAAGAGTGGTCTGCTTAATTCAGACACTCTGTTCATCACCACCCCCTTTTCTGAATCGTTTTTGGCCACTATATGTGTGGCAGGGTATACTCAGACATGAGTCCCTTTCTCACTGCACCATCAGGATTCAAGCAAGCCGGGCCGAAGACGGCTGAAATGCCAGAAACCGGTCCCCGGTAGCTTGTCTCCTTTCTGGTGAAGGATTGGCTTGGTAGTTTAGTCTGCCCTGTTCCCATGATGCACTGGGCCAGGGACAGACTGATTTGCATATAGCCAGGTTCTGAGCTGGGATGGTGCAGTGAGATAAATAACGGTGATGGATCAAGCCCTGATCTTTGGACTGGGTAAGAGTGGTCTGCTTAATTCAGACACTCTGTTCATCACCACCCCCTTTTCTGAATCGTTTTTGGCCACTATATGTGTGGCAGGGTATACTCAGACATGAGTCCCTTTCTCATTGCACCATCAGGATTCAAGCAAGCCGGGCCGAAGACGGCTGAAATGCCAGAAACCGGTCCCCGGTAGCTTGTCTCCTTTCTGGTGAAGGATTGGCTTGGTAGTTTAGTCTGCCCTGTTCCCATGATGCACTGGGCCAGGGACAGACTGATTTGCATATAGCCAGGTTCTGAGCTGGGATGGTGCAGTGAGATAAATAACGGTGATGGATCAAGCCCTGATCTTTGGACTGGGTAAGAGTGGTCTGCTTAATTCAGACACTCTGTTCATCACCACCCCCTTTTCTGAATCGTTTTTGGCCACTATATGTGTGGCAGGGTATACTCAGACATGAGTCCCTTTCTCACTGCACCATCAGGATTCAAGCAAGCCGGGCCGAAGACGGCTGAAATGCCAGAAACCGGTCCCCGGTAGCTTGTCTCCTTTCTGGTGAAGGATTGGCTTGGTAGTTTAGTCTGCCCTGTTCCCATGATGCACTGGGCCAGGGACAGACTGATTTGCATATAGCCAGGTTCTGAGCTGGGATGGTGCAGTGAGATAAATAACGGTGATGGATCAAGCCCTGATCTTTGGACTGGGTAAGAGTGGTCTGCTTAATTCAGACACTCTGTTTATCACCACCCCCTTTTCTGAATCGTTTTTGGCCACTATATGTGTGGCAGGGTATACTCAGACATGAGTCCCTTTCTCACTGCACCATCAGGATTCAAGCAAGCCGGGCCGAAGATGGCTGAAATGCCAGAAACCGGTCCCCGGTAGCTTGTCTCCTTTCTGGTGAAGGATTGGCTTGGTAGTTTAGTCTGCCCTGTTCCCATGATGCACTGGGCCAGGGACAGACTGATTTGCATATAGCCAGGTTCTGAGCTGGGATGGTGCAGTGAGATAAATAACGGTGATGGATCAAGCCCTGATCTTTGGACTGGGTAAGAGTGGTCTGCTTAATTCAGACACTCTGTTCATCACCACCCCCTTTTCTGAATCGCCAACCCAGTTGGAGCAGTGACAACACAAGACAAATGCGACTCAGTTATTTTCTGTAGATAACTGGTGATTACTTTAATTAAGAAACTATTTCCTGTTCCAGCTTGTCCACTCACATACATTCGGATAGGTTGAAATGACGTGCATGAGCACTCTTTCTTTTCATGAAATAATCCATGGTCAATCCTTGTCCCACTGGCTCATATATTTGTTTTTGCTCAACATTTAATTGAGCAAGTTTCCTAAGTTAGTTACATCTTCTTGACCTTGATGCATTGCTGTTTCCATTCATGGTGATTGCTGCTTCATTTTCAACAATTGGTTGTCCAGGTGGATCTTGACTCAGCGCAATTGTAGCTTCTTGATCAATTTCATTGTTCAACATTTTCACATAATTTGCAAAAGCACTGCATTGTATGCTATCTTTACAAGCATTAAAGGAATCTTCATAGCTCTGGAAATCTCCAAGTAATTCTACTTCTAAACGCCATGGTTTGAATAGTTGCAAAAGGGCTAAATAGTAAAATTCCCTTTTATCAGCAGTGTCGCAACTCAGCTTCCTGTGATTAATCAATTTTCCTTTCGTTTGTTTTCACCAAACATCCTTTGGAACCAATGACTCCATATTTTCCATCATTGATGTTGTCTGTAGTATTCCGTTTAAAAGTGTAGTTTTACAGCACTTCATAGACACACATGTTCTCAAGATGATTACTTCTGTTGGGTAATATGTGTCCAACATATTCATTTTCAAAATATCTGTGCTTTCTGGATATTTTGGGGCTAAATATTCAACTTCTTGTACAGATTTCAGTACTCGATTTCGCATTGCTGCAAGACCTAGACTCACATAAAGGATTCTTCTAGATTTGGAGTATAGACTTGCAGATGATAACCGATCTGAGCATTCATAGACTCCAATTTCTCAATGCGATAACATCTTCAAACTGAAACTGTATAATTTCTTACTGAGAGTCTTCTCGTGAGAAGTCTCTTACCACATTTCTTTCAATTCTGTCTTTTCTGATTTTGTAATATAGGACGTGACATATCGAGCAACAGCAATGGAATTTTCCGCAACATATTTAATATCTATGTTAGCATTCCACATGGACAAAATGACTGGGTTGTAGTCATTTATGTATTTTGACTCTTCGTTATTTCTTAAGTTGTAGGTATTGTTTGGAGACTTTCTTGTGATGGAGACTTTCTCGCAAAGATAATAATAATAATAATACATTTTATAAAGCGCATGGTTACACTGGGAGCAGTGTGTCCCCGCGCTGAGTGTGGCAGGCCCTAACCAACAGGCAAATCATCCCCACCCAGTACTCTACTACTAACCTCCTCAATCTCTAGCCAGAAGAAAACAGGTAGGTTTTGAGTTGTTTCCGAAAGATACTTTCGACGTCTCTAATCTCATTTTATGTGGAAGATTATTCCAGTGTTGGGCAGCTTGTACTCGGAAGGAGCATCCGCCCATTCGAGCTCTTCTGAATCTAGGAACCTTCACCAGCCCTTTCCCGGAAGATCTCAGATCGCGGACCGGGATGTAGGGGTTCAGTAGATCCAACAGATAGGATGGCCCCTTTCCCTGCATGATACGATGGCTGAGCAGTAAGGTCTTATAGAGCACCCGTTGTTTGATCGGAAGCCAGTGGAGGGATTCCAGGGCTTTCTTATATGATGCTCCTCTGGGCAGTTTCAAGATCATACGAGCCGCCATATTCTGTATCCGCTGAAGCCTAGTGATACATCTGTTGTTGGCTCCTAAATACAGAACGTCCCCATAGTCCAATCTCGAAGAGAGAAGAGCATGGACTATGGTCTTTCTGGCTGTAGTGGGGAGTAATTCCAATGTTTCCGCATGTTTCTCAAAATGCCGAAACATTGTCCGGCCACCCGAGTGGTGTGTTGCTCAAAGGAGATCTTGTTATCTATCCAGATACCCAGGTTCTTCACTTGTTCACTAGGTATGGGTAGAGGCCCCAACACTTGTGGCCACCAAGCCGATGTCCACACCGATGGTGAATGCCCCACCACCAGCACCTCTGTCTTACTGCCATTTAATTTCAAGCAGTTGTTAGCCATCCAGTCTGCTACGGCATGGAGGCACCCTGAGAAGTTGTTTGCTGCTGCCCCATCTGCCTGTGCAAGAGACACCACAAGTTGGGTGTCATCTGCTTAGGTTACTACTTGAACCCCAAACCTCTCCGTAATCTCTGCTATAGATGTTTCATATAGATTGAAGAGGGTGGGGCTCAAGATAGGCCCTTGTGGCACTCCCTGGTTTAACATAATACTCTTAGACCGATGAGGGCCTTGGGCGACTTGGAAGCTCTGGTCCCGCAGGAACGATTCTAGCCACTCCAAAACTCTGCCCCTTACTCCTCCTTTTTTCAGACACTGCAGCAAGATGTGATGTGCTACAGTGTCGAAAGCCGCGCTTAGGTCTAAAAGGATCAGCGCTGTGGTATGGCCTTCGTCCACCAACTTGCGTATGGTTTCAGTGTTATGTTATGTTATGTTATAACGTTTTATTGAGCGCGAACAGCTGCCCCAGCAACGAGGCGTCCCGGCGCTAAACTATAACAAAACCAAAAGGGGGAGATGGAGCGGAGAGGGCAATAAGAAGTTAGGATGGGGAGAAAAGGAATGTTTTGATCGGATAAGAGTAGGGCTGATTCGGTCGAGTAGGATGCCCGAAAACCTGATTGGGTGGGGTGTAAAAGTTTGCAGGTTTCGATGTGATCTGTCAATTGATTATTGATGACTTTCTCTGCGATTTTAGAAAAATTGGGGAGGAGGGAAATTGGTCGTAGATTGTCTAATTGTTCCGCACTGATGTGAGGTTTTTTTTTTAGTGGAAGTACCACTGCCTCTTGTCATACTGATGGAACACTGCCTGAACCAAAGGAAAGATCCAGTAAATAGCGTATGTGAGGATCCAGAATGCTTATACTTTCCCTAAGTATTTTAGCGGGTGCTGGATCCTTGGGGGAGCCTGATTTAATTTTGGAGGCTATGTCAATTAAGATGTCCTCCTGGGGAGTGTTAAAGGATACTAGTAACTCAGATCCTTCAGGGTTAATATTGACATCCTCTGTCATGGGCTTTGTTCTAGCTTCACCTGGAAATGAGGAGTACATTTTCCCCACTTTATCAGCAAAAAATTGAGCCACTTGGTCACATGATTCCACCGAGCCTTCCAGTGGGCCGGCGCTGCTGGAAAGGGAGCCCACTTCCTTGAACACAGCAAACAGTTCTTTCATTGAGTTCTCCGCACTCTCTCCGGAGAGGGCAGGGAAGACCGGACCGCCCAGACACACACACTTGGGGGAACCATGACCCAAGACGCCTCAAGTAAGGGGGGGGTGGGGGGCTTGCTCACCTTGAACTGGGAGGGATGAAAAGGGAGAGGGGTGTGGGGGGGGAGGGGGCGGGGCTCACCCAGCTTACATTACTAACTACCGATAAAATTACACATACTAGTAACTTTTCGTCAAAGCCACAAATACAACTTAGACAGCCAGAATAAAAAAAAAAAAAAAGAAAAAAAAAAAGAGTTCTCCGCACTCTCTATCCTGTCTTTATAGTGTTCCGTCCGATGTTTCCTAATCAAGGCATGATAGCCTTTAAGCTTAACTTTATAGGCCATCCTATCTGCCACCGAATAACCTTTCCTCCAGCGTCTCTCAAGTTTTTTACATGCGGCCTTTTCCTTGACAAGCTCGGGCCCAAACCATGGTGCAGATTTAGATTGGCTCCATGGTCTGTTATTGGTCCACGGGGCTGTATGATCAAGGGCTTTCAAGATGCGGTTATCCAGCATTTCGCAGGCTGTCTCTATCTCTTGTCCTACTGGGGGTCCACCCTGTTCCATAAGGTCATTAAATTTCGCTCTAGAAAATCCTACCCATTTCCTGCGTCTCGTTGTCTCATCGGCCTTATGTGCTTTCCCCCTTTTTACCGCAACCTGAAAGGGAATCGGGTAGTGGTCTGACCATACCACAGGCACCGGAGTATCTATATTCAACAGTTCCCAGTTGGAAAAAATAGGATCCAATAAGTGCCCATATTCATGAGTGGGGAGCTGATATTTAAGCGTCATTTGCATAGCTGCAAGCTCATTACGCATTTCCCTGGCTTCTATGTTAGAGGGATCATTCAAATGGAAATTTAGATCCCCTAAAGCAACAGCCTTTCATACTTTAAGGCAGGTTGTATCAAATGTTCTATCAGGCTTTCAGTGAATTTGGTCCCAGGACCTGGGGGCCTATAGGTCAGAAACCCTTTCCAGATTTGGCTGTCTTGACATGAGATGGAAAAGAAACCAGATTCACTTTCTTTAATATCCACTGGCTTCAGCGTGCAGTAGATTTCTGTTTTGGCAATTATAGCTATTTCGCCTCCATGCCCCACGGGTCTATCAATCCTCTTGATCTCATACCCAGGTGGTAGTGCGTCTATTATGTCGGGTGCAGAGTCTTCGTTAAGCCAGGTTTGGGTAAGAAACAGGGCATCTAGCTGTCCATCTATTAGTAGGTCATGGACCTCCATTTTGTGTTTCCCTAGGGAATGGCAGTTAATGAGGGATAATTTCAGTCTCTCCTCAACATTCGCCATATTGCGCTGCTGGGCCAGAGTGAAAAAACAATGGTTACATCGATCTTGTCTAGAGACCATTGTAATGCTATGACAACATTCCTCCCCAACTCCCTGCCTTAGGGCCAAGAGTTGTTTGGCACTATATGTAATTATGGTGGGAGTATCGGCAAGGGGTCTGGCCCCTAGCCCTGGTCGGCCGCGGACGGGCGCAGACGGGCTTGTCTTTGGCGCGTCTTCGGCGCGAAGACGGCACGCCTGCTGCGCGCGTCAGCTGCGCGTTCGCTGGGGCATAGCTCCTTTAAGCTAGAGCGCTCCCAACAACTAGAGCGCTAACCTCCCCAACCGGAAGTTCCTGGCTCTACCTGCCCGCCCTCCACGCAATGGTACTAGCTACCGCGTCGGACAAGGGCGGGGAGGAAGGAACGCCGAGCTCATGCCTCCAGGTAAGTGCCCTCCCAGTATTGCTGTAGTTATTAAAATTATTCCTATTAGGTAAAACAATTTGCATTTTTAAAATTGGTGCGAGAACCTGATGGGGGTGCTTTCGCAATCGGTCAAGCTTGCCACCAGCAGCTCAGGGTGACACTGCCACTGCCCACCTTCGCCATCCCGCGGCCGCCGAATTCTGCCTCCTTTAAGCTTGAGCGCTCCCAACAACTAGAGCGCTAACCTCACCAACCAGAAGTGCCTGGCTCTACCTGCCCGCCCTCCGCGCAACGGTACTAGCTACCTCGTCAGACTAGGGCGGGGAGGAAGGAACGACGAGCTCAGGCCTCCAGGTAAGTGCTGAGTGCCCCCCAGTACCCTCCCAGTATTGCTGTAGTTATTAAAAGTATTCCCGTTAGGTAAAACAATTTGCAGTTTTAAAATTGGTGCCAGAACCTGATGGGGGTGCTTTCGCAATCGGTCAGGCTTGCCACCAACATCTCAGGGTGACACTGCCACTGCCCACCTTCGCCGTCCATATAACATCTGACATGCGATGACATAAAACTGTTCACTCTTCCTTGGGACATTGCAGGACGTGGAAATGCAAAACGACATTTGTTGTAGAACTTGTCCTTAAATTTGTACTTTCGTCAACAGTATTTCAACATCAGTGGCTTTGGAATCATAACACTTGTGCCCTTAAGTTGTTTTCTTCTGTGCTTTTGGGTACATCACATGTTGCATATTGTTCAATAAAACCCAAAACAGTATCATCCGCATCTGTTCCAAATTTGGGAGCTCCTTAATCCATAACAGCATATGTATATGAGGAGCACCTCTTGCTTGATACTCCTTTCTCCAAAAGAAATCCACAACTTCTCCAAGAGGAGGATTTTTTATATTGCAGATAAAATACATCATAGCCTCAATTCTATGATTAAAATACCTGCATACTTTAACAGGATCCAAAGAGCACAATTCTCCAGGTGTCTTGTATTCAATATTTTTCATATTGGAATTTGCCTCTCGAAGAAATTCTAGCAAATCATCTCAAGCGTACTCAGCACAGCTTAGGGTAAGGAACCATGTTGGAGTTCCTAAGTACCGTAGCATACATTTCAGTTCTCCATGACGACTGTACCAATATTCATTAGTCCCACGCTGACATGCCATTAAATTAATGAGCTGAGATTCTAGATGATCATCTCTCCGGTGCACTTTATCCATAAAATCTTTTGCAGATACTTTTTGCAGGTGTGTTCCAGTTTTTAGAATATGATTCATTGCATATGAAAGTCCAGACAAGTCACTTTCAATCAAAAGATGAAATATATAAGGGATACATTGTCGAAATCTTGGATCTTCTGCATATAATCTTGTTGTTCGATAGTCAGATGCAGGAATCTGCACAGGACGTTCATCATATCGTCCTCCTTTTCCAGTTGAGAACAACTGTGGAAAACAACGAGCTTCCAAGCTCTCTTCCCATACACTCATACGAGTTCCTTTTGCTTTTTTCATTTGGAACAAATTAAATGAAATTAAATGAAATGGAGTTTTATAAAGCGCATTTCTACCCGGAGGCCTCGTAGCGCTGAGGACGGGTGGGAGGGGGTGCTGCCAACTAAGAATAACTGAAAGAGAAGTGTTTTCAGTTTTTTACGAAATTCAAGAAGATCAGGTTCGCTGCGCAAGGTGAGAGGTAGGGAATTCCAGTCAGAGGCAGCATCCCATGAAAAGGAACGGCCTCCCCATCTAGCTCGTTTGATTTTTCTAGTTAAAGCCAGAAAGGTAGTACTGGAGCGTAAAGCTCTAGGAGGGTGGTACGGGGTGACTAGGGAACAAATCATTGCAGGGCCTTTTGCCACATGGCTTTGTGCATTATGCACATTGCCTTAAATTTTATCCTGGCCTGTATGGGCAGCCAGTGTAGTTTCCTCAAGGCGGCAGTCCCCGAGTGTCTTCGGGGAAGTCCAAGGAGGAGACGTGCCGCAGCATTCTGGGTGACCTGGAGTTTTTTAATAGAGCTCACCGGAGCGCCCAGATAGAGGGCGTTCCCATAGTCAAGACGGGACAGGATGATTGCCTGCACCATTAACCTCCGGGCCTGCAAAGGGAGGAGAGGCAGGATTTTTCTCAGCATCCTCATCAGACCAAAGCATGTGGCAGAGAGTATGGTGGCTTGCTGGTTAAAGCTTAGGTTCTTGTCAAGCCATATTCCAAGAACTTTTGATCTGGTCTTTCGACTCTGTGGGGGAGACCCATGCAGATCGGCCAGTCAATGGTGGCTCTGGGTAAGATGGATTTTCCCAGAAACATCAGTTCTGTTTTTTCCCTATCTAATTTTAAATGGGAAAGTGCCATCCATTTGGTTATTGCTTCCAGACAGCTGCCCAGATTGCTGGAGGTGCCCTCAAGGTGGTTCAGGGCCACCACTAATTGGGTGTCGTCTGCGTAGGTTGCAATTTCAAAGCCATAGGGACATACTATTTCTGCCAACGGCTCCATATAAACATTAAAAAGGGTAGGGCTTAAGGAGGAGCCCTGGGGCACTCCGCGATTGAGGGGCCATGCTTTGGATTGAGTGGCACCCTCTGCCACCTGAAACATCCGGCCTTCTAAGAAGGACTGCAGCAGGTTGAGGGCCTGGCCTGCAACTTCGAGGTGTTTTAATTGGGATGTCAGAATATTATGGTCTACGATATCAAAGGCGGCACTCAGATCTAACAGCACAATTGCCGTAGTGCCGCCTTGATCCATGTGCCTCCGGGCCAATTCAGTTACCGTCAACAGGGCGACCTCGGTCCCAAGATTAGGGCGGAAGCCTGCTTGGGAATCATGGAGTAGGTGGTTAAACTCCAGATAGTTGACCAGAATGGAATTGATATACTTCTCAAGAAGCTTGGTCATCCATGGGAGAAGGGGGATCAGCCGATAGTTAGCCATGGTTGCTGGGTCGAGGTTAGATTTTTTCAAGAGTGCTCTGACCTGGGCGCACTTCCATGCCTGTTGTGGTATTGCTGTGGTAATTAAGGTATTCAGGATATTTAAGATGAATGTTCTGGTAGTATCCGCAACCCGCAGCAGATGGCGAGGGGGGCAGGATCAGTGGGAGAGCCTGATGACACTTTTACCATTAATGCATTATGGGAGTCCTCATTAAGCAATGGGATTTCCATTAACTGGCAGTTGGAGTTTGAGAGGGAATTATCCGCTCCCGGAGAAATATGTTCATTTGAAGTGAAGGAGAGAGAAATAGACCGTATTTTTTGGAAGCAGTACTCTGCCTGTTCGTCACAACGATTTTGTGCTTCTTTAGGGTTAGGGAGATTAGATGGAGTGTTAATCAGAGTTTTAGCAATTCAAAATATTTCCCTCGGAGCATTGGCTGCCATCTTTATCTTTTGCTCATAAAACACGGATTGTGCCAGTGTTATTTCAGCTTTGTATTTCTTGATGGCTTCTCTATAGTTCTTTCTGTCTTGCACCCCTGCAGTCAGTATCCAAGTCCTCTCTAATTTCCTACAACTTTGTTTTGGCTCTTTCAGTTTATGAGTATACCATGGAGCTACTTTGGACTTAGGTTTCTTCTTAAGAATTTTCAGGGGGGCCACCAATCAATAGTGTTCCCCTTCACTTCTTTTGAATGAAGTGGATGCACACTGTAGTGTTCAAAGATTTCTTCACATCTTAACATATACACTTTTTCAATTTGTACTCTTGCTTGACGTTTCAGTATCTGCTGCTAAAACTATTTCTTCTTCTCCCATATAAACATTCTTATAGTATGTATTGTTTTTTATCAAATACTATGTTGCCTTTTGCACTTTCATACTGCAGTGGCATGTATGTACTGTACGGGGTCATGCTAGGGATAGTGTTTTGGGGGTAAGGTAGTACAATGGTGTTTGTGTAGTATAGGGGTCGTTGTACAGTACTGTTCTAGGAAAGTACACTGGTGTTGGGGTAGTGTAGGAGGTTGTACTGGGGTACATTTAAGGTTTAGGGCAGTGAAACGGTGTTTCAGTAGTGTAGGCAGTTGTACTGGAGCAGTGTTGTAGGGTTTAGGGTACTACAGAAGTGACAGGGTTGCAGAAGCAGCGAGAGGAGATGGAGAAAATCCTGGGATCCCAAGGATAGGGAGGCTCACAAGTCTGCTCTACGGGAGTATAAGCAGAAGGTGATAATGGTGAAGCAGGAATACTTCTCCAACCTTACCAGCTCACTCACTTCCTCTAGGGAGCTTTTTAAAATTGCTGACTCACTATGCTCCCTCCAACTTCCTGATCCCGTAGTCAGCTCTCAACGTCTTTGTGACGACATTGCAGACTTTTTTCATACAAAAATCCTTGATATTCATACTTCCTTGGAAGTTCAACGTCTCTCCTTGGCTGAGAATCTCCCTCCAGGCATAAGTTCTTCTGAGACACTGGATATAGTCCCTTCCAGCCTCCTTTCTGTTTTTCCTTCTATGTCTCTGGAGGGATTGAATCTTCTTCTAGATAAGACGAAATCCTCCTCTCCACTAGATCCATTGCCCCTCAAAAAGCTAAAAGAGTGTAGGGACAGTCTCCTTCCTCCCCTACTTGAGGTGATGAACAAGGCAATTGCTCAAGGTACTTTTCCATCAATTTGGAAGAAGGCCATTGTGAAGCCGCTCCTTAAGAAGCCTTCACTCGATCCCGGCCTCCTGAAAAATTTTAGACCTATCTCTCTGCTCCCTGCACCTGCTAAAATTTTAGAGGCACACCTGAATCGCCATCTATCCTCTTTCCTTGAAGCCTCGGAGTATCTTGACATTACCCAGCATGGATTTCGAAAACAGCATAGTACAGAATCTGCCCTCACCTCTGTAGTCGACAACATCCGACGCAAGGTTGATGCGGGACAAACTACTGTTCTTGTGCTATTGGACCTCACGGCCGCATTTGACACTCTGTCCCCTGCCATTTTAACATCTCGGCTTAGGGAGGCAGGTGTCACTGGCCCGGCCCTGAATCTCCTCAACTCCTTTCTCCTTGATAGGGAACAGAGAGTGATGCTCGGCAACCACCTCTCCCCAGCAAAGTCTTTGCAATGTGGGGTGCCACAGGGGTCGGCATTAAGTCCGACCCTGTTCAACATCTACGTGGCCCCCCTTGCTAGGCTAGTAAGATCGCAGGGGATGGAGGTGGTATCATACGCCGATGACACCCAGATCATGGTCTCACTCACTCAGTCCTCTGTCATAACATCTGCCTTTAGCTTCAGGTCCTGTATGCAACACGTTGCTGATTGGATGGTTACCAACTCCCTGAAGCTAAATGGCGACAAGACTGAGGTCTTGATCTTTGGGAAGGACCAAGATATCTGGTCGAGTGAGTGGTGGCCCACCTCTCTTGGCACTTGCCCCACTCCCTCTCAATCTGCCAGAAACCTGGGTGTAATGTTCGATACTTCACTCTCGATGTCCTTACAGGTGAATAGGACTGTCTCGACCTGCTGGGGCGTGATCAGGACGCTCAATAGAATTCGCAGCTATCTGTCTCTTCAAGCACGCAAGCAGATTGCAGTCGCCCTTGTTGGTTCCAGGTTGGACTATTGCAACTCTCTCTACATGGAATCCAACAAGGGCCTCATACATCGACTGCAAATCGTGCAGAACGCTGCTGCACGCTTTGTCCTGGATCTTCCCAGGTCCTCTTCTGCTACTGCTGCGAGGAGAGACCTCCATTGGCTGCCTATTCAGCACAGAATTTATTTCAAAATTCTGTGTTTGACCTATAGAGCACTCGAGGATGGATCTAAAGGCGCTATCAGTTCCCTGCTTACCCGCTACCACCCCCCAAGGTGTTTGCGCTCTTCGGGACTACTCCAACTTGTTGTCCCTCGTTTTAAGCTCACCAGATGGGGAGCCAGGGCTTTTTCAGTCGTTGCTCCACAACTCTGGAACACCCTGCCGATGGAGATGAAGACCTTACCCTCTCTAGCGCTGTTTAAAAAGGCCCTAAAAACGTGGTGCTTTTCTAGAGCCTACACAGATTGAGCTGCAGGGGCTTTGCTATGAGCTGGATTTGAATTAGGCGCCTTGACGCCCATTGGGCTATGTTTGCGCATGATAAGACCCCTTTTATTATTATTTATTATTATTAATGGGTAGTGTAGGTGATCATGCTGGAGGTAGATTAAGGGTTTATGGTAGTGCACTGCTCTTTGTGTAGTGTAAGGAATCATGCTAGGGATAGTGTCACTACAAGAGTACATGTATTTATATGTCTGCAAACACATAAACCAACCACATCATTGTCTCTCAATTTCCCAAAATGGACCCTAACTCACAGTGTGATTCTAGACAAATAAAAATATTTCTTATAAATTCAGTAGTAGGGCAGTATATTGGTGTTTGTGTAGTGTAAGAGCTCTCGCTGTGATAGATTTAGGCTTTATGGTAGTGAAATGGTGTGTAGGTAGTGTAGGGAGTCATGCTAGGGTAGTGGTCTAGCATAGTGCAGTGGTGTTTATGTACTGTAGGGGATCATGCTAGGGATAGTGATTAAGGGTTTAAGGTAGTGCAGTGATGTTTCTGTAGTGTAGGGGGTCATGGTAGGGTAGTGTTCTAGGAAATTAAATGGTGTTTGGGTAGTGAAGGAGATTGTGCTGGGGTAGATTTAAGGTTTAGAGTAGTAAAGTGGTGAATGGGCAGTGTGGGTAGTCGTGCTGGGGGTAGATTAAGGGGTTACAGTAGTGTAGTGGTATTTGTGTAGTGTAAGATCTACTGCTGTGATAGATTTAAGCTTTATGGTAGTGAAATGGTGTGTAGGTAGTGTAGGGAGTCATGCTAGGATAGTGTTTTAGCATAGTGCAGTGGTGTTGATGTATTGTAGGGGATCATGATAGGTATAGCGTTTTAGGGTTTAAAGTAGTGCAGTGGTGTTTGTGTAGTGTAAGGGCATGTGGTAGGGTAGTGTTCTAGGAAATAAAGTGGTGTATGGGTAGTGTAGGAGGTTGTGCTGCATTAGATTTAAGGTTTCGGTTAGTGCAATGGTGTTTGAGTAATGTAGGCAGTTGTTCTGGAGTAGTGTTTTATGGTTTAGGATACTGCAGTAGTGAATGGGTAGTGTAGGAGATCATGCTGGAGGTAGATTAAAGGTCTATGGTAGTGCACTTGTCTATGTGTAGTGTAGGCAATCATGCTACGGATAGTGTCACTGCAAGAGTACATGTATTTATATGCCTGCAAACACATAAACCAACCAAATAATTGTCTTTCAATTTCCCCAAATGAACCTTGATTCAGTGTGTGATTCTAGATAAATAACAATATTTCTTATAAATGCAGAAGTAGGGTAGTATAGTGGTGTATGGGTAGTGTAAGGGGTCCTGCTGTGATAGATTTAAGCTTTAGGGTAGTGAAATGGTGTTTAGGTAGTATAGAGAGTCATACGGAGGTAGTGTTTTAGCACAGTGTAGTGGTGTTTATGCTCCATAGAGGATCATACTACAGATAGCATGTTAGGGTTTAAGGTAGTGCAGTGGTGTTTGTGTAGTGTAGAGGGTCATGGTAGGGTAGTGTTCTAGGAAATAAAGTAGTGTTTGGGTAGTATAGGAGGTTGTGCAGTGGTAGATTTAACATTTAGGGTCGTAAAGTGGTGAATGGGTAGTGTAGGTGGGCATGCTTGAAGTAGATTAAGGGTTTACAGTAGTGCAGTGGTGTTTGGGTAGTGTAGCAGGTTTTGCTAGGGTAGATGTAAGGTTTAGGGTAGTGCAATGGTGAATGGGTAGTGTAAATGGTCATGCTGGAGGTAGATTAAGGGATTAGGGTAGTGCACTGGTCTTTGTGTAGTGTAGGGAATCATGCTGGAGATAGTGTCACTACATGAGTACATGTATTGATATGTCTGCAAACACATAAACCAACTATATCATTGTCTCTCAATTTCCTAAAATGGACACTAACTCACAGTGCGATTCTAGACATATAAAAACATTTCTTACACATTCAGTAGTAGGGTAGTATAGTGGTATTTGTGTAGTGTAAGAGCTCCTGCTGTGATAGATTTAAGCTTTAGGGTAGTGAAATGGCGTGTAGGTACTGTAGGGAGTCATGCTAGGGTAGTGTTCTAGCATAGTGCACAGGTGTTTATGTACTGTAGGGGATCATGCTAGGGATAGTGTTTTACGGTTTAATTTAGGGCAGTTGTGTTTGTGTAGTGTAGGGAGTTGTGGTAGGGTAGTGTTCTAGGAAATAAAGTGGTGTTTAGGTAGTGTAGGAGGTTGTGCTGCTGTAGATTTAAGGTCTAGGGTAGTACAATGCTGTTTGAGTAGTGTAGGCAGTCGTGCTGGAGAAGTGTTTTAGGATTTAGGGTACTGCAGTAGTGAATGGGTAGTGTAGGTGATCATGCTGGAGGTATATTAATGGTTTAGGGTAGTGCACTGGTCTTTGTGTAGTGTAGGGAATCCTGCTAGGGATAGTGTCACTGCAAGAGTACATGTATTTATATATCTGCAAACACAAAAAATAACCAAATCATTGCCTCAACCGGTCCGGGTTTTGCAGAGAGTCGGTGCGCCGAACGCCAGTGCACCAGCCGTGTAACGCCAGAGCTCCAGGAAGCTGCCGTTGCCCCCCTGCTCCCGCTCCTGCCCCTGCCAAACTGGGCTTCACAGACTGCAGCAGGAGATCAAAGTGTTGACCGCTTGGGAGTTCACGGCCCGAGGCAGCGGGAGATCACAAGTGCTGCCACCTGAACTTTGAAGCTACGGCCGGCGACTTCCCATCTTCGTGGCTTTGCTGTTCCCGCCCTTGGCAGGGCATTATGGTGAGCGGAGCTCAGCGGACCCTGTGAGGCCAGGCGAGGGAGGCAAGTGGGTGCTTCTGTCACCGGTGTGAGGAGGAGAGAGGAGGAGGCCTTGGACAGGCACGGAGTGGTGAGTCACCGGCGGCCTGACAGGAGGTGTTGGGGTACCAGCAACAGGCCTACGGAGCTACACAGCGGGTTGAGCTAGGAGAGAGGAGGGGGGCCACTACCTGTCAAGTTCCTGCTTCTACTCCCCTGTGCATTCTTGGTCGCTTGCCGCTCTCCTGTGGCCTCTTCCATTTGTTACTTGACCTGTATAGCTCTATGTAGTCCTCGGATCCTATCCACTCCCGAGCACCCACACCAGCCTCTCCGCACCAGCCCCGCCCCAGCTCTCCTACAGCCCGTTGTGCCGCTCGCAGTCGTGGTTGTGTCCCAGAGCGAAGAGGTGAACTCTTTGTACTGCTGTCCATTTTATCACTGGGACCCTTGAACGCTGAGCCCGTGTGCTCCACCGCCGCCGGATTAACCTGTACATGGGAAGACGCTGAGCCTGTGTGTTCCACTCCAGGGTTTGCCAGCAGCTGAGGGAGTCGAGGCAGCCAGCGGGAGCGGGACTGCGAGGCCCAGAGGTGCTTGCGCCAGGTAATCGCGCGCACCTGGTGCCTCTTCCCGCCCCCCTCCTCCTCCTACTTAGCCCAGCTTCCAGACGCGTACGCGGGACGCGCGCGGACGGAAGCGCGGGCGAAGACCGGGCAAAGAGCGGGCCGTTTTAGGCCGTTAGAGGCCGGCAGAGACCGGACCGGGCCATCCCTCTGACGGCATGCCCCTTCCAAGATCATCTTCCCCTTCAAGTCTGTGGCCCTGTGCGTTCCAATTCAACATGGCTACCAGAGTATCCAGGAGCAAGGCTCCCCCAAAAGTGCTCTAGCACTTTGGAAAAATTCTTCCCTAAAGCCAGTGCTGTGGCCAATAAAGGACAAACCGTGCTAGACAACCACCCTGAGGTGGGCACAGAAAATTTGTCAGTGGACTCCTCGGATTCCTCAATTGATGCTAGCACTCCACTACTTCTTGATGCCACCCACCTGTCACTCATGGACAGTATCGACCAGACTATCGAGTCAGTCCTACAACAACTCAGGACCCCGTCAAATCTCCAGAGGGATAGAGAGTCATTACGCCTCTCTGGGGTTGTAGATCCCTCTCCTAATGTGGACTGTACGGAAACAACTGAGTTGCAGGATGTGGGCCAGGCCGCAGTCCTAACAGAACACGCAAGCAGTAGAGGGGACTATCCACCGAAAAGAAAAAGGTCAAGGAAGTTAAGAGGGGCAAAGAGGGCCAAAGTGGATACAACCAAGCAAAACCTGGATGCCAGTACAGACATCTCGGCCTCTCCTGAGGTCATTTCCCCGGGAACTGGGTCGGAACACTCTGGCCCTCCACCAGCTACAGCTGTACCAGTGTGTTCAGGGCCATTTATTTTTGGTGGGACCCCTCCTAACATCACAGACTTGCTTATCAGCTCATTTACGGACATCTTTAGGAACTTATTGAACCCTTTATCTGTAAAACTGGACTCTATAGAGGCTAGACTGATGGCTTTAGAAAATACTCACAAAAGAAACAGTCTTGGTCCGGGGGTGGGTCCAAATGCACAGATGGTCCCTCGGGAAACAGCGGGGAATAGACCTCCGACCGCTGTAACAAGTACCCAGGCCCCAAATGTGGCACCAGTCCAGTTAGGGGTTCTGCACAGCAACACTGGTGTTACTGCCCCCCAAATGCCCCCATCGTCATCCCAAACGTCAAGGCCCCCTGTTCCCGCTCCAAGAAGGTCTAAGCAACCCACTCCCTCCCAACAAACGAGAGAGGAGAGCTCTGCCAACGGACACATTGGCCGCCCCATTAGCCCTAACGCTAGGCGCAGGGTGGTCAATCTGCCCCCCGAGGCAGTGGCATATACGGCGATTATGGTGGGAGTGCCTGAGCTCACTGGTGATGCTAGAGAGCCGCAGGACTCGCTTCGTAATAAGGTATTTAGTTGGCTTAATATCAACAGGCCCCTCCCTCCGAATTTAAAAGGAGATGTTTTGATGGTCAGAAGGATTCCATGGATTGGATTTACTCCTAAGAATAGGGCGGGGGACTGTATCATAGTCAGATTCAAAAGCCCACTGGTTGCCCCATATATTTGTAACTGGGTGGTAAGGCCTGACAAGTCTACCATTGAACTAGTGTCTCTCTCACACTTCTATCCAAATGTTTGTAATCCAGAGGTGGGGAGGGAACAGGGTTGGACTAGAGTGGGCTTTTCAGTAGATGGCTCACGATACAGGCCTAAGCACAATGTATTTCCCGCTCATGGTAATTTTATCCACCAGAACAGATTCTCCTGCCTTGATCAAGTAGATTGACCACAAACGGGTGACACACAACAGCCTCCAGAAAAATCTGTTTACGTGGTCCCAGCCAGGGGGGAAGTTAGATCTGTTCCCGTAACTGATAATAGGGTGCAGGACCTCGCCAAAGAGGGAATGGCCTCCTTTGGAAGTATCTCCGGTCAAGTAGAGTTACCATCAAATACACCGATTGCCCCCAACACGCAACCAGTGGAGGTGGCTGTATCGCCTACCGCTCCGGCTATCACAACTGGCCCGCGAGATCCTGACCCCCCTTCGGTTACTACACCATCCCTCTCCTGTGGGCCAGGCTTACAACCACAAGGTCCAGGATTGAGAATACTCTCCTGGAATGTGGCAGGGATCACAAGCAAGGCAGGTACACCAGACTGGGATCTCCTGATAAATGGTAGCAACATCTTCCTTTTTCAGGAGACATGGGTGAGGGAATCACAGACTAGAAGGGGGTTCGATATTTTCGAAATCCCAGCAAAGTGGAACGGGAGGGGGAGGCCTGGCAATCTGGGTTGCGAGTCACATTGGGTGTCAGGCGGAAAAGATGGACACATTTTCGCAGGACATCCAGTGTGTGCTGCTCAGATGGCCTGGTAGAACAACATGGGCCAATGTTAATGTTTACTCGCGACCAGTTGCCGCGGCCAATGAATCCCCCACCCTAGATGAATTGTCTTCCTTCCTAGGTCAATTGCCAGGTGACCTCAAAATAGTGATGGGAGGGGACTTCAATTGCCACTTCGAACCCCTATAAGGTCTAAAGGAGGGTGCTCTCACCGCTGAGGATGACTATTGGGGAGTCCCACCCTCGTCCTCACCTCACCCCAAAGCTTGGTCCCCCCTGGCAGTTCAACTTACGTCCCTTACCTTGAACTTCGCATTGAGGGCATGCAATGGGCGTAGCCCATCTGACACTCCCTCATTGTGTACTTTCAATAGAAAGGACCACGAGTCAAGGCTGGACTATATATTAATAGATATCACCATGTGGCCTAAAGTTCACGACTTCAGGGTGCTTCCAAGGACAGATAGTGACCACAATTCTCTCCAACTGGAGATACAGCACCCAGTCCCCTTATCAGGGTCGCCCACTACTGCCTGCAGAGATGATCAGGGGGACATGCTTCTCTCCACAAACAGGCGCCGGGTTAAATGGGGGAAGCTGATTGACAAAGAAGATGCTATAAACAAGTTATATGGCTTAGCACTCCTCAGGTTCAAGGAAGTGGATGCTCTCATAAATCAACCGAGACCCCTTGATTATAATGAGAGACTAGCTAGCATTCACCAGGAACTAGTGAAGGACCTTGCAGAGGTCTTCCATCCGGTGGTACAATCACGAAGGAAAAAGACTCATTCCCCCACTTGGTACACCTCTTCCTGTAGGAAAATCAAGTCTGAGCTAATCACCGCCATCAAAGAGGGCAGTGACAAGGCGAAGGTTGCAGTTCTCAGGAGGGAGTATAAACTAGCAATGGCCAATGCAAGGGCAGAGTGGGATTGGAACCACTGGCATGACCTGTCTGAAGCCCTAAAAACTAAAGACTCTAGGAAATTTTGGGCCCTGGTAAACAACGGGACGGGGGAACTCAAATCCGCAGTAGAACCTAACATCGCCCCCGCTGTTTGGGAGGCCCATTTTGGGGCACTTTACCAAGAAACCATTCTATGGCCCAATGGAATGGCGGTGGAGCCCCCCTGCACCCTGGATATGGCCCTGGAATTTTCTCTAGGTGAGGTGGTGATCGCATTGGAGCGCCTAGCGCTGGGAAAGGCGCCGGGGTAGGACAAGCTACCGGGGGATCTCTTCAGACACCACCCTGACATTTGGGGTCCGTACCTTCTTATCCTCTTTAACGCTATATTAGGAGGTATGGCGGTCCCCTGCTCTTGGCTAGGGGCTGAAATTGTACCGATATATAAGAAAGGGTCTCCTCTGCTCCCGGCCAATTACAGGCCGATTAGCCTTATAGATGTTCCCCAAAAGCTTTTTGCGCGCCTCATTTTGAACCACCTGTTAGACTGGGTAGATGATAATGACATCATGAGTCCCCTGCAGGCTGGCTTCAGAAAAAACACGTCGACCATGGATCAGATCTTCCGCCTCGTCCTCCTTTACTGGAATACGGTGAGGTTAGAGGGGGGAAGGCTGTACATGGTCTTCGTGGATCTGAGGTCAGCCTTTGACCTAGTCCCGCGCAGGAAACTTTGGGAGGTGATGGAAAAGTTAGGAGTACCCCCCTAGTTACTTAATATCATAACCAGGCTGCACGAGAACAACTATGCGCAGGTCAGGTGTGGGAGGGATGGCAACCTTTCGTCCAGGTTCCCTGTCCGTCGAGGGGTGAGGCAGGGTTGTGTCCTGGCACCGACCCTGTTTTGTCTCTTCATCAATAACGTCATATCACATCTAGAAAACGTTAAGGACAACAACGCCCCATATTTGGCAGGCAGAAAGGTTCCGGCAATCATGTTTGCCGATGATACCCTCCTGCTTTCCAAATCCCCCATGGGGATCCAGAGGATACTGGATGGATTTGGTCTCTTCTGTCGACAACACGGTCTGGAGATAAACACAGAGAAGACCAAGTTCATGATTTTTAATCCACCAAACAAAGCCAGGCCCAATCCCACCCTGGGTACTGTCAGCCTTGAGAGGGTTCCTACCTTCATATATCTGGGGGTAACACTGCAGGAAAATCTATCATGGGACCGTCAGATAGCAAGATCAAGGGTCAAATTGTCCCAGCTGTCGGGCGCAATCCTGAAGGTGGCCAATACTTCCACCTTCAAGCCCATAAGCCCGGCCCTTGAAACTTATAGGACTCAAGCCAAGGCAGCGGCCATGTATGGCAGTGAGCTATGGGGGTATAAAGCAGGCAAAGACTTAGCAATAGTGGAAAACAGCTTTCTAAGGCGCCTATTAGTTCTCCCACGAGCCATGCCACTCTTGCCATTGAGATTGGACATGGGTCTTCCCCCTATTGCTGAGGAGCTTGTGTCAAAGCCAGTGAAGTTCTGGCACAGGCTTTGGTCCACAAATGAACTACATCACTATAGGGAGGATCTTATCCATGTCATGAGCCTGAACCGCAATAGCAAAATCCCCTGGCTTGCATTTGTAAAAAATGAATTGCTCACCATGAACCTTTTGGAGCTATGGGAGGATCCTGTGCGAGGTTGCCAAAGGATCTCACGCAAAGCCTTGACCCAAATCTATAAAGACAGGTCCCTTGCACTTATGATGAATGCTCAAAACAGCGGCACCCTTACTGCGCGATTCCTGGAATCCAAAAATTCTTATGCATTTGAACCTTTTATGGATTTTATTTTCCCTATCCTGGCGAGGAAACTGTTTTTACAATGGAGGCTAGGCACACTCCCCACTAAAACATTTACCTACAAGTGGACCAAGGGGGGTGACAAAATATGTCCTTGCTGTAACATCCATGAGGAAGATGACCTCCACATCTTGTTTGTATGCCCTGCCTATCACAGACCCAGAAAATATTGGATAGCGCCGCTCTGTAGAAACCTGGGGTTTAGAAAGTATACACAGGCATTCAGAGTTATGAAAACTAGCACTTTGGGTCACATTGTGTTCGCTATATATCCAAATTTCTAATGGCAGTATGGCTAATCAGAAAGAAAAAAGCCCCCTGAACTATTGTACTGTTATCACAATTCCCATTCCTCGCTGGATGAGAGAGAATTTTATACAATGTATTTTTCTTAAAAATGTATTTTAAATGTATGTATTGTGTTTTGTACTGTATCTTTTATGGTCTATATGGCCGAAATAAAGAATTTTTGGATTGGATTGGATTGGCTAGGGATAGTGTCACTGCAAGAGAACATGTATTTATATGTCTGCAAACACATAAACCAACCAAATCATTGTCTCTCAATTTTCCCAAATGGACCCTGACTCACAGTGTGATTCTAGACAAATAAGAATATTTCTTATAAAAGCAGCAATAGAGAAGTATAGTGGTGTTTTGGTAGTTTAAGGAGTCCTGCTGTGATAGATTTAAGCTTTAGGGTAGTGAGATGGTGTGTAGGTAGTGTAGGGAGTCATGCTGGGGTACTGTTCTAGCATACTGCAGTGGTGTGTATGTACCATACGGGGTCATGCTAGGGATAGTGTTTTAGGGTTTAAGGTAGTGCAATGGTGTTTGTGTAGTATAGGGGGTTGTGGTAGGTTACTGTTCTAGGAAAGTACACTGGTGTTTGGGTAGTGTAGGAGGTTGTAATGGGGTACATTTAAGGTTTAGGGTAGTGCAGTGGTGTTTCAGTAGTGTTTTAGGGTTTAGGGTACTACAGTAGTAAATGGGTAGCGTAGGTGATCATGCTGGATGTAGATTAAGGGTTTATGGTAGTACACTGGTCTTTGTGGAGTGTAGGGAATCATTTTTTTTTACAATATATCTTTTATTGAAATCACAGAATAAAAGGCAATTCCAGTGGTACATCATGCAGTCGGTCACATCGCAAGGATGTCTGTCACAGTCGCGGGGCACATCACTATTCTCAATGGTACAGTGCTACATACAGTTCAATGATGATGTAATATAACTGTTCCCGTCTGTTCAGCATATTGTACAAATTATTTCAATAAAGAGTAAATAAAAAGAAGTGAATAAACAATATGAAACAGGAGCTAATCCTTGAAAAGGGGGACTGAGGTGGGAGTGTGGTCATCGATCGCTCAGATGCTGGGTGCGTGATGTAGGGCTGAGGTCTGCCTGTGCATTATACGGCCATGGGTGTCTTGGAGTGGTGTTGGTAGGTCATCTCTCGGCGGCGGGGAGGGTCAAGGGGCTCGGGGCAGTGGGTGTGGAATGTGTTTAGGGCGTCAGGCAGAGGTGCCCTGCGTTGGTCTTCGTGTCTCTACGCCTGCGGTGCTGCAGTGTCATCTTGAGGTTGGGTGGTAAGGTCTCTACCGGTGGTGTCAAGGTCACAATCTATGGTTGTTGTTGTGGTGGGTTCCGGTGGAATATCTTTGTGCAAGGAGCCTAGCATATCGTCCCATAATGTTGCAATCGGGAACTTACGCAGTCCCGCAGTTTCCTCATTGCGCAGTGTGATGCTTTCCACTTTCGCCCAGTTGTCTAGGGAGGCACGCCAATGCGTCATCAGGGGGGGGGTGGGTCGCTTTCAGTGTTTCGTGATCAGCCGTTTGGCCGTTATGAGGCCTAAATCCCAGAAACGAGAGGGGACTTTGTCGTGTTTGGTACGTTTGTATACGCCTAGTATGCACGCCTCCCATGTGTGTGGTATTTTCATGTCGGTGCAACGTTCCAGTATCGGCAGTAGTGTCTGCCAATATGCTTGGATGTGCAGGCAGAGCCATAGCATGTCTAATATGTCTGCGCCCACCAGGGCACACCGCGGGCAACTGGCCGCAGCGCCCGGGAAGTATGAATTAATTTTGTCTGGGGATAGGTACGCACGGTGTAGAATGTAGAACTGGATTAGCTTGAATCGTGCATTTCGTGGGATGTTTCTCGGGCCCATTAACATCATTGTCCACTCCCCCTCTGCCCAGTCCCTGCCCCTGTCAGCCGCCCACTTGTCTCGTAGTGGCTGTAGGTTCTGTTGCGTGTGTGACATTAGTACGTAGGTCAGCCAGTGTACTACATGTGTGCCATTTCCCATGACATGTAGATGCTGTATTAGTTGGTGTGTGGGTGGTTCCTCCTCTATTGTTCCCCATTTTTGCGAATATGTCAGTATTATGGAGGCATGCAGTAAAAACTGCCCCGCCGGGAGACCAGTGTCTTCAGCCAGTGTCGCAAAAGGTAGTAATGCGCCATCGGCATATAGGTCCACCATGGTGTCTACCCCTGTGCGTGTCCAGTGTTCTAGTGCTGCTTCTGAGATGACAGTCGAGGCTGTGGGCATGCCCAGGAGTGGCAACGCGGGTGCGTACGGTTTAGTATGTTTAGTGAGCTTCAGGCTCCTGGTGTAGCATGTAACAGCAACGGTCGTGTGCAGTTGAGTCGCTCTTCTGGTGGTTGCCAAGGAGTGGAAGAGGGAGTGAATCTGGGCGAGTGTCAACATACCAGCAGCCGTGGCGGTGTCTGCCAGGTTTCTGCCCGCCAGCTAGGCTGTTACCCACTGTAACTGCGCCGCCAGATAATAGAGTTCCAGGTTTGGTACTGCGAGGCCTCCATCATTGACTGGGGCGTAGAGTTTCCTCAGGGCTACTCTGGGCCTTCCGGTATTCCATAACAGGTCCCTAACCATGGTCTCCAGTTCTCTGAAAGTGCGGGCTCGGACATATGTGGTGATGTTGGCAAAATAGTACAGAAGTCTGGGTAAGACGATCATCTTCGTCAGTGTTACTCTGCTCGGTACATTAAGTGGGAGCGTCTTCCAGAAGGAAATCTGGGATCTAATGGATGTTATGGCGCGTGTGAGGTTGCCATCCAGGATGTCCTGGGGTGTTCTGTAGATGTATATTCCTAGATACTTGAACATTGTGTGGTGCCATGGTAGCCGTTCGCCTTGGATCACTATCTCTGTGTCCGGGACGTCTGGACCGAAAGCATACGCCCCTGACTTGGCCCAGTTGACCCTGAGGCCCGACACGGTTCCAAAGGACTGGAATATTTCTGATAGTTCCGGCGGTATGCAATTGAGGTCTTTGCCGTATAAAAGCAGGTCATCCGCATATAGCGATACTATGTGTATTCCGTCCGCTAGAGGGATGCCCCAATGTGCGCCTCTGGCACGCAATGTCTCGGCTAGGGGTTCTATCGCTAGCGAAAATAGCAAGGGGGACAGCGGGCAGCCTTGCCTAGTGCCGCGCCGAACCTTGATGGAGTCAGACAGCAGTTTACCCGTTCGAACTCGCACTTCCAGTTGTTTATATAATAGTCCGACTAGTTCGATGAAGTCGTCACCCAAGTCAAATTTGCGCAAGACAGACAGCAGGTAAGGCCATTCGACCGAGTCGAATGCCTTCTCTAGGTTTAGAACCAGGCAACCCGAGTGTGGCCAGTCAGGTAATGCGTAGGCCTGGACACGGAACAGCCTTCTTATATTGTGGGAGGTGCATTTGGCAGGCAAAATGCCATTTTGGTCAGCGTGCACCAAGGCAGGCACCAGGGCCGCCAGGCGTCTGGCCAGGGTCGACGCTAATATCTTGTAATCCGTGTTTAGCAGCGCCAACGGCCTGTACGACCCAAGAAGCATGCCGTCACGGTCCGGCTTGAGGAGAGACACCAGAGTCACCTCATTCATTGACTTAGGCAGTGTTAAGTCATCTAGCGCCACCGAATACACTCTGAGGAGTTCGGGGATGAGTATGTCAGAGTAGGCTTTGTAATATTCCGCCGGCAACCCATCTGGGCCAGGGGCTTTACCATTCGAGAGTGCGAATATGGCCTCTCGTAACTCATCTGCGTCCAGGGGGGCACCCAGGTCGTCACGTTGGTCGTCTGTTATGGTGGGCAGTGTTATGTCATCTAGGTACGATACGATGGTCGCGCGCGTGGCCAGCAAGCGGGACTGGTACAGCGCCCTGTAGTGCGTCACAAATGCTCGGTGTATCTGCGTCTGGGTGTATACCGCCTGGCCATTGGCCAGGCGAATCGCTGTCACTGGCGATGTGCGCTCCTCGCGTTGTATTAGCCAGGTTAACAACTTGCCCGGTTTATCCCCGATGTGGTGTGTACGTGCTGAGTGGGCCGCATAGTTGATGTGTTTCAACCGATCCATCAGTTTGTCGTGTTCCGCACGTGCTTCTAGCAAGGCAGCGCTGTCGTCAGTGGTCGCTGTCTGTTCTGTTTGGTGCAGGGTGGACTCCAGGCGCTTGAGGTCTATTTCTAGCTGGCGTCGGGAGTGAGCCTGTGTGCCCAGACAGTGCCCCCTGAGGACCACCTTGAACGCGTCCCATTCTATTTGTGGTGACGATGCCGTGCCAGTGTTGTCTTCAAAATATTGCGCTGTTTGTGCAGCTATGGAGCTCCGGAGCGGAGCGTCCAGTAGGAGATCTGGTTGCAGCCTCCATGTGGGAACCGGGAACCATGTGGGAACTGGTTGCTCCCAGAACAGGTCTATAATATGTGGGTTATGATCAGAGTGCGTGCGGCCCATGTAACAAGTATCAGCGATGTGTGGCAAGAGCTCGCTAGATACCATGAATCTATCTAGCCGTACATATAGTGCTTGATTCCCCGAGTAATATGAGTAGTGTCTAGTGTTCGGGTTGTGGCTGCGCCATGCATCGTGTATATCCCATTGGGTGGCCCATGCTTGGAGCGAGTTTGCGGTGTGTTGAGCCTGTGAGTTGGGGGGTGGAGGGTGTGAGCGATCCGGAGCAGTGTCCAGTGTGCTATTGTAGTCCCCACCTAGGATCCAGGGGATTCCGTGCCAGGGGGCTAATGCGGCAGATAGTTTTGCTAGAAAATCCGCCAATCCAGAATTGGGCGCATACACCGAGACCAGGACCAGTGGGTTACCGTCGAGCCTGCCATGTATCGCGACATACCGCCTCTCCTGATCTATATGTGTCTCCAATGTCGTCCAGGGTATGCCCGGCCTAACCCACACCAGTGTCCCCTTAGCATAGGATGAGAAACCCGTGGCATGTAGTTGTCCGCGCCACCTGCGTTTCAGTGTGGGTACTTCCGCCTTGCTAAGGTGCGTCTCCTTGAGTAGAGCGATTTGGACGTGGTGACGTTTCAAATAGGAGTGAATCTGAAAGCGGCGTGTAGGTGTGTGAATACCTCGCACGTTCCACGTGCACATCTTAACAGCAGACATTACATTGGAAAGCGAGCTGCCCCGCCCAGGCCCCTCTGTCCCCCCCCATGCACTCCATGTCAGCCACCCGACAGGCATCACCCACAAATGCAGTAAGACATATAAGCTCTGACCACTTCAATGTGAACGAGAAAGGGGGGGAAAACATGGCCAACGAAACATGTAGCCATTGAACAGCATGAACTATTAGAATACCAAAAGGTCGGACACGGAACGTGCTCCCGTCCATACTCTCAAGGAGAGCAACAAAGTTTTAATCTTTTTAGGGGGGTGGACGTGCTATGCGCACAGTGTCAGTGGTGATGAGTCAATATTCTCCACGTGAGTGGGATCGTCTCAATCCCGGGGGTGATATACCTGTCTGTGCCACCCGTGCAGGCGGGGGACCCCGTTAATATATATAAAAACCCTCATACTTTACGTGTCCTTCGCCCTCTGCGATCTGATGTAGCGTCTGTAGGGCTGTGTGGCAGTCCGTCGCAGGATTCCGAGGTTACCCCGGGCCACTCGTCCATCAAAGCCTGGGCGTGTTTGGTGCGAGTCGGCCATCTTTCTGCAACGTTCCACGTGCTGGTACATGGGCGGCCACGGGCCCGAAGCTGTGTGGTCGTCTCCGGCAATGTCTCTTAGAAGTGTTAGGGCGTATCGTGGTTAGCCGATATAGTCTGCTGTCTGTGGAGTAACATCAGGGCTGTTCCCCGATATTTGAGAGTCTGGCAACCCATAAATGGCTTCGTCGTCGCTTTGGAGGTCCTGTGCGCTGCCGCTTGCTGCCTCGCTTCGTGCGGGGGATCCACTGAGTTCCATGACAAGGCGGAGGGCATCTTGTTTTTCCTTCCTCGTATCGTCCGCCAGAGGGGGAGTTTTTGCCATGCCGTTGGCGTCAGACCATGCCTGTTGGCGGGGCCTGCGCCGTCGTCTGCTGCTCCCAGGTTGTCGTCGGGGCGCGGGGCCCGCGTGTGTCTTGGGGACCGTGTCTACTCCGCTGTCCAGCCAGGCCTCCACGTCTGTGGGGTCAGTGAAGAAGTGAGTGCGTTCTCCCGCCACTACTCGCAATTTCGCAGGGAATAACAGGGAATACTGCAGCCCCAGTTGTCTCAGGCGCTTTTTCACCTCCAGAAACGAATGCCTCTGCCGCTGTACTTGTATCGTGTAGTCCGGGAAGAACATCACGGTCGCGTTGTCAATCCGGATCTCGTGAAGCTTGCGCGCTTCCCGTAAGATTGTATCCCTGTCCCGGTAATTCAGTATGCGGAGCAGCATGGGTCTGGGATTGGATCCCGTCGCTAGTGGTTTGGTAGGGACTCTGTGGGCCCGCTCTATCACAAAGTGAGGGGACAGTGATCCTTCCGGTAGCAGATCTGTCAGCCATTGTTCCATGTGTTCCTCGGGGGTTCTTCCCTCCCATTTCTCCGGGACCCCCACGAGGACCCCCACGAGGCGCACGTTGTTTCTGCGTGCCCTGCCTTCCGCGTCCTATGCCATGTCCTCGAGGAATTGCTTGTGTGACTGGTCCGCTTGAGGCTTGAGTGCTTTCATGTCCCCCTCCAGGGTCGTGGTGCCTTCCGACAATTTTTTGTGGTCCGCTCTCAAGTGAGTCAAGTCTATGGCCATGCTATCGATTTTCGTGGCTAGGGACGTACTGGTTAATTTTATGGATTCTTCTAATCTCTCCATGGCAGCCAGCATGGTGTCTAATTTCACCGTTGTTTGGTCTGAGTCGGAGCCTTTCCCAGATTTGTCCATTTTGCCCTTTGAGTTGGAGCCACGGGCCCCCGTTCCAGTTCGAGTTCTGGGCCCAGAAGACATCAGATTATGTAGTCCTCCGCCTCCTTAGTCTGGAGATCTGGAGAGAGTGATCACCCCGTCCCCGCGGTCTAATGAAGGAGGTGGGCGCGTCGTTGCCTCGTGGGGTCCGGCGCCGACTTGGCCGTTGAGGGGTTGGATGTATGTAGCAATATGCCGGCGTGTGGTATGAGCTATGTGGATGTCCGCACTCACGTGGGGTCGGGGGGTCTCAAGTTCGCTATGTGTCCCGGGATGTAGGCGTCTGCAGGCCCCAGCTACTCTGCACCGTGCGGCGGGCGTTCTGGTGCTCCACGCCATCCTCCGGGTCCTCCCAGAGATGGCGTCTGTGGATGCGTCTGGCTCCTTCACTCCGACTGCTGCTTCGCACCATCCACTGCCAGTAGCGTGTGCTTGACTTTCCTTCTCGGGCTGAATCCGGTTACCCGGCTCGCGTGGGGGTTGATGGTGAGGCCCCGGGAATGTTGCGCCCCTTCGCCACAGGTCGTCGTCTTCCCAGCCGGCTCCGGTGTGTCTTCAGTCACCTGCCGGAGTCCCCGTGGTACCGCCGCTGGATAGCTGCGGGCGGTGGTTTCGATTGCACCAGGTCGTGCCTTGGGCGTTGCTTGATTGCACCAGAAGCGTGTGCAGGGTCCGTGAGTAGGCCTTAGAGTGAGGCCTGCTGCACGTGGCGAAGCCCCGGCCTGGCCTGGTCGCACCCCGGGGCCGGAGGCAGTGTGGGCGGCTCTGGCGTCTCGGATCTCTCGGTGCGGCGCAGAAGCGCCGATCGCCTCCAAAGTCGGCTGGGAGTCGGAGAATGGTGTCCCACTGCCGCGCCGTCGGCCCTCGGCTGGTTTCGGATCTGATTTACCTGATAATTACACCGGGAAGGGGAGCTCGGAGCGGAGCTCTACCCCGAGACGGCCATTCACATCGCGTGCTTAGCCACGCCCCCCGTGGAGTGTAGGGAATCATGCTAGGGTTTCTAGGCAAATAACAATATTTATTATAAATACAGTAGTAGGATAGTATAGTGGTGTTTGGGTACTGTAAGAGGTCCTGCTGTGATAGATTTAAGCTTTAGGGTAGTGAAATGGTGTTTAGGTAGTATAGAGAGTCATGCTGGGGTAGTGTTCTAGCATGGTGCAGTGGTGTTTATGTACTGTAGGGGATCATGCCAGTGATAGTGTCACTGCAAGAGTACATATAATTCATAACAGTATTTTACTATTAATGCTAAACTCATTTTGAAAACATATAACCAATGACCATTTTCTAATTCTACCAAAATGTGAGAACACAATACGTTTTTAACCAATTACATGTCAGGAAACACATGAACTACCAAAATGCTTCTCTCAGAGTGATTCCTAAATGCACAGACTCACTGTGTGATTCTACTCAAGCAACTCTATCCTTTGCATTTTACCAAAACATTTTTACCACTCAACAAGACTTTAGGTGACTCTACACATTGCACAACATGTTCTACTACACATCAGTATAGAGTGCGTCTATCAGAATAATTCCTAAATGCACACAAGACTCACTGTGAGATTCTATACCATAAGCACTATCCATTGCATTTTACCAAAATTACTTGTTTCTAATTCTACCAAATCATGAGAACAGCATAGTTTTCTGTCTGCAAGCCTATAAAATACACAAAGGCTTATCTCAGAATACTTTTTAGGAATCAATCGATTTTATTAACGGAAGACTGAAGTCTAAGACACAGCTTCCACGCCGGCAGAGCGATTAAATAGTGCATGACACAGCATGTATAGACTCAGAATACTTTTTTAAAGCACACACAGTCACAATAAAATTCTAGAAAAAAATATATTCCCTGCACATTAGCAGGACAAACACATTAGTCTGATTAAAATCAAACTCATTTCCAACACATATACACCTTCACATCAAATCACGTTGCTTCCCTCATTAATTCAAAAGCAAACACACATTTTTATTGGTTACACATTTCACTCCTTTCCAAATGACATACATTTCAACCCTACCCCTATTCTGCCTTCTTCCTGTTACCATTAAAACAGTTCATGGAACACTTCACTGAGCACACAGGCCAAAAGTTTATCACACACTGTTACTAATCAAAACAGCAAGTGTGCTTGACTTCTCATTATATCAGCTTATCCTATCTAATGTTCTTTTCAATCACTTTTTGATAACCAATAAGAATCATGCTTTGAAAAAACAGAAACATGCACCCTAGTTTACAGTGTAGAATTTTGTCAAACAACCAATGATTACTTTTCTTTTTTCAAAACTGCATGTTATCCACCATTTTAGAAAATCTTAGGGGCAGATTTACAATAACTGGCGCATCCCCAGGGATGCGCCAGTCATTGTGCGCCACAGCTCCGTCACCTATGGTGTGCCGCATTTACAATGCGGCTTACCATGAGGCAAAAACGGCACAGATGCGTGACGCATCTGTGCCATAAAGGCAGCGCATTGCTGGAGTTGCGACGCAGCTCCAACAATGCTCTGGGGGGCCCTATCTGCCCAATGCTGCGTCAAGCCTGATGCCTGCTTCATGCAGGCGCAGGGTTTTGACGCAGCATTGGCCTAAAAGTGCCGGTCGTGAAATCTTGTAGATTTCACGCAGGCACTTTTGTGAGGCGCACCTGCCCCGGAACACCCACCCTGCGCCGGAACGGCCACATGTGGCGCAGGGCTTTACAACGTGACGCATCTGCGTCACATTGTAAATGGCTTGGTAGTTTGGTTTGCCCTGTTCCCATGATGCACTGGGCCAGGGACAGACTAATTTGCATGTAGCCAGGTTCTGAGCTGGGATGGTGCAGTGAGCTAAAATGCGGTGATGGATCAAGCCCTGATCTGTTGACTGGGTAGGAGTGTTCTGCTTAATTCAGAGACTCTGTCCATCACCACCCCCTTTTCTGAATCGTTCTGTCCACCATAAGCGTGGAAGGGTATGCTCAGATGTGAGTACCTTGCTCACTGCACCATCAGGATTCAAGCAAGCCGGGCGGAAGATGGCTGTAATGCCAAAAACCGGTCCCCGGAAGCTTGTTTCCTTTCCAGTTAAAGAATTGTCTTGGTAGTTTGGTCTGCCCTGTTCCCATGATGCACTGGGCCAGGGACAGACTAATTTGCATGTAGCCAGGTTCTGAGCTGGCATGGTGCAGTGAGCTAAAAAACGGTGATGGATCAAGCCCTGCTCTGTTGACTGGGTACGAGTGTTCTGCTTAATTCAGAGACTCTGTCCATCACCACCCCCTTTTCTGAATCATTGTAAATGGGTTGCAGGGATGCGTCACGCTTACGCCGCCGTTGCGTGACGCAACGGCGGATTAAACGTGGCGCAAGTCCGACAAATATGCCCCTTAGTTTTCAAACTGCCACTTAATTTACAGAGACAATCTGAGTGCATCCAGACTTCCCTTCAAGATGCTTAAAGTGTGGATTGTGGGATACAGCTATATTTTCTGGAGCCAAAGGTACGCAGAAAATAAAGGAATTCAGAAAGACCTAGGTTTACCAAATGTAGACATTAAATGAATTTGACTGAGAGGGTTAAAGTGGTACCAATTGATGCCATTGATGAAATCCTTGTTGCATCTCCAACACCCTCACCTCATAATTGTGCACTGTGGTGGTATTGACCTAGGCACTTTGACTGGGGTAGGTATGGAAATGCTTATGAAGTACACCTTTGGAGAACTGATGTCACTTTTCCCCAAACTGCCTTTGTCTATTCTAACATGTGCCAAAGGCAGAAATGGAACTGGCCCAATAAATTGTGTCCACAGATTGAGAAAGCTAGGAAACATGTGAATAAATCTGTTTCTGCTTTTCTCCGAGACCATAGAATGGGGTCCATTTACCACAACAATCTGGATGGCATCTATAGGAGAGATGGCTTACATTTTACAGATGAGGGTAACAGAGTCTTCCGCTTGAACTTTAGACTCTGCATCGGTACTTACTTATAGGTACTAAAATCTCTCAATAAACACAAGGGTTCACTTTAGAGCCACCTAACAACTGAACACATAATCTTGATGCATATTTGAAAAAAAGTATTTATTTTTTGGCTAGGAGTCGCGCACCCATGTTTTCAAACAGCCCCGGGGGTGGCGGTGGGGATCTGGGGCTCAGTGGGCCTAAGAGCCCTCCCCACCCTTTTTAAACAAGCCCGCTGTGGGGGTGGCGGTCCCCAGGGTTGCGGGGGGCCTCATAAGCCCCGAGCAAATATTAAGTTACAGCCCCGGGGGTGGTGGTCCACGAGGCAGTGTGGTGGGGGTTTGGACCCCCAACACAATTTTTTTTTAAATGCCCCCAGGATTTGGACCCCTGGGGCTAATAACCTTTTAAGCGCGGGACCACGTGCTTCGTTTTCCAGCAGCGAAGTACGCGGATTCTACGCACATCCCGCATTTGAAAAAACAAATAAATAAATTTGGACCTTATGGGGTCCTTCTGGGACCCCCTGACCAGGCCTAATGGGTCACAGTGTATCTACACTGCACCCTTTTCATGTTTTGTGCGCATATTTCACAAACTTCTACAGCCTCACTTCTACTGAGGCATAAAATGGCTGCCAACAGTTTCTAGTTTTGAATGTTGACAACCTCTTGACAGCCAATTAGCATTCAGCACGTGATCGGGAGGGTGCGCTTATGGTACAATGACAATCCGCGCAGGAACCACGGATCCACTGCACGCTTAGATATATAAATGATTTTAACTAATTTTCTCAGGAACTACTGAAGGGATTTACACCAATTAAGCAAAAGGCACGAGTCTGAACCAAGGACTACCTCATTGCCAAATTTGGTGTAATTCCGTTCAGCAATTCATGCTATAGCTGTAGGGCCTATGGGAAATTGCATTGGGGAAACGTGTTTTGGGACCCCCTTTTTTCTCAGCCCCTGCTTCACCAATCACCCCCAAACTTTTATGATAGGAGTGGACCATAGCTGGCCAAACGTTTGGAAAATTTGGGGCAGATTCGTCAATCGGCGCCAACGTTATTACAAATAGAATGTTGCGGATTTCCTATGGGTAATAGGTCCTAACTATAACTATCTACTGGCGACCGTCAGTAGATTATATATATATATAATCTACCTACTGGCGGTCATTAGGACCTAGTTTCCATAGGAAAAGCATTTTTGTTTTCCTAATAACTTTAGCGCCGGTTGATGAATCTTTGCAAAATTTTCAAAACTTGTGATCAGCTCAGGTCAGCTCCTGTATTGAAAGTTTTGTGGTGACTCATCAAGTGGGGGCCGAGAAAAAAGGGGGTCCCAAAACGTGTTTTTCCTATGGTTATTACCATAGGAAACTTTAACAAAGAGTACAACCCGAACTGCTGAATGGAAATGACACCAAATTTGGCAAAAAGGCAGTGCTTGTTTCAGAAAGCGTATTTTTTTTAAATAATGTAAATCCGTTCAGTAGTTGCTGAGAAATTTTAAAAAGTTATAGTTCCTATATCTAGGGACTCAGTGGAGTCCCAATCCCTCCTGACCGTGAGCTTAACTGCGATTGGCTGCCAACCCTCCAAACCAGGAAGTGTTGGCAGCCATCTTGTAAAGAACAGAAATAAAAGTTAAAAGTAATGAAAAGGGGGCAGGGTCGAAACACCCTGAATCTCTTGGCCTGCTCAGGGGGTCCTACAAGGACCCCCCAATTTTTTTAAACGTCTGAAAAAATAATGAAGCGGGGGCTCCCCCACTTCATTTAAATGAGCCCCAGGTGGGCCAGGTCCCAAGGGTAATCGTATAATTATACCGCCACCTCCTCGGGGCTATGAAAATTAGGTGCAAGAGGGCACATAGACCTCCCGCAGCCCTAGGGATCACCACCACCCAGGGGCTTTGAAAATAGAGGGAGGGGGGCCACGTGGCCTCCCTCCTGGATCACTTGATGGCCCTGGGGACCACCACCACCCAGGGCCAGCTCCTGCAATGTCCCGGGATGTCCACCCTCGGGACGTTGCTGTTTGCTATGACGAGGTGGGAGCATGGCATCCAGCCTGTGATTGTAAACCCAGGTTTGCTTTGTTGAAGCAAGAGGAGGAAAACCTCCTCTCGCTTCAATAAAGGAAAGAAGAATTGCTTTTGGGCATGGGAAGCTGCATGTTAGCAGCTATCGTTGCCCAAAATCAATGCCGGCTGCTGCAGGAGGCAGGGAGCCGGCAGGACCTTGGGGGCATTGGGGCTCCCTCCACGGTCCCTAACAGAAAAAAATATGTAGATGTGGGCATGCCTCGAGGGATGGGCTCCCCGTGACGAATGTAAATTAATGAAAGTGAAGGTTTTTTTTTCCTTCTAAAACGTTTTCTTCAAACAAGCTGGTGCAAACAGCCCATATCACCAGTTTATCAGCAATAGTAGCCTCAAAAAAATATTGTCACGGATGACCCCGCCAAAAATCGCTAATGAGATGCAGAGTAGGCGTTCCCGTGCAAAATGCAGCGAACATACCACTTTGCAACATTCTCAATGACCAGCAAGATCGAGGGAGAGAACACAAAACAGGCGATAAGGTGCGTTAGCACAAGGAAGTTTACACCTGCTCTGACCTGGTGTAAAGTCACATGAAAGGGTGCCCAGCCCACAGCCACACCTGAACAACAACAGATGTCCTGGAGCCAACGATCATTCAGCTCTGACACCCAAGAGTGCCTCAGCATCCCCACCCAACACCCCCTTGTCCGCCATCTCCCCTGATCCTCCGACAAACAAATGTGACAGCAAACTTCCATAATCTGGATCGTAGCAAATCGACTGATGTCGCACAAATATAAAAATCAAGACGCATGTGAGGATGGACAAAAGAGAATCACAGTCATCTATTGGTTTACATATAAAATATTTTATTTATACAAAAGAACAAAATAAAATTTGGTAGAGCTATGGCGTGTCATCCCTCGGCAATCAGTGAATCACAGCCTGCAAGACAAAAAGCAAGATAAGATTGTGCTTCATGCACCCATCAAAGAAGAGAGAGAGAGAAAGAGTGAGAGAGAGAGGAAGAGAGAGAGAGAAAGAGGGAAAGAGTGAGAGAGAGGAAGAGAGAGGGAAAGAGAGAAAGAGTGAGAGAGAGAGGAAGAGGGAAAGGAAAAGAGAGAGGAAGAAAGAGCGAAAGAGTGTGAGAGAGAGAAAGGAAGAGGTGGAGAGGGGGAGTGAGTGCCGACACTGTAGACAAAACCCTCACAGCTCACCCTTTCCGCCACAGGTGTGTCTCCAACCACTTGCCAGGACATACTGCAGCCCTCAAGCTCACTCATCTAAAACATAATATAGAATCAGTAATGGCACAGTACATACAACTGCACACGCCTTCATTGCTGTCCCGCCCCTGCGCACCCAGGCTGCTGCACCCCATCCACTCCCGCCGCCCAGAGTTGTCTTCCCGCCCCTGCGCACCCAGCGGGTTGCACCTCATCTACTCCTGCTGCCCAGCGGTGTCTGCCTGCCCTTACGCACCCAGGTTGCTACACACCATCTACTCCCACCGGCCAGACGTGACTGCCGGCCACTGCGTAAATAAGCCACTCTTCTTACCTTCCACCACTAGTGTGTGTCCAAGAGGGCCCACCACGTGCTCAAGTGAGGTCCAAGGCCGGGGCCCGCGTCCTTGGCAGCCAGAAGGTCACACATTTGATTCAGGGTCTTGATATCGCAATGGCCAAGAACATATCAATGCACTGCGCCGAGGAGTCATCTTTGTGTGGGGTACACGCGGTTTAACCGAGATCACAATTCAAATCGGGTCTTGATTGCCAGGATGGTGTATTGAGGCCTACACATCATTGCAGGCTGCACACCCGCTCAGCTCTGGTGGCACTAACTCAGTGGAACTCAAGGCATCGCCACGTGGCTGGAGGCCCGTGTCGGGCAAAGTGCCTTGGCTGCCACCAACTCTGTGTACTTCAAGTCATGAGAGATAATGGAAATGGCATCTAGCAAGTGCGCCCGGCCATTTTTATTGGCAGTGTCACATGTCATGTGATGCCTGTGCTGCATGGGTGTGGTGTGGGTGTAAACCAGCCGTGAGGGAGTGACTGTGGCATGGTGACAGGTAGACCTGTGATCAGCGGATCACTACTGGGAAGACTTGGGACATGTAGCGTTGTCGTTCCTTCCCTGTAAGCGTATGCGGAGTGGGCTGTCCTGGTGTATGCCAGTCCTGCTTGAGGCTGTAAACAATGAATCCGGAGCTCTGGGCGTGGTTCTGTCCTGGGCTGTATGAGGCTCAACTGATGCGGGTGTCCCTGTTTAACGTCGGAATGCAGTTTGCAACATGAAAGGGAGCCCTGCCCACAGCTACACCTGATCAACAACAGATGCCATGGAGCTAACAATCATGCAGCTCGGACACCCAAGATTGCCCCGCCACCACCCCCTTGCCCACCATCCCCACCTGACCCCGACAAACAAATGTGACAGCAACCTTCCAAAATCTAGAACCTAACAAATCGGCTGATGTCGCACAATTATAATAATCAATATGCATGTGAGGTTGGACAAATGAGAATCACAGTCATCTATGGCGTTACCTATAAAACATTTTATTTACACAAAGCAACAAAATAAAAGTAGGTAGAGCCATGGCGTGTCATCCCGTGACAATCTGTGAATCACAGCCTGCAAGACAAAAAGCAAGATAAGATTGTGCGTCATTCGGCCATCAAAGGAGAGAGAGAGAGAGAGAAAGAGAGAAAGAGTGACAGAGAGAGGTAGAGAGAAAGAGAGAAAGAGTGAGAGAGAGAGGAAGAGAGAGACAAAGAGAATAAGAGTGAGAGACAAAGAAGAGAGAGAGAAGAGAGAAGAGAGAGAGAACGAGTGTGAGAGAGAGGGAAAGAGTGTGAGAGAGAGGAAGAAAGCAAGAAGTGAAAGGGTGAGAGAGAGAGGAAGAGAGAGAGCAAGAGAAAAAGAGTCTGAGAGAGAGAAAGGAAGAGATAGAGACAGAGAGTGAGTGCCGACACTGTGGACAAAACCCTCACAGCTCACCTTTCTGCCACAGGTGTGTCTCCAACCACGTGCCGGGACATACTGGAGCCCTCACACTCACTCATCTGAAACATAGTATAGAATCAGTAATGGCAGAGTACGTACAATTGCACATGTCTTCATCGATGTTCTGCCCTTGCACATCCAGGCTGCTGTAGCTCATCCAATCCCACTACCCAGAGGTGTCTGCCTGCCCCTGCACACTCAGGCTGCTGTACCCCATCCACTCCCTCCCCCAGAGGTGTCTGCATGCCCCCTGCGCACCCAGGCTGATGTACCCCATCCACTCCCACTGCCCAAAGGTGTCTGCCTTCCCCTGCACACCCAGGCTGATGCACACCATCCACTCCCACTACCCAGAGATGTCTGCCTGCCCATGCGCACCCAGGCTGCTGCACACCATCCACTCCCACTTCCCAGAAATGTCTGCTTGCCCCTGCACACTCAGGCTGCTGCACACCATCCACTCCCGCCATCCAGAGGTGTCTGCTCACCCCTGCGCACCCAGGTCTCACTGCTCACATTCCGCCACCTGAGTGTAGAACAGAGGTCTCACCACATGGCGCTGGAGGCCCAAAGCCCGGGGCCCATGGACAGGACACCCTCCACATTATGCAGCCCAGCTCCGCAGAGCACCAGGTCTCACATTTGGGGCTGGGTCTTGATTTTGCAATGGCAGAGGACATACCAGTGCACCTGGCATCATCGCAGGCTACACACCCGCTCAGCCCTTGCGGTGCCACTAACTTTGCGACCAGCTATACCACTCCATGTGGCGGTAGGCCCCCACTGAGCCTATTGTGTGCAGCAGGGCACACACAATCTGGGCTGTCCGGGCCTCTGGGATGGGCCATCATCGCAGGCTGCACACCCGCTCAGCACTTACAGAGTCCTACCTCAGTGCACCAAAAGTCACCGTCCTGTGGCGCTGTGCCTGTGCAGCCGCAGTGCATTCAGTGCCACCAAGTCTGTGACCAAAAAGTCATGGACCCTCTATGATTGGGTAACGTGATGCGGATGCCATCATGTCACCTTCGGGCCAGGGGAATGTGATGTCTCAGGCCCCTGGGCCCTCATGCTCACCACACGGATACTACCCGAGAGAGAGGTTGGAAATGGCATTGAGCATGTGTGCCGGGTCCTTTTGATTGGCAGGGTCAAGTGTCCTGTGACGCCTTTGCTTGATGGGTGTGGTGTGGGTGTAAACCAGCCATGAGGGCGTGGCTTTGGCATGCTCACAACTAGACCTGTGACCAGCAAATCACTACAATGAAAACCTGGGACATATAGCGTTGTCATCCCTCCTTGTAAGCGTAAGCAGAGTGGGCTGGCCTGGCATAATCCAGTCCTGCATGAGGCTGTGAACAATGACTCTGAAGCTCTGGGCGTGGTTCTGTCCTGGGCTGTATAAGGAATCAACTGATGCGGGTGTGCCTGTTGTAGTGCTGTCGTCACCTGGGCCGCAAGCATCAATGTGTCACCCTGTGACTCAAGTCCCACAACATGGCCAACATGGAAGGTAGGGGGAATCATTGACCCTACATTCATCCATTGTTCTACACATGAAAGGTCGTGGAGTATTGCAGCTGTAGCAATACAGGACCATGCAAAGTCCAAATTTCTGTTTTTGGCAAATGGAGGGCAGCCAATTAGAGCCAAGCTCATGCTCGGGGGTTAGGCTTTGCAAACATATGTACTTATCCAATCACTCCGCTAATCCCCAAAGACTTATACATTCACTATACACTCTCCTTGCAGTACTCTAATTATCCAATCTCTACCCATGTATTTATACAATGACCCAGGCAAAGTTACATAACCAAAGTCTTCCCCACTGCCAGAGGTAACATGCCTGTGTGCCCTGTCCACAGCACAATGTATTGTGATAGGGCCCAGGGACATCGTGCATACAAAATAAACACACAGAAACAGTTAGATAGATAGTGGTACTGGGTACGGGCAAGCTCGGCCCCTTTTTATTATCAGGGTCACATGTCCAGTGACGTCTTTGCTGAATGCATGTGGGTGAGTGTAAGCCTGCCCTCAGGGAATGGTTGGTGCTGGCAACAAGTACAACAGTAATCATCAGATCCTACACAGAGATTCAATCATAAAGGGTCCATTACTTGTGCTGCACTTAGGTAGGGGCATCAGATTTGAAATAACACATAAAAGATTCTATTGTAAAGGGTCCATTAGTTGTGGTGCACTGAGGTAGGGGCATCAGAAGCATTCAGCGTGCGAGTAGCCACTGATTACGCGTGGTGTGGGCGGGCCGCACTGGGAGCAATTTGTCTTGCCTACTGGACTGTGCCATCTGCAATCGCAACTCGATATGAATTGTGAGTAATGCTGTCTGCAGTGTAGATCGAAGGCAGTAGTCAGCAAAGACATCGAGGAATGCTTTTTGTCACTTCCTCTTGAAAAAATCAGAGGACATAGAGTACAGTTCACTCTGCAATTAATAAATCAAAACTGAATTTGAATTATGAGCTCTGCAGTCCGCAGTTTAGACTGCCATTCAGTGTTCCTTTGGACTTGCAAGATGAACTTGGTCATTGTACTAAAGCTATAACTGATATAATACCATTTCTTGAAGCAAGGATACTAAAAGGATATTGTTTGGTTACACTTGGAGGACATTGGCTTTGATTTTGGTGCACCTTTCCTTTTGTTAATGGATTACGTTATAGTTAGTTACCTACTGGACTTTGAAATTAATGAATCAAAATTTAATTTGAATTGTGAGCCCTGCTGACTGCAGTGTAGGCCGGAGGCAGAAGTCAGGAAGGGCCCACAAGCATATGGCGTTGACTTGAACTGCACAGTTAGTGGTACCTGAAGCACTCAACGTGTTCTACCAAACTAGAAATCGTGAACGAATATATATATCTCGGTATCTCATTTGAAAAGTCTTTAAAATTGGACATCCACCTGGCATCCCAGAATGCCAAAGCCCATACATCAGGATGTGGGCTAAGGACATTTAACCAAATCTACGGGGATATGTCACATAGACCTTTATTGACTGCCTATAACGCAATGATACCCCCACAAGTGCAGTATGGGGCCGAGGTCTTGTATTTGAGTGGTAAGAACAACTGGGACATTGAGGAAGGGAAATGTCTAAAACCATTGATGTCACTGCCTGGCTCATCTATGAACCAGGCAATCCGAGTAGAGCTAGGAGTGACAGCATGGAACATACAGGTACAAGTGGCCCTTTTAAGATTTTGGAAAAGATTGGGATCCGAGGACGTCACAAAAGTGTCAAAATGGTGTAAAGAGGAGATTTTGCGTAGCGACTTAAATTGGGCCAAGATGATTAGAATGAAATTGGGCATGATATGTAAAGACCTAAAAGTAAAATTTGTCCAGGCGACACTGTCGGTTGAAGCTTCAAATGGGGAGCTTAGAACGGCAGGAAGAGAAGTATTGAGGCAAAATGACATGTTATAACTGGGAAAGAAAGTATCAGTCGACTATATGATGAATAGCTTGGAGAATGATATGTGATACTCCTATTTGGATACAATACCAAATGCTGGATTAAGAGCTGAAGTGCTCAGGTGGAGAATCGGGGTCAACCATTGGGCATCTCATGGAAACAGAAAAGAAGAAATGGTACAACCTGACGGTAAATGTTGCTGTGTATTAGGTACCAAATTCGGCAATTTATATATTTTATTAGACTGTCAAAAATTTGTGTCACAGCGGAAATTGTTTTTACGACCTATAATTCTTAAATATGGTATCACTGAGCGCCTGTTAGCAATTAATCCACTTACTGACATGCCAAATCTTGATGTAGCAATCTCCATGGCAAAATATATGAAGGCGATCAAAAGGACCGTCGGAACCGAATAAGACTGGACAGAAATTGGCATGGAAAATGCTTAAAGTATACTATTTTATGGTGTTGTTTATTGTAACTCTAGGAGTATTGATATAGGAATTTTTAAGTTGCGGGAGGAAGGTAGGATCTCCCCTGCTTTTTTTTTTAAGGTATTTCGTTTTTAAAAGTATTATTGAAATTGTTGTATATGTTTTTAAATTATTTATTGTAATATGTTGTTTAGAGACCAATCGTCTAATAAATGTACTTTTACTACTACTACTACACTCAACGTGTGCACAGCCAGCAATGATCCGTGGTCCTGGAGGGCCACTGGTAGCAATATCTGTTGCCTACTGGACTGCGTCATCTGCAATCACGACTTTATCTGAATTGTGAGCCCTGCTGTCCGCAGTGTAGGCGAGAGGCAGCGGTCAGCAAGGGCCCACAGCTGCATGGCATTGAGTTGAGCTGCACAGTTAGTGGCAATTCAGCGTGTGCGCAGCCAGCGATGATACGTGGTCCGGGCAGGTCGCACTTGTAGCAATGTCTCTTGCCTACTGGAATGCGTCATCTGCAATCGCGACTCGGCCTGAATTGTGAACCCTGCGGTCCACAGTGTAGGTCAAAGGCAGTAGTCAGCATAGACATCGAGGAATGCTTTTTGTCAATTCCTCTTGACAAAATCTGAGGACATAGAGTACAGTTCACTCTGCAATTAATAAAGCAAGACTGAATTTGAATTGTGAACCCTTCTGACCGCAGTGTAGACGTATAGAACAAAAAAATGAAATATCTATGGAATACATTGTCGAAATATGTAGGTTTCAGGGATGTTAAAGTTAGTTTCCTACTGGACTCTGAAATTAATTAATCAAATCTGAGTTTGAATTGTGAGCCCTGCTGACTGCAGTGTTGGCTGGAGGCAGCGATCAGCAAAGGCCCACAGCCACGTGGCATTGACTTGAGCTGCACAGATTGGGAGCATTTGGTCTTCTTAACCGATTATAGTCTCTTACACAATTTGCATCAGTACTAATCTTGAACTGTAAGCCCTGTTCGCCGCAGTGTAGGCCAGAGGCAGAGGCAGTGGTCAGCTAGGGCCCAAAGCCACATGGGGTTGACTTGAGCTGCACAGAGTTAGTGGTCCTTGAAGCACTCAGCGTATGTGCAGCCTGCGATGATGCGTGGTCCGGGCAGGCCACACTGAGAGCAATGTCTCTTGCCTACTGAATTCTGCCTCAATAAACCCACGTGGTGGTGACTTGTGGTGCACTGAGTTTGTGGCACCTGAAGCACTCATCTTGTGTGCAGCCCGCGATAATGCGCGGTCCGGGCAGGCCGCACTGGTAGCAATGTTTTCTGCCTACTGGACTGTGTCATCTGCAATTGCGACTCAATCTGAATTGTGAGTCCTGGTATCCGCAGTGTACATCAAAGCCAGTAGTCTGTGCAGATATAACTCTGTGGTGTTGTGCCACTGGGTTTGCAGGGTGAGGGCCGCCGCTTTGGCAGATGCGTTGGCCTTCCCAGAAGTGAACTATGCCCAAAACCCTGGCATATTTATTCACACTCCTACACTGGAGTGGCGTACATTGGACTCTGCTTACAGGGGGGGACAACACAGCTACATGACCGAGATCTTCCCCACTGCCTGAGGTAACATGGTTGCGTCCACTGTCCACAACACTACAAGCCCCAGCAGTTTATGTAAACAATGCAGAGGTCTGTGCTCTGCATAGTGAGGTCTGTCCAGCACATCACCGCTACACTTGGCATTGTGGGTATTGTTATTGATGGGTGACTTGCCTCCTTTACGCATACTTGGTTTCCACCTCCCCCAATATTCAGCTATTGTGTGGGTGAGGGGCCATGCAATTTTGGGAAATCACTTTCAGCAACAATGCTGCCCACCTGTGAGCAAGGCTTGATGTACAAACGTGTAAGGAGGATTGCAGTTTGCCATTCTGTGACCTTTAATGAAAGTGCCTCTTAGATTCTTAAATTGGGCTTTAGGCACCTTTTCTGCAAGTACTTTTCTGCGTGATGAACCGCTCCTGCATGCCTGAGGCCACCCTACAGGGTTAGTGGCTCCTGTCATGGAGGAATTGGTGTAATATATATATATATATATATATATATATATATATATATATATATATATATATATATATATATATATATATATATATATATATATATATATATATATATATATATATATATATATATATATATATATATATTTACATATATGAGATCCAAAGATCACCTCTGATGGGGGTGGCGCGCTGCCGGTGAGGTAACCGGTAAACCATATAACTCCAAAACGGCGTGCCAAGCGCGCACTCAGGTACTGCAAGAATCCACACCAGTCAGCAGGTCTGTCAAAATAAGTAGGGTTAATTCACGCCATAAGCCCTACGTGACGCGTTTCGCACCCCATGAGTGCTTGTTCACACAATCTTGCTCGAAAAGTTTGCCGTATTTACCGTGTGCATACAGTATGCGTTGTTTGGCCATTTTCGTGGTGCTGCCTACATACCTCAGTTCGCAAGGGCATACTAATACATACACCACAAACGTGGTAGTGCAAGTTAGAAATTGTTTTATGGTTTCCATTTTGTTGGTACTCGGATTCCAATATTCCTTAACCATGTGGCTGTTCGCACAAGCTTTGCAGTGGCCACATGGAAAGAAACCGGGGAGATCTACCCCCCGTGGTACAATGTCACTGATCACGTTATGTACCAGTAAGTCACTCAAACTGCGGCCCCTGCGGTAGGTGATGCTAGGTCTTGCTGGTATAGTACTTCCTATGATGGGATCATTTTTGAGGATGTCCCAGTTTCTTGTGATACTTTTCTTTATTTGTTTTTGATTGCCATTGTAGTCAAGGATAATGCGGGTAACATTATTCTCATCTTGCCTCACTTCATCTTCCCTTTTGTTGGTTAGCAGGTTCTCAAGCTCTACTAACTTGACTTTCTCGATAGCTCTTTTAATGACCCATTTCGGGTAACCTCTGTTTGTGAAACGTTGGACCATAATCTTTTCTTCTTTTGCATAGTCCGCAATAGTGCTGCAGTTGCGTTTGGCCCTGAGTAGCTCCCCATAAGGGATGCTCCACTTAAGGGGTTCAGGGTGGCTACTCAGGGCATGCAGTAAGGTGTTACCTGCTGTTTCTTTCCGAAATAGTACAGTTGTGATTTTGTTATCTTGGACTCTCACCTTGATGTCCAAGTATTCAATCTCCTTATCACTGATGTTACTTGTTAGTGTGATGTTGTTGTTATTAGTGTTCAATTTGGAGATGAAGTCAATGGCTGAGTTCTTACTGCCCTTCCAGATCACAAAAATGTCATCTATGTATCTTAGCCACATAGTGACATTATGGAAATCTTCCTGCATATCCAATCTGTTTCTGATGTCTTCCTCCCATGCGCCCATGAACAAGTTGGCAAAGCTCGGGCAAAGCATGTGCCCATCGCTGTGCCATGCAATTGGACATAGATGTCATCATGGAACAAGAAATAGTTGTTAACTAGACAGACTTTACATATTGTTAATGTTTGATATTAGGTTGTGACATTATGATTATTTTCGTGTTAATAATTTTTTCACGTAAAATGCTGCAAATGTCCAGTATTTTCATATGGGCTGCTGTGCTATCAGGGACTGCTAATTGTGAGTATGTTCATAGAATGGCATAGTACCACACTAGGTATGTTTACATAGTAGACCCACTACAAGATGGCGCCCGTATAACATTGCTCAGATATGTGAGTCCTATGTCAATGTTTATTGTATGCACACGGTAAATACGGCAAACTTTTCGAGCAAGATTGTGTGAACAAGCACTCATGGGGTGCGAAACGCGTCACGTAGGGCTTATGGCGTGAATAAACCCTACTTATTTTGACAGACCTGCTGACTGGTGTGGATTCTTGCAGTACCTGAGTGCGCGCTTGGCACGCCGTTTTGGAGTTATATTTACATATATATACATATATTTATATATATATAGCAGTAGGTAGTTAGGGTTAGGATCTAGTTTCCATAGGGTACTCGTTTTTTGTTTTCCCAATAACTTTGGAGCCATTTGACGAATCTTTGTGGAAATTTCAAAACGTATGGCCCGCTTTGGTCAGTTCCTATCCTGAAAGTTTTGCGGTGATTCACCAAGAGGAGGCTGAGGAAAAAGGAGGTCCCATAACGTGTTTTCTCCATTTCCCATAGGAAACTTTAAACACGGTTACAGCTGAAACTTTTGAACGGAATTACACCAAATTTGACAAAAAAGTAGCCCTTGGTTCAGAAAGAGACCTTTTTTTTAAATGGTGTAAATCTGTTCAGTAGTTGCTGAGAAAATCAAAAAATAAAAGTTTCAATATATAGAGGCACGGAGGATCCGTGCACCCTCCCAACCACGCGCTTTATGCTAATTGGCTGTCAACACCCCCGTCCAGGAAGTGTGGACAGTCATCTTGTGACTCGGTAGAACGAGTCACAAGAAAACAGAAAAACAAACACGCAAACCAAGAAAAGGGGGCAAGGTAGAAACACCCTGACCCCCTAGGCCTGCTCAGGGGGACCCCACAAGGATCTCCAGTAAGTGCCAGAGATCTATGTTGCAGAGTGGTGGCACGGGCCACGCCCCTTTTTACACCTCTCTGCAACGCTGCTCTGTGATGGTTACTGGAGGTACCTGGTGGGCTAGTTGGACCCCTCAGGATTCAAGAAGACTTAATCTCCCAACTTAAAATGTGCCATGGGCGTGTTTACATAGTGGTGAAGGGAGGGGACGGGGCCTAAGGTGAAGTGTGCAAACACACCCTTTGGCGTATTTTAAGTTAGGGAGTTAATTCGCCTTCAATCCTGAGCTCCCCTGGGGGTCAACTAGCCCACCAGGTACCTCCAGTAAGCTCCACATGTCTGAGTTGCAGAGAGGTGGCCCAGGCCATGTCTCTTTTTACACCTGTCTGCAATGCAGCTCTGTGGCGCTTACTGGAGGCACTTGGTGAGCTAGTTGGACCCCAGGAACGCTCGGGATTCAAGGTGACATAATCCCCCAACTTATAACGCACCAGGGGGTGCGTTTGCAGATTGGTGGAGAAAGGGGGCATGGCCTTTGTCTACCTTTTACCAATCCCACTGCGTGGGCTTACTGCAGGTAAAAGGTAGGTTAGTTGGCCCCTAAAGGACCCCCAGTTGTGAAGGGAAATTCAATCCCCATCAAAGATCGTGCCAGGGAGTGCGTTTGTAGAGTGGTAGGCAACGTGGGCGTGGTCTGGTGTGAGTACTTACCAATGCTGCTGTTTGGGACTGACTGGATTTAATAGTTTGGGAATTTGGCCCCCAAGGATGTCCTTGGGGGCCAACTACCCCTCTTGTTATCTCCAGTAAGTCCCACACAGTGGGATTGCTAAGACGTCTTCGGAGGCCATGGCCCCCTTCTCTCCCACTCTGCAAACGTGCCTCATGGCAGACTTTGGGATGCGGGCTGAAGTACAATTTAGTCCTGAGGGAGTTTGGGGGCCATGAATCCCTCCTGGTACCTCCTGTAAGTCCTACACAGCGGAATTCCTGAGTGTTGGTTGGACGCGCAGCACCCTTCCTCCACCACTCTGCAAAGGCGACTACTAGTTAAAGTAGCATATTTCTGCACCTCTGACTTAGAGGTAGGTTTCATCCCTCAGACCTATCATGTACTAGGGCCTTACAGAGGAGATCATGCTAATCACAGGGGTACCCCAACGCATAGTGTTCCCTAGTGTATGTAGGTGTTTTCACTGTATTCTAAGTGTCATTTGGCACTGGCTCTAGTCCTGGTTAGTCAGAGTCAGTTACCACCAGTACCTGTCTGAAAAACTGGTGGGCACAGGATGATTTTGCAACAAGGCCTCTTTCTGCTCCTCTGTTGGTTCTTTCTGCACATGTCTTGCTTCTTTCTGCACTTTTCTTTATCTCTGTGGACTTCTGTTTCTTCTTTCTGCATTTCTTTTGCTTCTTTCTGCATGTTTTTTCTTCTATCTTCACATGTGCTACCTCTGTAGGCATAGTTCGAAACTAGCATTTAAAAAAACTTTGAAATTCACTCAACAAACCATAGGTTTCAGGCACATTATAGTTAGAAATTAGCATTTAAAAAAACTTTGAAATTTACTGAAAAAACCATGGGCTTCAGACATGTTATAGTTAGAAATTAGCATTTAAAAAACGTTAGAAATTCACTGAAAAAAACATAGGTTTCAGGGGCGTTATAGTTAGCTGGACATTTCACTCGTACAAAACCAGTGAAGTTCCCCCGTTATAGTTAGTTCAGCTAACTATAACTCACGCGCCCGCAATGCACTGCTGAGGACATTACATATTACATCACTCATGACATGGTCAGTGACATCACTGATGACATCACTGATGACATCTCAAATGACATCACAGATTATATCATCCTTGTGATAGAGTGGTACACCTCCTCTCACTGTAATATAACCTTTGATACACACACTCAAAAATACAACTAACATTTTCAAAACAATAGAAACACCAATACCACTTACAACATACCCATTCAGTAATTCCAAGATCTACACACACATCCACTCATTCACCAACAGTCCTATACAGTCACTCATACATGCACTCACTCATCATATGTACTCATACACCTATACATACTGTTACACACTGCCACTCATCCATAGAGTTACTCACACACATAGTCACATACACAAAGTATCAAACATCCATTGACTTGCATATACAGTTATACACACACCACAACACTTACTTCCACACGAACTTACACATACTTACTCTCTTAAATGTTCACTTATAGAAACACATACTTATTTATACAGCAACTCTTCCAAACTTTCACTTTCACATATACTCAATTATTTACACCAATACTCACATATACTAGATTAAAACATATGTAGTTACTCATAAAGAGACTCACACCCATAGGGGGGCGGAGCTAGCCATAGAACAAGATGGCCACGGCTTGAGCAAGCTCCTCGTCTTAGACCCTACTATCCTGCATACCCATCCTTGTCTGTCCCGCTGATCCCGCATCGCCGTAAGCGCTCCGCTGCTAGAACTGCAGAGCAGCGATAGTGGTGCCCAAAACACAGCATGAAACCCCCGGAGTGCCGGATTGCTGAGAGTGGAAACGGAAGCCTGGTGATGCCTACGCGGGCCTGGAGCCTCGGACTTGCTTACAGCGGGGACCTGAGACGCGAGTCGTGCGTGGTGGCCGTGCCGACTGGAGAGACCGGCCCACCGCACCAGAAAGCTGCGCGAGTCGGTGCCGAGCTGTAGTGGATGCCGGGAGACTCCGGAACGTGAGTGCTCTGCCGGCGGCAGCCCCGGGAGAGATACGGAGGTGCAGTTACCAGTGGCGGTCAGACTGGACCCTGGTAAGATTAGGCCTGCTGATTGGAGGGCCGAAACTGGTGAAGGGGCTACCGAGCACGGAGCCTCACTCTCGTCCTTGGTTTGCCCTAGGCCTCGGCTATGGGACTTTGAAGAGGGCCACCTGGGGGGCGGGCGCGGTGCCCTTGACATATGCATGGTGGACCGCGGCCTGTGCGGACACCAGTGGGCTGACGGAAGGGGTGCAAGCTGAGGGGGCCCAAGTCCTGCAGAGTGTGAGGGGAGCTAAACACTGGCACTTGTACAGGCTGGGGCCTTCTCTCCTACTGCATGTGGAATTGATGAGCGCTTTGCAGAGGCTGCTGTGGTGGCATATGGGAGATACCTTACTGCAGTGGATAAGATTGACGCCACCAGGATACAACATTAGCAGACCAACCTTCGACTAGTTCACGGAGGTGGAGTAGGACTACGCTAGCATTGGTGTGGGGTGCTCGAGGCGTGCCGGGGCAAGGAACGGACACTGCAGACAAGACTACACGTGCGTATAGGCGCCACCATTGGTCAAACTAGCGCTCTTTGCAAAATGGAGCTGCTGCCTTGCCAGGCCCCGGGCCAGGACCCCGACTACCATATCGGCTTCTATAACATCCTCCCTCACTAATCTCACATGACCCACACAGGCAAGATCATGGGAAAACCGGATCGCAATCAGCCAAAGATAACTTTTGACCAGACGAAAAAACAGCCGGATGGAAGCGCGGAGATGCAGGCCCCCCCACGCTCCAGCCACCGGAAGCGGGAGCAATTACAAATGATGCTGTACAGGTCATGTTCCGTACCACACAGACATCACTCACGAACATAGACACTTTAACATACCGAGTCGATAGGATGTCTGAGCGCTTAGATAAGCACACGGAACGCCTAGATATGGCGGAAAGATGGATCTCTGAGGCAGAAGACTCTCAGGTACAGATGGAGTCAAAACAAGCGAGGATGGAGAAACAGCTGGTGACGATGGTGGCCAAGGCAGAGGATTCGGAGGCCAGGTCTTGGAGGAGTAATATCGCTTGATGGGCGTTGCCTAAACCACAAATACGGGCCCAATGGAACAATATGTGGAGAAACTACTTATCTCTATGCTTGGACGGGAAACCTTCTCGGAAGTCAAGCCAAGTCAAGTCAGAATATTTATATAGCGCGCTACATACCCGGAGGGTCTCAAGGCGCTTGAAGAAGGGTGGGGAATTATTTGTCGAATATCCAGGTTTTAAGTTGCTTTCTGAATGCTAGATGGTTCTGAGTGAGACGAAGGTGAGTGGGGAGTGAGTTCCAGGTTTTAGCTGCGAGGTAGGAAAAGGATCTACCTCCCATGGTGTTTTTATTGATGCGAGGTACGGTAGCAAGGGCTTGGTTGGAGGATCGTAGCTGACGGGAGGGGGGTGTAAAAGGAAAGACGTGTGTTGAGGCATTCGGGTCCAATTTCATAAAGTGCTTTGTGTGCGTGGGTTAGGAGTCGGAACGTAATTCTCTTATTGACGGGGAGCCAGTGGAGGTTTTTCAGGTGACTAGAGATGTGGTCTTTACGCGGGATGTCTAGTATGAGTCTGGCTGATGCGTTCTGGATGCGTTGGAGTTTATTCTGGAGTTTTACGGTGATACCGGCGTATAGGGTGTTTCCGTAGTCCAGGTGGCTTGTAACCAGTGCATGGGTGACCATTTTTCTTGTTTCGGTGGGGATCCAGCGAAATGTTTTTTTGAACATGCGAAGAATGTTGTAGCAGGATGATGAAACAGCGTCTACTTGTCTGTTCATAGAGAGTGAGGAGTCCAGGATGACGCCCAGGTTCCGTGCGTGGTCCGTCGGGATGGGTGCTTTTCCAAGGGCCTCTGGCAACCATTGTGGAGAGAGCGCATAGGACATTGGCCCCATGTCCGGCCGCAGGGTCTAGACGGATGCCTATCAAAGCTAAAATACTAAACTATAGAGACTTTGATGCAGCGCTGCGGAGGGCAAGTGAACTTGGCACTCTCACCCACGAAGGCATGAACAATTCTCTATACCCAGACTTTACCTCGATGGTGCAAGAGGCACAGAAAAAGTTCATGGACGCAAAACAGAAACTGTGAGAGCTCAAAATACCCTATGCAATTCTAAACCCCGCAAGGCTCAAGATCACAGTGGACGGTAAAACAAGGATCTTCAATGACGCCTAGGAGGTGCAGAAATTCCTTAAGCAAAAAGAAAAATACAGTGTGAGGAGAAGATCACCGAGAAGCGAACAAGGCGATCAACCTGCAATGCCTGATGTCGAATAATTGGTATTTGAGTTGAGCGGGGCCTGAATGGGGTCGGGCGCGGTCACAACTGTGACACTTGGCTTTGAAAAAGTTGGACGTGAGTTTCTGGACATCCTGTTTACAGCAGACGGTGCTCCCAGATAAATGAACCTTTGCTAGACATTTTATGTACTCTGCAGGCTGCTTGCACACATGAGGGGACTGTTGCTAGTAATATAACGCAGCTCATTCTTATTGTTTTTCATGGTTTCACATATGTGACAGACATGGCGGGTGCGGGTAAGCTGGTAAATATGACGTGGTGGGCTCAGACCCATGCAACGCTGGTTGCAGGAAACGGGTAGGCAGCTCTGACCCCCTTGCGTGAATCGCACAGTTTTTGCATTGTGTATTTGTTTTCTTGTTTATCACTGAGTTGGGTGGGGGGCATATCGCAGTACATTATGGGCGATGTCTCCACTAAGGTTGAGGTGGTTGAGTGGGAGGAGGTGGTAGGGGGGAAACAAAAAACTCTGACTGGCAGGCTAACAGCTGATACACTTGAGACCGACACTTTCAGTGATGTCATGAGTGATGTCACTGACCATGTCATGAGTGATGTAATATGTGACGTCATCAGCAGTGCATTGCGGGCGCGCGAGTTATAGTTAGCTGAACTAACTATAACGGGGGAATTTCAATGGTTTTGTATGCGAGAAATGTCCAGCTAACTATAACATGGGTGAAACCTATGGTTTTTTCAGTGAATTTGCAAGGTTTTTTAAATGCCAATTCCTAACTATAACGTGTGTGAAACCTATGGTTTTTTTCAGTGAATTTGCAACGGTTTTTAAATGCTAATTCCTAACTATAACGTGTGTGAAATGTTGTGAAGAATGAACGTAGCCGCAGTTTACAGGTTATCCTTTATTGACAACATAACCCCGATACTATGAGGAGACGCGGACGCAGCTGTCGACCAGCTTTCACCACCTCAACCACTCGCAACTGCCTCCCACAACACATGAATCTCCACCACAATTTGAATCATCACATTAGGCAGAGCGAGGATGCACGAGCACAAGAACACAGCTGTGCAGTGCTCGAGCCTAGGAGTACAAGGAACAGATTCCTGGCTCGAACACAGCTGTGCAGTGCTCGAGCCAAGAAGCGCAGGAAGCATGTTCCCGGCTCGAGACACAACATGAAACCTATCGTTTTTTCAGTGAATTTGTACGATTTTTTAAATGCTAATACCTCACTATATCATTTTTAAAACCTATGGTTTTTTAAGTGAATTTCAAAGGTTTTGTCAAAGATGATTTTTAAATGTACTAATTATTACATTTCTTTCTTTTTAAACACATTTTTTTTTAATAATAAATATTTACATATTATTTTCCCCTTATATATATTTCATATATTATACTAAAATAATTATAAAACTAAGTACAAAAATAATGTACATTTTTTTTTTATTTGCAAGCTCCGTAAGCACACCGTAAAAACTACGAGCACTCACCCCCAAAAGTTTTTTTTAATTTCAAAAACGTAATATCTACGTATTTATTGTTAATTTTCAAGGTAGGCAATATCTGGTATAATGAAGAAAATGGGTTTTTAAAACTTTTAAGAACAGTATATTACTTTTTAAAGCAATTAGGAATCTCGTGAGGGTATGTCACACCGTGAGTGCGCCGTGAGCGCACCGTAAAACCTACGAGCGCTCACCCCCGAAAGTTTTTTTAATTTCAAAAACATCATATCTACGTATTTAATGATAATTTTAAAGGTAGACAATATCTGGTATAATGAAGAAAATGGTTTTTTAAAACTTTTCAGAACAGTATATTCCTTTTTAAAGCACTTACGAATCTCGCGATGGTGCGTATTACGTAAGCGGGCCGGAATTGCATCCTAAGCGCTACGTAAGCGCTCGGTAAACGCTCTGTAAGTACTCCGTAAGATTACGTCCAGCCATGTGACCTTATAACAAGAGATTCTATTGGTTTATAATTCTTCCTACTACAATTATAGAAAGACCCCTCCCATGTTAATCATTCTTCTTTGACTTTCAGAGAAGAAGCATCTTTTTTCTTCAGCTCCTGGGCTTTAGAGAGAGAATTCCAAATGGCTGCACGTCCAGAGGAATCTGATTCTTCATCTTCATCTGAAGAATTTGTACCAGAAGAGCCAAGGCCTACAAAAAAAAGGAATCCATTGTGCGGAAATTTTTCACCTTTCCTGAACATTTAAAGAAAGTGAATGCCCGACTAGTGACATGTAAAATATGTCAGACTGTTTTATCAAGGGGTGATAGGAACAAAAAATACTCATTTGGAACTTTCAGCATGGAACGCCATGTAAAGAACATGCACCCCACCAATTGGGCAAGAGCTGTAGTTCGAAGGTCTGAGTAGGAGCAGGGCTCTGCTCCCAGCATATCATCGGCACCACCACCAGCACTTCCATCTGCTATGGTTCCAAATTTACAGTCTGAATTCCGGAATCTCATCATGCGTTGCATACATTGCAACGCACTAATATCCTATGGGCAACAGTCCATCAAAGTCATTGTGGAAAAGAGTAGGAACTACAATTGCCACCATTAATTTTTTTTCACTTATTTGTTCCTATCGAACAATTGTTTTGTTTGAAAAGTTCCGTTTTTTTACAGTTTTTGCACAAAAACAAAATTTAAAAAAACTGTTATTTTCAGAACTACCTCTGCTGGTCAAAAAAGAACTATATTTCTATGTTTGTATGTAAAAGTTTGTCATAGTGAATGTCTAGTGCAAAACTATAAGGATGTGTTTACCTATAGTATACTGTACTACTTTCAAAGCACTGAAATGTAACATATGTATATAAATATGTTGTAACTCTATGCTTCAATTTGCACTATTAGTGAAAGAGCTTGAATGGGCATGCTCATGACGAGCTCAGCTCGTCATGAGCTACAGTGCTCCGATGCTCATGACGAAATGAGCTCGTCATGGCCTGTGGAACACTCGCCCGCTGGGGTAATTCCCCTGCTGTGCTGAGTGTTCCATGGAAACGGGCGTGGCCGTGACGAGCTCAGCTCATCATGAGTGCCGGAGCACTGTAGCTCTATGCTTCAATTTGCACTATTAGTGAAAGTGTGTGAATGAAATTATATGTATTAAGGGCAGTTTTATAATCCCTTTGTGTGTCTTTTACAAACCAATGGATCACATTTGTGATGCAGCGGTGGTACAAAATATGCACCATAAAGTATGTTTTTTTAAATCTGATATACTTGCAAGGTGCATCAAATTGTAAAACTATGCACCAAAAGGAGGCTTTCCTGTATACATGGGTAATGTTCTGGTGCAGGAACGCCTCCTAAAAGTGAATAAGTGAAATTTCATTCAGTCACTTTTGCACTTATACTACGTACAAATCCTGCACCTGTTTGCAACATAAAGCAAATGGGAGTAAGCGAAAGTGAGCGCAAAAGGGAAGGGGTGTGAGAAACAGACAGAAGAAAGTAAAGTGGGGGAAGGGGAGTGACGGTGAGTGAAGGGTTAGTGATAGTTAAGAAATGGAGAAGAGGGTGAGGGAAGGGTAATAAGGGAGAAAAAAATAAATTAAAAGATAGGGAAAGTGAATGGGAGAAATAGGAGGAGTGGTAGAAAGAGAAAGGAAAGAAGATTAAGTGTAAGGGAGAGAGAGAGAGAGGGAGAGCAAGGGACTGACAAAGAGGGAGGCAGTTATTCTGTCCCAATAAGAGAGTGATGAGAAACTATTTTTTGTTTCTCATACTTACCTTATAAATAATGAAAATTTAGACAGTGATGAGAAAGTATTTTTTTATTTGTTATACTTACCTTCTAAGAAATAAAATAAGTTAATTAAATATTTTTAATAAATATAATATCTGTAAACAGAAAAAAATGAATTATAATATATACAATATATATTTCACAATACAAGAGAGAAGGAACGAGATTAAGAGTCAGAAAAGAAAACTAAGGGATATAGTAGGAGTGAAAGAAACAGAAAGGGAAAGAGAAGAAGAATGAGGGATAAACAGAGAGAGAGAGAGAGAAAGAAAGAGAAAGAGAGGGAGAGTGCCAAAGTTTGCCGCCATCTGTGTTCGCCAGGAGGCACTTATATTTACATCAGGGCTCCCACAGAGGAAGAGAGTAAGAGAAAAATGGAGTGAAAGGAGTAAGAGAATAAAGGAATGAGAGTTATCAAAAAATAATGAGGTACGGGGAATAAGAGAAGACGATCGACAGATGGAGTGAGCGAAAGAGTATGAGAGAGAGTGAGGGAATGGGAGCAGCAGAAATAGAATCAGAGTGATGCAGAGAGAAGAGAACATGAAGTGGAGGAAAATGACTCAGATTGAATGAAGGGGAGTGACAGTGAGGGAAGGAATATAAAGTTGAGAGAAGGGGAGTGATGGAAGAAGCATATTGAAAAAGAAAAAACAAATGAGAGACAGAAGGATTTATGGAAAGAGAGAGAAAAGAAAAGGAAGACTGGTGGAGAGAGAAGGAGACAGTAAAAGAGAGAAACAGAGGAAGAGTGACGGACTGTGAGGAACTAAATCAGTTATAGGGACTGACACAGAGGTAAAGACTTACAGATGGATGGAAGAAAGGGGAGTGAACGAAAGGGAGTGATGAAGTGAAATAAGTGAAGTGAGTGAAGATCAGTCAAGGATGAAGCGAAAGAAATAGAGTAAGGGGACAGTGAAAACAAACTGATCGGTACAGCAAGACATAGGTAGTGATGGAGGAAGATAAAAAAACAAGTCAGGGACAGACATGAGAATGAGAGAGTTGAACAAAATGAGTGAGGGTGAAGGAAGAGTACTGATGGTGAAAGAAGGAGTGTAAAGGTGAATGAAGGGGAGTAAGTACATTGAGGAAAGAAGAGTAAGATGAGGAAAGGTAAAGGAGTAACAGGGAAACTGAAGAAAGGATAGACCGAAAGAAAAGTAAGAACATGATGAAAAAGTATTTTTAGATTGTCGTACTTACCTTATAAATGTAATATCTGTGAAAGAGAATAAACAATTGAGTTATAATATATATTTCACAATACAAAATACAAAATAACTTGTACAATATGTTATATGTTTTATTTTGCTGTTCTCAGAATATATTGAATTTCAATAAAAACAGTGAGTTCAATACTACTCATCATATGCCAGCGGGCAAAAAAAAAGCACAATCAAAAAGATTGTGTTTAAAAAAACCATACAACATTTCAATAAATAATGTAAAAATTAGAAAAAAACATATGTTAAATGTTTTCTTCCAAACAGCAATTTCTTAAATAAATAACAACAATCACAAACTAATACAAAACTGGATTGAAAAAAGGGGACTCAGGATTTCAATAAGGGAAGGAGAGTAAGTGACAGAAAAAATACGTAAAAGAGAACAGATGTCAGATACACACAGAAGGAAGTATAGTGGGAGAAAGGGAGTAACTATAAGTAAACTTACAATGTAACACAAAAATGTTGCACTCTATACTATAAATCTCACTTTACACCACAATCATTTGGCTACTACCTCATAAATTACAATTACAAATAGAAACTTTTCTCAAATAATTTTTGATTTCTAAACATAAATTTATTCTTCTGAATTTTCATAATGTAAAATCACTTCTAACATCAAATCATCAGGAATTTCTTCTTCGTAAGTCTGCAAACATGATTCTTCAGACTCTATCATCTCCAAACATTCCAGAAATTCACTGTCCAAAGACTCATCAAAAAAGTCACTTGTTCCATCTCCTCCACTAAGTTCTTCTTCATTAGTGTTGTCATAAAACAGAACATTCAAATCTTCTAAGAAAGTAGATGAAACTTCAAACACGATTTCCACTGTCTCCTCATTGCGATCCATATTTTTAAAAATTTGTTGCTGTCATTTGCAAAAAAAAATAAACACTTTAATTTATCATTTTTAGTAATACATAAAATAAAACTAGCTTTAACAAGTATTCTGTCACAATATTCCCTAAAACACACTAACTCACATTATCATTATTTCAGGGTTTAGGGCAGTGCTAAATGCTAGTGAAAGAGTTTCTATGGCATTTATACAGCACACCCAGCATTTCTTTTTACACAGCAAGGAGACCACTTGAGAATTAAGAAGCCTGAAAGACACACTGCATAGGACTTTCTAACAATACATCTTCTAAAGCCAGACTGACTTCGTGACTACATGTATTCTCATATGTTTTTTAAAAACACATCAACCATGCAAATTATTCTGTCAGAATTTTCCTGAAATGATTACTAAATGCTAGTAAAAGAGTTTCTATGGCACTTATAGTGAAGTGAGGGAAGAGATATGAAGGTGAGGAAAGGAGAGTGAGAAAAAAAGCATATTAACAGAAAAGAAAAAGGAGTAAGTGAAACAGAAGGATTTTTTGAAAAAGAGAGGAAGCAAAAAGAACAGTGGTGGAAAGGAAGGGAGACTGTAAGAGAGAGAGAAAGAGAGGAAGAGTGAGAAACTTCCACAATAGAAAACATTTTTATTTTTAACAGAAATTGTACAACATAGTTGCCCATACAATTTAAGTACTCACCTTTTAAAATGCTGCTGAAGATTTACTACAGTGTGAATCACACACCAGATGTCATGAAGCCAAATTTTCACAAATGTACCTCAGACACTGCAATCACAAAATGGCTGTCATTCCCCCTCATTTTACACATTTATCCCCGTACATAACCATTTAAATTTCTTCCCACGCAAAAACTAAACTAAACTAACATTTTAATGGGTTGTACATTTCAATACTTTCAAACTAACATAATGTTCAACCTTCCCCAAATGAACTCTCTGCCTGTTACCATGGTAACTCTCCACAGAACACCTGTGTGAACTCAACTTTTCCAAACCAATAGTATGCTGTTCTTTTTCGAGACAACCAACATCTAAACACTCAAACTTGTTATTTAACTGTATTTTGTTTTGTCTTTTTTGGCCGCCGTCCGCACACCATGTGCGCACCCCGTATTTTTGTCAAACGTTTTTTTTTTACCCTGGGGGTTCTTCTGGGACCCCCTGAGAAGGGCTAGGGGGTCAGGGAGTCTCTATCCTGCCCCCTTTACAGGTTCTACACTTTTGTTTTCAGCTAGCATCTGCCTCGGAGACCAGATGGCGGCCAGCACTTCCTAATTTCGACTGACTGGAATGTTGACACACATCCAACAGCCAATCAAAATTCTGCTCGCGCACCAGGGCTCACACGGTGCATGCACGGTGTCCCGCCTATAGATATATATATTTTTCAAATTCGATTTTTTCAGAAACTACTGTAGCGATTTACACCATTTAAACAAAAGGCTCTACTGCGTACCAGTCTCTACCATTTTGCCAAGTTTAGTGTAATTCCGTTCAGCGGTTCGGGCTGTAGCCTTGTCTAGATGTCCTATGGAAAATTGCATGGGGAAAACATGTTTTGGGAACCCCCTTTTTTCTCAGCCCCTGCTTCACGAATCCCCCCCAAACTTTCAGGGAAAGAGGGGAACATAACGGGCCATCTTCTTTGAGAAATTCGCATAGATTCATTAACCGGCGCCACAGTTATTCTCAATAGAATGTTGCGGATTTCCTATGGAAACTAGGTCCTAACTATAACTACCTACTGGCGACCGCCAGTAGGTAATATATATATATATAAATATATATATATATTACCTACTGGCGGTCTCCAGTAGGTAGTTATAGTTAGGATTTTTTTCAATGTTAAATCTCAAAATTCTATTTGGAATAACTTTGGCTTCGGTTGACAAATCTGCCTGAAAATTTCCTCAAAATGGCCTTGCGGTGCCCCGGTCCTTCCCTGAAAGTTTGGGGGGGATTCGTCAAGCGGGGTCCGAGATTAAAGGGGGGTCCCAAAACGCATTTTCCCCATGTTAATTTCCATAGGGCGGTCGATTTCACTTTTAGCTCGAACGGCTGAATGGATTTACACCAAACTTGGCAAAATTGTAGGGACTAGTAGCCCGATGTGCCTTTGCTATGTCTCAAGATATGTGCTCCAGTGGATTTTGAGTAATTTAGGTTCAAAAAAATATATATATCTATAGGCGCGCCCCGGTACGCGCACCGGGGAGCGCACCGGGCGCGCCACGCGACTTGCGCGCAGAAAGCTGATTGGCTCTCGGGTGTCTGTAAACATTCTAAACAGTCTGGAGCGGCCTCCATCTTGTGTCTCGGTAAAATCGAGACACAAGAGGTGGCAAAAACAAAGGGGGGAATTGACCATAAGGGGGCAGGGTAGACCCCCTCCTGACCCCCTAGGTTTAATGTGGGGCTAAAATAGGGTCCCGCGGGGCATTTTTAAAAAAAAAAAAATTTCGATTTGCGCGGGGGGAGCGCCCGGTTTGCGCACCGGGAAGCGCACCGGGAAGCGCACCGGGAAGCGAAGCACGGGGAAAATCCAGGACCATATTTATGAAGGCCTTGCGCCGCCAGTTTTGCGCCGCCTGTGCGTCACTTTTTGTGACGCAGCAGCGGTGTAAAAAAATGCGCATCGTTACGCTATATTTAAAAAGTGACGCATCTAGGTAGATGGGTCACTTTTTTAAACCCTGCGCCACATTATACCTGCGTCAGGTATAATGTATGCAGAGGGGGCGTTCCCCCGCAAAAAGCTTCGTAATAGCGACGCAGTGAAATCTATGAGATTTCACTGCGTCACTTTTAGGATGTTGTTGCGTCAAAATCTTGCGCCTGCCTCACAGCAGGTGTAAGACTGACGCAAGACCTTTCACATGGTGCTTTCCCCATGTGAAAGCACGCATTACTGGAGTTGCGTCACTTTTGTGACTCACTCCAGTAATGCGTCAATTTTATGTTTACAGATACGTCAGAAATACTGACATATCTGTAACTCCTTGCGAGTTGATTCGTCATACATTAAATATGACACATCTGGAATGTCATAAGGAGTGCGCACAGAAAAGTGACGCATCGCTGTTTTCAAGTAGCGATGCGTCACTTTTCAGAAATGAGGCCTCCAGTTTATTCACCGTGTCACCTCTACGACCCTTTCTTGCGTAAATACGTCCCTTTTGCATACATTACACCTGACGTAGGAATAATGTGGCACAGGGGTTTACAAAGTGACGGATTTTATCTAGAAACGCCACTTTGTAAATATGAATAAATAAGGTGCATTTTTTATTTTACTGTTGCGTCACAAAATGTGATGCTTTGGTGGCGTTAAAGTGACGCATGGCTTTATAAATGAGGCCTTCTGCCTTCAACTCCAGCAATGCATCTTTTCTTATCCTTTCACACCCCTGTTCCTTTTCAACATTTTCATTGAATATCAACATTCCCCATATTCACTCTTCTTCTCATAACTTTCTTTCCTAACACTCACCTTCTTTCAGTCCTCCTACTTCACTTCCTTTTTCCTCTCATACCTTTCTGTTCTTTCTTACTCATTCTCCTTTCCATTATCAATGCACTCTATTTCACTTACTCTTTTTCATTTTTTTAAGAATATAGCTCTTTGATGAGAATTGGAGGTAGTTCTGAAAAGAACTTTTTGTTTTCTTCTATTTTCTAAACAGGAACAAAAACAGGGAATGGAAACTGCTCAACAGGAGCAAAAAAACAAAAAAATTAGGGGTGGGAAGGGCAGCGATGTTTTTCTAATGCTCGAACCATGAGCTGTACACTTTGTTCCCCAAAGGTAAGCAGTTGATTGCAGTATCTGCATCTGAGGGCACTATGGTTAAAAGCAGGTTGAATGTTCGGAACCAGCTCTTGTGATCTCCCCCTCCCAGAAGAAGTTGCTCCTCCGGTTGATGTAGAGGCCCCATCACTGGGAACCTCTTGTGCCAGAGCCCTGACACTTTCCCGGGCAAAATATTGGGGGTGCTTCCTCTCCACATGCCGGATCATTGTGAAGTTCCCAAAAGAGTACTTTTTTAAGGGGTTACCCCATGACAGCTCTTCTTTGCAGATCCTGCACTCCACTTTTGGAGCATTCACCTTTTTTTGGCCAGGTGGGATTTAAAAAAATTTCCAAATGAAATGTTCCTTAACTTTTCGTTGAGGAGGCTCTTCATTGATGAATTCTGGTTCATCCTCACTGCTGGATTGTCTGGCAGCCATTGTAAAACCAAGAAATATCCAGGAGCAAAAAGGCAGGTCTTGCAGTCACGAAAGTGAAAGAAGAAGTGAAGGAAATGGGTGGGGATTTCATTCTTTGTAAAAAAAACTGTTAGCAACCAATGAAAAGTGTTATTTTAAGGTCACATGACCCGACGCGCTTACGCTATGCGCTCCGGAGCGCTTCCGGGTGCGCACACGCGGCGCGAACGTAGGCGCTTCCAGGGCGGATACGTGGCGCGAACGTAGCCTCTTCCGGGGGCGTATACGCGGCGCGATCGTAGGCACTTCCGAGGGCGCTTACATTGCGCGCCGCAGTGACGTCATCATACTTTTACAGAAATGCATAATCATTTTCCTTATAAAAAAAACTGATTTGATTTGTGTGGTACGAAATGTTTTGCATTATTATTAACTTTTCATTCATATTTTTTTTCACGAACGAAAGTAGCGCTCTGGGTGCACTTTCCGGTTAGCTTACCGGTGAGCTTACCGGAAAGCTTACCGGAGAGCTTACCGGAGAGTTTACCGGAGCGCGCACCCAGAGCGCAAAAGGAAAAAATCATATAAAAAAAACTCAAAAATGAATACTTACACAAAACAGCAAATTGTAAAAAAAAAACATAGGTTAGAAACTCGATATAGAAAGGAATTAGCATTTAAAAAACCTATGAAATTCACTGAAAAAACCATAGGTTTCACACCAGTTATAGTTAGGAATTAGCATTTAAAAAACCTAATAAATTCACTGAAAAAACCATAGGTTTCACACCAGTTATAGTTACCTGGAAATTTTACTGACATAAAACCATTGAAATTACCACGTTATAGTTAGTTGGACTCACTATAACTTGTGCGCCTGCAATGCACTGCTGATGACGTCACATATTACATCACTCATGACATGGTCAGTGACATCACTCATGACAACACTGATGACACCATCCAGTGAATGTTTGTCTTTCTGAAACTTTTTTTTTTATATGTATTTGTAAAGTACGATGCAAGAATAAATGGTTAAATAAGTGTGTAAATGGATGTTTGTTTTTAAAATAATTGATTGGTTAACTGCCTTATTAAGTGTATCTTAGTGAATACATATATTAGCAAGTAACTTTGATATATTGAAATGTATGTATCAGTGTTTCACTTTGTGTATAAGTGGCTGTATGGGTTGGTGACTGACTCACTGTTTGTATGTGTTTTGAAGACAGCATATGTACAGGACTGTATAGATGTATGAGTGTGTATATGTGTATGTTAGTGAGTAAACGACTGTCTCACTATTGTCTTTTTCAGTAACGACATATGTTTTAATCTAGTATATGTGAGTATTGATTTATAAAACTGAGTATATGTGAGAGTGAGAAATTATAAGAGTTCCTGTTTAAATGAGTATGTGTTTATATAAGTGATTGTTTAAGAGAGTAAGTATGTGTAAGTATTCTTAGAAGTAAAGTGGTAGTGTGTGTATAGCTGTATATGCAAATAAATGAATGTTCATTAGTTTTTTTGCATGTGTGAATATGTGTGTGAGTAACTTTTGGATGACTGTCAGTGTGTAACAGGATGTATAGGTGTATCACTACATATAATGAGTGAGTATATGTATGAATGACTATATAGAACTGTTTGTGAATGAGTGGATGTGTATATAGATGGTGGAATTACTGAATTGTTTGTTGTAACTGGTATGAGTATCTCCACTTTTTTGAAAATGTTAAATTCTATTTTTGAATATGTGTTTCAAGACTTACATTACACTGAAAGGAGGACTCTCACTCTGTCACATGGATGGTGTCATCAGTGATGTCATGAGTGATGTCACTGACCATGTCATGAGTGATGTAATATGTGACGTCATCAGCAGTGCATTGCAGGCGCGCAAGTTATAGTGAGTCCAACTAACTATAACGTGGGAATTTCAATGGTTTTATGTCAGTAAAATTTCCAGGTAACTATAACTGGTGTGAAACCTATGGTTTTTTCAGTGAATTTAATAGGTTTTTTAAATGCTAATTCCTAACAGAAACCAAGTAACAATGATAACCCTACAGTCAATTAACTATTCAGCCAAAGCCTAAATGGCCTCCAAATTTTCAAACCCTTTTCGCGCCACCTCTTACCCTCTCTCAAAAAGACTGTTGATTCTAAATTATAAAGGGCTAATATCCTTTCCTTCCAATTTAGAAAAGTAGGCGGGACCAGGTTGATCCATTCTGAGGTTATACATAATCGAATTAGAGACATAAAAATACACAAAAGCGCTACCTCATGGGGGGACCTAGACATAGACATATCTAACTCACACCCCATGATGACCAATTCTGCAGATAATACCACAGGTAGTTTAAGAGATATATTAATGAATGATTGATCCTCTTGTAAGAACGAATTTAGCTTAGCACACGAAAAAAACATATGTGTATCGTTAGCTGACAAAAGACCACATCGCGGACAACCGTGGACAGTGATACTTCCCCATTTTGAAATTTTAGCGGGAGTAAAATACAAATCAAAAAGGGCCATATAGCTTTGAGAGCGTAAGCTCCCAGAAATGTACACGGAATTAGAAAGTTCTAATGCATAAACAACTTTCAAACCCCCCTTCCCTAGCTTAGCTTCTAATGTTTTTATTCTATAGAACAAGGTCGTCCGGAAGGGCCAATATTACATTTTGGTACAGATCGCCAATGCAAGCCCTCCTTAAGATCAAATCCATCAGTGAACTTCTAGATAACGCAACTGGAACAGTATGAAGAAGCTGAGTTAGGTAAATGCGTACCTGAAGATACTTACAAAATTCATGAGCATCCAATCCTAACTTATCTTTTATAAATGAAAACGGAGCTACACTACCATCACGAGCTAGATCACCCAGTACATTAATGCCCAAAGAGTTCCACCTAAATGTAACAGAATCTTGAAAGATAGGTGGCAAAAGCCTAGCGGCAGTCAGGGATTTATAAAAATTGATATTGGGGATAGAACAATATCGGCGCACCTTCCTCCAAACTGAAAACATTGCTGAAATAACCTTAAAATGTGTTTGTTTATAGTAACTGGGTACTAGAACTGAAAGAAGAGTCCCATTGGCATCTGCCCCTAGACCAATCTCAAAAATAGAAGGACTATATGCAGGTGGAAGTGACGCTCGTGTAGAAAATAGTGGGACAGCCAGATACTGTACAAGAGCGGCCCAATTATAAAACAATAAATTAGGGACTGACTAGAATTCACAGTATCTATAATGGGCAAAATATTCATTTCCGGTAGTTGTTCAACTGCAGCGGTGATCTTAATACCCAGATACATAGCACTGTGCACAATTGGGGCATCAGAGATTCCCAAGGCCGATGACTGAATAACCTGGGTTTTTTGGACATTAAGTTTATAGCCTGAAAGTTGTCCAAAGGCTACCGCCAGAGTCTTAATTGCTATAAACGAGAGTGACACATTACTAGTGAGATCCACAATATCATCAGCGTATGCCAGCACTTTGAAATCAACCGTATTTTTCTTAACCAACTGGATGTTCTGGGAAAGCTCTATCTTACTAATAAAGGGGTCGATATATAGGTCAAATAGAAGGGGTGAGCAGGGACACCCCTGCCTCGTACCCCTGCCAATGTCAAAAGGTTTTGAGACAGCCCCTGAGATTGACAGGGTTGCTTGGGGGGCGATATACAATGACTGTAAGGCTTGAATAAAATTTGGGGAAAACCCCTTCCAATGCAAAACCTTCCACAAGAAACCCCAAGCAACCCTGTCAAACGCCTTTTCCGGGTCTAGGAAGATTGTTCCAAGCGGGGACCATGTGACTTGGGCCCTATCAAAGAGAGCTATGACCGGGGGGCGTGGCTAGCAGGCCACCATGGCGGACGGAGTTTGCTAGTGCTCTGGTGCCGCTGGGAGGGGATCGATCCTGCAGTACACGCCGAGGGGCCGTTTACACCTAAAAACGGCTGCATCCTGAGGCTCCTGACCCCCGCCTGCCCCGCTGAAAATCCTGAGGCTCTGGCGGCAGGGAACCGGGAGCTGCGCCGCGGCTGAGGGTGAGGCCTGGTGTCACGTTGCAGACCGGGGTCTGGAGTGACTATAACACCCGGAGGGCGAGAGCCGAGAGGTGGCGGCGCGCCGGGGGCCCCCGGACCGGAAGTAGACCCCTGGAGCGGAGACTCCGACCCCGCGGCGGCCAAGAGAAGCGGGCAGCACCCTGTGACCCCAGGTGCCGAGCGGAGGGTCGGAGATTGTAGACGGACCGGAGCTGTGACCTAGGGCGCCGGAGCGTGGACACTGTGGCCCGGGTGCTCCCACCGCCGGCGGCGACCGCTGGGTGAGGGGCCCCACCGCCTGATTTGGCCCCTGCCCACGAGGATAGCCGGTGAGAAGCCTGAAGGAGTAGAGGGGGGGCCCCGAGGGCCCTGGGCTGGGCAGAGGGCCGGGGCCTGGAGTAGCATTGCGGCCCCACAGCCTGCAAAGAATGGACTAAGGTGGACAGGGGACCCCTGGGCTAGAGGCCGGGCCTGGCTGAGACGCCCTGACTGCCCGGCTGTGACGCGGTGGGGCTGAGTGAGTAGGGGCCTACCCCACGAGGCGAGCTGGTGACCGAAGCGCAGTGGAGACCTGGGACGGGGCTGCTAATACCCCCCCCACTATCGACCAGGCCCCGGTTATGCTTCACTCATACATTGCTGGAACCTCAGGCGAGGTGGCACCCACTTGATCCTGACACTGCTCTTGGCCCCTGCAGTGAGCCGGATGAGGAGACAGGCATAGCGCCTCAGGGTGGATGTCGCTGCGGAGGACACCGACGTCCTGATAGACTGAGCGGGACCCGGGAGGTTCCCCCCCCGCCCCAGCGGAGACGCGGCAACCTTCAACAGATCCCAGGATGAGGGTGCTGGGGGAGGCCGACGAGTGGGCTACTCGGACAGCGGTCACGCCCTGAACGGCTGGTGTTTGCCCTGGGACGCGCTCCTGCCGCTACCTGGACACCTGGCACTCACCATGGTACGCAAAGGCGTGAAGAACGCGGAGGGCAAGGAGGGACCGGTCACGGGCCCTATTCAGGATGCGGACCCCGGGGGCTCTGCGCCGCGGACGTTGACTTCCACCCTCTCAAGGTGATAAGCTGGACCTTATACTTAAGGAGATCAGAGACTCCAGAGCTGTGATAGAGACGCAGATGGGCACCCTCACCACTAACCTCTCTTTGCTTAAGGCGGATCATGAGAAACTAGCGGACAAAGTTAAGGATCAAGGTCTATCGCTGGCTGAAATTGCCCCGGCAGTGGCGGAACACACGGACTCCATCCAGCTGATCCAGCGTCAAGTCAAAACCCTGATGGAACGCGTGGAGGATGCGGAAGGGCGCAATCGACGCAATAACATTTGCGTTATTGGCATGCCGGAAAGAAGCGAGGGATCCCGTCCGGCAGAGTTCATGGAACAATGGTTCCGAGATAACGTTGCCCCTGAAGGTCTGTCACCATTCTTTTGTGTAGAGAGGGCCCATAGGATCCCAACTGGCCAGCCTAAACCGGGACAGGCGCCACGGCCGCTCATCGTCCGGATCCTAAACTACCGGGATAGAGACATGCTGCTAAATCAGGCCAGAATAAAATCGGTCATACCGTGGGAGAATCAAAAGAATATCACTGTACCCGGATTACACCTCTCAAGTGCAAAAACAATGATCGTCATATTATGAGGTAAAACAGAAACTCCAAAAGGCGAAATTACGCTACGCCTTACTGTTCCCTGCACGCCTGAAGGTAATCCCCGACAAGAAAACTCACTTTTTCGAAAGCCCCACGGATGTGGAGGAGTGGATGGAGGTGATGGACATTGAGGAACGACTGGACCCGACACAGGTCTCCACGGACGGCGGATCCAAGGAAAGCCAGCCTCAGGGGGAGGCCGGGAGCGGCACCCGACGCGATCACCCAAAACAACGTAAACCGACTGCCCATCAGCAGAAGCAGTGGCAGCAGTGGGCTCCTTCAGAGACGACCGAGAGACAATTAATACGGACACTGAGAACAGCACAGTCCACTCGGACTCGGACTCGTACAACAGTATAATCCTGTTCCCGACGGTGACGCCTAGAGCCGCGGACGAACTTCTAGACAATGCCCAAGAGTAATACCTCCTATGAACCCGACCTGAAGCTTGAGCACACCACGATATCCCCTTTTTTTTTTTGTGTGTGAACTGGGGGGGTGGGGGGAGGGGGGCGGGGGGGGTTTGCTCGAACAATGTATGTGGCCCTTCTCTGCTGGCGAACACTACGGGGCCTAACCATGGGCGAGGAAGGAGACTTAGATGCGGGGACCGCGAGATGTGACTCCTGCATCTCCTGGGACCCTATGGCACTTGGCCGCTGTTTGCTGACTGTGCCTGTGTGGGGCTGCCATTGTTTCCCCCCCTCCCCTGCCCCTTCCTCTTCCCCCTCCCTCCCACAAGACGTGGATACATATACCAAACAATCCCGAAAGAACTCTCCCGGCGGCGCCGTTGACCAGACATGGCACTATGGACACGGCCAATGCTTGGCCGACCCCCCACTAGCGTATGCAACGTTACCTGTTTATTTACGTTACAATGTTTATGGTTCGGCACAGCTGAGTTCAGAGGCTGCGCCTCCACAATTGGGGTTTGGGATAGGGAGGGTACTGTCTCCTGGTTGACACGGGCGAATCACTCACTAGGACATATGGGAACACTCCTTGCGAAACCTACACGGGGTTATGGCTGAAACACACGGCAAGTATAGGCTGGTCACCTGGAATGTGAGAGGACTGGGGGCGGTGCAGAAGAGACACAGGGTGCATGCTTTCCTGCTACGACAAAAGGCGCAGATAGTGTTCCTACAGGAGTCACACATGACACACTCCGAAGCACTCCTATTACGAAAGAAATGGAGGGGTACTATATACTCTACTACATACTCTGCCTTCTCCAGAGGGGCCACGATATGGGTGCGCCACGGCACTCCGTTTGTGGAACTGGAGAGACGGACAGACGACCAAGGGCGCTATGTGCTGGTGAGGGGCACCCTGGACGGGGAGGTGGTAGTGCTGGGCAGCATCTATGTCCCGAATTTCGACCAAGATAAGTTCCTAGCTGCAGTGGGCCGGGCATTGACGGACTGGGTGGACGTCCCCTGGATCTTGGGGGGTGATTGGAACATGATCTTAGATGTGGCCCTCGACAGATCGCACCCCCCCTTCAGGCGGCGGGAATACATAAACTGTCTGAATTGTTTGGGACATGGCTTCGGGGTTGGGGGTTGGCTGACATCTGGCGCACACCGCACCCAACATATAAAGAATACTCATGCTACTCCCCTGTACACAACCTGCATACCAGACTAGATAGATTTGTGTGCTCCGCCTCGGTCGTGACTAGATGCGACACTTCAGATTATCTCGCTAAAACGTTCTCTGACCACCGGCCTCTGGCGCTTGACTTACACTGGGGTAGAGTGCCCTCACCTGTCCCTACCTGGAAACTTAACCCTGCGTTGCTCGAGGATGGCCCGTTCCGATCCCATATAGCTGAAGCCTTAACAGGGTACTTTGATACAAACGGGGACTCTGCGTCCTCAAACCTAGTGGTATGGGACGCAATGAAAACTGTGATACGGGGGGCTGCTATAGGCCGCCTAGTGGGAGCCAGACAGGAGATCCACAGTAGATTATGCGAGGTGGAGAAGCGCATGCGTGACCTTGAAAATGCGGTAGGACTCGACCCTAGCCGACAGACTGATCTACAGCAGTGTAATATTGACCATGCTGGCCTACTAGAGACCCTGAGAGTGATGGACTACAGGGCCTATCTGAAACGACAACAGTCAGAGGCGGATAGATCCGGTGCTCTGCTTGCCCGGCTGGTCCGGGATGCCCCTGAGAGCCCTACAATAACGTCTATCCGGAACGCGGCGGGGGACTTGATACACACCCAACTGGGAATCAACACTGTGTTTAAGACTCACCTAGAGAACCTCTATGCTCCCCCCCCTGTAGTGGACGGGGACGAAATGACGGACTTCCTGGACGAACTGACGCTCCCAGCGCTGGCCCCTGGAATTCAGGCGGCTCTGGCCGGGCCTATAACACAGCAGGAAATAAAGGTAGCAATCCACTCGCTTAACCGGGGCAAAACCCCGGGCATGGATGGCCTACCAGGGGAGTTTTATCAAACATACGCTGATGTGCTGGCCCCTGTCCTGGAGCAAATATATATCACTGCGTACGAGGCTGGCCGACTCCCGACTACCACCATGCAGGCCCTGGTGATATCTATTCCGAAACCCGGTAGGGACACTCAGGATGTAGGTAATTACAGGCCCCTTTCCATGCTCTCCACGGAGTATAAGATCCTTAGTAAAGCTATTGCCATGAGGATCCAACACCACCTCCCTGGCCTGATCCATACTGACCAATGTGGCTTTCTCCCAGAGAGGAGTACCTCCCAGAACTCGAGGTGACTCCACGCCCTCATGACAACTACACCCCACACCCTACCACACGCTGGCTGTATAGCACTAGACCTCCGTCAGGCGTTTGATTCCCTGACGTGGAACTTCATGTTCGAGGTCCTACGTCGCTTTGGTTTCCCGGAAAACCTTGTAAAATGGATCCGCTTGTTATACACAGATCCGACGGCTAGAGCACGCACGGGGAGACACACGTCGGACAGTTATGAAGTCCATAGAGGCACCCGACAGGGCTGCCCACTGTCGCCACTACTGTTTGTGCTGACGCTGGAGCCCCTGGCTACTGCGCTTCGCAATAGAGCTGCGGAGAACGGCATACCGGTGGAGGGCACTGACCACATGGTCTCAATATACGCCGACGACATCTTGGTGTTCCTCCGGAACCTGCGAGGAGACCACACAGTCCTGGCGAATATCTTTAGACGATTTGAGATCATATCTGGGTTAGCTATAAATCCAGGGAAGTCCCTGGGCTTCTTCTTTCGAGACGGTCGACAGCCCCCCCTCATACAGTTCGAGGCCTACGAAATCCAAGTGGCGCCGACCATGTTTAAATATCTCGGGATACAGGTATATTGGGACCCGGAGGCCCAGATTGATGGTAATATCCGTAAAGCCATTACTGGCCTGCGAGGTAGCATAGGCTTCTGGACGTCCTTACCCCTATCGGTAATGGGACGAGTGGCGGTCTCGAAGATGGTCCTGCTTCCCCGCATATTGTATTATTTTGTGAACCTGCCGGTTATGCTCCCGCGTCAGATTTTTACCACGCTAAATACACTACTGGTCAGCCTCATCTGGGGCTCGGGGAGAAGACGGATCAGCCTAAAAAAATTGCAATTAAACACCAGACAGGGCGGCCTGGGAGTGCCGGACCTACGAAGCTATTACTATGCCAGCCAACTCCAATGGCTGACCCGATGGGTGGCGGGCAGGGACCTGCATGAGATCGCTTACACGGCGGACAAATTAGCGCGTGGAGACTTGCACTCTCTCCTCTTGCCCAATGCCAGGATCCCTAGGGACTGTCACCCCCTCCTACACGTGGCCCTGACCTGCTGGAAGAAGGCACTGTCATACTCGACTGGGACCTCCCCATATGCGGACATTATACCACTACTGGGACTCCCGACACCACAGGGGACCCTAACACTGCGCAGATTACGACCCTGGACAGAGACTGGGGTGGACAGGGTGGGAGACCTGTTCGGCGACGACACCATGCTGGACCACACCTCGTTCGTACAAGCCACAGGAGCGCCTACACGCTTGTATCTACTACGCGCCTCGGTGACGCACTACGTGCGAAGGGCTTGGGCCCCACACCGTACAAGACCAGAACAACATGAATTAGTACACCTCTTGTACTACATGGGCAAGGGGGGACACTTAGTGAAATGGTTGTATGTTGGCATCAGGGAACATGTACCTTCGCCGATTGCTACACTCAGGGAGACCTGGACTGCGGACTTGCGTGATGACATAACGGACGGGGAGTGGAAAATTATTCTAGGCCATCATAGACGGGTGTCCAGGAATGTTAAGTTTCAGTTCATACAGGCCATGGTTCTCCACAGAGCTTACCTTACACCCCAGAGGTTACATCGGATGTACCCTGCCACCACACACTGCTGCCCGAGATGTCACCAAGACGAAGCACATATTCTCCACATGCTCTGGTCATGCCCGAAGTTACACACTTATTGGGGAACGATCAAACATACGCTATACTCCATAACAACACTCCAGATCCCTGAGGGAGCGTCACCATGCCTACTGGGGAACAGGAAACGGCCCAAGACATGTAAGGCACAACTAAGACTTATGGATCTGGCGCTAGTGCTGGCGATCAGGGTGCTCACCATGAGATGGAAGTCACCCAGGGCCCCACAAATAGAAACATGGCGCAGTGACTTACTGAAATGGGGCAAAGCAGAATCCGCGGCACTACGAGATGAGGAGAGCAAGGGCAGGCGCAAATATCCTATAGCCCAAGAATGGGACCTAATGCTGTTGGAACTGGAAGAGATAGACCTAGACATTTTGGGAGACCCGATGGGGTGAACTCACATATATAACGGGAGGGGGCTACGAATCACGGGCACCATTGCGACTCACAAGGGCTAGACCAGACCTAGGGCTATTACCAAATTCTAAATAGACAGAGCCACTTTGACCCGGGATGTGGAGCGCACAAGTGAGAACGACCAGGAGACAGGGGGTGGGTGGGCGGGTGGGGAGGGGGGGACAGATGGGGTGTGACACTTAAGTAAGACACGATTCTGGAGTTTAATGGATATATATGGTAAATATCCGGGGATCGCTCTGACAAGCAACTTATAACTGAAATATACTGCTCCCACAAATTAATGGTTATGTAAACGGAAAAGACTGATGTATGCTATGATAAGTAAATGTACAGAAATGTATGATATCCTGAACAGTCACGAATAAAGAGTTTTAAAAAAAAATTAAAAAAGAGAGCTATGACCCGGCGAACGTGGTCCCCAGTGTCCCTTCCAGGGATGAATCCATGTTGGCGAATAGAAACCAACGGGGAGACTACTGATGCTAATCTGGAAGCCAACATTTTAGAAAAGATTTTAAAATCGGTATTAATTAATGAAATCGGGCGAGGTGAAGCTGGATCAAGGTCAGGCTTACCCTTTTTTTTAAACAATACAATAGTTGTTAAATGCCAAGAATCTGGGATCCTACCAAGCTGAGCTTCCCTAAGAATTAATAAAAGGTCCTGTTTAATCTCAGCCCGGAATGTAGTGTAAAATTCCAAAGGGATAGAATCGGGATCCGCTGCCTTTCCGCTGGCCAAGGAGTTTAGCGCTATATGTAGCTCTTCACATGTGATAGGCGTAGAGAGAACCTCGTTATTGTAGTCCGAAATTTTTGAGGTAGTGAGCCCCTCTATGTAGGCGCTAAACCCGAGGTCAACTACTTGGTCACTAACCTCCTCAGTATACAAAGACTGATAAAAATCTGAAAAGACTGAAACCACACCTGCCGGGGTATCCTGGACAACCCCTGAGAATCCTGAATGCTGCCAATATGGTTAGCCAGGCCACGCTGCTGAAGTCTCCTGGCAAGGACCCTGCCCGACCTTTCACCGTACTTGAACATCATCGAGCGATATTGCAGATACTTGGACGCAAGATCCTTGCCAAAGAACTCCAGCAATGAAGCCTTTATTCGGGCAACACGCGACTGACTAAGGAGTATGTCACTACCCTCTCTAATCAAATTGGTCAACTGAACCTCTGCGCAGCGCAATTCCTCCATCCACCCCCTTATTTGATCTTGGATTTGCTTCTGGTGGAAAAAGGAGAAGCTTTTAGTCTCGCCGCGTACTGCGGCCTTAAGTGAGTCCCAGGCGATGTTAGTAGGAGCAGAACCCCTATTAATATTCAAGAATTCTATCAACCAGGGTTTCTTATGACCTATATAGGTTGGTTCTGACAGTAGCTTTCTTTCAAACGTCCATAGTCTGGGTGGTCTAGCACCGCCCGTCATTATACAGTTGATAATCAAAAGGTTGTGGTCTGAGATAATTCTAGGGGACATGGTAATTGATGCGGTGCCAACCATTTGATCTGAAACAAAAAAGTAGTCTAACCGGACCGTTTTCCTATGAGGGGCAGAAAAATACGTGGAGCCATCTATGTTACTGCAGTAATGAAACCATAGGTCACTCATAAGATGTTCTTGCACCAGAGCTTGCAAAGCTCTATAAACTCTGGGTTTATAACTCACATAATTCTGCCCTCCAACAATATTAAAATTGGCTGGTAGATTTATATTGAAGTCGCCGCAAAAACAAATAGGCTGGGGCCAGAGGGGCAGTTCTACATTTAAATAATCCAAAACTGCAGGGTCATCCAAATTTGAGTTGTAGACGGTACAAACCATCAAAGTTGATCCGTTAGTCAGAAGCTCAGCAATAGCCCACCTACCCCCTGGGTCTTGAGTGGTTCTCAAACAGGAGCCTACACCACGATTCAAAAGTATAGCTACACCTCTTATCATAGAGGACTGACGTGAGCAGGCTACCAACTCAAACCCCAGGATTTTTAGCCATTCCCTATTGTTCGAAGGAACATGAGTTTCCTGTACGCATACTACCTCCAAACGCAGAGTCTGTATGATCCGTGCCAATAGAGCTCGCTTCTTCCCATTATTTAACCAGCACACATTCCAAAAGGCTACAGATAATTTACCCAATGCCATTAACAACTAAAAAAAAGAAAAACACAATTTTAGATATTGTCTGATTTAATCCATGATTGCCTTGAAATGAGAAAGTATTCCTCAATTTGTAATGCGCCCCAACCCCAAACTCACCCTCCCCCAGCCCTCACCTCCCTCCTGAGTACCCCCCCCCCCCCTCCAGGCTTCCACCCCCCACACCAGGCTGGAACCGTAGTTCCGGTGATGGAGAGGCTGGATTGAGCGAACCCCCCCCCTAGAAACGCTGCCAAATAAACAAAATCTAAGCCAGAGAAAGAGATATGTCAGCACAGGATATCAAATAATTGCTAAGAAGGAGGAAGAAGAAAATTTGAGAGCACAAAGACATATTTGACTGCAATTACATGTTTTCACAATGAATCTAGAAATGATCTTGCTTGGATCACAGACTCAAAAAATGTAGGGCCTTATTAGGATGGCGGACGGACCTTCGTCCATCCGCCACCCCAGAGGAGGAGGGATCATCCGCAGGGGCAGCGGCGGTCCCTCCGTACAAATTAGGATGTGACCGCCAGCCTGGCGGTCACATCCTGTATGTATAACATTGCGGCGGGTGCTGCTTGAAGCAGCAACCGCTGCAATGTTAAAAATGAAATCAGTGCATTTGCATGCACAATGTGGCAGGCACCGCGCGGTGCCTGCCGCTTTGTGCATGCAAATGCAGGGGGGTACCATAGGTACCACCCATGTGCACCCCCTAACCCCCCTTCACCCAGGGGGCCCGCAACAGGCCCCCAAAGAAAAGTCTGTATGCCTTTTCGTGGAGGCATTGCCGCCGCGGAAAGGCATTACAAAATTCAAATCCTAATATGGCTGGCGGTGTCTGATAGTCACCGCCAGCCATGTTAGAGCTTTTCCGCCGCATTCGGAAGGCGATGGCGGAGAAAAAGCGGCGGATGTAAAAATGACCCCCCCAGCCATCCTAATCTGGCTGGGGGTCATTAGTGTGTCCGCCGCGGTGAATCCGCATACTCCGGACTGGCGATGGCTTCCGCCGGCCCGGAGTATGCGGATTCACCGCAATCGTAATGACCCCCTTAGTCTGGCCCTGGTGTATGATTTTGAGTTTGGATGGAAAAAGTAGAAAAACCTGTGCCCCCTTCAATTGGAAGGGGGCAAGCAGTTAACGGAGCTCCGTTCTAGCGTGGCTGGACAAAAGTCCGGCCTCACAAAAAATTGACAACCTTTTCCAGACCTTTGCCTATCGGGCCTGGCGAAATCATAGATTTTATCTCTGGCTAAGACATTATGTAGACAAATTAAAATAGCACAAGGTCTGTTATAGGTCTGCCCTGAGCGCTGCTTTGGTTTAAAGGGAAAACGGTGGGCACGTTTGATCTCCACCCGCCAGTCCCATTCCTTAACCTCTGGAAATGCTTCTGAGAACAAGTCCACAACAAACTGGTGAGTGTCTGAACCTTCTGTACCCTCTGGGACCCCCAAAATTCTTACGTTGTTGGGACGTGCCCGGTTTTCAATGTCAACCAGCTTAGCTTGAATGTCTACCCTTTGTGACTGAATTTCATCCAGCGTAGATTTTTGAGTTCCCAAATCATCTTCCAATAAAGAAATCCGAGTCTCTGCCTCCGTGACCCTGGTGGCAATATCTGTGCAAGTCTTGATAACTCCGCGCAGGGAATTTTGGACCCTGCGGCAAGCCCCCTGTGCTCGAGTGCTTTCTTGCCTCGTCTCCTCTCAATGAGCCATTATAGTTTGATAGATAATATCCAGAGAGATTTCCCCCGGGGGTGAACCTGGGTTAGATTCCAACACAAATGGTGCTAGCACTTGAGAGGCGGGGTAAGCAGAAAAAGAATAGCCCCAAGCTAGCGATCCTAAATTAGCCCCAGAATCATGGGGTACCTTCCGAATTGTAGGGAGACCATTAGAAGTAACGAAGGAATTCAATACTTCCTTAGTGCGCCAATCACCCAACTCGCTGCCCTCATCATCAGTCCAATCTTTGTCTAGCCCGTTGTCATCCACTGAAGATCCCGTGTGCTCCGATACTGAATAGAAATTATCACCATCTGTATCTGCTTCAGAGCTAGCAGATGCTACTAGGAGCTGTACTGGCTCACTGTGGGGGGCTAGCAAATGAGGATTAGGCATTGAAACTGAGGGGACTACATCTCCCAGAATCCCGCTTGCGTGTAATTCCAAATCCAATATAGGAAAAATAACTGTAGCAGTGTGTCTAAGGACTGTGGTTGCTCAATTTGAACAGTTTGAATTGGTTGTTTATCCACCACAATGTTTTTGCCCTCAGCCGTAGGAGAAGAAGAGTTAACAAGAGTTATTACCTTACCAGCTGTATCTGTGGCTGTTGTTGATGTTATGCCGAGGGCAGCGTGCTCTGTAATAGCCATAGTGGGAGCAGCAGGGCTCTGGGTGACCTTAGCAGATGAGCCAGCCCGAGTTTTGAATATTGCTGGAACCGGGGGTGTTAGAGGCTTCATTGATTTAGCAGTGACAGCCTTTTTCGAGATATCACTCAGCGGTAGTGCTGCTGGTGGTGGCATGGAGGGTTCTGGTACCAACGCTGGGGCAGGAGCAGCCACAAACACCCCTCCGGTTTTGGCCACTGCTCGCGGCAGAGTCTTCAATTGTTTTTTTGGGGCCATCTCAGCGGTGGTAAGCGATTGGGCGATCCGGCCCGGCTGTCCCTGTTGAATGCGGTGAAATGCAGAGAAGCGTCCACCAAGATAGCAGCGCGACGGCGGGACTCCACACAGAAAGCCAAGACGATGGACGCAAAGCCACCAGAGCATCCTCGATAAGCCGGCTGAAAAAAGAACTTAATCAGAGCCTCGTGTATACCGCATAGGAACAGGCAGCGGTTAGGTGGGGAGAGGAGAGGAGAACGCCAACACCAGCTCACTCGGCCCGAGTGCCGGCCGCCATCTTGCCTGTGTTTGTGATTGGGCTCAATCTTACCTCTTCCAGATTAGTAAATGATTTTGGTAAAGTCCAAGGGATACTGTTTGTTGTCTAGAAACACACTGTGAGTCTGTGTGCATTTGGGATCCATTCTGACTGAAGCATTTGGGTACTTCATGTTTTTAAAGACATATAACTGCTTAAAAATCTATCCTGTTCTCAGGTTTTGGTAAAGTTAGAAACCAGGCATTGCTTATATATTTGCAAAATGAGTCAGGCTTCCACACTAAACTGCAGTTCTAAAATGTGTGAAATGTGTGCAGTCATCTTACCTCTTCAAGATTAGTAAATGTGTTTTGGTAAAGTCCAAGGGATACTGTCTGTTGTCTAGAATCACACTGTGAGTCTGTGTGCATATGGGAACCATTCTGACAGAAGCATTTGGGTACTTCATGTTTTTGAAGACATATAAGTGGTTCAAAACCTATCCTATTGCCAAGTTTTGGTAGAAATAGAAACCAGTCATTGCTTATTTATTTGCAAAATGAGTCAGGCTTCTCTACTAAACTGCAGTTCTAAAATATAAGGAATGTCTGCAGTTATCTTATCTTTTCAAAACTAGTGAATAGTGTTACTTGTCTAGAATCACACTGTGAGTCTGTGTGCATTTGGAAACCTTTGTGAGAGAAGCATTTGGTAACTTCATATGTCTTTGTACTACTCTAATTATTCACTCAGTATCCAAGTAGTCATCCAGCGATTCAGAGCCTTAGCAAATTGACTTTTTCAAAGTCTTATGCAATATGCATGTTCTTCTTTAACCACTTACACACTTGTGTTTGAGGACTACAATTCCCCAGTTACAATCCACACTCCAGCAAACACCCTCACACTGCTCTTGCATTTCTTTAGTGACTCGTTTATCTTTATGTACTAATCTATTCACTGAAGTAAAACTCAAGCAACTATGAATTCACCCAGTGTCTCTCCTTATAGTACTAAAATCATTCAGTCAGTATCCATGTACTCATGCAGTGAGCTAGGCTTTAGGACATGGACTACTTCAAACTCCTATGCACTATGGATGTAGTGCTGTAACCACCTTTACATTTGTGTTTCAGGCATACAATTACCTAATCAGTATCCATACACTCCAGCAAACACCCTGTCCCTGCTCTTGCAATCTTATAGTAACCCTTTCAGCACCAGGTACCAATCCATTCACTGAAGTAAAAATAAACCAATAATAAATTCACCTAGTGTCTCTCCTTCTACTACTCTAATCATTCAGTCAGTATCCATGTACTCATGCAGTGAGTCAGGCTTTAGGACATGGACTGCTTCTAACTCCTGTGGACTATGCTTGTAGTGCTCCAACCACCTTTACACTTGTCTTTTAGGTCCACAATTCCCTAGTCAGTATTTATACAATCGAGCAACCACCCTGTCACTGCTCTTGCACGAATATAGTGACCCTTTCAGCACCATGTACTAATCAATTCACTGAAGTAAAAATCAAGCAATTCTAAATTCACACATTATCTCTCCTTTTACAACTGTAATCATTCAATCAGTATCCATGAACTTATACAGCGAGTCAGCGTTTAGGACATGGACTGTTTCAAACTATTATGCAATATGCATGTAGTAGTCTAACCACCTTCACACTTGTGTTTCAGGCCTACAATTCCCAAGTCAGTATCCATACACTTCAGCAAACACTCTATCACTGCTGTTGGAATCCTATAGTCATCCTTTCAGCAGCATGTATTAATCCTTTCACTGAAGTAAAACTGAACCAATTATAAATTCACTCAGTGTCTCTCCTTATACTACTGCAATCATTCAGTCAGTATCCATGAACTCGTAAAGTAAGCCTGACTTTAGGAAATGGACTGCTTCAAACGCCTATGGACCATGCATGTAGTGCTCTAACCACATTACACTTGTGTTTCAGGCCTACAATACCCCGGTCAGTATCCATACAGTCCAGCAAACACTCTGTCTTGCACTTATATAGTAACATTTTCAGTGTTATGCGAAAAGTAGCATTGAAATCACTGTGTCTAGTGAAATTCAATATATTCTGAGAACAGCAAAAAAGGCAAAAAAAAATATTTGTAAAATGTTACAATGATGCTGTATTGTAAAAAATATAATATTATATATTATAACTATATTTGTTTCTCTTCCACAGATCCTAATTCTAAAATATGAAATTCTCAGAAATTTAAATTATAAAAAACAACTAAAAAAATGTGTAGTGTTTTTGGTTTTCATTACTGTGAAGGTAAGTTTAACTAACTACTAAAATGCACAATGGCTTGTGTTTGCACACAGGTGAAGAAAGGAGAGATGGACGATGTAGATATATGTGGAAATATGCTCTGTGGGCGTTTTAAGTTACAGGGTAAAGTTAACATCAATAGTGAGTGTCTCTAGGGCCAACTAACTTACCAGATATGTGCAGAAAGTGCCAGACAGTTGCATTGCAAAGAACTATAAAATGGGACATGACTTCAGAATACCTCTTAGCAACGTAGCTGTATGGTGTTCAATAGAGAGACATATTGGGCTACTAGGGTCTAGGAAGTTTCAGGATTAAAATTCACTTAAAACATGTCACACAGTGTGTTTCCACATGTTACATGAGGCCCCATCCCTTCCCTTTACAACTCTATAAAAATGTCCTGTCACTTTGCCAAAACCTAAGTACTTATAAATTTACCTTGTTCTCTCTTTGCAATACTGAAATGACTCTACTTATTACTCACATAGTTAAGAATTGGCATAGCCATTAACCCCAGTACAAGTTAATTTCTTTATATACTATGCAAGGAGATCTGCAAAAAGTTACAAAGTATTAATACAGTCTTGAAAACACCCAGTTTATACCTATGTAGTTTTGGAATCTCCCTGTCATAGGATATCGTGAGACCTGAAAAAAAAAGATTTGATTGGTTCATAATATTTCCCATTGTACCTATTGAAGGACCGCAATCATTTCAATCATTCTTCTTTGAGCATCTTTGGAGACATAACTCTGTGCTTACCTCCTGTCACTCTCATGCAATTTTTTAAACAATGACCTAGCAATATGTTGTTATTGTAACAGTGTGCCATTACCTAAGCTCTTGTGTGGCAAATTTAGAAGCATCCTGTGCTAAAAATATGTCACTTTTTTTAACATAGTTATAGCGCAAGACACTCTTTCATATTTAAAAAGAGAGGAAAAGATACTCTGTGTACCTTTTCTTCTCCATGTAAATACGACCTCATCATACACGGTTGACAGTCAAAATATCGAGTTGATAATATCGATGTACCATATTATCGAGTCCTAAAAGTCGATGGTAAGAAATATCGACAACCAAAATATCGTCGTACAAAATATCGATTTATGTGTGTGGCAAAATTATCGAAGACATTAATTTCGACATATGCAATATCGAAGCTTAAAATATCGACAGGCTAAAATATCGACATTTAAAAGTGATAATTTAAAGTATGTTAAGTAATGATATAGCAAAATGTTGTCTATATATATAAGGTAATTTATACATATAATTTCAATAATTTTAGTTATAAGTGTAGGAGCGGGATGTAGAGTTTATAGGGGATAAGGGTGGGTAGTGTTTTAAAAAAGTATAGTGTAATTAGAGAATAATAAATTTCGAATTTCAATTAAAATGTCAAAATTTGGAAAATTGAAATAAATATTTGTAAAATGCGAAATGTTATAGAAATGTATGGAGTATTGTTAATTTTTTTGTACTTTGCTTTTGTGTATGTAGTAAAAAGTATTGTAAATATATATTTTTGATTAAATATTTTTGAAATAATTGTATAATAATTTTAGGAGCAGTATGTAGAGTTTATAGGGGATAAGGATGGGTAGTGTATTAAAAAAGTATAGTGTAATTAGAGAATAATAAATTTCGTATTTTAATTAAAATTTCAAAATTTCGAAATTTGACATAAATTTTTGTAAAAGGCGAAATTTTATAGAAATTTATGGAGTATTGTGAAATTTTTTGTACTTTGCTTTTGTGTATGTAGTAAAAAGTATTGTAAATATATATTTATAATAAAATATTTTTGAAATAATTGTATAATAATTTTAGGAGCGGGATGTAGAGTTTATAGGGGATAAGGGTGGGTAGTGTTTAAACAAAGTATACTTTAATTAGAGAATAATAAATTTCGAATTTTAATTAAAAATTAAAAATTTTGTAAATTGTAATAAATATTTTAAAAATGCGAAATTTTATAGAACATTATGTTATATTGTTTATTATTTTATTTGTGATTTTGTGTATGTAGTAAAAAGTATTATTGTTATATTTATTTTTAGATCTTTAATAAAGAAATGTATATTAATTTTAGGACCGGGATGTACAGTTTACAGTGGATAAGGGTGGGTAGTGTTTTAAAAAAGGTATAGTGTAATTATAGATTGAAATAATTCTATTTAAAATCTAAAATTCAAATAATCGAAATTTCTACGAATTATTAGTAATTAGTGAAATTGTATAGCAATTTATGGATTATGGTTTAATGATTTAATTAAATGGTGAGTACAGTTGGTATACTCATTTATTAAGGTTCACTCTCTAGCACTTACTGTAATAAAATGGTGATTCGAGTTGGAATAGTTCATTAAATAGGTTCTGTGTCCAGTACTTACTCTAATTAATTGGTGATTGTAGTTGGAATAGTAAATTAAATAGGTTCTGTGTCCAGCACTTACCCTAATTAAATGGTTATTGGAGTTCGAATATTAAATTACATAGGTTTTGTATACAGCAAGGTATACAACCTTTACAACGCAACTTTTACAACTAACTACCATTACAACGCAACCTTTACTACGCTAAAACTTTTACAATGCATGTATTTACAACGTATTTTTTAACAACGCAGGTACCTTGACAACGCATTCCATTACAATGTAAGTATTGCTAAGTAAATAATTAGATTGTAAATGTTATATGTTTGGGGTAAAGGGGTATTTTTTGGTTTCAGGGTCAGTTTTTAGTTTTTGGGTAAAGGGGTATTTTTAGGGTTCAGGGTCAGTTTTTAGTTTTTGGGTAAAGGGGTATTTTTGGGGTTCAGGGTCAGTTTTTAGTTTTTGGGTAAGGGGTATTTTTAGGGTTCAGGGTCAGTTTTTAGTTTTTGAGTAAAGGGGTATTTTTAGAGTTCAGGGTCAGTTTTTAGTTTTTGGGTAAAGGGGTATTTTTAGGGTTCAGGGTCAGTTTTTAGTTTTTGGGTAAAGGGGTATTTTTTGGGTTCAGGGTTAGTTTTTAGTTTTTAGGTAAATGGGTATTTTTAGGGTCCAGGGTCAGTTTTTAGTTTTTGGGTAAAGGGGTATTTTTTGGGTTCAGGGTCAGTTTTTAGTTTTTGGGTAAAGGGATATTTTCAGGGTTCAGGGTCAGTTTTTAGTTTTTGGGTAAAGGGGTATTTTTAGGGTTCAGGGTCAGTTTTTAGTTTTTGGGTAAAGGGGTATTTTTAGGGTTCAGGGTCAGTTTTTAGTTTTTGGGTAAAGGGGTATTTTTAGGGTTCAAGGTCAGTTTTTAGTTTTTGGGTAATGGTGTATTTTTAGGGTTCAGGGTCAGTTTTTAGTTTTTGGGTAAAGGGGTATTTTTGGGGTTCAGGGTCAGTTTTTAGTTTTTAGGTAAAGGTGTATTTTTAGGGTTCAGGGTCAGTTTTTAGTTTTTGGGTAAAGGGGTATTTTTGGGGTTCAGGGTCAGTTTTTAGTTTTTGGGTAAAGGGGTATTTTTAGGGTTCAGGGTCAGTTTTTAGTTTTTGGGTAAAGGGGTATTTTTAGGGTTCAGGGTTAGTTTTTAGTTTTTGGTATATAGAAATAGATAGAACATTACATTTATATTAAATTTGCAAAAAGACATAAACATGATTTTGTAATAGGTAATATAAAAATATTAGACAATTTTTTTGGAAAACAATTTTATTTATTCAACATTTGAAAAATACGATCAGATATACATTTTATCAAGCTATATTTCGTATAATTATGAAGAAATAGAAGGACAATGTTCTTTGAATAATCACATTTTTGAGTAGTTTTCTTGAAAAGTACTTTTTATTTGTAGAGAAAATATGGTTAGTTAACATTATGCAATGTATGATACTATACACACATAATACAAATATTGTTTATTAATAAAACATAAAACATGTGTAATGAAAAACATAAATCATTAATTTAAATAAAATATAGTGTTATACAGATGATGATATTAACATATGAACAATTTTAAAAGTATAATATAATATTAAGATCTTGATTAGAACATTTAGATCATCATCAATGATTGTTTTAAGAATACAATATTGTTATGTATAATTATTATTATTAATAAATAAGTTTTAATAATAATAATTTTCACATATTAGTCATATTGTAAAAAAGTTAATCAGAAAAACAAATACAATATTACACATTTAGCGATATAACAATTTTAATACATATTACATTAAATATTTTAACATTTTTATACTTAATGTAATAAATATTAAAAGTATGTAAAATATTAATAATATATAGAAAATAATTATTTTTAACTCACAATGTAGTATACAATTTTTAGTACATTATACATAATTTCTAACCATATATATAACTATAATGGACATTTATAGTAGTACTTTTCACAGTCAGACATAATTTAGTTCTTTTATTTTGTAACCACTCTTTGTCTTTTTGCGTTATTTTGGGAAAGGGAAAGTCGCGGTTGGAAGCAGGTTCACGTTTGAGTAGGTACGATTCTAGTTTTAACTTTTTAAAGTATTGTAACTAAAAATTAAAGGTAGTCCTTTGTTATTTAGGGGTTGGTAATTAAAGTATGACTATTTACATATAATGGAGTGGACTCAATACGTATTTCCGTTATCGAGTTTATGTAGCATTTCAAGTAGTTGGAGTTAATGAGTCTGTTGTATGATTTAATTAAAAATTAAAATAATAGGATTGTTATGTTTATATATTATGCTATATTCGTTAGTGTTATGTCGGTGGGATTGTTTTGAATCTTTTTTTTCTCGTATTTTGAAACTGCTATTTCCGTTTCCGATTACTATTTTTTTGGGGGGAAAGGAAGTGTGTTTTAGTTGTTAGAACGGAGATGTATAACATTCTCCCGTTCTTTTTTGAGTTCTCTGAAATTTTTATCACAGTTTAAGATTATAGTCGTCATTTTCAATGACATTTGAAGACTCGTTTTATTTGGATGATGGATACTTTTAGCAAAGTTAATTGAAAAATATTTCATGATTTGTTGTATTAGGTCTTTCAGATTTAGACAGTATATTGTCAGTAAAAGATTAATCTTTATGATGTATTTAAAGGTAAGTTATTAATTTATATTATTTTATTTGGATGGAAACAGTATACTTATTACAATTAGTTTAATGTTTTGGCTATTATTTTTAGATATTCCAGTCCTCTTGTTGTAGGATAGAGTTGGACTTGCTGTTGAAGATATAGATACATTTGAGCAGTTTGTCTAGAGAGTTTTGGTTTTAGTTGTATGACAGATTGCTCCATAAGTAGTTCCTGAAAGCTTTGCTCTTTTTGTATACTTGTGAGTAGCTTGTGTAATGTGGGTGTTGTACGTCCAGTAGAAGAGAGGAAGGCATTGTGCCAAACTTCAACAGCATTGTTCATTTTAGCCTCTTGGTTCAGCGTTGAAAGATATACATTCCACCAGGGAATTAAAAATGTAGGCTGGCGTCTGTGGCCTGACCTATGTAGTCTCCCTACCCAGTTGTCCTCAAAGTAATCTAAAAGTGGGGCAAGTCTTTGCTCATTTTGGGTGTAGAAAGGACTTTCAATTAATAGATTGTAATGTTCTGCCACATCAGTTACTGGTACATATGCCAGAGCTATGAGATGTTTAATTTGGTATGCAAAAGTTATATTTGTTGCATACTCAACACTAAGGGAAGATTTTTGTAAATGTCTCCAGAGACATTGATTGAAATGAAAATAACATCCTTGAATGGATGTGTGTGGCTAAGTTTTCAAAATAGAATTAATCATAGCTTGTTCGAAGTCTATGATTATTTTCATTGGGAAGTAGTCAGAAGTTTGTTCTTTTATTTTTTGCAAAATTTCTGTATAAGTTGTGGCTTGTTTATTCGGTAATAAACAGTATATGAATGGGATACAGGTATTATGATATTGGCCATGAATTGTGTATAATTGGTAGAAAGGTTTTGGGCATATAGAAAAAGTTCCATCCATCATCCAAGTAGCACTTTCTTGCAATTTTTTAATGTTGTTATTTGTTGCAAACATGATTATTCTTTTGTCTTTGCTATGATTATCATAAAAAATAAATGCTTCGTCATTATGAGTGATTACAAGGTCTGGTGGAATTATGACTTCCTCAAAAGTTTGGGGAATTGGTATATTGGGTCTACTTGCTTTCTTTGTCCTTGCTATTGTTCTTTTAATGGAAGCAATAGATGGTAACTGAGTTCTTGCTTCTCTGGGAACTTTAGGTAGTAATTCTTTCAGAATTACGCTGCTAGGTAGGTCTGATGTGCTACTTAAATGTTTGATATTCTCCAGAGTGGATCTCACTTCGATTTCTGAAATGTTAGGTGGGTGATTATGTTCAGTAGTATTAATAACACTTGTTTCCCTGGTTGTAGCTCGCCCATAGCATTTATTGGAGTAATATTTCGTACATTTCCAATTCACTTTAAGGTCTTTTTGTTTCTCCTGGGTATAAGTGTAGCCCATATAGCATAACAAAAATGTGCCTTTCTGAGATGTAATAAATCTTGCATCATCAGTCATTCTTGAGTTCTGGTATCTAGAAAAGTTAATATAAAAATATTATGAAGATGTGTAATTTAAAAAACATTATCAATTAAGCAGGTACTATTTCTAGTATTTTACTTACCAGCAGTAAAGTTGTATGTATTGAAAGTAGATGTAGTTTCAGTCAGATGTTGTAGTCCTATTGCCACGGTCTGTTGAAAAAAAGTGAAGTATTTTATAGGATATGTTTAAATGTGTATTTTCGTTACAGTTTTGGTAGTTTCTAACGTTACTAAAAATACTTTACTTTATTTGGATTTTAAAAGAGACATTTGCAAAATAATAGTAACAGAAGTATAAAAAGAGACAATTTTTGTTACAGTATATTCTATAGAGTTTATAAAGACTTGTTATGTTTGATTTTTGTACTTACCAAGAGATTTAGACTTGTAGCAGAATGTTTGTTCTTTGATGTGAATTATCTGTTTGCAGTTGCTTTGAGGTCTGTTTAGAGAGAATGTTTAAGAAAATTACCAAAGAGTTTATATGTTGCATAAAGCATAGACACTTGTTATAAAACATTGTTACTTATTTGGTGAAAAGAACCTGGGATGACACATGTATTATGAGTTAAAACAGAAGAAACATATTTAAGAACATGAATAGATAATTTTTAATAAAGCATTGTAACTTATTTCGTCCTAAAAAACCGGGGATCACAATATGTATTATGAGTTACAGCACAAGAAACACATTAGAGAGCATGATTTTATGAAGTTACTTGTTTAATTACTGTAAGTAAATAATTAAAATATGTAGATACCTTTTTTATAGTCAAAGTGTCGAATATCTTGAAGTAGAAGTAGAAATACATTTTGATGTAGACTCTGTTTTAAGGAAAAGTACATAGAGAAACAACATTTTAGTTTAAAAATCTTGGTATATAAGTAATAGTTAATAAAACATTAGAAATAATTAACAGAGCTATATGATTACTTACTTGTAGTATTAGGACGAAATTTCTGGCACAGAAGAATATAGATGTTGCTCCCAAAATTGGCAGTTTGTGGTCATGAAGAATATTCCCTGCAACTTGTATGGTTGTTTGTGACTGGTTTATATAGGGTATGTGTAATTAAGTTTGCTTTCTGATTGGTCACATATGTTAAGACGAGTTACTATTGGTTAGTTTGAATTTTTTTAAGTAAATAAATTATGATATATCTGATTATATTGTTTATATAGAGTAAGAGAAATGATGTATTTATGTTATAAAAAAACTTTGTAATAATTATAGTATATTTATAATGAGTACAATCTATAAATAAATGTATGTTTACAATGAGTGTATATAAAAATATCGTTAGCGAGATTAAAATAAATGTATTAAAAGTAAATGTTACTTAATAATAGTTAAATAAATTAGTGAAGTATTTTCAAATGTGTGTATTACTAAGAGAATAGACGCATTGGTGTTATATATCAAAAAAAGAGTATTTTTAAGCTATCGATATATTTATATAGACGAAAATAGTGCTATCGATATTTTAGTTATCGATATTTTTGTAGTGTGCTATATGTAGTATTGAGTGTCGATATTATGGTAGTCGAAAATAATGTTAGCGATATTAGTGTAGTCAATATTTTTGTGCATCGATATTGTTTGATCGATAATTTTGTAGTTTTCATGTTAAGTATAGGGTGTCGATATTAGTGATATCGATGTTTGAGACTCGATGTTATGGTAGGTCGATTTTTTTTAAATCGAAATTCTGTCAGTGATTCATCATACACACCACTTTGCATTGAAAGGGCGTCCTATAGGTGTTGCTGTGCGTATTTGCCAGAACACTCATAGAACAAGAAATATCTCCAGATTTATCAGAAATCATAAACCTGGACATGTGTGTGAATGCTGCACCATCCTCCAATTGGTGTAGCAAGGCACAACAAGGAGAATTATTTTTATTTCTTCTCATTTTTACTCTTTCAATATATGCTACAATGCACAGCATACATTGAAGGAGAAAAATGCCTTCACTGATTGTTTTTCTGCAGGACGTTGTGTCTTCCTGCACAAAAATAAACTCCACACAACACTGATATCCTTGCACCATGGTGCAAGGGTGCCTGTGTCACCACATGGCTGCAGTTTAAGCAGCAGTGCAGAGGGAAGCATAGACTTGCAACATATTTATGCACGTATTTTGCATTCCTGTGCTTCGGAAGTACCACAGCACACTGCAGCTAAAGAGCTTACAGTGTCATGCTGCAGCACTTCCTTATAGTTCTGTACTTATGCATTCACCATACACCACAATGCATTCTTTCAGTCAATTATCCACTACGCATACATTCAACCAAACTTTAACACACTATCATACAAATATAGCTCTTTTTTAACCAGAGAAGTTAGTTCTGAAAAGATCTTTTTTTTAAATATTTTTATTGTGTTTTTCTGTACGATTTTTTGAGTTTTTTGTATTTTTTTAAAAAGAAATAAAAGAGAACTGAAGCAACAAAACCATTAACCTCTGGGGGTAAAACAAAAAAAAAATCTAGCACCAATGATTTTCTAAAGCCCGGCAAACCAAGTCCACAGACTGCTCTTCATTGCACAGCAGCCTATTACACTTAACGCAGTGTATTTTTGCATTAGCCAATTGGGGACATATATCAAGATGTTGAATTGATGGAGATGTCTCCGAAGTGCTTGCTACTGCCGGTGGTGGTGGTGGTGGGTTTTCTCTGAGTCTTCGGCACTCCTCGCGTGCTAGATTGACAGGGTGTAAACTTTTGAAATGTTTAAGCATGCTTGCGGTCCCACAAGAATACTTTTTATTCGGATCTCCACATAAGAGTACAGCTTTGCATATTTTACAAGTGACCTTGGTAGCGTTCACTTTTTTTTGGCCTACAGGAAATGTAAAAAATTTCCATACGATAGAAGTGTATCTCTCTGGACGTGCAGGCTCCGGTAGAAATTTTTCATCGTTGGAATATTCAGAATCAGATGATTCTTTCTGTCCAGTAGCCATTGTTCTTTAATTAAAATCAAAATCAGGTCTCCAATCACCAAAAAATCAGGTTCTTCCTAGTAGAGTTGTTGCTCCACAGAAGGTCTAAGAAGAATGACTGAAATGGGTGGTGTTAGATCTGGGGGTCTTTAGTTGGCAATGGTATTCACCTTTGTCCAAATAGGGACCCTTACTTCTAAGTCAGGATAAGGGGATTACACTCCTTAATAACCCCTGCTCACCCCCTGGTAGCTTGGCACAAGCAGACAGGCTTATCTCAGAGGCAGTGTGTTAAGCATTTGTGAGTATACACAGTAATACAGTGAAAACACTACAGATGGACACAACACAGGTTTTATAAAAATAAGTATTCTTTATATAGACTTAAACACAAGACCACAAACGACAAAAATCCACAATACTACATTTAAGATTGCTTAAAAGATGATTAAAGTTGATTAGTTCAAGTTGATGGTAAATGCCACAAAGTTCTCAACAAAGTACCTGAATGCGTAACGCAAAGTAAACAAAAGCTTGCAAAAGGGGAGATCGTCGGTTCTGTTATCCAGGGGAGATGGTGCGTCGTGCCTCAATGCTTGCGCAGAGTAGGGGATGCGTCGTGATCCTTACCGGTGCGGAGGTGATGCGTAGATTCTCGGCCTGTGGGCCCGTTGCGGTGCGCAAGATGGTGCCTTGATGCGATGTGATGATCCGGTGGCGTTGCAAGAAGATGGCACCCTTGACGCGCCGATGCGATGACGATGCAATGAAGCCCTGGCAGCTTTGCGAAGACTCTTTACTTTGGAGCCAGGACAGGCCCTGCGACACGCTTCTCCGGTGATGCGATGGAGACTCACGATGGCTTCACGCTTCTCTGGTGATGCGACAGCAGGCAGCTTCGATTAACATATGCTTCCAGGGAGATGTGGCAAAGGCTCACTTCTCCGGCGATGCAATGATTTCAGCTGCAGCGATGGCACGCTTCTTTTTGATGTGTCGCGCTTCCAGATTCCAGCGGCACGCAACTGTCTGGAGTCACAATTCCCAGCAAGGAAATTCAGTGGAGAGCTGGAAGTGAAGTCTTCTATCCCTGAGACTTCAGCAGGAGGCAAGCCCAGTTCAAGCCCTTGGAGAATATTCTGGAGATGAAAGTCCTAACAAAGTTCCTTCTCCTTTCCCTTGGCAATGAAACAACCACTGCAGGCCAACCCAGTACACTTTCAGAAGGGCATTACAACTCCTGCAGCTTCGTTGGTTCTTCTCCTTTGCAGAAAGGTTTCTTGTCCAGAAGTGATCTAATTTCTTGTGATCAGGGCCCCAATATGTATAGCCTAAAATCCTTTGTTCTCTAAGGGGAGAGGGGCCTGTGCCCAGCCCAAACCAGATCCTGAGCACTTTGTTTACATGACTCTTCTCTTCCTTTCAATGTGCAGGGCAGAGACATCAGCCGCCCCACAGGAGGTGGAGCCAGCACAGGAGAGGGAAGATATAGCTCTGGAGCTCTCTGTTGGCATGATTCCTCCTCTCCGTTCACACTGCAGGGCAGAGACATCAGACAAGCTACAGGAGGTGGAGACAGCATTGTAAAGGGAAGGCCCAGCCCTATTCAGGTCCCAGGTGCAACTCCTCCCTCCCATCTAGATGCAGATCTCTCTATTCACCACTGGGCTGCCCCAGCCTGCCTCCTGGAATCGCCCAGCCCTGTCACTCACAAACCCAGACAAGGAATACACAACCCAGCAGAGGCAGGCCTGGACAGTTAGGCAAGAAAATACCTACTTTCTAAAAGTGGTATTTTCAAACACAGACTATTAAAACCCACTTTACTAAAAGATGTACTTTATTATTCTGAGTTCAGGCATACTAAATTTGGATTTCTACCATGTTCTCTTAGTCAGTTCGGAGTACAAGAATGTAATAATCTGTCTGACCATTCTGGCCTAAGGAGAACAGGTAGCCTTCAATAGTAAAAAACAAAAACGGCTGTAATTCACTATTAGAACATGCTACACACATCAGAGCATGACCTACCGTATACTTACAATGCACCCTGCCCTTGATCCTACCATAGGGGTGTCTAATATGAAGCAAAGGGAAGGTTTAGGGACTGGCACTTGCCCAAGTTGACATGGCAGTGCTAGACTGCACACAGGCCTTGCAATGGCAGGCCTGAGACACACTTTACAGGCTGCTTCTGTGGGCGGCACAACCAGTGCTGCAAGCCCACCAGCAACATTTGATTTACAAGCCCTGGGCACACATGGTGCATTGTACTAAGGGCGGACAGATAAATCAAATAACCCAATCATGGAAAAACCAATTAGTACATAAATTTAACATAGAGAGCACTTGCACTGAGGCACTGATTAGCAGTGGCACAGTGCCCAAAGCATAAAACCAGCCAAAACAGATCAAAACAGAGGAGGCAATCCGTCAAATTGGAAGGGAGACTCACGCCAATGATGCCAGGTCTAACAGGTGGGATCCTTCAATAGTTAGAATAGGAAGTGTTATGAATCAATCAAATCCCTTTTTTTGTGGTCACATGGGATCCGGGTTGGGTGCACACAGACAGCACGCACCCAGTGCGACTTCGCGAAATTGCATTTGAAAGTAATATAAGTTTATTAAATCTAAAAGAATGTTATTGTTATGATTAGCTCAGATTATGTCTTGCCTTAATATTTATATTAAATACATGCATATATCTTTTTAGAGATAACAATTTTTTGTAGGAGTCGAGCACCCACAGCGTCGGAGAAGTATATGACGTCACGCGGAAACCCACGAGCGTCGCGTAAAGTAGTATGCATTTGTCATGTACGCGCTCGAAGTCGCATACGAATCACATAGCAATCGTGTAGGGAAATATGCACCCATCGCATACCCTACACGGATCTACACAACAATCCTAAAATGGCGGCTAGGTTCTGCGCAGTAATCAAGGAAGGTGCGCTTTGGGTGTGCGACTCCCACTAAAATTTTGAAAAAAAAACAATAAAGAAAATATTATAAATATATTTTAGGAAATATAAAATAAAAAAATATAGAATTTCAATATTTTTAAAAACTTTTTTTTCAATTTATGGTAAAAATATGTAGTGTAATTTAAAAAAAATATCTCAAAATAAATAGTTTAAAAAAATTTAGTAAATTGGTATTAAAAAATAAATATATCAATTAATACATTTAAAAATTGGCATTGACAAAACCTTTGAAATTCACTGAAAAAACCCATAGGTTTCAGACATGTTATAGTTAGGAATTAGCATTTAAAAAACCTTTGACATTCACTGAAAAAACCATAGGTTTCAGACCTATTATAGTTAGGGATTAGCATTTAAAAAACCTTAGAAATTCACTGAAAAAAACATTGGTTTTATGGGTGTTATAGTTAGCTGGACATTTCACTTGTACAAAACTATTGAAATTCCTCCGTTATAGTTAGTTGTACTAACTATAACTCGCACGCCCGCAATCCACTGCTGATGATGTCACATATTACATCATCCATGACATGGCAAGTGACATCACTGATGATATCACTGATGACATCTCAAATGACATCACTGTTGACATCACTGATGACATTATCCATGTGAGAATCTGATACACCTCATCATACACTAGTATAACCTTTCATCCCTCACTATAAAATATAGAGTACCATGTTTAAACCATTGACACACCAATAAAAGTTTATACAAACCCACTCAGTGATTCCTAGGTCTACACACAGATCTAAACACTTACCTATAAATTCCCTCATACATGTTGAGAAAGGTCAATAGAACACTAATAAATATACTTATACACCTATTTCAACATTACACACCAGCACACATTTTATTGAGTTATACAGTCACCCTACTCAGTTATATAAACAATTGATCATACTTACATTTACTTAGCTACACACTTATACAAACACAACTTTATTTATTTATATAGATAGTAACTCATACTTAGTGACTTATAAAATCACTATTACAAGTATACATTTATCTATACAGTCACTCATACAATCACTGAGTTTTATGTATACGTATTTATATACAACAATTGTCACATACACTGCATTTTTTATTTCTACTTTGTTGGACATGTATCATTCACAAATATATGCACTCATCGACACACCCATAAAGAGATTCACTCACCCAATCAACTGTTTTCACATGCAGTCTTAACCTCATATACCTACTAAATCAACTCTTTACACATCTTTGGACAGTCACACACCACCCACCCAACTACACACACATTCACTGCTGTCCTGTACAAATTCTCACTTAACAATTAAAAAATAAATATACAGTTTCACATAGCTAATAACCAACTTATACACTAGTTTACACAACAAGAGACAGAGTGATACAGATATTCACACAGTTAAATCACTATCCCATATATTTAGTGGACACTTTAAATTAGTCACTTAGACAGTCAATCACAGTGCTACTAAATCCTCCATCCATACACTTATACATCCACTCAGTCTTCAATGCAGATTCTTATAGATATATAATACTTATTTAAATATGGAACTAAACCACATTCACTGGATGATGTCATTAGTGATATCATCAGTGATGTCATTTGAGACGTCATCAGTGTCATCAGTGATGTCATTAGTGATGTCACTAACCATGTCATGAATGTTGTAATATGTGACATCATCAGCAGTGGATTGAGGGCGCATGAGTTATAATTAGTACAACTAACTATAACGGAGGAATGTCAATGGTTTTGTACGAGTGAAATGTCCAGCTAACTATAACACCCCTAAAACCTAGGGTTTTTCAGTGTATATATATATTTATATCCAACACAATTCTCTCCGGTTTGGAAAAAAGAACTTCTAGGACACCCAGGGATGCTTCACAAATTTATTAAGGCAAAGTAGCGCCTCACCGACGCGTTTCAATTGTCAGCTTTGTCACAGTCACCAAAAGGTTTAGCCTGGGTTTCCCCTTTCTCATGACACACTTTTTCCCAAAGGAGCAGTAAAAGAATGACTATTGCCCCATGCCCAGGTGGCAACAGTAAGTTACTATCCACTATAATGCCACCCTAAGTAACACGTAGACAAATGCAGTCTATATTTAAAACAAATATACAGATATCACCAATGGAGATACCCTCACTGTACAATATAAATTCTGCTAATTCTCATCAGGAGCTCAAATCTTGGGACAAAGGGCTGCAACTATGACAAATAAGAACCCATATTCTGTAATGCCTTATCGCTTCATGAGGTTGCAGGAAAGCCACACCCGCTTCTGCAGAAGCATAAGAACCAATTTCTCCTGATGCGGCTACCAAAGGCAAGAGAACAAAATCATCCTCTGCTTCCTCGAGGTGCAAAAGGATTGGCCAGGACCAACCTATTGATGGATGTTGTGGTATCAATAACCTTAAGCGTAATGTAGCATGTCCTTTGTGTGTTGCCATCCATAGAGTGAAGGAGATTAGCTTTTGCTTTGTCCAGGAGCACCTCATTGCCAAGAACATCCACCAATTTTAAAGGTGTGGCAAGAATTATGGTTTGATGAATGTCAGTTGTGGTCAGTGATGAAAGACTGCTAAGAAGAAATATCTCTAAATGTTTTTGACAAATCGTCCTCTAACACAAATTCCTTTACCTAGACATCGCAACCTTCAACAAAGTATACGTTCTTTAACACTGTTAATAGTATTTAGCACACCTTTCATGGAACATCTGCATTTTCTGACCTTTTGCTAATAGACACAATCCTATCATTTTAGGTCATACATGCGGGATAAAAAACAGTGACATCTTTTCAGAAAATGCCTCTTTCTTATGAAACTCTATTTAATTATCGGAAGCAATGCTGCATTTCTGTGAATTTGCTAGTAGGGCACAGTGCCCTAAGAATTAATTAAATAGAGATGTACAAAGGTGGGAAATGAAAGACTGTATGCAGTTGCTAAGGCTGCGTCATGGTTGCGTTCAGACCACTCTCATAATGGCTACTTGCAGTTTTCATTTAGGATCAATAGACTATGGGGGAAGTAGCAATGGTTTACATTTTCTAAATATATTTCTACCACTTTCTGAGCATGTAATTGTAACATTTTAGGACTACAAGTATGTTTTGTTTCATGCCATGTTTTTGAAAGTACAAATTTGAGCTTCAGAATGGATAGCAATATGTTGTCACTTTCATTTGTTTTTTCATTGGCGCTTGTTCCAGTTCCAAAAAATTAGAAAAACTATGGAATGGAATGCAGCCAGAGATCATACTGATGGGTGTTATCTCCCTCATTTCAATCATTCAATATTTACAGTAAAAGCACATTTTTTTAAGTGGAAAAATTATGCAAAGCCTACACGGAACTAGTCTCCCTGTGCTTTAAGCGGTATGCTGTGAATGTTTTAAAATCCTGCAGTGAGGTTCACAAAAAAATCAAAGCTTTCAACTGCATTATACGTAGCTATTTAATGTGTGTTGCAACATCTGGAAAGCTTCTAAAAATCCCTTTCTCAAAAAATGTCCAACTAAGGGGCCGATTATATTCGCGGATAATCAGTAATCTCCGGGCCGGCGGAAGCCACCGCCGCCTGGAGGATGCGGATTAACCACTGCGGACTGGAAAAAGACCCCCCCGTAAGATTAGGATGGCTGAGGGATATTTTTTCCATCTGCAGCTTTTCCGGCGGAAAAGCTCTAACATGGCTGGCGGTGTCTATCAGACACCGCCAGGCATATTAGGATGGCGGCAGTCCTATGCCTTTCCACGGTGGCATTTACGCCGTGGAAGAGCATTCAGTCTTTTCTTTGGGGGGCCCATTGCGGGCCCCCAGGGGTGAAGGGGGGTACCTATGGTACCCCCCTGCCTTTGTGTGCACGAAGCGGCAGGCACCACGCAGTGCTTCATGCATGCAAAGGTACACATACACTTTTTAACCTTGCGGCGGGTGCTGCTTGAAGCAGCATCTGCTGCAATGTTAAATGTAGGGGATGTGACCGCCAGGGTGGCAGTCACATCCTAATTTGCATGGAGGGACCGCCGCTGCCCATGCCGACGGTCACTCTTCCTCGGGGGTGGCGGACGGACGCAGGTCCGTCCGCCATCCTAATGACCCCTTAATGTGTTTTTCTGTAGACTCCCGTATTACATTGTAACGTAACTGACAGTAGTACACCTGCCATTAGAACGGTTGATAGAAAATTTGAGAGCGACAAAATGACCGACAGGAACTGTCCGTTTGTTAACACCAATGAAAAAAAAATGTAATCGAGACAAACAAGATCTGAAAAATACTAAAAGAGATATTTCAGAGTGGAATTTTTGTCAACCTGTTTTATCATTGGATGTTGAAAATAGAGAAAATGCTGCCTCAAAAAGGAATTTAAAATCCTCAACCAAGTAGACTATAATGTTGCGAACTCTATTTAAAACAGTAGTATGGCACAGGGTGACTAATATCTCCTATACACCCTCTACTGCTGCCAGGGCAGGGTTTTGCACTGACGGCGCCCGATACAACAATCTTTTTTGGTGCAGCCCTAATGACCTCCTTCTCCAATGGTTCCCACACTACCACCCTCCTACAGTGCTCCTCATCTCACGCTAGCCCCTCTCACATGCATTTCATTTGTTTTATAGCGCTACACATTCAGATGTAGTGTTGGAGCACTTTACATCACTCTCACATTTTACAGAGACAATGAATCATGCATGTATAAATCAGTCTATAGGAAATGTTATATAAAACAGTGAGGATTATAAGGTGTGTTAGTCACATCTCATGCATCCTAGTAAGCAGTATATTTTAAGAGTATTTGGTTCTAGAGAAACACAAACTCAGGATTAAAAACTTACCACAGTGATTGTGATTGTCTTTACTAACAAGAATGCATTTCTACTAAAAGAAAGCATTTTTTATCAACATTAAGTGAATGAACACTAGGTGGGAAATGTAACATTCTAACCCAGGCTTCTCCAACAAGTAGCTCACATGCTAGTGGTAACTCTCCAGCTTCCTGTAAGCAGCTCTCCTGTGTGCAGCCCAGCCTAATAAATTAAACGCGTTTGCTTTGTTGAATTACCATATGCACACCAACATTGAAAATGTATATATTGGAGACAAAACTGTGTCTTTCATTAGGTGGTATGTGGAGGAAAATGGCTGTATTTTCCAAATATATTTAAAGCTGATATTTGAGTGATAAATCATGTGGCAATGGAGATACTTTTTTCAAATGTTAATATTATCTTGGTGCCAAAGAAATTGCATTCAAGGTTGTTATATATTACTCATGTAGAGACGTTCTAGTTTGACAAATCTTTTTTTTCACATAACTACTGGCAACCATGCATGATGCCATGAGATAATCACTGATAGTAATCTTGCATATAGTGGCCACTGATGTAATCTTGTCTGATGTGACCACACTAATAATATTAGTAGCTATTGTTGAGTTCATTGAATATAAGTAGCTTGCATTACAGAAAAGGTTGGGGACTCCTTTTCTAACCTATAGCATGCAGTTTGCAAGCAGTTCTTTGATGACGGTTCATAGGTTACTGTTACAAAAGCAGTAACTCACTGAGCTATCCACATAAAATATAGTTCTGTGATCTGCATGGTGCACATGTCTATTACTCTTCTGCACTATTTTATGATGGGTCAAAACAGCCACTAGACAAAACGTGATCTCTCTCCAGCAGGAACTTCAATCACCAGAGTAATCTTGATATTTTTACATTACCTGAAAGCAGCTGGACAAACAAGGAACTCTGCAGTAAGTGCTTTGAAACTCTTAAGTTATTTCTAAACACAGCACCACTGAGCTCAGCGCCAAGTGCAGCTGCACCGGTTACACTCCCTAGAGCTGGCTCTGACTGCAACATTTCAGTATTTCTTACTGTTGAATTCAGGCATCCTTCCTTTTGGAGAACAGGGCTCATTCTCTAGGAGGAAGAATATCCAGTGTCGGCTCCTCCGCTAAGGTGAAGAATCATCGCCCCACTGCTTTAAGAACAGTACAAAGGAAAAATAAAATGATAATAAAGGCACGGTCAATTATTTTATTTTTAGTATTGAGATTGCAGTTGTAGCTAGATTAGGTTAGGGCAGGACGGGGCTGTGCTCCCATGACCCAGAGGGAGGAGGAGTGGTTGCTGCACCTTAAGTGCCCATGATGGGTTGGCCGTCCAACTTGGGCCGGCGAAGCTGTCATGCGCACTTTACATATTCTCCACTGGCTGTATTGCACAGACTGGGAGGAGAGCATGCACAGTCTCACAATCCCTCACTAAGTGCTGACCCACAGTTCTCAGACCAATCGCAACGCTACTGTAATGAATGTGTCCTTAACCAGTGCTCATGTAAATCGCTCCAATACCATTGGGACGAGTTTGCACTGTAAGCACTGGTGTCGATGATTAAGTGCCGCTGCGCAGCACCGGAAACCACCAGCTCAAATTAAGCACTACATCTACCCCAGCATGATGGTGCATTCAAACTTTGGCCAATAGGTGCCCACAGGACAAGAAGATGCTTTGATCGGGAGAGGCTGGATATTCAGTGTGGGAGAACCATTTTATTCCCTAGTGCTTGGTATTTTCTAGAGTTAGATAAGAGGTAAAAAGTGTCAGTTGCACATTTACTCTATAAAATAATTTGGTCCCAAATCCCATGTCATTGAGTTCAGAATAAACATACCTCGTATTGACAATTGATACGTACAATTTTACATCATAAAATGATGGAAGCAAGTGTTATTATTTTACAAACAAAAAGTAAGATTGTACAGTGATGAATACAATACATCATTCTCTTTATTTTGGTTCATCTTCCATAGCTGAATTGAACCAACATGCTTTTAGCTCTACACTGGCTGGTGAGCCCAGGGATTTTTCAAGGCAGGAAATCACATCTACTATGAAATATATAAAGAAACAGGCATGCGCAAACATCAGTAACATGGTTGTCTTGCTTGACACTCCCAAATAAAAGAGACACAGCACTCCTAAGATGAGGCCCTCGGTAAAGCAGGAAGAAACAATTGGAACGGAGACTCAGCACTCACAAAATGAGGCAAATTAACTTTAAAAAGGCAGTTTCAAAATAAAGTGTGGGAATTTTTTAATACAACACTCTCTAGCGGAAAGACCTTCCCAGATGTCAAATGAAACAGGTAAAGCAACATGCAAATATATATATGTGCACAAGCAAGTAATAATAAAACACTCAAGGATAAGCAGATAATAATCATATAATATGTGTACACAGAATAATAAAATGTATGGTTTATATACATGAGGTAAATAAAACAAACACATCAGAGAAAGATTGGTCAACATGCTGGCCAGTTCGACTGGAGGAGCCCTTTGAAAGTCAGGCAGAAGTCTTGATTGGGATCCTCAAATTTCCCCACAGCAACACGTCTGTTTCACAGTGAGCTCCTCTCTAAGCATCAAGAGTTTCAACCTTTATTATCTTTTACTAACATGGAGAGAGACTTCTAGAACCCCCCCCCTTCATCTATTGCGAACCTGAGGCTGACCGTACTGGTCTGTATGTAGGTCAAGACGGAAGCAAGCCAAACCTCTGCATTTTGACTCAAAGACAGAGCTGTACATTTTGCACATTTCTCTGGGAAAAACAATCTCACCCCTGTGAAAGGCACCAAGGGCGCATCCCACACAACATGTTCCAGCTCACTCTGCACGGTGAAGAACAAAAACAGGTAAAGAGCAAAAACACCCCATCCCCACCCTGCAACTGCGTGAGAGCACAGAAAATAGGGTCAGTTATACAAAATGGAGTCGATGGCTGATGTACTGTTCCCGATAGCATCACAAGAGTTGAAATGGGAGCAATGTTCTTTGACCTAAAACAGATACCGATCCAAAAAATGTGATTGCATTCAGGTAAGAAAATGCATATGTGGCATGCTCTCAAATAAAATGAAGTATAAAGCAAGTGGTCACACAGTGTGTGTATAACAAGATGCATACTAACAATTCTTTAAATATATATAGATATATTGCAAGGGGATGCGGACATATTAATGAAATTTACTCTTGGTTACATTTTAATCCTTAGTTGAAAAATCCCGTTATGTAAATCTAATGGGGATTGTAGGGAGAGGTCAATGTACAGAAATTTGTTGTTGGTTTGGTCGGCAGCACTATTGCACAGCAGATTTGTCAGATATCACAAAAGATATGTAGTGTATACAGTTTTCCCTGAGTTTACTTGTGTCCAAACTAAAGTTAGTAAGTGCCATGCAAAGTCATTAGTAACAATAATGGTGGGATAAACATAGACAAAGGATGTTAAGGGTTGAAAAGGGCTGATCAGGGTGTATGTGGTGTGGCTTTTAGTGTAGGCATTATGAGGTATCCTTTAGCGGTCTGGTTTGGTGGTCTTCGGTAGAAGAATTCCTACATTTGGTCTATGGCTGTTCAACATCAAGACAGATGTATTCAAGGGCTCACTGACATAATATCAACAACCAAAATATCGTATGGAAAAAATATCGTCGTCATAATATCGACTACAATAATATTGGGGATTTCCTTTAAGAATTTAAAGTACAAGCACAAGTCTACAATAGATTACACACTGTTCAGTTACAGTCTTAGAGAATCGGTGGAGGATATAGAATATCTGCCATCTCACCTTTCTGATCATTCGGCAATCTCTTTTAGCCAAACTCCTGTTCAACAACATCCGCACAGTTCATGGTCCTTTGATCGCTTCATCTTATTGGTGGACAATGAAATAAAATTCTTTCAGTCTGAGACTGAACACTTTCTTGAGGTAAATCTATATTCAGCAAACATCTCCATGGTTTGGGATGCGCTGAAAGCCTTCTGGAGAGGATGTATCACCAGCAGAGCCTCCCGTAGAAGAAGGTTATTTAGGGACACCATCAAGGGTCTAGAGGCAGAAAAAAACACCATAGAGCTTAAATTAGGGGCTCATATAGGCTCAAGGGAGGATCAAGAAATACTAGGCTCTCTTAAATACCAACTTGAATATATTCTCCAAAATAGGGTTGTCAGAAGGTGGGAGGCAAGTAAAATCTCTCACTTCGAATTTGGGGAGGCAGCAGGCAAGATACTCGGTTGGAAAACAAAAACAGACCAAGCGCGAAATCATGGTAGAGAGATTAGGGTTGAGGGAGAGTCAGCTCCTCGCCTTTCGAACTCAGAAATTGGGAGTGCATTTCAGGAATTTTTTCAGATATACATAGGGAAGATATCAGGGAAGTCTGTGCAGAGAAAAACATCTGGCTTGAAGGGGTCTCTTTGCCCAGACTTTCAAATGGAAAAAGACGGGGTTTGGAGGTAGAAATCTCTGAGGAATAAGTAAGGAAGGCCATTGCTCAGTCTAAACGAGGGAAGGCGGCTGGCCCGGATGGTTTACCAGGGGAGCTGTACCGCTCACTTAGTGAGGCCATCATTTCAACTTTGACGAAAGTCTTTAATAGTATTCTCCTGAAGGGAGAGAACCCCCCAATTTCATGGAGTGAGGCGACGGTAGTTTTGATCCTTAAACCAGGGAAAGACCCGACTGATTGCGGATCCTACCGCCCGATCTCACTCCTTATTAACGATTATAAAATCTTTGCTGCCATCTTGTCTAAAAGGTTGGGGAGTGTAGTAGATTCCATCATACACCAAGATAAAAAAGGCTTTGTAATAGGGTGCCAATTAGCGTATCTCACGTATGATCTAGTGGGAGCCAAAGACATCGCATCAGACTTTTCTCTCCCTTTGGCCGCTCTTATCCTGGATGCGACCAAAGCTTTCGATAGGGTGAACTGGGCCTACTTGGCCACGGTAATGAAAAATGTTTATTTAGGCAACAGGTTCTGCCGAGTGATAGAACTCCTATATAAGGCACCAAGAGCTAGACTACTTGTTAACAGCACCCTGACTGAGGCTTTTAAGATTACAAGGGGTACAAGGCAGGGTTGCCCGCTTTCCCCCCTCCTCTTTAATCTCTATATCGAACCCTTCGCTCAGGTCCTTAGAGAGGATCCCAATATTCCTTCCTTTAAATTTACGGGGTGGGACAGGCGGGTGGCCTTATATGCAGACGACATCCTCATATTGATGGCCGATCCCGACCTTGCTTTCCCAACAGTTATCAAGAGGGCGGAGGAGTTCGGCAAGGTTTCGGGATATGAAATAAATGCAAATAAAATCGAAATAATGGCCTGGAACATCAGCAATACACAATTGAATGTCGCCTCCACCTTCCGGTATCTGGGGATCAGTATTATACAGGAGGTAGGGAAAATCCCCTATTACAATCTTGATCGGGTATTTAGGACATGTCAGAAGCAGCTAAAGGCTTGGGCTTACCTCTCTTTATCCATCTTGGGGAGGATACATTTAGTGAAGATGTCCATCTTGCCCAAATTCACATTCCTCTTCAATTCCATCCCTCTGGCTTTTGACACCAAGCAGTTAGATAAGTGTCAACGTGAGATTAACTCTTTTATTTGGAAATATAGAGCCACCAGACTGGCGTGGAAAAAGCTCAGGCGGAGGGAAAAAGGAGGGTTGGCATTACCCGACCTCCAATACTATGCATGGGCTTTTCAGCTCTCGCATTCAAGAATGCTTTTAAAAAAAACTCAATTACACCAGGAGGTGAAATGTTTTGGGCCATGCTAGAAGGGCCGATTTACCAGCTGAGGGCTTCTTGTTTAAATTTGGGGACCAAAAATTCTTCAAAAAAGTCAAATTAAAAATTCTTCAATCTTTGGCTAGAAGCTGGGTAACAATTAGAAAGAAAATAGGACTTAGCTATTTTTCTAATCTTGCACCACTGTGGGAATCACCACCAGGTACCCCACCTTGCCTACAGGATAGCTTGGCTATTCCCCTGAAGGATTCTGGAATTATGAAGTGGGGAGAATTGTTGGTAGGGAATGCACTGGAGCCTTGGGAAGAGCTGCGTGGAGAGTGGGTTCCGGATTATCTTGATTTAAATATATGCAGTTGAATAGTTGGGCGCAGGCACAGATCAGACGGGGGTCCCCCCAAGCAAAGACAGCAATTTGGAAAATCTATTAGCAGCAAGGTCAGGGGGTAGTAAAGAAGTTTCACTTTGGTATTGGGCAATTTTGGAGGAGATCGATGGCGACTTTAAACTCGCCGATGAGTTATGGGGTATTGAGCTAGATACCCAGTGTGAGCAGGTGTGGATAGATTCATTCTAATAATTAGTGAAACCTGCATGGCTGAAGCGAAACCACCTCTTCACAGCCCATCGAGCGTATCTCTCTCCCTTAAGACTATCACATTTCCAGCCAGGGAAAACATGTAACAAATGCGGTTTGTTAGAAGCATCTGATGTGTACATGTTTAAAGAATGCCCCTCCATCCGGCTCTTCTGGGAGGAAGTGAAGGTGACGCTGGATTCCATTCTCAATGCCTCTCTGAGCATCAGTCTCCCACTAATTATTTTTGGTATCGATGACAACATCTCTGGACATGCAAGATCTTTTCTCTTTTATGCTATCCTTTTGGCAAGAAGACAAATTTGTAAGTTTTGGGTAGACGCCGCCGCACCAAGACACTCTGGCTGGCTGACGTCCTTATATGAAACATCTAGGGTAGATCTGGCTAGGTCCTGTAGCAGAAAAAAACTTGCATTTTGGGACTTATTGGTACAGTGGAGATAGGACTTCCGTTTTTTTCCCCGGGTCCTATGATTATGCCTTCCCTGCTCCATGGATCATTGTTACAGGTCCCTCAGGTAGATAATATGGTCAAACAGGTTGAAAATTACCTTGGTGAAGTTAACCAATTACCCCTCTAACCCTGGATGTTTCTTCCGCCAATAGCTATTTTGTGTCTTGGTGTGAGATTGAAAAAGATCTTTTGAACTCGCTCAGGTAAGACACACAAGGTGGTCTATGTTTCCTAAATGGGGGTCAAGGCAAATGACGACAAAAAAACATAAAAAATAACAAAAACACAAAAAAACACTTAAAGAACATAAAATTATTATTATCGAACACATCTACATATAAAACTTAAGCTTTTATGCAATATAACAATTATATTAATGAAAGAAAAGCTTTTCAAATTATAATTGCTTGCATTATGTCACACTCAAAACAATCTTTAATACATTTTAAACAGGAAAATGAAAAAAACATCACTTTCTACTAATAAGTTGTTAATTAGCATTTCCCTTATATGGAATCGAACAGCCAAAACCATAAAAACAATTAATTTGAACGAATCAAGTGCTCACATTTTAAAATACACCAATGACAGAAAGCAACTAATCAAATGACCACTTTAAAAGCATGAAATGTTTGCATCTCTTTTACTCTACTAACCTAAAATAAAGAAGAAGGTGAAACTCTGCCCGACTCTTTCCTTAAAGAAAATTTCCATTACTGAAGAAATCTTTACAACTGCACTATGTAAGTTAAACTGTATTTAACATATAACATTAATACTAGCCTACAACCAAAATTATTTGTGACACTTAATTTACTAATCTTTGTTTTCTTACATTTATATCTCATCTACAGATATCTTCTGAAGGCAACAAAATATTTGCTAGATCCTCACAAGTAAAATATTAATCAATGTAAGTATATTTTAATTTTTTCCTATCCACCTACAACTAATTTTCAAACGAAATTCACTAATATATATTTTATTTCTTATCTATCTCCTCTACGGAAAACTGCAAAAGCATCCAAAATTACTTTTTCCACTCTCACCAACTGAACAGAATCAAAAAGTAAGTATATCATTTTCAATTATTAAACACCCTTAAATGCCAACCCAAAAATCCCTTTTCCCCTAAAATCCCTACCAGATACAAACAATGTAATCAAATGAATTACATTTTGCAGAAAATACCATCAAGAAAATATTCACTGAAATGTAACTGTATTTAAAAAATATGAATCATTTTTTATATTAAAAAATCTGTTTTTTTAATTTCCCATAGCATAACACAGAACAACAGGACTGAAGGTGTGGAATTTGTAATGCCACAAAAATATAAAATTTTATTATGTTATCTGGGTTATGTGTATACACAGGAGAAGCAAAGTGATCTGAAAGTATTTTGGAAGTGTAGCAAATACTACTCTAACAAATGCTATGGTAGAGCTATTACTCATGAAACTACTGTTCTTTCTGTAAAAGAGCATAATCACCCCCCCCCCCCCCCCACAAATAACAGAGATTGAGGTTAGAGATGCTCTGGAAATATTAAAGAAGCAAGTACTAGTACTGATAAACTCACCACCCAAATACTCAAAGAGCAATTATAGAAGGTACCTCAACATGCATCAGGACAATTACCCTCAATAGATTCTTTAAAAAGAGCTATTGCCAAACAGAAAAAAGCAACTACAAGTACCAGACCTGTCCCTAATTCGTTTGAAGTAGTTATTCCCCCAGAATTAAGCATTACTCACACTAAAGAACTATTTATATTTTTTATAACAAATTCCCTGATACAAGAATAATTATGTCTGCTACTGCAAACAATTTAGTTAAATTACAGCAATGTGACACCTGGATGATGGATGGAACTTTCAAAGTCTGTCCAAAACCATTCTACCAGTTGTACACAGTGCATGGATTGTACCAACATTCCAACATTCAATTAATCTATGCCCTAGTACCAAATAAACAGCAAACTACCTACATAGATATACTAACTAAAATAAAATAAGAAAGAAATATTTATTTACCCCAAAAAATTATTATTGATTTCGAATTAGCCATGATAAATGCTATACAAAAAATTATCCACACACAAATACATACGAAAAAATAAACTTACGATTTATGTAGCCATAGGCGATGCATTCCAACAAGTAACAATCCTTGCATCTGTCTGTTAATCCATGGTATTGAAAGAAAATACATCCAAAAAATGCAAAAATCCAACAGGTCCAATATAAATCCAACTTCAACAAATCCAGGTAGTCGAAAACCTCAAAAACCCCAAAAAGAAGTAAACATATAAAAAATCGCTCCAGAAAATCCTGAAAAATGAAAGAAATTGTGATAACAATATTAGTTGAACCAACTAATACAAACATTTTTTTTTTAAAACACGTCTTTCTCTCCAAAGTAACATTGATTACCAGTAACCTGCAAAAAAAGTCGAAAGCATACCCACTCACACAAATACACCCAAATACATTAATTAAATACAATAGCATTACTTTAAAATAACAAATCAACACATATTTACGCACAATATCATCTATCTACACTCGGCCTCAAACACTAACCCACGACATCTCACTAAAATATTACTAACACCTACAGCGCAACAAAAACACGACGACTGAACAACATATACACTATATACACCCTAACTACTCTTAAACATAAGTATTAAGTAAGAAATTCCATTTACCTTGCGCAACATGACGCAGCTTCCAACTGCGAGCTTCTCCGGTCCTGAATAACATTACACGGTTACAAAATAGTCCCTGTGAAATTAAAATGGCTGCTTAAATATATTAAAAGAAATGAATAAAGTGAAAAACATGCATTGTACTAAACTGTAAATGTTACATATATTTTTCTGTATAGTTAAAAACGAGTTTATAAATTATTATGCTTTGTAACGTTATAATAATAATTAATATAACTACATATTTATTATTATATTAATTCTATATGTATTTGTATTCATTCTAAACATTATTAAAAATACATATTAATAAGTTATTGTCATGCAATGCAACAATGTAATAATTAATAATATTAATATTTTTGTATATTAATACTATTAATTACATTTATAATTATATGTCATAATATTAATATTTTCTCAAAATGTTAAAGATTGTCAACAACAGTATTATAATGTTACAATATTATTTAAATATCAAATATATAATCATTTATGTTATGTATATATATTCAAACAATGTTTATATTAATGGTATAAATATAATATTATTTTCCAACAACTGTTCTAGTTATAAAGAATATATGTTTTGTATATCAAAATATAAATACTTCTGTTATATAAATTGATTATATCATCAAATGTTCTTTTCCTTAAAATATTGCATTAACTAATACATATGTACATGTTTTCTGGATTTTTACTTATGTGTATTCCATGCTGTACATAAAAAATTTTTTTTTTCTTTCTTTCTATTTATTTCTACAAAAATAAAACTTGTTTGAAAAATAAAAATGTCTCATTATTGTTATATGTCTCTATTAGTATTTAATATTTGACTTAAATGTATTTATCTGATAATTGCACTATCTTAAATTACTTACAATAAGCAAATTTTATTTATTAGTAAATTATAAAATATACATCAATTACACAATACAAATACATTATCACTGCACATAATATAAATCTCTTATATTTGTTAACATATAATAACACATAGAGGCCGATTCCGATTTGGGAAACGTGAACGTACGACGATTCGTATTCGTAGCCATTTCCGTACGAATCGTAAAACTCTGTCCGAATCGTGTAGTACAATGCGTAGGCCCGAAATACATACGAATCGTCGCGAACGGTACAAAATTCAAGTGTAAATCCGTATGACATAGACCCGCACGGTAAACCATATGAATCGTAAACATGCCGTACGACCCGCCAAGTACGATACGAACCGGGGACCGTGTATGGGATTCGTATGGTAAACGTCGCGTATAGGCAATTTGTACCTTGAGCCACATAATAGCAGATGCCCCGTACCCCTAAATTTAAGGGGGTGTATGCACCGTACACGTACGAGCTTGATGGGTATGAACCGTACCCCTACGCACCGTATACCAGCAGTCAGGGGGGGTACGCACCATACCCCTATGCACCGTACCCCCATAACACAGGGGTGTACGCGCTGTACCCGTACGCACCGTACCCCTGCAATAATGGGGTGTACACACCGTAAACGTGGGGTCCGTTCCGTATGCATTTCGACCCGAAATCGGTTGTAGCGCACTGCGTGTCCCGAATACGATTCGTACGGATTAATGGTTTGTACGGGCTTTGGTACGATTCGTACTGAGAACTGCATTGTGTACACATTGTACTACATCGTACGTACGGGTACGGTTTTCCCTACGATTCGTACAGTGAAAAGTCTACGTATGACGATTAGGACGGCTTTTTCCCAAATCGGAATCGGACCCATATTGTAATATTACTACAATTATTTATATAAATGTATTAAATACACAGCAAATGACATATATGTAATATTAAAATCTTAGATAAATTATTAATAATTTGCTGTACATAAACATATATCATTTACTATTCCCAATCCACTTAAATATTAGTCAGGGAAGATGCTGGACATTAACCATATATAATTTACTATTCGCACTCCAGTTAGGATAAAGTCAGGGAAGGTACTGGACATTAACCATATATAAATTACCATTTCCACTCCAGTTAGGATAAAGTCAGGGAAGGTGCTGGACAAAGAAAAAAAAATTCCATTCCCACTCCAGTTAGTATAAAGTCACGGAAGCTGCTGGACATTAACCATATATAATTTACTATTCCCACTCCAGTTAGCATAAAGTCAGGGAAGGTGGTGGACATTAAACATTTTAAATTTACTATTCTCACTCCAGTTAGGTTAAAGTCAGGGAAGGTGCTGGATATTAACCATTGATATTTTACTATTCCCACTCCAGTTAGGATAAAGTCAGGGAAGGTGCTGGACACTAAAAAGTCGATTTTACTATTCCCACTCCAGTTAGTATAAAGTCAGGGAAGGTGCTGGACATTAACCATATATAATTTACTCTTCCCACCGCAGTTAGTATTAGGTCCGGGAGGTTGCTGGACGTTAACAATATATAATTTACTAGTCCCACTCCAGTTTGGATAAAGTCAGGGAATGTGCTGGACACTAATCATATATAATTTACTATTCTCACTCCAGATAGGTTAAAGTCAGGGAAGGTGCTGGACACTACACATATATAATATACTATTCCCACTCCAGTTAGGATAAAGTCAGGGAATGTGCTGGACATTAACCATATAAAATTTACTATTCCCACTCCAGTTAGTATTAGGTCAGGGAAGGTGCTGGACATTGAACATATTTAATTTACTATTCCCACTCCAGTTAGGATCAAGTCATGGAAGCTACTGGACATTAACCATATATAATTTACTATTCCCACCTAATTCAACATTCATTTTAGGAAAGTACTGGCCAGTAAACATATATAAAAAATAAATCAAACCCCAATAATCATTAATTTTGTTAAAATGCTGGACAAAAAAACATTTTTGATATAATATTTTAAGTACCTCACCATTTTCCTACAATAAAACAGCATCCCGGTACTCTATTAATTTTTGTAATTTAAATCTAAAATTATAAACGTCAAATATTTTTTTTAAAACCCCCACCCATATCCCCTAATTACCCAACATCCCACTCCTAAATAAAAAATATAATTTCGATTTTAAAGTAAAATTTCCAATTTAAAAATATTGAATTTAACATGCAATGTTATAGTAATATTTTTTAAACCCTTCCCACCCTTATAGTCTAATAACTCAACATCCCGCTCCTAAAACAAACATATAATTTCGAAATTAAATTAAAATTTCAAAATTTTTAAATAATTTAAAATGTCATTTATTTAACGTGTGATTTTATACTAATATTTTTAAAACACTCCCCGCCCTTATCCCCTAATAACTCAACATCCTGCTCCTAAAACATACATATAATTTTGAAATTAAATTAAAATTTCTAATTTTAAAATAATTTTAAATTTATTTTATTTTATTTAATGTGTGATTATATACTAATAAATTTAAAACACTCCCCAACCTTATCCCCTAATAACCCAATATCCCGCTACTAAAACAAACATATAATTTGAAAAATTAAAATAAAACTTCTAATTTTAAAATAATTTAAAATTTTACAATTTTAATTTAATGTTTGATTTTATACTAATATTTCTAAAACACTCCCCACCCTAATCCCCTAACCCAACATCCCGCTCCTAAAACATATCTCAAAATACATTTTTTAATATAATTTAAAACAAATATTAATACAATTAAACTAATAATAAATTAAAACCAATAAATACTATTTCGATATTTACAAAAACGATATTTCACATATTTTATAGTTTAAAAAAATATTTTTTACAACACTAAAACATCGATATTATCTACTATCGAAATTACTGATACAATATTTTATACTTCGATACTTTTTTATAAAAAAATAAAACAATATTTTTTACATCGATATTCTGTACTTCAATATTATATTACTGCAATTCGATTTTTAAAATTCAATATTATGTCCATTTACTGTAATCAAGTACCTTGAGGAGGGAGCGGTGTTGTACATATATTTAGTGAATGTGTATCGGCAATGTTGCGATATGAGAAGCTAGAAGAATGTTAGGTCATACAAATAAGATTAAAGATGGTGGTGATCTTGTAAGTAAATGTGAGGTTCCTGCAGTGCAATAATAAAGTGATGGTGTAATTACACGATCACATCAAGAGAGAGTAAGATGCCACTGTCTTAGATGTATTTGTCAAAAGTATGCATCTACAGCGTGGCATAATGAGTAGAAAAGTATAAAGTTATTAATAACGGGAAAATTGGTCGCCATCTTAAGTGTATTAGATAATGGGATATTGTACAGAAGAGATATTGGAAAAACAAGGTTAAGTTAAAGGAACTATGAATAAAAAAAAATAACCACCATTTTTTAAAATATATTTGTCAAACCTGACCGATGCCATAATAGAGAGAATATTTTTAGTCCATAATTACTTTATTTATTCAATCATAAAAGGGCCATGAGATTTCTGCTGCCTTAGAACAAAAGTACATTTGGGGCAATACGTGTATCCCTGGTATATTCTCGCATTATATACATTACCAAATCTTCTTTATTCTAAAACAAGGCTGATCACAATGCTCTACTTAGGGGCCTATTCCGATCTGGGTCGGAAATCACTCCAACGAGCCCCATCCGGGGTGTTTTCCGACCAATCCGGACTCCTGCAGTCCGACCGAGTGAGTACGATGTGGCAGTATGCTGTCCGACTCGGTTCAGTGGGACTCCAATAGAAGTCAATGGGAGCCGGTCGTATGGCACGTACATGGGCTCCCATTGACTGAATGGGTACGTTGCGGACAAGTGCGCCCCCTACAGTGGGTAAGTGTCAGTGCCATCTGCACCATACATGCCTGTGTTGGGGAGACCCATGGGTCTCCCCTGTGTCCGAGTCCTAAGGCTGTGGGTAACAGGGGGTCCGATGCAGACCCCCAAAGTCCATCTCCGGGAGTTATTGTGAGCCGGAGGCTCCGACTCAATCAGGGTGTCCGAATCGAGCATCGTACTCGCTTGGTAGTGAAACGTCTCCATTGCTCGCCACGGTTAGCTTACGGCGAGTTGTACGGAGCGGTTCGGACGCAGAAACGATTCGGACGGAGATTGTGCGCTTGTTCGCATCGTACTTCGACGTCCGGACCCGTGTACGAACCGGACAGAAATTCAGCCTCCGAATCGGATCGGCTAATGCAAAACCAGATTAGGTGCCCCACCGACCGAGATCAGAATTGGCCCCATAATGTGTAATTTAAGTTTTCTTAGGAAGAGGTAGGTATTGGTTCATTCCATGTGTGGTGGTAAAACGGAAAATTGCTCTGCATGGTCTCGAACTTGGAGCTTATTTTTGGATTTTAATAAATTGCACTGACTTCAGTAGTTAAACTAAGGTAACTGTTTCTAGGGGCTACCGTTAAACAATTGCACATGTGCAGCGTGGTATGGGCAGTAACGTGCCGAAGAGATGCCTATTAAATATATTAAAAGTAGTAATGAGGTGGGAAAACTAGTCCTATTTCACTAGACAGTTTTTGCACCCGATATTAACCCAGAAATGTAAAGAGGAAGTGTAAGAAACAAATGGCCATATGTACAATGAAGTGGAAGAGAGAGGCGTTAGCCTTCCTGGCTTAACGCCTCTCTCCTCCACTTCTGAAATGCAAGGCTGCACTATATTTACAAGAATGTGGTGCAGACTTGTGTTTCCTCCTGCGATGGCGCTAAGTTTAGCAACTTAGCGCCAACACAGGCACCCTTGCACCAGAGTGCAAGGGTGTCTGCATGCAGGGGAGGATTGTTTATGTGTAGGAAGGTTCCGCTTCCTGCACATAAACAATCCTAGAAATGCCATCCTGTCACTTTCATGCATGGTGCTTCATGCAGCACACATGGAAGTGACAAAATTGAATTTTTGTTAAAGTTTGTTTATGTGCAGGAAGGGACACCTTCCTACACATGAACAAAAAATAGCATTTTCTTTTTTCCATGCTTGCTGCACAAAGCAGCACACTTCTCCTTGTTTCACCATCTTAAGACCAGTTTTTTCCTGGTCATAATTTTGGCACTTCCTACTTTGTACGCCACCCTTATACATAGGAGGCAGCGTCAAAATTAATGGGTGTAGCAGTGGAACGCCCACCGCAACACCCACTGCCCACCGCTTTCAAGCTAACCATAACGTGAAAGGGGGTCTTATGTATAGGGCAGTGTTAAGCCACGTTAAGTTGCTTAACGCTGTCTTGTGCATAAGGCGCAGCCCCTATAGCCACCACAACATCAATATAGGTGATGTTGTGGTGGCGATAGGGGCCTGTACATATGCCCCAAAGATCTTGTACATACATGATATAATCATGTGATGTTTTAACAAAAGTTTGAGGCTTCTGGACAATATATAGATCTGGAAATCCCCCTTTCAGTTATCTGCTCAGAATTAAATCCATTATGGGTGGCAAGAAGCTTAGATTTTGTGAAAGGAGATCCTTCTGCATTCTGGTGTGACTCCGCCATTATACAATATCGGGAGCATTCTTTTAAAATTCATTAAACATTCTTTACCTTGTTTATTGTGGTCATCAAAGCATGATCCTAATTCATTTCATGCTTTAAAAATGACAACATACCCTGCCTGTCCTGCTCGAATACCTGAATTCCCTTTATTTAGCAATTTGTGAATTCGCTGAAGACTTTTTACAGAATGAACCGCATCGATTCTTGCATTTCCAAAGCTTGCGCTTGTGTTGAGATGTAGTACCTAAGACTTGATTTGGAATGTGGTGGCACTTCAGTTAAGAGGTTCCAATTCAAAACTAAACTCTTCACATTCGGTAATGGACCACACTTGACTGTTACAGAGAAAGAGCAGAACAGTTTCAAAAAATGTTTGCATGTTTATTTAGGGGACTCCATCTTAGGTACTCTTTCAGTCAATTCTTTCTGCTACAGCTTTTCTATTTGGTTGCTTGTGTATTGGCCTGTTTCAAAATATGAAAGTCAATTATATTGACCTGCACATATGTAGCAACTCCAGAATATCGACTATCAACATATCCCTAAAGTAAAAATATTTAGGCAAGCGAAGAGTTACCATTCTTAACTCCACATCCACTTACCTTGTCTAGATGTTGGTAGTCAATGCTGTGGATTAAGTATAAGTGCAGATCAATAATAAAAACTCGCATATTTACAAGGTAAGTGGCAGAGTGAGGTGTTAGCCTTCATGGCCCTGCATCGCATTTTGCGATGCAGGGCAGGGAACAAAATTCATTTTATTAATTGAATTGTTTACTTACCTGCAATCATCCATATTCTGGTGTTTATCACCACCCACCCTGCCCCTCCCCCGCCCCGCCTGCCTGCCCCACCGCAACTCTCTCCTCGGGCCGCGGCTGATGTTCAGGTTAGGCAGCCAGGCGCTTTACATGTGTTAAATGCACAGGTGCGTGGCTTCCTGATATGAACTTTGCTGGGTGGAATATTTCACAGTTATAATGGCGTCACATCCTCAGTACGATAAAGCACTGCAAGGTCTTCACCCTGACAAGGGGGCCTATCACTGACAGGCTAAGATGTGGTGACCTCATCCCAGTTTGTGACAAGTAATGGAAGGGCTTCCTCTCATTGGCTGACCCATGACAAAGGTTGTAGGATCTTCCTGTTCCCCATTCCCCGAAGCCTCCAGGAACCCCAAGGCTTCCCTCCTGCCACACGAGGCCACCGCCTGTCCATTAAGTGTTTTGTTTTATATTCTGAGTTTGTGCGTGCATGTGTGTATATATGAATGTATGTGCATGTATGTGCTCAGGAGCTTAGCTTCAGAGGGGTGTTTGGTCTGTGACATCCCCCAAGTATATACATTACCTGGTTTTGGATTTGGAGGCCCTGAGGTTGATCTGCTATGTCTGTGTTCGTTTTTCTTGTCATCATGATTTCACTAAGATGTTTTGAATGGATGATTTTTTTGACCAGGAACTTCAATATATTTAGGCCCTAATTTACAAATATTTTGCATCGGTTGGAGGGTTCCTTTTTTGACGTGGCCCATCGCAAAATCTTTTGGTGAGGCTTGATTTGTATGGCCTTATAAGGAAAGGTATCGAAACAGTTCATTGAGCTGCCTTGTGTTGCTTTGCATTAGGTATGTGGATACATGTTAATGCCCAACCACTACCCATGGAACACCTACCTGACACAAAGTAATGAAGAAAACCCATATTTACATAGGCCCATATTTACACATATTTTGCATTTGCGTTTGCTTTGTTTTTATGAAGCCCTGACACAAAATCCATTTTTTGTTCAAAACATATATATATGCTCATCATAAATCCTGAACTGTTGCTGATGCATCTCAATAATAACAACACATGATTGTATATCAAGTATAGCTTTCAGAAAAGATGCTGCAACCATCTTCACAGTTCAATGCACTGTAGGTTTATTATCTTTGTTGAATATTCGATTCTTAAAACTTCAGAACGAATGTTTCATGGTTCACAACTCCTAATATATTTTGGTGCTAAGCACCTTCATCAGGGGAATGCTGCAAAAATGTACAAATATTTCACGTTTCTGATTCTCATCATATACTTGCACACAACATCAACATCTCATAATTAAGCAAACTCAAACAATCAGAGCATTATAAGGTACAGAAACCACAGTTCTGTATGTGAAAAATCCAATTTGTATACATGCAACTGCGCCAGTGTTGCACCCAATATTATTAAGACATACAAAAAAAGTGTGAGAGCACAATATGTTCAAATCACGCAAAAAGTGCAAGGTCATGCTTACAACATCAAAAATTAGTGCTGTGAGTGAATCCCTGGTGTATGAAAACCTGAAAGTACAACAACCAAAATGTAAACTTTGTTCTGTGCAAGACCCACAAAGAAACATTCAAAGGCACCCAAGGCCGCCAACAGAATACCTCTCTGTAGGAATATGTGTTCAGCCTAAAAGAGGACTCTACCATCAACAAAAACCAAACTGATCAGCACAATCCAAGCAGGGGTCTCATATGGCCGCATGTGAGTAATTATAATACCGCAACCCCATCAAACACCAAACAATACTACGTACTGTGAATATGCCAAGACTGGTCTCTCTTTCAATGAACAATCCTCCAATGTGTTATGTTCCACACAAATGCTGCAGAGACATAAACCAAAACATAATTCCTACCGCTTTGTATACACCATGTTCACCCCACGCCCAACACGGTCTGCCGCTTACCGATAATTCAGGTTTATGTGCGTTATGCGATAGTTTTATCGGTTATCGGGGGCGTTTAGCATCACCGCGTATATACTTTTGCATGCGGTGTAGGCTTAAATGAACACTGAAGACAGACTACATGCAACATTGCGTTCCCTCCCCAAATGGCGGCCGCCATTATTAAGCTAGAAAAATACACTGCCTACTGCACTGTATTATCCCAATATATGAGCCAAAATGAAATCAGAGTGGACAGTAAAGGAAAAATCATAATGATGAATAAAAAACACAAAACTTACAGCTATAAGAAGTTCAAAAGAGTTATGTGGGTGCTACTGTAAGTGTAACAAAAGAAAAGTGTATGGTATTCTATGTACAGTGACCCATTATAAAACAAGTTGCAATTTTTGCGTGGTTTGAATTAAAAAAGTAATGCATTAACAATTATGGAATGTCAAAAATACATGATGTAATGGATCAAACTACTAGCCAAATGTCCTAATGGTAAAATATACATTATAAGAAATACGCAAATTCAATCTTATTATTCAATCTACAAGGATGCATGGTATTCAAAAAACGAATCCAAAATGTTTCCCTTTGGGCAAGATACCTGGTGGCATCGCTTTCCGGTGATACAGACACCTTTTCAAGAATTGTAAAACGTAACTGTGGAATTGTGTGGTTTTTTTTTCCATCCAGTGTGCCGCTAGACAGGATTTAGTATTCGACGCACGGATCTTACTTTTATGTTCCGTAACCTGACTTTTATCTTCCTAGATGTGTGCCCGAAATATACGAGCCCCACAAGGACAATTAACGAATATATGACCATGCTTGGGTTGCAGTCAGATGTGTGCCTAAGCTTAATCAATTTGCCAGTGCGTGGATTTGCAAACTTATCGCCTACAATAACGTTGCCACAGTGGCCACAGTTGTGGTACTTCCGCATCCCTAGTTGTTCTAAGTCCTGCACAGTTTGAGATTTCTTTTTTAGGAATTCCTTGATATTTTTTGATCTGGTGAAGGCAAATATCGGGCGGCCAATAAAAACCTCCTGAAAATCATGTTCTTGCTCAATCATCTCCCAACGTTTATTGATACACCGTTTAATTTCCCTTGAAGCAGTGGAATATTTAAAAACACACACCTCTCTCTTGGTTGCCTCCTTGTGTGCTTTACTCAACATTTGTTCTCTATTTACGGACGGGGAGCGTCGCAATCCAAAGAGGAATTAATTATAAATATTTCCAGCGTAGAACTAACAAGTCACGAAAAAACAATTTTTAACAAGGGCATGTCCTTTGTTCCGACATATCACACTAACAGCTTGGAAATGGGAATCGCACTGTTCAAGTTCATGCGTAAACTTAGGTTGCTTTGGTTTTTTCACCATATTTCACAAGGATTTCCTACCGAAGAGGTCACTACTGTTTCCCAAAAAGTTTTTAAACCTAAAAGTACCTTCATACCACCTATGTTGAACAAAACATTGGATCTCTTTGAATTATTAATTAAAAAGGATCTGATAGACATACACCGAAAAGAACACAAACAGAAGAATCTGTCAATGAGAGAACAAATTACCTTACGTAATTTAGCCAAGAACAACAATCTGACGTTCCAGCCAGCAGACAAGGGTGGAGCGTTAGTCGGAACTGTAGCAACATAGCCAAGTACAAAACTCAGGCTAGTGACCTAAGCATCAAACTGAGACAATGAAGATATCCCAATCAGGTAATCGCAAAAGCTATGAAAAGAGCCAGGAACAACAATCGTGAAGCCCTCTTAGAGGACAAACCGCAAAAGGACGACCAACTGAGCAGAACGGTTTGCGTTACCACCTACAGTCCAGTAACCAACCAAGTACAAAAACTGATCAACAAACATTGGCGTACACTGACAAGTGGCTCACTGAATCTAGAGAAACCACTGTTTGCCCACAGACGTGGGAGGAACTTAAAGGACATGCTCGTCCATACTAGACCTCCTACACGCAATGTGGAACAAACGAGGTTACAGGGTATACATGGCCATCACCCATGTGGCAATTGTAACAGTTGCCACCTCACCAAAAAAAGCCAGACTCTAGTCTTCACTAATGGCACCAGCTGGGAACAACGTACATTTACCAACTGTAACAGCAGAAATGTTGTGTACCTAATTACATGTCCCTGCCAGAAGGAATATGTGGGTATGACAACGAGGCAAGTGAAAATAAGAATCAATGAGCATAAAAGTAACATCAGATGCAAAAAGTCAACCACAAAAATGGCAGCCCATTTCCAGGAGTACCAACATTGTGTGAATGAGTTACAGTGGACAGTGATCGAACAACTACCCACAGAGTCAGGGCTATTTGAGAAAGAACAGCGGTGGGTGTTCCGCTTGGGGACTGACACCTCTGGGCTCAACAACTCTATTCCTTGGAGCCAGCTACGTTGAATAGACAGTGACACCGTACTCACCGTTTTCTGAGCCTAATCTTTCCCTTTATGATGTATTGAGCCTCTTACAATTTTGTTTGACTGAAACCATGCTTAACCTTATTCATGGCTTAGCCCCAATTCAATAACAGCGTGCAGGGGGAGAAACCGTTTGGGTTGAGATAATATATGCGTGCTTTGATTATCTGGCCACCATATATGAAACAATGTGCAGGTTGCTAAACATTTTTTATGCGTGCTCATAGTCTCTGGTACTGCCCTTCCTATGAGTCTCCTCTTAAATACAATGACTGCTAGTCCCATTCAGAACAGTAACGGGGCTCGTGATCACTGTATGAAAATATCCAGTAATCCGGTCTTATGCCTTAGGGTGAATACGAGCAATAGCCCACTACAGACACTGCAGCGCCTGGTTTCACCCATGCGCATTGACCCACGGATGAGATCCGCAGCGATCCCCAGCGCATGCGCATCCAACCTGACTCTCTGAGTACTACGCGTGCTCATGTCCTTGCACGCTAGCTTCTTAACGCATGCGCAGTTTAGCACGGTAACCGCAGCCCTGCCCACGGCGCAACAGCGGATCCGTGTGCCTGAGAACACCCGTATTTGGGCTTACTTCCGTATCTAATTAGCCAATTTACCATACCTAATTAACAAGGCCGGGAGTATATAATAGAAATCGGCCCAGCAAACTCCTCACTTCATCGGAACAGCGTTGAGGGGAAGGCAGGCGAACTGGCCATGCAGTAACCGTGAGTTGGGTCCATGACAGCAAGGAGGAGCAACCTATACTTTTTCACGTTGCGTTGACCTTACCACCATATTATCTAAATCTCAACCTTAATATCCTTTAGGTTGCTTAAACTGAGCAGTGAGGAAGGGATCCCCCCAAAACCACGCTAAGGCTCATGAGGTCTCCTAACCTTGAACTATAAGTAAGCCAGCCTTTACCAACTCCTTCCTCTCCTCCAAAAACCATACCTGGGGGAACGCAATTTACAATGTAGTTGTGTGTCTGTGTTCATTGTTTGTCTTAGGGACCACGACCACTTCTCTGAGTGGATTCTATTTTGTTTAACCATATTTCCAAGGGAGACCGAATCCACTTGTTCTTCTCTCTCTCCCCCCTCTTGGTTGCATTTGAGGAAATGTCTCAGGCATATTCGAAGAGAGGCTACCCGCTGGAGTTCATTGAAAATGCCAAACTTAGGGCATGTACTTGGGATAGAGAACAACTGTTGAGTAAAACACACAAGGAGGCAACCAAGAGACAGATGTGTGTTTTTAAATATTCCACTGCTTCAAGGGAAATTAAACGGTGTATCAATAAACGTTGGGAGATGATTGAGCAAGAACATGATTTCCAGGAGGTTGTTATTGGCTGCCTTCACCAGATCAAAAAACAACAAGGAACTCTTAAAAAATAAATCTCAAGCTGTGCGGACTTAGAACAACTAGGGATGCAGAAGTGCCACAACTGTGGCCACTGTGGAAACATGATTGTAGGCGATAAGTATGCACATCCACACACTGGCAAATTGATAAAGCTTAGGCACACATCTGACTGCAACACAAGCATAGTCATATATTCGATTAAGTGTCCTTTCATGCTCGTATATGTCGGGTGCACATCTAGGAAGATAAAAGTCAGGCTTACGGAACATAAAAGTATGATCCGTACGTCGAATACTAAATCATGTATAGCGGCACACTGGATGGAAAAAAAACACACAATTCCACAGTTAGGTTTTACAATTCTTGAAAATGTGTCTTTATCACCGGAAAGCGATACCACCAGGTATCTTGCCCAAAGGGAAACATTTTGGATTTGTTTTTTGAATACCATGCATCCTTGTGGATTGAATGATAAGATTGAATTTGCATGTTTCTTATAATGTTTAATGTACCATTAGGACATTTGGCTAGTTGTTTGATCCATTACATCATGTATTTTTGACATTCCATGATTCTTAATGCACTACTTTTTTTATTCAAACCACGAAAATGTTTTAACTTGTTTGATAATGGGTCACTGTACATAGAATACCATACACATTTCTTTTGTTACACTTACAGTAGAACCCACATAACTCTTTTGAACTTCTTATAGCTGTAAGTTTTGTGTTTTTTATTCATCATTATGATTTTTCCTTGACTGTCCACTCTGATTTTATTTGGTTCATATATTGGGATAATGCAGTGCTGTAAGCAGTGTAGTTTTCTACCTTAATAATGGCTGCCGCCATTTGGGGAGGGAAATGTAATGTTGCATGTAGTCTGTTTTCAGTGTTCATTAAAGCCTACACCACATGCGGAAGTATATACGCGGTGATGCTAAACGCTCCCGATAACCGATGAAGCTATTGTATAACGCACGGAAACCTGAATTATCTGTAAGCGGCAGTCCGTGTTGGGTGCGGGGTGACATGGTGTATACAAAGCGGTGGGTGTTATGTTTTGGTTTATGTCTCTGCAGCATTTGTGTGGAACACAACGCATGACGCATTGGAGGATTGCGGTACAAAAGGGGGTGGCGATGGACGGAGCATCTGAATCAATCAAACACTCACACCCAGTCAAAAGATCTGGGTTTAATCCATCACCGGTCTTTAGCCCACTCTGCCACCCCAGTTCAGACATGGCTATATGCAAATCAGTCTGACCCTGTGCCTCATGGGAACAGTCCAGCCCGAATTGCCAAGCCATGTCTTCCCTGGACTGGAAACAAGCTTCCGAGGACCGGCTTCTGGCATTCCAGCCGGCTTGCTTGAATCCAGTGGCAAAGTGAGCAGGGATCTCACGTCTGAGCATACCCTGCCACACTTATGGCGGCCAAAAGCGGTACAAAAGGGGGTGGTGATGGACGGAGCATCTGAATCAATCAAATACTCACACCCAGTCAAAAGATCTGGGTTTAATTCATCACCGTACTTTAGCCCACTCTGCCACCCCAGTTCAGACATGGCTATATGCAAATCAGTCTGACCCTGTGCCTCATGGGAACAGTCCAGCCCGAACTGCCAATCCATGTCTTCCCTGGACCGGAAACAAGCTTCCGAGGACCAGTTTCTGGCATTCTAGCCGTGTTCAGCCTGGCTTGCTTGAATCGAGTGGCAAAGTGAGCAAGGGACTCACGTCTGAGCATACCCTGCCACACTTATGGCGGCCAAAAGCGGTACAAAATGGAGTGGTGATGGAGGGAGCATCTGAATTAATCAAACACTCACACCCAGTCAAAAGATCTGGGTTTAATCCATCACCGTTCTTTAGCCCACTCTGCCACCCCAGTTCAGACATGGCTATATGCAAATCAGTCTGACCCTGTGCCTCATGGGAACAGTCCAGCCCGAACTGTCAAGCCATGTCTTCCCTGGACCGGAAACAAGCTTCCGAGGACCGGTTTCTGGCATTCCAGCCGTATTCAGCCCGGCTTGCTTGAATCCAGTGGCAAAGTGAGCAAGGGACTCAAGTCTGAGCATACCCTGCCACACTTATGGCGGCCTAAAGTGGTAAAAAAGGGGGTGGTGATGGACGGAGCATCTGAATCAATCAAACACTCACACCCAGTCAAAAGATCCGGGTTTAATACATCACCGTTCTTTAGCCCACTCTGCCACTCCAGTTCAGACATGGCTATATGCAAATCAGTCTGACCCTGTGCTTCATGGGAACAGTCCAGCCCGAACTGCCAAGCCATGTCTTCCCTGGACTGGAAACAAGCTTCCGAGGACCGGTTTCTGGCATTCCAGCCGTCTTCAGCCCGGCTTGCTTGAATCCAGTGGCAAAGTGAGCAAGGGACTCACGTCTGAGCATACCCTGCCACACTTATGGCGGCCAAAAGCGGTACAAAAGGGGGTGGTGGACAAATGACGAGCACCTGAGACGGATCCACGCAATCGCCTACATCAAACACGGGTAGGTCTTCGGGCCGCTTATTTCACCTTTTTTTTTCTCCTCTTGTAGAATGATCTCAATGTTAGTTCCGTCCGGATTCGCTTTGTCAAATACCATTCCTGCTAGCTAGATACATCGTAAGCTGGCACGAGAGATCCGAACTTGGGAGCCTCCGCATACTGATCCTAGAGACGGCATCAATCCGCCATCTTGTCTCCTCCCACTTTATCAATTGTTTTGTAGACTTGTTAAATTGAATATGTGCATTATTGTATTTCTATATAATTTGTATGCAATGAATAAAACCCAAAACAATGTCCTAAACAGTTTCTAGGCACGAGTATGGCACTACTCCATTTGTTGTGTGTGGTTTTGTGGATTAGTTTTTCAGCATGGACTATGTGGGAAGACATTTAGTGATGTGGACAAAGTTTCAATGCATAACACAAGCATCTCACAATAATCTTCTCACTGAATGCAAAAATGTATGAACATCTTAAAGATGTAGAAAATATTATTGTGTTTTGTGCAAGTTTACCAGCTGCTCATTGTGCTTGGTTGGAAGCGTGTAAGGTTATACTCTCCTCTATGCAGGAAGCTTTTTGGTTTTACGTGTGAGGTTTGATGTGGTTTTAAGTATGTGTGGTGCTGGGCTTGTACCTACCCGTAGGATGAAGTGATGTATAAAATGTAGAGTAGCCTTTTGCTTATGATTACTTTATTCCAGTGTATGGCTAGCCTGATGCTGGCTATTGTTTGGTGGAGGATTGGTGTGTGGAGGGTAGAGATCAGTCTGTAAGAGACAGGTGCCTTTAGAAATGGTTTAATGCAATCTGATCTTGATGTCTGATCTTATAGCTGTCTCAATATCTCGAGTGAGACAGAAAAATGTGGACTGACTGGGATAGAGCTTTACCAGAAAGGGCACAAGTCTGAAGCAGACTTTCTTTACCTAGATCATGAAAGTTTCAATTAAAGGAAGGAGGATCCAATGTCATGAATAGACTTATGGGTAAAGCAGGAACCTTGAAGGAGACCCGTCTGACCATAGGGAGCCAGTAAAGGGCTTCTTGGACTGGTGAAAGATAGTTGTATGGGTAAATAGGGCGCAGTTGTGTGCATTCTGGGATCTCTGGGTCTTCACAGTAGGTGATGTGATGCTCCAAGATATAGACCATTGGCATAGTCTACGTGTGATAGGACAAAGGCATTGGTGGAGTCTGGCCACTATGAGGGTAGCCTAGTTACAGGAAGTTGTAGTGTAGGGTTTCCATATTGTATAAGTAGCTTTTGTTTACTAGATTCACTAACACAATCAACAATCACAAAATCATTTAAATGAATACCCTCATAATATACATGTTTTAATAATAATATAAAGTCTGTACAAGAGAGGATTCCAATAACTCCTTTTGTAGAAACAATGAAAGTGTAATATAGCGTTCTTAATCCTAACATATACTACTCCTTGTGAAAATAAACAAGAAGCAAAGAGTTTGCATAATCAAAGAGTTTATAATTCTAATAGCGTACTCATAGAAATGTTGGGCTAGAATTCTTCTCTGGCTCCAGATTTGTATTTCGATGACTACCAAGAATAACAGGTTACAAGGATGTCTAAACAGAAAGTCCAAGCATATGCAGCTTTCCTCTCAGGTTGTGTCCAGCCAATCACGGCATTGCTGTTGGCAAGCAAATCCATGAAACTGCCCAAATGTGTGAAAAATCAACATCTCTAGCTGTACATAAATCGTTTTACTTTATTAACTTCAAAACTGCTGAACAGATTTACACCAAATTACAAAAAGCACTCTTTCTGGACCAAGAACTAGCTTTCTGCCAAATTTGATGTAATTCCGTTCAGCGATTTGGGCTGTAGTCATGTCTAAAATTACTAAAGGGAAATTGCATTTCTCAATGAGACATGTAACCCTTCTTGTCTTTACTCAGGTGTTTAGCATGTAGCATCTATCTGAGGCAAAAGGCTTTTGTCCAAGTGGTACCTATACTCTGTGCATCCTGTCATACCCTTCTTCTCCTGATGACGCACATGTTCAGGAGATTTAGTGCTGTGTGTCTCTGCAATGAACTGGTGGAAAGAGGAATGAGCATTGCATTGATCCTGACATTTGTAGGTGGGTCATCAGTTTTAGAGCTAAAATTAGCATGTTTAAAGTGATTTTCATGCTTCCAATGGCCCTAAACACAAGATTTTTGGAATGGTTAAAAGTGCATGAAAATGGCCAATTTACTCACTCAGTGTACAGGACTACAATTCTGGGACCTGGCATCTTTTCCAGGAAACAAACATGACTACTGAGTTCTTTATGGGGAACACGGAGCTGGAGAGAAAAAAATTGTACTGCATGAGAACAAATGGTGCTAAGCCTCAGGAAACTGTGGGGCATATTATCAATGGCCAGCGATAATTATCGCTGGCAGTGCTTAGCGATAAATTTATTATCGCTGGCTATCTCTGGAATTTATCCCCCTGGTAGCGCGTTATTAAGAACGCGTTTCTCCAGGGCGATAGAAATCCCAGAGATAGCGAGGTTATCGCAGTTTTGCTGGGAACATCGCTGGTTTTCCAGTGTTGTTCCCTGCAAAACGGCCATAACCTTGCTGATACGACCCACAGGGTCATATCAGCATAATACACCCCAATGTTAGGGATAGGTAAGTCTGCATTTTATCAGACGTTAGTTTTTGGAGAAAACAGCGGTTTTCTATAAAAACTAACGTGTGCTAAAATGCTGGGGCAGCCTTGTAAATATCGCAATGTGAACATCAGCGATATTTGCAAAGTTGTCCATCCGGGGTACGCCCAGCGACACCCACTTTGCATCTTATGCATTAAGTATGGTGTTGTCTGATTTTAAAAAACTGATGACCTCATACCCCTTAAAGGGACCCTCTAGTCTAAGAAAAAAACACAATTTTCTTAGCCCAGGCCAGCATCTCTCTCTAAAAAAGGTATGTTTGATGATGTCAGGAGGGTTTTTGAGATCTAGTGTGACATTATTCATTAGATGGCCCTTTAGTTTGTTTGTGTGTTTTTCAATGAGAGGTATCAAGGCACAGAGGTGAGTTTGTCTGTGTTTCATGTTGCAGTGAAGCAGTGAAGCAAAGCTTTAATTACATTTAGTGAAAAGCAACACAGTCCTTGCACTCTGAGCCTGTATTACAGTCAGTGTCTCTGTTGTTGTCTGAGGAAGTCAGACTGTGCATAAAGTTGAGACCCTACATCAAGTCCAAACCCGCATAAAATCTTTTGTTTTAGAAAGAAGAGAATCTGGGGTGAACCCTTTTTTTTTGCACGCACCTTCCATATAAAGCTCTTTTCTGAAACTAAAATGTTTTTCTCAAGTCTACGCATGTACCATCTTGAGGGATGTTTTACGGAACATCCAAATGCTAGAAAAATGTACTAATATCTCTTTTGCATCTCTCCAATGCCCAGGAGGCCTGGTCCACCCAACAAAAAACACTTGAAAATCCTATGGTCTCCTGATCTTTAGGTGCCCACTGTATCTACAATGTGCATGATTTATCCAGCCTGTACACCCCTTGCACATTTTCTTTTGCCTCGTGGAAGCTGTGCTTGCCTCTCCCTTAGACTCAGATTACTTGCTTTACTTAACCGGTCATTATCCAAACCACCATGTGCTCACCTTTGCTTGACTCACCCAACCCCCTTCTATATTTACCTTGTCACCCCTTGCTTACATAATGCAAGATGTGCTTGGCTCTTCCACACTGCACTGACCCATCTTGCTTGATTTACTCAAACCTACCTGAACTGAAGCACCCTTTCTCTACTCAGTTAATTCTCACCTAACCCAGCCAATTCAAGGCACATTTGCCCTGTGCTTGCCTTGCTTACCCTGGTGTGCCTCGTTGCTCATTTTATTCACCTTCAATTGACATATGCTTGCTCAACTCATCCCACTGCATTCATCTCTGCCATTTATGTAAGCTCTTCATCACATATGCAACCACTCTAGTTCCCTGTAATTACTTCAATTACCCACTGCTCGCGTCAGGCACCTTGTGCTCTCCTTAAAGGAGCTGTGGATGATTTTTATTGACCATAGTAGGTGCCTGCTGTATAAGGATGATTGAGACAGCATTGTAGTCTGCATTGTGTTGAAGGCCAGATTGAAAATGTTCCTTTTTGTCTGGGTTGGTTCTGTGACTTCAGTTTTGATGTTTACTGTATGAAAAGTGGAGGAGGCAACAGAGAAGAAAAGGATGTAAAGATGCACGATGGAAGGTGTACCCTAAAGAATAGAGGACAAAAGGAATAGGCCTATCGTTATCCAGATTTCTTAGTCAAATTGCCTACAATAGCTGTTGTTGTGCACACTGAGAAAATTAATGACTTTTATGTTTCATATGTGAATAGGCTCAGAGACAATCTGCATTGGTATTTAATTACCAAAATAATAAATGTGTCCTTTTGCACTTGGGAGGAAAAAACAAATACTCTAAGATAGCAGAAATATGTCTATATTATCAAGCACAATTGGCACCAAGAAAATGTGGCTCTCATTAAATGACTGCCTCCAAGCTCCGCCTCTAGTCCCGCCCACAATTGCCCCTCCCCCAATCGTTGCTTAAATTGATGAGTACCTGCACCTGTTTTTTCCCATTTTAAGCACTGCAGCAATTAGAAAGTTCCTTGAGTAAGGGATAATACTGGAGGACTAAATCCTCCCCTAGAAATAAACACCATGAAGGAGGTCCTGAGAAGCATGGAAACTATGCAACATGTCCAGCTCCCAGAGCGTGGTAAGAGGAAGCAAGTTTTGAAAGATGGTGGGTGCTTGCTTTTGCGGAGGGACTGCAATCAATGGATGAAACCAAACCACATTGGTGGCCTTTTTTAGGACATGCGCTTTTTATGCTCTATTCCGCGGCTTGCGTATACACATCCTGGGTAAAGGACAAAATGGTAAAGCACCTACCAACACACCAATTACCTTTCAACACCAGTTGAGACACGCGCAACTTAGATGTTTGTTGTCCCATGTGAATGAGGCTGAGATGTAAAGCAAACGGATTCCAAGACTGGTCCGCTCCTGTTTTGAAAATACAAGCTAACCTGACCTTATTAGGCCTGATGCGCTTTAAACATTGGTTAATTACCCGTGGGAAATGCCTGAATGTGATATGTGATCCGTGCTACGCAGGCTGGCGCTCTGCCTGCAGCTCATGATGGTAGATACAGGCCGGGTCCCGCCAAGCGTTACAGATTGCGAGAATCCGTCATCCTCCTTCAGCGATGACAAACAACCATTGACAGAGATTATCTAGTTAAAACACCATTAACAATTAATGACATACATCACAGAACTTATTGAACTCATTAAAGACTAATTTACAAGCTATGAAATATGGCATTAAGAATTTATGGATCATTAGCTCTCATTCTTGAATGAAATATTGGCCAGGGGATGTAGCGGCGGGAGTGGAACCCGATCACTCACGCCGCTAAAGGATAACGGAGTGACAGTGAATGGAAGCGTTCAACTTGCTGTGAGTTTAACTCGAGCAGCCTGTATAGGCGGAACGAGACTTTGGCAAACAAGATTGCGATCTACAATTAAGTTAATTCAAACAAAGCAATTTCACTCCACGGCGATACATTCATCTTCCATTAATGCGAGAGTGAGTTAGATCAAGGAAGATCGAAAAACTGATTTCGCTCGTCATATCTCATTCTGTTATTCCGAATAGTGGTAAGAAGGTTACAGCAGTGTGAAATTAATTAAACCATTTTGCGGAATATGATATAAATAAGCTCGGAATGAACAGCTTTCGGTGCACTACACTCTGGTCAGGAGCAAAACAAAGGTATTTCGTAGTTCAATGAATTTTGCTCGCTGTGACTTGAGTATGTTTTTTTAGGACTGAGCATAGGATTATTTCAACAGCAGTGTCCGCCCTTTTGTGAGCAATATTAAAATCGGGGATGTGGCGGGCTCGACAGCCTGGCACGAGTTTCAAAGCTTTTCTTTGCAGGTTGCGGCCTGGTCAATGGTGAGCAATGGAGACCTAATCCTAGAACATGAAATGGATGGTTTGTGGCCTTGCGACCTGGTGCATGTCCAGTGAGATTAAATGCACAGAATAATTCTCTTTGGCCAAAAGGCATCTTACTTACGCCCTTCAAACTCAATTTGTCATCTTTTTAAGAATTCTCACCTGTGATGCTCGCAAAAGAAACTATGGAACCTATATCAACTTCTAAACGTCGGTAATGTAGATCAAGGTTGTCTAACGTACTGATGAGGCGGTAAATTTCACAGTAATTTCTCAATGGAAAACCTCATCTACCTCGATTTTACCTCTGAAAAGATGTTGGGCCCTTGACACAATCTATTACCTTCAGGAGACTTTACATAAACCTGACCAGTCAAAATTGCAATAATTATTTAAGCCAATGAAGAGAGTTGTTGAGTATTTTAAAGGAATTTATTTTCTAGTCAAAAGTTAATTTTACTCTGACCCTTTATTCATTAGTAAAATATCAACCAGGCTACTGAATTTGAAAAACAGGAAAAATAGCATTAATACAGAACATATTACCGTCTGCATATAAGCATCACACTTGGAAAAGAAAATGTGGTGCAAAATGTCAGTCAAAACTCTTAAAGAGTTTCTAAGAAAAATAAGTCTTGCAAGGCTAATCAATAATTAAATAATTAGCAAAAATCTCTCATTAGGAGAAATACATTTATAAGACAAATACATCTTTTCAAAACGAACTAATTAGTCAAAAGTATAAAATTAGAATTTTAGCATCCAAACCTATTCTAATCGGGGGGCGTGGCTAGCAGCCACCGAGAGTGGCCGCTCCCTAAGTGAGCTCCCGTCTTCCAGCATGACATCCTGCCCTATCCTATGGCATCCACGCGTGAAATGTAGTTTTGGCGGTGCGGGGCCGCACTCCCTACCTGTGGTGCTGAAGTTGGCCAATTCCAGAGTCAGAGAGTGGAGATCCATGACCTTTGCCTGGGACGCTGATGCGGCGGTAATGGGGGCCCTCTGAAGTGGAGGATCGAGGCTCTGAGGCGGCCTGGCCAAGGCGGTCCCGAAGTGCCCAGCGGAGGTCGGGAGGTGGCGTGGGCAGAAACGGGGACTCGACGGACGAGGTGAAGGGAGTCAGATCGGGTCGCAAGTGGAGCTAGGGCCTGGGAGGTGAGAGCCCGGCGACAGGTGCTCCTATTTGAGGCCCTGGCTTGAAGGCCTGTCGGAAGCATCGTGAGGGGGCCGGGCAGAAGGCAGAGCCGGGAGAAAAGCAGAACCATGCCGGGTACCCTGGGGGCGACTGGACGCCGTGAGGAGAGGAGCAGTGACTGGAAAGCGGTGCCTTATAGTGGTGAGGGAGATAGTGCACGGTGGCAGGCATTATCAGGAGGCCCGGCGCGAGTGAGGTGGTGGGCCTCATTACCCGAGGCCCCAGCAGCACGGCCCGCTAGGCCCTATGTAAATAGACTGCGGCCTGCAGATTCGGAACCATTTGAAGAGGCGGTGTGGCCCGACACCCTTCATTACATCATAGCCTGGATCCATAAGGCCAACTGCGGTACTTATGACCCCCGCACTCCATAGGAGTGGCGCATTTGGGAGCTGGAGGTGGTATCGAGCAGAACAGTCCTCTGCATATGTGACCCTCCACAGTGGGATTCGGTGTCCTCCTGGCGGTGGCGCATGCAGCCTGCACACTTTGGGGTTGGCACCTCTGCCTCAGGACACAGTGGACAGGATTTATACACCTACGGCCAGGAAGCCCTCATTGAGAGCCCTGGTAGACATGTTGGCATTGCCTGAAGACGCAACTGGGTGACCGCAGTAACCGATAGTTTGGGATTGGCACACACCTGATGAAGAGGACTGGTTTGTGCCCCTCACTGGGACTAGGGGTGCCGTCGCATAGGAGGTAGTTGCCCCTGGGAGCCATTCTGGAATGATAAGTGCTGGAACCAGAGATACAATGGTGGGACCTGGCTGTCTCTAAGGTCTGAACTAGCTCAAGAGTGGGTTATAGCTTGATTTGCCCCATACCCCACGGTGGTGGTGATCCAGAGCTGGCTGACATTCTCGCTTGGGGCGCATGGAACCAATTGGGTGGTGAAGGCAGTGGACTCGGAGAATCTGCCAAGGTGGGTGAAGGTGCCGCCATACCTGACAACGTAGATGACAGGCACTATCCGGAATCGCCCTGGGGTCCCTTCTGGCCCCCGGGTTGTCATTTTCCATACATGGCGATGGGAGGAAGTGGTCCTAAAGCAAACAACCAGGAACAACTTGCCAAATTTGTTTGGTCTAAGGTTGGAGATAAAGGGGAGCCATAAGAAATGGAGAAAGAAAGATGACCAAATGTCCCTAAACAGGGACCAGAGCTGACGCTGCATGATGTAATGGCGGCGAATAATGGAGTGCGCACCTCACTAGATTCGGTTACGGTGAAGGTCTCTCTCAAAAGGGCAGACTTTAGTAAGATCGGCGAAAGGGTTAAGGAGCTCAAAATAGTTACTACTGCTTTGCAAACGGATACGTCGGAGCTCCAAATGCATGTGGTTGAGCTGCAAAAGAGACGGGACGAATGGCACAATAGCAGGACAATTATGAACGTCGCGCCCGACAAAATAATATACGCATTTTGGGGGTTCCGGGAAGGACAGAGGGGCCTGTCGCAGACGTCTGTGTAGAAGACCTAATCACCAACCACCTCAAACCTTATACACAGTCCAGCTATTTCTCAATTGAAAGGGCTCACAGGTTGCAGGGAGTTAGACCCAAACCAGGAGCCCCTCGAGGCCCCTAATAGCCTGAGTATTTAACTATAGAGACTGAGACATTATCCTACAGACGGCGAGATCCGGTCCCCCTCTGAATGTGGATAACTACGAAGTCACCTTCTTCCCGGACTTGACGGCCAAGGTTCAGGCCCAACATCGCAGCTTTCAGGCAGTGAAAAAGGAACTTTGTGACCGTGAGGTGAAGTATGCAATGATATTTCCGGCCAAGCTGAGGGTGGAATCAGACAGTAAAACGTGATTCTTTGAGTCCCCGGAGGAAGCGTGGGACTGGATGGAAGAATGGAGCAAAGCTAGGAGTCAGAGAAGAGATCCAGCAAAGAGGCGGCTGAACAGAGGCACGTGAGAATGGCTCAGCGGAAAGAGGAGGTCCGACTATGGAGCAGGAATAGGACGCCCATTGAGGACATTGGACGGAGTTGGAACCCCGCTTGCAGAGCAAGTATGGTGGGGAGAGGACAGGGTTCCAGTTATGACCTCAAGCAAGATACTGAGGGTGGGCGCTGGTGATTTGGTAAAGTATTGCAGACTTACCTGGTGAGGTACACCCAAGAATTAAGTGATCCAGTTTTGTGGATGGCAAGACACCTAAATTGTGATATGTGTATGCGGGGAAAGGGACTGACTGACCCCGTGCATTTTTAGCATATTGGGGAGGGAGAGAGGCACTTTACCATGTTTGGGAGTGGGTAGTTTTAAATCCACGGCAGGGGGGCAAGGAGGGGGGTATTGGGAGAAGGCGGGTGTTTTTGCGATAAGTTGAACTGTAAATGTAATGTTTTGCTATGTGATGATCTACATGTTGGCTACGGCAGTGACAGATGCAGGTATGGGAGAGTTGCTCTCATTCACTTGATGTGCCATGACGTGTTTGCCTTAATATTGACCTATCATGCTGTAGGTACTATCATGTTATGGTATGGGGGTTGACAGGGAACTAGTGCTCTCTGTCCTGTTTTGGAACGTCAACGGAATGGGTGACAAAATAAAGAGGGGTATTGTCCAACAATATCTAAAGAGACATTCCTCGGACCATGTGCTGCTGCAGGAAACCCACCTGGTGGGCAATAAAAGCAAGGCCCTTAATAGGTGGGTACACAAGCTTCTGGTTCATGCTAATTATACTACAGGCTCTGGAGGTACTTGTATCCTGGTTAAAAAAGGCACGCCCCTGATTGTACACAAGACATTGGCAGGCCCGAGGGAATGATTTTCTGTGGCCGAAGCCCATTCGGAGGGAAGAGCTCTTAATGTTGTTTCTGTTTACCTTCCACCGGCACTGGGTAAGGTGGCATTGACAGATTTTGGTAAAGTATTGACCGGACTCCCTGATGGTACCTTAATAATGGGCGGGGATTATAATATGACTATGGACGATACGATCGACAGGCACCAAAGAGACAGGGGGCCAGATCAAAGACCTCATGGCAGAATTCACCCCGGCACTGGGACTCTCAGATGTGGGGCGGGAGTTGCAAATAGCAGATTCCAAATACACATCCTTCTCTAGTGTGCACAGCAGTCTTTCCCGTATTGACTACTTCCTAATGTACACGGCCTCAATAGGCTGTTTTAAGTGCCCTCAGACGTTATCCAGAGGTATCTCAGACCATTGCCCCGTTGGGATTGAGTTCACTCACGAGGAGCGGCAGACACGTTCCACTATAGTTATCAACCCATGACTGTTGAAAATACCTGACATTAAAGAAGAATTATATGTACAAACGGGGCATTATTTGAAGGAAAATCTGGGATCAGTAGATTTGGCACAATGTATAGGGGAGGCATATAAGATGGTTTTAAAGGGATATGCCGTGTCACTGAAAACCAGATATATAGCAAACAGACGCCAAATATTGGTTCAGCTGGAGGAGGAGCTCCGGGGGCTGGAGGCAGAGCACGCAAATAATCCCTCAAGCAGTACACAGCATAGATTAACCCTGAAACAAGATGAAGATATACGTAAAACATGCGAACACATGATATCTAATCATATTGCCACCCAATATAGGTTGTACAAACTGGGAGATAGGGCTGGGAAAAGCCTGGCATGGCTGGAAAGAAGGGAGCAGGGTCCACGTTGGGTGCCGAGACTAACGTTACCTAGCGGGGAGGTCCTCCATCATCCTAAAGATATCGCAGAGGCATTTGCCGATCACCTCGAAAGAGTATATTCTCTCTCCACTACATATACAGCAGAGGACTCGCGCCAGCTTCTGGCAGAAAGTGATGGGCCAGCTCTCTCTGAGCTAGATAGAGATACGCTAGATGAAGACTTGACAAATGAAGAAATCCAGAAAGCCATTGGTCAAATCAAGTCTGGGAAAGCGATTGGACCAAATGGAACCCGCATTGAGTTCCTCAAGGTCATGGCTTCTCAGCTTGTCCCGCACTAATGGGCTATGTACGAGGAAAGCTATGAGAGGGGACATATGCCAGCAGACCAACGTACTGCTAGTATTGTTGTTATCCACAAGACTGGGGACCCTGTGGACGACTGTGGCTCATACAGGCTTATCTTGCTGATTAATGTGGAGGCGAAGATCTTGGCAAAAGTCCTTGCCACGTGACTTGGGACAGTGATTTCCTCCTTGGTACACACAGATCAGTCTGGATTTATGCCGGGGAGACATACAGCCCTTAATATACGCCGAGTACATAATGTAATGGGGGAGGGAATTTTTGATGGAGGACGCAGTTATATTGTCCCCCCCCCCAGCGCCTTGAGACCCTCTGGGTAAGTAGTGCGCTATATAAATGAGATGATTGATTGATTGATTGATGCCTCCATGGCATTCGATTCCATTGAATGGCCTTATTTATTTGAGGTTCTCACGAGGATCGGACTGGGCCCTAAATTTATAGGATGGGTGAAATTGTTGTACACTGAAATACAGGGGCAGGTGAGGGTTAACAACTATACATCCCGTGCGTTCACACTGAGAAGAGGCACCAGACAGCGGTGTCCACTGTCCCGCTGCTGTTCTCCCTTATGCTGGAACCGCTGGCTGCCTGGATCCGCCAAGATGTAATGGTGCGGGGGTTGCGATGGGAATTGAACTGTGAGGATAGAATATCCCTGTATGCCAATGACATATTATTATATCTTGCCTCCCCGTACAAGTCCATACATACCGTTCTCAATATTTTTACAAACTTTGGGAAATACTTGGGATATGCAATCAACTGAGGTAAGTCTGTGCTGTTTGTGCTGCGGGGACAGACCCCCCGTCTCCCCAAAGAGTGCCCGTTAGTAGTTGCTGTGGAAGAATTTAAATATCTAGGAATCTTTGATACTTCGGACCCGGCTCTCTTTTATAGTCATAATTTGGCAACCCCGTGGGCCAGACTGCCAGCAGACATGAAACACTAGAGTCGCTGCCTTTATCTTTGGTTGACCGTGCTGCTCTCTTTAAAATGTTGGCGCTCCTGCGACTTTATATGTTCTCCAAAACTGCCCGCACCGAATCCCGGATGCGTACTTTATAGCAGTTGAAGGGGAGGTACAAACACTGTTGTGGGATGGTAGGGCCCCTAGAGTGGCATTTCAGAAACTAACAAAAGGGGCTTGCTAAACATATGGGCAGACACTGACATGACTGAAATTGAACAGCAGCTGGTGACATTGGGATACATGTTAGTAAAAAAAGAATTGGCAAGGGGGTGGGGTGGAGTGGCAACGCCCTCCGTGTCCGTATGGCATTAAGAACTAGATATATGTATGATTGCAGAGAAAAAGGTGTTTATAACCAGGTGGTGACCAAAGAAATGGGATAAAAAATGGACAAAATGGAAAGTTTACATGGGGGATATCTATGTATCACCCATGGTGAAGTTAGAAATGCGCAGGAATGTGGACAGAGATGTAACTTCTTGAAGTATTTGTTTTATCAACCTCTGCAAAATGTATCATGATGAGTGTAACCAGCCAACAACCTTTGTCAATAATATATGCCTGTCTGTCACAAAGCTTTATCAATGAAAACAAATTAAAAAAAACCTATTCTAATCAGCTGCACTCTCTGCTCTGATGATGCTCAATCTGTCTCTCTCTCTCCAGCATCTGACAAGAGCTGCTCCTTAAAAGCGCCCCCTGCTTTACAAGACCTTAAGGGAATGTGGCCTGCCGTGCCAAAAATATGACGTGCAAGGACTTCTCTAAAAAATATGAGCAAGAAACCCCCCCACCTGACTCTCCTCAGAAGCAATCTCACCCAGGCTGCACCCACGATGATCACGTACCTAACCCATATGAATGTCAGGTCTAATCTGTTCCTTCTCTCAAGAGCTCACACGCACCCCCTAAAGCCTACGAGCCAAAGAGCCTGAAGAGCCTAAGTCTAATGAGCAAACCACGCCTCCAAAGAGGTCATTATTTATACTCTAATTCTTGGCAGACTACACAAAATGTAGCATTTTCAGAAAAGCTTGTACCTGATAGGCATGGGCGGAAAATCCGTTCCGCTCGCGGATTTTGCGGATTTTCGGGAAATCCGCAATCCGCGAGATTTGCGAATCTCCCGCAAAATCCGCAAATCCGCGAGCAGCGGATTTTGCTCGCACTGCTCGCACTGTTCGCGTGAGTTCGCGTGAGTTCGCAACCCGCGAATAAGTGCAAAATTGCAGAAATACGATCTTAGCAAAACTGAAAGTAACTACTTACCAGGTTCAAAAGTTCAGGCTCATCATTAGTAGCCATTTCCTGTAGTGCTTCCTGAGGGGCCCCTCCAGAGTTCAGTTGCCAGTTGAAACTATTATGTGACCCTGCTCTGAACCTCAGAATAGTTACACATATGCCACAAAGGTCCTGAATTACAGCTAAGGGAGACAAGCAGGAGCCAGGCTGGAAGTTAAAATCCATTATTCAGCCCCTAATTCATTATTGTCAGTTGGGGCAGGGCAGGTGTTGTAACTAATTTTGCAACAATGAAAGCACTTAGCAAGTGCAAAAGATCACTAATCAGGGCGCACTAAGGAAGCAGGTGCCAGCTAAAAAAATATTCTGTGACACATTAATCAGCCCCAAATTAATTCAGGTCACTTGAGGCAGGGAAGGTGTGCTTTGCTTTGCCGAAAATAATGTACACTGGACAACCAGAGGGTGTGGTGATGAAACAGAGGGTGGCATGGGTGGGCCAGAGGGTGGCATGAGTAGTCAGCGAGTGGCAGTGGTGACAGAGAGTGGCAGTGATGAAGAAGAGTGTCCCAAACAGGCTGGACACGTAGAAACAACAAGTTCGCGAAACTTGCGACCCGACAGGTAAGTTCGCAATTTGCAAAAGTGTACAAAACCCTCGCGAACTGGCAGAAACACGGGCGAACACAAAAAAAAAAAAAATCTGCAAATTCGCGGGAATTCGCGGATTTTGCGGATTGCGAATCCGCAAATCCGCAAAATTCACGAACGCGAGATCCGCAAAATTAGCTCATGCTTAGTACCTGATTGGTTAGTCACGATGGCATGATCTCTCATCATCCTGAAGAACACGTATGTGTGGACTGTAAGTGAAATGTCGCCAAATCTCTCGCTCATCAAGAGGGAGATGAAGTCAAAGACGGATGCCTCCCGAGCTTCATGGAGGTGCCTAGGGTGGGGAGAGCGCACCCGATCTGTGCGTCTGTAAGGCGAGCGAGGTCCAGGTAGTGGATCTAACGCTGGGTTGGAGCAGAGTGCTCCAACCCAGCGTTAGATCCACTTACAGTCCACACATACGTGGTTGGCATTCCACCGGTTATTGCCACCACGATCCTGACACTACCGTAGCCCTTCAGCCCTGATGAGTCACAAACTCCTTCACGGTGTGACGAAACACGTGTCGGCTGGCTACTATTTTCTGTACTGATCAACAATTGACTTATAAACAACTTTCACCGACATGAACCTTTGTGTTTGGCCCAGTCTGTTATTCCAAGTCCTCACAATAGGCCTACGTACCTCACTAGCGTGTGCACAGGATATGTTCTTCTTCCTTTTGGTTAAGGCCTCCCTAAACCATCACAGGGGTTGTTTTTCCTATTGGGTGTGTGTTCCCATGTCCTGTCTTACACCGCGTGCCTACTGCACAAACATTTCAGCAGCAAGATCACACTGCTCAGAGCACCACTGCTTCCTGCTCTCCCAACTCAAACCCAATCTCTCATCATCCTGATCTCATTACAAAATCCTAACCATACCAGTTTTATTTATTTGTTTATTTATTTAAGAAGCTTATAAAGCGCGCAGCTACCCCCAGAAGGGGGTGTCCCGGCGCTGTGAAATACATGTCATTCATGAGGTGGAGCAACCAGGTGCATGTCCATCAACAGCCGGAACTACAGAGAGCCTCAGAGGATAAATAAAATTAAGGATTAGTAAACAGCCAGGTCTTGAGTTTCCATCGGAATACTTGCTCTGACTCAATGAACCTGAGGTCCAGAGGGAGGCTGTTCCAATACTTGGCCGCGGCTACTCCAAATGTTCTGCCCCCACTCCTAGCGAGACGAAATCTGGGTGCCACCAAAAGGCGAAGGCTGTTTGATCTCAAGGATCTGACGGATACAGATAGTTTGAGTCTTTTACTCAGGTAAGCCGGGCCAATTCCGTTTATAGCACGAAAGGCAAGGATCAGAATTTTAAATTGAATGCGACGGGAGATGGGGAGCCAATGCAATTCTTTCCAGTAGGCTGCTACAGAGTTGCGAACAGGAATATTTCCAATGAGTCTAGCCGCCGCATTCTGAACAACTTGTAGCCTTTCAATAAGGTAGAGGGGGGAGCCGGCATACAGGCTGTTGGCATAGTCCAGATGTGCCGTGATAAGAGCATGGACAATCGTTTTACGGGACACCAAAGGGAGATAGGGAAAAATCTTCCTAATCATGCGCAGTTTGCCAAAGCAGGCAGAGGTGACTTTATTGACCTGAGCTTTACAGGACATAGCGTTATCAAATAGGAAGCCAAGATTGCACGCAGATTGGACAGGATTAGGAGGGGGGTTCAGGACAGTAGGCCACCACAGGGTGGCGGGGGGAGCAGATTTGTGGCTAAAGAAAAGAACCTCAGTTTTGTCAGTATTCAGAACCAGATGGTTAGAGGCCATCCACGAGCAGATGTTGCCAAGGCAGTTGCGAAAGTTAGAGAAGTGGGAGTCAGAGTGGTCTCTAAAAGAAAAAAACAAGCTGAGTATCATCAGCATAAGAGACCACCCTGACCCCACACGACTCAACTGCCCTGGCATGCGGGCCTAGGTACACATTAAACAAAAGAGGGCTCAAGGCCGAGCCCTGGGGCACACCGCACAGGAAAGGTTTATCCTCCGATTCAAAGGGGCTAAGGAGTACCCTTTGAGTCCTCCCTGAGAGAAAAGATTTAATCCAGGTCAGGACAGTGCCTCCAATCCCCAGCTGCTGCAGACGAGTCAGGAGTATATCATGGGACACTGTATCGAAAGCAGCGGACAGGTCGAGGAGGACCAACATGGCCTCCTCACCCCTGTCCACAGACTCTCGAATTGTCTCCGATACCTCCAGCAGCGCAGTCTCAGTGCTGAAGCCGGTTCTAAATCCGGACTGGGAGTCGTGCAGCAGCTGGTTAGTTTCTAAGAAATAGGCCAATTGTTTCTGAACCACTTTTTCTAAGATCTTAGCAGGTTTAGGCAGAAGGGATATAGGGCGATAGTTACAGAATTGAGTGGGATCCGCATCTGGCTTTTTTTAGGATGAGAAGCAGCATAGCTTGCTTCCACACTGAAGGGAACTGACCATGGGTCAAGGAGGAATTCCATATGGAAAGGAGGGTGTTGGTTAAAACCGGGGCAAGATTTCCCATCACTTTGGCAGGGACTGGATCAAGTGGTGATCCTGATTTAACCTGGCTGATTAGTTTCATGGCAGTATCAAGCGTGAGCTCTTCAAACAAATTAAATGAGCATTGCTGGGAATGTGACTCAGCTGTCCAGGGGCTTGAGGCAGCTGGATCAAATGAAGAAGATAGCTTGATAATTTTATCCTGAAAGAAATCAGAAAGTCCATTGCAAAGGGCCTGAGTGGGAGAGCTCTGGGTCTTCAAGGCAGGGGGATTCACAAAATCCTTTACTATTTTGAAGAGAGTTCTGGTAGAGTTCTCTGCCAATTTAATTAGCTGTGAGAAGTAACATCTCATCGTGGTCCGTTTGAGTTTTTGAAATTTATTCAAGGCCACCTTATAAACTGCTTTGGCAGTAGGATCATAGGACTGCCGCCATTTACGTTTGAGCTGTTTGCATTGACTCTTTTCCTCTCGCAACGTGGGGGAGAACCAAGGAGCAGAAGGACGAGATCTAGCGGAAGTGATAGGAGCTAGTGGGGAAATAGCATCCAGTGCGGAGGTAAGGGTGGAGTTATATCTAAACTATGATAGCCATAAAATACACTACTAAAATATTTTTAATGTATGTATGTATAGGTAAAAATAAGTTTACTATAGCTAATTCCACCTATATTTCCCTTAAATATATGTGTGCATGTGTGTATGTATATAAATAAATATATATCTGTTTATATAAGTGTGTGTGTGAGGCCTCCACAGTCCCTTAAGTCTTCACCGCAAGACTGAGACAGACACCAGATGTGCCTGGCATCTAGTGGTGGGCCGGGCAAATGGGTGGCGGGTAAAAATTAAAAAAAACACTTACCTCAAACACCTCCTCCTCCATGCAGCACATCGTCCTCTTCCTGCTGCTGCAGTCCGATGCGGGCCCCAGCCAACTGCCTTTACCAATCCTGGAGCTGATCTCACCAGCATGAGAGGAGTGCAAGGATTTGAGGCAGCGGAATTTCTCACCACTCCCGTGGACACTGGAGCCCTACACTTGCTCTAACACAGCTGTCTTAAGACAGCTGGGTTGAGCTTTCAAAGTGTGCATGTCTAGTTGGCCAGCCAGACAAAGGGATGTGCACCCTTCTCCCTGCTGCTGTCACTGGAAGCCACGTCCTGTCCTCAACCTCGGCTCAGGACGAGGGATGAAAAATGAACTGATAATGAATTACCTTTATTACCATTTTGCTTTTTATATCTGGGGCTTTTGGGGGCAATTTACATGGGAACGATGCTCGTCCAATCTCATGGAGGAGCTGCCCCTAGTGTGTGTGTGTGTGTGTATATATATATATATATATATATATATATTTCCAAAACACACCTTCACTACGAAGAAGTGAGAGGCCACACGGGGGAATCCTTTTGAGAGCCTTTAATGTGGACACTGGGCATTATGCATTTCGGCGACCCTTCGCCTCGTCAGATGCCTCCACACAGGTACCGCCATAACCTCTCCACATAAAGTGTCTCCTCCTGCTCCCTCATTAGTCGGAGAGCTCCGCCCCTTGTTGTTTGTATGCACGCCTTCTGTAGTCTTGGAATCCTGACTACATCGCCCACAGTTCACCTGGGTTGGAGGCAATGCACGGGGGTAACTTGTTGGTGTTGCATGACTCGGGGAGAAAGGGTGTTTGCTGATACGGTGGCTGGTTCCATGTGAGAATGGTGTCCCGTGACTCCCGCAGGCCCCAATGATCGTTCCAGCCTCTCATGCATAGGCTCGGCGGGCCGCGAGTCAGGATACCATGATTCCCGGCTCCTCGCACCATGTCGAGCTGCTACATGGCAAACAGTCCAATTCTGAGCTTCCGCAGTCCGAGGCTGGCCGGAGCTACCAAAACCTTGGTAAAGTACACAGTTGTTGCCAGCAATGCTCCGGCCTCTTAAATGGAACGGAGCCTCTAAACACTCTACTGGCCAGCGTGTAAAACATCCAAAACACACCTTCACTACGAAGAAGTGAGAGGCCACACGGGGGAATTCTTTTGAGAGCCTTTAATGTGGACACTGGGCATTATGCATTTCGGCGACCCTTCGCCTCGTCAGATGCCTCCACACAGGTACCGCCATAACCTCTCCACATAAAGTGTCTCCTCCTGCTCCCTCATTAGTCGGAGAGCTCCGCCCCTTGTTGTTTGTATGCACGCCTTCTGTAGTCTTGGAATCCTGACTACATCGCCCACAGTTCACCTGGGTTGGAGGCAATGCATGGGGGTAACTTGTTGGTGTTACATGACTCGGGGAGAAAGGGTGTTTGCTGATACGGTGGCTGGTTCCATGTGAGAATGGTGTCCCGTGACTCCCGCAGGCCCCAATGATCATTCCAGCCTCTCATGCATAGGCTTGGCGGGCCGCGAGTCAGGATACCATGATTCCCGGCTCCTCGCACCATGTCGAGCTGCTACTTGGCAAACAGTCCAATTCCGAGCTTCCGCAGTCCGAGGCTGGCCGGAGCTACCAAAACCTTGGTAAAGTACACAGTTGTTGCCAGCAATGCTCCGGCCTCTTAAATGGAACGGAGCCTCTAAACACGCTACTGGCCAGCGTGTAAAACATCCAAAACACACCTTCACTACGAAGAAGTGTGAGGCCACACGGGGGAATCCTTTTGAGAGCCTTTAATGTGGACACTGGGCATTATGCATTTCGGCGACCCTTCGCCTCGTCTGATGCCTCCACACAGGAACCACCATAACCTCTCCACATAAAGTGTCTCCTCCTGCTCCTTCATTAGTTGGAGAGCTCCGCCCCTTGTTGTTTGTATGCACGCCTTCTGTAGTCTTGGAATCCTGACTACATCGCCCACAGTTCACCTGGGTTGGAGGCAATGCACGGGGGTAACTTGTTGGTGTTAAATGACTCGGGGAGAAAGGGTGTTTGCTGATACGGTGGCTGGTTCCATGTGATAATGGTGTCCCGTGACTCCCGCAGGCCCCAACGATCGTTCCAGCCTCTCATGCATAGGCTCGGCGGGCCGCGAGTCAGGATACCATGATTCCCGGCTCCTCGCACCATGTCGAGCTGCTACTTGGCAAACAGTCCAATTCCGAGCTTCCGCAGTCCGAGGCTGGCCGGAGTTACCAAAACCTTGGTAAAGTACACAGTTGTTGCCAGCAATGCTCCGGCCTCTTAAATGGAACGGAGCCTCTAAACACGCTACTGGCCAGCGTGTAAAACATCCAAAACACACCTTCACTACGAAGAAGTGAGAGGCCACACGGGGGAATCCTTTTGAGAGCCTTTAATGTGGACACTGGGCATTATGCATTTCGGCGACCCTTCGCCTCGTCAGATGCCTCCACACAGGTACCGCCATAACCTCTCCACATAAAGTGTCTCCTCCTGCTCCCTCATTAGTCGGAGAGCTCCGCCCCTTGTTGTTTGTATGCACGCCTTCTGTAGTCTTGGAATCCTGACTACATCGCCCACAGTTCACCTGGGTTGGAGGCAATGCACGGGAGTAACTTGTTGGTGTTACATGACTCGGGGAGAAAGGGTGTTTGCTGATACGGTGGCTGGTTCCATGTGGGAATGGTGTCCCGTGACTCCCGCAGGCCCCAATGATCGTTCCAGCCTCTCATGCATAGGCTCGGTGGGCCGCGAGTCAGGATACCATGATTCCCGGCTCCTCGCACCATGTCGAGCTGCTACTTGGCAAACAGTCCAATTCCGAGCTTCCGCAGTCCGAGGCTGGCAGGAGCTACCAAAACCTTGGTAAAGTACACAGTTGTTGCCAGCAATGCTCCGGCCTCTTAAATGGAACGGAGCCTCTAAACACGCTACTGGCCAGCGTGTAAAACATCCAAAACACACCTTCACTACGAAGAAGTGAGAGGCCACAGGGGGGAATCCTTTTGAGAGCCTTTAATGTGGACACTGGGCATTATGCATTTCGGCGACCCTTCGCCTCGTCAGATGCCTCCACACAGGTACCGCCATAACCTCTCCACATAAAGTGTCTCCTCCTGCTCCCTCATTGGTCGGAGAGCTCCGCCCCTTGTTGTTTGTATGCACGCCTTCTGTAGTCTTGGAATCCTGACTACATCGCCCACAGTTCACCTGGGTTGGAGGCAATGCACGGGGGTAACTTGTTGGTGTTACATGACTCGGGGAGAAAGGGTGTTTGCTGATACGGTGGCTGGTTCCATGTGAGAATGGTGTCCCATGACTCCCGCAGGCCCCAATGATCGTTCCAGCCTCTCATGCATAGGCTCGGCGGGCCGCGAGTCAGGATACCATGATTCCCGGCTCCTCGCACCATGTCGAGCTGCTACTTGGCAAACAGTCGAATTCCGAGCTTCCGCAGTCCGAGGCTGGCAGGAGCTACCAAAACCTTGGTAAAGTACACAGTTGTTGCCAGCAATGCTCCGGCCTCTTAAATGGAACGGAGCCTCTAAACACACTACTGGCCAGCGTGTAAAACATCCAAAACACACCTTCACTACGAAGAAGTGAGAGGCCACACGGGGGAATCCTTTTGAGAGCCTTTAATGTGGACACTGGGCATTATGCATTTCGGCGACCCTTCGCCTCGTCAGATGCCTCCACACAGGTACCGCCATAACCTCTCCACATAAAGTGTCTCCTCCTGCTCCCTCATTGGTCGGAGAGCTCCGCCCCTTGTTGTTTGTATGCACGCCTTCTGTAGTCTTGGAATCCTGACTACATCGCCCACATTTCCCCTGGGTTGGAGGCAATGTACGGGGGTAACTTGTTGGTGTTACATGACTCGGGGAGAAAGGGTGTTTGCTGATACGGTGGCTGGTTCCATGTGAGAATGGTGTCCCGTGACTCCCGCAGGCCCCAATGATCGTTCCAGCCTCTCATGCATAGGCTCGGCGGGCCGCGAGTCAGGATACCATGATTCCCGGCTCCTCACACCATGTCGAGCTGCTACTTGGCAAACAGTCCAATTCCGAGCTTCCGCAGTCTGAGGCTGGCCGGAGCTACCAAAACCTTGGTAAAGTACACAGTTGTTGCCAGCAATGCTCCGGCCTCTTAAATGGAACGGAGCCTCTAAACACGTTACTGGCCCGCGTGTAAAACATCCAAAACACACCTTCACTACGAAGAAGTGAGAGGCCACACGGGGGAATCCTTTTGAGAGCCTTTAATGTGGACACTGGGCATTATGCATTTCGGCGACCCTTCGCCTCGTCAGATGCCTCCACACAGGTACCGCCATAACCTCTCCACATAAAGTGTCTCCTCCTGCTCCCTCATTGGTCAGAGAGCTCCGTCCCTTGTTGTTTGTATGCACGCCTTCTGTAGTCTTGGAATCCTGACTACATAGCCCACAGTTCACCTGGGTTGGAGGCAATGCACGGGGGTAACTTGTTGGTGTTACATGACTCGGGGAGAAAGGGTGTTTGCTGATACGGTGGCTGGTTCCATGTGAGAATGGTGTCCCGTGACTCCCGCAGGCCCCAATGATCGTTCCAGCCTCTCATGCATAGGCTCGGCGGGCAGCGAGTCAGGATACCATGATTCCGGCTCCTCGCACCATGTCGAGCTGCTACTTGGCAAACAGTCCAATTCCGAGCTTCCGCAGTCCGAGGCTGGCCGGAGCTACCAAAACCTTGGTAAAGTACACAGTTGTTGCCAGCAATGCTACGGCCTCTTAAATGGAACAGAGCCTCTAAACACGCTACTGGCCAGCGTGTAAAACATCCAAAACACACATTCACTACGAAGAAGTGAGAGGCCACACGGGGGAATCCTTTTGAGAGCCTTTAATGTGGACACTGGGCATTATGCATTTCGGCGACCCTTCGCCTCGTCAGATGCCTCCACACAGGTACCGCCATAACCTCTCCATATAAAGTGTCTCCTCCTGCTCCCTCATTAGTCGTAGAGCTTTATATATATATATATATATATATATATATATATATATATATATATATATATATATTTGTATATATATATCCACCATGTTGCTGTACTCCGCAGTTCCCAATCCCACTGTGTCAGTGCCAGCTATACGGCATCAGCAGCCGTATTTAAATTTATGAGAAATCCTTGTCACCCCAATTGGAGACAAAAAGAAGCAGCACACCAGGAGACTGCACAATTGATTTATTGTGCACAAAATACAAGACAACGCGTTTTGGAGCATAGACTTTTTCATATGATTCAACAGACAGCAAGATCCTCTAGAAATAGGAGTCACAGTTCATGAACATGAAAAGCATACTCTATGGCATCACTGTGAAGTTTGAAACAATAACACTGATAAATTTCCACTTTAAATCAATGAATTCAACCATCTAATTCATTATATACAGTGCCAATCATTTCTGAAATCATGATTTATCCATATCACTTTGCATGGGATCTCGTGTCAAACAATGAAATGTTTTATATAATTGTAAAACATTTGATAATGTGGGCTTGCAGTCACAATATTTCCTTGTGTTCACAATCAATTGCTTGCTTAGTATTGCGACTATATTTATGCATAACTATTCTAAGAATGATAACCCCCTTCAAAGCAGTTTATGTCATCTGCTGATAATCAATAAAGTTAATTCAATTGAAAAAACCTGTCATAAAATGTGATCATAGCCCAATGCATAGCAAGTAAATCACGATTCAGATTTGATCTGCTTCTAGCTTATTTTATCAACCCGTTATGATATACGTTAAGGATCCCTTCGTAATATGTGAAAAAGTAGGGCAATGGCCCCACAGTTGGATTATTGGTGAAGAACCCATAACGGTAAAAGTTGGCAACAAGTAACACACATAAATATGGGTCATGTATCCTTCCTACTTGCTAATATTTAGCATGGTGGTTATGTATAAGTATGGACGAATTTTGCGGATTTGCGGCCCGCAAATTCGCACAAAATTGCAAAAAAATCTGCAAGTTTGCGAAAAAATTCGCAAACTCGCGGATTTGGACAAATAGACTGTTTCCCACGGTACTGGCAAATCAGTAAGTGCTACCTCGTTGGGTAAATGTATAGTGCTTTTCCTACACTACAGCTGCGTAAAGTGCCAGAAGAGTTGTCTCCAGTGACCATGTGTGTGCTACTATGCCATTGCGCCGAAGGGCGCAGGGGTCCCTTGAGTGAGCTGTCCATCATAGTGGCTAAATAGCAGGAAGACGGTGCACACCGCTAGTGTGTGGGTGGGGCTAACCGGCTGGCCTTCTATGCGAGTTCACATGCATCTTCTGTGTATAAAAGGTCAGAGACCGATCCGAGCAGCAGATGAGGAGAAAGAAACTCCTGGTCACAGGAACTGCACAGGGATTGCACTCGTGAAAGTGAATGATGCAAAGGCCTCGATCCAGCATTACAGATAATTTTCGATGGCAGATATGGGGAGAAAGCACACCTGCCTAGCCTCGACAAAGCTCACTATTGTTTTTAGGCTGATGAATGCGTTACTGAACTTGAGCTTCACCTCGGGCACCTGCTTTATTTATATCTGTAAGTGCTTCCTGTTGAGGTTTAATTTTTGTGACAGGAGCATCGTGCTAGAATGAACCTTGCCCTTCATATTTATCCAATAATACGCCATCGTTTTGTACGATACCTCTACTCAACTTGAGTACTGTCTAAGGCTAATCAGTAAGTGCTACCTTTTTGGATAAATGTATAGTGCTTTTCCTACACTACAGCTGCGTAAAGTGCCAGAAGAGTTGTCTCCAGTGACCATGTGTGTGTTACTATGCCATCACGCCGAAGGGCACAGGGGTCCCTTGAGTGAGCTGTCCATCATGGTGTGTGGGCGGGGCCAAACGGGCGGGCCTTCTATGCGAGTTCACATGCCTCTTATGTGTATAAAAGGTTAGAGACCGATCAGAGGAGCAGATGAGGAGGTAGAAGCTCCTGGTCACAGGAACTGCACGGGGATTTCTCTTGTGAAAGTGAAGGATGGAAAGGCCTCTATCCAGCATCACAGCTAATTTTCGACAGTCACAGTAGATATGGGGAGAAAGCACACCTGCCCAGCCTCAACAAAGCTCACAATTGTTTTTTGGGCTGATGAATGCGTTACTGAACTTGCACTTCAACTCGGGCACCTGGTTTATTTATATCTGTAAGTGCTTCCTGTTGAGGTTTAATTTTTGTGACAAGAGCATCGTGCCAGAATGAACCCTGCCCTTCATATTTATCCAAGAAGACGCCACCAGTTTGTGCAATACCTCTACTCAAGTGTCCAAAATCCGCCCGCAAGCTGATTTGCGAATTTTTCGGCAATTTCGCGAGATTTGCAGATTGCAAAATTGCTGAAAATCCGCAAAATCCGTGAGCCGAACAGATTTTGCGCCCACTCTTAGTTATGTACCTTGTACTGCTGCCCTCTTTTTTCTCAATATTAGGTGTTATGTACCTTGTTACGAGCACTACGCTACAGACTCCATAGGGGAACCGCTGTAAAATGGTGATATATATATATATTACATACTGGCGGTCGCCAGTAGGTAGTTATACTTAGGACAAAGAAAGGAGGTCCCAAAACGTGTTTTCTCCATGCAATTTTCATAGGAAGCTTTAGACAAGGCTACAGGTCAAACAGGTGAATGGAATTACCCCCAATTTGGCAGGGAGAAGGGTCTTGGTCTAGAAAGCACGCTTTTGTTTATTTGATGTAAATCCGTTCAGTAGTTTTGGAGAAATATTGATTTACAGATATCGATATTTGGGAATTCTGCCATCTAATTGAGGGGTTACGAGCACGAGCTTGCTGGTTATTGGCTGTGAACGGTTGCAACTAGGAAGTGTTGGCAGCCATTTTGTGATTCTGTTTAAGCAGGTAAGGGGAAAAAAGGGTGAACAAAGTATTAAAGAGGAGGGTAGGAACGCTGTGAGCTCTGTGGGGTGGTTAGGGTGTGCTATACAGGGAGTGTGAAGCAAAGTATTTACCCCTGTTTTGCTCAGAGTGAGATGGTGCAGAGGTGAGGTGCTGGTACACTCGGGTATGAAACCGTGCGCCTAAACCGTGAGCTGAGTGCTGTAAACTTATGTGCTCTGGGCGCTGTAGCATACTGGCCGCTGTAGCATAACTGTGCAGGTGATGTTAGTATGCGTTTAGACTATAGAAGGAGTGGGAAGCAAACTACTTACTCCTACCGGTCTTAAGTCTCGGGGATGAAACCGTGAGCCTAAGCCGCGAGCTGATTGCTTTAAAGTGATGTGCTGTGGGTGCTGTAGGATACTGGCCGCTGTAGCATACCTGTGTAAGTAGTGTTAGTTTGCGTTTATACTATACAGGGAGTGGGAAGCGAACTACTCACCCCTACCGGTCTGTAGACTTGAATGCAGTGTTTTAGCAAACAGGAATAAAGAAATAATTTTGAAGAATATAATGAAGAATGTTGCAATGCCACAGAAGAAAAATGGTGAAATCTGGTGTGTCTAAGAAAGCGGCTGTGTCTAATAAAGCGATGGAGTCTGCAAGCTATATAAAAAGTGTCTTTATTTAAGTGGCATAAATTGACCCACTGGTGTAAGAGCTAAGGCATCCAGCAGAGGCAAACTCCAGCCACTTCTGCTGTATTCAAACGTAAGCTCCTGCATCAGTGAATTCCACATTACATGTTGCAGTTCCATGTGACATAACAATACCTATTAGACATGAATGACTCTAAATTCTATAATGAAAATAATGGTAGGATACGGTTAAAACATGTATCCTTTAAGAAGAAAAAAAAATATTTTGCAAAATGTAACCATCAAACTTCTTAGATACCCTGGTACTCCTTTTTTGTAACAAAAAATTATCAATAGTAGAACAGTCAGTAATCTCTTCTACAGTAGATTCAATCAGGTGCGTGTCAGAATTGGTAATAGTTATACCCACATCGGAACTTTGAGGAGGAACACAAACATTGCGCTTCTCTGAAGCACATTCGGTACCCTGTCGTCAAACCATACATTATTGTCTTCAGCCCTTTCAAAAAAACATTCTTGTGCAAGAGCTAAGGCATCGAGCTTTGGCAAACTCCAACCGCTTCTGCTGTATTCAAACCTAAGCTCCTGCATCAGCGTAGTCCACAACACATGTTACAGTTCCATGTGACATAAACAATAGCTATTAGACATGAATAACTAAATTCTATAATGAAAATAAAGCTAGGATACGATTACCACACTGTGCCAACCAGTTCCTAAACAATGTTGTGTTTTTTTATCTTGATCGCCAGCTCGTGAGCAGAGGCTGAGGATGAGCTAATTTGTGTGAAAGGGTTTTGTGGATAAAAGGCAGGCAGAGAGACGTGTGCACAAAGAATAGACATGGTTTCAAAATGGATGTTGGGTTTAGGCTAATTTAGCAAGTAAATAGCGTATTTGCATAGGCCATACATCACCCATCCCTGCTCAGGCTGAAGACGTAAGAGGCAATAATGAAAACATTGTTCAAATGTCTGAGCATACTTAGAAAGTTATTATATGAAAATAATTTAATTGAAGTGTATTAACAAATTTTATAGGAAAAAGTAAAAACAGTTGGAAAAAATCAATCCAAGAATAACGTCAATTTCTTACAAGTATTGGAGATTGCAGTCGGAAGTTCTTCAGCGGCTTGATATGCGTAATGTTGCAAGAGGCGATTTTTGCCATCAAGTGAGAAAAGCGAAGCAATCCAATTCCTATCCTCGAAGGGACAGTAATGTTCCCCGAATATTGAGCAGCAATTTGAATTGGCAGGTAATCTGCGATGTTGTCAAAGGTCGCACGTTGCAGGAGATCTTTCGTGGCTGAGTAGAAATCCCATTCCGCCACGATACCTCTTTGCGTTGCATGCGCCATTGCTCCACTGCCCGAACAATCAAGTTAATGGTTATAAGATACTCAATTACCTGCTGCATATCAGGAGCGATTGTTGGGATGTTGGCAACGCATAGATCCATTCGTCAGCCAAATGGGCAAGTTTTACAATCAAAAGGTGGTTGCATGCAGATTGCATATCTGTAAATAAATGTCATGTTGTAGCAGGTTCCGATAATAGATAGAGGCAGGCAGCCGAAAAGTTGTTCCATTTTCTCACGGTATTGATGTAGCTTCGCGTAGAGGCGTATTCTGTTGGACATGCTTGTTACCTCAGGGAGTGCAGCCAAAATAGTAGTAGGATGGCCGCAAAGAGAGCTAGAATTATAGGCACTGATCCTGTTAGTCCAGAGATGATCGAATGAATGAAGTCTGGTATTGTACCAAAAACTGTTTGAAAGCCTGTGACAAGGCCGGAGGAGACAGTGTTAAAAAAAATGTGCCAGAGCTTGAGTGTCAGATGTGTTGAAAATTGTGTAACAATTCACAAAGTGTAATGGGAGGTTTGTATTTAAAAGGGACTGTATTTTACTTGAAGTTCGTGCTATCTGCAGTTGATAAATTTCTTTTGCAGAAGTGAGGGACACTTCTGTTTGAAACAAAAACACTTTTAGTTTGCTCAGTTTAATGAGATCTGTTTTCAAAGTAGATATTGAAGGCCCAAGTGAACTTTGGGAGTTACTTTGTGTGGGTGGGAATAGACATTAGAAAAACAGAAAGGAGTTGCCTGGTCCACAAAACTGTTTGTGTGTCGTGTCAGACCTAGAACCGTGAGACCATCAGATCACAAATGTGATAACACTGGGCTGAAACAAAATTCCCATCAGCCCACCCATCTGGTGGAATATCGTCACGTGGGGTATATATCATAAATCCAGATCTCACCCAACGCGCCTGGTAATGATGCGGAGATGGATTTTGAAGATATTCTTCTAGACCACAGTGTTTCACAGGTAGTGCTGATGGAGTGCAGTGCTAGTGAGAAAAAATAGTGAAGGAAAAGTGAAAATAAAATTGGCTCCTAGGACAAAAAATTGAATTTAATAGATATTATCCTAGGGTCAAAATTTCAAATCAACGCCTGATAGTTTTAAATAATAACTATATGATGGGGCGGTACATTGAGGTCGACATGTTTCAGCTTGAATGAACAATGTGTCCAAGCTTTCTTCAGGACCAGATGGTAGTAGCGACTGCAATTTGTATAAAAATGAAACTAGTGACTGTGCACTGATATACTGGATTACTCCTACCAGATACTTTGAGCCTAAATGTTTTCTGGTGGTTATCCAATTATTCATTCTCTCCTAAAGAAAAAGAAGAGTGTACAAGAGTAATCAGTGAAAAAAGTGCATGATGGTATCTCGGTAACAAGAACACAATACAACAACACAAACAAAGCGAAAGAGAAAGTCTCTACGCCACTCAGAAGACATAAAGTTCTCCTGGTATTAACAGTTCAAAGTAGAAAACATTAGGCTGTAAAATGTGACTCACCCAGCATTCTGTGCGAGTATGCCTCACCTCACCCGGCACCCAATCGGGGAGAAGGAGGCCCGCTCTGTTAGAATGGAAATGTAAAAAGGACCTCAGAAAATTATCAGAGGTACATAGATCCATATGATCAATCATTTTCAATAATCTGCTAACAAAAACCAGTTGTCTTAAAAAGAGGCTCAACCCCAGCGAACAATTGGCTATGACTATGCATGGAGAGGACATGGTTGTAGCTTATACTTGATAAGCTGTTGTATTACCAGTAAAAAGAAGGAGATTTTAAGCTATCTTATATAGCAAGTTAGTTAAAGCTGAGTAGAGAGCTCTAGTACATAATGACAAAATTGTAGGTTAAAGTATCATAATATACGGTATCACAGTGAGAGCCCCTCATTGCCACAGGAAGTTACTCGGTTTGAAAGAGTAAGGAAATACGGTATGCCAGCTCACATTCCGTAGCAGTCCATGTTATTAAGAAGCAAATAACTCCCGTTAGAACGCTGTGTGAATGTTGGTCTGATTGTGGGAGTTGGTGTGCTTTTAAGAAAGCACGCAAGATTGGGGGCTGTAAGCTTAGAAGTGTTGTTCATTTGGACATTCTTGCGCAGTAATGAATGACTGCCATTGTGGTCGCACTTTTCACCTGTGAGAAAAATGTATGTACCCTCTTTGAAACAGCGATATGTAAATGTGAGAAACCACTGCTCGGGAATAAACGCATTACCTTATATAATCACATACAACAAGACAAACAACATATACACCTAGCAGACACAACAACACTACGTACTGTGGGAACCGTGGCTAACAATGTACACAAACCAAACATGGCATGGCACCTCTGCCACACAATGCAGAATGCAGGGAGAGATGGGAGCAAAGTATGTTTGAAGGTGGCAAGTGATTCTCAATTATAAAAGTATACAATGCAAAGTGTTGAGGGGATGTGCCGGACAGACTTGAGTATGCTGAGCACAGACATGTACATGTCAACATACACTAATGGTCTATTCAGTGAAGTGGATAGTGGACCCAACCATGATAGTACAGTCATTACGGAAGATTACAGAAGAATAGCGCGTACATGCTCCCTCCCTCCCAAATCATTAGCGTAGTGTGCTGGCTCGGCATACACAAGGCTAGTGTAGTGGTATGAATAAAAGGCACGTTTCTCTGGGTGTGATTCTCTTCCGGAATGGTGAACATGTCTGCCAGATCTGCACAGCTTACACCGCCATGAGGCTGATGCCGTGAGCGAAGGTGGCTGCGTGAATGATGCTCGCAGTCTGATGGTACTCACAAACCGTCATGGCAGCAGTGATGCACATATTCCCCACACTTCACCTTTTGACATCGCCGTATGTGAAAGAGGGCCCACCACATGCTGGTGGAAGCTCCTGGGCCGAGGTCTGTGAGCTTGGAAGGCTCCTGAGATCAACGCTGGCTGCCACGACACAGGCACACAGCGCCCAGCCTGAGGCCCAGCACCGTGGAGTGCTCTGTATACTACTAACACAGTAGTATAACAGGTACCAACAGTGGAACGGTGTCTTGATCCCACAAGAGACGATGTTAGACCTGCATCTGAGAGTGGAGAGGAAGGTACTCCCTTTGACCAGGTGCAACCAACTCTAGGTCCCAACAGTTGAACAGTGTCTTGATCCCACAATGGACGATGTCCGATATTACCTGCTGCTTGGTTTTCATAGAACTCGTTCCGTTGACGTGCATCATACTCTGTGCTTCCGTAGCTAACTGCTGCACATGAATATTGGGCTTGACTGACTGCAGTGGCTGGACTACACCGCGGTTCAGCAGGTCCAAAAAGTGAAACGGGGTCTTGATTCTATGATTGAGGATGTCAGAAGTTAAAGTCTGTGATGATTTCCATGTACCCTCTCTGATCAGGTGCAACCAACTCTGTGCTTCCAAATCCAACGGCACGTGGCTGTGAGGCATTGATAACCACTGCCTCTGGCCTACACTGTGGTCAGCAGGGCTCACAATTTAGATCGAGTAGTGATTGTTTAATTACAGAATCCAGTAGTCAAGTAACTACAACGTCTTTTGAAATATACACAATATCCCCTTAGTATACTAGGTTGGAGAACTTTAGATGAGTTATAGGTTTAGTGCAATGACCAAATTCTTCTTGGTAGTGGAAAAGAAAACTGAATAACAGTCTACACTGTGGACAGCAGAGATCGCAATTCGAATTGTTTTGATTTATTTTTTGTAGAGTTTTCTGTAATTTATGTTGTTGTATTTTGTTGGTGTCCTACCTTGGTAATAGGCACCAGTTGGTGGCCCTGCCACCCTTTAAATCTAACATTAGAAGGGTTGGGCAGGGCGTGCCTCAGGGGTCGGCCATCAGCCCGATCTTATTCAATCTTTACCTCCGTCCCCTGATTAAGCTGATAAAATCTTTCCGTATAGCAGTCACCAATTACGCTGACGACACCCAACTTATCTTCTCATTTGAGGGTAAGGAGGCTGTGTCACAAAAGATCCTTCACCGTTGCATGACAACTACGGCGGAATGGTTGAGCCACAACTCTCTGCAATTTAACAGCTCCAAAACCGAGGTGTTGCATTGCTCAATGGATCTTACAACTAGGCCTCTTCCACAGGATTTCTGGCCTCCTTCTTTTCAGGGCACTAGTCTACCGGCTGAATCCGTTTGGAACCTGGGGGATGACGTTCGGCTCCAGCCTGCAGTTGGACGTGTCCGTGAATAAAACAGTGGCCACTTGTATGGCTTTGCTTCGTACACTGCTGAAGATACTACCCCTGCTCCCTGTGCAGGTCAGGCCAGAGGTAGTGCGGAGTATCATCTTAAGTAGGCTTGACTACTGTAACACACTACTTCTGGGGGCGCCTATGACCCTGGTGGGAAAACTACAGCGTGTACAGAACTTTGCCGACAAATTGGCCCTTTCGCGTCGACGTTCTGATTCATCTACCATGGCACTCAGGGATCTTTACTGCTTGCCAGTCCTTCACTGGATTGATTTTAAAGTCCTTTGTCTGGTATTTAGGGCCCTTCATGGACAGGGCCCGTCTTCATTGCAGGACTTGTTCTCCTGGTATACCCCGTCTAGATCTCTCCGCTCGGCCTCAGCTTGTTTGGTAGTAGTGTCCAAGATTCTGAGGACACGGATGGGAGGTTGGTCCTTTAGGTTTTCCGCAGCGAGACTGTGGAACTCCCTACCACTGTGCTTGAGTAGTATGGGAGATCTCCTCTGTTTTAAGAAAGCTTTAAAAACACATCTTTTTCCTAGAACAATGTAAGTTGGGCAGTAGCTGGATAAATCGTGTATGGATCGCAAAAGTCTAAAGCGCCAGAATACCCGCTGGGTGACAGTCATTGCGCTATATAAGTGTGCCAATACATACATACATACATACATTGTGAAGAGGAAATGAGGAAAAGTATTCATGGTTGTCTGTGTGACGACTACCTTCAATTTACACTGCGGACCACAGTGTTCACAATTCGGATTGAGTCGTTTTGTAGATGATGCAGTCCTGTAGTAAAAAGACATTGCTCCAGTGCACTCTGTCCGCAACATGCATACGCATCATCGAAGGCTCTGCACACACTTTTTGTTGCTTCATGTATTACAAACTCTGCAGCTCAAGTCAATTTCACGTGGCTGTGGGCCATTACTGACTGCTCTCTCTGGTCTACACTGCAGACAGCAGGGTTCACAATTCAGATCCAGTCACTATTGCAGATGATGCAGTCCTGTAGGCAACAGACATTGCTCACAGTACAGCCCGCCCGCAGCACCCATCATCGCTGGCTGTGAACATGCTGTGGCTATCTGAGTGCACTAGAACTGATCGACCCTTTATGATGCAATCTTTTTGTGTATTATTTCAGATCTACCACCTATGTCTCAGTGTACCACAAGTTATGGTTCTTTTACGATAGAATCTTTTGAGTATTATTTCACATACACTGTCCCTACCTTACTGCAGCACAAACTATTGACCCTTTTGTTATTGAATCTCTCTGTGTTATCCAATGATTACTGTTGTAGTTGATGCTAGCATTCCCTGAGGGCTGGTTTACACTCACCCCACATGCATCCAGCACAGTAATCACTGGATATGTGACCCTGGTAATAAAAATGAGTCGATGCACGTGCCGTACCCACATCCACTATCTACCTGGGTCTGTGTGTTCATTATCTATGCATGATACTGCCCCTGGGCCGTACCACATTACATTGGGGTTTGGACAGCGTATGCTTCCATGTTACCTCTGGCAGTAGGAAAAACTTTGGTTATGTAACTTTTAGGTGCATGGCTATCACAGGTGGAAGGCTTTACAGACCATGAATATTGATGAAGATGATGGTTGCATGTTGTGTGTAGTGTAAGATATGTGTACATAGCTAAAAGTTTTCAAAAAAGCTCTCTAAGCAGAAGAGGTGTGTCTCATCCAATGATATAGAGAGAATGATTAAAATGGGTGGAGTTCTCCAACTGCTACATTGGGAAATGTTATGGACTAATCAAATGCTTTTTTTAAGGTCACATGGCAATCGTGCACCCAGCACGCAAGGGGACCGCACCAGGCGCGATTTTGAGAAAATATATTTACTATAATATACGTTTATTGCAGTTAGAAATATATAAATGTTTACAATATTTTAGATTATCCCTTGCTCTCATATACACTTTAAAGTTATTTAGACATAGTTTTGGGACATAAAAAAAAATGAGGGAATAGCGTACCCAGCACAACACCATACGTCTATGACGTAACACAGGGCCTGGCAGCGTGCACTTGTCGCATACGCAATGCACAGCGGGCATGGCCCCATATGTACATGACGTAACACGTGGGTTGGTACTTCGTACCCGTCACATACCAAAGTAGCAGCTGGTGCGACCTCATATGTATATGATGTTACGTGGGACGCAGTGCCACAAACCCGTTGGATACGAAATGCGCATCATTTACGAGTTTAGCTATATGCCAGATAGGATTCACGTGCTGATGGAGCTTGGTACACTACCTGTACCTGTACTACTCCTGTTTTCTAAAAAAAAAATATATATATACATATTTTTTTTGAAGATATAAAATATTACATAGTTTTTAAAGTTAAGAAAAGAATAGAGCTCCAAAATATTAAAAAAATTTGAAAAATATAGATTTTATAAATATTAAATTATGAAACTAACATTTAAAAAATGTTCGAAGTTTACTGAAAAAAACATAGGTTTTACAGACGTTAGTTAGGAATTAGCATTTAAAAAACCTTTGAAATTCACTAAAAAACCATAGGTTTCAGAGACGGTATAGTTAGTTGGACATTTGACTCATATAAAACCAGAGAAATTCGCCTGTTATCGTTAGTTGAGCTAAATATAACTTGCGTGCCCGCAATGCACTGTTGATGACGTCACATATTAATAATATACATCAGTGATGTCACTGACCACGTCATGAGTGATGTAATAAGTGTCTGGTTTTATATGTGTCAGATGTCCAACTAACTATAAAGTCCCTTAAACCTATGGTTTTTTAGTGAATATATATCTGTGTTGAATGAAATAAGTTTTTCTAAATTTTTCTACCAAGTTTTTTCTACCATCTTTTTGTATAGACATAGGATTTTTTAGGAAGGATATTTAAATATTTATATTTATACATGGTTTTATGTAAGTGCAAATGTTAGGATTATTTATACATATATTTATATATTATTTATAATTGGATTTTAGATATGAATTTTAAATAGTATATATATGATATGTGTACTGCTTGGTCTTAGGCTCTAACATGATGATTTGATCAAATATAACAATTATTTATTATATTTATGGTCCTTTGCGAATTTGCACTACGTGAGAACATAGTATCTCCCCATAAAGTTATTCTGGTTTAGAAGAGAAAGATGTTAAAACACATGAATTTGTTTGCAGATATATAGGGTTTACAGAATATTTGAATGAGATATATTTATGAATACAATATGAAACAATAATCAGATATTTTTATTCATATAGTAGTGTTTTTTGGGATGAGGGCTTGAGTTTGAGCACTGTATTATAAGTACTTTTCTTTTCTTTTACTTTATCTTTTGTTATAAGGAAATAGTTATACACAAATGAATTATGGGTTCGCACATTACTGACAATGCATTGGGACAAGGACGGTAAATCAGTTTAAGTGACATCTGTATAAATTACTGCAAAAACAACAAGTGATGGACCGAATGTGGATCAATGTAACACACTCCCCCAGTCAAAAGATATGGGCCCAAATCTATTGTTTTTTTGCATTCCACACCACCCTGGGTTAGACAATGGCGATATGCAAATCAGCTCTGACCCTGTTGCCCCATGGGAACAGTCCAGTCCGAACTACAAAAGCCATGTCCTTCCCAGAACGGAATCAAGCATCCGAGGACCGGACCGTTTTCGAGGTAACACCTCTCATCAGTCCGGCTAGCTTGACTCCAAGTGGTGTGGAGTGCCTGGGACCCACGTCTGGGCATCCCCAGCGCACTTAGGGCGGCAACTGCAAAAACAACAAGTGATGGACCGAATGTGGATCAATGTCACACACTCCCCCAGTCAAAAGATCTGGGCCCAAATCCATCGTTTTTTTGCACTCCACACCACCCTGGGTTAGACAATGGCGATATGCAAATCAGCTCTGACCCTGTTGCCCCATGGGAACAGTCCAGTCCGAACTACAAAAGCCATGTCCTTCCCAGAACGGAATCAAGCATCCGAGGACCGGACCGGTTTCGAGGTAACACCTCTCATCAGCCCGGCTAGCTTGACTCTAAGTGGTGTGGAGTGCCTGGGACCCACGTCTGGGCATCCCCAGCGCACTTAGGGCGGCAACTGCAAAAACAACAAGTGATGGACCGAATGTGGATCAATGTCACACACTCCCCCAGTCAAAAGATCTGGGCCCAAATCCATCGTTTTTTTGCACTCCACACCACCCTGGGTTAGACAATGGCGATATGCAAATCAGCTCTGACCCTGTTGCCCCATGGGAACAGTCCAGTCCGAACTACAAAAGCCATGTCCTTCCCAGAATGGAATCAAGCATCCGAGGACCGGACCGGTTTCGAGGTAACACCTCTCATCAGCCCGGCTAGCTTGACTCCAAGTGGTGTGGAGTGCCTGGGACCCACGTCTGGGCATCCCCAGCGCACTTAGGGCGGCAACTGCAAAAACAACAAGTGATGGACCGAATGTGGATCAATGTCACACACTCCCCCAGTCAAAAGATCTGGGCCCAAATCCATCGTTTTTTTGCACTCCACACCACCCTGGGTTAGACAATGGCGATATGCAAATCAGCTCTGACCCTGTTGCCCCATGGGAACAGTCCAGTCCGAACTACAAAAGCCATTGCATATTTATGATTGATGAGCTGATTTGCATATCGCCATTGTCTAACCCAGGGTGGTGTGGAGTGCAAAAAAACGATGGATTTGGGCCCAGATCTTTTGACTGGGGGAATGTGTGACATTGATCCACATTCGGTCCATCACTTATTGTTTTTGCAATTGCCGCCCTAAGTGCGCTGGGGATGCCCAGACGTGGGTCCCAGGCACTCCACACCACTTGGAGTCAAGCTAGCCGGGCTGATGAGAGGTGTTACCTCGAAACCGGTCCGGTCCTCGGATGCTTGATTCCGTTCTGGGAAGGACATGGCTTTTGTAGTTCGGACTGGACTGTTCCCATGAGGCAACAGGGTCAGAGCTGATTTGCATATCGCCATTGTCTAACCCAGGGTGGTGTGGAGTGCAAAAAAACGATGGATTTGGGCCCAGATCTTTTGACTGGGGGAATGTGTGACATTGATCCACATTCGGTCCATCACTTGTTGTTTTTGCAATTGCCGCCCTAAGTGCGCTGGGGATGCCCAGACGTGGGTCCCAGGCACTCCACACCACTTGGAGTCAAGCTAGCCGGGCTGATGAGAGGTGTTACCTCGAAACCGGTCCGGTCCTCGGATGCTTGATTCCGTTCTGGGAAGGACATGGCTTTTGTAGTTCGGACTGGACTGTTCCCATGAGGCAACAGGGTCAGAGCTGATTTGCATATCGCCATTGTCTAACCCAGGGTGGTGTGGAGTGCAAAAAAACGATGAATTTGGGCCCAGATCTTTTGACTGGGGGAATGTGTGACATTGATCCACATTCGGTCATCACTTGTTGTTTTTGCATCTGTATAAATTAGGCATTGACGCCGACATTGTTTGTAGACCACAATGGAATACAAAAAACGTTAATGGATTAAGCAGTGCATTTAAGCAGCAATTTTTCCATGCATATTTATGATTGATGATATCTAAAGTATTCAAATTGTGAAATATAGTATTTCTATTATGTCCATGTATCGTGATGTCACTGCACTTGCACTTTAAATTGCGAATGAAAATGTATGTGGGTGTCATGTGATCAAGGGCGGGAGCGCCCGAAACACGTTATGGCAGAGGTGGCTAAAAATAAAATATTTGAAGTGCAACAATTTGGGACCACGCTCGTTTTTTCTGTGAGGAATCAGAATTGCCAAATCAAGCAAGTAGCTGTTCAGTAGTTTGGGAGATATTAAAGAAAAAACAAATGAATGTCATTAGGGACGCAAAGGCTCTGTGAACCCTCCAAATCCCATGCAGAGATCTCATTGACATCCAACATTTGAGCAGCTGTTGGCAACTATTTTGGGACTAAGTCCCGGAAAAAACATACAAAAAAAGAAAAGGAGGCAGGGAAGAAATACCTTGACCTCCTAGATCTGGTCCTTGGGTCCCCATGGGACCCTGACAGGACCAATTTTTTTCTTTTTGTGCCAAAAATCATGACAGATCCGTGAATCCGGTGGAAAGAAAAGTATGGGTTCCTGCGCTCATTTTGAAATTGGCCCCCGGGTGGGCCAGGTCCCAGGGGTATTTGTTAAAAAAGAAAGGGGGTTTGCAGGCCTCAATCCTAAGGTTCTTTGTGCCCTGGGGACCACCACCTCAGCGGGGCTTAATCAACATATTGGAGGGAAGCCGCTGAGAGCCACTCTAAGGTCTCTTTTGAGCCCTGGGCACCACCACCTCCACGGGGCTTTTGTCAAAAAAGTGGAGGGGCTGCGCTGACCTCCCTCCATGGGCTCTTTAGAGAAATGGAGACCACAACCTCCTTAGGGCTTTACAGCAAATAAGAGCAGGGGGATACATGACCGCCCCATGCCCCGGGAACCACCACCTCCCGGGGGCAATCTAATAAAAAACATGTAGGAGGGGGCCCTTCTTATTACCAGCAGTAAGTCCCACACAGCTTGATTGTTGGGAAGTCCTCAGAGGCCCCTCCCCCTTCTCCAGTACTCTGCAAACATGCCTTCAAGCACATTACTTTTTGGGGGATGAGGTCCCCATGATTGTTGAGGGTTCTTGAAGGCCAATAACACCTCCTGTAGCCTAGTGTAAGTCCCACACAGGGGGATTGCTGCGAGCTCATCAGAGGCACCACCCCCTTTCCCCGCCACTCTATAAACGTACCTCCTGTTGCACTACTGGTTGGGAATGAAGTCCCTTGGATGCATGGGATCAAGAACTACTCCTGTTACCTCCAGTAAGGTCAACACAGCGGGATTGATGAGAGGTCTTTGAAGGCCACAGACCCATACAGCCACTCACACACCCAGTCACAGACCTACACAGGCACTTGCACACCCATTCAAAGACCCATACAGCCACTCGCACATCTACTCACAGACCAATGCAGCCACTCATACACCAACAGGCACATGCATCAACCATTTTTGCAAGCACAAAAGGTGCAATTAGCAAAAATCTGCTGTTTGCGCCCGCAAAAAGGGCATTTGCGATGCATCAAGGTTCAAGGCACTCACTATTTGAGAATTCGTAAATAATTGTGATTTCTCAAATTGCGAATGCATTTAAGAAATCACAATTTGAGTTTTCTTAAATGCAATGCAAGAAATACTTTAAAATAGCGATTTCGCTATTAGGGGGTGCAAATTACCATGAAGTTGAACTTGATGGTAATTTGCAAAAGTTGTAGGTTACACACATGCATGCCCTTGCCCCACATGTGTGCACAGTGCAATTTCAGGGGTGCAACAGGGTGTCCTTGTAAAATTACAAGCACAATTTGCTAGTACCTACTGGCACTCGCAAATTGCGCATGCAATCCTCTAATCCTCTAATCATTCCTATGGGCCTACAGGCCCATAGGAATGAATGAGAAGGCATTCCTTAATTGTGACTCGCAATTAAGGAATGTTTAGGAATCGCTATTTTAATAGCGATTCTTACATGCATAGGCTTTTGAGAGTCCATAATTGCTATTCCATATTAATCACAATTAAGGACTCGCAAAATCTTTTCTTGATGCATGTGACTGCTACTCCCATACCCATGTAGTCACTTACACCCTCACTCACAGACACATACAGCCAGTTATACACCTTATCTCAAACTTTACATGTTACTGTTTGCAAATAAAACTTTTAAAAAAACTTAGAAAAAACATTGAAAATAACTAAAGGCTTCAGGGACATTACAGTTAGGAAATAAAAAAAAATTTAAACACAGAAATTCACTGAATAATCCAAAAGGTTACACGAACATTATAGTTTGGAAATAGAATTTTAAAAAAACTTAGAAATTCACTGAAAAAAACAAAGGTTAGAGGGATGGTATAGTTAGGCTAAGATTTCACTCGTACAAAACCATAAAAATTCAGCAGTTATAGTTACCTGAACAAACTATAACTTACACCCCCACAATGCACTTCTTATGACATCACATATTACATCACTAATTTTTTTTGTTTAATCTGTTTATTGACATTTTGTAAGTATATGAAACCGTGATGCAGAAAAGCATAACAGCAACGAGTATCAGATAGAGCGACAATTTACATTATTGAAAGGTGCATAAAAGCCTTACAAAGATAGAAAAACAAACACAGCAAAAGTATCTTGCTTTAGATATACAGTCACTTAAGCAATTGTACATTGACCTTCCAACATTTTAAATCAATCTTCCCAGCCTGTCATTAAAGCAATATCCCAGCACCGTGGAAGAGCGCTAATTGCTCTGCACAACTTTAGGGCTGCACGTTTCTGGCAACACCCTTCAGCTGGCCTATTAAGTCATGATTGTTATGCAAACAACCAGAACAAGAACTCTATATAACCATACAGATCTACTGGGAGAGACAGTGTGCATAATAGTAGGAGGGGGGAGGAAAAAAAGAACAAAGGAGAGAAGGGAGGTTTTTCATATGGAAACAATCTGTTTTTCTAAAACCATATCATCCCACACGCAGTCTCATGCAAACCATATCCAGTAGCACATTTCAAGAAACTATATCATCCAAAATGAATAGATGTACTAGGTGCATAAATTCGCTAGTGACTGGGCTCCTGATGCCCAGTGTGTAGATTAACCTGGTCGGTGTCAGAAGCAGCAGAGGAGTCCACTGGAGACAATGTCACTTGTAATGCCATCAGCAACCTTCCTCATGCACACATATTACATCACTCGTGACATGGTCAGTAAACATAGAAATTTACTGAAAAAACCCAAGGTTACAGGTGTGTTATAGTCAGGCTTAGATTTTATACACACACAAAACCACATATATTCAGTAGGTATAGTTAGAGTTATTTTAAGCAACTATAACTCATGCCCCAAGGTAACTATAACTTCCACCCTCACCATTCACTGCTAATTACCCCACATCTTACATAAGTCATGGCATCTTCTATGACATTATCGATAATATCACTGCAAAAATTGGCAGTGAAATTACTGATAAGAAAACTGTGCATGGCGGCTGCTCGAGTTATAGTTATAACTGCTGAATTTCTATGGTTTTGTGAGTGTAAAAGCTGAACCTAACTATAACATCCCTGCAACCTTTGTTTTTTTAGTGAATATATATAAATATTACCTACCTGTGGTCACCTGAAGGTAGTTATAGTTAGGACAATGTTTCCAAAGGCAAAGTGTTTTTTTGACTTGCCTATATCTTTGATGCTGTTTCACGAAGGTTCACAAAATTTACCCAGAATAGTGTCATAGTAAGCCTTGATGTGCATGAAAAGTTTTTGGATGATTTGTCAAGTGGTGGCCGAGAACAAGGAAGTGTTCAAAAAAAGTTTGTTGCCCATGTTAATTACCTTAGGGGCTTTATACACGACTACAGCCCAAACTGCTAAATGCACCAAATTTTACAGAAAGTTAGATCTGGTTGTATAGATCACACTTTAACTTATTTGGTGTAAATCAGTAATTGCTAAGAAATTTAATGAATTCCAAATTTCTATATTTGAGAATGGAGCTTGTGCATGGAAATGCAGAGCTCTGATTGGCTGCCAACACTTCAACCAGGTAATGATGGCAGCAATTTTGGGACTAAGCGTCAGCCGAGTCCCACAAAAATGGAAACAAAAGAAAATTAGGCATGTTAGGATTGTCCTGATCCCAAGCCTTGGACGTGGGGTCCTCCTGTATCCCTGCCATGGCATAAAACCAATTGTTAAGAATTCACTTGGATTTTCATGAAATATTCATAAATATCCTGGTGAATTTTTAAAAAAGCATGGGCTCCAGCTCTTGTTTTAAGTGTAGCCACCAGGTGGGCCAGGTCCGGGGGCATGAGGGATTTAATACAAAAAATGGAGGGGGGCACACGGAGCCCCTCTCCAAAGGCCTAAAAATACCCAGGGGACCAATGGGGCTGCATGTTCCCCCAGCCCTGGGGATCACCACCTCTCCAGGTCTACAAATATAATGCTTAGAGGGAGCCACATGGACCACCATTCTATTCTACAACATGCTACTCAACTCTACCCCACTCCACTCGACCGCACTCCAGTGCATTCCACTCCACTCTATAGCAGGACATGCAACTTCCCTCTATGCCACTCCACTCTGCTCTATGACACACTACTCCCCTCCATGTCATTCCACTCTACTATGCTTTATTACACTCTAATCTGTTGTAAATGAATCTCGGACCCTAGTATAAATTTCCTGATTCATGCCATTATATAGGTATACTCTATCATTTCCTTATATAGGCATAGAAATCATTACCATATTTGGGTTTAACCATACAGCCCAAATACGGTTGGATACTTCCACTAAGCTCCAAGAATTAACAACGTTTTCTTAAAAAAACCCGCCTTCAGCAGCCCGGGACTTCCCCTGCTTGAATATTAAGTTCTCCAAGAACTCCAGGCGTTTTCCAAGAAATGAGCCTTTGAGTGACGTTTTTTTAAGTCCAAACATGCGTCAAACTCTGCACCTTCAAAGTATAAATATGCCTTGATTTGCCTGAACAAACACGTGGTGGTTTGGAGCAGATCGACTATCTACTTGCCCGACACCCTGCAGCAGCAAGTGCCGGAGGAAGCAGACCCTCCAGCAGACGCACTGCGAGACTCTGTAATTTCTCTCACCGAGAAATCCAGCTCCAGTGTTTCCGGGCTACCCTGGCGGGTATCGGGGAAGTAGATTCCGGAGAGCAAGATACAAGACCTCCTTCATTCCAGAAGGAGAATTATGGAATCAGATTCCTGGCAGAAAACCCCTAAAACTTAAACTACTCCTCTTATACTTCCTCCCTTGTACTAGACATAGGTTAGGTACACCGGAGTAGGCGTATTTAGAAACACCAGTTGAGTACTTTTAGTCTTCCTTTTATCACTATATGTATTTTATGTATTTATACATTTTTATGCACTTTAAGGCTTAGAAACCATATCATGTTTTTACAGTACTACTTTATAATACTGTTCGTATTATATGCTTTGTACTTCATAGTAAGCTTTACTATTGTAGCAGTTTATTTCCAATGCTTGAGAAAGAAGACTGTTCAATAAATACCTTTTTATTGAAAACGCCCGTCTCTCTATTCCTCTTGCACCTCTGGTGAAACTAAGCATGCACGATTGACTGAGTGAAATATTTATCTATTGTTTCCGCGACTCTAGAGATTTGATTTCTTATTCTAAGGAAACAAAGTTGTCATGTTTTATGCGGTTGTCAGAAACGAATCCCTTCTTGTTTACTCGAGAAAGTTTCTAGTGACCTCTGAGCTAGCTGGCACTCACAATTAAGTCTAATATACCCGGTAGAAACCTAGTAGACCTCAGTCCTATGTCTAAACTACAGGATATATTAATCCAATGCGCAGAGCCTATTGGGAATATAGGAACTACACTACAAATCCACTCATCAAAACTCTAAACCCTTCGACTCTACCACACTATACTCTATAGCACTCCGCTGTACAACAGTGTACTCCAGTCTATGAATGGATAGGGCACTTTGCTTTGCTCTTTTACAGTGTATGACACTGTACTCCACTGTACAACACTCTACACAGCTCCCTCTCCACTGCTCTACCCCACTTTACTGCACTCTACTCTTTGGCACACTACTCCAGTCTACTCCGCTGTACTCCACTACTCCATTCAACACCACTCCACGCTACACTATTCTATGCCACTCAATTTTATGCCACTCTATTCCACTTCACCCTGCAACTACTGTACCACACTCTACTCCACGCCAATCCACTCTACAATACTCTAATCTATGGCAGCTTCTGACACTCTGCAACACCCCAGTCCACTACCCTGTATGACAAGCAACTCCACTCTATGACAATTTATTCCACTCGATGCTATGCCACACAACTCTACTCCTCTGTAAAATTCCTTATCCTACTCTACTCCACTGTATTACCCTCACTCTACACCACTGCACTCTATGACAGGCTACTCTAGTCTATGTACTTCTCTCTCCAAGACTTTACTACACTATAAACTTGCTGCAACACTCTACTCCACTCTATACCCATATACTCTACTGTACAACACTCTACTCCACTCTATGCCCCTACACTCCACTATACAACACTCTAGGGGATTTTCCAGCACTCTAAGACACACCACTCCACTCTACTTGATGACAAGCCAAGGAAATGTATGAAAATGTACTCAACTCTACACTGCACGACTCCACTCTATGACACTACACTGTATGACACTACACGGCACAATACTCTACTCCACTGTACTGGACAACACTCTACTTACTTTCATTGGACTCTAAGATTTGAAGCACATTTTTATTTAAAAAAAATTAAATTTTCAAAAAAAAGTTAAACCTTAAATATAGTTAGCAAAACGTTAATTATTCTTTCTATACCAACCAAACTTAAACTACCCAAACATTAGAAATTATAAGTTATAGTTATACCTTCATCATAGTGGTTTCCATGCCCACTCATGTGCATTGACTTTCCGAGGCCCTGGTTGGGGTGAGGGACTACGCCCCCTGGTTTCCCCTTGGTTGAGGAGGGGCCTGGCAGCACGTTAGGCACTCTTAAGTGCTGCTTCAGACCTGCAATGCGGTCTGTTCAATTGGAGTGGCTGCCCTTTCCACACACTGGCCTCATTGACTTTTCAGAGGCCTTGGCTGGGGTGGGACTATGTCCACCAGCCTCCCCTTGGGCAAGGAGGGGCCTGGAAGCACCCAACGTGCTCTAAAGTGGGACCATCCGGGCTGTCTGTGGCTGAACAAGGGTTGACTGGGCCCTCTTTCTTGGCTCTGTACGTTTCGTAATAGTTTAATTGATTTAAGTCCTGAGAGAGGATCATCACATAACTCAAGGCCAGTCATCTTTCCCTTTTGTGTTCCAATTATATCTGGGACAAACACAGAGTGTGAATGATTTTCTTTTGCCTTTCTTCCCCCATACATCCTTGAGTGGATTTTTACAGTGTGATGGGGAAGAAAAGTCTCTAGGGGCTTAAAGGGGGCAACGCGGGCTTTTTCTCTACCCCCTCAATAACTACTTACCTTACCTCACCCATGGGGGCTATTTTCAATGAACTTAATCTGGCTAAAGATAGCATAGAAGCAGTAAAAAAGTTGATCACCAACCATCCTCCCCCCACTGATTGAGACCCAACTAAAGCCGCTGATCCAATTCAGCCTTAACTGTTATTTAGCAGAAAGTTTGTATACCATGTATCCTCACTAACTAGAAAGTCATAAAGCTGAATTAGAGCAAAACAAAAACTCTAAGTGTAGTGCATGCATGATGATATCAGCGCCACAATCTCGGAATCACTTAGTCCCACCTCATCAAAACACAGCCACATCAAAAAGCAAGTGAGGGGAGAGAAGAAGAATTGCCCCACCTCAAAAAGACTGTGTGTCTTCAGATTTCCATTGTGTGTATCAAAATGGAATCTCTGCACCCCCTGGCCCTATACAACAAGTGGTCAACAATTATATAACCATGGATAATATCAAAGATGTCCTTAAAAAAAGTTGCCAACCTACCATTGTTTATGCGTAGACTATGTTAACTTGTTTTCGGGAAGAAATGATAGGCTTGATTAAACTATTATCGGATAAAATTCAATCTTTGGCTAAGGCACTTCACAGAGGCACATTAAGTACCAAAGGAGAATATCAGTTAGTTCCTTTACAATCTCAAACCACCCGACAGTTTGCTAATAATGCACCTAGTGCTGAACTGATTGCTCAGAATGAAGGAGCTATCCCCCACATGCACATTGTTGGTATTTGCGATACCTAAATTGCAAAAATGAAGGAATCGCAATTTAGAAATCGCAAATACCTATGCATCAAAAATTCGCATTTATTTTTGCGATTTCTTATTTTTCCTTATTTGCGATTCCCAATTTTGCGAATCGCAAATAAGGAATCCCTGTACATTGATTCCTATGTGCCTGGAGGCCCAGAGGAATCAATGGGAAGGCATTCTCATTTTGCGATTCGCAATTAAGGAATCGCAAAATGAGAATGCAATTCCTAGGTTGCAGGGTGGGGTCCAAAGGACCCCCCCTGCACCCCTGAAATGTAACATACAGTCCATTTTTCACACATACATGCCCAAGGGCATGTGTGAGTGTAAAATGAAAGTGTCACCAATGCACTTTTGTGCATTTTTGACACTTTTCTAAAATTAGCATGAAGGTTGACTTCATGCTAAATTAACATTTCTAATGTGCGAATTCGCAAATTTTTTAAGATGATACATTGCATTTAAGAAATCGCAAAATTGCGATTTCTTAAATGCAATTGCAATTTAAGAAATCGCAAATAAATTGCGATTTCTTTTAAGTGCGAAAAAGCCAAAAAGGTTAATGCATCCCAAAACAATGAATTGCATTCGCAAACGGCCGAATTTTGCGATTCACACCGTTTGCGAATGCAATTCTGTTTGATGCATGTGGGCACAAAGACCAACGTATAAATAATCAGGACCACCAACACCTTCCCCTCAAGTTTTTTTTGTTTTAAACAAAAGTAGATCTTTTTATCACACCTAGTTATAATGTTACTTTAACCCTTGGTTTTGTCAGTGAATTTCTAGGGTGTCGTTTAATATAAAGTAATATTTTATTACCATATCAACTGCCAGCCCATCGAAGGCCGTGCATGGCGGGGGTTGTCTGCAGGGCCTTGACTGCAGCCAGGCCCTGCAGACAAACAAACATCCCACAGGCAGCAAACCCCAGCAGGTGTTTAGTAACAGGGAACGACTTGCGGTGAGCCCTGTGGCCAACCCACCAGGAGTCAGTACTCCTTGCTGAACTCAGGGATGAACACATGACTCAGCCATCTTGTCCCCTCCCTCTGGGTCCCTCCCCTCCAGCCACCAAGGATAGCAATCAGTTTTTCGTAGGCCACTCTCATTCGCAGGCAGCCATTAATGAGGCCGGCAAGGCTCCTTCATGTCCAATTCTACCATTACTTCCATGTGTAGGGTTAGCAGTCAGGTTGCTTTGCCCAGTAAAGGCCATGGAGAAGGAGATTTACATGTCAGCTGCCATATTGCAACCATCACTATCATATATTAATTTCAAAATATTTCTCCAGCTAATCACCTATTTCAAGCCCTCCTGGTATAGTGTAGGCAAACAAAGCTTAGCGCAAAAAATAAGTCTTCCACAGCTCCTTAGTGAGTGCATGGAGGGGGAAGATTAGGTTATTGTTATGACTTCCCCCTTTTATGTGACCCTGTATATCCTTCCTTCCCTGCTCCTTTCCTCCCCTCCTCCTCTTCCTCTCTTTGTTCATTCCCCTGGAAGGTGAATTCGAACGTTCACTCTTGTGGTACTCCGCTATCATTGAGTGATCAGAGGAGCATGAAACTGGTTGGTAAATAAACCTTCCTCTTCTGACTTACTTGAAGTGGACTTTTATTCTCAACAATTTGGCGACGAGGTGCCCAGCCGTGAGGGGGACGGCACCAGTTTCACCCCCACCTTCTTTGACTCCTCTGAAATCCTCTTAATCCCCAGTGATTTCTGGAGTTCTCAGCGCTACGTGGGTGACACGTTCAGATGGTCACTATCAGCTCATTTAAGGTCGGTCCTGTTATCTCTATTATTCAAGGTTTCAACAGTGACCGCAACCTTGAGTCTCGCCTGAGCGTCGCTTTAAGAATTCCCTCAGAGGAGATAGTGTTTGGTCTCTGTGCACCTTCCGCCTCTATGGTGAAGCTTCTTCCTCTTCAGTGAAGTGTCGCTTGAGAGCCGCCTTCAGGATCTCCAGTGCGGAGGTAGTGTCTTGCCTTGGCACACCCTGTGGGCATTGCTGCTGACGCTTCGGTCTGTTTTAAAATAATTAGTAGCGGTCCATATCTGGGATGAGGCATATTCTTCATTATTTGGGCAGTGCTGTTTCCTGCGCATGAGCCTTTGTTTCTTCAGCAGTGATTCCGGTCTTGCGCAGTGTTCCCCTAAGGCAGCGTCCTTCAGGGGATGAGGCATTTTCTTCATTACTTCGGCAGTGCTATTTCCCGCGCATGAGCCTTCGTCTCTTCAGCAGTGATACCGGTCCTGCGCAGTGTTCTCTTAAGGCAGCGTCTTTCAGTCTCTTTATCATGACGCTGATCCTGGAGGTTGGAATGCGCATTTCTCTGAGGTCGTGTTTTCTGTCGTCTTAGCAACGCCGACCCCCGGAGTTCCTGATATCTCTACAGTTGGAGGTAGTGTTTCGTTGCTGCGCCAGCGTTTTCCAATCAGAGAACATTTCTAGTCAAGAAGAGCTCTACAGATACTTCACAGTGTGTACTCAGCATCCGTGTTTAATCAATTTTTTTCAGCATTTTCAGCATTAATTATTTATTCTCCATTTATGTATGGCAGTATTTCCAGAAATTATTTTGTGAGTTTTTTCAACGCTGATGTTTTCACTTGGCTATTTACAGCGACTTTTTATAAAAGGTTGTTCGAACTGACATTTCAAAGGAATTAATGTGTTGTTTTCTTTATTGAATGGGAAAGTTGAATGTCTATACTGCACGTTTTTTTAGTGTTACACTTATCTTCGCCTCTGGTCTATTTTCCTTTCCTTCTTCTCTTATTCTTCTTTGCATTTTTTTGGTATTTTCTTTCCTCCTTCTCACATTTTCTCGATAGTTCTCTCTTTCTTGTCTTCCTTTCCATATTTCTTGTTCGTTTTGCTTTGACTGAATCTCCTGGTTACATCCTGAAACACAATGTCAGTAACAAACATGAATCAACCTCCTCCATTTCTTAATGAGGAAGGTGAACCACATATACCTTGGGAGCAATGGATAAAAATGTTACACTCCTATTTAATTGCAATAGAGGGTGAACAATTCTCAGTAGTTAGGAAACAACATATCTTGCTTCACAATTTAGGTACACAAGCTTGAAAAGTGTATGAGGATCTAGCGATAGGTGAAGAAGAGGGTGGTGAAGGTGATGATGATGTTTTTACCACAACATTACGCAAATTAGGTGCTCACTTTAAAGATAAAATAAATATTGTGTTGGAAAGACACAAATTTTTTAAGAGATCTCAAGGAAAAAATGAAAAAGTTAGCAATTACATTGCTGCTTTGAGAGGTCTTTCTGCAACTTGTGAATTCGGGGCACTCACAGATTCTCTTATTAGAGATCAACTTGTACGTTGCATGAATGATCACAAGGTGCAAGAAAGACTATTAACTGTAAATCCTGATTTAGAAAAATCTATTAGCATAGCAAAGGGCATAGAACATACTGCATTTTGTATCAAAGAAATGAAAATAAACAAATCATGTATATACGATGAAAACACTGTTAATGAAGTGAATGATGTGGAAGGTGTGTTAAAGGTTACAAAAGTAAATACAGCTACCAAACCTAAAGTATTGAAAGATCAAATTAGATGTTTCCGCTGTGGAAACACAAACCATCTGGCAAACTTTCTGAGATGCCCAGCAATAAGAGTAACGTGTAAAAAATGTAATAAGATTGGTCATCTTTCTAAATGTTGTAATTCCAAAGAAAGTAGACCTGAAGTACACCTTGTACAGCAGGACCAAGAACCTAGAAGTTTTGAAAACAAGTTTATTTTCCAAATTAAGGATGAAGAAGAAAATGATGACAATGTAATCTATCCTAAATGTGACATTTTATTGAATGGCAAAAATGTAAATGTGTATGCTGATTCCTGTTCGCCACATATCTTGTTAGAGGAAGAAACCTTTAAAAGTTTATTTAATTCTAATGAATATGTGTTTGAAGAACCAGACATTCATCCTGGTGGTTACAACAAAGACCCCATTCCTATAAAAGGATTGGTCAAAATGCAAATATTATTTAAGGATAGACACATTTATGGTAAAATATATGTTACTGAGAGAGGAAGTAACTTGCTGGGATGGAGACATCAAAAAGATCTGGGTATCACTCTTGATCCCAATATTAAAGAACAAGTATTACTTGTAGACAGATCTCTTACTGGTAGCAAAATAAGTGAAGAATATCCTGTTTGCTGATCACATAGGGGTTCTTAAGGAGTATGAACATAAAATTAATCTAAAAAAAGATGCAGTACCCATCATTCATAAAACTCGTTCAGTTCCATTGTTACTAAGAGATCATTTAAAAACCGAATTAGAGAAATTGGTTAAACAAGGGATCATACAAGAAATTGAAGATTCAGAGTGGGTCGCCCCTATTGTCATCACATCCAAAAAGAATAGCACAGACATGCACATGTATGTGGACCTCAGGAGCCTTAATGCTAGTATTTGGGTAGATAACATTTCATTAATCTTAGGGAGTGGAAATCTATCTGTCATAAATGGTGCCAAATTTTTCACAGTTTTAGACCTCACCTCAGCCTCTGACCAAGTTCCCTTTACACCCAGAGTCTCAGATTCTTACAGCTTTCACTACTCCCTTCGGTACTTTTAAGTTCTTAAGATTACCATTTGGACTGGCATCGGCTGCTTCAGCTTTCCAAAGAATTATGGAACATATTCTAAGGAATGTTGAAAAGTCATTATGTTTTCAAGACGATATGCTTGTCTACGGATCCAATGAATCAGAACATGATGGCAACTTAAGAAAGGTGTATGACAGACTTAAAGAAGCGGGATTAACCATAAAAAAAGAAAAATGCAAATTTAGTATGGCTTCAGTTGATTTTCTAGGACACATGCTGTCATCTGAGGGTAATAGACTAAAGGTGGATCTCATTTTGGCAGTTGTCAAAGCACCTTCTCCCCTGAACAAGGAGGAGGTCAAATCATTTCTAGGACTGGCTGAATATATGTCCAAATTCATTAAAAACTTTGCTGATTTGGTACAACCTATTTGAGATCTTTTAAAAAAAGATGTAAAATACTCTTGGTCTCCAGAATATGAGCAAGTTTTTTCCAAAATTAAGTTAGCCATTGCCTCAGCGCCCTGTATCGGAAATTTTGATAGCACCAAGAATACAATCCTCACCACTGATGCTAGTAAAAGGGGTCTTGGTGCCACCCTTTCCCAAATCCAAGAGGGCAAGGAAAAAATTATAGCATTTGCCTCAAGGACCTTAAAGGATGCTGAGGTAAATTACTCTACCATTGAAAAAGAAGCTCTGTCATGTTTTTGGGCCCCTAATCATTTCAAATACTTTTTATGGGGCATACCGTTCAAACTTAAAACTGATCATAAACCCCTAATCTCTTTATTTGCTTCTAAAGGCATAGAGAAAACCACCCCTAGAATAGGCAAATGGTTGATTTCTCTGCAAACTTTCAACTACACCATTGAATACATTCCTGGTAAGAAAAACCTTATAGCGGATTGTGTTCCCGCTTACCCATAGAGGCATCTATTTCTTTAGATGAGAAAAAAGAGAATTTTGATGTTTTACAAGTTTCCATTCCTTCGATCTTAGAAAAAGAATGGAAATGCTCCTATAAGAATGACAACATCCTTAAAGATGTGAGTGACAAAATCATTCATGGTTGGCCTGACAAGTTCAAAAATCTTCCCTCAGATCTTCATCCATACTGGAATGTTAGGAATGAACTGTCTATAGTGGATTCTTATGCATGCAAAAATGACAAGGTTGTACCCCCAGAAAATCTCAGGAAACAAATTTGTGAATTAGCACATGAAGGGCACTTAGGAAGGAGCCTCACTAAAAGTAAACTATGTGCTGGATACTGGTTTCCGACCATGGATTCTTGTGTGGAAGAGTTAGTCAAGGATTGCCACGCATGCGGTATAAGCGACAAAACTAAGATTACCAGAAGAACACCTTTAGAACCGGTTCCTATTCCGATCAAGGCGTGGGAAAAGTTAGGCATGGACATTATAGGTCCCCTACAAGTTCCTGGCGTGCAAGAAAATTATATTCTGGTTCTAGTGGACTATTTTTCTGAGTGGATTATCACAAAGTTTGTAAACAAAGTCTGCACAAAAACCATTAAATGTTTCTTATCAGACACCTTTTCAAATGAAGGTGTTCCACATACATTCATTACGGACAATGGGGTTCAATTTGTCTTGGAAGAGATGAAAGATTTCTTGAGCAGTTTAGCCATCAAACATATTTCTACACCATTGTATTGTCCCCGTGCCAATGGTCTAGTGGAGCGATGCAACAGGTTGATAAAAGATACATTGCAGCTGGCTGTGGCATCACACAAACCTATTATTCAATCTGTCAAGAATATGATTTGGTCATATGTCATTACTCCCAATAGCGTAACAGGTTACTCCCCTTTCAGCCTTTTGAGAGGACGTTAACATGGTCCTAATCTCACACCTAATTGGTTGTTTCAAGATAGTACCTTTAGATGGGAGAGACAGGTTGCACAAGAGAAAATTCTAAGTAACCAAGAAAAGTATAAATGTGAATATGATCAAAGATGGGGAACCAAACCTAGAGTATGGGAAGCTGGTCAACAAGTTTTTGTAAGGAAACCTGTGTCAATGAGTTGTAGGTACAATACATTTTATGGAGCAAAAAAGATAAAAGAAGTAGGTAAAAATGTGGTTACAATGTCAGATGGCAGAAAATGGAGCATGGACAGATTGGTCAAAGTTCCTGATCTATCCGACAATTCAATCTCTCGTAAGGAGGGTGAGATTGCTCATGAGCATCAGAATAAAAGAATCATAAGAACACCTTTATGGCAAAGAGACTATGTGATGAAATAACTCTAGAATTTGTGATTGATTTACCATTGTTGTGATCGTTCTGTATTTCTGGCAGAAAGGAATATGTGTTATTATTTCCCCCTTTTATGTGACCCTGTATATCCTTCCTTCCCTGCTCCTTTCCTCCCCTCCTCCTCTTCTCCTCTTGGTTCATTCCCCTGGAAGGTGAATTCGAACGTTCACTCTTGAGGTACTGCGCTATCACTGAGTGATCAGAGGAGCATGAAACTGGTTGGTAATTAAACCTTTCTCTTCCAACTTACTTGAAGTGGACTTTTATTCTCAACAATTATTCATCTTAGAAAATTATTCCGTGGCGTTAGTAGAGGAGCAAGCTTTTCCATTCTGCTGCAAAATGGAATAAGTGCTAACTGGATATGAACTTATAGTTGTTTAGGCTTGTATTCATGTATTTATATTTGACGTGCTTCCTCTGATTCATCAAATTGTTGTATAATAATGAATTGCTCCTATGATACCAATTACTGTAACTGTATAAACTAATGTTATAAAAATGTTTTTAGATATTGCCTTCTTATCTAATTTATGAAGTTTATTGTATTGTCCCTAAATCCCATACACCTGCATGTAAATCATCTATTCTTCTTTTTGAATGTGCTATGAAGTGTTGTTTTTATGCATCTTTTATGGCCACAACGTGACGAAATAAAGATTTATGTATTTAAAATAAGTGCTAAAACAATAAAGTGATACAAGGAATTAACTTCTGCCTTTGGCAATCACTCGGACCATTTACCAATCCATTTTTGTTCACTGTGTCACCCTAGGCAGAGTAAGTTAGTGGGGCCAGTGGACCACTGGTCCCATCCTTGTATGCACACTGTATTTCCTCTATGGAACACAGAGGATTCACATAGTTTTGATGGTGATTTAAATGATTTGTTTATTCATCAAATATTCCTTGGTTTAATTTTCACATCAAATATTGTTCGTTTTCACCACATAACACAATCCTTTATACACATCCAATGCATTTCGGGGTTATCGTGCACCCCTTCATCAGGGAAAGGACACTACAATCAAAACATAAAAAACAAGAATGAGATAGTTTGTCAAACATATGTTAAATGAACTATCTAAGTCAGCGAGGGGTCGGTTTGTGCGGGTCGGTAAAGTGTGGTGGGTTTAAGTGTCGTTTAGTGGGTTCACCTTAATAAAACCAAAATCCTGTGAAACAAGAAAACTGTGTTGGACCATTCTTACGTGTGTTACGTTTGTCGTGTTGCTTAGTTCTGTAAAAGAAGGGTAGTAGGGAGCGTGTTAAATTAACAAATGGTTGGAAAGGTTAGCGCCTGAGATAAGTATCCAGGTGCTAGCGAACGGTAACTGACCTGTAGGTAAATGGCGGGTTGCTCCGATCGTGTACGCTGGTATGGGCGGTGGCGCCACTAACCGCGTTTCGTGAGATTCAAAAAGGTTCAATCACGTGATATTTCCAAGGTGAAAAAAATGTCACTCTGGATTTAAAGGGACCGGGAAACGTAAATATTAGTTCAAGGTAAGTTAAAGGGACACGACTGTGAAAATGGATTCGAGTCGGGGTAACCTGACTGGTATGTGTAATTTAATGGGTTCTAAGAAAGAGAATGGTTAAATGTAGGTAAATCAGTGAAATTAAGGACCTAAATACTAAATATTCAAAATAACAGAGTATATACAGCAAGGGATAGTATGCAAATGATAATAAGAAAATAAATGCATAATCTACAATATACACAGGAAATACTAAATCAGTCCATTGAGCAACCTTATAGGTAACAAGAGAGTTCAATTCTGTCGTTTAGGCCAAATGGCCTCTGAGTTGACATTCTTTGAATCCAGGTATTTTCTCTTTGAAGAAGAAATTTGGTATTGTCTCTGCCTTCAATTTTGGGAATCATTTCCAGTATCATGAACTTCATTTGAGAAATATTATGTTTTTCTTCATGAAAGTGAACTGCCAGTGCGGATTTGACATTCTTGAGACGTATGTTAGATTTGTGTTCGGTCAGTCTAGTTTTGATTTTTCGTTCCGTCTTTCCGATGTAGAGTTTTCCACATGGACATTTTAGAGCATAGATGACATTGCTGCTGTCGCATGTAGCATTGACCTGTAGTTTTATCTTATGACCTTTCATTGGGTGGTTGATTGTGTTTCCTCGGATGATACTGTTGCAGTTTCCGCAATTGAGACATGGTTTAGTGCCCGTGTAAATGTTGGTTGTAATGGGTTTGTGTTGTACCAGTTCTCCAAGGTTGCGTGCTCTGGTAAACGCGAATAACGGGGGTTTAAAAAAAATCTGGTTGAAAGTCAAAAAAAGCAAGAACATCACACAGAAGGATTTAGGTACATTGAGAAACATAGCATCAAACGAAAGAATTAGATGTATGAAAGCCGACAAAGGGGGTGCCCTAATTATCATGAATACGAACATGTATGAATCCAAAGTGATGGAGCATTTAAATGACACAACAACATACATGAAACTGGATAAGAATCCTACAACTGACTATATGAAAACCCTGCGGAATATCCTGGATAAAGCACATGAGGCTGGAACAATTAATGAGAGAACTAAGAACTTTCTCACGACAACCAATCCGAAGAGCCCTACCATGCGATTGGTTCCGAAAATCCACAAAAACCTATGGGACCCCCCCATGAGACCAATAGTCTCCACATGTGGGAGTCTCCATGAACCAATAGGTCAACTACTGGATAAGTATCTCCAACCAATGGTACAATCGATGAGAACCTACACTAAAGACACCACACATTTTATCTCTAAACTCATGAGCTTAAAAGTTGACGTAAATGATAACTTAGTCTTGTGTACTGCAGATGTACGTTCACTCTACACGTCAATACCCCACTCCTTGGGCATTGAAGCAATAGAACAGACTCTACTTAACTCGGGAATAGAGGTATCTCTTCAGACATTCTTGATGGAACTGATGCTTTTCACACTGTACCAAAGCTATTTCAGATTTCAAGACACATGGTACCAACAGCTTACGGGGATGGCCATGGGCAATTCAGCAGCACCCGTGTATGCTAACATCTTCATGCAGCAATTCGAAGAAACCCACATTTTCAATAACAAACAATGGACTGACAATCTACTTCTGTTTACACGGTACATTGACGATGTTTTTATCGTATGGAAGAACACCAAACGGGAACTGCAAAACCGCCTGAGGGAATTCAACCACATAGATGAAAGCATCCAACTAACGTGGGAAATATCGGAAAAAAGTGTCAACTTTCTGGATGTTAAAGTTTCCATAAAAGACCAAAGATTTGAAACAGACCTATTCATTAAGCCAACTGACAGGAACAACATGTTGCACTACACCAGTTTCCATGAACCTAACTTAAAGACACATTTACCATTTTCTCAAATGGCACGGGCTAAAAGAATTACATCAGATCCAGAAAAAGCTACACAAAGAATCCAAGAAATTGCTATTAAATTCCAAAACAGAGGATATCCAGAAAACATTATCAGAGATTCTCAACAGAAGATCATAAATACAGATAGACAGAAACTCCTACAACCCAATGTCAAAAAACAACAGACCTGCATAGTGGTAGTTTCAAAATTTTCGACAGCCACCACCAAGTTCAAACGGATCATATACCAACATTGGTCATTATTGAATTTGGAACCGGATTTTAACCAGATTTTTTGGGAACCCCCGTTATTCGTGTTTACCAGAGCACGCAACCTTGGAGAACTGGTACAACACAAACCCATTACAACCAACATTTACACAGGCACTAAACCATGTCTCAATTGCGGATACTGCAACAGTATCATCCGAGGAAACACAATCAACCACCCAATGAAAGGTCATAAGATAAAACTACAGGTCAATGCTACATGCGACAGCAGCAATGTCATCTATGCTCTAAAATGTCCATGTGGAAAACTCTACATCCAAAAGACGGAACGAAAAATCAAAACTAGACTGACCGAACACAAATCTAACATACGTCTCAAGAATGTCAAATCTGCACTGGCAGTTCACTTTCATGAAGAAAAACATAATATTTCTCAAATGAAGTTCATGATACTGGAAATGATTCCCAAAATTGAAAGCAGAGACAATACCAAATTTCTTCTTCAAAGAGAAAATACCTGGATTCAAAGAATGTCAACTCAGAGGCCATTTGGCCTAAACGACAGAATTGAACTCTCTTGTTACCTATAAGGTTGCTCAATGGACTGATTTAGTATTTCCTGTGTATATTGTAGATCATGCATTTATTTTCTTATTATCATTTGCATACTATCCCTTGCGGTATATACTCTGTTATTTTGAATATTTTGTATTTAGGTCCTTAATTTCACTGATTTACCTACATTTAACCATTCTCTTTCTTAGAACCCATTAAATTACACATACCAGTCAGGTTACCCCGACTCGAATCCATTTTCACAGTCGTGTCCCTTTAACTTACCTTGAACTATTATTTACGTTTCCCGGTCCCTTTAAATCCAGAGTGAAATTTTTTTCACCTCGGAAATATCACGTGATCGAACCTTTTTGAATCTCACGAAACGCGGTTAGTGGCGCCACCGCCCATACCAGCGTACACGATCGGAGCAACCCGCCATTTACCTACAGGTCAGTTACCGTTCGCTAGCACCTGGATACTTATCTCAGGCGCTAACCTTTCCAACCATTTGTTAATTTAACACGCTCCCTACTACCCTTCTTTTACAGAACTAAGCGACACGACAAACGTAACACACGCAAGAATGGCCCAACACAGTTTTCTTGTTTCACGGGATTTTGGTTTTATTAAGGTGAACCCACTAAACGACACTTAAACCCACCACACTTTACCGACCCTCATAAACCGACCCCTCGCTGACTTAGATAGTTCATTTAACATATGTTTGACAAACTATCTCATTCTTGTTTTTTATGTTTTGATTGTAGTGTCCTTTCCCTGATGAAGGGGTGCACGATAACCCCGAAATGCATTTGATGTGTATAAAGGATTGTGTTATGTGGTGAAAACGAACAATATTTGATGTGAAAATTAAACCAAGGAATATTTGATGGATAAACAAATCATTTAAATCACCATCAAAACTTTGTGAATCCTCTGTGTTCCATAGAGGAAATACAGTGTGCATACAAGGATGGGACCAGTGGTCCACTGGCCCCACTAACTTACTCTGTTATAACGAACGTCGAGGGACGCCTGACGTTACCTGTATAGCACCTCTAAAAGGAAAAACTTTCTGTTAAACAGCTGTGCGTCAATCCAACCAAGATTACTGTTTCACCCTAGGCAGAGACCATCAATAAGTAAATCAGTGCACATGGATAAAAATACAGCAAAAGGAACTCTCATATTACATTTCAAGATACTCGAGACATGAGTGGCATCAAGCATGATCTGTTGCCTTTTCTCAGTCTTTGAGATCCAACATGAATTAAATCTTTGACCGAGATAGTGATATTTTTGGACAGTCTGGCTTACCGTGCAGGATTGATTTGATTTGATTTGATTTGATTTTGGGTTTTCTGGAGCGCACAGCTACCCTAGGGCATCCCGGTGCTAAAAAAGACCACGGTACTGAGGGAAGGAAGGGACAGGGAGACGAGCTCAGGGGAAAAGGAGGGTTTTTAGGCGTTTCCTAAACCTGAGGTGGTTGTGTTCTTGCCTCAGGGAAAGAGGAAGGGCATTCCAAAGTCTAGGAGCATTGTAGGAGAACAGGCGACCGCCTGTTCTGGCCTTCCTAATTCTAGGGACATTTGCAAGGGAAAGAGAATTGGATCTTAATTGTCTACTTGAGTGTTGTTGAGTCACAAGTGTCCTGAGTATGGGAGGGCCTTCGTTGTGCATAATTCTATGGGTAATGCACAGGGTCTTAAAATTGACCCTCTCCTTTACTGGCAGCCAGTGCAGGCTTCTAAGGGCTGGTTTGGACGAGTTCCTCGCTGTGGTTCCTGTGAGGATTCGTGCCGCCGCATTTTGTGCACATTGAAGTCTATGGACTACCGAGGCTGGAGCCCCCAGATACAGGACATTTCCATAGTCCAATCTGGAGTTCACAAGCCCCTGCATCAGGAGTTTCCTAGACTGGAGCGGGAGTAGATGTAGAATCTTTCGTGCCATCTTTATAAGGCCGAAACAGGTTCCCGCCGTTTTTCTCGCCTGAGTTTTGAAGCTTAGATCCTGGTCAAGCCATATCCCTAGGCTCTTGACTTCGGATTTGGGAGTAGGTGGCGTTCCCATGCATGGTGGCCAGGGAAGGGGTAAGGGGATTTTGTTAGGGGTTCCCAAAAGGAGTATTTCAGATTTCTCCCCATTCAGTTTTAATCTGGATTCGCACATCCATTGATGCACCTTCTCTAGGCAACTGCTTAGATTGGACAGGGCGTTGTCTGGTTGATTAAGGGAGACGACAAGCTGGGTGTCGTCAGCATACATTATTGATTTAATGCCAAATGGCTTGACAACATCCTCCAGGGGAGCCATGTAGACATTAAAAAGTGTGGGGCTCAGGGAGGATCCCTGAGGCACACCACACTTAAGAGGCTGAACATTGGAGGTAGAGTACCCGTCAGCAACTTGAAAGGACCTGTCTTCGAGAAAGGATGAGATCCAGGCTAAAGCGGAATCCGCCACTCCTATCAGACCAAGGCGGTGGACAAGGGTTGCATGGTCCACCGTGTCGAAGGCGGCACTCAGGTCGAGGAGGATCACTGCCACTGATCCTCCTGCGTCCATTATGCCCCTAGCTTCTTCGACCACGGCTAACAGTGCGGTGTCGGTCCCTTGTCCTGGTCTGAAGCCTGTCTGGGACATGCGGAGGAGATGATTGGACTCTAGAAATTCTGAAAGTTGTTGATTTGCAACTCGTTCGGCTATTTTGCTCATAGCCGGTAGCAGTGAGATCGGTCTAAAATTAGATGGATCTGTGGGATCTAGGTGCGGTTTTTTTATGAGAGCCTTAACTGTGGCTTTTTTCCAGTTCGCCGGGACTATGCCATTTTTAAAGGAGGCGTTGATCAGATTGGTGAAGAGAGGAGCTATAGTGGAAGCAACTAACTTCAATTTACTAATGGGGGCTGGATCTGATGGGGAACCACTTTTGACTTTGTGTAAAACGTTAAGAAACATTTCAATGGAGATTTGGGGGAAAAAGGATAGTCTCGGGGTGTTTTGGAGGGGAAAGGAACTAAGGCATGTTTGTATGATAGAAGGCGCTGGGAGGGAGGTCAGGATTTTTGCGATTTTTGCCGGAAAAAAATCTGCCATTTGGTTACATTTTGCGCCATCCAAGTCTGGGGATGATGGAGGGTCTTGTAATTTGGTGAGGAGTTTAACTATTCGGTAGGTCTCTTTCGTGGAATTAGCCGCTGAGGCTATTCGCTCCTCAAAGTAGGAGGCCTGCGCTGTTTTTAATGCGTTTTTATAAAGCCTGATATGGGTTCTATATTCACTTTTGTCTTCTGTGTTCCAGTTCTTTCTCCATTGGCGTTCGAGCCTTTTGCCTTTCCTTCTTATTTCGCGTAGTTCTTCAGTGAACCATGGTAGTTTGGACGATTTCCTGCTGGATGGGAGAGTTTTAAGTGGCAAGACTGTATCGAGGGAGTCATTTATCCATTTATGTAGTTGGATTTCAGCTTTCGATGGATCAGGGTCTACTGTGGGTAGAGTAGAAGTCAGAGCGTGATCCCATAGGATTGTGTCCAGTTTTTTCCAAGGACGTGAAGGGGCTCGGGGGAGGGGAGTGTCTGACGGTTTACCTGGAAGTTGGAGTTTAAAAGGGACCAAGAAGTGGTCTGACCAGGGAAGGGGCAGAGGGGTTTGTACGGAGAGTTTAGAGAGGTTGGAAAAAATGGGATCCAGTAGCCGTCCTTTTGTATGGGTGGGTTCATTGTTGAGGAGTTGAAGATTGAGGGAGGCCAGGTTGGTTCGTAAATCAGTGGCAGGTTTATTGCCTTGATCATTGAAGTGGAGATTTAAGTCTCCAAGAATTGTAAAGTTTGGGGTCACGCAAGCAAGAGAAGAGATGGCGTCCATAAGTGAGTCTATGAAACACCCTACCTGTCCTGGGGGGCGGTAAATTAGGGCCCCAGAAAGTGTCGTAGATGGCGGCAGGTGTAGGGAGAACAGAACGTTTTCACTGTCTAAAATGGGGCTGTCCTTAAACTGGCATGAGAGATTGTCACGATAAATAATCGCAATACCCCCTCCAATACCCTTCGGTCTATTTAGGGTTTTAATGAGGTATCCGGGAGGAAGTGCTTGATTGATGTCCGGATCCGAGCTTGCGGAAAGCCACGTTTCTGTTAAGAACAGGACGTCTAAGTCAGACTCTGATAGTAGTAGGTGAATTTCTGTCTGGTGCTTTGGAAGTGACCTATAATTAAGCAGGGCCATCTCAAGACATACTGGTTCGGGTTGGGGGGAGGGTAATAACCTGTAGTCGCATTTTGGGCAGCCTAGAAGATCATTTTCCGGGATGATAGTTCCGTTACATCTGATGTTTAATTGTTCCCTGAGTTGGTACAGAGTATCTTGTGAATATTTCAATCGAGGGCAGTTAAGACCAGCCTGGGGTATGGGCTCTGGGCCCGGTCTGGCGCGGACGGGCGCAGACGGGCTTACCTTAGGCGCGCCTTCGGCGCGCAAACGTCACGCCCGCTGCGCTCGTCCGCTGCGCTTCCTGGCGAGGCACATGATTTATGTTGGAGAGAGGAGGCGTCAAAGGGGTGTGGCCAACTGAGGTGGGCGTGTCTCTCGTTGCGCCTCGCCCTCGAGAATGGTGGTGGGAGAGTGACAAGCGTTGCAGCGATGAGCTCGCTGTTCGTGGACTGAGAAGTGCAAGAGGTGAGTATTTTAAAAACAGAGTATCACACAACAAGATTTTAAAAGAAGAAATGTCTCATTCACTCCCGGCTTCCGCCTCAGGAGTCTCGTAGGTCTTAGTGTCGCGCTTTCCGGCTGCGCGCACTATTTATACTCTTATCAGGGGGCGTGGCCAACTGAGGTGGGCGTGTCTCTCGTCGCGCCTCGCCCTCGAGAATGGCGGTGGGAGAGTGACAAGCGTTGCAGCGATGAGCTCGCTGTTCGTGGACTGAGAAGTGCAAGAGGTGAGTATTTTAAAAAACAGAGTATCACACAACAAGATTTTAAAAGAAGAAGTGTCTCATTCACTCCCGGCTTCCGCCTCAGGAGTCTCGTAGGTCTTAGTGTCGCGCTTTCCAGCTGCGCGCACTATTTATACTCTTATCAGGGGGCGTGGCCAACTGAGGTGGGCGTGTCTCTCGTCGCGCCTCGCCCTCGAGAATGGCGGTGGGAGAGTGATTAGCATTTAGCTTGGATATAGCGAGTGTCAGTCATCCTTATTTTACATTTATTGACACTTGAATTGAAGAGTTTCATAATACAAAACTGCCCAAATGAAAATACGAGTTTTTGTAGAGCGTTCCCTGGGCATGCAATTAACGCCGTACAATAGGCACCCTATTTGAGTTTTACCTAAAGATGGGACTTCAGGGACCACCTTTGAAAGACAGAAGAAAGGATGATACTTCATTTGTAAAAATGCCCAACAAAATAGGGCAATCATACACCAGTTGTGCACTCTTTTACCAGCCATGAAAATATCCCTGCATTTTCCTTTGTGACTGAACCATATTTTTGCACTTTTATCACGACACAGCTTAAATATTGTTTCTACTGAGCAGACTATTGCTGACCTCAGACTGTTGTCGACGGCTGCTTCAAGGTCGTGTAAAGGTCAAAGCAATGGTTCTCTAAGGAGAATATGGATTGGCAAAGCCAATTGATATGTTGCATGCGTGAGTGCCAAGGGGATGTCTCAAAGAGAGACTTCCTTGCCTCTCTGTGCCCGTGATGCAGATGTACATGCAAAGAGGCGTAGTATGCCCACTTTGTACTCCTGTTGCCAAACAGCTGTCCTCTGGCCAGATCCAGCCTTAGCCTGGCAGTGCCAATGAAGCACTTGGCTGCAGGGGGCTGATTCATTCAAGCATTCTATTTATGGCTTACTGTTGGATGAAACAATATTTGATTGCCAATTTTAGGAAGCTACAAAAAAGCTAACTCAAAACCTCATTACGTATTTAGTATTACTAATACTATATTGTCTTAGTTTTTAAGAAAACAATAGGTAGGCAGGAAATCTAAATCACAATATTGCCATGGATCATATAATTCTGCTCGAAGATGTTCCATTAAATTCAGCAAAACGTAAATTGGACGCACAACACTGTTACTTCATCAGTATATTTTATTAAAATATGTACAGGCATCAACCTATATCTCATCGCTAACTAACGTTTACTAAACGCAACACTATTGATTTTTTCAGGGCTTAAACATTTTCACATTGATTTCAAATTCTCCAAATCAATCAAGAGTACTTCAGAAGTAGAGTTTTTGAGTTCTGTTTTAACCCCTCCCCTGCACAGTGCAACCAACGCTGGTGACGGAGCTGTTCCGTCACCAGCATGCGCCCGCCGCTCTCCCACCCCGCCCCCTTAGCACTGCGGCAGAATAGCTGCCGCAGTGAAGGGGTTAAGGTTATATACAATGACATTTTTCAGTATTAAAAAGAGGGGCACAGTCTAGTTTAGGATTCATGAATTGGACCATCAGTTCCATCCAAAAATCAAACAACTAAATGATGACAACACTGAGCCTTATGAAATTTCTAATGGTAGCACTGTCTCCATCCTCCTCTCTTCAGCTGCTTGATCTCCACCGTCCAGCCGCAGGAAGGCAGACAATGAACCTACACTACCTTTAGAAGCTGTCCACATCCTCCAATGGGTGCATGGAAAACCAGTGGCATCCATAGTGGATCTTATTGGCTTCAGTTCTCAAACTCATACAAACATACATTCTTGCTCCTGCTCATGTGCCCAGGCATACTACACACACTCCATATGCACACAGCCTATCAACTCAATTTTCTGGGTTTCAACCAAGAGTGGATCTTTACATGAAAGGGTCTGTAGGCCACTCTCTCTGTTACTGACTCAGACACAAAGTATAGTCACCCTATTAATCTCCAATCAAGGTATGCTGCCACCACACGCAGAACAGGGGCAGTTGTCATCTCTCCCCTATGATGCATGCTCAGTGCACCTGTCCGGGTCACAGAGCAGGTCTAGGGCATACCATTGTCAGAGACATTCCTAGGCCCCTGAACACACTCTAGGATAGCATCACAAAAGGGCCCAAAATAAAATTCAGGACTCCAGATTACCCCAGAGTCTGACACTCATGGCAAAGCAACATGCCTGTACCCCATGCAGAGGACTTTCTCTTCGCGACAACACCTACGCAGCAGCACTGTCTGCCGCACCATGGACATAAATTCACCAAAATGTAAAGTATCGCACACCCTCTGACCTCTGATTACATCACAGGGTGGGCCCAATGTCATACGTTAGCCCCTCAACAGCCTATCATTTGATGCAGACTGGCTAGGGGCACAGTATGAATGGAAATAAAAGAAATTAAATCGACTTTGTGTTCCTTCTTCATTGTTCATGACCCCTGAGACCAGGGCTAGCAGGAGCAGTGCAAGGGGTACCGGCAGGTATAGAAGTTAAAGATGAACGAAAGCTCTGTGCACAGGGCTGAGATGCAAACAGGGATTGCGTTTTTGAGGAAAGCAGTATGACCAACCCCCCCCCCCCCCCCCCCCCCCCGCACGCTGCCACCCTTCGCTGAAGTCAACTCCCAAATATTAGATAATATAAGGTTCTTTCATGGAACATATTTATTTCTGGTGTTTGGTGTTTGGTTTTGGGGCACAGCCGAGTAAACTAGAGATTTAACACCTGCAAGCCAGTTGGAATCCCAAGAAGCCCATAATGTTGTACAAATATATGACATTTATCACATAACTGACAACTCACAGAGTCTATAACACTTTGCAATATAATAATGCACCAATTAGCTCATATTAAACTGACAATAGCCACCAATGAACGCCTAATGTATTGTGAAGTGACAGCAGCTGTCAGCTGTCAGTGTGCCATCACCATTAAGACATCCATTTCTGAAGAATCTGTGAACTAAAAATGTTCCAAGCAATTCCCTGACTTTTGACCTTAAACGGAAGAGAAGTGTATCGAAACATCTATGAAGCTCAGCAATATTCACGGAATAGTCTACAGATTTTATTAAAATGGCGCTATCTTTCGCTTGCAGAGAGAGAGAGGGGGAGATAGGAGACAGCTGCCTCATCTAATTTACACAAGTTGTTTTCCATTTTCTGAACAAGGTCTCTTACAGTTTCACCTGTCAAATAAAACAGTGAAAGCAATCTCCATTTAGAAAGACTATGCCTGCTGAAACTTGTAGACTTTAAAGATGGCTGATGAAAGGCACCTAAAAAGTCTGCCCATGCTCTGGGATAACAAATGAGTGGAGTTCCAAGTAATGAAGAAAGGATGCTGGAATCAATTTTATTTTACATGCATCTGTTTTTTGTGTGTTAGAGTTTTCAATACTTCGAAATGCGAGTTTTACGGCTCTGCACTGCCTGTACTGATGTGTGAGAATTATGCACACATAAGTGAAAACACAATTTAAGCTCCACTCCTATATGTATGGAAGAGAAATACTTACATACATAAGCACAATATATTTAGTGTGTGGCTTAACCCTAATAACCTAAAAATGTAAAGTGACTGCACCAAACATACTACTGGAGTGTATTCTCTGTAGAAAGTAGTCATTCATATAGGTGTGTGCACTAATATTGTTATTATAATGTTGCAAATTGTAGTTCTCCTTCACATGTACACTTGTGCATTTCACATGATACTGCATCCACTGGAATTTCATTCTTATGTACTCATGTATTCATTTATTAATGTTTTGCATTTATTCTATAATCGTAGGTGCTGTAATATAATCATGCATTTAAAGTGTTATCATTATTTTTGACTGTATTTGCATTTCTTATTTGTTATGTTCATATTCTGTTTATTTTCTAAACCCACTTGATACATTGTATATGAGCCTACTGCCTTCATTGTTTTTTATATTCTGCACATTGTTGTAATTCTTTTGTCCTAATAAACTTCTTCTGAACTTAAAGTGTACATTGACGGTCTTACCAAGCTTAACCAAAGGCCGTTAGCATTTGGTCCCTTATGTTTAACCTTCAACGGGAACGTTTTGCTTACACTGCAATCTACCTGTGCAGGTGCGTTTACATGATCTCATAGTTCGAGAAAGGGATATTGTGTATTCGAGATATTGAGTTCCCGGGGCGAACGTTTGAAAAGGATGAGAGGTGCTAATGACCGAAGAGAAGACTTCTTCCTATTCATGTTGTTTCAGGAGCAGGAAGACATCCAAGGTAGTCCTGATGCTCAAACCGTAGAAAGGGAAAATCCAGTGAAGTTGCCATTTTCTACTGTGAGAAGTTGCAAAACTACTGGAGTTGGTGACGTGGAATTCTCAAATGTTCTGTGGGTTTAACTGGTGTTCACACTGTTAGTCTTTAGGGCAGATTTTCTTGGACCTTGAGGGGTTCAGCCCTTTCTGGGTTTATTCTCTTTGTGGGGCTTAATGCTATGCATTGCTATGGAGGACTAATATATAGCTGTATTTCAAGCAACCAGATGTAATATTACAATTGAATGAATGTTAAATACAAAGTGTTGCATTTTGTTCTGTAGATTTTTACGTTGGAAATGACCACTTCTTTTGTGTGCAGTGAAAAGGGACAATCTTAAAATGGAGCTCCTGAAATATTTTAGGGGCAGAAAAGCAATAATGATAAGCATTTCCAATGCAATTGGTCTCACATTTGTGAAAGTTAAAGCTATTAGAGTTGTAAATGACCCGCCCGCTGCCGCAGCTGACATGCCGGCTAGTCTGCCCAGAGGCTTCTGTTGCCGAAGAGGAGGTGAACGGTCCCCTCTCCCCTCCACCCATGCGCGAGGCGAATTGGCGGCCCCCACTGTATAGGGAGATGTGTCCCGACGCTCTCAAGGGCGCCTAGGGGCGCCAGGAGTGATTGACTTTGTGGCCTGTTTAAATAACTAATGGGCGTTGGACTCTTCCATCCCTGCAAAGCTCCGCCGCACTCGACACACTCTCGGTATGGTACAGGGTCCAAGGATGCCTGACCCCATCATGGCTGACAATGATGACTTTTCCCCCCTTGCTGATCTTTGACTGAATCTACTCGTCCAGGACTACGCCTGCCCTCATGAGGACGTCTGCAATTCTTTCAGACCATGGCTCCCGCCCCCCCCACTTTTATGGCTATCCCTGAGCACACATGACCTCTATCCTGACAGCGGAGTCCGAGCATTATGTCCGACTCCAGGTGGAGCTGCTCTGTTCAGCTAATGAGGAGATCAGCCTTGGCTCACCCCTTCACTGTCACCTACCCAGACGGAATTGGGCACAGTTTCTCCCCTTCTCTCTGTCTAGCCCATCCCCCCTCTTCATATTTCCTAAGATCTGCCTTTGCCCTGTCTCCTTTCTATCCACCTTTCTGACAGATTCCCGTTGGAGAATCCTTTGAGGGCTACAGGTGAGACTGGCTCTGGATTACCTTTCGGACCGATGACCGTTGGAGCTTCCTTGAGAGCTATAGAGAAGACTGGCCTTGGATTATCTCCCTGGCCATCACCTACCCACTCAGTCTTTGGGCTGACTTTCCCTTTATCTCTTTTCCATTCTCCCCCTCATCCTCTCCCTTCTCACTCTACCTCTCCCCTTTCCCTCTCTATTTGTCTCTCTGGACATTGGACACAGTTCTTCCTCGTCTTTCTGCTATGGCTCCTTCCTCCCCTCCTTTCCTATAAATTCCCTCAACCTAGTTATTTGTTTACGGTACCTTACCACACTATTGTAACTGATGTAAATTGTAATGCAATGTTCCTCCGTTATAGCGCTCTGATACTTACAGGTCTAGCCAGTGCTTTATAATCCTTTTGATGTACCTTCTAATGCAATGTTCCCCTGGTTATGCGCTCTGATACCTCCGGGTCTAGATAGCGCAATATAACCTTAGCAAATCAAATACACTAAAAACTGTTTTTTCCTGTACCCGGAGACCTGAGCAACATGGCTGATGACCAGTGGAGCTGCTTGACAGCTAATGAGAAGATTGGCCCTGGTTTTCCCCCTTGACCATCACCTACCCAACCGGACATTGGGCATTGTTCCTCATCGTCTCCCCGCTATTATTCCTTCCTCTCCTCCCTCCTACGAATTATTGAAACATTGTTTATGTGTACAGTACCTTTCTAAGCTATTGTATCTGATGTAACTTGTAACGCTGCGATCCTAAATGTAAAGCACTCTGATACCCTCTTGGGTCAAGTTTGCGCTATATAAAACTTTATAAATAAATTGCTTAGGTTTGGAGAATTTCTACTGAAGTCTCAAATCTGTTGACACATCACTGTTATCACTGAATTAACTAGCTTTTGAAAGTTTTCCCAACTTTGGTTTAAGGCTGGTATAGGTAACTTTAGATTTATTCATGCATACATGGGAGGATCGAAATCTGTACACAGATCATCAAATCCTATTTCTTCTCTTCTCTATTGCCGAAACTGTAAGTAAGTAAGTAATTTTTATTTGCATAGTTAATTAAAACCATTACAATACAACCATTAAAATTACGTCTACACACAAGAACGTATATCACTACAAACATTAAAATTTCATCGGCATACATAAAATTGTACATATTCTGTTTACATTTATCTTTTAAAATCATAAAAATTGCAATTTTTTAAACGATCATTATTAGAATAAGATATAACTTATAATGTTTTCTGAGAGACAATTAAGGGTCAGGTTTTGACATTTTCTTTTCCACTACCCTCATAAACTTCACAAAACTACAGTTCAACTGCGGGTCGTCGGGTGCAAAGCAGGCAAGAACTGCTTGTCTTCGTGAGCGTATTCCTCGATGGTTAAATTAAGATTTTAGCAAACGTTTTTCGTTCCTCCAGCAATTTGTCACAATAACACAACAGATGCAACATATCCTCAGGCGCCATGCCACATAAGCAACAGAGGGATCCAGCCTTATCCTTAAGCCAGTGTGGAAAATTGGCAGATACAAGTCACAGGCCCAATCTATACTTTAGTTTTTGAGTAGCCCAAGCCAAGATAGCTCTGTTGTGCTTGTGCAGAATAGGAGTTTAAGATCATCCATCCATGAGACCTTTTCGCAAGAGATGCTTTGTCTTCAGTCCATGAGAGATGTTTAATTGTTTTCTTTACCAATTTTTTAACCGTTATATGGTTAGTAGGGGTATTCCAGAGCTGTTGTAAGCCGAGCTTCGCCAGGCTGTCTTTCAGATACTTAGAGGATGGTGAGGCTGGGTTTCGCTCTAGTTCTGACCATAAATAATCGTTTAAGGTTCCCTTTTTGACTTTTCGGACTTTGTCCCAAACGGTTATGTACACCCCTGTCTTGCTAGAAGCTGTTTCTGGCCACAAAACTCAAGCCTAATTTGAGCCGGGGAGGTGTGTTTGGGCAGGCTAAAAATAATCCTATATGCAGCTGTTACTGTATTGCCCAAAATCGTTGCATCTCTGCCTCTCTGTAATTCACTCCCATAAGTAATTGTTGGCAGGAGCTTTGGTCGTATTACTTTTGACAGGGGCAGGAGAGATGGGCTAGTAAGTTTACTATTTAGTGCTTTTAAAGAAATTGCTACAGCAATGCCTTTACCTCTAATGCTAGCTTTCTGAATAGTAAACTGGCCACCGTTGTCAATTTTGACTACAGGTATTTATCCACTGACGTATCCTCAATACGGATATGGTTCCAAAACCAGGTGTAGGAATTTTTCCTTTTCTTGTTGATTGACATTGTCTGAGTTTTCTCCAGATTTATTGTCAGTTGATTTGCATCCAAATATCTCTGTGTTGCATCCACAAGGTGTTGCAGCCCTACTTTAGTATGGCTGATTAGGACTATGTCATCCGCATACAGTAGACTTGGCAATGTTAGCCCTCCTAATTTGGGTGCATGAGAGTTGCAACTATTGAGGATCAGTATATTGCCGAAACTGAATTTCTTGTATGTTTTATGCTCTCAAGACTTAACTTCATTTAACACTATGGCATAGCTGTGATGATCTTGTATCTTTTCAATATGTTTTTAAGACTTATATATATATTAGTTTGACCCTTCATCTGTAATAAACTCTACTTAACCTTACTTGCTGATGCCTGGTCTTTAATGGGTGGCCAAATGAGCTACACTGTAAGTTGAATTGTTTGATTGATATTAACTCCCCTTTACCCAGTGCCTAATTTGAGCTGGTGGTTTCTGGTGCTCTGCACTGGCACTTAATCACCAACACCAGCACTTATGACTGCTGCCACATGGGGGCACTGTTTGTGTAACTTAGAGATGTGCTGAAAAACAGTTGTTTATTAAATAAATATACTTTTTGTTTTTTTAACTTAATACCTGCTGCAGAAGCCATTCTTATAGCTTTGGGACCATGAATAGCCTGAATTGTCATTTTAGTAGCAGCGTGATGGTTATTAGTTGTGTTGACACTGTTATTAGCACCATGGGCAGAGTTAATAGTTGATGGAAGATGAGGTGGCCTCCTGACTAGAGCTCAGGCACTTATTTGTTGCAAATTAAGCACTGCCTTTACCTCTCAGGCAACTAAAAAAGATTAATTGCAGGATAAATGGTAAGACCAGCCTAGTGCATTAGCAAATGGTAGCAGAACGAGGACGGTTAGTTACTGAAGTAAGAAGAGTTAGAATATCCCATTCTAGATCAGTTCAGACCTTTCCCCAGTTCCTAGGGCCCATGTTTTGGTTTGGAGGATTGGCGGAGTAACAGTGGTTCAGGAGAGTGAGTGTCAATTGTGTTGCATGTTGCAGTAGTTTAGTGCTTAGCTAGCTGTGTTTTTGCAGAGATCGCATGGTGCTTTGCGAAGATTTTCTGGATGTCGTGTGAGTGTGTCGCTTAGTGCGGAGAAGTTGAAGTTGTGATTGGGACCGACATAGCCTAATGTCCCCGAATGGCATTAAAAAGTGTTGAATACACTATATTGTAATTTTCTGCTATGTTTTGTAGTGCTTGTTGTGAGATGTTGTCGATGCACAATTGAGACAAGGACATTTATCTTTGTGTGCATGTGAGATGTGGTTGGTATAGTGAATCTCAGCATACAGGGAGAAGCTGTACCAATCCGGGTGATACCCTGCATGTCGAGGTTACATTTGAGTATGAATCAGAATAGGATTGAAGGTGCTGTTTTGGGCTGATTATTGTGTGCTTGAATGCACTTGATTCTGTAGTTGAGAAGACAAAGTTATTTGTTGTAATTGCTTTTGTGTTTTGTTTTGTGTGCTTAGCATTGAGAAGAGAGGGTTTTTGAAACTGTAAATGAGGGCAAACTGCTGAGAGAAGTGAGATTGACAACACAGTGTACTGTGCTGATATTGGTCGATTAGTGTGGTGCCACACTGGTATTGGTTATGAACAACAGATGGGAATTGTGGATAAACAATTTTCCTGGTCCTAAACAAGATTCTATCTGTGATTATTTTGCTGAAAAATAACATGTTTTAAAGTCGTGCAAGACTTGTTCAGAGGAGATGTGACAATGCCTGTTAGCCAGGGAGAAGAGGCATCACCCAAAGATACCCCAGGTTGCTGTATGATGATAAATGTAGGGCTTCAGACATGTATTTGGCTTAACCAATGGCACAATCTCACAAGTAGGTGCACTGCCATTTCCGGGCCATGTTGCATTTAATTTGAGGATCATTGAAAATATGAGGAAGATATTATATGAGATGAAACCACCTCCTAGACCCCCACAGTTTGTAGCGCTTAAGGCTTCAGAGCATATGGCTCATGCCAAGGAATAAAAAAAGCATCAGGGAGGACCACAAAAGTACTTATGCTGACGATAGGTGGGATGCTGAACAGAAGAAATGTAGAACTGACATGATAGAGAGAGTCATATTATCCCCTGCCTTAACAATCGAAGAATTTGTGAAAGGGAAGAAGAGAAGTAAAGGAAAAGAGAGAAAGCCTAGGAAACAAGATGATATGAGTGAGATAAGTGATAGTGATTCTAGTGACAGTCTCTTGAATGCATTGTTGTCAGACCACCCATCTCTATATAATGAGACCTGAGTGTAAGAAGGAAGTGGCACTGGTGTTTGTTAGAAACTTGGAGTGGCTACTGCACCAGTAAGCATAAATTCTAATTTAATTGGAGTCATACCAGTGAGCGTGAACTGCAACCTGATGGGAGAGAGTTTAGGGATTTGTGCCCCTGTTAACTTCACAGCACTTAATGCGAGAGATGCTCTCACTGTCCCAGTCACATTTGTTCCTGTGGTTCCTATATATAAACCTGGTTCGACAGGAAATACAAGACATAATTTGACTGTCCCTATTGGACTGAATGCCCCAGGTAATACTCCTGTGATTCTGAATATGGGAGGATATATTTCTCTGATTCCAACAAATGTGCGTTCTCCTTGTGCTGTGAGTGCAGATTCAACTTTGAATCAGATGTCATTTGGCCCCATAGGGTAATTCCAGAGACTGCCAAATCTGGTACACCGGTTTAGGAGCCACCCCTAAATTCTAATCGTAGCACCCCAAAGAAGGGACAGTATCTAATGCCCCTATAGTGCAACATGGTTTTAGTGCTCATGAATTAGATGAAGCTTCACCGTTCCCCTTTGAGTGAAAGTGGAAACTCAGAATTGAGTCAAGAAATGACTCAGTCAACAGTGAGAGTAGATTTGGTGGATGTGGCTAAATTAAAGTTAGGATTGGATGAAATGATTAGTGGAAATATTGAATTGGCTCGATTCAATTCCTCCCAAGAAAATGAACTTGTGTTTATGTGTAAGCATGTTACCAGACGTACAAGATACGTTTATGACAAATTATATGAGTTTGCTCTGAAATATCAGGTTTATTTGAATGGGACCAAAACCTTGCAGAAGAACTACCACGTATGTTTTAATGAGGGGGACATAACCTGCATTTGAACATCAGTAATGAAAATACAGATTAGAGACATGTTTCAGAACATTCGATAATGGAGTGAGCTACATAACTGGGAAGGTAAATGGGTAAAAAGAAAGACCCAAAGAGACCTACTAGAGAACTACCACCTTCTATAGAAGAAGGAGCAGGTGCTTCAAATTTCCCCTTGAGGAAAGTGCCCAGCGGAGGTTACGTTCATGTGCCTTGGAGTAAAAGGGATCTTGCATCATTCACAAATGATTTTCCAAAATTGAGAGAAAAAACAGTGAGGTGGTACAAGCAGGTTGAGCAGTTTGTGAAAATCTCAAAGTTCTTGTGGGTTGATCTGAATGCTTTGTTCCATATTGTGCTCCAGAGTTATTTGTGGTCAGAATGTAAACATCCACAGAATGGCCAGAGAAGGAGCCACAAATAAATCCAGTGATTAAAGGTTCATCACCCTTGGTGATCGAAAAAGTACCAGCAGGTGATGACATTTCTAAAATCAAAGGTATTGCCCAAAGACATTGATTAGGTCAAGATTGATTGGAGGACTCAAGAACACAAAGAGTCAATTCATGCCTAGTGTGATTGGATTGAGAACTGAAATTAGCATGATGATCAGTAGGGTTTGATTTGTTGCAGAATAAATTGGTTATGAGATCCTTTGGTATGCAAAGCATTGTAAAGGTGAAATAGAAATGAAGAAAAAGAAAAGAAAAGAAAAATTGATGTTTACACAAATTAAAGCTGCTCTGGAAACCAGTCAGAATCCACCTTTTTTGTTGAATGTTGCTCCTATGCAAGCAGTGTATCAGCAGGGAGCTACTGTGATGCAAGGTGGAGGTATATTCCAACCACAAGGTAGAGGTTGTGGTGTTCTGATTGATCCATATACTGGGAATGAGGTAGCTACTTTGAAGAAAAGCAACCCTTGTCGCTATCGCAATAAGTTAGGCCATTGGAAGCAGGAATGTTGGCTTATTCCTGCTAATCAGGTTTAAAATTCAGGGCTTCTACAGCCCCCAGACTAATAACTCCCTGCAGTCACAGAATGTGCAGAGACTGAGAGTACTGAATTTTAAAGTGCCTCACGCTCCATTAATGCAAGTCCACAACTCCCGATGCCACAGCAAAATGCAAATGGCCCAAGATTCAAATTCTAACCAAGTTCCAAATATGAATCAGAATGCCTTCAATGAATCAATCAATAAATGAATCAATCAATCAGGGAAGTGTAAGTGCGCTACTCACTCGTGAGGGTCTCAAGGCATTAAGGGGGAGGGGCGTGCTGATCCTTTCAGCCGAAGAGCCAGGTCATGAGGGTCTTCCTGAAGGTGTTCAGGTTGGGGGCAAGTCTGATATCTGCTGGTAGCTCATTCTAAGTTCTGGCTGTGAAGTGGGAGCCTGCTGTGACTCTGTGGGTTCGTGGGGTTTCAGCCAGTGCGAGGTTGGCAGACCGGAGGTTTTTTTTGGGTACGTGGAAGTTTATTCTGTCGTTGAGGTATTTGGGTCCATTGTTGTTTAGGCATTTGTAGGCGTGGGTGAGGATTTTGAAGGTCATTCTCTTCTCCTTGGGGAGCCAGCGGAGTCTTTGCAGGTGTTGGCTGATGTGTTTGTTAAGGGGGATGTCGAGGACAAGTCTGGCTGCGGTGTTCTGTATGTTCTGAAGTTTGCGGAGAAGGGACTTGTTGATGCCGGCGTAGAGCGCATTTCCATAGTCTAGTCTTCTGGTGATGAGCGAGTGTGACTGTCTTCATTGCCTCCAGGGGGGATTCATTTGAAGGTCTTTCGAAGGATGTAGAGGGTGTTAAAGCAGCTGGAGGTGACGGTGTTGACTTGTCTGTTCATGGTGAGGGATGAGTCGAGTATGATGCCATGGTTTTTGGTGTGGTCTGAGCGGATAGGTGGGTTCCCGAGGGGGATAGGCCACCAGGTGTTGTCCCATACTGAGGGGGTGGTTCAGAGGAAGAGAACTTGTGTCTTTTCAGCGGTTTGTCACCCAGACTGCAACGTCTTCTATACCTTTTTGGAAGTTTAGTTTTGCGGTGGTGGGGTCTCTGGTGAGGGAGAGGATGAGCTGGGTGTTGTTGACGTAGGACATGATGTTGAGGCCGTATTTTCGGACGATGGCTGCGAGGGGGGCCATGTAGACGTTGAAGAGGGTCAGGCTCAGTGATGACCCCTGGGGGACTCCGAAGGTAATCTCTGTGGGGCGGAGAGGAAGGGCTGTAGTCTGATCCTTTGGCTTCTTCCGGAGAGGAACGATCGGATCCAGTGCAGGGCGGTCCCTTGTATGCCAGCTTCGTGTAGTCTGGCGACTAGAGTGCGGTGAGAGATGGTGTCGAAAGCAGCGGACTGATCAAGGAGGATAAGGGCTGCTGAGTGGCCTTGTTCCAGGAGGGAGCATACGTCGTCTGTGGCATGAGAAGGGCAGTTTCGGTGCTGTGGTTGCTCCAGGATCCGGATTGGGATGGGTCGAGAACGGCATTTTCTTCGATGAACCATGTCAGTTCCCTGTTGACAGCTTTCTCTGCTACTTTAGCTGTGAAGGGGGGGATTGAGATGGGTAGGTAGTTCTTGTGGTGTTGATGGTCCGTTGTAGTCCAGGCGCAATGGTGTCAGCAGCTCTGTGGTAGATTTGCGGGGGCAGGGGTCGGTGAGGGCTCCCGACGATTGAATGCTTTTCATGCTCTTGGTGGTGTCCTTGTTCATGATTGGAGTCAAGTTGGTGATGGTGGGTTGGGTGGTACATCTGGGGGGTGGGGGGCTGGCAGGGTCGTCTTGCGTGGGGTTGCCAAAGTTATTGTAGAGTTTTCTGATCTTGAGGTGGAAGAAGCTACAAGCTTGTTGCAGAGGTCCTGGGATGGGGTGATGTCTGTGGCTTCGCTGCGTGGATTGGTGAATTACTGGATGATGGTGAAGAGTTCCTTGGAGTTGGTGGCGTTGGTGAGGATTTTGCTGTGGATGAAGTTCCTCTTGGTTTTTCTGATTTGGTTGTGGTAGTTTGTCATGGCATCCTTGTAGGTGGGGTAGTTGTCGGTTGTCTTGGTGTTCCTCCAGGTCTTCTCCAGGTATCTGCAGATGCGTCCTGCTTCTTAGAGATCTGTGGTGAACCAGGCGGCTTTCCTGGGGTGTTGTTCACTGGCGTTGCCTAACGGGGAGAGTTTGTCTGCACAGTTGGATACCCAAGTCTGGAGTTCTTTGGCTGCGGAGTATGCGTTGGGTGGCCAGGCAGGGATTTCTCAGGCAAGGGTGGAGCTCACTTGCTCGTCAGTGACCTTGCTCCAATTCCTTTGGGGTGGGCCGGGGGGAGGTTTTGGTGCCTTGGGTTTGTTGACGGTGAAGTGAATGAAGGGTTGGTCAGTTAATGAAAGTTGGGTTGTGTGGTTGAAGTGGACGCTGTTGCCTGTGGCGAAAATGGGATTGAGGGTGTGTCCTGCTCTGTGTGTGGGCATGGTGATGAGTTGGTTGAGTCTGATGTAAGCGAGGTTGCCGCAGAGGTTGGTCGAGTTGTGGTCGCTGGGGTTATCTAGGTGGAAGTTGAGGTCTCCAATGAGTATGTAGGTCATTGATGCAATGGCGTGGGGTGGGGTGAAGTTGGTAATGGTGATGGCGAAGGGTGTCCGGGGGCCAGGAGGTCTGTAGATGAGGGTTCCTTGGAACGTGGTGTCAGGCTGGTCCGGATCTGGAAGTGTAGGTGTTTGGCAGCGGGAAAGGTTTAGCTGGAGGTGGGGAGTCAGAGGGTGTTCTTGTGGACGATGGCAAGGCCCCCTCCCGGGTGGTTGGGGCAGTCCTTCCTCTGGATCTTCTATCGCTCCGGAATGACAGTGTTGATGTTGGGGTCTGAGGTGGCTTTGGTCCAGGTCTTCAGAATAATAACCCATTCCAACAGTATCCCAAGTTTGATACATTCGAGAACTATGGCTTCAATAAGTCCACCTCCCAGTGCTTGAGGGGGTAGGACATTTGTGTGCTGGACATAAGTCTTGGAGGTAGACCAGAGTGGTCCATTTGTAGATGGTGAGGTAAATGGCCACTGTTTCATTTTTGATTGACACTGCTGCTATCCACTCTATTGTTAGAGCAGTGGAAGTTCCAAACCTACCCTCTCTGGAAAGAGAATCCAAGTTGTAGGAGCCACAAAGAAGAAAATGTTGAGCCCCATAACAAGAGGAAGTACTGGTGAAGATAGGGCCATTTGAGGAGAATCATCAATTTGTGATATGTGATTTGAGTCCTGTGAATCTGTTGACACAGGATTTGTTCTGCCAGTTGAATTGTACAATTTATTGCACGCCATAAGGCATAGAGTTTCAGACTCATTGTTAGGACGCTGTTTTTAAATTGGCCAATCAGAGCTGAACAATTGAACTATTTACTATGATGAGAAGTGAAGGGTTACCTCTAAATCCTAAAGACACAGGGAAGCTGGAAGTTTGGGGTTTTTGCATGAAAGGACATTGGACGCATCAAAGGAGTTAAGCCTGTCTGTATACAAATAATGCCCAATCCTAAGTACCTGAGAACCCCAGAATACAATCTGACTCATGAGCCTATTGCTGGGTTTACTCCAGTGATTGAGTCAATGATCCAACAAGACATTTTAAAGTAGATTATGGGGAGTCCATGTATTTCAAACATCATGGGCTCACAGAAGCCTAGTTTTAAGTACTGCATAGTTCAGTGTCTCCAAAAGTTAAACACCATTGTAGTTCTCTGTTGCCCCGTAGTACTAAATACAGCAGTGGTTTTGTTTCAGCTCAATGTGAGGCTGAGTGATGCACTATCATTGATCATTGCCAGGCTTTTTTCTCCATACTGTTGCATGAGGACAGTCAGTTCCTCTTTGTCTTTTGGTTCGGCAACCATGTTTTGTCATGATGCTGACTCTCACAATGGTATAAGGCGAGTCTGTCCATTTTCAACCAGTTCCTTTAAAAGAGTCTGGAAATTTGAGAGTTGCCTACAGTTTTAGGAGTAGTTGAAGCTTCCTGGCTTCAAGGAGTATTCTTCACACAAATAGCCGAATTGATTGCTCTTACCAGAGCCTGCAGTTTTTAGACCAGCCGAAGGTGCCAATTTTCACTGATAACCATCATGGCTTTGGTGTCATGCATGACTTTGGAAAGTTATGGTCCCAAAAGAGATCATTTACCTCTTCAGGGTCCCCATTAAGAAATGGTGAGCAAGAGAGGAAACCTCTTGACGCATTTCAAATGCCTGCCCCAAGTTGCGGTCGTGAAATGCTCTGCAAACCGCGGTGGAGATGACTTTGTAACAGTGGGCAACAGGTATGCTGAAGTTGCAAAGTATTTTGCTCAAAATATTTGTACCTGTAATGGGGAGAATACAAATGAGAGAACAGATGATACCAACTACAACCTTTTTTTAACAAGTGCTGATACATGGGAGAAGTTAAAGAGACTTCAGGAAGAGGTGTCAAAGACAGAACAGTGAAGTTGGGTCAGAGCAGGTTGTGTTGCAAGAGATGATGACAATTGGGTATCAGGAGATGGAAGACCTATGTTGCCAAACATTCTTTTGCCACCAATGGCTGAGCATTATCACGATCCTGTTCATTTCGGTAGGGATGCCATGGGTCGATTGTTTAGATAGAATTGGTTTAACACCAGATTCAGATTGATGGTTGAGTTATTGTTCCATTGATGTGTTGTTGGGTGTTGTCAACAGAATATTGTAGGGAAGAGTACCACAGTAATACTCAGTAACACTAAGCCACATAAGGAGATGAGATGGTCCATTCAACAGGATGCAGTTGGATTTTATTGGGATGCCTAAATGCGACGGGCTGAGGTATGTCCCGGTTATTGTGTGTATCATTTCAAGAAGGTTTAAAACTTACCCAACCAGGAGAAATAACAGTATTACAGTAGCTAAACTATGTTTTAGAGAGTAAATGTAAATGTAAATGTAAATGTACAGGAATTTATATAGCGCAAATCACCGAGCGGTTTCTAAGCGCTTGCTTAGGGAACCCGTCCTGGTATTCCCCTGTGAGATAACCCCGGCAGGGTATCCGCAAGGTGAAAGCCAAGCATCCCGCCGCGAGGGGCCGTTGTGGAGATTAAGCAAGCTATTGCCCAGAGTCACAGAGTGTGAACCCGTGAATGGAGTAGGCACCAGAGCGAGAATTTTCGAGTCCATGGACATTTTTAGGACTCACGACCCGCCGAGCCGGGAATTGAACCCTGGTCCCAGGCTGATCTCTGCTTCCAGGTCTGCCTCCTCTAACCAGTGAGCCACACTTCACCATATTTCAGTTTCCTGACTTCCATAGAGGGGGAACAGCCATGACAACGCGGGGATTACCCCGCACTGCCAGTACAACACGGGGATTACAACGGAAGTCATTACAACGACTTCCGCTGGAGGGCGCTGTTGGATAGGGAATAGTTTAATTTTCTATCCAACACCTTCCCTCCTGTCAACGTGGGCTGGAGTTGGAATAGAAAATTAAATTATTCCACTATCCAGCGCCTTCCAGCGAAAGTCGTTGTAACGACTTTCATTGTAATCCCCGTGTTGTAATGACATGAGGGGTAAAAGCCAGCGTTGTAATGCCATACAACCCCATAGAGTCAGACCGAGAGACATACTTCAATAATGAAATCCTGAGAATTTAATGTGCATCTTTATGAGTGGAACAGAGACTAGATTGTATCTATCAGCCGGAGGCTTTAGGTCTAGTGGAGCAAAATAATGACACAGTGAAATCCAGAATATCAAAAACATGTGTTTCCACATCCTTGAAGTGCCCTGATGCTTTGCCTCTTGTGTTGCTGAGTCTCCGCAGTCTTCCTGATCGGAAGACAGGATTGTCCCCCCATGAAATAACCATGGGCAGAGCAATGAGACTACCAGCAGTACCTGCAAGTGCTCTTGTGAACATTACCTATGAGATGATTCTTGATTACCGCAAAAGATTGGCTGATGTTGTGCCTTCTGTGTCTTTTCAGGTTGAAGCTGCCACAGTCCTGCCTTACCAGGAGCAGTGCCATGACATCAGTCGCGGTGAGTGGGTCTTGGTGAAGAAACATGTGAGGAGGAGTTGTTTGGAGCCCGCTGGCATGGCCCTTACCAGGTAATCCTAGTAATCCTAGGTAATCCTGTGAAATGCATTGGTCACCCCAACTTGGGTGCATGCTGCCCGCACTTGCAGAGTTCCAGATCCCCTTGATGATGTAACCGCACGTCTCCCAGAAGCACCAGTGATAGTTGAGCGAACTTGGGAGCAGGTTGGTCAAGCTCTAGGGGACCAGAAAGATTGTGAAACAGCATTTGTTCAGCCTTAGAGGGTCTTGATGAGTCAACAGTTGGAGTTGAAACAGGAGAGGCTTGTGCTGTGGTGGCGACTGAGGCAGATCTTGATGCCGATGAAGTGCCTAGTGCTTTAAAACCACAAGTGGCAGGTGGAGAACGTTGGCTGAGAAGTCAAGAGAGAGGGAGACTGAATCTACCAGATGAATGTGGGCTCCAATCTTTTCCGGAGGATACTGAGGATTCTGATTTGAGTGAAGTAGAAGGTGAAGGACTTTTTACTAACAAGATCCAAAAGAGCTAGAGTGCCTGGTCAGAGGTACTCATCTCCTGAATGGGGATACTTTGCTGCCAATGACAGAGAGAGAGCTCTGGGACTTTTGGGGAAACAGTGCAGATCCAACTGAACCTCCCTGAACTGCACATTTTGTTCAAACTGCAAATTGAATTTGCTTTACCATGTAACAGACTGAGACATTCCATTATGGGTTTGATTATCAGTACATTTGTACTGTGCATTAATTAGAGACATTTATGTAGGTTTGTAGGCGAAGCATGAAGAGAACCTAGGCCCAAAATCTGCTGAAGGAGCGCTAGAGTGTCATTTAAAAAAACAAAACAAGAAAGGTGTTAAAGGAATTCTAACGAAGATTTTGTAGATAGATTTCGGCACATTCATTTGAATGTTGCTTTACAATTTGCACAATTGGTAACTGACAGAGAAGACTCTGATGTTGCGATATTCCACCTGACAGACTGATTTTAGAGAAGTAATGGAAATTAACCATAACCCCAGTAGATGCATTTACATAATAGGGGGAACATTAATAGTTGAAGTTGAAGTACTAATTGTTTTGCTTGTAGGATTATTCCCACTTACATCTAGTTCAGTGGAAGATAAGCCCTAGGTTGCCCCCAAACTCTGCTGATAATAGTCAGTACTCGCTTAATGACAAAGAACTCTATGTAGATGTATCTGGAGGAGATTACTCTTTAAACACTTATGCTAAATTGCTTTATTAATATGTTGACACTATGGATGTGAAGGACTTTTATGTCTTTATGCAGTTACCCGCATCAGTTGCAGAAGGTATCCCCTAGCACCATACACCTTTAAAGTATGGTGTCACTTGTAGGTTGTTGCTGAGCCTTTTCTATGGACAGGGTCTCTTTCAATATTTTTTTTCAAATTATGATTTGGTCCTTTCAGAAGAGCCTTTATTTAAACAGTATAATAAACATTCCTATTCCAAAATCACTGATACAGCTAAAAGGTATTTAACACCTGCCATGACACTAGATGCTATCTATGCTCATAGATATAATTGAACTTGCGTATTTACAAATGCTGAGAAGAACTGTATAAACCTGATGCAAGATAGGAGGAGGGAGGTAAAAGTTAAAGCAACAATTCTAATTAGGTTACCTAAGTGGACTAAAAAAGAGTTTGACCATCAAGCAGCAGGAAATAAAACTGCATTAGCTTTAGATTGGCAACATAAAGGCAAATTGTGTGTGAAGACTGACAAGAATGAATATGACATTCTATTCATGGGAACGAGTGAATAGGACCACACACTTGAAGTTAGAGGATATTGGGAACTATTTTTAGATGGAAGCAATCCTGCGATTCCTGGAGTTTTTTATATTTGTGGAGAGTATGCCTACTTCAAATTGCCCCCAAAATGGTATGATACAGGCTATTTATGTGTAGTCTTTCCAAAGATTTATCATGTGGAACATTTTGATGATCCTGTGTGGGAACAGAATTCCAGACCCAAGCCAGGAGCTAGTTCTGATGAAATTCTAGGAGATATTTTGAGTGCAATGATCCCTATATGTAGGGCTGATACTGAATGAAACGAAGATTATAAAGTTGTCTACTGTAAATGGAAAGTTGTCCACTAGTAATCTTTATTGATTATTATACTGAAATGATAGCCATAAGAGCCATTGTTTTGCAGAACAGACTTGCTTTAAACATCCTTCTGTCAAAAGAGGGTGGATTCTGTGAGATGTTAAAGGTCCAGCAATGCTGCACCTACATCCCTGACAACAGTACAGACTTGAGAAAATACATAAAGAATATCACTGATCTAACCAAAGATTTGATGGAGTTGGAAGCAACAAGTGCCTCGGAATTAATTGGAAGAACATTTGCTTAAGTGGGCAAATGGTTTGGAAATCTGGGAAGTGGAGTTTTTGTGATAGTCATCTTTTGTGTGATATTCCTAGTGGCGACCTTTAATGGATATAAGTGCAGAAAAACAAGAGTCTAAACAAAAAATGATGAAAACTACAAGGCTTAAACTGGTCCATCTGATAAGCACTATACGTTGATTCTTATATCTAAATTTGCCATCAGAGGGGGACTGGAAAAACACAATCCAAGCTCCACCTCTATATGTTACGGAAGAATGATACTCACATGCATTAGCATAATATATTTACTATGTGCCCTAACCCTCTTAATGTAAAGTGAATCCGCAAACATACTGCTGGAGTATTCTATCTGTAGAAAGTAGTCAAACATATAGGCGTATGCACTGATATTTACATTATGATGTTGCAAATTGTAGTTCTCTTTCACATTCACTTTTGAACATTTTGCGCTATACTGCACTTACTGGAATGTCATTCTTACGTATTCCTATTTGTATTTTCTATTTATTTTATAATTGTAGGTGCACCTATAATCAAGTATTTAAAGTGTACAGTGACTGTCTTACTAAGTTAGCTAAACCAAATGCCTTAATCATTTAGTCCGTCATGTTTAATCTTCAACGTGAAGGTTTTGCTTGTGTTGCAATGTTCTTACTTTACAGATGCGTTCACATGATCGTATAGTTAGAGAAATGCATATTGTCTATCAAAGATACAAAACAGAATACCACAGCACTCAAATCAAATTGTTCCAAATGAAAATAAGTTCCAAACAGTAAGGATTCCTCCTGAAGGCAGATGTTTTCTTTATTTTGTCCCACGGGTCTTGTTTCTCCAGTTTTCAGTATATGGAAGACAGCTATGTCCCAAAGGTCAAATTTCTCCTGTTCTCAGTATATGGAAGACAGCCATGTCTTCCATATACTGAAATCTGGAGAAACTTGACCGTTGGGACAAAATAAAGAAAACTTCTGTCTTCAGGACGAATCCCTACTGTTTGAATCCTATTTACACTTGGAACACTTTAATTTGAGTGCTGTTATATTCTGTTTTGTATGTTGGCGTATTGGGTGCCAGATTCCAACATGTGCTCACACCCCTGGTAGTAGCATGTGGAACTACCTCTTTAGCACCATCTCCCTAATCAACTGATTACATGTACTCAGTGTCTACTTATATGTCCACTAAATAGTGTATTGTTAATATGAGGTGTGAATTTCTTTCTACTACAACCTGTTTTCTGTTCTTATATGTAGATTAAAGACAGTGAGGTTAAGGAGGGGAAATGTTGGCAAAAATGAGAGGCTCTAACAAACTAAGAGAAGACTCCTTCCTATTCATGTCATACCAGAAGCATGGAGACATCCAAGGTCGTCCTTATGTTCAAAAAATAGGATTGGAACATTGAGTAAAATTGCCAATTTCTACTGTGAGAAGGTAGAACACTACTTGAGTCTATGAGGTGAAATTCTTGAATGTTCTGTGACTTTAATTTGTGTTCACACTGTTACTCTTCAGGGCAGATTTTGTTGAACTTTAAGGGGTACAGAGCCCTCTGCTTTTATTCTGTCTGTGTGGCTTTATGCTATGCTGACTTTAGATTTATTCATGGATAGACAGGAGGATCGAAACCTTTACATGGAACATCAAATCCTCTTTCTTATCTTCTGTAATGCCACAATAGAATTACTTGCATGCTTTATGCTACTAAGGCTTAATTTCATTCTACGTTTTGTCATACCCGTGATGATCTTGTATATGCTTTTGCAATTTATATGCATCAGTTTGACACTCATTTTGTAATAAACTCTACCAAACTTTACTTACTGATTCCTGGTCCTTAATAAGTGGCCAAATGGGCTACACTGTAAATTGATATTAACTTCCCTTTACCTATCAGGCAGCTAAAAAAGATTAATCACAGGATTAATGGTGAGACCAGCTCATTGCTCTAGCATAAGTATAGGGACTGAAGAGTCATAAAACTGCACACACAATTTTTGAATATCAAACAATAGTAAACGTACATGTGAATGTAAGTTTACCTTTGTGAATCAAGCCCTTAATGTTGGGAACTCCACTGAAAAAAATAAAGCAGCAATAAGACAATACGATCTGGTGTAGGCCTCAAGTGAATATTTTTGCAGGAGTTCAAAGGCTTCACTTTCTGTTTCACTCTTTTTAATATCAGCGATTTTACTGATTATTGGAATGTTCTAATAGCTTTATAAACTTTTTCATCCACGTTAAATTAGTCATTAAAGAGTGTGGCTTTCATTGGAGGCCCTCAATGGCAGCTCAGACTTAGAACTTAGAAAGAGGGACTTTAAAATCTGTCCAGGTCCAGGCAATGGACTATGATTAACACAGACAAAAAAAGTGGAGAATTTGTGTATGGCTGGGCAAAATTAAAATTACACCAGCGTAATTGCAGGAATTCAATGTTACGCTTTTAATGCAAAGTTCCACCATACGCCGCGTCATGTAATTATGCACCATTCATGGTGAAATGGTGCAATTCGCAGTAATTTCTGGTGTCAATTTACTACAAATGCAGGAACATCTGGATTCAAGTGGTTGTTGTTTGCACTTGCTCTTGTTTAAATGTATTCTCACACCATAAATTGACGCAAGGATGCATTTCATGCTAAAATGTTTCCATGATTTTGTATAAATTTGCAAAGCAAATTAGACTAATTTCATACATCCCTCAAGGTTTAACGGATGCCTGCATTGGTTGTATGTAAATGAGTGGCTTAGAATGGAGAGTCTGTTTGCACTCAAAGATAAATCAAGTTTTACAAATATTTTATTTGTATTTTCATGAAATAAAAATACTAAAGTGCATGTTTTTAAATGTATTCAGTTTGCATCTAATCTGACACTTTGCATTTAAACATACAAAACCCTAACCAAAGGTAAATTTAAACTATAAAACAGATATTCAATCTCTGTAAGTATCATCACAGGCACATATTATAAGTAAATTATCCACTATTGCATCATAACCCTTAGATCATGAATATCACTAATCTGAAGTGCATTTATCGCTTAAAATCAAACTAATTGAAGTGCAACGGCCCAACAGCATGGAGTGTGAACACTTAGGTTCACTGGAGTGGTAAACCTTTTGGTCCAAGTGTGACTAAACGGACACCACCCCCTCCATGACCAGCATACTGGTAAGCCCTAAGGTCTAGGGTTTTCTACAAGAATAATTTTGAAAAACCCAGGTAAGACGCACCTGGGTGATTATGCTGTTTGGTGATGTACCCGCAATAGATGTACCCGCATTACCAAGATAATCAGACTAAGACTAGTGGCTGTCGTTGTATAGATCCTTTTACCCTGACAAATACCCCAGACCAGATAGGCTAATCATAGAGAGCAGAAACATGTTGGTAATTGACAGATGGGTTTGAATGATTGTGCTCTTCCTACCCGACGAGCTAAGTGTTTTAGCGATATGCAAAGTCCTCACAAATAAAGGTGACAACAAGGAACTTTGAGGGATTTTTTGATTTTCTGGATCCCACCAGGGGTGAGTAAGCTTTATGTAAGAACTCCCCCTTACAGCAAAGTCTTCGTGGAGTTTGAGTCCTCCCTGGTAGTACCATCTTACTGGTGTGGGGAGAGGATGCCGATGATAAAGCATGAAACTACTAAGGATGGTCTTCTCATTTTAATCTGACTCTCACCGAATCTAGTGGGAATAGAAACCCCCCCTGGGAATGCAGGATGAGGTCATATTTTTAAAGCAATTTAAAGCCGTGCAAAGTGGCTTTGCGTGGTTTCAGAAATATGACTTTCGGTTTGCGTTGTTCTTGCATCACTTTGTGTGGTGCAAGAGCGACGCAAAATGGGTAATAAATATGGCCCATTATGTCCTAAATATCACTCACAAAAATACTGCTCAGTTGGGTGCAGGTTTGTAACTTTTAACCCCAAAGGGTATATATGTTTGAAACAACATTTGAGAAATTATGTTCATGCCAGATGACAATTTGATTATGACATTCTGGTACCATACCACAAGAATCTAAAACACATTTTGCTATGATAACACTTTGTGCTAAAGGATGAGTAAATTAAGATATCTGTATTGTGCACCTTGCTGCAAAGCCTTTTGTCTGGGCTGTGCCTCTTTGTGCAACATTTAGAATACATTACAGTTAATCTGAAATGGGACTACAGTAAGGAAGCTCATTTCTCCAAGACGGGACTCGATTTCTATTTTCAAAGTAACTGCACAAGAGGTGCAGGAATACTGCTTTCCAGGGTTTCTCTTGAAATTTCCCCAGGGTTACAAAAAAACTCTGCGAAGTTACGCGAGTGGCAGCATGCAGTGCGAACTGTAGTTTGTGCTAGTTTTCCTGCTACTCGGGTAGAAATTCTACCCGAACAGCAGCTCGCGCTAGAGAACTTACCGTTTGCAAACTTACCTTTTGCAAGCACGAGTGCAGTAAAAAATCTGCAGCACTACGCGGAGCGGAGTTTTCTGCACTCTGCGAGCTCCGCGGAACGCGCAGTGCAGAAAACTCCGCAAACTCCATGAACAGAACGGAGTACACCGCCCAGACCTGGAAATGACAAAACATGGGGAATTACAGTTGGATTCAGGTGTGGAAATATTTTCTTCCATAGTAATTCCCTGTTTCTAAGAGCACCTTAAATGTCTAACTTGAATACAGTGGTGTTTCCACATTCTGGATTTATTAATTTTCACAACAACTGTAGTAGTACATTTTGGAATAAAGATGTGTGATCTATGTCATTATTGAACCCTCAGTGGTAACATGTTTCACATGCAAACTCCACCAAAAGGCAGTCAAAACAAACCATTGTTGATGAATAATCTGTAATTGAACGCGCAAATAGGGACAGCCTACAGAAAGAGCTGGACTGGCTAATAAACCAATCTCTCTTATAAAACTCTTGTAGGCAAAAAGCACAAAACCTAAAAATAATCCATAGAATATTAAAAACAATTATGGGAGTCATTAGAAGTCAGTGAAACTTGCAGCAAGCAGCAGAAAGGGGACCCTTTCTTAATGCAGATATAAGTTTACCCTGCATACTGTCTGCATTGCAATTTGTCAATAGGTCTCTTAGCAGTTTGCAAATGTAGGCTTTTATCATAGTCCAGCGAGATCACCATGACGGCCATCACTAGACTGTGAAGATTGGCAGGGGCCATGTTGGAAACCCGTTTAAAACTAGATAGACAAAAATTTTAGTTAAGTAATGACCTTTTCAGCTGTAATCAATTTGGTATTGTAATCTGATGAAGTCAAAATTTCAGGAAATTAAGACATACTGTATCCCCTTATTTCCTTTAGTGATTGTATAGGAAACTAATCAAAATGCGACTTCTCAGATTTTCATTTGTGAGGTAGTCTAGTTTGTTTTCTTCAAGTGAACATGAATTGTGATGGAAACCTGTGTCCAACATACTGTGACTGCAATAATTAGGGAAAACTAGGGAAATGGTCTTCTAGCAACAAGTACTAAGTGCCCATGAATATCGAGATAATAATCTTGATAGTACCAGTGCATAATTTGTAAAATTTATAGTGCAGGTGCTCAAATCTTTGATGAAGGCCACACCTATTTTTTAATGGCTCCATCCACTTCCTACACTGGCTCCACCCACTTCCTCAACTGGCTCTGTGAAAAGTGAGATTTTCAATGTAACCTTGTTGTCCTATATATTAAAAACATCGCTCAAAGTTGTTGAACAATTACAGATGTGTAATGCCCTGTTTGGGAGCATAATTTAGCCCCCAGTATGCTCTCCCTTCTTGCTTCTATTTTTCTCTCTAAATCTCACCGCCACGCCCCCTGTCTACCTCTAACTCTCATTGCCCTTACTTTAGTTTCTCTCTAGTCTACCTATCCCTCCCTCAACACCCTTTCTATATACATTTCCTTCTCTCTTCACCCATCTCTTGCTCTGTCATCTCTCTCTTGGTATGTGACCTCACTGCTCACCCCTCTTTAATACATCTGTCTCTCTCTCTGCTTCCTCCCCTTTCCTTCCTAAGTTATTTCTCTCCTCCCTCTTGCTACCATGCATCTGTTCTGCGTGGAAGACAGAGTATAGAAAAAGTTACCAAACGTAAGTCTTTTTTTGTTTCTGGCACCCACACGTCGAACACCGAGGACCAACAATCATAGACACCACAGCAAATCAGAGCTTTCAGCATCCCTAAATGTGTTTTCCAACCTAGTCTAACATCTAAGCCAGAACCCGACCTGATGCAGACATCTTTGCATTTCCTGCCAGGTACCTTGGAAACGTAACTGTAAAGGAACTCATCACAAGCCAGGCAGCCTGCTTTCTTATGCTTGCTACTCCACCAGCCACTATGCATTGATCCCTTAGGTACGCACAACTACCTTCACAATCTTCTGTTTCCCAAACCTCCACAAGGTAATTCCCCTTTCTACCTCACTAACCACTGATGTGCTTTTTATAACAAAATTAGTGCGCAACATGCTCCTAAGGAGACACTCTTTTCTGCCTGCCCAAAACTCCAGACCTCTACTCCTTTGAACACCAAAGCTTCTATCAACATTCCAACAGCATTACAGCAATACAATGCGTAGAGCAGTGGTCATCACTGCCCCCACCTGTATCATTACACAGCACCACCTTACAGCACTACTTCTGAGATAACAGTCGGGGAAACACAATGGCTGCCACAGGAACACAGCAGTGGCAGCTTAGTTTGGCTTTTATGGTGCTCCTGACTCAAATGCAACATGAAGTTGTATGCCTGATGAAGCAGCAATTGTTTCTTTACATTTGGTCCCTCCCTCAGCTCCGCTTCCCTCCCCCCTCCCTCCATACAAGTGTTGCACACACTGCAGCCTCAGTGATGCCTCTAGTTTGCCCCTTACCCGGCCCCACCTACTACCGGGCACACTCTGCGGCCTCAGCCAGCGGTGATGTCTCCCTGCCCTCTGAGAGTGTTGCCCGGGGCGGGGCTACTCAGAGAGCAGGGCCGTTTGTAAACTTGCAACAACGCCACCACACTCGAGAAAGTGAAACCACCTGGATCGGGAACCTAATGCGTGCACGTCTGTGCGCACCAGTCACCAGCCACCATGTTTGGACAAGTCAGCAAGCGGCTGGGCGGGTAGGCTAGGGCGGCAGGGCCTAGTTTTACTTAAAATGAATGAAATATTGATGCATTGCAATGCAGGCATTGAATTTGCATCCTAGTGATAATCAGTCTCGTATCTTATGGAGCTGCCTCCCACCACGCCAGTAACCGGACCCTCATGCTACCAAAAAAAAATACAGAGTTGGGGTTTGCACGGTATTGGAATGGCTAGTAAGTTGGCTTAGCTTAGCTCAGTAGTTTACTAACTCACTGTTTTACTTAACTTCTTACTGTTGCTCGTGGTGGGCGGTCCAGCTCAGTGAATTACTGACTTTTTACGAATAGGCGGCCTGGTGCACTGCTGCTGCTGTTTGCTACCAGAACCAGACAGTCCTGCACATCGATGCCTGCCTGCACACAGGTTGCCCTGCCCTTAGGCTCAACATCATCGTCTGTAGGGGGTCGGGCAGCACCGGCCCACCGATGACTCATGGATGATGTCCTGGTTAGCAGTGAGCAGAGCTGCAGTGGTTATGCTTGGGCGTGGCGTGGTCATGTGAAACAAATCAGCGTGCACTGTGCGTACAGCCCCTACCCCAGTACCCCTGCATCAGAACAAAAATCCAGCCCGTGCCTAATGCCACAATAAATCAGTGTGTGTATGTCTGTCAGTATGCAGTACTGCCACCCTTGTGTGTGTACTGTGGCCCACGCCCGCCCACCAGCAAGTGGTAACACTGCAACATGCACGCACAGTAAACTGCCACCAGCCCCACTCACTGTGTGAATTGTGAAGTAAACTAAGGGCTACAGCCGCCATGATCACAACATAATTTATTATCTTACACGGCACGACAGGCAGCCTCAGGGCAGGGCAGCTAATTAAGAGAAGTGTTAGTCATCTCACACACAGCCACAACCAGTCACTGTTAACCGCTCTGACCTGCATTGAACACGCTGAGGCTGCACCCACCGAGTACAGAGTAAATAGTTACGGTAAATTTAAAACAACATCAATGTGTATGTGACGCACGTGTGAGATGCGTAGACCCGGCTCTGCCAATTAAGTGCCGTTGCTAAGCACCGGAAAGCACTGGCACAAATTAAGCACTGGATAGTACCAAATATCAAGGACACAATATCGAAGGACACAATAACAATGGACAATATAGAAAGGTAAGTAAGTATAGATTTTCTATGCCTAAGTCCATATATATATACCTTGCCAATGAGTATATCTTCCACTTATATACATGTGGAGTTAAGAAAAGTTAATTCTATATTTCATTTATATCCACTTACCTTTCAATATTTTGTTCCTTGATGTTCTGTCCCCGATATTAGTATATCTCAATTTTTGTAGCCTCGATTTTGAATACTACAATCCTGAGTGAATCTTTTAAAGTTGGACGGCAATGGAAAATCTTCTGATTTTCGAAAGACTAGGAAAGGAAGGTGTCAACCAGGTGGTGGTGGCGTAAAGACTCAGCAGCACTGCATATTATAGTTGTCCAAAAACTACTGAGCATGTTCAGCTTAATGCAATGGCCTCTGATGCCCTGTAAGCTGCCTCCCCTTGATATATTTAACAATCTGATCAGCATGACAAGCAACAGCAGAGTATGATGGTAGCCTATAATGCCCCCCCTCTCTGCACTTCTAATTATGGCACCTTGATTCCTGCCACTCTCTTCCTCCAAGATTTGGTGCGTGAGAGCTGAAATGGCAGTGAAGGGTAGCAATGAAACCCAAACTCACAGCTTAAGTTCAAATGTGCGATTTATAATTACAGTCCTTTTCATTCCTATAGTAGGTGGCACATTCTGAAAGCAAGCTAAATAAGCATATGGAATGCTATGCCGATCCGGTTTTGAATAGTTCAAAGCCTCAGCCTCTTCCAGCTGGCATTTGTATTCCTTTACCTGCTGGCGATGGTTCTCATCTCCACGGCCGGGCCGCCATGTGCAAATGTTAACGACCAAAGTGCCCTGAAGCATTGAGATGGAACTCGACAGCATTCAGCCAGGCGGCTCCGTGTTGCAGCCTGCTTTACTTCTCTGCCTTAAATTCCATTTTTGCCGACGTTGCACCCGAAGGGCACCTTTCTTCTAAATCTCTATTTTTCCATTTTTCTACATTTTCATTTTTATAGATTCTAATTATCCTACATCTAAACATTACCTCTGTCATGCTAGCATTATTTGTAAATAGTATTAAATATAATTTTTGGTTATTATTGTTGATAGGTATTATTTTTCCGCTGCCACTGTCCTGATGAGGCCTACTTGATTAAGGCCGAAATGCCTCGACCCCCATGACACAGAGGAGTCCAACAAAAGTGGATTTGTATAAAATAATTGTGTACATGTTCTTGATAAGGAAGTGAGGGTGAAAAACTCCCTCAAATGTGTACAGGATTTCCTCGTTTTGGATTTACTCAAGTGACAGATGGAATAAAGCTGTTGATACATCCGCAAGTAAAAATAATTGGTGGAAAATATAGCTTGTATTTATTTGTATATATATATATATATATATCAATATATATATATATATATATATATATATATATATATATATATATATATATATATATATATGTATATATATATATATATGTATATGTATATATATATATATATATATATTATTCACCAATTGCCCTAAAGCTTCGGAAGGGCACTCAACAGGAAGCCAGCCTTCTGGCTTACATTTGCGCTCCTCTCGCATTCACGATAAAATTTCCTTTGCCTGACGCGTTTCGATGTTTGGCACATCTCATCAGCCGAACATCGAAACGCGTCAGGCAAAGGAAATTTTATCGTGAATGCGAGAGGAGCGCAAATGTAAGCCAGAAGGCTGGCTTCTTGTCGAGTGCCCTTCCGAAAGCTTTAGGGCAATTGGTGAATAATATATATATATATATATATATATATATATATATATATATATATATATATATATATAGTAGTATATGTGATTTATTTATGTTTGTTGCTTGTGATAAATGTGATGCATATGAATAAACTCACAACTACTCCTGGAGTCAGCATTGGTGGTATATAAATTAGAAATAAATAATAGAGATATGGTGCTCTATGATATGGATTAATTCTGTTTTCCCTAGGATAAATTATCTGACATATTGGTTCCTCTGCATCACAGTCTTGTTCCGAGAGTGTTTTCAAAACTTTGGCACTAAAACTATCAGAAATGAATTTGGTAATTCGTAAGGCAACGGACATTTGAATTCCAAATGAACATTATTACAATGTGTCCATCCTTTATTGCATCTTAAATACACAGTATAGTGTCCAGATATTGTACTAGATCCATCATGGAAAATAATAGCCACTGCTTTAAAAGTTCTTCCCGAAATTAACATTTGACTTGCCACAACATTTTTTATTTTGGTTTCCAATTTTCTTCCATCTGCTCTACAACTCTGTAGCATTAAATTGAAATATTGTCCAAATCTTTCTATAAATAATGTTGACAATATTTCTGATTTGCTGTGAGTACATTTCATATCTTGATTAGCTGATTTTACAAATTTGTTAAAAGACACTGTTTTGAAATCTGGTATTGTCAAATATATGAATCGTTCAGTGTCTGTTTCAGTGGTATAAACAAATTAACAGTCTTCACATTTATGATCCCATCTGTAACGTAGTCCAAACAGATTTTCAATTTGTATTCCTTCTTCTTCCAATACTGCAAGCATAAACATAAGAAATTCTTGAGCATCTTGTTGTACATTAAGTGTAAATTGTGAAGAACTAGAACATATATCCAAAAGATGCGGAATGCTAGAAGCAGTATGGATTTTACTTTTATTATTTTTCCATGTTTCAGAAATATAATGCAACAAAGACCAAATCTTTTCTCTTGATTTTCCTTAATTTGATGATGAAGATTTTCTAGAAAAAACACATCGTTCACAATTACATTAGCATAGTAGTTGATACCTGAACTTTTTTCATCAATAGTGTCATTTTCATTTTCTTTGCAGGCTCCACATTTTCTTGAATTGTTTTCTTCTTTCCAACCTCACTAGAGTATTTCTCATATGTTCATTTTGGATATACTACACACTTTTCATATATGGGATATTCACCTAAGTTAGGAGCATACAGTCTTCTTAACCGATTATACACTCTTACACAATTTGCATCTGCACTAACCTTTTACTCATTAAAATCAATCTAATACAATCAAGATAATGTTCTTACTCGAGACAATGCATTTTATGCCATAACCTCTTTAAACACTGTATTTTCAATGTTTACCAAAGCTCTATCCACACTTAAACCTTGAGATTTATGAATGTTCACCACATATGCTAAAGAAAGAGGAACATACAAGCCTTTAACAAGCAAAAGATGAATAGCAAAACTTCCAATCTGTTTTACCTCTTTAATCTAATCAAATTCATTCTTCAACAACTTTTCCCCTTGCTCCATTTACTAAACCTTTTTCTACATCCAAATTACACCATAAAATTACCCACCAGTTTTCACACACATATAAATTATTTTCGAAACCAGCAGTCTTAGGCATCGACTTTTCCAAAGAATCACATTTTGATTTAAATTTTTCTGATAGAATAATAGTAGCTCCTTCGTGTTCTATTTTATCAATGGCTTTAATTTTCATTATTTGTTGTTTTTCCAGCTTCAAAATTTCTTGATTGAATGTAGAACACTCTTGCAGTGTTGGTATTAGGCAAATTAAAGACTAAGGGGCACATTATGATGGAGGATTTTCCGCATCCCCCGGGCCGGCAGACGCCACCGTCGGCCCGGCGGATGCGAAAAATCCTCTGCGGACCCACCAAAGACCCACCGCCACAGTAGGATGGCCAGTGGGTCCTGGTTTAGGTCCGCTGCTTTTCCGCCGCGGTTGTCAACCACAGCGGAAAAGGCCTAATATGGTGGCGGTGTCTCTCAGAAACCGCCAGGCATATTAGGATGTCTGATTTTCAATGCCTTTACACAGCGGCATGTCCGCCGTGCAAAGGCATACGGATTCTTGTTTGGGGGCCCGTTGCGGGCCCCGCAGGGGTGCATGGGGGTTGGGGTGCACCTGGGGGGTACCATGGTACCCCTCTGCATTTGCGTGCACAGAGCGGCAGGCACCGCGCGGTGCCTGCCGCTTTGTGCATGCAAATGCACAGCTTTCAGTTTTAACATTGCGGCGGGTGCTGCTTGAAGCAGCACCCGCCGCAATGTTAATAATAGAGGATGTGACCGCCAGGGTGGCGGTCACATCCTAATTGGATAGGAGGGAACTCCGCAGGCCATGCGGAGGTTCCCTCCTCCTCTATGGTCGCGGACGGACTCAAGCCCGTCCGCGATCATAATGACCCCCTCAGTTTCTCCAATTCTTTTCTACATTATTTCAGGACCAATGTTTTCTCTTAAAAACAAGTTTGTAAGTAGCCAACTTTGTAAAGCTTCTTTACCATGTGTTGTCAAAACACCAATTCTTATGTCTTGAAGAATGCTTCCTTAATGTTCATAACTTGCTTGTCGCATATTCTTAATAAGTTCTTTATATTCAAAATGCGACCAAATGTTGACGTTTCCAATACTTCCCAAAGATTTCCTAGTGTCTTCATGCAGAAGTATTTAAAAAATTGGTCGCCATTTTAAGGGATAAAGTTTCAGTAGGTCGCAAAATACAATGACATTTTCCTCCAAATAAAACATCATTATCTGTTTTTAAAATCTGCTGCATTCTTAAATGTACAAAGGCAAGCATTATGTTTGTGACCATGCTAACCTCATCGATGATCAGAACATTCATTTTCTTTAGTACTCGTGAAACTTCATAACAAACTTCTCCAGATAGCTTGTGATATTCCAACTTATTTTCATGTTCAACTGGTAGCATCAGTAAACAATGTAATGTAATACCTTTAACATTGTGTGCTGCTAACCCAGTTGCAGCGGTTACAGCACAAGATAAATGGAATTCAGTAGTTTTCTGTAGGTAACTGGTCAAAACTAAGGGTGGGCGGGCGGCTACGCTCCGTGCACGGAGTGTGCGTAGTGCCGGCTTCTATGCATTTTGCGTAGCAGGCGTAGAATCCGGCACTACGCACGCTCCGCAGACGGAGTGTAGCTAGCCGCCACCCGCCTCCCTCCCGCCCTCCCTAAATACTTTAAATTAGGAGTGTAAAAGAATTAAAAGACACTTATCTTGCCCGCCGCTGCCCGCCGCGTCCCCGGGGCTCGCTATCTCCATTCTGCCGTCTTGTGTACTAATGCGCATGCGCATTTCTCATGAAAAAATGCGCATGCGCGGCCGCCCGCGCATGCGCATTAGTACACAAGACGGCAGAATGGAGATAGCGAGCCCCGGGGCCGCGGCGGGCAGCGGCGGGCAAGGGAAGTGCCTTTTAATTCTTTTACACTCCTAATTTAAAGTATTTAGGGAGGGCGGGAGGGAGGCCTGCGGTGCGTAGTGGGGCTACGCGGAGTGCGGAGGTGGGCGTAGTTTCTCGCCCACTTCACGTAGCTCCGCGAAGCCCCACTACGCCCAGGGTTAGTCAAAACTTTAATTAAGAAACTTTTTCCTATACCAGCTTGACCACTGATATACATTCGAATAGGTTTAAATGATGTGCAGTTGCATTCTTTTTTTTCATGACGTAAACATGTTTTGTCTGTTGCGTAACTTGCTGATATATTTCTTTCTGTTCAAAATTTAGTTGTTCTTCCAAGTTTCCCGACTCCATATTATCCTATTGGGCTTGTTGCATTGCCGTTTCTACTTCACTCATGGCTAGTGCTGCTTCATTTTTAAGAATTGGTTCTCCTAGTGCATCTTGACTCAGTGGAGCAGAACTTTGACTAACTTGAGAACTGTCTCTAGCAATTTCAGCTGCAATGGTAGTTTCTTGTTCAATATCTTCATTCAATATTTGTAGACAATTTGGAAAAACTGTGCATTCAATGCTACATTTACATGCATTAAAAGAATCGTCATAGCACTCAAAATCTCCAAGTAATTTCATTTTTGTATGCCAAAGCTTGAAGAGTTTCAGAAGCGCTACATAGAAAAATTCCTTTTTATCTGTAGTATCACAACTGAGTTTTCTGTGATTAATTAGATATCCTTTGGAATGCTTTACCAAACATTCACCAAATCCAATTACTGCATATTTTTCTTCATTTATATTTTCTGTAACATTTTTCTTAAAGCTATAATATTGCAGTACTTCATAGAGACAAATGTTTTCCAGATGTGAACTTCTTTTTATGTTGTAAGTATTCTTTGGAGATTTTTGAGTTATAGTATGCCTCACTGCTGACATAAAGCTGTTTACTCCTCCTTTAGAAATTACTGGAAGTCAGAATCTAAAACAACATTTCATATAAAATCTTTCTTTTACTTGTATTTCCATCAACAATATTTGCCACATTGATGAGTTCAAAACCATAAAACTTGTTGTCTTAAGGTATTTTTTCCTTCTCTTTTTTGAATATCACAGGTAACAGTCTTCAATGAAAGATAAAACAGTCTCATCTGAATCGGTTCAAAATTTAGGTGCATCCTTGATCCATATTAGCATATGTATATGAGGAGCACCTCTGGCTTGGTACTCCTTTCTCCAAAAGAAATGAATAACTTCTCCATGAGGTGGGTTATTTTTATTGCAGATAAAAGACATCATACCTTGAAACCTATGATTAAAATATCTGCACACATTTACAGGATCCAAGGAACACAGTCCTCCAGCTGTCTTCACTTCAATGTTCTTAATATTTGAACTTGCCTCTCGTAGAAATTCAAGTAAATCATCCCATGCGTATTCAGCACGGCTCAGCACGGCTTAGCGTAACAAAACCACGTAGGGGTTCCTAAGTTCCTTAACATACATTTAAGTTCTCCATGCCAATGATACCAATACTCATTAGTACCAGATTGACACGCCATCAAATTATTCAACTGAGATTCTAAATGATCGTCTCTTTGTTGTACTTTGTCCATGAATTCCTTTGCAGAAAAATTTGTAAGATTAACTCCTGTTTTTGATATGTGGTTCAGTGCATATGAAAGTCCAGACAAGTCAATTTCAAACAGAAGATGAAATATATATGGAATACATTGTCTAAATCTTGGAACTTCTGAGTACAGTACAGTCTTTTTTTACGATATTCTGAAGCTGGAATCTGCAAAGGTGGTTCATGCTATTGTACACCTTTTCTTGCTATTGTACACCTTTTCCAGTGGGGAAGATCTGTGGAAAACAACAGGCTTCTAAACCTCTCTCCCAAACACTCATAAGAGTTCCTGCTGCTTTCTTCATTTGGAATAATTCAATAGTATTTCCAATCACTTTTTTTGAATGTAGAGGATGTATACTATATTGTTCATAAATTTGTTTATTTAAACTTTGTAATTTCTTCTACAAATTTCTCAGTAGTACTATCTTTCACCTCTTGTTCAACACCTAAACTTATGAAACCCTCACTTTCTCTACACTCCCCTTTAGGACCAAAGAAACAAAATTTTATATCATCACAAACTTTTTTTGACATCCAATAGTGAACCATGTAAAAGAGCAGTGTTTATTTCACTTCAAAATATTGCAGGACTTTTCACAAAGTACAATCTTCTTACTATTTTCCGCATTGCAGAATGATGTACTGCTAACATTCTCAAATTATGAAAAGTACTTCTAAACACTTTTCTAGAAAGACAAGCCAGAGATGACCCTGTAAACCAGTATTTTTTCTCACTTTACAAGGAACTTCTTAATCTTCTGTTTAATACTTTTGTTAGTATACTGTCTTAAGAAATTTAAAAAAATATCAATGGATTCCTGTCGTATACTACAAATACTACTACAACCCCACATATATACTGGACCTTGTGAACGTCTCCCTTGAGCTTCTTCAGCTATCACTTCTTCCACATTTCTAGGAACCATCTTTTCTTTTTCAATTGCAAAACCGTTCTTAACCTCATAAGCACGACCACTGGTATCAACTGCGTCAACTAATGTATTGTTTTGAAAATAGCTCTCTTCATTAAAAAAAGTTTCTGAACTAGAAGTGTATTTCCATTCTCCCAAAAACATTTTACAAAAGTTAGTTTGGTTAATCAGTCTTTTCATTTTTCTTTTTTCCTGCATAGAATGCATTGATTTATCCAAAGTTCGCATTCTTTTCAAAACTAATATGAACAATCTGCTTTTCAATTCAAAAGCCTATTCGTCTATACTTTCAAACTGTTGTTTCTTTTTATAAAATAAAGATCTTCTTTTATATTTCATGCAATCTTTCAATACATTTTGTAGTACTCGACTTGTATACATACATTTCCTAGTTTCCTTAAATTGTTTTATTTTTCTACCAACACAGGTTGTTTTCTCATTTCCTGAATTTCCATTAATTTGTCCTTTTTTCATTGTATTCTTCTTGGTTCTACAACTCTTCTTTCTATTTTCAGCATTTCAAAATCCTTTCCAGTCCTTCAAAGTCTTTTAATAAATTCTTTTTTTATCTCACTACAAGATTTTTGCTTCAATGTCACATGTTGTACTTCAACTAATTTCTGCTTTTGTGTCTGCTTTAAATAGTACTGTTTTCTTTGTTATTTTTTCTTTTGCGCTTTTCTTGTCATGCTGAATGTTTCTTAATAATAATGGAGAAAAACAAAAAATAAATAAACACATATTCTTATCTATTATCAAACAAATACCTTCAATTTAGAAGCTACAAACATATATGGTTTTCAGAATATAGTAACACTTATACCTTGGGCTCCAAAATAAGGGAAAAGGGGTGCACAAACAGAGAAGAGGAGTGCAGAAAGAAGCAAAAGATGTGCACAAAGAAAAAATGAAGTACACAAAAAAGGAACAGAGGAGCAGAAAGAGTCAATAGGAGTACAGAAAGAGGCAAGAGGAAGCTAAAATTTGGAAGAGAGGAGCAGGAACAAGCCGAGCATTGCACAAAGAACCAACAGACCTGCACAAAGAGAGAACACGTAGGAAGACTGAGGCAACAGAGGTGTATAAAGAGAGAACAGGGCTGCAGAAAAAACCAAGAGGATCCAAAAATCGAGAACAAAAGAGGAGGAATAAGCTATAGCAGTACAAAAAGAACTAACAAAGATGCACAAAGCGTCAATAGAGGTACAAAAAAGGCAATTGAAATATAAAATGAACCAAAACAGGTGCAGAAAGAAATAAAAAAATTACAGAAAGAAAGAAAGAACAGAGGTGTCAAAACAAGCATTAGGGATGTAGAACGACGTAAAAGGAGTACAGAAAGAAGCTAGAAATGTAGTAAGATACAAAACAAACTACTGATAGAAGGAACAGAAGTGCAGAGTCCATGCGTACTACCTAAGTAATTGAAAGATTGCATTAGTAATGCCTGGATGAATTAGTGCAGTGTAGGTCATTACATTAGTGGACAAAAAATGTGTGAGAGGTTGTATGAGTGCATGTATAAGTGTATAAATAGCACCTAAAGGCATAGATGAGCCATTGAGTACTGCCTAGGTGAATAGAAGAAGGCAACAGAAAAGGCGTGAGTGATTCGACGACTGCAAGGGTAGTGTTTAGGTAATTACATGACTGCATAGGAACAGCCTGCATGATTGCATACCTGAAGGGGTAGTACATACCTAGACCCTGAATAATTTCTTGCCTGCAAGGGTAATATCTGGGGGATTACTGAAGTACATAGCAAGTGAGAGGGTGATTTTATAAGTTCATGAGTACAGCTGGGTGATTACTGAACTACTAAGATACTGGCTGAGTGATTACAGGAGTGCAAAGGTAGTGACTGGGTGATTTTAAAAGTACATGACTACTGGCTTAGTGATTACATAAGCACAAGAAAAGTACGTATGTGATTGAAAGAATACAAAGGGATTAAAGGACTACATAGATAACATCTCCTTGATCTCATAACTCCACAGATAATGTCTATGGATTTACATGACCTACATACCAATTGACTGGGTGATTTTATAAGTGCATGGGTACTTCTTGGTTGATTGCAGGACTACTGAGGTAGAGCCTGAGTAAATTAAAGACTGCAAAAGTAGTGCCTGGGTGGTTTCATAATAGCATGACTTCTGACTGAGTGACTGCATGGGTAGAAAGGTAGTGCCTACGTGATTCAAGGAGTGCAACAGTAGGGCCTCCATGATTATATAACTACATGAGTTATACCTCAGTGATTGCAAAAATGCACAGATAGTGCCTAAATTATTGCATCAGTGCAGCAGTAATGCCTGAGAGATTACAGCACTGCGTGTGTAGTGCATGCATCATTGGAAGAGTGTATGATGAGTACTTGGGTGTTTTTATAAGTACATGAGAGTTGGTCCTAGTCAAGTTTAATGCAGCACACTATTACATAACTCAACTATAAGTGTGTCCATATTGATAAAAGCATGCATATATATGTCTCTACGGTATCAAATCATCATCATATCTAAAAGTAATTTGTATACAATATTTCTGAAATATAGTAAAACCTAGAAACAGACATATGTAATGGATCTCACTAAGTAATTCCAAAACTCAATGGGTACTCTTTGGGTGATTGTATGAGTGCAAGGGTAGTCACTGGATAATTTCAGGAGAAGAAGGATACTGAGGAGCTAATTTCCTGAGTGCAAACATACACATTGACTGCAATAGCACCTGAAGGGATCAAAGAGTTATTGAGTCATGCTTAGGTGAATAGATGAATGCAACAGAAGGGCATGGCTGATTCTACGACTGCAAGGGTAGTGTGTAGGTTATTACATGACTGCATAGGTACAGTCTGCATGATCGCATGAATATAGGAAAGGTACATAACTAAACCCTGGATGATTACAGGCCTGCAAGGGTAATATCTGGTGGATTACTGATGTACATAGCAAGTGAGTGGGTGATTTTATAATTTCATGAGTACCGCCTGGGTGATTACTGAACTACTAAGATACTGACTGACTGATTTCAGGAGTGCAAAGGTAGGTAATGGGTGATTTTAAAAGTACATGATTACTGGCTGAATGATTACACAAGTACAAGAAAAGTGCATATGTGATTGAAAGAGTACACAGGGATTAAAGAACTACATGGGTACACCTCAGCGATTGCATGACAGCAGGGATACTGTCTGAGGATTTGCATGACTCCATAGCAAGTGACTGGGTAATTTTATAAGGGCATGTGTACTTCTTGGGTGATTGCAGGACTACTGAGGTAGAGCCTGAGTAAATAAAAGACTATAAAAGTAGTGCCTGGGTGATTTCATAACAGCATGACTACTGGCTGAGTACTTACATGAGTAGAAAGGTAGTGCCTCCGTGATTCAAGGAGTGCAACATTAGAGCCTGGGTGATTATATAACTACATGAGTTGTACCTTAGTGATTGCATAACTGCATAGAGAGTGCCTAAATGATAACAGAACTGCATATGTAGTGCCTGCACTGTACTTCTTGGGTGATTTCAGGATTACTGAGGTACAATCTACACAAAAACAAATAAGGAATTCTTCACCCCTGAGGCGGAAGCCGGGGGCTCTCTATCTTTCCCTTTCGCCCTCGGGCACTAAACATATTGATTGCCACATTGTTCTTTTAAAATTTGTAAATATTTTAAACGGTGCGTTTTAATTGTTGGCATTGCTGCTCCCTCGGCGCGAGACTCACGTCGCCCCGAGGTACTTGACAGCCACTTCTTGACCGGCTCAGCCGATCCAGGGCTGACGCCGGGAAGCTACGAGGGGTGACGCCATCTTGGGAGAGGAATACGGGAGCGGTCCAGCAGTTGGACGCTTCCCGCCCTCCCAGTGCATTTAAGGAGCCTCCCCTATCTGCACCCAGATTTGATTACTCTCACCCCTGAGGCGGAAGCCGGGGGCTCTCTATCTTTCCCTTTCGCCCTCGGGCACTAAACATATTGATTGCCACATTGTTCTTTTAAAATTTGTAAATATTTTAAACGGTGCGTTTTAATTGTTGGCATTGCTGCTCCCTCGGCGCGAGACTCACGTCGCCCCGAGGTACTTGACAGCCACTTCTTGACCGGCTCAGCCGATCCAGGGCTGACGCCGGGAAGCTACGAGGGGTGACGCCATCTTGGGAGAGGAATACGGGAGCGGTCCAGCAGTTGGACGCTTCACGCCCCCCCTCTACCCTGGATTTAAAGACGACCACCTCCCGTTCGCGCAGCGGGCGGGCGCAGCGGGCGCGCCGACGGCGCGCCGAAGGCGCGCCTAAGGCAAGTTCGTCTGCGCCCGTCAGCGCCAGCTCAGTGCCCAGTGCCAGGACCCCTGGTCATTTCAGCCCAAACTTACATGCAAGGATGGTGTACAGCCACGATCAACTTTGGAGCCTCAAGGGGGTGAATCGAGTTGACTGCCGACGCATAATCTTAGGTAATGATAAGCCTATCATGCCAAAGGTCTGTGGAGTCTGCCGCTCTTGTGTACCGGACATTTTGTGGACACCAATCAAGGTCCTAACTGTTCCCCACAATGTCGAACAGTATGGAGAAGATGATATGATTAACTGCCTCCTATTCAATGCCAGATCTTTGGTTAAACACAGCACTGACTGTGCTGACCTAATTTTAGAGAGAAGGGCTAAAATTGTATTTATCACAGAGACCTGGACGGACGCGGCCTCAGGACCGGACCTGGTCATAGCTACACCTACAGGTTATTGTTGTCGTGTTCTAGATAGAATAGGCCAAAGAGGGGGCGGGATCGCCATTATTTATCATGCCTCGTTCCAAGGCACGTTCCAGACAGTGACTTCACAGTCGACTGAAGCACTGGGATTTAAGTTTTCTATTTCTAGCCACTGCACTTTCCAAGGCTGCCTCCTATATAGGCCACCAGGTTCCAAAAACCAATTCTTAAAGGAGGTAGGCACCTATCTGGAAGCAGCCCTCTGTGTGAAGTCCTTCACTATGCTAGGTGATTTTAATTTTCATCTAGAGGAAGACTCAGACCCTGATACTGCATCTCTAGCTGATGCAATGCTCGCGGCTGGATTGATTCAGGTGGTAAGTGGAGCTACTCATGTCAAGGGACATACCCTGGACGGTATCTTCACAAATAATCCAGACCTCCACTTCAGCCATGTAGAGCCTTTAGCCTGGTCGGATCACTCAGCAGTCCTTTTTAAAATTCAGCCGTTCAAGCCCAACAGAGCAAGAAAAGACAGAAAGCCTGCCAAGCTTTGTAGGCGCTGGAAGGATTTGGATGGTAAAGTATTGGAGGACTACTTGTTAGCCTCCACTTTTTTGCCACCTACAGATATAAACGAAGCCGCTGAAAGCTATACAAATTGGTTAGATCATGCCTGTACCTCCCTAGTCCAGCCCAAACTTTGCCGCTCAACGCGTACAATACCATCTGCTCCTTGGTTCACCCAGGAACTACGCGATTATAAGGTGTCGTGTAAAAAATTAGAGCGCCAATGGCGCACAAAATACTCAAAGGCAGACAAAATGATACTTAATGCCAGGCTTAAGACATACAAAGGAATGATTAGAAAAGCAAAAAGCGTTTATTTTTCCGCCAAAATTGAGTCCGCGAAGAATTCCTCTAAAGAACTCTTTGAGACTGTGACTAATTTAAGTACTTTGAAATCAGTCACTATTCCCCCTAGCTTGGAGCTATGCGAGACTCTTGCTAAATTCTTCTTGGGAAAGGTAGAGCAAATATTTGCCGCCCTAGAACATCAAGTGAAGCTTACTCTCAGTGAAGGAACCCACAAATCCATACAAAAGAACTCACAGCCTTCGGAATTCGTGGAGTTCAGCCCAGTAAAAGTAGAAGAAATAACAAAGCTACTGTTAAGAACTAAATCAGGCTCACCCCACGATCCCTGTCCAGCTGCTGTGGCTCAACTTGCAGCCACTCCCATCTCAGTTATGCTAACTGAGGTCTTTAACACAATGTTTAAAGGGGGAGAATATCCATTGTGTTGGAAGCAAGTCTCCATCGCACCTTTGCTTAAAAAATCAACTTTGGACATTTCAGACCCCAATAGTTACCGGCCCATAGCTAGACTTCCATTGCCGGCCAAGCTTATTGAGAGGGCCATGAATGCTCAGCTCTGTGATTTCCTCAGATCCTCTCAAGGGCTTGACATGGCGCAACACGGATTTAGGGAAGGCCACAGCACTGAGACTGCCCTTATTAAGTCCACAGAAGAAATCAGGAAGGTGTTGGACGTGGGCGGACGGGCAGTCCTGGTGCTTCTTGATTTGTCCGCGGCCTTTGATACGGTCCACCATAGTATTTTGGTGGACCGCCTTGAGGGGTGCGGAGTGCGAGGAGTCGCGCTGAGCTTGTTGAGATCTTTCCTCTCGGACAGGGTCCAGGTGGTAGCCCTGGGAGATTTCGAATCCACTCCTTTTACACTCCCAGGAGGGGTTCCTCAGGGCTCCTCCCTGAGCCCTACCCTTTTTAATATATACATTTCCTCCCTCGCCCCGGTGATTCGGTCATTTGGCTTTGAATTGACATCATATGCAGATGATACACAAATTGTGGTATCTCTGCTCCCGGGTCGAGAGGAAGGAACAGCAGCAAGATTTCAGGACTGTATGATTGCAGTAAGTTCATGGATGGCTAGGAATTGCCTTAAATTGAACTCCTCGAAAACAGAGGTTCTTCTCTTTGGCAATGAGACCAACTTATGGACCCCCAATTGGTGGCCCCAAGAAATGGGAGAATCTCCCATACCTGCCACGACAGTAAAAAATCTGGGGGTACTCATTGACAGACAACTTTCTTTTAAAGCACAAGTCAATGCCCTCTCATCCTCTGTTCACTGGATAATAAAAACAATCAGGAAAATTCTCCCCTTTCTCTCCACTAGCAGCAGGAAAACTGTCGTGACAGCATTAGTGCTGTCACGCCTTGATTACTGCAATAGTCTGTATTTGCAAGCACAGCAAGGGATCCTGAACAAGCTACAGATGCTGCAAAATGCTGCTGTCCGCTTAATTACGGGTCTACCCAAGTTTGCATCCGTTTCTGGGGAACTGAGCAAATTGCACTGGCTCCCAGTACGGAAACGTATGATGTTCAAAGCACTGTGCATAGTGTTCAAGGCAGTGAATGGACAAGGTCCGTCTTTCCTTCAACAACACTTCCAGCTGTATCAACCAGGCCGACAGTTAAGATCATCCAATAAATGGCTTGTCAAGACTGATCGTATTAGGAAAGCTCGATGGGGAGGTCGCAGCTTTATTTCCGGAGCAGCCGATATCTGGAATAAAATGCCCCTCCCCCTAAAACAAAGCACTGACCTAATGACATTCAGGAAGAACATTAAAACATGGCTTTTTAATCTATAGGGACTAACATCGTATGGAGAAAGTATATCATTTCAGCGCCAGGACACCTGCCCGGTAACAGTGCGCTTAATAAATGGTAAAAATAAATAAAAAAACATATCTTTAGTAAAAGTCTCACCATATTACTAAAAGCATACATAAATATTAAGGGTGGACGTAGTTCGCGAAGTAGCACTACGCGTAGCTACGCAAAGTGCTCTTCGCACTACGCGAACTTCACGTAGCACTACGCGAGCCGCGTAGTAGCATGTTCGCACTGTGCAAGATGTGTTTTCAATGATTGCACAGTGCGGACAAGCATCCGGCACTGTGCAATCATTGAAAACAGCATCTTGCACAGTGCGAGCTGTAGTTTTCTGCTGCTCGAGTAGATTATTACTCGAGCTGCAGCTTTCTCAACGCGAACTGGTAATTTCTCATTGAGAGCGGTTGCGAGCATGCGCAACCACTCAGAATGAGAAACCTTACCTCCCCGCGTGGAGAATCTCCCCGGGATGTCATTTTGCTTGCTCGCGGTCCCGAACATGACGTTCAGGACCACGAACAAGCAAAAATTGAGCGCTGCACTACGCTACGCTGCACTACGCGTGTTCGCACTGTGCTACGTGCAGCTCGCGTAGTGCGAAGTTGCGCAAACTTCGCAAACTCCGCGAGCGTAGCGTAGTGCTTCGCCCAGGGTTAATAAATATAACTGTGTCAAAACACTATCCAACCCTAAAAATTCAAACAACAAACTAACAATTTCAACCAAACATATAAAATTATGCGGCATCATTCAACTATACCTTTCTACAGACTAGAAAAAATAAGCCTAATTAATAACACCTTATATGAGCATCTTACAACCCACACATTTCTGCTGCATCTTCACCTTTCTATCTAAAATTATGCGTCATCTTTCAACTATACCTTTGTACAGACTAGAAAAAAAAGCCTAATTAATAAAACCTTATATGAGCATCTTTGAAACCACACATTTGTGCTGCATCTTCACCATTCTATCTAAAATTGCGCTGCATCATTCAACTATACCTTTCTACAGAATAGAAGAAAGAAGCCTAATTAATAATACCTTATGTGAGCATCTTTCAAACCACATTTTATGCTGCATGTTCACCATTCTATTATTACTCACACTCTTGACCTTACCACATAAAAAGCAACAACAGCTTTTTGTTACACATCACGCACCTTAACCCCTTCGATGCTGGTGACAAAGCCAGGTCGTCATGGGCGCTACCAGCGCTGCGCGCATGACGAGCTGGCTTTGTCACGTAACCCGCGATTTTCAAATTTCAGCACACAGCGGGAAAACCCGCTAGCGCGCATGCGGTTAAAATGCATAAGACATATGAAAATACATATACAAGTAGAAACATGCTAGAGACAGAAGTCCATGCACACCTTAAAACTTGACAGACTCCACCTCCAAATTTAAACCAACAACTAAAATGACACAGTATACCAAAAATAAAATATCCAGTCAGTAAACCAAACTACCATAATCACTAATCCATCTTGAAAAATACACATATTACTATACTGTGTCTATTTTAAATAACATTTGAGTACAATAAAACAAACTACTATACACATCTCTAAATGTAATAATACATTTCAAACACCACAATTTTTTAATAATTTTAAAAGTTTAAAAATAAACCTCACACATTTATAACTCACCTTCCAAATAGATTTGTTGAATTTAAAATGTCACAAACTCCAAAAGGATTTTGTTTTCCACACAATCAATATAATACACCAGTCCCAGCAAGGTACAACCAGTAATGGGAAAGTTTCCCTCTCTTTCTCCACACAAATACATGTAAGTAACACATGACATTGCTTCCTACATTATATCAAACTATAAAACACATTTTTATTGGTTAAACATATGGGCCCTTACCAACTGACTTCTAAAAGTACCCAAACTGGTTCTGGAGTTTTTTGGGAATCGTGATTCCACCACGCCCCAGTACCATGGAACCAAGAATCCATAAGCTAGATGAATGCTAGATGGTTCACCACTGAACTTCGAGAAACCAGACGCACTCGCCCCTGCCTCGAAAAGGCCTGGAGGAACACCAAATCCACAGAAGCCCACAAAAACTTCAGAGCCGCCACCAACGCCCACCACCAACTCATCAGAAAGACGACGAAAAAAGTGATTGAAGACAGATTCTCCACTCATGCACACAACAGCAAAGAACTCTTCAACATCATCAATGAATTCGCCCAATCCCACCAGTGAGTCCACCAACAACCCTCCCTCACAAGACCTCAGCGACAAACTCAGCACCTTTTTCCACCACAAAATGTACGGCAACTTTGACAAAGACAAACAACACACTGAACCCTCACCAACCAACCCCGATACCCTGAAGCCAACGATCAACAACTGGACAGCCCTTGAAGGCACACTGAAGACGATGTAGTCAATCCACTCCAAGGCCCCCACGACCCCTATTTCCACCACATTTTCAATAGAGCCACTTACACCATCGCACCCATGCTCTGCCACACCATCAGCCGCTCCCTGGCAACCGCCTCGTTTCCTGATGACTAGAAACACGCTGTGATCAACCCTCTCCTGAAGAAACCCTCGGCGGACCCCACCGACCTAAAAAAATACAGACCCATCTCCCTGCTCCCATTCCCAGCAAAAGTCATTGAGAAAGCCATCAACAGCCAACTCGCCACATTCATAGAAGAGCACAACATCCTCGGTTCCTCCCAATCCGGCTTCAGAAAAAAATACAGTACGGAAACGCCCTCCTCACCACAACAGATGGCATCCATACCTTACTGGACAAAGGAAAAGAGCAGCCCTCATCCTCCTCGACCTCTCAGCGGTGTTTTACACAGTCTCTCTCTGCACCCTAATACGCAGACTCCATGAAACAGGGATCCAAGACAAGGCCCTCTACTCGATCCGCTCCTTTCTCTCTGGCATAATGCAGCAGGTCATACTTCCCCTTTCGTCTCCGACCCTACACCTACCACCTGCAGAGTCCCCTAGGGGTCATCCCTCAGCCCTACGCTCTTCAACGTGTACATGGCTCCATTCACCCCATCGCTGGAACCAACGGACTTATTATTGTGTCAAACGCACACACCCAGCTCATTTTCTCCCTATCCAATGAACCCAACACCGCCAGACACAACTTTTGAGAAGGCATGGTAACCTTCACCAAGTGGATAAAAAACAGCAGCCTACAACTAAACACCAACAAAACGGAAGTACTCATCATAGGCCCAAAGCCAGACACCTGGAATGACACCTGGTGGCCCCCAGCCCTTGGAAGCCCACCGACTGCCATGGACCACGCATGCAATGTGAGAATCATCCTGGACTCACAGCTCAAAATGGACCGCCAGATCAACTCCGTCTCGTGCTACTGCTTCCACACCCTCTGCCTTTAAATTGATCCTCCTCGAACTCAGAGAGACCGTCACTCATGCCCTGGTCACCAGCAGGCTTGACTACGACAACGCATTCTATGCTGGAAAAATAAAAAAACCTCACCCGCAAGCTACAGAACATCCAAAACGCCACCGCAAGACTTGTCCTCAACCTGCCAAGACACAGCCACATCCCCCAGCACATGCGCACACTCCACTGGCTCCCCATTGAAGCTAGAGTCACCTTCAAGATGCTAACCCATGCGCACAAGGCCCCCACGACACCGGACAATCATACCAAAATTGCCGACTCAAATTCCACGCACCCCTACATCTTCCCAGCTCTCCTACGCCGTAGTCTCCTGCACCAGAAAGACCAGATCGGGAGTCCACTCCTTCTCCTTCTGCACAGCCAGAGCCTGGAAAGACCTACCGCTCCACCTCAGACAGAAAACGTTGCTCCCCATCTTTGCAAGAAACCTTAAAACCTGGCTCTTTGACAGATCCCCTCCTTGATAAACTGGAACCTGAGACCCTTCCCCCAGTGCCTTTAGACCCTTACGGGTGAGTAGTCCGTTAACAAACACCTGATTTATTAATTGATAAGGGAGTTCAAAAATATATTACAAATAAAAATACCACTATTTTTTAAGAGCACATCACTTCTATACTACTGACTCGGGAAATCTTACTTTAATAAGATTTCACTTATATATTAATTAGAATAACACATTTTAAGTCCATAGTTAAGTTTCAATCCTTCCCCCATTCTGCTTAATGCCAGTTTCAATAGTAACAGTTCATGAAACATTCAACTGAATACACAAGTCCCAAGTTCACCATATTTTCAAGTTCATCACACAATGTTACAAATGCAAACAGCAGGTGTGGTTGACATTTCCAAAATATGAGCTTATCCTATCTACTGTAACGTTCAAAAATTTTTTTTTAATAACCAATAGGAAAGATGCTTTTTAAAGAAAGTAACATGCACCCAATTTTATGGTGTACAATGTTCCTAAACAGCCAATCAATTATCTACTTTTTAAAATACAGCATCTTGTCCACCCTTTTACAGATCTCTTATTCTACCAACTGACTACCTCAGCTACAGACATGTTTTCATTACTTCCAGACATCCCTTCAAGATGCTTACAGTGTGGATTGTTGGACATCTACAGACCCCACGGACCCCAACCACAGTTCAGCGACTCTATTGCCGACTTCATCAGCACACACGCACTCGCCTCCATGGACTACATCCTCCTCGGGGACCTGAACTTTCACCTCGAGAACAACAACAACACCAACTCCACCACCCTGATCGACAACCTCGACAACCTCGGACTCAGACAGCTCGTGATAACCCCAACCCATGCCGCCGGCCACATGCTCAACCCCATCTTCACCGCAAGCCCCCACGTCTCCTTCAACCACACCACCGAAACCCACTGGACCAACCACCACTGCATCCACTTCACCTTCAGGAAGCCCACCACACACCACCAGACCCAACAGATGTCCCATCGCTTTTGGAGCAAGGTCACAGATGACCAGCTAACCAACGCCCTTGCTCAGAGCCCACCCACAGACTCCAACGACCCTGACACCACCACCAACAACCTCAGACAATGGATCAACAACTGTGCCAACACCCTCGCCCCGCTCAAGACACCCTCCAACAGCCACACCCACAAGAAAGCCACCTGGTTCACCAAAGACCTCCAGGCCTCCAAACGAACATGCCGAAAACTGGAGAAGAACTGGATCCGCGAACGAACACCGGACAGCTACGCAGCCCACAATAATGCCACCTGCAGACACCATCAACTCATCAGAGCCGTCAAGAGGGCCTCGTTCAAAGACCGCCTGGATAACAACGCACACAACAACAAAGAGATCTTCAACATCGTGAAGCAACTCATCACCCCCAGCTCCAACACCAAAGACATCCAACCTTCGCAAGACCTGTGTGACTCGCTCGCCACCTTCTTTCACCGCAAGATTGCCGACATCCACAACAGCTTCAATGCCACGATCGGCCCAACAACCACCGCCCCCACAACCACCACCTGCACCAACCGCCTGCTCTCCTGGACCAACATCAACGACGAGGACACCAGAGAGATCATGAACACCATCCATCCAGATCACCGTTAGACCCATGCCCTCACCACATCCTCAACAAAGCCAGCACAGCCATCGCACCCCATCTCCGGAAAATAATCAACATCTCCTTTGAGACAGCAACCTTCCCGGAAACCTGGAAGCACGCCGAGATCAACGCCTTACTCATAAAACCCAAGGTGGACCCCAAGGATCTCAAGAACTTCCGACCCATCTCCCTGCTCCCGTTCCCGGCAAAGGTCACAGAGAAATTAATCAACAGACAACTGACACGCTTCCTCAAGGAGAATAGCATCCTGGACCCGTCCCAGTCAGGGTTCTGCAGCAGCCACAGCACCGAAACCACCCTCATCGCTGCCACCGATGACATCAGGACCTTGCTTGATAATGGAGAAACAGCAGCCCTCATCCTCCTGGACGGTCTGCCACCACACACTAGGAACACGCCTATATGACGCCGGGATCCAAGAGAAGGCCCTGCACTGGACCACATCCTTCCTCTCCGGCAGAACTCAGAGCATCCGCCTCCCCCTTCCGCTCTCCTTTTGCACCGAAATCCTCCGCGGCGTACCCCAGGGCTCTTACCTCAGCCCAACGCTGTTCAACGTCTACATGGCACCCCTCGCCCACATCGCCCAACAGCACAACCTCAACATCATCTCCTACACCGACGACACCCAGCTGATCATCTCCCTCACCAAAGACCTTTACACAGCCAAAACCAACCTCCACAAAGGAATGAAGGCCATCGCCAAATGGATGAGGAACAGGCGACTGAAGCTGAACTCAGACAAGTCGGAGGTCCTCATCCTCTGCTCCACCCCTTCGGCCTGGGACGACTCCTGGTGACCGACAACACTAGGAACAGCCCGACACCCACCGACCAAGCACGCAACCTAGGGGTCATCCTCGACTTCACCCTCTCCATGACTAAGCAGGTCAACCTTGTCTCCTCATCCTGCTTCAACACCCTCTGAATGCCCTGCAGGATCTTCAAGTGGATCCCCACTGAGACATGAAGAACAGTCACCCAGGCCCTCGTCACCAGCAGACTGGACTATGGAAACGCCCACTACCAGGAACATCGGCCAAGCTCCTGAGACGATTGCAACGCATCCAGAACGCCTCAGCACATATGATCCTCGACATCTCCCGCCGCAGCCACGTCACACCCCACCTGAGAGACCTGCACTGACTCCCCATCAACGAGAGGATAACCTTCAAACTCCTCATCCACACACACAAAATTCTCCACAAGACCGGCAAGCATACCTCAACAGACGACTCAACTTCAACACCCCCACCCGCCACCTCTGCTCCGCCAGCCTCACCCTCGCCACAGTCCCCCGCATCTGAAGAATGACCACCGGCAGCTGATCCTTCTCCCACCTTGCCGCCAAGTCCTGGAGCACCCTCCCCACCAACTTACAGCAGACCCAAGACCTACTGGCCTTCGGAAGACTCCTCAAGACCTGGCTCTTCGATCACTAGCAGCACCCCCCATGACCTCACAGGTATGTAGTGTGCTTTATAAGTGTCATGATTGATTGATTGATTGACACAGCTATGTTTGCTGGTGCAAAAGGTATGCTGAACGCAGAGGTATTAAGAAAGACCTAGCTTTACAAAATGTGGATATTAAATGGATTGTACAGAGAGGATTGATTCCTTTGGTTAAAACCTTTTTTGCATCTCCAACGCCCTGACCTCAAGATTGTACACTGCGGTGGCAATGACCTAGGCACATTGTCTGGGGTAAGTCTGGAAATGCTAAAGAAGGACACCTTTGCTCAATTGATGTTGCTTTTACCTCAAACAGTCTTTGTATACTGTAACATATGCCAAAGACAGAAATGGAAGTGGTCAAATCAATTCTGCTCACAGATTGAGAAAGCTAGAACGAATGTCAATAAAGCTGTTTCTGTATACCTTAGTGAACTTAGGATGTTCTCCATATATAACAACAATCTGCGTTTTGATACGGATGACATCTACAGAAGTGATGGAGTGAACTTCACATATCAGGGAAACAGAGTGTTTCTCAACAACCTAAAGCTCTGCATCGGCACTTGCATGTAGCTACAACAAACTCAGAATGAAAACAAAGGCTCTTTTTAGGGACACCCTATAACTTAATACTGATTATAATATTTTTTACGCATACATTTATTTTGTGAATTGGCGCACCCAGCGCGAATTCACAAAACAAAAGCACAAACACAATGCACTACAACACAACACACTTTTCAACTTTAACTATTATTTTTAAATTTTATATATTTTTAAGAGCTCTATCAATTGTAATCTTGTCGTTAACTTCAATCACAGTACCTTTTTAAAACAACTTCCCGTATCCAACATTACCTTCTACATTATATTCTACTTTATTATTTATTTAAGGTGGATTCACGAAACCAATGCAACATTACAAGGGTGGGCTGTGCTGAGAGCTGAGCTGGAGTCGTGAGTCCATACAAAAAAAACAAAAACTGATCCCCTTTATTTTTTTCATATTCGTCCCAGGGACTCATCCCCCGTGGCCTGCCATCATCTTATCTGCAATTAAAAAAAGAAGGGGGACACACATGGCCCCCCCTCCTCAGGTCAATACTGGCCCTGGGGACCTCATCCCCAGGGCCTAGCCTCTTCTTTTAAAAACATTTATTAGAGGTGGGGGGCTACGTGCCCCCCCCCTGGGCCACTTCTGGCCCTAGGACCCCATCCCCCAGGCCCGACACTTACCATTGGGGACAGTGGGGGGAGCTCCAATGTCCCTGTGGTCCCGCTGGCTCCCCGCCTCCTGCATGAGCCGGCATTGCTTTTGAGCAAGGGGAGCTACTTACATGCAGCTCCCATTGCTCAAAAGCAATCTTGCTTTGCTTCGTTGAAGTGAGAGCAGGTTTTCCAGCTCTCGCTTTAACGAAGCAAAGCAAGTTTGCTATGACAGGCTGGCAGCTGTGCTCCTGCCCTGTCATAGCAAACAGCAAACAGAAATGTTCCAGGGTGGGCACCCCTGTACATTGCAGGAGCTGGTCCTGGCGGGTGTCGGTCCCAAGGGCCATCAAGGGTTCCAGGAGGGGGGTCCAGGAGGGGGGGCCGCATGCCTCCTCCCTAAATTTGCTTAGCCCCGGGAATGTGGTGGTCCCCAGGACTTGGGGTGACTGTGAGGCCCCGCATTATAATTACGGATGCCCCGGGGAGGTGGTGGTCCCCAGGGCAGCGTGGGGGTGTTACGAGCTCCCATGGATTTAATCAACAAGCCCCCGGGGAGGTGGTGGTCCCCGGGGCTGCAGGGGGGCTGCGTGGCCCCCAGAATCAAAAAAGTAAGCCCTGGGGAGGTGGCTTACCCTGGACTGCGGGGGCCCTGTGGGCCCCTGCAAATTAACTTGGCATTGCCCCAGGACCTGGCCCATGCAGTGACTTATAAAAAATGAAGTGCAAAAGCCCCTGCTGCGTTCTTTTTATTTTCTCACCGGATTCGCGCACCCAGCACAACTTCAAACGTTTAAAAAAAAAAGATGCTTTTTTTTGCCTGGGGGTCCTTCTGGGACCCCCTGAGCTGGCCTAGGTGGTGAGGGTGTTTCTACCCTGTCCCCTTTTCTCATTTTTTAAAATTTTTGTAACTCTTTTCTTGTGACTCGGTCACAAGATCGCTGCCAACACTTCCTGGTTTGGAGTGTTGTCAACCAATCGGGCTGTAACCTGTTTGAAAATTCCTATGGAATTGAACATGGGGAAAACATGTTTTGGGACCCCCTTTTTTCTAAGCCCTAGCTTGCTGAATCACGCCGAAACTTTTAAGACAGGAGCTGACCTGAGTGAAAGATTTATTTTGAATATCTCGTGAAGATTCGGCAAACAGCGCCAAAGATATTGGCAAAAGAAAAAACTTTTTTTGAATACAAACAAGGTCCTAACTATAACTACCTACTGGTGACCACCAGTAGGTAATATGTACGTATATATATATATATATATCTGCTGCACATGTAAATATATACACACCTATTTTTCTTGATTTTAAATTGTCAATAGGATTATCAGGCACCTTAAGTTTAAACGGAATAGGAATCACCGATGTATTTAGTTTGGGAAATTGTTATGATTATTAAGCCCATTCAGGGCTCAATTATGTAAGAGGACACAAGCCATAACATGTAATATGGAGGATATATTAATCATGTGAGCGGCTTGAGAGAGCGCGTGATTCATAATTTGAAAAATGCCATAATTAACTATAACCAAAGTATAATCAAACTGCATGATTTAGTGATGGTTATTCATTAGGCATTTAAATTTTCTATATGCACTGAAAAGTATTGTTTTTGATAATGTAAATATCTATTTTGAGAATATGAGAACCAAACCGTAAATTAAGGAACTTTGTTTGAAGATAACATGTGTTAAAACGGCGCTCACCTTGGAAATATGCACCTTGGGGAAGTCCTCTTTCTATGTCTTTGATATGTGTGCAGGTAACACTGCTGGCGAAACTGTTTAAATGGCGATCGACTTGACGTGCACTTTTGTACACTTTGGAAAAAGGCGCACTACGCGGAAACGCTTCCCGTGTTTGCTTTAAACTGATGCACTAATAAACCATCTGCTGAAAAAGTACCCTAGCGAGTGCGGCCTGTTCTTTACCCTTCACCGGGGATAGAAGCTGGAGCTGAATATGTATATATAAATATATATCTGAACACCAACGTTGGCTTTAGCCCGAGCCTCTTGCACGGTGGGCTCACGGCAGGGTTAGCCACCCCCACAACATCCAAAAACAGTCCCCAATGCGTGTCACCTTCAATCCAGGGATATAAACAACACAACCGTCATACACATTTCAGAGTTAAACACACTCCTTCATCACGGAATATAATGGAATAGGATTCACTGATGTATTTGGTTTAGGAAATTGTTATGATTATTAAGCCCATTCAGGGCTCAATTATGTAAGAAGACACAAGCCATAACATGTAATATGGAGGCTATATTAATCATGTGAGTGGCTTGAGAGAGTGCGTGATTCATAATTTGAAAAATGCCATAATGAACTATAACCAAAGTATAATCAAACTGTATGATTTAGTAATAGTTATTAATTAGGCATTTACATTTTCTATATGCGCTGAAAAGTATTGTTTTTTGATAATGTAAATATCTATTTTGAGAATATGAGAACCAAACCGTAAATTAAGGAACTTTGTTTGAAGATAACGTGTTAAAATGGCGCTCACCCTGAAAATATACACCTTGGGAAAGTCTTCTTTCTATGCCTTTGATTTGTGTGCAGGTAACACTGTTGGCGAAACTGTTTAAATGGCGATCGACTTGACGTGCACTTTTGTACACAATGGAAAAAGGCGTGCTACATGGAAATTCGTCCTGTGTTTGCTTTAAACTGATACACTACTAAACCATCTGGTGAAAAAGTACCCTAGCGAGTGCGGCCCGTTCTTTACCCTTCACCAGGGATCAAAGCTGGAGCTGAATATATATATATATATATATATATATATATATATATATATATATAAATAAATATATATTACCTACTGGCGGTCGCGAGTAGGTAGTTATAGTTACGATTTTTTTCGAAGCAAAATCTCAAAATTCTATTGTGAATAACTTTGGCGTCGGTTGACGAATCTGCCTGAAAATGTCCTCAAATTTGCCTCGCGGAGCTCCGGTCCTTCCCTGAAAGTTTAGGGGGATTAGTCAAGTGGGGGCCGAGATAAAAGGGGGGTCCCTAAACGTGTTTTCCCCATGTTAATTTCCATAGGGCGGTCGAACTCACTTTTAGCTCAAACGGCTGAATGGATTTACACCAAACTGGGCAAAATTGTAGGGACTGGTAGCCCGATGTGCCTTTGCTATGTCTCAAAATATGTGCTCCACTGGATTTTGAGTAATTTAGGTTAAAAAACATATATATATATCTATGGCCGCGCCCCAGTACGCGCACCGGGGAGCGCACCGGGTGCGCCATGCGACTTGCGCGCCGAAATCTGATTGGCTGTCGGGTGTCTGTAAACATTCTAAACAGTCCGGAGCGGCCGCCATCTTGTGTCTCGGTAGGATAGAGACACAAGAGGGGCCAAAAACAAAGGGGGAAATAACCAAAAGGGGGCAGGGTAGACCCCCCCTGATCCCCTAGGTTTGATGTGAGGGACATACAAGGGCCCTGGCGCTGAAAACAACAAACAAAAAAAAATTCGATTTTCGCGGGGGGAGCGACCAGTACGTGCCCCGGTACGCGTACCGGGGAGCGTACCGTGTAGAAAAAATCATGACAGAGTTTCCCCAAAAAGTTGCTTTTTTTTATGCATTAGAGGTAGTTCTAAAAAGAACTGTTGTTTTTATTCTTTTTGTTGTTTTATATTTTTTTATTGTTTTTTTTAACATTTTTTACTTTTTTTGACTTTTCTGAATTTTTTATTTTTATGTATTTTTTAAGGGGAGAAACAAAAAACAGGGAATTCTAAAGGGCTCAACAGGAGCAACAAAAAAAAAGCGGAAAAAATTCATGTTTTCTTGGGCACTTGTGGTTATCCCAAGCACGGTTAATAAGTGTGATGCATTGCTCTCCATAGCATATTGTTTGTCCACAAAAAATACAAACCATTTTAAAATTGGAAAACTTGGTTTGTATGGTGGAGCACATCTCCCTAACTTCCGGTCCTAATGGGGTGGAAACATTAGTTTGGGAGGTGCTGGCAGATGATTGGACAGGGTCTCTGGCCAGTTCCCTGACCTCTGCCCTAGCATAGTTATTTGGATGCTTCCATTGCATGTGTCTGATCATGGTGTGGTTTCCAAAGGAGTATTTTATGTTGGGATTCCCCCTTGACAGCTCCTGATGACATATTAAGCAGGTTGCCTTAGGCGCATTTACTTTTTTTTTGTCGTTGGGGATTGAAAAAAATTGCCAGATGATGTGCTCTTTAGGTTTGTAGGTAATATTGTCCTCTGGGACGAATCTTCTCTCCTCCTCATCCTCATCCTCTTCCTCTTCTTGATCTCCACCACTGTGAAGTTATGGTGGTCCTTGTGGTGGTGGTGGTGGTCCAGAAGATCCAGCAGCTGCAGCTAATGTAGCCATTTTCTACTGAAATAACTGCAGGTCTACCTCTCTCAAATCACAAAGGTAGAATGGGGAAAAAAGGTGGGGTCTTTCATCATTTGGAAAAGAAAACTGTTCTGAACCAATGAAAAGTGTTATTTTTAGGTCACATGACCTGGCCTTACATCATTAGGAAACCAAAAGTAAAATGAACCAATAAAAAGTTTTATTTTCAGGTTACATGACCGGACGAGCTTACGCTACACGCTCCGGGCCGCGCCCTGAGGCTCGCCCGTAGTCGCGCCCCGGAGCACGCCTGGGGGCGCGTAGCGTAAGCGCGTCAGGACGTTGCGCAATCGTATGCGCTCGTGTGCTCCCAGGTGCGCTTACGCAGTGCATCATATGATGCATCACGCGGTTACGCGAAACGTCACATTGTTGTTTTCGTACGAGAGAATAGCGCTAACGGGACGCTCACCGGTACGCGCCCCGGGGAGCGAAAAAGCACTGTGCTTACCCGTGCGTTCACCGGTACGCGCCCCGGGGCAAAAAATAAAAAAAATATTACATAATTATACAATATAAAATTCGTTATAAAAATGTTTACTTTTTATACCTATAGAGAAATGCTATTAAAAAACCATTGAAATTCACTGAAAAAACCATAGGTTTCACACCAGTTATAGTTAGGAATTAGCATTTAAAAAACCTATTAAATTCACTGAAAAAACCATAGGTTTGACACCAGTTATAGTTAGCTGGAAATTTTACTGACATAAAACCATTGAAATTCCCACGTTATAGTTAGTTGGACTCACTATAACTTGCGCGTGTAATGCACTGCTGATGACATCACATATTACATCACTCATGACAAGGTCAGTGACATCACTCATGACATCACTGATGACACCATCCTTGTGACAGAGTGACAGACCTCCTTTCACTGTAAAGTAACCATTTGAAACACATATTCAAAAATAGAAACTAACATTTTCAAAAAAGTGGAGATACCCATAAGAGTTACAATAACCAATTCAGTAATTCCACCATTTATATACACATTCACTCATTCACCAACAGTTCTATAAAGTCACTCATACATATGCTCACTCATCGTATGTAGCGAGACACCTTTACATCCGTTAACACACTGACAGTCTTCCAAAAGTTGCTCACACACATACTCACACATGCAAATAAACTATTGAACATCCTTTTTACATATACAGCTATACACACACTACCACCTTACTTCTAATAAAGTAAAGCAATAGTGAAGGATACAAAAACAGAAATAAAGTAATGTAGAAAGACAAAAAAGAGGGAAAAAGAAATAGAAAGAGAACAAATTACTGAAGATAAGTAAGATACTAAAAGAATGTGAGATACCAAAACGAAATCAGGAAAGAGAAGAAAGTAAAAGGAAAATGAGTGAAAAGGAAAGAAGTCTAAATGAGGATCCATTAATAAGAAAGAGAAATGGAAGATGACTGAGAGTGAGTGAAGGGGAGTCACAGAGTCAAGGGATGAAAGGAATGAGGTTAATATAGAACGATAGAGGAAAAAGGAGTGAGAAAGTAAGTACACAGAAAGACAAAGGGAAGGACTGAGTGAACTGCAGTACAATGAGTGAGAAAGGAAAAAGAGTAAAGGAGCAAAAGAAGGAAAGAGAGGGGAAGAGAACTAAAGCAGTGGCACTGAGAGAATGTGAGAAAGCTGAAAAGTGGTGGAAGGGAGAGAGGAACTGCAGAAAGTTGAAATTGGATTGAGGAGTTGTGAAAGAAGTGGAGTAAAGGAACAGTGATGAAACAAAGTGAAAAAAGGCAGTGTAAGTGAGTAAAGAGAGCTAAATAAGGGTGGAAAAAGGAAAATGAGTGTGAGACAATGGGAATACAATATAAATTACACAATGCAAAGTATAGAATGACTTATACAATATGTTACATTGTTTATTTCTGCTGTTCTCAGAATATATTGAATTTCACTTAAATTAGTGAGTTCAAACTCTTCATCATATAACAGCGGGAAAAAAAAACACAATCTAAAAGATTGTGTTTAAAAAAAACATAAAAACTTACAAATCATATATGTACACTAATCTTTGATTCACTTACTTTTCCTTGAGGCCAAATAGAAGATAGTGAAGGTCATTTTGGTGGAAAAAAAGTCTGCTGTTCTCTATAACTTCCATTTCATCAACTTCCTATGAAAAATTATCTAAGAACATCATACCTTACACTTTCCTTACGGCCAAATCGTGTCAGATATATGAGTATTTTTTACTATGAGATCCACTTACAGTACCTATATCAGATAAATAATTTTAAACATTAGACTAACTAACTAACTAACTTTTATTAACTACTCCCGTCTTCAAAGGCCAATTACCTTTACTAAAACTTTGGTTTTAAAAACACTAGGTAAGAATTTTTAAAGTCATAAGGCAAACATTGTTTATAAGTCAAATGAGAATCATTGCAGTAACTCCAACCTTTTTGACATTTTAAGTAGCATGTATAATGTCCTGATGTTGTCGAAGGACCGTCATGATAAATAATAGCTACAGTTGTAAAGGTTCTTTCTGAAATTGATAACTGAGAAGCCACAACATTTTTAATACAAGTTGTCAATTTAGTTCCATCAGGTGTACATCGTTGGAAAACTAAAATTATATACTGACCATAACTTTGTATAAATAATGTGAATAGCATTGGACACTTACATTGGGTACACACCGGACGGTGTCCCGGTAGACTTTTTTATATATGCCCCAACTACCTGGTCTAAAGTACTTACAAATGTCTTCAGGGCAACAAATGATGGATGTTTTCCAGTAACATGGAACACATCTGTCATAGTACCAATCTTTAAAAAGGGAGACAGGGAGAATCCAGGATGTTACCGCCCAATCTCCTTGATAGACTCTGCCTTTAAGATTCTGGGCAGAGTTTTATTGACAAAGTTGAGAACAAGCCTGGAGACCTGTGGGGATCTCGCAGAGATTCAATATGGCTTCAGGGAAAAACGGGGAACCTTAGAGCAATGCTCAAATTTACACCTCCTAATATCGAAGTACACGGTGGCCGGGGAGGGTTCACTATATTTGGCCTTTATGGACCTCTCCTCGGCCTTCGACTTGGTTAATAGGGCCAAGCTTTGGGCTATATTGCGCGAGCTTGGTATTGAGGAACCCCTGGTAGCCCTTATAGCAAGCTTGCACCAAAGCCTTACCGCGAAGGTCCGGGTGACCAGGGATGGGCGATGCTCTGATAGTTTTAGGTCAAATAAAGGTGTCCGCCAAGGCTGTATCTTAGCCCCACTTTTATTCACCATTTACATTAATGATCTAGGGAAGTCTTTGTTAGCAGGCAACGCTGATGTCCCGCGGGTAGATGGGAAGCAGATACCGGCTCTTTTATATGCAGACGATGCTGTTCTCATCGCCCGCACGGGAATCGGGCTACAGACCCTTTTGGAACTCTTTGGCTCCTTTATGGCCAGATTGGATCTAAAAATCAATGTAACTAAATCGCACACAATGATTGTGGGTCCACAAAAAAACAAATCACATACAAAAACCTTTTTCTGTAACGGCGAGGCTCTCTCCAGGGTCCCGGTTTTTCCTTATCTAGGGGTCCTGTTTGATGAGAAGGGCTCCTGGGTCCCGCAAATCAAGGCCAAATGTATTTCTTTAGCCAGGTCCACAGCAGCCCTGTTGGATTTTACTAAAAGACTAGGGGCTAAACCAATGGAAGCCGTGTTAAAAGTTTACAAAAGTAAATGCATTTCAATAGCCTCATATGGTGCAGCACTGTGGGGTTATACTAATCTGGATAGTATGCAGATAGTAGAGAACAAACTCATTAGACGAATTCTGTCGGTCCCAAACTCCACACCTACATACTCCATACATGAGGAAGTTGGCCTACCTTATATTATAGATGGACTGAAAATGGCCCCCTTACTTTTTTGGGCCAATATCTGGTTAAATACCGAGTTGTCTTTAAATCACACAATCCTTAAAGACGTGACTGCAAGGGAGGGGGCAATGAAAATAGTCTGGCTGAGATATATAAAGTCATCATTCACTGCCCTCGGAAGACCTGATTTATATACAACACCATCTACAATCAGGAAAGCGGACATTGCATGGATTAAGAAGGAATTCCAGGGGAGGACACGCTTAGAGAGAGAGGAATATGAGGTTAATAAACCGTTAGTAAGAGCACATCTGGTTTTGTCCTCTTCCCCCTCAATGGAACCATACCTGCAATATGTCTCTAAACCCTTGCATAGATTCTTGTTAACCAGATTCAGATTGAATTTAATCCACTATCTATTAGGCACCTTCCCTACGTGGGGTAAACCAGAACATGCACCACCCTGTGAGTGCGATCAGTTCTCTAATCAGGACACTCTTCACTTCCTGTTTTTTTGTGCATTTTACGATACTGAGAGGAGAAAATACTTAATTCCCCTCCTGAAAACACTGGGCTTTATACAAGTGAGACCTGCCTTGCTTTACCTCCAAAGGTTACCGGACGCACATGTCACTTTCTGTGTAGCGAGTTTTTTAACAGCCGCGCACAGAGGTAGAAATAAAAGAATCCCTAGAACTGCTCTGTTTTAAATTAAAAATGAATACATTAACTGCTATTTTTCGTATGTATAATGGTGACCAATTCAGTGACTTTTTTATGGACACTATGTATAAACAAAATGAACTGTGGGTATTTTTAAAATGTCTTTTTAAATACATGTATGTTTTGCCTTTTATGATTTTAACAAAAATCGAATAAAGTGTATTTTGACTGACTGGGTACACACCATATTATGATCTGCTGCTTTAACTAGATTTTTAAATGACACTGATTTACAGTCTGGTAAAGTCAAATATATAAATCTTACAGTGTCTATTCTAGTAGTACTTGATGAACTACAGTTGTGGCAGTCATGCTGCAATTGATAAGAAAGGCAAAAAAGATTATCTACATCTACACCTTCATCTTCCAAAACACCAAACATATACATTAAACATTCCTGCCAATCCTGCTGAATGTTCTGTCAAAATTTATCTTGACCAGAACACATATCTAAAATATTTCGAATTTCTGTTTTTGCTCTATCACTGCTACATTTCTCAAACACAGAATTCAATAAACCACACAATCTTTGATCCCGATTTTCAACAATCTATTCTTGTAAAGTTTGAAGAAAAAAAACAACATTAACCACTACATTAGCATAGCAGTTGACACCAGAACTGTTTTCAAACTGAAATCCAACAACATTTTTATCAGAATCTTTTTTCTTTCTGTTTTGAATAACAGTTTTATCTACTTTTTGTCTTTTTGCTACTACCTCACTGCAATTATTCTCATTTCTTCTTTTTCGGCCTACCACACGTTTTTCAAACAGAGGATATTGAGGCAAATGTGGAGAATACTCTCTTCTTAACCTATTGTATTCTTTAACACAATCTAGATCTGCACAAATCTTTGTCTCATCACACTCAATCAAGTACAATCCTGATAAAGTTCTGACTCGTGATAATGCCACATATGCCATACCATCTTTAAACACAGATCTTCCAATGTTCACCAAAGCACTATCTACACTTAAAACTTGAGATTTATGAATTGTCACTGCATATGCCAAACAAACAGAAAACTGTTTTCGGCGAACATATAAGTCTTTTACAAGCAAAAATCTAGCAGAACAACGACTGATTTGTTGTACTTGCTCAATACCATCAAATTTTATTCTTAAAAATTCAATTCCATCTCTATTTCTATAATTCACAAAATCAACAACATAACCCATTGCTCCATTTACCAGACTTCTTTCAACATTTAAATTCCTTCTCAAAATGATACGACAATTTAAACACACATTCAGAGTCTTTTCAAAACCAGCTGTTTTAGAAAAACTTTTCTCTAATGAATCCAATTTTGTTTTCAAATTTTCTGACAAAACAATTGTTGCACCCATATGCTCTATTTTATCTATTGCTTCCAGTTTCACAATTTCTTCATTTTTTAACTTTAACTTTAACATTTTGTTGTTGAAGATGGAACATTCTTGCAGAGTTGGCATCAAACATATCCCAGATTTCTTCTCAGTCATTTTTTAAAAAATATTCTCTGGAAGAATGTTTTCATTTGGATAAAAATTTGAAATTAATCGAGCATGTAAAGCTTCTTTCCCAAGCTCACTTACTTTTCCGATTCTTACATCTTGTAGAATATTTTTATAATCTTCATCCTTTGGCTGTCGCATATTTTGAAGGAGTTCAGCATATTTAAAATTTAACCATATATTAACGTTTCCAATGCTTCCAAGGGACTTCCTGGTATCTTCATGCGTAAGCATTTTAAACACTGGTTGTCCCTTTACTGGAGTCAACTGCAGTAGATCTCCAAAAACAATAATGTGTTTTCCTCCAAATAACACATCAAACTCTGTTCTAAGAATTTCTTGCATTCTCAAATGCGCAAAAGCAAGAATTAGATTTGAGACCATGCTTACTTCATTAATGATAAGAAGTTTCATTTTCTTCAAGACTCTGGAAACCTCAGAACACGCATATCCAGATAGTTTGTTGTAATGCAATTTATTATCATGCTCAACTGGCAGCATCAGTAAACGATGTAGAGTAATCCCTTTAATGTTATGTGCTGCCAGTCCAGTTGGAGCGGTTACAACACAAGACAGCGGTGATTCAGTCCTTTTCTGCAAATAAGTTGCAATGGCTTTAATCAGAAAACTTTTTCCTGTTCCCGCTTCTCCACTTACGTACAGTCGAACAGGCTTAAATGATGTACATGAGCACACTTTTTTCTCATGTCTGAATCCATGTTTAATCTGTTCTGTAACTTCGTCATATATCTTTTTCTGCTCAACGTTTAGTTGCTTTACCAAATCTTCTAAGTTAACTCCATCCTCTTGAGCTTGTTCCATAGCTCTTTCCACCTCATCCATGGCAGTTGCAGCTTCATTTTAGATAATTGGTCCTCCTAGTGGATCCTGACTCAATGAAGTAGAACTCTGACTGTCTTGAGAACTGTCTCTAGCAATCTCTTCAGCAATTGTGGTTTCTTGCTCTATTTCTTCGTTCAATATTTGCAGATAATTTGGAAAAACAGGACATTCTATGGTATCCTTAGTTGCATTAAAAGAGTCTTCATAACAGAGAAAATCGCCAAGTAGTTCTTCTTCTGTACGCCATGGCTTAAAGAGTTGCAAAAGAGCTAAATAGTAAAATTCTCTTTTGTCTGGAGCTTCGCAACTCAATTTTTGATGATTAATCAAATGGCCTTTTCTCTGCTTCACTAGACATCCTTCATACCCAATGACAGCATAGTTTCCATTATTGATATCTTCTGTGATGTTCCTCTTATAACTGTAGTTTTGCAGAACTTCATACAAACAAGTGTTCTCAAGGTGAGTACTTTTATTTGGATAGTATGTATTCAACATATTTGTCTTCAAAATATCTGTACTGTTTGGTTCTTTCTCCGCCAAATATTCAATTTCTTGTACAGATTTCAAAACTCGGTTTCGTGTTGCAGCAAGACCTAGACTCACCCAAATGATTGTTCTTGATTTGGCATAGAGACTTGCTGATGATAACCGATCAGAACATTCATATGCTCCAATTTCTCGATGCGACCACATCTTCAGACTGAAACTGTAAAATTTCTTGCTTAGACTCTTTTCATGTGAAATGTCCTCCCACATTTCCTTCAGTTCTGTCTTTTCTTTTTTAGTGATGTAAGATGTCACATATCGAGCCACAGCAATAGAGTTGTCAGCAACGAACTGAATATCCATGTTAGCATTCCACATGGACAAAATTACTGGATTGTAGTCGTTGATGTACTTGGACTCTTTGTTTCTTTTTAAATTATATGTATTTTTGGGTGATTTCCTCGTCACAGTATGTCGTAGAGATGACATCAAATTATTTACTCTTCCCTTAGAAATCACTGGTCGTGGAAACGCAAAACGACATTTTGTGTAGTACTTTTCCTTGTTTTTGAATTTTCGACAACAGTACTTTCCACAACGATGAGATTGAAAACGTAAAACTTGTTGCCTTAAACTGTTTTCTTCAGTAGTTTTTGGAACAGCACATGTTGAATACTCTTCAATGAAACTCATCACTGTTTCATCCGAATCTGATCCAAATTTGGGTGCATCTTTAATCCATAACAACATATGTATATGAGGAGCACCTCTCCAAGGGGAGGATTTTTTTTGTTGGTAATAAAAGACATCATAGCTTCAAATCTATGATTAAAATATCTGCAAACATTGACTAGATCCAAAGAACACAGTTCTCCAGGTGTTTTCAATTCTATATTTTGTAGGTTTCCATTTGCCTCTCGTAGAAATTGAAGTAAGTCGTCCCATGCATACTCAGGACAGCTAAGAGTGAGGAACCATGTAGGAGTTCCTACGTTTCTTAGCATACATTTCAATTCCCCATGACAACGGAACCAATACTCGTTTGTTCCACGCTGACATGCCATGAGATTGATTAGCTGAGATTCCAAAATACTGTCTTGCAGATTGACTTTCTCCATAAAGTCCCTGGCCGAAACATTTTGCAGATGAGCTCTACTTTTCAATATATGATTAACTGCATAAGAAACCCCAGACAAATCAGTTTCATACAGTAGATGAAACAAATACGGAATGCATTGACTAAACCTTGGATCTTCAGCATATAATCTTAAAGTCCGGTATTCAGCTGCAGGAATTTGAACTGGTCGATCGTCATATCGTCCACCTCGACCTGTTGGAAATAACTGTGGCAAACAACGAGCTTCCAAACTTTCTTCCCATACACTAATAGGACTTCCTTTTGCTGCTTTCATTTGAAACAAGTCAATTGCATTCCCCATTACTTCTTTGGAATGCAAAGGATGAACAGTATAATGTTCATATATTTCTACACTTCTAGACACATCAACTTTTTCAATTTGGCCAACTGAACAATCACTGTCTTCTTCTGTAGCTGTTTCCTCTGCTCCAACACTTACATCTTTATAGTACTCATTGTTTTTGACCAAATACAACGTTGCCTTTTCTACTTTCCTAACATCCATTAAATTTTGCCAGATCTTCTTACTCTTTGTCGGAACCCCATTAACTAGAATAACCAGAGGATCCTCTTCTACTCTTTCTACACCAATTGTATCAATATTTTTCTTGACATCTAGAGGCAAATAAACAACTCTTCCCTTTAATCCTCTTTGTAAATCTGTAGGAGGTAATTTCCCTATCTTAGGCTCCATGCGAACAATAGCTTGAAAAGGATGGACACATTGAATCAAAATTGATTCATAAGTATTTAAATCCATCAATTCAGAAGGAATATCTATCAACTGAAGATTAGTATGAGCAGCTCTAGCAGGCATTCTATTTTCATTTAATTTTTTCAAACAATAATTACAAATACGCTGATCAAAACTCAAATCAAAAGAATTCTCAACCAACAAATAACTTACAAAATCCTTCCATTCACTATTATTTTCCAGTTCACATTTTGCATATAATTCAACTAACCTAGTCTGAATCTTATAATGAGTCCGTCGACAACACACACACGTTAAATTAGACCTTTCACTTGATTTTACCTTAAACTTGGTAATTTCCTCGTCAAACTTTTCTGTACTTGAAATCTGTACATTGTCTTCCACATTACCATCCATTACTATATCCATTTCTACACTGTCCTCTTTGTTCCTAAAATAACAAAACTCAATTTCTTCACAAATAGTCTTCACATCTACTTCAGATCCATGCAAAAGAGCACTGTTTAACTGTTTAAGTTTAAGTGATGGACTTTTTGCATAATACAACCTTCTCACTAATTTTCTCACCTTATTATGATGCACTGCTAACATCCTAAAATGATGAAAAACACTCTGACATACTTTTCTAGAAAGACAAGCCAGTGAATGCCCATGCAAACCTGTGCTTTCTCTCACTCTGCAAGGATCTAAGTCTTGCAAGATCTTCCTTTTTTGTTTTAGACTTTTCTTACTATATGTACGTAAGAAATTTTGAAGCAAATTGATTGAATCCTGTCGCACACTACAAATACTACTGCACTTCCATGTGTACACTGGACCCTTAGTACGTCTCCCTAAAACTTCATCAGCTGACACTTCTTCTGCATCTCTAGACACAAGTTTCTCTTTTTCCATCACATAACCATCTTTCACCTCATATGCTCGACCACTGGTGTCAACTGCATGCACCAAATCATTTTCCTGAAAGTAACTCTCCTCATTAAAAAATGGCTCAGAACTTGAACTATGCATCCATTCTCCAGAAAATACTTCACAAAAATTAGTCCGATCAATTATTCTTTTCCATCTACTGTTCGATTTGAAAACATCAATTGCCTTATTAAGTATCCTAATTCTATTGATTACTAAAATAATTTTTTTTCTTAACTTCAAAAGCCTGATCAACAATCTTCTCCACACTTTTCTTTTTCTTGTAAAAAGCAGCTCTCTGTTTACCTTTCTTTTCATTTTTTAGCAAATTTAAAACTACCCTATTGCGAAACATTAGTCTACGAATGTCCCTAAATTGATTTAACCTTCTATTGCTATCCATATTCTTCTCTCCTGCTCCAATGGAGACATTTTTGAGGGCCTCTCCTTCCTTTTCAAATTTGTTCTCTCCTTCTGGATCTTCACATTACCGTTAACATTTGTTTTTGTTTTACATATGTTGCGAAAAAAAGACTTAGTTGTCTTACCAGGAACTTTTTGGGTGTTTTTTGAAGTACTTGTTGTAGAGGATTCTTTTACTTCCGTTGCTAATTTTGTAATTTTCCGTATGGTATTTTTTCTTCTCCTTTGCCTTGACAGCATTTTTGCTAACTTTTTCAATGTTGATTTCAATCTGTGGTAAAGAAAAAAATAACACATTATAGACCACTATTAGCAAACAACAAAGCAATCACAATAGGCAAACGATATAAATACTAATTTGCAACATATCTAAGTTTATACCACAGCAACTATATAACTAGGAGTGAGACACAAACCAACAGCAAAAACACTCAAGGCCTTATTTATGAAGGTCTTCCACCACCGGTACGTCACTGTTTTCCCGTGTTAAAAGTGATGCACCGGCGCCACAAGGCAAAAATAAATAAGGCCCAAATGTAAATATCATTAATTGGTCACCAAAATCGTTTTTGGAATAACATTTAAAAAACACAGCGCAGAACCTATGTACAAGCATTCAATTTCACTACTGAAACCTCACTGTTTCACAAAATACAAATCCACTATCTTACAAATGTTCATAGCAAGCATTATCAAAAAGCAAGATACAAACCAACAGCAAAGAAACATAGGGCCTTATTTATGGAGGCCTTGCACCACCGGTGCGTCACTTTTGTCCCATGTTAAAAGTGACGCACCGGCGCCACAAGGCAATCATAAATAACACCCAAATGTAAATACCATTGATTTGCCCCCAAAATTGTTTTTTGAATAACATTTTAAAAACACAGCGCAGGACCTTTGTACAAGTATTCAATTTCACTACTGAAACCTCACTGCTTCACAAAATACAAATCCCCTATCTTGCAAATATACATAGCAAGCATTATCAAAAAGCAAGACACAAACCAACAGCATAGAAACTCAGGGCCCTATTTATGGAGGCCTTGCACCACCGGTACGTCACTTTTGTCCCATGTTAAAAGTGACGCACCGGCACCACAAGGCAATCATAAATAACACCCAAATGTATATACCATTGATTTGCCCCCAAAATCGTTTTTTGAATAACATTTTAGAAACACAGCGCAGGACCTATGTACAAGCATTCAATTTCACTACTGAAACCTCACTGTTTCACAAAATACAAATCCCCTATCTTGCAAATATACATAGCAAACATTATCAAAAAGCAAGATACATACAAACAGCAAAGAAGCTCAGGGCCTTATTTACGGAGGCCTTGCGCAACCGGTACGTTACTTTTGTCCCATGTTAAAAGTGACGCACCGGCGCCACAAGGCAATCATAAATAACACCCAAATGTAAATACCATTGATTTGCCCCCAAAATCGTTTTTTGAATAACATTTTAGAAACACAGCGCAGGACCTATGTACAAGCATTCAATTTCACTACTGAAACCTCACTGTTTCACAAAATACAAATCCTCTATCTTGCAAATGTTCATAGCAAGCATGATCAAAAAGCAAGACACAAACCAACAGCAAAGAAACTCAGGGCCTTATTTATGGAGGCCTTGCGCCACCGGTGCGTCACTTTTGTCCCATGTTAAAAGTGACGCACCGGCGCCAAAACGCAATCATAAATAACACCCAAATGTAAATACCATTGATTTGCCCCCAAAATCGTTTTTTGAATAACATTTTAAAAACACAGCGCAAGACCTATGTACAAACATTCAATTTCACTACTGAAACATCACTATTTCACAAAATACAAATCCCCTATCTTACAAATGTTCAAAGCAAGCATTATCAAAAAGCAAGACACAAACCAACAGCAAAGAAACTCAAGGCCTTACTTATGAAGGCCTTGCACCACCGGTGCGTCACTTTTTTCCCATGTTAAAAGTGACGCACTGGCACCAGAAGACAATCATAAATAAGGCCCAAATGTAAATACCATTGATTTGCCCCCAAAATCGTTTTTTGAATAACATTTTAGAAACACAGCGCACGACCTATGTACAAGCATTCAATTTCACTACTGAAACCTCACTATTTCACAAAATACAAATCCTCTATCTTGCAAATCTTGATAGCAAGCATTATCAAAAAGCAAGACACCAACCAACAGCAAAGAAACTCAGGACCTTATTTATGAAGGCCTTCCACCACAGGTGCATCACTTTTTTCCCATGTTAAAAGTGACGTTCCAGTGCTACAACACAATCATAAATAAGGCCCAAATGTGAATACCATTGATTTGCCACCAAATTCGTTTTTGGAATAACATTTAAAAAACAAAGCACAGGACCTATGTACAAGCATTCAATTTCACTACTGAAACCTCACTGTTTCACAAAATACAAATCCCCTATCTTACAAATGTCCATAGCAAGCATTATCAAAAAGCAAGACACAAACCAACAGCAAGAAACTCAGGGCCTTCTTTATGAAGGCCTTCGGCCACTAGTGCGTCACTTTTTTCCCATGTTAAAAGTGACGCACCGGCACCACAGGGCAATCATAAATAAGGCCCAAATGTAAATACCATTAATTGGCCACCAAAATCGTTTTTTGAATAACATTTTAGAAACACAGCGCAGGACCTATGTACAAGCATTCAATTTCACTACTGAAACCTCACTGTTTCACAAAATACAAATCCCCTATCTTACAAATGTTCAAAGCAAGCATTATCAAAAAGCAAGACACAAACCAACAGCAAAGAAACTCAGGGCTTTATTTATGGAGGCCTTGCGCCACCGGTGCGCCACTTTTGTCCCATGTTAAAAGTGACGCTCCAGCGCCACAACCCAATCATAAATAAAGCCCAAATGTAAATACCATTGATTTGCCACCAAAATCGTTTTTGGAATAACATTTTAGAAACACAGCACAGGACCTATGTACAGGCATTCAATTTCACTACTGAAACCTCACTGTTTCACAAAATACAAATCCCCTAAGTTACAAATGTTCATAGCAAGCATTATCAAAAAGCAAGACACAAACCAACAGCAAAGAAACTCAGGGCGTTATTTATGAAGGTCTTGCACCACCGGTAAGTCACTTTTTTCCCATGATAAAAGTGACGCACCGGCACCACAAGGCAATCATAAATAACACCCAAATGTAAATACCATTGATTTGCCCCCAAAATCGTTTTTTGAATAACATTTTACAAACACAGCGCAGGTCCTATGTACAAGCATTTCATTTCACTACTGAAACCTCACTGTTTCACAAAAGACAATTCCTCTATCTTGCATATTTTAATATCAAGCATTTCCAAAAAACATGCCACAAACCAACAAGAAGAAATCTCAATCTGCTTCCTAATTTGAGGTAACGCAGGTGACATAATTCTAAAACATTCAAATATATTTCTTTACAGAGGCAGACACTATTAATTGCTTCTCAAAAAAATAAAAGCCATTCTTATACCCCAAAATCGTTTTTTAAATAACTTTTTACAAACACAGCACAAGTCCTATGTACAATCATTCAATTTTACTACTGAAACTTCACTATCTGCTTCCAAACCTTCTCCAAAGAGCAAATAAGTCTCTATCTAAATTAAATGAATCATTACTTACCTTTACAAATGCTTTGGAAGATTAAGAACAGTGTCAGACACAAACACCAATTTTTCTTTAGCAGAGCAAAAGGTGTGCACTCAATACACTGTAACCAAGACTGGCAGAGAAAACCTCTAATTCTACACACATATGCCTCTTTCAACCAATCAAAACTCTCCCCTCACTTTTTTCAAACCAACACCCTACCCCCTCTCAGACCTTTCTATCTGTTACCATAGCAACTACCTCCTAACTGAACTATTAGGTTCAAAAGTTTATTCTACAATGTTGCAAATTAAGTCAGCAAGGATGTTTGACCTCTCAATACACCAGCTTATCCAGGGCATTATTGCTTTTAGTAACTTTTTCTTAACCATTGAAATTGCTTCTTTCACACAACACAACCATGCACCCTAACTTTCAGTTTTCAACTATCTGAATCCACCAATCATTGCTTGTGATTCAAGAGCAGAGAAACTCCACAATTATTTTTTTGAAAACTCCTACTGTTCAAACTGCCATTTCATTCCCACACTTCATCTGACTGCACCAGAACCTTCTCTCATCATGTATTCTGTGTGGATTATTGGACATAGCTACATCCACTGGGCTCAAAGGTATGCAGCTAGCAGAAATGTTCACAACCTTGATTTATCAAATGTGGAAATCAAATGGATTGGCCAGAGAGGATTGAGATGTCACCAATTGATACCATTGGTGAAAACCTTTTTGCATCTGCCAAACCCTGACCTCTTAATAGTGCACTGTGGAGGAAATGACTTGGGCACTATGACTGGGGTTGGTCGGCAAATGCTTTTAAAGGACACCTTTGATCAATTCATGACACTTTTTCCACAAACTGCCTTGGTATATTCTAATATATGCCAAAGACAGAAATGGAACTGGTCCAACCAATTTTGTCCACAGTTTGGGAAAGCACGGAAACATGTGAATACATCTGTTTCTGCTTACATGAGAGACTGTGGAATGGGTTCAATATACAATAATAACGTGCGTTACAACATGCAAGACATCTACAGAGGAGATGGTGTGCACTTCTCAGATGAGGGGAATAGAATATTCCTCCTGAATTTAAGACTGTGCATTGGAACCTACTTGTAGGTACCTAAATCAGCCACAGAATCCAAAAGCTCTTTTCAGGGCTACCCTACCTCTGATCACTCCAAATGATTATCTTTTTCTAATTTTTTTCACTATTTTTCACCAAAGTACGCTCCCCGGTACGCTCCCCGGTGCGCGTACCGGGCGCTTCCCCAGCGAAAAATTTAAATTTTTTTTTTTTTTTTTAGCCTTTATGAGCCTCCTAAGCCCCCCTCAGAAAACCTAGGGGGTCAGGGGCTGTCTACCGTGCCCCCTTCTACCCATTCCCAACGTTGTTTTTCCTCCATATTGTGTCTCGATTGTACTGAAACACAAAATGGAGGACTCCCGTAACGCTGCCGGTGCGCGTACCGGGGCGCGCACCGGTAAGCGCTCCCTAAAAAAAGGTGGGAAAGTAATTTACAGAAAAACCACTGGAGACACTTTCATCAAATATAGAATAGGCCCTACTACATAGCAGTCCCTACCATTTACCCAAATTTGGTGGAATTTCATTGAGACATTTAGGCTGTAGGCCTGTCTAAATATCCTGAGGTAAGTTACATGACCAAAACACATATGAAGTGTTAGAATTTACAACCAATTAAAAAGTTACTTTCATTTTCTACGATTATTTCCTGACATTTGATTGGTTATGTACATGAATATATATAAAAAAAGAGAGGGAAACACAGCCATTTTGACTACTACTTCCTGAAGTACATTTGAAAAGGAATTACACTGAGAACTTCAACTGCTTTCTCAAAGGTAAGTTGTTATTTTGGAAAGTGAAGCATGTTGTGCAATTTAAGTTAATTTGAGAAAAAATATTCTGATAGTTATATACTATCCCTCTGTAATAATTATAGATTGAGATAGGCTTCTCTGTTATAGTTATGGATTGAGTTAGGCTTCTCTTGTATAATTATAAATTTACTTAGGCTTTATCACATACACTTTTTTATATTTCTAATTCCAGCCTGATACCAAACACTACCCAAAGATAACTTCACTGTTAAAAAATCAAAACTAACTGTCTGAACTTAAACCCAACAGTGCCCTATCTCTACTGATATATTTATTTTGTATGCAATTTACAGCAACAAAATGGAAGGAGAACAGGATATTTCTTTTGAAATTGTTTTGGACAACAACCCTGAACAAAAAATTGCTGAGAATGATAACTTTGATTTTATAGATGAGTCTCTGGACCATGAATTAGTTCAGTGTGTGGAATCAATGGAATCACAGATTGAAAATGAGGACATTCCAGACAATATATTGTTAGAAGTTTTATCAAATTATGAAAAAGGATCAGAATACATTTATATTTAATAATTAAAAATTGTTCGAGCAATTATTCATTTTTTTATGTAATTCATCAAGTAGTTCCAAAATGTTTATAATATAAATTGAGACTTATAGTATACTATGCAACTTTTTTGTGTTACTTAGTAAGTTTGCTCATAGTTACTTCCTTTCTCCCACTATATTATCTCCAATGTGTATTTAACATCTCTTTATCATCTCCTGCCTCCATGTTGTTTCTGCTTTCCTGACAGACTATGGTATGAATACCATATACCACAATAACTTCTGTAACAACATGCAAGATATCTACAAAGGAGACGGTGTATATTAAATTTTAGACTCTGCATTGGTACCTACATGTTGGTACTTAATAAAAAAAACAACAAAAAGAACAATTAATAAACATACAATTTTTGAAAAGTCTGTCATTCTTTTTTCCTCATGGCACGCTCCCTGTACGCTCCCCAGTCCGCTCCCCGGTGCGCGTACCGGGCACTCCCCCCGCGCAAAACAAACAAAAAATTTTTTTTGCCCCGCGGGGCCCTTTCATAGCCCCCACACCAAACCTAGGGGGTCACGGGGGGTCTATCCCTGCCCCCTTATGGTCATTTCCCCCTTTGTTTTGGCCACCTCTTGTGTCTCAATCCTACCGAGACACAAGATGGCGGCCGCTCCGGACTGTTTTGAATGTTTACAGACACCCGAGAGCCAATCAGCTTTCCGCACGCAAGTCGCGTACCGCGCCCGGTACGCGCCCCGGTGCGCGTACCGGGGCGCGCTTAAAGGTATATATATTTTTTTGAACCTAAATTACTCAAAATCCACTGGAGCACATATCTTGAGATATAGCAAAGGCACATCGGGCTACCAGTCCCTACAATTTTGCCAAGTTTGGTGGAAATCCATTCAGCCGTGCGGCCTAAAAGTGAGTTCGACCGCCCTATGGAAATTAACATGGGGAAAACATGTTTTGGAACCCCCGTTTTATCTCGGACCCCGCTTGACGAATCCCCCCCAAACTTTTAGGGAAGGACCGGAGCTTGACGAGGCAAATTTGAGAACATTTTCTGGCAGATTCGTCACCCGGCGCCAAAGTTATTCCAAATAGAATTTTGAGATTTTGCATTGAAAAAAATCCTATCTATAACTACCTACTGGCGACCGCCAGTAGGTAATATATATATATGGGCACTATGCCATGATGTTACCGTTGTGCCTTACCGCATACGTTGTCTCTAAAGGGTTTTTTGACGTCATTGTAAACTATTACACACATTTACTTCTGTCAGTGGGTGGCATGTAACTCTTCATAAATAGAGATTAAATTAACGTGCCACCTCCAATGCACTCCCTTAAGAAATTTGAGTATAGAACTCAGTTTTTAAAAAGCACTATTTTTGCACATTATCACTAAAAATGCACTTTATAATAGCATATATTGCACGTTCCCTAATTTTAAGACTTTTTGCAACTCTGCAATACTTAAACACATGTACTGGAGTGAATCAGAAATATGATGGGCAATGCACTTTATTTCCATAGGCATCAGTATAAATGATATATTTATTTGTAAATAGTGTGTAAATATATTAATTTGCCTTGTTATGCGTTTATATCGATAATTGTTTTATCATGTAATGAACTTGCCTTTTGCACTTAAACCATTGTACATTGTCGATGGGATTGTAAATAACTGCTCCGTGTACATAGTATTTTTTCCATGTTTATGTTGCATTTAAGTCTGATTGGGAGCATTCACAGTATATAAGCACACTTATTGGTTCTTTCTGGTCATGTGATCAAGGCTGCCGTGTTGCAGCCGAAACGCGTCATGCTGGGGACAGAAGAGCAATAAACCACCCTTGAACTAAACCTTATCGCAGTGTTTGTGGTCTGTACCTACGTCGAGGACTCTGCACTTTTGCCGAGAGTAGGAGTTGGAACGGATATATATATATATATATATATATATATATATATATATATATATATATATATATATATATATTTATATTTATATATATTACCTACTGGCGGTCGCCAGTAGGTATATATAGTTAGGATTTTTTCCCTATGGGATTTTTGAAAATTCTATGTCTAATAACTTTGGCGTTTGTGGACGGAATTGGCTGAAATTTTCAGGAAAATGGCACATTTTGTTTCTGAGCAGCCCCTGAAAATTTGGGGGGGGGGTTCGTCAAGGGGGGGCCGAGAAAAAAGGGGGGTCCCAAAACGCGTTTTTCTCATGTTAATTTCCATAGGACGGTTGGCCTCACTTTTAGCCCGAACGGCTGAATGGATTTGCACGAAACTTGGCAAAATTGTAAGGACTGTTAGCCCGATGTGCCTTTGCTGGGTCTCAATATATGTGCTCCAGTGGTTTTTGAGAAATTAACGTTTAAAACGATATATATCTGTAACAGCGCTCCGGGCAGCGCTCCGGTTCGCGAACTTTTCGCGTATCGGAACTTTGCGAAGCGAAGCTGATTGGCTCTCCGGTGTCTGTCAACATTCTAAACAGTCCGGCGCGGCCGCCATTTTGTCTCTCGGTAGGATCGAGAGACAAGAGGATGCCAAAACAAAGGGGGAAATTACCATAAGGGGGCATAGTAGATCCTCGTTTTTTTTGCGTGGTGAGCGCCAAGTTCGCGAACCGGGAAGCGTTCTGGGCAGCGTACTATAAGGAAAAAAGAATGATAGACTTTTCAAATACTGTATGTTAATTGTTTGTTGTTTTTGTTGATTTTTTTGTGTCTTTATTTTTAAAGCATTTTTTTTTTATTTTGTTTGTGTTTCATAATTTATTAAACTTTCTAACATTTCAGTGTCTGAAATGTCATTATTTTCTTGGAATATTGTTTGCAATCTGTGAGGTTGTAAAATGTCCTCATTTTCAAGGAGGTCATCTACTGCTTGGACACATTGCAGTAGTTCTTTGTCCAAAGTTTCATCCATAAATTCAATGTCAATTTGATCAATTGTATCAATCAATTCTTGGCTGCTCTCTTGCAGGTCCATTTCAAAAGAAACTTGGTTTTCGCCTTCCATTTTGCCTGACATTTGGATTAAAAAAATATATATTAGTAGAGATAGGGCACTGTTGGGAATAATTTTAGATAGGCATTTTTATCAGTGAATTTATCTTTGGGCAGTGTATAGTATCAGAGTGGAAGTAGGAATATAAAAAAGTGTATGTGATTTAACGTAAGTAAATTTATAATTATACAAGAGAAATCTAAGTCCATTCATAACTATAACAGAGAAGTCTATCTAAATCTATAACTACTACAGAGGGATAGTATATAACTATCTGAAAAAGTTTACCATATTTACTTATAGTGCACAATATACTTCAGTTTTAAAAATAACAACTTACCTTTAGAAACAAGTTGAAGTGATTAGTGATATTCCAAATGATATATACAACAAGAAGTAGTAGTCAAAATGGGTGTGTTTCCTTCTCTTCCTTTATATATATTCAGGTATATAACCAATCAAATGTCAGGTAATAAAAGTAGAAAATGAAAGTAACATTTTTATTGGTTGTCAATTCCAACACTTCAGATGTGTTTTGTGAAGTAATTTACCTCACGGTACTTAGAGAGGTCTACAGGCTAAATGGCTAAATGGAATTTCAATCAAATTTGTGAAAAGGAAAGGGATTGTTATGTAGTATGAGCTAATCTATATTTGGTGAGAGTGTCTCTAGTCGTTTTTCTGTAAATTACTTTCCCACCTTTTTTTTGGACCGCTTCCCGGGAAGCGGCTCGGTTCGCGAACCTTAAGCGTCACGGGAGTCCACCATTTTGTGTTTCGGTCGCATTAAGATACAAGATGGAGGGCAAATAATGTTTAGAATGGGTAGAAGGGGTCATGGTAGACTTATCTTGACCCCCTAGGTTTTCTGAGGGTGGCTGAGGAGGCTTATATGTGCGGAAAAAAACATTTTTTTTAAAAATTCCGCGAGGTTAGCTTCCGGTTCGCGAACCGGGTAGCGCCCCGGGGGAGCGTATTTTGTGGAAAATTAGTGAAAAAAGTTAGAAAAAAATAATAATTGTGAGTGATCAGATGAAGGGTAGCTCTGAGAAGAGCTTTTGGGTTTATGGTACATTTAGGTACTTATAAGTAGGTACCAATGCACAGTCTTAAATTCAGAATGAATATTCTGTTGCCCTCATCTGAGAAGTGAACTCCATCTCTTCTGTAGATATCTTGCATGTAGTAACGCAAGTTATTGTTGTACAAGGAGCCCATTCCATGGTCTCTCATGTAAGCTGAAACAGATTTGTTTACATGCTTCCTCGCTTTCTCAATTTGTGGACAAAATTGGTTGGACCACCTCCATTTCTGTCTTTGGCATATATTGGAATATACCAAGGCAGTTTGAGGAAAAAGTGCCATTAATTGCTCAAAGGTGTCCTTTAAAAGCATTTCCAGACCTACCCCAGTCAAAGTGCCCAAATCATTACCTCCACAGTGCACAATTAACAGGTCAGGTTTTGGCAAATGCATAAAGGTTTTCACCAATGGTATCAATTGGTGACATTTTAATCCTCTTTGGCCCAACCACTTAATTTCCACATCTTGTAAATTGAGGTTAGGTAAATTTCTGTTCTCAGCATACCTTTGAGCCCAGTGGATGTAACTATGTCCAACAATCCAGACTTTAAACATGGTGAGAGAAGGTTGTGCTGCAGTCAGATGAAGTGTGGTAATGAAAGGGCAGTTGAAACAGTAGGAGTTTGTAAAGAAAAAAAACTGTGGAGTTTCAGTGCTAATGATTCATTAGCAGTGATTGGTGGATTTCCATTTCTGAAAACAGAAAGTTAGGGTGCATGGATGTGTTCTTTGAAAGATGTAATTTGAATGGTCAAGGAAAAAACATTTAATGAAAGATTGCACTGGATACGCAGGTGCACTGAGAGTTCAGAGTTCAATTGAAACATTGTTGTGTGAATTTGCAAACATGAGAGGTCTTTCAGGAGGTGGTTGCTAAGCAAAAAAGGCAGAGAGGGCAGAGGGGGGAAGGGTTTTGATTTGAAAAAAGTGAGGGAAGAGTTATGATTGGCTAATATGAGAGATATGTGTAATGAATATCTGTATTTCTGTGCTTTCAATAGCTGCAGCCTCTGGAGTGCATCCTCTTTGTTCTACTGGAGACAATTTGGTGTATTTCTGAGACTGTTTTGAAACTCAAAAAGTATTTGCTAAGGTGAGAAAAGATTTATTTAATTTAGATAGAGAATAGTATGATTTAAGGAGAAAATGATGAAGAAAGCTGTGTTTTTAAAATGTGGCTTTGTCTCAAGTGATATACAAATAGATTTTGTTTCTTTGAGAAATTTTAATTGCATATTTTGTGTAGCAATCTGGCATGCAGTAACACAAGTTATTGTTGTACATGGAGCCCATTCCATGGTCTCTCATGTAAGCTGAAACAGATATGTTGTGTTTAAAAACGATTTTTGAAAACAATTACATTTCTGGATATGTTCTGCTAGAGCTTCATAGGTTGTTTGGGTCATATTTATAAGGCATTTGAGTGTCTATGATGTTATTTTTCCCTTTTTAAATGGAAAGCGTTCTTCATGGGGCAAGTTTGTTGTAAATACGCTCCCACCTGTGCTTGGCAAATTTAGATTTTGATTATGGGAGTTACATAGCCATGTTAATAATGTCCCAAAAATGGTGCAAGGGCATTCAATAAAACGCTTTCATGTGTCTCAAGGACATTTTCATTCATTTCCTCTTGAATGCAGGTATACAATTGATTTATATGCTGTGTTTAAAAACGATTTTTTGAAATCAATTACATTTCTGGATATGTACTGCTAGAACTTCATAGGTTGTTTTGGGTCATATTTATAAGGCATTTGAGTGTCTATGATGTTATTTTTCCCTTTTTAAATGGAAAGCGTTCCTCATGGGGCAAGTTTCTTGTAAATACGCTCCCACCTGTGGTTGGCAAATTTAGATTTTGATTATGGGAGTTACATAGTCATGTTAAAAATGTCCCAAAAATGGTGCAAGGGCATTCAATAAAACGCTTTCATGTGTCTCAAGGACATTTTCAGTCATTTCCTCTTGAATGCAGGTATACAATTGATTTATATGCTGTGTTTAAAAACGATTTTTTGAAATCTATTACATTTCTGGATATGTACTGCTAGAGCTTCATAGGTTGTTTTGGGTCATATTTATAAGGCATTTGAGTGTCTATGATGTTATTTTTCCCTTTTTAAATGGAAAGCGTTCCTCATGGGGCAAGTTTCTTGTAAATACGCTCTCACCTGTGGTTGGCAAATTTAGATTTTGATTATGGGAGTTACATAGTCATGTTAAAAAATTCCCAAAAATGGTGCAAGGGCATTCAATAAAACGCTTTCATGTGTCTCAAGGACATTTTCAGTCATTTCCTCTTGAATGCAGGTATACAATTGATTTATATGCTGTGTTTAAAAACGATTTTTTGAAATCAATTACATTTCTGGATATGTACTGCTAGAGCTTCATAGGTTGTTTTGGGTCATATTTATAAGGCATTTGAGTGTCTATGATGTTATTTTTCCCTTTTTAAATGGAAAGCGTTCCTCATGGGGCAAGTTTCTTGTAAATACGCTTCCACCTGTGGTTGGCAAATTTAGATTTTGATTATGGGAGTTAAATAGCCATGTTAAAAATTTCCCAAAAATGGTGCAAGGGCATTCCTAAAAACGCTTTCATGTGTTTCAAGGACATTTTTAATCATTTCCTCTTGAATGTAGGTATACAATTGATTTATTTGCTGTGTTTAAAAACGATTTTTTTAAATCAATTACATTTCTGGATATGTACTGCTAGAGCTTCATAGGTTGTTTGGGTCATATTTATAAGGCATTTGAGTGTCTATGATGTTATTTTTCCCTTTTTAAATGGAAAGCGTTCTTCATGGGGCAAGTTTGTTGTAAATACGCTCCCACCTGTGCTTGGCAAATTTAGATTTTGATTATGGGAGTTACATAGCCATGTTAATAATGTCCCAAAAATGGTGCAAGGGCATTCAATAAAACGCTTTCATGTGTCTCAAGGACATTTTCAGTCATTTCCTCTTGAATGCAGGTATACAATTGATTTATATGCTGTGTTTAAAAACGATTTTTTGAAATCAATTACATTTCTGGATATGTACTGCTAGAGCTTCATAGGTTGTTTTGGGTCATATTTATAAGGCATTTGAGTGTCTATGATGTTATTTTTCCCTTTTTAAATGGAAAGCGTTCCTCATGGGGCAAGTTTCTTGTAAATTCGCTCCCACCTGTGGTTGGCAAATTTAGATTTTGATTATGGGAGTAACATAGCCATGTTCAAAATGACCCAAAAATGGTGCAAGGGCAATCTAAAAAACGGTTTCATGTGCATTAAGGACATTTTAAGTCAATGAGGAAACACAGGTGATGTAATTCTGAAATGAGGAAAAGAAACTTCACATTTTTCAATTACATCACTAGTGTTTCCTAAGTTTATGAATGACATTGTGCAGATGAAGTTTAGGTGTACCACAGATTCAAAAGATGTCTGCCCTTTGTTCAAGAGTGAAGTGGACATGACTTACTTCATTGCTAGGCCTTCACATGTATTATCTCCTTTGTTTTCTTAAACAAGTGAAAATCTCATCTGCAACCATGTGTTGGCCTCACCTCAAACAAACAAAACAGGTGATGGACCGAATGTGGATCAATGACACCCATTTACCCCAGTCCAAAGATCTGGGCCCAAACAAACCTCTAGATAGGCCACACCTTATCGTCAACCTGAATAAATCATTTAAAATGTTAGGGAGAGATTTATGATTGTTGTATGCCTGTTTTGTACCACTGTGTGTCATTTTTGTGACGCAGTGGTGGTGCAAAAGATTTGCTATGTTATATAATAAGTAGGGTGTTAAGTTTTTGATGACTGTTATTCATTTACTGTTTGGTAATAGTGGTTAATAACATTTTTTATTATATTTTTCCACAGATTCAACTGCACATCATTTCTAAATTTAAAAAATGCCAACTAAGAATCGAATTAGAAAGGCGAGAAAACGTCAAAGACAGCAAGATCATGTATTATTGCAGCAGTCCTCTACCCAAAATACTCGTGAAATCACCAAGAAAGCTCCGGGTAAGAGCACGAAATCATTCATAAGAAATATTTGTAGTAAAAAAAGTATTTCTCCAAAAAATGTTTCAGTCCAGAAAAAGAAAAGCAATTTAAATGGAAAGGAAAGACCCATCAAAAATGTTACTGGTAGAGGAAGAGATAACTCTGTGCATGATAGTAGAAGGAAACAACAGTTTAGGGACATTCGAAAACGAATGTTCCGCAACAGGATAACAGTTAATTTATTAAAAAATATTAAGAAAGGCCAACAGAAAGTGGCATTTTATAAGAAGAAGAAAAATGTAGAGAAAATTATTGATCATGCTTTTGCGTGGTCATTCACTGGCTTGTCTTTCCAGGAGAGTATGCCAGAGTGTTTTTCATCATTTCAGGATGCTAGCAGTGCATCATAATAAAGTGAGAAAATTAGTGAGAATGTTGTATTATGCTAAGAGTCCAGCAATTATGCTTAAACAATTATGTGCTGCTCTTTTGCATGGTTCTGAAATAGATGTCAAGAATATTTGTGAAGAAATTGAGTTTTGTTACTTTGGTAGTAAAGATGAGAATGTTCAAATTGACCCAGAAGTAGAGGGTAATGTTGAAGATAATGTACAGGTTTCTAGTACAGATGAATTTCAGAAGGAAATTGCCACGTTTCAGATGAAATCAAGTGAGAGGCCTAATTTCACTTGTGTGTGTTGTCGACGCACTTATTATAAGAATCAGACTAAGTTAGTGGATTTATTTGCAAAAAGTGAAAGGGAAAATAATAGTGAATGGAAGGATTTTGCCACATACTTGATGGTAGAAAATTATTTTGATTTGGGATCGGATCAACGTGTATGTACTTATTGTTGTAACAAATTAAACGAAAACCAGATGCCTGCTAGGGCGGTTCATAATAATCTGGAATTGGTTGAGGTTCCTTCTGAATTGAAGGATTTAAATACTTATGAATCTATTTTGATTCAAAGTATCCATCCCTTTCAGGCTATTGTAAGAATGGAGCCAAAGACAGGGAAGTTGCCTCCATCAGATTTACAGAGAGGATTAAAGGGAAGAGTTGTTTATTTGCCTCTAGATTTGAACAAAAACATTAACACAATTGGAGTAGAAAAAGTGGAAGAGGAACCTCTGGTTATCTTGGTTAATGGGGTTCCGACAAAGAATAAGAAAATATGGCAAGATTTAGTGGATGTTAGGAAAGTCAAAAAGGCAACATTGTATTTGAAGAAAAATAATAAGTACTATATAAATGTATATGTTGCAGAAGAGGAAGTAAGTGATGAAGAGGATAGCGATTTGTGTGCTGGCCAAATTGAGAAAGTAGAGGCCTCTAAAAGTGAAGAAATATATGAACATTATAGTGTTCATCCTTTGCATTCCAAGGAAGTCATGGGGAATGCAATTGAGTTGTTTCAAATGAAACAAGCCAAAGGGAGTCCCATTAGTGTTTGGGAGGAAAGTTTAGAAGCTCGGTGTTTCCCACAGCTATTTCCAACAGGTCAAGGAAGAAGATATGATGAGCGGCCCCATCAAATTCCTGTGTCTGAATACCGGACTTTACGATTGTATGCAGAAGATCCTAGGTTTCGTCAATGCATTCCCTATTTGTTTCATCTCCTGTTTGAAAGCGATCTGTCTGGACTGTCATATGCAGTGAACCACATCTTAAAAAGTGGTATACAGATGCGAAACATCTCGGCAAGTGACTTTATGCATAAAGTCAATGTCCAAGACAGCATTTTGGATTCTCACCTAATTAATCTCATGGCGTGTCAGAGTGGTACTAATGAGTACTGGTACCGTCGTCATGGTGATTTAAAATGTATGCTGAGGAACTTAGGAACTCCAACATGGTTCCTTACTCTGAGCTGTGCCGAGTATGGCTGGGAAGACTTACTTGAATTTCTACGAGAGGCAAATGGAAATATTGAAAACATTGAATTCAAGACACCAGGAGAACTGTGTTCTTTGGATCCAGTGAATGTATGCAGGTACTTCAATCATAGATTTGAAGCTATGATGTCTTTCATCACAAATAAGAAGAATCCACCTCTTGGAGAGGTGTTGGATTTCTTCTGGAGAAAGGAGTACCAAGCAAGAGGTGCTCCTCATATACATATGTTGCTGTGGATCAAGGATGCACCTAAATTTGGAACAGATCCGGATGACTTAGTGATGAACTTCATAGAACAGTATTCTACGTGTGCTGTTCCAAACGCAACGGAGAAGAAAAGCCTAAGAGAACAAGTTCTACGTTTCCAAAGCCATCGTTGTGGAAAGTACTGTCATCGTAAATTCAGAAACAAGGACAAGTTCTACACCAAATGTCGTTTCAACTTTCCACGACCGGTGATTTCTAAAGGAAGAGTGAACAGTTTGATGTCTTCGCTGCGACATAATGTCACGAGGAAATCACCCAAAAATACATACAATTTGAAAAGGAACGAAGAGTCCAAGTACATCAACGACTACAACCCAGTGATTTTGTCCATGTGGAATGCTAACATGGATATACAGTTTGTGGCTGACAACTGTATGGCTGTGGCTCGGTATGTGACATCTTACATCACCAAAAAAGAAAAGACAGAATTGAAGGATACGTGGGAGGACACTTCCCATGAAAAGAGCCTCAGCAAGAAGTTGTACAGTTTCAGTCTGAAGATGTTGTCGCATCGAGAAATCGGAGCTTACGAATGTTCTGACCGGTTGTCTTCAGCAAGTCTCTATGCCAAATCCAGGAGTATCGTTTGGGCGAGTCTTGGTCTTGCTGCAACGCGAAATCGAGTTCTAAAACCTGTCCGGGAAATTGAGTATTTGGCAGAAAAGGAACCAAACAGTACCAACATTTTGAAGACCAACATGTTGGATACATATTATCCAAATCGAAGCAGTCATCTTGAGAATGTTTGTCTATATGAGGTTCTCCAAAATTATATATTCAAGAGGAACATCAAAGAAGATATTGAGAAAGGAGTGTATGCTGTAATTGGAAGTGAGGGATGTCTGGTCAAGCAAAGAAAATGCCAATTAGTAAACCATCGAAAATTGAGTGGCGAATCTCCAGAAAAAAAGGAGTTTTTCTATTTAGCACTTTTGCAACTTTTCAAGCCTTGGCGTGCAGAAGAGGAACTGCTTGGAGATTTCCTCTGTTACGAAGACTCTTTCACTGCTGCTAAGGAGACCATAGAATGTCCTGCTTTTCCCAAATATCAAGAAATGTTGACTTTGGAAATTGAGCAGGAAGCAACGATTGCAGCCGAAATTGCCAGAGACAGTTCTCAGGATAGTCAGAGTTCTGTTTCATTGAGTCAGGATCCACTAGGAGGACCTATTATCAAAAATGAAGCTGCCACTGCTATGAATGAAGTGGAAAGAGCCATGGCACATGCTCAGGAGGATTCAGTTAACTTAGAAGACTTGGAAAAACAACTCAACGTTGAGCAGAGGAAAATATATGATGAAGTTACCAAACAAATTGAGCATGGATTAAGTCATGAGAAGAAAGAGTGCTCATGTACATCGTTGAAGCCTGTCCGACTGTACGTGAGTGGAGAAGCAGGAACTGGAAAAAGTTTCCTTATTAAAGCAATTTCTTGTTATTTGCAGGAAAGGACTGAGTCATCGTTGTCTTGTGTTGTTACCGCTCCTACTGGACTGGCAGCACATAACATTAAAGGTATTACTTTGCATCGTCTACTGATGCTGCCAGTGGAGCATGACAACAAATTACAATACCACAAGTTATCTGGGGATGCTTGTTGTGAAGTTTCAAGAGTCTTGAGGAAAATGAAACTTCTTATCATTGATGAAGTAAGCATGGTTTCCAATGTCATGCTTGCCTTTGTGCATTTGAGAATGCAAGAAGTTCTTAAAACTGAGTATGATGTGTTATTTGGTGGCAAACACATCATTGTTTTCGGAGATCTTCTGCAGCTGACACCAGTAAAAGGTCAACCTGTGTTCAAAATACTCACGCATGAAGATACCAGGAAGTGCCTAGGGTGCATTGGCGACGTCAATATATGGTTAAACTTCAATTATGCTGAACTGCATGAAAATATGCGTCAGGCGAAGGATGAAGATTACAAGAATATTCTACAAGATATTAGAATTGGAAAAGTGACCGAGCATGGGAAAGAAGCTTTAAATGCACGATTACTTTCAAATTTATATCCCGAACAAGACATTGTGCCTGAGAATATTTTTCAGAAAATTACTGAGAAGAAATCCGGAATATGTTTGATGCCAACTCTTGCAGAATGTGCCATCTTCAACAACAAAATGTTGAATTTAGAAAAGCAAGAGATTGTGAAACTTGAAGCTTTTGACAGAATAGAGCATATGGGATCAACAATTATTTTGTCTGAGAATTTGAAATCAAAATTGGATTCATTAGAGAAGACTATATCTAAAACAGCGGGTTTTGAAAAGACTTTGAATGTGTGTTTAAATTGCCGAATCATTTTGAGAAGGAATTTACATGTTGAAAGAGGTCTGGTAAATGGATCAATGGGTAATGTTGTGGATTTTGAGAAATACCGAAATAGAGATGGAATTGAATTTTTAAAAATTAAATTTGATGGCATTGAGGAAGTACAGCTAATTGGTCGTTGTTCTGCTAGGTTTTTGCTTGTTAAAGACTTATATGTTCGCCGTAAACAGTTTCCTGTTTGCTTGGCATATGCGGTGACAATCCATAAATCGCAAGGTTTAAGTGTAGATAGTGCATTGGTGAATATTGGCAGTTCTGTGTTCAAGGAGGGTATGGCATATGTGGCATTGTCACGAGTTAGAACTTTATCGGGATTGTACTTGATTGACTGTGATGTCACAAACATTTGTGCGGATCTAGATTGTGTTAAGGAATACAATAGGTTAAGAAAAGAGTATGCGCCACATTTGCCTCAATATCCATTGTTTGAGAAACGTGTGGTAGGCCGGAAACGAAGAAATATCAGTAATAGTAGGGAGGTTGTAGCAAAAAGACCAAAAGTCGATAAACCGAAAATTGTAAGCAGAAAGAAAGTGGATTCTGTTGAAGATGTTGTCGGTTTTCAATTTGAAAACAGTTCTGGTGTCAACTGCTATGCAAATGTAGTGGTTAATGTTCTCTTTTCACTAGAGAGTTTAAAAGAACAGATTGTGTTGAATTCAGAACAAAGTTTATGCTGTTTGTTGAATTCTGTTTTCGAGAAATGTAGCACTGATCGAACAAAAGTAGAAAGTGTGTCTGAAGTTCGTTATCTGTTAGATGAATGTTCAGGTCAAACAGACTTCTCTGAAAATAATCAGCAGGATTGTCAGGAGTTTTTAATGTATATGCTTGATGTATTGCAAGATGAGGGTGTAGATGTAGATCACCTGTTTGGGCTTTCTTATCAATGGCAGCATGACTGCGAGAACTGTATGGTATCAAGTACTACTAGTGTAGACTCAGAAAGATTTATATATTTAACTTTGCCAGACAGTAAATCAGTCTCCTTTAATAAGCTAGTAAATGCAGCGGATCACAACATGGAGTGTAGCCAATGTAAATCTGAAATGATGTCAACATTATTTATACGTAGATATGGCCAGTATGTCATTTTAATGATCCAACGATGTAGGCCTGATGGATCAAAATTGTCAACTTTAATAAAAAATGTTGTGGCTTCTCAGCTGTCAATATCAGGAAGGACTTTTGTAACTGTAGCAATTATCTATCACGATGGTCCTTCAACAACATCAGGACATTACACAGCTTATTTAAAGTCTCGAAACGGCTGGTCATTCTGCAATGATTCTGTTGTAACTTTAAAAAAAAAATTGCCGTTTGACCTTAAAAATTCTTACCTGGTGTTTTTAAAACCAAAATTTTAAGGAAAGAATCTCGGGATTTCCTCTGAGGAATTGCAAAAGGTTCATCAAGTAGAGGGAATGTAAGTCTGCAATGCTGTCTAGATTATTGGTCCAAAACTTTTAATTATAATGTCAATTTAAAAATCCAACTATATAAACCTGATGCAAGTAAGTCTGCTTCATAGTAAGCAGTATCAGTGTCATAGGAAAAGGAGAACATGAGTGAGAAAGAAGGGTAAGATATTAGTAGTCCAGGATTGTGAAAGTAATCTTAAATGTTTTCTTTTTGAAAGTTGCGAAAATAGAAAATGACGGGATTTCATTATAAGAATTACAAGAGTTGAAAAACGCTGCAACATGATTTGGCCAAGTGGAAACATGTGGTAGAATGTGAGAAGTCTTTTCTTGTATGTAACATATTTTTCAAAACGATGGAGGTTTTCTTTCAGAAAGTGGCGGGCTGAAAATATTTATAGCACAACAGAGTGTACGCTGTTCATAGGACATCCTTCAACGTTATGGAAAGTAAGTTAATTTTAAGGAGTTTTGAATTCAGATTTCTTAGGTTGTATGGGTTTTTTCAACACAATCATTTTGATTGTGTTTTTTTTTCCCCGCTGTTACATTATGAATACCTTCAAGTCACTGATTTAAGTGAAATTTGATACATTCTGAGAACAGCAAAAATAAACCATTTAACATGTATAATTAATGTTCTACTTTTTGTACTTATGATATACATTTAGAAATGTGAGGTAGATATGGAGAAACTGAGGCTTCTGTAAGTGTCAAAGTTAATGCTTACAGTGCTGCACTTCTGGGTACTGTTTTTTTTTGAAAACTGAATAGGCCTCACCTTAAAGAAACCTCTTGAAAGCACACATCTTATTTGCATCCTGAAACAATCATTTAAAATGTTAGACACACTTTTATGATGGCTTTACATCTTTTTTGCGCTGCTATTGCATCACTATTGTGAGACATCAGCAGTGCAAAAGATGCACCATGTTCCAAAATAGGCCTCACTTCATCAGCATCAAGATACTGTTTGTTTAAAATATATATCTTTAGGATTGTGTAGGGGACGTAGAGCAGCAGAGGCTTCTGTAAATGTCAAAGTTGTTGAAAAACTGTTTCTTCTTGAACCTTTTCCCTTGTCTTTTCAAATTTTTAAATACATGTTTTAATATTTTTGAAATGTTTGTTCTCTCTTTTACAGATTGAAAGTATGAAAAAATATTAGAAAAAGTTAACAAGAATTATAAGGTAAATGTTTTCTACTCTTTTTACCCGCAATGCACTGCTGATGATGTCACTGACCATGTCATGAATGATGTAATAAGTGGACATGACTTACTTCATTGGTAGGCCTTCACATGTATTATCTCCTCTGTATTCTTCAACAAGCGTAAAATTGATCTGTAACTCTGAGTAGGTCTCACCTTAAACAAACCTCAGGAGAGACCACACCTTATCGTCATCCTGAATTAATTATTTAAAATGTTAGGGACAGATTTATGATATATGTATGCCTCTTTTGCGCCACTGTGCGTCAGTTTTGTGACGCAGTGGCGGTGCAAAAGATATGTTATGAGGCGTCAAAATTACAAATTGATGCATCTAGGGAAATGTGTCATGCTGTTTTAAAACCGTGCCACATGAAACCGATGCAGCAGTGATGAAAAAGATGCACCATGTTGCAAGACAGGCCTCACTTGGGGTCATATGTATCAAGCTAATTAGAATGTTTTGGCGACATATTTCTGCTGATAAAAAATGCAAAACTTTTATTGCCTATGTTGATGATATGGCTCTATTGTGGTAAATTTTAATTACCTATACTTAATTTATGCGGTAAAGTTCAATAAGAATAACTCAGTCAAAAAGGAGAGACAGAATCCGTGGTATTTGAGGTTTTAAAAAAGGGATTTTATTCCTTAAAAAGGAATTGGTTATATGGTTCGAACCATGGCAAATCGATTTCCGTTGCCACTAAGGCTCGGGAAAGGATAGACAACACTTTATTGACAAGTTAACATATATATAGTCAATGCATTACAATAATGACAGATGCAGGAGGCGTAACAGCTGAGAGGAGAGATAAGAATACACATACGTAATGAAAGAGGCGTTACAATAGGCGTGCATGAGGGCAGGTACTAGAAACGTCATTATGTGATGTCACAGGTGGGTGGATCCACAAGAGAATCCTGCAGTGTCAGCAGAAATATATGGCAGAGATGCGCGCGCAGGCAGAATGACGTGTGATTGACGTGTAACTGGAGGGTGAAGGGGACTTGACATTTAGCCCTACATGAGGAGACATAAGTCTGGGGTGTCAGAACAACCTAATCCCAAATCGTATCTAATATCTTGTGTTTAGGGAACTGTATTATCTGAAAGGAAAAGGTCTCTCGGGCAAAAGGCTATTCTATACTATACTGACTGCTAGTGCGTGCATATGCGTCTACGTGTCTGCATGAAATGCGAGGGGGCATGGGCCTACCATGGTAACAGGAGCTATGAATTACTTGCATGGAGACAGTGAGGCCGGGCCCTTTGCTCTGCAGCTGGAAGGATGTTTTCCTAAACTACCAGACAGGAATGTATTTTCGAGGAGCGGAGCAGATAACTCGAAAGCAAAATACCGTTTTGGCAGGCAACAGGCTGAGCCAGGCACCGTTAGCCTCACAGGGAGTAAGACAAAGGTCATGGATACAGATGCTCATCCAAGCTGGAGCATTCAGAGGCAGAGAGCAGGAAAGAACTCGATGACAGGAATCAGGGCCTAACTCGCCTGAGCCAGGGAAAACGTGAAATGTGCACCATGAAAAGACGTTGGCAAGGCACACTTAGGAACGGAATATCTGACCCATTCATGGTGATCTGAAAGAGGACATGTTAACGTTGGACGCAAACGTATTTGCGTCTTCATAGTTGATACAGGAGGGAAGTTACATGCACTTTAAGCTCGTACATGGAGACGGTGGGGTACACGTTAGGGAACATTTCTGACCATAAAATTTATATTTCCTCATTCCCTCCTTGTTCCCTAAGGACCCTTCATGATATATCGATACTCATAAGTCTGTCAATCTGCTCACGAAGTATCATTTGCTCTTCTTTCTTCTTATGACGTTTAGAATGAGAATTTGAATGGGGAATACATGATGTGGCGCACAAGCCGCAAATCGCCGGCCCACATTGTAGACATAGGCAACAACTGAATACTATGAGAAGGGCTATACCTAGGAAGGATAGGATCTTCCATCCCCAGGCTGACAACGTTGTCCAGAACCAACCGGACCAAGTCCAGGTGCCTGGATTCTGGTGTATCTGACTTGCAATTTTATGAAGACGAGTAATGGCTCTATATACTGATGGCGCGTTTTCTGGAATGAAAACACAGCAACTCGAGCCGATGACTCTACAGGCTCCGCCCCTATCGGCCAGGATGACGTCAAGGACGAGACGATTTTGAAGAACAACAATCCGCATCGCAGACATCTCCTCTGTTAAGTTACCTAGGGCGGAAGTAGTCTCATTCGCTACTGCTTCGAGGGTTCTAGTTAACTTACGTATCAGTTTACTATTAAAGACAGCACCTAAATAGGGAAAGAAACCTTTATTGAAGTCTGTGTATTGCTCCCATGCCGTTTCAGTATAGTCGACAATTGGGAGATCTCTCTGGGGTCTATTGTGTACTAGATGGGTATTCCTATGATAATCAGGAGGAGCTAGGAAAACAGGTGGCAGAAGGAATGCAATGTAACAGGTACCATCCCAATCTAGAGGTAAACGTATATATGCGGTATGACCACAAATGAAGTGGAATGTCGTGAAGCTTTAAACGCAGACTTGCCCTTATCACTGAATTCGATCACAGTAGTACATTTACTATGACCCAGGTGTACTGAACCATTCTTTCTAACACATAATTCACCCTTGACTGGTAATACTGACATAGCAGGCAAGACTGGCTCGGATTCGGATTCAACATTCAGAATCATGAGGTTAAGTGTAAAGTTACCTAATCCATATACTTCATTTTCTAGGTCAGTCCCTGTCCTTTTGGGGAGTCCCTCCTTGTCAGGGAAACATACTTTATGCAGAACTGTATTCAGGTTTCCCCATACCCAGTTGCCCTTGTAAACTACTGTATTTGAATCTAAAGAATTAATCAAACTAAACCATGCGCCGCAGGAACCATTATGTGTGAACGGATACGGGAATAGAGGTAGAACTCCCTTGTATTTCTGGTAGGGAGGGAGTCGGCAACATATCCAACAATTTGTAGCGTTGCTGGTCTGATGAGAGTGATGTAACATACTAATGAAGGTGTTGTTGCGCAGCGCAAGTCTGTAGGACAACTCATGCGGGGGTAATTCACTAAAAGAATGTTCGGCAGTGACGTTGAAAGCAGAATGTGCACGCTTGAAAATAGGGTAATAAATGTGCAGTAGGATACTTGCAGCAATAATCAAAAGACTTAGAAAAAACATAATCAATAGTGTCACTATACAGTGACTACGAAGTGATTTACAATATTCATCTTTCTTGAGCTGTTTCTGTCTATCTCTCTCTCTATTTCGGTCTAGGGGATACATGTCAGAAACTAATTTAACCGATTCACCTAGGGGAGGACTTAAACAATTAAACTGTCTGACTTGCTAGACCTTAATTTTAGCTTATATTCTTGCGAAGCGGTTTTCTCAACCAGGGGGAGTTTTGAGTCAGTCTGTGGAGGAGGGCAGGGCTGAGAGTTCAGATCAGAAGGAAGTCCATAAAATTTCTTTATGTGGCTCGAGTGCAGCCACCCTTTACGGCCCTCAACCTTGACAGCCGTCCTCGTCGTCAGAAGTACCAATTTCGGCGTTTGCCAGCGGGGCTCCAGCGGGCTCCGTCGGTCGAAATTTCTTATGAATACATAATTTCCAGGAACCACTTCATGGGGCTTCACGTCGGTGTTGTCGGGAAAGGCTGCAGCTACCTGTGAACGACAAGATTGTAGTGCAGACATCAAGGAGGCAAGGTAATCTGTCAGCATATTACAATCAACATCCGTTATTTTACGAGGTATAGGCGTCCCCCACATATTTGGTGGCCTACCGAAGACCACCTCATACGGGGATAGCCCTGATCGAGAATGTGCTATCATTCTCATGTAGAAGAGCGCAACTGGCAAAGCTACTATCCAGTCAACGCCTTTCTCTCTGCAGATTTTAGCAAGTCGAATTTTCAGAGTCTGATTATGACGCTCCACGAGACCTGCTGCCTCGGGATGCCGGACACAGTGGAATTTCCACTGATAACCTAACAGGAGTGTAACTTGTTTCACCAGCTTAGATGAGAATGGCTGGCCGTTATCTCAGTATACGATACGGGGCAAGCCGTACCGTGGGAAGAATTCACGAACCAGCTGCTTGGCAGTGGTCGGAGCAGTGTAATCTGGGACTGGATATGCTTCTGTCCATCGGGAGAGTGCACATACAACTACGAGGACATATTTGAATCCTCGACAATGCTCCATCTGGATATAATCCATCTGGAGGACTTCAAAAGGATGATCGGGAGGTTGAAATCCACCTTGCTCTACAGGAATGCTTTTGCCTGGATTGAACTGACAACAAATCATGCAAGTACGCACTTTCTGTTTAGCTGCTGCTCGTAAGTGTTTGTTGAACCAGATGTGTTGAATACTGTCTAGCATAGCTTTCTCTCCTAGATGTGCGGGACTATGTATCGTGTTAATAATGACTTGAACCATAGAGTCGGGGAGAAACCATGTAGATTTACCCTTCGTCATCCATCCCTGATCTGTTTGGATCCCTCCTAGTTCAGTCCATTTCTTGATTTCTTCTGGTGTAGCATGTGTCTGTATGTCAATTACATCATGTGCGGGATCCCTGACTGTCATGCAATGTGTCGGTGTCGGAACTATTGTCTTTGTCAAGTCAGTTACATGAGTTCGATTCTGGGCAGTTTGCTTAGCTGTTCGGTCTGCCAGGTCGTTACCCTGAGAGATGGTGTCGGTGACTTTTGTATGTGCCTTACACTTCATGATAGATATCGCAGTAGGCAGATGTATTGCATCTAACAGAGCTTGAATGAGGGGACCGTGTTGGATGTTGGCACCGTGAGAAGTTAAGTAACCTCTCTCTCGCCAAAGGACTCCGAAGTCGTGAACGACTCCGAATGCATAACGTGAATCTGTGTATATGTTGACTTTCTTGTTTTTGGCTTGAATACAGGCTTGTGTCAGAGCGATGAGCTCTGCTGCTTGAGCTGACAAGGTGTCGATACAATTTGTTTCAACGACTTCAGTATCTGTCGTGACTGCGTAAGCGGCCACCAATTCACCTGTACTTGTTCTCATACATGAACCATCCACATAAAGTGTCAGGTCTGGATCTGGTAATGGAATGTCTGTCAAGTCTTGTCTGGGTTTCGTCGTAATAGTAATGACTTCAATACAATCATGTGCCAATGGGTCTGTTCCACTTAATGGCAAAAGTGTAGCAGGATTTAATGTACTACAGCGTCTGATCTCTATGTGTGGCTGAAACAATGTCAATTCATAACCTGTCAGTCGTGCTATAGTCAAGTGCTGGGTCTGTGTACGGTTTAAAAGAACTTCCACGGAATGTGGAACTTGCACTGTCAACTGATGTCCTAATACTATGGAATCACTTTGTCTGATTGCTAAAGCTGTCGCTGCAACTGATTTCAAGCACGCAGGCAGAGCCTGGGCTACTGGATCTAATGTGCTAGAAAAGTAAGCACACGGTTTGTGTGAACCTGCTTGTTCCTGTGTGAGTACTGACAAGGCAGTACCTTCGCGTTCAGTAACAAAAAGTGTAAAAGGCTTATTGTAACATGGTGTTGCTAAAACAGGTGCTTGACATAAGGCTTTCTTTAAGTCTTCAAAATCTTGTGTATGTTCCTGAGTCCAAGGGAGGACAGTCGAAGACGCTGCCTCCTGGGTTGTCAACTGAATGAGTGGCTTTGCTAGAAATGCATATTGTGGAATCCATTGTCTGCAGTAAGAAGTGAGGCCTATAAAGGCCCGTACCTCCTTTTGTGTCTTGGGTCGTGACATATTTACAATTAACTGGATGCGATCGGGTGTGAGCTGTCTCCCCCCTTTGGACAGCAAGTGCCCAAGGTAAACAACTTGCTGAACACAGAATTGTAGCTTCGAAGGGGACACCTTGTGCCCCTTGTCGGCCAGGAAATGTAAAACCATCAGTGATGCTTTTTCACATTCGGGTTCGCTTCGGGCAGTGATCAGCAGATCATCGACATACTGAAGCAGGGCGGTGTTAACAGGCATGTGGATACTGTCAAGTTGTCTTTTCAGTGCTTGGCTATAGATGCTGGGGCTTTCTGTGAATCCTTGAGGTGCGCGTGCAAATTTGAAACTTCGTCCATTTAAACAGAATCCGAACAAGTATTGGCTTTCCGGATCGATTGGGACGCTAAAGAAGGCGTTCTTGAGGTCAATTACAGTAAAGAACGTTGCTTCTGAATCAATAGCTGTCAATAATGAAGAGATATCTGGAACCACAGGATATTGTGGTACAATGCATTTATTCAATTCGCGCAAATCGATAACTAATCGATAAACTGGTGGTGCATTTGGATCAGTACGTTTAAGAATTGGAATGATAGGAGAATTACATACATTGGAGTCGGTTTCCACGACCACTCCTTGTGCAATGAGCTCGTCAATGATTTGCAGTAAAGCCACTACAGCATCTGGGGGTAACTTGTATTGTCGCATTCGTGGTAATACCACTCCTGCTTTGAGTGTGACTCGGTATGGTGTAATGTGCATACAACCTACATCAGTGGGGCCTTGTGCCCATAAATGTGCAGGGACATTCTGTAATCTGGGATCCATATCTCTCAATACATAGTGACCTTTAAAGTCGCGCAAGAATAATCGTACTCCTTCCGGAGAACAGCATATTATAGCTCCTAGAGCTTTCAGTGTTTTTATACCTAACAAGTTTTCTGGGCATGATTTTGTAAGCAATAAATCTGTAGTCCGTGTCAAAGGACCAACTGCAAGAGGAAGAGGTTGCGATACTTCGTTAATAATAGGCTTTCCTGAAAATCCAAGGGAAACATTCTGTGAGCCTGAGAGGGGTGCCCCTGGAACCTCGTCGTGACTGATGGTCGTCCTGCTTGCCCCTGTATCAATTAAAAACTTTCTGTCTTTCCCTAATACTTGACTATGTACATAAGGACCCTCTTGATCTACAGGAACTTCAATAAGAGGCAAGCCAACCTCCCTCTCTAGGCTGTTTCATGTGTATCGCTGATAATCGGGGTAGTCATTTTGTGCATACTGGTACATCTGTTGTGTCGTGTTTTGTGTTGCGGCTATAGGCTGTGGCTGTGGTACTGCTACGGTCTGTTGTGAAGCTGGCATAGGCGGTATGTTCTGTATATTCTGGGGTACTTGTTGTTGGGCCTGATCTTGTCTAGGTGGACGCGGTCTCTCCTTGGTCTTACCCGTGGAGATATTGTGTTTCAGAACTGCACAATCGTTTATATAATGACCTGGCTGTTTGCAATAGTTACATGTCCCTTTAACAGGAGCCGTCGAATTACCTGGCTGTGTTGCACCCTTTTTATGACCGTCAGCTGGAACTGACTGGGCAACTAACATTTTCATTTTCGTGTCTTTCATACGTCTTTGTTCGTGTTCTTGTTCCTCTCTAATTCTATTCTGGTGGTACTGTAACATTTGTAACATTTGTGAAGGTGTATTAGCTTGCCAAGTGCTCTCGACTTTCAGTACTCTGTTCTTAACCTGGGGCAGGGAATTCTCGACCAATTTTGTGACAAAAAGATGTGGGTACGATTCGCTACTTGCTTTCAGGCCACTGTTAATACCAAAACATTTTTCAAATCGGGAATAAAAATCACTAGTGTCTTCATCAGGTTTCTGTTTGCAAGCTGAGATTGCACCCCAGTCTTCCTTTTTCGTAGCTAATAAACGTGGTAGTACTTGTACTAACAATCCTGGCAATGCTTTAACTTTGTCCCCAAGTCCTAGGCCTGCGACTCGGGTATTTTCTTCATTTTCTAATGCAGCCCAATCAATCTTTGTGTCTCCCACCTCCCATTCTTTTTCTTTGAGTTTCTCGTAAATACCGGCAGGCAATAATACTTTCAATATTTTCATAATGTCTGGATAAGTATAATCACCCATGAGTAACATGTCTTTTATTTCACGGTGAAAACCTGCTGGATCTTTATCATGGCTGGGCACTAGTTTTTTCATTTCCAATAATTCTATTTTAGTTATGGGCGTGTACACACACACGCGTCTAAAAGTATTATCATCATTCTTAACTGGGTGCACTTCTCGTAAGGGATTCTGTCTGTCTATATAATAAATTTTTCTTTCCATAGAGTGTGCTGAATCAGGCTGTGGACACAGGAAGGCACTATATCTGTGCCGGTGTTCTAGAATTACTTTAATTAGATCGGTACCTAGACCTCTCCATTTATTCATGAGTAAATGTAAATGTAAATGTAGACGTATTTGTAAAGCGCACTGTTACCCCGGCAAGCAGTGTGTCCTGGCGCTGTACTCATACCGCTAGGGAACCCGTCCTGGCTTTTCCCCGTGAAATGTCCACTCCTGGGCATCCCCGGGGTGCAACCAGGCATCCCCAGAGCTGTAGGGGGCCGTTGTGGAGGCTAAGCAAGCTATTGCCCAGAGTTGCAGCGTGGGACCCATGATTAGAATAGGCACTGAGGCGAGAATATCCAGTCAGCGGAATTTATGAGCCAGAGACCCGCCGAGGCGGGAATCGAACCCTGGTCCCTGGCCAGAACTCTGCATCAAGGTCTGCCGCTCTAACCATTGAGCCACACTCCTCCATGAGTAGTTCTACTAATATATCAGGCAGGGGACCTGGATCGGAATGTTGGCTTCTATACAATATGAGTAGATGTTGTATCATATACATACCAGCTAAACGCTGTTCGCTTGGTGACATATTCAAAAACGTGTGTGCTAGCGCATCATCACTATATTTTTCAGAACTGTCAGCCCATTGTACTGCTGACCTGGCTAATTCTTGTTCGTCCATAGAATCGAGTACATGGTACCCCATTCGTTCTCGAAGTCTATTGTCAGTGGCCTGGAATAAGTGTTCAGGAGTTCTCGGATTAGACATGGCTGCCTGAAAAATTCTTTTACTTTCTGGACGTACTGGACGCATTGAATTATTAAAGGATCTTCCCTTACCTACATAAGCTATCATTTCTCTAGCTGGTACTTGTCCTGTTGCCGTTTCTGGTGTTTCCTCCTCCCCTGAGGATTCAACTTTGTCTGAATCTATTTCTGGTTCTGGCTGTCTTCTCTCATGTATTTTTATTACTGCATTTCTGATCCTTCGGTACATGTTTTCTATACAACTCTGTTTATCATGGTTCCCGTCTGCTATATTCTGACCCCATCTATTAAGTGCTTTCATTTCTTCCGAGTTTGCACCCGGCCTATCTTGTTCTCTTATTAGGCAGTTTATAAAAAACCGTAATATCTTGGCTTGAGTGTCAACTTTTTGGTAAGCCATAGCCTCGCCAATACTTTCAGGGCCTTCCCCTGTTTGAACAAAATGATATATTCTGTCTAGATGATCAATCATTCCGGGTAGTGTCAATAAAAAGTTTGTAACTCGTCGTAATCGTATTGATGCGAGCATCATTCTGTCGTCATTCTTTTTACCGGGTACTGGATCATATCTACAGTCTGCGAGACGTTCTTTATATAGGTCATAATCGGCTAATTGAGGTGTACGTTGCTGCGCTAAATCCCTATAAGTCCATCGGTGTGTTTGTGGTGGGGTCTGAAAACCTGTCGCACCTCCTGCCGCACCTCCTGAGGTGTCGGATCTAAAAGGATTCGTTGATGGGAGAATAGGTGCAGGAAGAAGTGGTGGAACGGGCGGAAGGTGTTGATCGGCAGGAGGAGGTTGTTGCTGTGGAAGTGGGGGCGGATTGTTTCGGGCGGAGTGCCATCAGCGGGTGGTGCCTGGGCACGTGAAACTGTATATGCGGGAGCTACATCATCTAAGTAGGATGAAAGGAAAATGTCCTTTGCGGTCTTATGGTGTAATTTAGTCGGGAGCAATGGAGGTGGCAGATCTTTTGGTACTTCTGGAGTGGCTTTAGGTAAGCCCTCGCTCAGAAGAGGATACATACCATTCATAAGGGTGTTTCGTTGTCTATCTACTTGTTCTGTTTTTACTCGAATGCCTTCCTCAACTAATACATTTTCTCGGGCCTTGTCTGAATCCTCTCTACTTTTCTCTTCTTTTCTGAGTGCTTTTTCTGTGCGTCTATGCGATTCTTTACGCCATAATTCAATGGCATCTTTCTGTGACTGTCTGGCTTTCTTTTTCCATAATGCTTCTTCTACTCTCACGATGCAATCTGTATCCCATGTCCCAGCAGCGGGCCATCTCTGATTCTCTGCTAGATCCTTGGTGTAGTCCACCCATAAATCAAGATATAATACGGCATCTAGGCCATGTTTGTGGTACATAAAGTACCCTGGAGTGTCCCTAGGTGGAATGGGAACGGCTTCCTCGAGTACCCCTTTTCTGGTTTTTATCTGTCTTAATTTAGAGAACAGCGGCATCTTGAACCCTGATACTTGATATTTACTTGGAACTCGAACACAGTTAATACAATAAACACAATAATGAAGATCGAACAATCACTCATACCACGACATTTAAAACCACATTAAAACATTTTCAAAACGAACAATAATAATTAGAATAAAACTAGCTAACTGCATGATACTGGATGTACTGCTAAACAGTACAGATACACTGCTAAAACAGTGCAGACCGGATATACTGCTAAACAGTACAGATACACCGCCAAAAACAGTGCATACCGGGTCTGTGTACCCAAACCCGTCTTGACCGGCACAAATTAATGCGCACGTCTAGATGCGTCCCCAGCAACGGTACTCACCGGGAAGCATGGAACAGAAGGCCTCGGAAACTCGACACTGGACTGGACTAGACTGGACTCGACTCGTGACGCAGATACTTCGGAACTTCGGAACCTGGTGGGCCTCCGTATACCTCGGATCTTGCTCTCTCTCTGCTAGGCTCTGGTCGGGATCCTCCGCACTCCTCACCGCCTCGTCTGGGTGTTGATCGCAGCCTCAGTCACTTCCGTTGGCCTGAGGGAGATACAGGAAATCCTGCGGGTACGCGTAATTGTCCGTCCGGCTGTGGCAGGGGGCTAGGCCTGCAACGCACCTCCGGCGCGTAAGGTGGGGGAGGGGTCCCTATTCGGGCGCCAATTATGTGGTAAATTTTAATTACCTATACTTAATTTATGCGGTAAAGTTCAATAAGAATAACTCAGTCAAAAAGGAAAGACAGAATCCGTGGTATTTGAGGTTTTAAAAAAGGGATTTTATTCCTTAAAAAGGAATTGGTTATATGGTTCGAACCATGGCAAATCGATTTCTGTTGCCACTAAGGCTCGGGAAAGGATAGACAACACTTTATTGACAAGTTAACATATATATAGTCAATACATTACAATAATGACAGTTGCAGGAGGCATAACAGCTGAGAGGAGAGATAAGAATACACATACGTAATGAAAGAGGCGTTACAATAGGCGTGCATGAGGGCAGGTACTAGAAACGTCATTATGTGATGTCACAGGTGGGTGGATCCACAAGAGAATCCTGCAGTGTCAGCAGAAATATATGGCAGAGATGCGCGCGCAGGCAGCATGACGTGTGATTGACGTGTAACTGGAGGGTGAAGGGGACTTGACATTTAGCCCTACATGAGGAGACATAAGTCTGGGGTGTCAGAACAACCTAATCCCAAATCGTATCTAATATCTTGTGTTTAGGGAACTGTATTATCTGAAAGGAAAAGGTCTCTCGGGCAAAAGGCTATTCTATACTATACTGACTGCTAGTGCGTGCATATGCGTCTACGTGTCTGCATGAGATGCGAGGGGGCATGGGCCTACCATGGTAACAGGAGCTATGAATTACTTGCATGGAGACAGTGAGGCCGGGCCCTTTGCTCTGCAGCTGGAAGGATGTTTTCCTAAACTACCAGACAGGAATGTATTTTCGAGGAGCGGAGCAGATAACTCGAAAGCAAAATACCATTTTGGCAGGCAACAGGCTGAGCCAGGCACTGTTAGCCTCACAGGGAGTAAGACAAAGGTCATGGATACAGATGCTCATCCAAGCTGGAGCATTCAGAGGCAGAGAGCAGGAAAGAACTCAATGACAGGAATCAGGGCCTAACTCGCCTGAGCCAGGGAAAACGTGAAATGTGCACCATGAAAAGACGTTGGCAAGGCACACTTAGGAACGGAATATCTGACCCATTCATGGTGATCTGAAAGAGGACATGTTAACGTTGGACGCAAACGTATTTGCGTCTTCATAGTTGATACAGGAGGGAAGTTACATGCACTTTAAGCTCGTACATGGAGACGGTGGGGTACACGTTAGGGAACATTTCTGACCATAAAATTTATATTTCCTCACTATGTTATTTACATTTCTTTTCTGTTTCAATTAATCTTTTTCTGTTATTTTTTCTTTTCTGTTTTCTATTTTTTCTCTCTGTTATTCCACATGTTTTAATCTTATTTTGAACATTCACTCACATTCTCCAAGAAACTCTTCTTTGTTATTGTTCTACTCTCTTTTTTTTCTTTCACTTCCTTATCCATTTTGTTTTTCGCAATTATACCCTCTTCCATCTTTTCTTCGGTAAATAGATCTATTAAACAGTATCTCTGGTTTACTCCCTATAGCTGTCTTTCTTTTAACATTACTCTCTGTTTACTTCCCTTATACTAACTCTTCTTTTTTAAAAAAAAAAAATTTTTGGTTCGCTTCTAGTTCGCGAACCGGGCAGCGAACGGGAAAGCGAACCAAAAGAAATAGAGCTTGCCAGAGTGCTAAACATTCTAGCAATTTTATTTGAAAGGGGAGGTAGTTCTGAAAAGAACTTTTTTTTTAATGTTTTTGTTGTTTTATTTATTTTATTTTTTTTCTAAACATTTTTTTTTTTTATTTTTTGAACAGTTTTATGGTTTTTTTTTTTGATGGAGGGGAAACAACAAAAAACAGGCATTGAAAAGGGCTCAACAGGAGCAAAAAAAAAATTACTGTCTGGGTCGGTTAGGGCAATTGTGATTTTCATAAGCAATGTTTACTAACGATATGCTCATGTTACCACATGAAAGCAATGCACCGCAATACAAACAGGTTATTTTCATATGTAAAAAGTTCTCCTGAATGTTTGGCACGGTTTCCCGTGCCTCTCCTACTGTCAACGATATTTGCGAAGTTCACCTGGCCACAGGAGTTGTTGGTGGATTATCCTGCCGGTCACGCATCTCTGCACGGCTGTAGTTCAGTGGATGCCACCTGCTCATATGGCGATGCATGGTATAGTTTCCCATGCTATACTTTTTTTCAGTGCCTCTTGATAACCTATATTTACAAATGAGGCAGGTGGCATACTTTGCATTCACTTTCTTCTCCCCTCGAGGGATTGAAAAAAACTGCCAAATGAAACTGGTTTTCCGACGGGAAACACGGGGCAACTCTTGTATGAACTGTGGTCCTTCTGTCTCCTCTTCCTCTAGTTCATCCTCTTCCTCCTCTGTGTTGGTGATGAAATGGGATGGTGGTCCTCTCTTCCCATGAGGAGGTGGAGGTGGTGGTGGGGGTGCACCAGCTGATGCAACTACTGAAGCCATTCTTCACTGTTCAGAAAGGGTCTTTCTCTCACCAAGATGAAAGTCAGAGTGAGGAAAGAAGGAGGGGTTTTCATCATTTGGGAAAAGCAAAAGTTCTAAACCAATGTAAAGTGTTATTTTTAGGTCATATGACCTAGTCTTACATCATTTGGAAACCAAAAGTGAAATGAACCAATGAAAAGTTTTATGAACAAGTCACATGACCTGTTCCGCTCACGTTACGCGGTGCGCGCCGCGTCCGGGATCGCTTCCGGATCGCGGTCCGGAGCACTTCCAGGAGCGCTAACGCGGCGCGTCATAAGACGCATTACGCGACAAAGTGTTATGTCGCGCTTCCGCGACGCGTCACAGTTGCGCAAACGGAACGTTTACCGGTTAGCGGACTAGGTCGCGGCATCAAGATGAGCTAACGGGAAGCTTCCCGGTTCGCGAACCGTAAGCGAAGAAAAAAAATATTTAAAAAAAAATTATTAATAAACATCTAAAATATATTTTTGGATTTAAAGAAGAATACATTTTACAGCTACAGATGTTAGCTTTTAAAAAACCAATGAAATTCACTGAAAAAACCATAGGTTATAGACCATATATAGTTAGGAATTAGCATTTACAAAACCTTGAAAATTCACTGAAAAAACCATAGGTTATAGACCATATATAGTTAGGAATTAGCATTTACAAAACCATATTTTACTCACACAAAACCATTGAAATTTCATATATAGTTAGTTGCCCTAACTATATATCGCGCACCTGCAATCCACTGCTGATGATGTCACATATTACATCATTCATGACATGGTCAGTGACATCACTGATGACATCACTAATGACATCTCAAATGACATCACTGATGACATCTCAAATGACATCACTGATGACATCACTGATGACATCTCATTTGACATTACTGATCACATCACTGATGATATCATTCATGTGATAATACGATGAACCTCTTCAGACTCTAATATAACCTTAGATACAATCAGTGTAAACAGACACTCACAGACTGTCACTCATCCATGGAGTTACTCACACACCTAGTCAGTCATGCAAAGAATCAATCACACCTCCATTTCCTCAACTATACAGTTATACACACCTTACTAATTCAAACATATTCTAACACATATTTACTCTCTTATACAATCACTGATACAAGCTTTCAATGATCCATGCAGCCACTCACACATTCACTGGCTCTTCCGCACAGTTATTTATATATGTCTACTCTCACATGTACTGTGTTTTACATATGTACTTACTTTGGCATGTAGCACTGAGATATCCATTCACTCACCAATACACTCATGCACACAGTCAACCGCCCATACAGCTGTTTCCACATGAACTTTTGAACCTATACATATAGTAAATCAACTACTCACACATCTATGCACAGAGTCACACACCTCCCAGCCACCCACACACACACTCAGTCTCCCATACAAATACTTGGGCAACCAATCAATAACCCATATAGTTACTCATATAGCTACTGATCAACACATGCAGCAGCTTACAGAACAACAGACATACTGATGCACAAATTAAGACAGTTTAGTCACTAACCCATGCACTCAGTGAGACACATCTAATCACTCACTCATACAGTCAGTCATGCACCTACTAAATCCTTCATCCAGACACTTATACATCCACTCATTCTTCAATATGTAAGACATATTTTAACTCTACAGAAACATACAGTCACTGGGTGTTGTCATTAGTGATGTCATCAGTGATGTCACTGACCATGTCATGAATGATGTAATATGTGACATCATCAGCAGTGGATTGCGGGTGCGCGATATATAGTTAGGGCAACTAACTATATATGAAATTTCAATGGTTTTGTGTGAGTAAAATATGGTTTTGTAAATGCTAATTCCTAACTATATATGGTCTATAACCTATGGTTTTTTCAGTGAATTTATATATATATATATATATATATATATATATATATCTGAACTCTAACGTTGGCTTTAGCCCGAGCCTCTTGCACGGCGGGCTCACGGCAGGGGTATCCACCCCCGCAACATCCAAAAACAGTCCCCAATGCCTGTCCCCTTCAATCCAAGGATATAAACAAGACAACCATCCAACATGTTTCGGAGTTAAACACACTCCTTCATCACAGGGCCGTGATGAAAGAGTGTGTTTAACTCCGAAACGTGTCGGACGTTTGTGTCGACTGAATAAATCGCACTTTGAATAGAGGCCACGGCTCCAGTGTTCTCAAGGGTTTCCGGCTGGCATAGGAGGCGAAAATCCAAATGCAGCACGCACTGAAGGCTACAGCGAACTACAAGACCCAGCATGCAGCAAGTTAAAAGAACAGCTGAAATGCGGTGCCCAACAAGGGGTTAAAAAATGGAAGCACCAGAACATTGATGGTCGTGTGGGTGAGCTGTTACTACCTGAACCTGCGGCGCCTCTTCTCTGACGAAGCTCACAGTGGTGAGCGAAATGCATTAGAGCAACAAGAAAATGCCGCTTTTGAAATAAACATACTTTTAAACCGGATGGAGGTTGCGACTCAATTCCCTTTTCGTGTGAAGAGGTTTGTTCAAATATTCATGTGGCCAAGGTCCGGCCCAAGAGAAACGCACCGCCCGCTAAGAGCGCCATTCACACCCGAATTTGGACCATGTTGTGGAACGTGTAAAACACGAAGGGTGTGAGGTGCCCCCATAGACTGGACTATGGTTAGGGTCCCAGAAGATGTTGAAAAGGACATTCTCAAGGGTTTCCGGCTGGCATAGGAGGCGAAAATCCAAATGCAGCACGCACTGAAGGCTACAGCGAACTACAAGACCCAGCATGCAGCAAGTTAAAAGAACAGCTGAAATTTGGTGCCCAACAAGGGGTTAAAAAACGGAAGCACCAGAACATTGATGGTCGTGTGGGTGAGCTGTTACTACCTGAATCTGCGGCGCCTCTTCTCTGACGAAGCTCACAGTGGTGAGCGAAATGCATTAGAGCAACAAGAAAATGCTGCTTTTGAAATAAACATACTTTTAAACCGGATGGAGGTTGCGACTCAATTCCCTTTTCGTGTGAAGAGGTTTGTTCAAATATTCATGTGGCCAAGGTCCGGCCCAAGAGAAACGCACCGCCCGCTAAGAGCGCCATTCACACCCAAATTTGGACCATGTTGTGGAACGTGTAAAACACGAAGGGTGTGAGGTGCCCCCATAGACTGGACTATGGTTAGGGTCCCAGAAGATGTTGAAAAGGACATTCTCAAGGGTTTCCGGCTGGCATAGGAGGCGAAAATCCAAATGCAGCACGCACTGAAGGCTACAGCGAACTACAAGACCCAGCATGCAGCAAGTTAAAAGAACAGCTGAAATGCGGTGCCCAACAAGGGGTTAAAAAACGGAAGCACCAGAACATTGATGGTCGTGTGGGTGAGCTGTTACTACCCGAACCTGCGGCGCCTCTTCTCTGACGAAGCTCACAGTGGTGAGCGAAATGCATTAGAGCAACAAGAAAATGCCGCTTTTGAAATAAACATACTTTTAAACCGGATGGAGGTTGCGACTCAATTCCCTTTTCGTGTGAAGAGGTTTGTTCAAATATTCATGTGGCCAAGGTCCGGCCCAAGAGAAACGCACCGCCCGCTAAGAGCGCCATTCACACCCGAATTTGGACCATGTTGTGGAACGTGTAAAACACGAAGGGTGTGAGGTGCCCCCATAGACTGGACTCTGGTTAGGGTCCCAGAAGATGTTGAAAAGGACATTCACAAGGGTTTCCGGCTGGCACAGGAGGCGAAAATCCAAATGCAGCACGCACTGAAGGCTACAGCGAGCTACAAGACCCAGCACGCAGCAAGTTAAAAGAACAGCTGAAATGCGGTGCCCAACAAGAGGTTAAAAAACGGAAGCACCAGAACATTGATGGTCGTGTGGGTGAGCTGTTACTACCTGAACCTGCGGCGCCTCTTCTCTGACGAAGCTCACAGTGGTGAGCGAAATGCATTAGAGCAACAAGAAAATGCCGCTTTTGAAATAAACATACTTTTAAACCGGATGGAGGTTGCGACTCAATTCCCTTTTCGTGTGAAGAGGTTTGTTCAAATATATATATATATATATATATATATATATATATATATATATATATATATATATATATATATATATATATATATCTGAACTCTAACGTTGGCTTTAGCCCGAGCCTCTTGCACGGCGGGCTCACGGCAGGGGAATCCACCCCCGCAACATCCAAAAACAGTCCCCAATGCCTGTCCCCTTCAATCCAAGGATATAAACAAGACAACTGTCCGACATGTTTCGGAGTTAAACACACTCCTTCATCACAGGGCCGTGATGAAAGAGTGTGTTTAACTCCGAAACGTGTCGGACGTTTGTGTCGACTGAATAAATCGCACTTTGAATAGAGGCCACGGCTCCAGTGTTCTCAAGGGTTTCCGGCTGGCATAGGAGGCGAAAATCCAAATGCAGCACGCACTGAAGGCTACAGCGAACTACAAGACCCAGCATGCAGCAAGTTAAAAGAACAGCTGAAATGCGGTGCCCAACAAGGGGTTAAAAAACGGAAGCACCAGAACATTGATGGTCGTGTGGGTGAGCTGTTACTACCTGAACCTGCGGCGCCTCTTCTCTGACGAAGCTCACAGTGGTGAGCGAAATGCATTAGAGCAACAAGAAAATGCCGCTTTTGAAATAAACATACTTTTAAACCGGATGGAGGTTGCGACTCAATTGCCTTTTCGTGTGAAGAGGTTTGTTCAAATATTCATGTGGCCAAGGTCCGGCCCAAGAGAAACGCACCGCCCACTAAGAGCGCCATTCACACCCGAATTTGGACCATGTTGTGGAACGTGTAAAACACGAAGGGTGTGAGGTGCCCCCATAGACTGGACTATGGTTAGGGTCCCAGAAGATGTTGAAAAGGACATTCTCAAGGGTTTCCGGCTGGCATAGGAGGCGAAAATCCAAATGCAGCACGCACTGAAGGCTACAGCGAACTACAAGACCCAGCATGCAGCAAGTTAAAAGAACAGCTGAAATTTGGTGCCCAACAAGGGGTTAAAAAACGGAAGCACCAGAACATTGATGGTCGTTTGGGTGAGCTGTTACTACCTGAACCTGCGGCGCCTCTTCTCTGACGAAGCTCACAGTGGTGAGCGAAATGCATTAGAGCAACAAGAAAATGCCGTTTTTGAAATAAACATACTTTTAAACCGGATGGAGGTTGCGACTCAATTCCCTTTTCGTGTGAAGACGTTTGTTCAAATATTCATGTGGCCAAGGTCCGGCTCAAGAGAAACGCACCGCCCGCTAAGAGCGCCATTCACACCCGAATTTGGACCATGTTGTGGAACGTGTAAAACACGAAGGGTGTGAGGTGCCCCCATAGACTGGACTATGGTTAGGGTCCCAGAAGATGTTGAAAAGGACATTCTCAAGGGTTTCCGGCTGGCATAGGAGGCGAAAATCCAAATGCAGCACGCACTGAAGGCTACAGCGAACTACAAGACCCAGCATGCAGCAAGTTAAAAGAACAGCTGAAATGCGGTGCCCAACAAGGGGTTAAAAAACGGAAGCACCAGAACATTGATGGTCGTGTGGGTGAGCTGTTACTACCTGAACCTGCGGCGCCTCTTCTCTGACGAAGCTCACAGTGGTGAGCGAAATGCATTAGAGCAACAAGAAAATGCCGCTTTTGAAATAAACATACTTTTAAACCGGATGGAGGTTGCGACTCAATTCCCTTTTCGTGTGAAGAGGTTTGTTCAAATATATATATATATATATATATCTGAACTCTAAAGTTGGCTTTAGCCCGAGCCTCTTGCACGGTGGGCTCACGGCAGGGGTAGCCACCCCCGCAACATCCAAAAACAGTCCCCAATGCCTGTCCCCTTCAATCCAAGGATATAAACAAGACAACCGTCCGACATGTTTCGGAGTTAAACACACTCCTTCATCACAGGGCCGTGATGAAAGAGTGTGTTTAACTCCGAAACGCGTCGGACGTTTAATAAATCGCACTTTGAATAGAGGCCACGGCTCCAGTGTTGTTTATATCATTGGATTCAAGGTGACTTTTTTGGATATATATATATATATATATATATATATATATATATATATATATATATATATATATATATATATATATAAAACAACAGCAGTCTCCCAAAGCTCCGTATTAAAAACGACCCAGGAAAACCACACAAATCCAGCGTAGATGAAGGCACAGAGTTTATTTAAAAGTTGAGCCCAACAAAATCTGACGCGTTTCGGGCATCCGCCCTTGCTCACAGACAGTCAGTAAGTAAGACATCCACAGTTAAATACCAGGTGCTTCACAGTTTTTTTCAATTAGCATTTTTTTCTTTCTCAAGCATTACACCATGTGTTCATAGAAATGAAGGACATACTCCATTCTTAGTACTTTGAAGTCTGGTTTCCAAACAATTTTACCATGAGCTATTATTCACTGTATTAAAAATGGTTAAAATCCAAATGTTTTTTTAAAAAAAGAGAGAAGTAAATCCATTATTTGTAATAAAGTGCAACTGATGACCTTAATAAAATAGATCAAACACTAAATAGTGTAGAACATATAATAGGACTGCATATAATGCTAAAAAATCCAAATTGTGAAGCCATATTAAAATACAATGAAACACAATACAGTATCGTAAATAAAACCTTGTCAATGTGCAAATACGCAATAAAGTGCATTTTTTTAATAAATATCCTTATAAAGTGCAAATGCAAAGTGCAAATACCACAGCTCTATATGTAGATATATAAAGTGACAAATGCAATTGGTGCAAATTATGCAAAAATGTAAACAGCTGGATAGAATCCAAAATGACAAGGTTCTTTGTGTATTCAGATGTAACAATGCAACAACAAATATGAATGCTTAAAATGCAAATGGTCAAAAGTGCTAAATTTGAAAGAATGGATTAATAGTGGAAGAACCACTATAGGGTGTACTCAATACAGTTTAGGTAAAAAAACAGAGATTGACAGATAGTACCCAGTGGCTATGTCCAAACATGTAAATGGAAAAAAGTGTTGCCCAACTAATAAAAAGTGAGGGGAAGCTTGTATGGTAACAACCATGAAGCCAATGTGATGTAAAAAATGGGGAAGTAAAAAATAAACGAAATTCTGTATACAAGAAATTCAGAACATGAAGGTATATGGCGGCTAACCGATAGACTAACCAGAATAATAAGCAAAAAGGTTTACAGGAAAACATGCAAATCATCTGTAGTGTTGAGCCCATTTGGAAATCTACTATCTAGTTCCAAAATAAATTGAGACTCAAGTCTCCTAAGCATCCTATCTCTGTCACCGCCCCTCAGAGGCTTATCCACTGAGGCGATGACGAAGTAAGTCAGGCATTGCAAATCATTTTTATGATTGCTTTTAAAATGCCTGTCCACCGGATATGATGGATCATTTTTGACGATGGTACGAAGGTGCTGGAGAATCCTGACATGCACAGGTTGTCGTGTACTGCCGACATATCTTAGTCCACATGTGCATGTCAGGGCATAGATGGCAAACTCAGTCTTGCAGGTAAACTGACCCTTGATGTTAATTGGGTCAGGACTGAAAGGTGTGTAGTATTGAGTGGTTGTTTTGCCAAATTTGCACGCCCTGCAGGAGGTACAGCGTTTGAAACCAAATTGGGATTTCATCCACTCTTGTTTTTTCCTAAGTTCAGGAAAATCATGACAGATATGTGTCCTAAGGGAAGGGCCCTTCCGAAAGGTCACAGTGGGACCATCAGGCAGTCTAGGTTTTAACATCAGATCAGTTTGTAAAACCGACCATCTTTGTGTCACAATTGATCTTATTTGTCTAGCTTGTCTGCTATAGCCAGTTATAAGTCTCGGTGCCTCGGTATTATCATCAGGGACACTGCCAGACTTGTTGTTGTGTGTCTGGTCAAGCAAGGAATCACGAGTTCTACTTTTGGCTTTCTGCACTGCCAATTTTAGGACAGATTCACGGTAACTCCTTTGCTTGAATCTATCAGGGCTTCCATAGTGCAGACTTAAAGATCAGTTTCTGTGCTACATATCCTTTTGATCCTGAGTAACTCGCCTAAAGGAATGTTGTCTACTACATGTCGTGGATGTGCACTGCTGGCATGAAGGATACTGTTGCCAGCAGTGCTTTTTCGATGTAGTTTGGTTGCCAAGTGTCCATTGTGTACAAATATTTTGACATCCAGAAACTCTGCCTCACAATTACTGATGGATTTAGTAAATTTTAGATTTTCATGATTGGTATTTAGACTTGTGACAAAGTTGTCTGCACTGGTAAAATCTCCACGCCATAAAACAAAAACATCATCAATATAACGAATCCACAACAAAACATGTTCATCAAAAATAATCGCATGTTGCCGCCTAAGGACCTGCTCCTCCCACCAGCCTACGTGTAAACACACATAGCTGGGGGAAAATCAGGCCCCCATAGCAACTCCACGCTTCTGAACATAAATATCATTCCCAAATAAAAAGAAATTATTGTTAAGACACCAGGTGGTTAACTCCATTAATACTTTGTTGTGACAGAAACAATTTATTGGTCTTTTACCAAGGAAGAAATCGAGCGCTTTAAGACCAGTTGTATGCTCTATGCTCGTGTAGAGCGACTTGATGTCCAAAGTAAGCATTAACATGTCATTGCTCCATGGGATGTTATTAATTTTATCAATGAAATCACCAGTGTCCTTAACATAAGTAGGTAAGTTTTTTACCAAGTCCTGCAGGAAATAGTCAATGTATTGTGTGACATGTTCTGCCACCCCCCCCAATGGCCGAGATGATGGGCCGGCCAGGGACTGGTATCACCTGCTTATGAATCTTTGGGAGTAGATATAATTTGGGCAATTTTGGAAACTCAACATGAAGAAACTCAAACTCCTGGGAGGAGATTATGCCATCTCTTTTGCATTGATACAACAACTTTTTCAAAACGTCCTTAGCATCATTAAAATGTTTGATGTTAGTTTTAGAGTAACAAGTTGGATCATTTAATTGTCTTTTTGTTTCTTCAATGTAAGCTTCTTGGGGCCAAACAACTACATTCCCCCCTTTGTCTGCAGTAGTAACAATATTATTGTGGTCATTGCCCAATTTTTGGATGAGCGAAAAATAGTCATTCTCATGTTTACTTTTATAGCGTTTCTTGTGTTTAATTTTGTGATGTAATTGTTTAAGGTCCTCAACCACCACGTCCTGGAATATATCGATTGACATGTAACAAAAAAAATGCTACTGCAAATTGTGAAATAAATAAAAAGTGACTAAGAGACAGTGTAAAAAGGACAAGATCAAATGTCACCTGCAGGGAGGCCCCAGTCGGTTCAGACGCCGGCTAAGGAGTACCGACGGGCAGAGCGGTGCTTCACTCTGTTCCTAAGCCACTGCCAGGTGGGGTGAGGTCCTCACATCTTACAGACTATGTGAACAACACTAGCTGTAAGCTAAAGACAAGACTTTGCACTGCAAAACTGCAGGTGACATTTGATCTTGTCCTTTTTACACTGTTTCTTAGTCACTTTTTATTTCTTTCACAATTTGCAGTAGCATTTATTTTGTTACATGGTCCTGAAGAAAGCAAGGACGATTATGTCCACATATTGCTGAAACATGTCGACCCAGTTCCACCTGTAGACAGCCCATTTTTTCCAACTGTCTTCAACAAAATTTTTAATCTTGGTTAGGCGAGCATCATCTGAATAAAGTCTGTACTATGCTCCCTTATCCAATTTTACAACACATTTTTTGTTCACCTTTTCACGTTTATTGCACTGCACTCCCCAGTCATACCACATCTTACCACTCACTAGTTTCAACGAGTGGTAGACCATACCTTTGGTGGTACAGCGGAGGAGACCGATTAACCATCTGGTCTCCTGACGTCTGTGAAAACACATACTCACATGGATGGTCTGGACAAATCCCAAATCATGAAGGGCGGATCTGAGTGGTGACTGATGGGTATTTTTCACCATCAATTGTGATGTCATTGCATACCACGTCCCTGTCTAGTCAGATTTAGGGTTGTTCTGTGTTTGGTCTGTCCCCTGCCCTCTGTAAACTCTTCCCTCTTTAGACCCTCTGGTACTTCTTTGTATTTGCTCTGTATTGGGGACTGTCTCCAGAGTTTGGTCTTCAAATATTCCCCTGGGTCCTACCCCACCGTAGTGTTTTTGTTGCCTTTTACCTAAGGTTCATAAACAAGTCACCCCAGTACCAGGGCGTCCAATAATTTCTGCCCAGGGTAGTTTATTGGAGGCTATGTCAAAATATGTTGATTTCTTTCTTCATGATTATGTTACTAACCTTCCTTCATTTATCAGGGACACGGGTGATTTTTTGGAAAGACTAAAAGAGGTCAAATGGGAAAATGATTATCACTTTTTAGTGATGGACATCTGTTCATTATACACCAGTATTGATCATCAGGCTGGTTTAAATGCTATAAACCATTTTTTATCAGACAGAAATGTTTGTTATAATGAACACACCAAAATGCTGCTGCGTATGACAGAACATTGTCTAACCAATAACTTCTTTATTTTTAATAAGGAACTATATCAGCAGCTAAGAGGTGTTGCGATGGGGGCGTGCTTCTCCCCTAGCTATGCGTGTTTACACGTAGGCTGGTGGGAGAAGCACATCCTGGCCCAGACCTTCAAAAAAGAGCTCTCTGATCACGTCATTCGATGGTGGAGATTCATCAATGACGTTTGTATTATCTGGAAGGGTTCCAAAGAATCTGCTTTGGAATTTGTTAATAAGATCAATGTGAACTCGCTAAATCTTGAATTCACGGCTCAAATTAGTAACATAAAAGTTGCATTTTTAGATGTTGAGATTTTTGTAGAAGAGAATGGTATTTGCACTAAGCTACACAGAAAGATCACATCTGGTAATTCAATACTCCATGCCAGTAGTGCTCATCCTAAGCACCTTATTAAAAGTATCCCTTATGGGGAGTTTTTAAGAATTCAGAGAATCTGCAGCAGAAAAGATGATTTGAACACTTGTCTCAATGAGTCTATGAATAGGTTTCTTGCCAGGGGGTATGACCCTAAAATTTTGCAAACTGCATTGGCCAAATTAAGTTTTTTAATATCTGTGTGTTTTTTAATATCTGTGTGTATTTATATTATTGTCGAATTTTAGGTATCATGATGAAATATTTATTGTATTTATTGGTTTTATGAATTCCATCCAATATTGAAGAGTTTTATTAGTTTAACTAGGTTCTTAGTTTTACTAGTATTTTTCTCTGGCATAGGTGTAATGAATTATCCAATTATATAATTAAATATTGTGACCTGTATTTTCTGCACATGATTGTTGTACTGCAGATTTTAGAAACATTGCTTAAAATTTGCATTATTATTCTCAAGTAATAATTCAAAGTTTTTGACATCGTGATTTGCTGCTTTGCTATATATTCGCATCCGCTCATTTGATTTTAACTTGAAATTTTGGACTAGTATCAGGATTATTTCTGTACTTAGTCATTACACTTTGGGTGTAGCTTATTGTTGGCTCTTTTTCTGCCTCAAAGAAATTGTATAAAATAAGAGAAAGATACTTGCTGCTATTCATGGTTAATATGGGCAATAGCCCCGGATTTAACTTTGTAAATAATGAATGCAGACAATGTTATATGTAATTTATAATATTATATATTGTGTGTTATTTGTTTAGCACTTTATTTGTATTGTCTGCTCTCTATTTCTATTAACTATGGGGAGTGTTTCCAATGTAGCCATGTGGTATTTAAGGGCGTGGGTTCTCTAAGCATGTCATGTGATCAAGGCCGGGGCAACCTGGTTGAAACGCGTCATGTTGGAGGAAAATAAAATTGCACTTTAAAGAAATCACCTTTTGTTGTGGTCCGTTCCTGGTTTCGAGGCACTGGGTGGAGTTTTGCCCTACTGTTGTGCTTCTCAAGGACTTGGTTTTCATATATATATATATATATATATATATATATATATATATATATATATATATATATATATATATATATATATATATATAAATAATCGCTAAAAAACCACAGGTTTCCGCGATGTTATAATTAGTTGAACACTTTACTCGTACAAAACCAGAGAAATTTGTCTGTTATAGTTAGTTGAACTAACTGTAACTTGCACCCCCACAATGCTCTGCTGATGATGTCACATATTACATCATTCATGATATGGTCAGTGATATCACTGATGACAGCACTGATGACATCTCAAATGACATCACTGATGACATCATTGATGACATCATCCATGCAATAATCTGATGCACCTCCTCATACCCAAATATAGCCTTTGATACACCCACTCTAAAATACAGACTACCATTTTCAAAACCATAGACACACCAATACCAGTTAGTACATACCCACTCACTGATTCCTAGTTCTATACACACATCCACTCATTCACCCATACAGTCACTCATACATGCAGTAACTCATCAATACAGCACTATCATATGCACTTATACACCTATACAGACACTCACAGACCGTCACTCATCCATGGAGTTACTCACACACCTAGTCAGTCATGCAAAGAATAAATCACACTCCAATGTACTCACCTATACAGTTATATTCACACCACTTCACTTACTCATACAGATACTAACACATACTTACTCTCTTGTACAATCACTGATACACACAAACACTCACAGCCACTATCACAATCACTCACTCTCACATATAGTCATTTATATACTCCACCACTGCATATACTGCCTTTCACATATGTAGTTACTCACACATGTACCACTGAGACATCCATTCCCTCACCAACACACCCATACATACACTCACCCACCCATACAGCAATTCACAGATACACTCTTGAACCCATATACCCAGTGAATCACCTACTCACACATCTATGCACAGTCACACACCCCACCCACCCACACAGGCACTCAGACACCCATACAGATGCTCAGACAATCAATCAATAACCCATATAGACTCTCATGTAGCTACTCACCAACCCATGCAGCCGCTTACACACCAACTGACAGACTGATAGAGACATTCACACCGTTTAGTCACTAACCCATGCATTCAGTAATACACATCCAATATCTCACTTATACAGTCAGTCACACACCTACTAAATCATCCATTCAGACACTCATACTGCCACTCATTCTTCAATACACCTTGGCATATATATATTGTTAGACCTGGCACCATTGGCGTGGGTCTCCCTTCCAATTTTGCTGATGCCTCAGGTATTTTTGCTGGTGTTAGATGCTTTGGGCACTGTGCCACTGCTTTTCAGGGCCACAGTGTGAGTGCTCCCTATTGTAAATGTATGTATGAATTTGTGATTCCATGATTGTCTGGTTTGGTTTAGCTGTCAGACCCTAGTGCTGTGCACCAGGAGTGCCCAGGGCTTGTAAACCAAATGCTGCTGGTGGGCTTGCAGTACTGGTTGTGCCACCCACAGAAGCAGCCTGTAGAAATGTGTCTAAGGTCTGCCATTGCAGAGCCTGTGTGCAGTCTGGTACTGCCATATTGACTGAGTACATGCACCCACTTGCCAGTCCCTAAACCTTCCATTTTCTCCATATCAGACACCCCTATAGTAGGCCCAAGGGCAGGGTGTATTGTAAGTATAAGGTCGGACAAGCCCCGGTGCGTGTGGCATGTCCCAATAGGGAATTACAGCCATTTTCGTTTTTCACTATTGCAAGGCTTTCTGTTCTTTATAGGCCGGAATGGGCAGTTAGATTATTACATTTTATAACTCTAACTGACTCAGGGAACACAGTAGAAATTCAAGTTTAATATGCCTGAACTCAGAATGATATAATACATTTTTTATTGAGATGCCAAATTCATTCTTCATGAAGAGAGCAGAATCCATAGCCTCTGTTGATTGTGATTGGGAAGAGAAGAAACTGGAAAGCAACAAAGTAAAGCAGCTTAAGCACTTCTGCAAGAGATTCAACGTTTCCATTAGTGAGTTTACCAGGAAGGAAGAGTTCTAGAAGGCACTGAGGGCCCGGGTAGAAGCAAGGAAGACCCCTGAGAATGAGAATGGGGATGAGAATGCAGATCTACAGCTGGAAGGGCCATTGGGTCCAGGAGGAGGGAGAGCACATTCCCCCGCGGGTAGCAGTATTTCTAGCAAAAGACTGTCTCCAGAGGAGCTGGAGGACAGAGAAAGATGCTGATGGCATGAAATAGAGCTGGCAAAAATCAAATTGAATGGGTAACTGGAGTTAGAAAGTAGGAAATTAGCCCTAGAGGAAAATAAATTGCAGTTGGATCATGAAAAGGTTTTGAGGGAGTTGGATTTAAAGGCCAAGAGCTTAGAGATTACTCCCTCTGGTGGCAGCACACCGTCAGTGCCTGTGGAAGCTAGAATGTATATCCCCAAGGATGTGGTAAAGGAATTTTATAAGAATGATGATATTGGTTAGTGGTTCAGAGTCTATGAGGCAGACCTGTCTTCCCATCATGTCCCTGAGAGAGAGTGGGGAGCGGGGTTGTGGGGGCGGTTCCTTAGTGAGAGGCGGAACACACTGTTAGACTTACATTCTGAAGTCCATAATTCTCATAGCCACATGAAGGATGCATTAATGTCTAGGTATGGTTTGACCCCTGAACTCTATAGGCAAAGGTTCAGGAATTGCAAGAAGATAGACAGCAGTACCTGGGTGGAATATGTCAGGTTTTTTGCAGAGCATTGGATGGTTGGGAGAAGGGCAGCAAAGGTAATGATTTTCAGGAAGAGAGCACCAGTCCAGTAATTGTTTTCCAGAGCTGCGCCAGCACCTGATTGATAGCAGGCTGACTAACCCTAGGAATCTTGCTGTGGAGGCGGACCGCTGCGTGAGCACCCGGGTCCACAAGGGTCACATGAGAGACTCAGCCAAAGGTGGGCAGGGTCCCCAGCAGAAGAGTGGGGGACAAGGGTAAACAGAAGGAGTTCCATAAAGGGCATTAAAGTAAATCCTAAGGGAACCAAGGGAAAGCTTCCCAGCCTCCCCCTGAGAGAAAGCAAGGGGTCCCGACAGGTAGTCATGTTCCCCAGGGACCCCTGAAATGTTACAAATGTGGGGACCTGGGTCACAAGGCGAATGACCCCAGGTGCCGCTTATTTGGAAAAGCAGCACCCACTGGTGCTCCACCCCGGCAGATGGTGAGTGTAGCCCTGGGGGAGGAGATTGGTGTCCAAAGTGGGTGGGGTCCATCAGAGATGTCCCTTGTCTCTTTAGGAGACTGTGAGGTGGTCCAAGGGACCCAGCTGCTTAACAACACTAAGAAATATGGGCAGTGAGTGACCATCAATGGTCATAAGGTGGAGGCTCTTAGAGATACAGGAGCCAGTGTTACAGCTGTCAAATGTCACCTGGTATCTCAAGAGCAGATTGCCCCTCATGCATTTTGCCGAGTTGTTGCCGCCGACGACACAGAGAGCCATTGTCCAATGACTCAGGTTCCCTTTGGGGGGTGGGGTCTCTGGTACTCTTCAGATAGCTGTGAGGCCCGCCATGCCTGTTGATGGTTTGTTGGGGAACAATTTAGAGAGCTCACCTGGGGAAAGGTGGAGCGGAGTACTCACTTGGAGATGGTAGGTCTGCCTGACTAGGCGTGTGTGACCACCCAGTCAATGGCAGCCCGTAGGGGTGCTCAAGAGGACCTGGAGCATGAGAAGAAAAACCCAGGAACCTACCTTAGAGAGAAGAGGCTGGGGGTGTGGGAAACTGGTCTCTGAAGTTTCTATGGCCCAGGAGGAGGTAGACCCTGAGGGGGATGCCCTGGAGTGTACCGGGGAACAGGTAGCTGAACTGGAAGACCTGCCTGAGCTGACCCATTGGCAGCAGGAAAGAGGCCCCTCCAGGGAAGAATTCTGCCAGGAGCAGAGAGAATGCCCTTCTCTTCAGGGTTTGCGGCAACAGACTGCAAGCCAGGCAGCAGGTGATCAGTCCGAATCACATTGGATCTACTGGGAGAATGGTCTCCTGTATAGTGAGCCTAAGGTTGCTGATCCTGGGTCAGCCCGTGTGCTGGTGGTACCCCAGCGCTTCAGAGCCTTCCTACGGGGGCTGGCTCATGATGTGCCATTAGCAGGACATTTGGGGCAGGACAAGACTTTGAGAGGCTTGTCACCCACTTTAATTGGCCCCAAATGCGCAAGAGTTCAGACACTCGTTTCAGGACATGTCAGACTTGCCAGGCAACTGGAAAGAGTGGGAAGAAGCAGAAGGCTCCTCTCCAGCCATTCCCTGTGGTCAGCACCCCCTTTGAACGGGTGGGTATTGACATTGTGGGGCCACTGGACCCCAAGACAGCCATGGGCGACAGGTTCATCCTGGTCATGGTGGCCCATGCCACCCGGGACCCGGAAGCCATACCTCTGAGGACAGTGAGGGCCCCTGTGGTGGGACGAGCACTAATCCGAATTTTCTCCTGAGTGGTTTCTGACCCGGGGACCAACTTCATTTCCAAGTATATGAATCCCCTTTAGCAGGAGTGTGGGGTAACTTACAAGTTTACCACTCCTTACCACCCCCAAGGAAACAGGTTGGTTGAAAGGTTTAACCGAACCCTGAAAGGCATGATTACGGGTATTGAGGAACCCATGAGGCTTAAGTGGGATGTCCTCTTACCATGCCTACTCTTTGCATACCGTGAGGTGCCATAGAAATCTCTAAGGTTCAGTCCCTTTGAGCTTCTCTATGGAAACCCAGTCAGAGGACTTCTGAGTCTGGTCAAGGAAGGCTGGGAGCAATCTCCCAGGAAACCTCCCCAGGATGTATATAGCTACATGCTGGCCTTCAGGAACCAAGCTAGGCATTTCAGGCAACTCGCTGAGGCGAATCTGGAAGCCATCCAGGAGTAGATGAAGCGATGGTATGACCAGAATGCCACTCTGGTAGAGATTCAGCCTGGTCAAAAAGTGTGGGTAATGGCCCCAGTGGAGCCCTGTGCCCTTCAGGATAAGTGGACCCGACCATTTGAGGTTGTGGAACGCAAGAGTCCAGTTACCTACTTGGTGGACTTGCGGTCTCCCAGGAACCCCTTGCAGGTCCTGCATGTCAACCGCCTTAAGCCCCATTTGGAGAGGTCCGAAGTGGGCATGCTCTTAGCAACAGATGCTGGAATGAAGGAGGAGACTGGGCCTCTTTCTGACCTCCTGCCTACAACAGAACAAGATCAGTCAGTGGATGGTGTTAACCTCTATTCCACCCTGACCCCTGAGTAACAGAATGACTGCTGACAGTTGCTGGGACAGTTTTCTGATCTGTTCTCCCTGGTTCTTGGTGTCACAGATTGGTGCGTCCACGATAGGGACACAGGAGACAGCTTACCTGTGAAGCACAAAACTTACAGGGTAACTGACTGGGTGAGAGATTGCATCAAAGAGGAGGTCTCAAAGATGCTTGCGTTAGGGATGATTGAGTCCTCTAACAGTCCTTGGGCCAGCCTAGTGGTCTTGGTCCCAAAGGCTGCCGCATCGGGTGCCACACCAGAACTCTGGTTTTGTGTGGACTACCAAGGTCACAATTCAGTCACGAAGACTGACGCGCACCCCATCCCAGAGCCTATGAGCTCATTGATCGGCTAGGGGATGCCCGGTACCTCAGCACGTTTGACTTGACGTCTGGGTACTAGCAGATCACCTTGACTGATGGGGCAAAAGAGAGGTCAGCATTCTCCACCCCAGATGGGCACTTTTAAAGTTCTGGGTTATGCCCTTTGGGATGCCTCTGCCACCTTTCAGAGGTTGGTCAACCAGGTGTTGGTTGGACTGGTTCAGTGCCGCCTACCTGGATGACATCGCAGTGTTCAGCACCAGTTGGGAAGAACATCTGTGACACCCCTATGGTATGCCCAAGGGCAGGGAGTATTGTAAGTATAAGGTAGGACAAGCCCTGGTGTGTGAGGCATGTCCTAATTGTGAATTACAGCCATTTTAGTTTTTCGCTATGGCAAGGCTACCTGTTCTCCATGGGCCAGAATGGGCAGTTAGATATTACTTCTTATAATCCTAACTGACTCAGGGAACACTGTAGGAATTCGAGTTTAGTATGCCTGAACTCAGAATGATAAAATACATCTTTTAGTGAAGTTGATTTTAACATTCTGTGTTTAAAAATACCACTTTTAGAAAGTAGGTATTTTCTTGTCTAACTATCCAAGCCTGCCTCTCTGCTAGGTTGTGTATTCCTTGTCTGGAGTTTGAGTGACAGGGCTGGGGGATTCAAGGAGACAGAATGTGTCAGCCCAGCGGTGAATAGAGAGAAGTGCATCTAGATGGGAGGGAGGAGTTGCACCTGGGACCTGAATAGGGCTGTGCCATCCCTCCACAATGCTGGCTCCACCTCCTGTGGTGCGTCTGATGTCTCTGCCATGCACTGTGAAAGAAAAGAAGGAATCATGTCAAGAAAGTGCTCCAGGGCTGTGCTTTCCCTCCACAACGCTGGCTCCACCTCCTGTGGGGCGTTGTTGCAAGGATCCTGCTCATACACAGAACTGTGCAAAGAGACCTAGGACGTCAGTGAATTGTGGTGTACCAGAAACTCACCTCCGTACCTAGAAAAATCTCAACCAGCTAGCATCAGTGTCACATTAGCTCCTCGTCCTATAGCAAAGTAACAAATGATTAGACAACCTAGAACATGCAACTTAGGACCATCTTAGGAATGGTGGGAAATGAGAACACTCTTTTGTTATACTCTCACACGAGTTCACAACAGGATTTAATAAGAGACACGGTAAGGTTAAAATATTTATTTTAACGAAGTGATCTCATGTGTAGTATCTTAGCCAACATAAGCAGACATATGATTAAAAACAATATGGTCAGCATGGTTACATTTCCATAAAATACAAAAGGAGAAATCATATTACAATGATGGTGAAAATAGGTCCTATAGCACCTAGTTTTAACACCCTCCCTTTATAGGAACTATGTATTATAAACTATAGAAGGTCTCGTAGGCTTGTGTGGGGGACCCCATTACCTTTCCGCTCAGTAAGAGTAAATTACATCTGGATCAGTATAGGCTCACTGCATCCCGGGAAACAGAAATGTTCCAAGTGCCTGAAATCATGGCTAGTGTGTGATAATAAGGATGCCAGAATCTTACTTGGCTCACAGCTGCCAAAATGTTGTGTCTAGAAACCGTTACCCGAATATGTTGAAAAACAACTAACATGTTTTGATAACCTTGATGGCTTTAACACTCACTGTGCAGACTAGTGGCACAATGTAATTCTAGAGATGTCAAAAACAAACCTTTTCTAATGTGTAGACCTTCGTGAAGGCTAACTTACAAAAACAGCTATGCAGTGTCGTGTGCAAAAGGTCAAATGGCGTTTAAACTTCTAATAAGCAATGCTAACATAACATGCACGCAAAGCAGGCTCTAATCCATACTACACCTTCCCTTGATCGGGGAACGCACAGTACAGTGGGCAAGATTCATAGAACTCAGAGTTCATGTTCGACTGAGTTCAGGAATTTTGCCAAACTTGATAATTGGGAGTAAAAATCTGAATTAAAAAAGAAACTAAGTAAGTGAAAACAATCACGGGTTGTAATGGTGTGAAAAAAAATCTCAAAAATTAGGAAAATCATTAAGGCAGTACAGTGGGAGAAAAAAAATTATTCCCAAGTTTAGTAGGTGTCTGTGAAGCAGAACAATTCACACTTCGATACAATAGCGTATAGGCACCATACGTTGCAACTGCCTCCAATAAGAAGTCGTTGTCATCATCCAGGAACATTTCAGCCATCCAATTAAGTAATGGAAATGTACATACATGCTCTTCAATTGCCGGAGCCTCTAGCACCTTCAGAGGACAACTCGGGCTTACTTCAAGATAACAGCGCGCCAGAAAGTCATTGGCAGCAATCCAAATGTTCTAATTGCCTGGAACCCCATGAGCCGCTGCGCAGGCCATAATCCTGAAACTAGAACAATCTATTAAATGAGCAACTAAGGGACTCATTAGTAGATTAAAGTCCAGGTCAGGAGACACCGTGTTGCAGAGACACAAATCTAGGGCCCATTCATATCCACAGTCCAGGCAATGGAAAACAGGCTGCACACAAGTGAAATGAAATGAAAGTTATATTTATATAGAGCATAGACTACCCTGAGGCCTCGCAGTGAAAAATGAGAACCGGAAAGATAAACCATAAGCCACTCTCAGAGTCACCAGAGGTAGCGATCCATAGTATTCTGGCATCCGGTTACGAAGCTGGAGCAGCCGGGGCAGATTGTCGTGAGGCACAGACTGTGCATCCATTTTGGAGTAAACAAACTAATAGCAGTATGTCCACTCCCAAAGCGAGAATTAACAGGAAACCGCCAAAGACACTCGAAAAAATCGAATGGGAAAATGCAGGAATCACACCAAATATAGTTTGAAATGAGGTCACAAGGCCGGAACATACTACTTTTAAAAAGTGTGCCAGGCCTGTGGTCGATGAGGCATTAAAGATTGTGTGAATCAAAGCACCGAAATGCAGGGGCAGGTCAGTGTCTAATAAGGCATTCACCTTCTGGGACAACAAAGCTCTTATTCGACTCATCTTGTTGAAGTCTGCTTTCAAGGTTGGGATAGAAGGCCAGGTGGAAACATCGAGCCTCCCATGTGGAGGAGGAAACAAGACATTCTTACAGCAAACTACACGCTGGAAAACTGTAACGATATAAGGAATACCGGCAAGCATACCACAGCAATCTTTATTATTTAATAACAAATAACTACCATTTTCAAGCAATGAGAATGTTGGTATAATAGCCGGGGTGGGGGTGCCTTTCAGGGTGGGGGTGCCTTTCAAAACACACACAAGATTTGGTGCCTGTACATTGCAAGAACCATGCAATTGCAGATTTCTACTGACTAATGAATGATCTGGTGTGGATGTGCAATCTTCATCTTTCAAATAAACTTACGTTCCTTCCCTCAAGCACCTATATATGAATGGGAGATTCCAAACTTCATGAAGATAAGCACTACCTAAAGGTACATATCTACCTATGGCATAGTGGTTCCTGCAGGACTCAAATTTAAGTAGGGGAAAAGGTAGAGTTATCAACCCATGGATGAGCCAAACTGCAGAATTTGACTCGGCCACTGAATATGGTAACGGTTCCAGTTTTTCAATATGCAACAGTGAAAACGTGGCATCCTTCATTGACATAAATTGTTGTTTAACAGTCAAATTAAAAGGCAAAAATAACAAACTCGTGTTCATGTAATCCCAAGGCACCTTTCCATTCTTCAACGTTTGAAGAGTCCAAGCAAACTGCATAACAGAATGGAATTGATTCTGCCAATGGTAAAGTACAGCAACGTCTTCTTGCACAATATCAACCACAGATGAAACAATATTGTCTAATGTGTAAATACGAGAAGAAAGGGTATTAATGCTATTATCTGGAACAGTTTCCAAACCTCGTTGTAAGCAGCATATATCCATCTTTTCAATCTGCCTGCTGCAGGACCTTTAAAAAAATCATTCAAATCAACTGAGTCAGTGAGTTTGGACAAGTGTAACTTAACTGACGCCAAGGTTGAATGTCTGAGCCAACTCTGGCACAATTTGCCTACAGAATAGGTGGTGACTGAATGTAGAGTCTGAAAACAGGGATCTACTCTAACCTCTGTATAGCCAGGGGTCAGACCCAGAAAACGGTCCTGGCAGAAATCTGCACTTTTTTGCCATAACAACCAACCTTCAGGATTAATGCTAGAGACATTAAAAGAGGAATTTTTTAACAGGGCTTGTAAATCACTTCGGGAAGTACTGGTGTAAATATTCCAATGGGGGTATTCACCCAAATCAGGAAATGAAGGAGCATTTAACTTTTTAGAAGTAGCCAATCCAAAGCATGTGGTTTGTGAAATAGTGGCATTCAGAAACAACATATGGGGCCTCATTTATGAAAAGTGACGCATCGCTGCGTGAAAACAGTGATGCGTCACTTTTCACTGCGCCCTCCTTGTGACACCAATGATGCATCTTATTTACAGTATGACACATCATGTCTCAAGGAGTTACAGATACAACAGTATTTCTGATGAATCTGTATGGCGCAAATGTGAAGCATTGCTGGATTGTGTCACAAAAGTGACGCAACTCCAGCAATGTGTCCTTTCACATGGGGCAAGCCCCATGTGAAAGGGCCTGCATCAGTCTTACGCCTGCTGTGAGGCAGGCGTAAGAAATTGACGCATTTGCGCCCCAGAAGTGGCACAGTGAAATCTTATAGATTTCACTGCGTCACTTCAATGACCTTTTCCTGCGTCAGAACGCCCCCTGCATACATTATACCTGGAGCAGGTATAATGTAGCGCAGGGGTTTACAAAGTGACGCATCTACCTAGATGCCTCACTTTGTAAATATGGTGCAACAAGGCACATTTTTTACACTGCTGGTGCGTCACAAAAAGTGACGCACCAGTGTCATAAAAGTGATGCACAGCCTCATAAATGAGGCCCTTGGTTTGGGATGAGACAAGCATCAGAACAGGGGCTCAGAACAGACCAGACTGCTGACTGTGGGGGCATCGGCTCCTCACCTTATCCAAACGCCGTGAGGGGAACGGCTGGACTCGAGTAGGGAACTGCATATCCCAGCAGCCCCGGGGGCGGCGCTCATTCTCCACGCCACCAGCACGCCCAGAGGCACTTGAAGAAGCAGGAACACCTCTCACACCGCGAGTCGCGCGTGGGAGCACCGCGGGAGAAGCCCGGGCAAAGGACGGGCCGTCTGTGGCCGTCAGGGGGGCAGGACGAGGCAGGTCAGGGCCAGCCCACTAACATCTACAAGCACCCATGGCTAAGCGCAAGAAAGCTGTTAATGCAGAGGAAGGGGGGAAGAAGGCTAAGGTGCCAAGACACTCCGAGTCCATCATTTCTTACCTTTCCTCAGCTATGGAGGCATTGACTAAGGAGATTGCGTACGCAGAACATCAGCTGGGATTGGCTCCTTCCTTGTCAGCTAATCTTACACAGCCGCTAGACAGAGCTCATGCACCCCACAATCCCCTAGAGCCAGAGGTGGTCGTGGCCAATCCCATGTCGACTGTGGGCCTAACTGTTTGTCCCCTTAATGATTCCATCGCAGCTCTGACTGTGTTGCAGGGCCCACAGGTTACTGGCCCTAACCGAAAACGGCCCACGATAAATCAGAAAAAAATGGAGGGTACTAAGATCACTACTAACGGGACTGCTCCGAACATTGGTGACCAGCTAGAGTCTTTGTTTGTTGCTCGCATTGAGCCTTTACTGGTGGACATAGCCAAAGACATCGTGGAAACTTTGAACACCTGCCTTGCTGGCTTACTAAAGAAATGTACCCTAATCGATAAATTTGTTAATGATCTGACTTTTGTACCTGCATTACATAGAGGGGACGTGGTTTCGCAAAGTTCAATATCTGATGTATGGCCAAGCTCACTGGGAACTTCACCACCTAAGGATGGGTGGGGCTTAGATATCATCAGCCCCAGGACCTCTAATTCAGCTTCTCATATAGTCTGTGCTACTGCAGAGGCAGCCCACTTGACCCCAGGCAACGCAGGCAGCTCTGTTCATCCCCCAAAAATCTTCCCTCAAGAGGCGTGTAGGGGGCTGTCAAATAAGAGAGGATCTGCTCCCGGAGGCTGCCCCTCTAACCGCTATATTCATTGGGGTATCCCCTTTGGAAGAGGGAGTATTGGAGTCTTCCCGAGATTTGATTAATAAGGCTAGATTGTGGTGTAGAGAAGCGAGCAGTGGTGGGGTCAATATTTCGAACAGGATTATATTTTCCAGAAGGGTGGGATGGATAGGGAGACGGCCCAAGATAGTACAGGGGGACTGTGTGATAATAAAGTTTGACACCCCAGACCTGGCAGACAGACTGTTCTGGGATGGCTCAGACATATCGGAGGTAGGCCTTATGAGACCGGTCCCCTTGGGCTTTTTTTACACATTCCCTGGCAGGCTACACATGGCCCATCCCCCAGTCCCCATAAGGAGGAAAAGTAGCCCTTTAGTGAGCCGGGAGAGAGTAGATGAGAATGCACAGAGTCAGCACCAAAGAAGGGGGATAGGAACTCAGCCAGCTTCTCATCCCCAGCCAATTGATACATCCCTGGGGGGATGCGGGCCAGTCCTGAGCACCCGCTTTGCCCCTCTGTCAACAATCGAGGAAATCAATTGACAGCCAATTCTAACGCAGCCTGCCATGCTCGAGGTTTCTGTTCCTGATGAGTTAGCGTCATGCAAAATCCTTAGCTGGAATATAGCTGGATCTAGAGCAAAAAGGGCAGATACAGTCTGGGTTGATTTTATTTCTAGCCATGATATCATAGCCCTTCAGGAAATTTGGGATACAACTTCTGACTTTTGGTTAGATGGCTTTACTAGCTTTTCTGTCCAGGCCGCCCCTAGTACTGCTGGCAGAGCAAAGGGTGGCCCTGTTTTCCTTTTTTCATTAACCCTTAAGGGGTCCTTAAATATGGTCATAACCAGTTCACTGAATTTATTAATGGTGGAATGGGTAATCTTCCCATCTAGCAAAATAATTTTTAGCAATTTTTATAATTCCTGGGATAGAGATATTGTTACCGAACACATTGAAGCCCTGGGTAATTTTCTTTTCACATACAGTCAAAATAATCACACTAACTTATTGGGAGATTTGAACATACATCTCTGTAGGGACTTGTGCATCTTAGGTGAACATGAAGGACCAGTTGGTTCAGTGGTACCCCACTTTGAACATACCAAGCCAGGGGAGGCTTTTGAAGAATTGATGGCTAATTTCAATCTCTTTGAACCCTGTAAGACTGAGGAGGGGGCCAGAACAATCACTTACAAGGGCTCTGACCCTGGTTCCGTGATCGACTACATCTTTGTGATGCCGGGTATCCTACATAAGGTTGGATCCTACAAAGCATCAGTCTCAATATACAGTGACCACAACCCAGTATTAATGGAGGTGTCCTGGGGGGACTCCATGGGTCCAAAGCTCGGCACTGTTCCCACAGGGCCCTTCTTGCGCACGTCGGACTATGGGCGTAGGTTAAAATGGGCCAAGGTAGTCCCCGAAAATTTCATCAATGAGTTACTCCCTAAAATTAAGGGAAACATGGCGACATGTCAGGATCAACTTGCCACAATCACCGACATTATGGGGGTGTTTGAGGCCATCTGTGTACACATATCCAAAGCCCTGATAGCTAAACCAAGGCAGGGAAACAACAAGCATCAAAGATGGTTTGATTCTAAGTGCTCTAAGGCACATAGGGCCCTATTGCTAGCTCTGCAAACCACCCCGAGGGATAATTCAGCTGTTGCCTGTTTAAGGAAGGAGTATAGGCTCATAATTAATGGGAGGAAGACTGAGATAAAAAATGCAGCTTGGGAGAAATCACTCTCCATTGATGTCTTACGTGATAGTTCAAGGTTTTGGACCACATTAAACCAGCCTTTTTTCTCAGAACAAGATAACGCCATTATGGATTGTGTCATCCCTGATGACAAATGGGTCACCCATTTCAGGGAGGTGTATGGCGAGTCAACCTCCGGAGCTCAACACAGTTCTTGGACGGCACCTGAATGCGCTACCCTACTTTTCTATGAGGCCGAGGTGGAGAGAGCCATTTTGGAGTCATCCAAAAATAAGGCCCCGGGTCCGGATGGTGTTCCAGCGGACTTATACAGACATTCTCCAAAACTTTGGGCTAGGGTCCTCACACACGTGTTTTCAGCTGCAAATGGCAAAGTCTTTCCGTCCACATGGGTCACCTCAATCATTGTACCAATTTTTTAAAAGGGGAGGCGCGATGATCCGGGGTGTTATAGACCCATTTCCCTCCTAGACTCTGCCATTAAGATCTTAGGCAGAGTCTTATTGCTCAAATTAAGGGATAACATCGAGAATAGTGGAGACCTATCTAACATCCAGTATGGCTTTAGAGCAAAGAGAGGCACCCTGGACCAGTGCTCTAACCTGCATTTGTTAATTTCAAAATACACGGTAGCCAAAAGGGGTCTTTGTACCTGGCCTTTATGGACCTCTCCTCGGCCTTCGATTTAGTAAACCGGGCCAAACTCTGGGTTATCCTCCTGAAGATAGGGATTGAACTATTGTTGGTAAATTTCGTAGCGTCTCTCCATCAGGAGTTGTTCGCATCTGTAAGGGTTACCAATGAGGGAAGGTGCAAAAGCCGCTTTAGATCGGAACGAGGAGTACGTCAGGGCTGTATCCTGGCCCCCCTCCTCTTTACGATCTATATAAATGGCCTGGGCAAACATCTAGAGGCAGAGGAGGTGGACGTTCCGTGTGTAGGGGAGGTAAGTAACCCTGGGCATAGTGGGCGTAGTGGGGCTTCGCGGAGCTACGTGAAGTGGGCGAGAAACTACGCCCACCTCCGCACTCCGCGTAGCCCCACTACGCACCGCAGGCCTCCCTCCCGCCCTCCCTAAATACTTTAAATTAGGAGTGTAAAAGAATTAAAAGGCACTTACCTTGCCCGCCGCTGCCCGCCGCTGCCCGCCGCGTCCCCGGGGCTCGCTATCTCCATTCTGCCGTCTTGTGTACTAATGCGCATGCGCGGGCGGCCGCGCATGCGCATTTTTTCGTGAGAAATGCGCATGCGCGGCCGCCCGCGCATGCGCATTAGTACACAAGACGGCAGAATGGAGATAGCGAGCCCCGGGACGCGGCGGGCATAGTAAGTGCCTTTTAATTCTTTTACACTCCTAATTGAAAGTATTTAGGGAGGGCGGGAGGGAGGCGGGTGGCGGCCAGCTACGCTCCATCTGCGGAGCGTGCGTAGTGCCGGATTCTACGCCTGCTACGCAAAATGCGAGAAGCCGGCACTACGCACACTCTGTGCACGGAGCGTAGCCACCCGCCCACCCTTAGAGGTAAGACTACTGGCCCTCCTATACGCGGATGATGCAGTCCTGATAGCCCGTACAGGTGTGGGCCTCCAACGTCTGTTGGACCTTTTCGGCGCCTTCAAGGACCGTTTAGATCTAAACTAAAAATTAATGCTAAAAAATCACATACGATGGTGGTCGGTCCCAAGAGAAATAAAAGCAAATCTAAATCTTTCATGTGCAAGGGCGAGGAGGTCTCTAGGGTTACAGTTTTCCCCTATCTAGGGGTGATTTTTGATGAGAAGGGATCGTGGGGCCCCCAAATCAAGGCCAAGAGTACATCTATGGCTAGAGCAACATCTGCCCTTTTAGGGTTTTCAAAAAGACTAGGAGCCAGGCCTATGGAGGCGCTCCTCTAAGTTTACGATACCAAATGTACCCCGATTGCCAAGTATGGTTCACCCATTTGGGGGTACATGTCTCAGGAACTGATCCAAAAGGTGGAAAATAGGTTCCTGAGATTTCTCTTGTCTGTTCCTCAGTCCACCTCCACCTTCTCGATTCATTGTGAGGTGGGTTTGGACTACATAACCGACAAGCTTACACTGGCCCCATTAATATTCTGGGTAAAGACATGGCTGAATCAAGAGTTAACCCTTAACCATGCCATTCTAACTGATGTTATGTCTTTGGACCATGCTAAGCTTATTCACTGGTTGGAGTATGTGAGAAACACCTTTGCACAGCTGGGACGTCCAGAACTCTTCTTAGTACCATCTACTATTAGGAGGGAGGATGTAAACTGGACCAAAAAGCATTTTATGGACAGGGCCAGACTAGCTCGGGAGGACCAAGAATGATTAAAATCCACTGTGAGATCACATTATACACTAGTAATTTCTCCCTCAATTGAGCCATATCTCAGGATTGTAACTAAGCCTTTCCACAGATTTGTATTAACTAAACTTAGATTTAATTTGATCCATTTTTATCTAGGCAGTTATCATTCCTAGTATAAACCAGAAGGGGGCCCATGTTGTAAATGTGATAATTTTTCCATACAGGATACCATGCATTTTATTATGTTCTGTGGGCTATACTCAGACGCAAGGCAAAGACATTTGCTGCCAATTTTGAGAGAGGCTGGCTTTGTGCAGGTCAGTCCTGCCCTAGTGTACCTACAGTCTTTGAGTAGTACCAGAATTATATTTGGAATGGCAAGTTTTCTGGTGGCAGCATGGAGAATGAAAACTAAAAAAAGTGGCATCTAGTGTACCTCTAAAGTAACCGTCCCGTCCACACTGTTTACCGCCAGGGATTTGCATTGCATTGTATGTTTCTTAAATGTTTGAGCATGGTGCTTGTAAATTTTAAATATACGAATTAATTATGTATGTACAAAAATGTTTTAGGCTTTTTATGTAATGTTTTATGCCTTTTATGATTTTTTTTTAAATCGAATAAAGTGATTTTGACTGACTGCATCATGCAAAGCCTCAGCGCCTTGCACTTGCCAACTTTTAGAACCCCAAACTGATTTAAGATCAACTGTATCTTTCCACAGCTAATAGACCTCAACAGCCAACTGGTCAATAAAGGACTTTGAATACAGTAATTTTGTGTGGGTAAGTCTAATCTTGGAAAATAACTTCTCAGTCATCTTAAAATAAAATGCATTAGGGTTTGATTGATTAAAATCAGTAAAATAAGAAATCTTTTTCAAAAGAGTTTTGGAGCTGCCTTCCACTGGTGTGGGACAGTGTTCCCACTGTGTGTAGTTAACCACATTTCTAAATGAATTTGTCCTATGTAGAAAGTGATTTCCAACATGCTGGTAACAGTACAAATCACCATAGTTTGCAGACTCAAATGTGAATCTTCAGCATCAAAGGCAGCATAATATTTCAAATCAGAAAACAAAGCCTCTACGGACTGAACATCAGAACGAATATTTTGTTTAACCACATCCCCCTTAGAGACACAGAGTACATTGGGAACATTAATAACCACTGTGGGCCCATGAATCTGGAACTTGACCACATCCCATACATTCCCATCTAAAACGGGCCAAGCACTTATATTCACAAACGTCTGGTCCCTCTTCATTTTGTGCGAAGAGGAGTGGGGGGGGCCAAAGTTCCATCAATTAGTCTTATTGAAGTTCTTTCTTGAACATAGTGTTCATTAATACATCGAAAAAAATACACCACAAATTCCGATGGACATGAATAAAAAAATTGCAAAAAGTACTTGCCAAATGTAAGTCCAAGGGGGAATCAAAAAATGTTTTTTAAACCTGGTAGCAAAAATCGAAACCTTTGAAGGGGCCTTTGATGTCGAAGAGCCAGTATCAAATGAAAAACAGGATTGATTAGCCACACAGGTCTCCAAATCAGGCATAGACAGGTTTGTGGAGTAGTAAGTATATTCTGTATCATTAAGAGGATCACCAGCAGTTGAATTCAAAAAAGATTGGCAACTGTACTCATCTCAATGGCATCATCAGGCCTGATGGCAGGATCCAGAACTAAAACAGAGTGTCACACCATGGCTGGACACGAAACCACAGGCGTCATACTATGAAGAATCGGCCACCCTGTGTAATTTGACATTGTCAATGGAGATGTACCTGTTCCCCTTTCACCCAGGAAGAGGAGGTAAAATTACTGTTCTTGTACCCTGCACACCAAGCACAGCAACTGGAGCTCGATAGGAAGGGCCAAATTCTTTCTTGTTGTCAATCTTCTCTCGGACCAGTTCTCCAACTTGGGGTAGCCAGCCGACTACCGGAATCTGCAACTCAGCATCAGATGTGGAGGGCAAGTGTTCCTTTGCAAAACTGTCTCTGGTCTTTTGTAGGTTCTACAAAACATTAGAATATTCATCTATGTCAAAGGATGCAGAGGCCACCACCATGTCTAGATCATCAACGTCCGGGATAAACATTTTGATGCCAAAGAGCATTTCGTAAGGGCTCCGCCCACCCAGAGAATTCGTAGGGAGATTATTTAGGGCACGCTGTATGCTATTGAGGTGGGTAAGCCAGTCTCTGCCGGTACCTAATACCTTAGCTGTCAAGGATTGCTTAAAGTCACGGTTCATCTGCTCCACAACACTATTACCCTCAGGCCGGTATGGAGACCAAAATTTCACCTGGACCACTATTGAAGCCATGGCATCCTTGTACGCCTTAGAGGCAAACGCTGGACCCTGGCCAAATGGAAGGTACCACACGCAAAAATTCCCATAAAGACACGCAAATCCCTAACAACAGTTCAGCACTACTTTGATGCCATAGCCACACAAAGCGCATGTAAGAGTCAACTGCTATTAAGATGTACTTATACGCAGTATCAGAGGAGAAAGGACCGCAGTGATCTAAATAAACACACACAAGTGGTTAATTGGATATGTACAACTGAGTTTGGGGCAGGCGTGCAGCAGGAGAAGGTTTAATTTGCTGACAAATGCCACATTGAAGGACATATTCACGTGTTTGTTTGTACAAACCCCGCCACCAATATCGTTGCTGGAGAAGAGAAACAGTAGATGACACGCCAGCATGCGATGAGGCCTTACCAGCGTGGGCTGCTGTAATCAAAGTCTGTCTGCAGTCATCGTTGGGTATTAACCTGTCACCAACGTCGTTAATTCTCACATAAGGAACTAAATCAGGGCTTAAATGATAAGAAAATTTAGAAGGGAAACCTCTAGGGTAAATACCTCTCTTCTCTGTAGCGGCAATAGCTGCCAAGATGTCATCATCAATCTTACTTTTGGAACGTGTAACCGCTGCTACTGCATATGCTGCAACTGCATATGCTGCAACTGCTGTCTACCAGCCTTGTCCGCGAGACAGTTGCCAACAGCGAGAGCTCCAACACACTGGTGACCCAGAGTATGAATTGCAAAGACAAGTGGCAGCCTCTCTTTAAGCTCTGCCACTCGAACCCAGATCATTTTATGTTTTATTGTGCGCCCCTTGGAGTCTAGATAATCATTTTAAGTCCAGAAGGGTAGATTGTCATTGTAGGATTGAACACAGTAGTAAGAGTCACTTACAATAAGAGTGGTCACACTGGGGTCTGTGTACTCAACTGCAAGCAATAGAGCATGAAGCTCTGCCAATTGGGCAGTACAATCCCCTAGTGTCCGAGTATGCACGACATCAGACTTGAATTCACCATCCACCATAGTACCAACCACAATTGCGCAGGCCAAAGAATATGCGTGCTTTGAAACTGTAGCCGCTTGCGCGCTTCCGTCAGTGTAAATGATACAACAGAAATCCTGAAGAGGGCGCATAGTCATAGGAACAGGATAAACAAATTCATACTGCAAGTAATCTTGAGTCTGCAGTGAGGAATCAAAAATGAACGTGACTTCGGGAGATATCAAGGACGTAGCCCATTGTATCCACCGAGGGTGCAAAGCGTTGGAATTTGCTACACTGGCTTTTGTCAATACCCCCAAGGCAGGATACGGAGCAATGACCAAAATGCACTTTCCCTGCGACAGTGCACGTTCCATAAGAAGCGACAATTACACTGCTGTCAAAACTTTTTCCATAGTGGAAAATCACAACTCAGCCGAAGTGTACAAGTGTGACTTGTAAGCAATAGGGACTGTGTCATCTTCATTAAAAGTGAGGTACGTGAAACCCCCACCCCTCCCCCGATCCTTATTACCAGGTTGGTGTGGTTATCACGGGTTAGCAAGAATTTAGATTCAAGCAGATCAGCCTGCAAAGATTGCAAGTTGGCTGAATGCTCAGGCAGCCAGCATGATTTGGAAAAATAAGGTTGTATCAAAGCATAAAGAGGCTTGATACGCTGGGCATATTCGGGAATGTAGGTACGCCCGAAATTCAAAAAGCCCAATAGAGATTGTAGTTTCTTCAGTGTTGTGGGAGCGGGCAATAGTGCGCATTTCTCAAGGAATTGAGGATCTAAACCTCTACCTTCATTGTTGACCTCGTAGCCCTCGAACAACACTGTGTACTCTGCAATGTGAGAATTTTCAAGGTTAAATTTATAGCCAAAATCCGCAAAATTGCAAATTATGCCGTCCACTCGTCGTCTGTGAGATAAATGTCATCCACATATGAACATGCATCTGTGTCGATTGCCTCCAAGAGAGAGACAACGTGAGCAAAATTGGCGCTGTTTGCCACAACTTGTAAATGCTGGCCATTGACTACTAAGAGGAGACAGATTGTGGGCAAAAAAAACATTGGACATGTCAAGTGTGGTTTTGAACCATTTACACATGAGACTATCCACAAGAGCAGAACTGTGAGTATTCTGCACAGCGCACATACGACAATGTGAATTTAAGTGGCGGTAAGCCAATACCAAACAGCACGAACCATCTGGCTTGGCCACAGTAAAAAGAGGGGTATTCATTGTAGACACAGACGTTTCAATTACACCTTGATATTCCAATTGTTCAAGGATTTCCGCAATGGAAGCTTTTGCTTCTCACCGCATGGGGAATTGGTGTTGAGGCTGTGGCATTGACCGCAAAGGAATCTCATGTTGAGGGGAACATTTGTCCCACCCACAGTGAGTACGGTACAAAACTGGAACAAGCGCCTTAGCTCAATCTTCTGCAAAATACAGCGCCTGCTCTTTCAGCACTTTGTGCGCGAAACTCAGGAGGATTACCTCCTCCTCTTGGGGACCAGCTAAGACAAAAGGTGGGGGCCAGTCGACCTCCGCCAGCCATATATCATAGGTAGTAGTAAGATTTTCCCAAAATACTCCTTTTATGGTACGTTCTATGTCACCTTCTATTACAAGGACAATTTCATAAAGTCTGTCAAGGGGAACCACTCTAGTGTCTGCTGTCTCAACTACAACGAAGGTGTCAGTCGCTATCACCTTCAGTAGTGGACACAGGGCCTCTCGCACTATGGTAATCTCCACCACGCTGTCCAACAGCATCAGTGCCCATGTCTGATTCCGAAGCTGCATTCTCACAATCTGTGGCATATCTTGCTGTTACCACAGCAACATTTTTTTCTTTTGAAAGTGGGATTTTTGTCGCAGTGGCTCGTCTTGCTTGCCTTTTCTGTCAGCCTTGCGAGGCTGCTGCCGGCTCTGTTGGGCACCTCGACGTCTGCCACAACCTCCTCCACCAGTGGGTGAGACTGATGTTTCCTGCAAAGAGCGAGGTTAACGTTTTTCAGGAACCTGAAATCTATCAGGTGACTTAATAGTACTGCGGTCGCGCAACACATATTTACGTTCAGTAGAGGCAGGTGTATGTGCAGCAGGACGGGACCCCTGTTTCTGTTGCTGTTTTCCCTGTTTTTTGTTCTTACTCCTATTTTGTTTCTGAACTTTCGGGCGGCTTTTTTATCAGATGACCCCTGCTGAGTTTGCTGCTGTGTTTGTTTTTTAGCAAAAGGCTTAACACCCAAACTATTACGGCCAACAGTCTTATAAGCCTCCATAATTTCGGTAACTGACGGGGTGTTTTGGTGTCGGGGATTTCGCGCAGAGCATTAGACACCTGGGAACTTACCGCAACCCCCTTAACATTTGCAAGGACGAGATCGCGTACCATGTCAAACACTCCCAAGAGTCGCATTCCCAACTCCACATCCGCCTCCGGCCCGTGTTCCTCCTGACAGCCATCGATGGGGTGCCGAAGCACCTAGTATAGACTGCCAGAAAAATCACACCCAAAGTTGTAAAGTCTTTCTGCAAACTGATAGTAAGGATCCTGCGTTTTTCCACAGGAGTAGTATTCGGGAACACTGCTTCCAGTTGGTCAAATTTCTCGCTAAGCCAAAAATGCATCTCATCCTTATCCTGGGGACGCTTGCCCATGACCGCATTAACCATGACGGGACTAAGCTTCAGCCCACCCCCACAACTGAACGCACTGCACCACCCGGGGCCCCACCCAGGAGGTTGCGGGTAATGTAATGAACCAGACCGCTAATAACTGACACAGTAGAGGCATAAAGGGGTCTCAATTGTGGAGCTGTTAACAGCCCAGCATTAGGATGCGGGGTATAAGCAGCTAAAACGGACCAAGTAGCGCCTGGGATTGACAACGGCCCTTGTCTGACCGCCATTATAATGTGTGGGAGGGTGCCATTAAACCAAACGGCATGCTGCCAAGCAGAAATCCGAATTTCCACTGTCCTATACGGAGCGTACTCTGCAGGTGCGGCAGCTGGGGTGTAAGTGTGAAATACACCAGACACAGCATCCACCGCAGGAAACGTGACCCATGAGTAGAACAACTCAAACGGGTACATTGCGTCAGCTGATACAACAAAAACAAATGCCTGCCCTTCCAAATAAATGAGGTAATCTTGCAAGCGATTCCGCACAGCCAAGCAACTGTGTGCTGAGATATTAACTGCAGCCATATTGACACAGTGATAAAGAAGAACAATGCAATATATATAAAGGCACAACTGGGTAGTAATTCAATAGAAAACCGTTTTTAAAATATCTAGCTTGAAAAAAACCTATGTAACTATAGGTAGGTTTTATCCGTCACTACTGCCAACCAGAAACAATAGTGACTCACAATAAGACCACACACATTGGGCGTTGTTGCAAGGATCCTGCTCATACACAGAACTGTGAACAGAGACCTAGGATGTCAGTGAATTGTGGTGTACCAGAAACTCAACTCCGTATCTAGAAAAACCCCAACCAGCTAGCATCAGTGTCACATTAGCTCTTCATCCTATAGCACAGTAACCAATGATTAGACAACCTAGAACATGCAACTTAGGACCATCTCAGGTATGGAGGGAAGTGAGAACACTCTTTTGTTATACTTTCATACCAGTCCACAGCAGGAGTAAAAACGAGAAACAGTAAGGTTAAAATATTTATTTTAACAATGTGATCTCATGTGCAGTATCTTAGCCAACTAAAGCAGACATATGATTAAAAATAATATGGTCAGCATGGTTACAATTCCAAAAACTACAAAAGAACAAATCATATTACAATGATGGTGAAAACAGGTCCTATAGTGCCTAGTATTAACACCCTCCCTATATAGGAACTATGTATTATAAACTATAGATAGGTCTCTTAGGCTTGTGTGGGGGACCCAATTACCTTTCCGCTCAGTAAGAGTAAATTACATCTGGATCAGCATAAGCTCTCTGCATCCCTGGAAACAGAAATCTTCCAAGTGCCTGAAATCATGGCTAGTGTGTGATAATAAGGACGCCAGCATCTTACTTGGCTCACAGCTGCCAAAATGTTGTGTCTAGAAAACGTTACCCGAACATGTCGAAAAACAACTAACATGTTTTGATAACCTTGACGGCTTTAGCACTCACTGTCCAGACTAGTGGCAAGATGTAAGTCTAGAGATGTCGAAAACAAACCTTTTCTCATGTGTAGACCTTCATGAAGGCTAACTTACAAAAACAGCTATGCAGTGTCATGTGCAAAAGCAGCACAAGGTAAAATGGCATTTAAATTTCTAATAAGCCATGCTATCATAACATGCAGGCAAAGCAGGCCCTAATCCATACCACAGCGTCTGATGCATCTGCCCTGCACTGTGAAAGAAAAGAAGGAGTCATGTCAACAGAGTGCTCTAGAACTGGTTTGGACTGGGCTAAGGCCCCTCTGCCCTCAGAGGACAAAGGATTTTGGGGTATATTTATATTGGGACCCTGATCCCAAGAATTTAGATCTCTTTTGGACAAACAAGAAGAAACCTCTGCTGAGGAGAGGAACCCGAAGAAACTGAGGAGAGACTATTCCTAAGCTGAAGTGCTGCTTGGGGGACTGGCCTGCAGTGGTTGCCTGACTGCCAAAGAGAAGAGAAAGGGACTTTGTGTCCTTTCATCAACTTGTAAGGATCTCCAAGGGCTTGAGAAAAGAGCTTGCCTCCTGCTGAAGTCTCAGGGACAACATACTTCTACCCCCAGCTCCCCAGAGTTTCTTGGGAAGTGCCTGCTGCTGTTTTGGACCTTCTGAGAGACTGCGTGTTGCAAGGAGCTGTAAGCGCGATTCAAGAGGAAGAAGTGTGTCGCCGTCGCTGCTGCTGCCGTCGAATCTTGGATGTCGCCGCTGTAGCTGTCGTATTGCACCGCATTGAGAAAAGCATCTCACAATGAAGAGGAAGCGTGTCGCTGTCTCCGCTGCTGCCGTCGCATCTTGAATGTCACCGCTGTAGCTGTCGTATTGCACCGCATCTGGAGAAGCGTCTCGCAATGAAGAGGAAGCGTGTCGCCGTTGCTGCTGCTGCCATCGCAACTTGGATGCTGCCGCTGTAGCGGTCGCATTGCAAAAAAAGCACCTCGCATCCACGGAGAAGCGTACCACCGTTGGAGCTGCTGTTGTCACATGACGGAACAAGGGTCTCGCTGCTGCAGTTGCCACATTGCGCGGAAGCGTCTTGCAACGTCTGAGAAGATTGTCGCCGCCGAAGCTGTTGTTGTCGCATCACTGAACAAGGGTGTCGCCCCTGCAGCTGACGCATTGAATCAAGACTTCTCGCATCATCAGAGAAGAGTGCCACATCTGGAAGACCTTCACATCTTTATTTCTTTGCACCAGAACTTTGCCGCATTTGCAACACTGCAACACTTTCGTTGTGGAAGCGTAACGCATCGTAAGGTACATTAACTCAAAGTGTTGCATTTTAAGAACTAAAGAGAACTAAGCTAAACCTACCATTTTAAGTACAGTATTGTGGATTTTTGTCGTTGGTGGTCTTGTGGTAACTCTATACAAAGAATACTTATTTTTGATATAAAACCTGTGTGGTGTCCATCTGTAGTGTTGTCACTTGATTACTGTATGTGGTCACAAATGCTTTACACACTGCCTCTGAGATAAGCCTGTCTGCTCATACCAACTACCAAGGGGGTGAGCAGGGGTTATTTTAGGAGTGTACCCCCTTACCCTGACCAGATGCCAGGGTCCCTATTTGTCACAAGTACCTACCTGTGTCAACTAGAGACCCCCACATCTAACATATATATAAAACATATTTAAACTTTACAGAAACACACAGTCACTGGATGATATCATCAGTGATGTCATCAGTGATGTCATTTGAGATGTCATCAGTGATGTCACTGACCATGCCATGAATGATGTAATATGTGAGGTCATCAGCAGTGCATTGCGGGGGAGCGATTTATAGTTAGCTCAACTAACTATAACGGATGAATTTCTCTGGTTTTGTAAGAGTGAAATGTGGAACTAACTATAACTTCCCTAAAACCTTTGTTTTTTTCAGTGAATATTTAAGGGTTTTTAAATGCTAATTTATAACTATAACGTCCCTGAAACCTATGTTTTTGTCAGTGAATTTCAAAGGTTTTTTAAGTGCTAATTCCTAACTATAACTTTCCCGAAACCTATGGTTTTGTCAGTGAATTTCAAAGGTTTTTATAATGCTAATTTCAAAGGTAGGACATTTGCAGAAAGAGGAAGAAGAGCGCAGAAAGAAGCAAGAGAAATGCAGAAAGAGGCAACCAAAGTCCAGAAAGATGAAGAAAGGTGCAGAAAGAAGCAAGAGGTATGCAGAAAGAATCAACAGAGGCGCAGAAAGAGGCCTTGTTGCAAAGTCATCCTGTACCTCCTACTTTTTGCTGACTAGTACTGGTGGTAACTGACTCTGACTAACCAGACCCGGGGCCAGTGCTATGCTGAAAGACTGTTAAAATACAGTGAAAATAGCTACATACACTAGGGTACACTATGGTGTGGGGTACCCCTGTGATTGGCATGACCTCCCTGTAAGGCCCTAGTTCATAATAGAGCATGAGGATTAAAACTACCTCTAGGACAGGGGTGAAAAAAGAGTCAAGAGAAGTGCAGAAATAAGCAACAGAGGTACGGAAAGAGGCAAGAGAGGTGCAGAGAGAAGCAAGTGAAGTGCAGGAAGAGGCAAAAAGATGCAGAAACAAGCAAGAGAAGTGCAGAAAGAGGCAAGGGAATTGCCGAAAGAAGTAACAGAGGTGTAGAAAGAAGTACGAGAAGTGCAGAAAGAGGCACCTGAGGTACAGAAAGAAGCAAGAGCAGTGCAGAAAGAACCAATAGAGGTGCAACAAGAGGCAGGAGGGGTGCAGAAATAGGTAGGAGAGGTTCACAAACAGGCAAGAGAGGTACAGAAAGAGGCAGGAGAGGTGCAGAAAGAAGGAAGAAAAGTACAGAAAGAGGCAAGAAAGGTACAGAAAGTGGCAGGAGGGGTGCAGAAAGAAGGAAGAAAGGTACAGAAAGAGCCAAGAGAATTGCTGAAAAAAGCAACAGAGGTGTAGAAAGAAGCAAGAGAAGTACAGAAAGAGGCAAGTGAGGTGCAGGAAGAAGCAAAAGCAGAGCATAAAGAACCAACAGAGGTGCAAAAAGAGGCAAGAGGGGTGCAGAAAAAGTAGGAGGGTGCACAAAGATGCAATAGAGGTACAGAAAGAGGCAGGAGGGATGTAGAAAGAAAGAAGTGTAGTGCTGAAAGAAGTAACAGAGTTGCTGAAAAAGGCACGAGGGGTGTAGAAAGGGCAAGAGAAGTACAGAAAGAAGCAACAGAGGTACATAAAGAGGCAAGAGAGATGAAGAAACATGCAGGAAAGCTGCAGAAAGAGAAAAGAGGGGTGTAGAAAGAGACAAGAGATCTGCAGAAAAAACAACAGAGGTGCTGAAAGAGGCAAGTGAGGTGCAGAAAGGGGCAAGAGATCTGCAGAAAAAAGCAACAGAGGTGCTGAAAGAGGCAAGCTAGGATGAGAAAGAAGCTAAAGAGATGCAGAAAGAGGCAATAGAAGTGCAGAAAGCAGTAACAAAGGTGCAAAAAGAGGCAACAGTGGTGCAGAAAGAGGCAAGAGAAGTAGAGAAAGATGAAAACGAGATACAGAAAAAGGCAGGAGAGGTAGAGAAACAGGCAGGATAGGTGCAGAAAGAGGGAACATGGGTACAAAGAAAGATGCAGAATGAGAAAAGAGGGGTGCGGAAAGAGGCAAGATATCTTCAGAAAATAGCAACAGAGGTTCTGAAAGAGGCAAGTGAGGTACAGAAGAGGCAAGAGATCTGCAGAAAAAAGCAACAGAGGTACTGAAAGAAGCAAGTGAGGTGCAGAAACGGGCAAGAGATCTGCTGAAAAAGCAACAGAGGTTCTGAAAGAGGCAAGTGATGTACAGAAAGAAGCAAGAGAGGAGCAGAAAGAAGGGAGAGATGTGCAGAAAGAAGTAACAGAGTTGCTGAAAGAGGAGCAAAGGGTGCAGAAAGACCAAGAGAAGTGCAGAAAGAAGCAACTGAGGTATAGAAAGAGGCAAGAGAGGTGAAGAAACAGGCAGGAAAGAGGGAACGGGGTGCAGAAACAGGCAATAAAGGTACAGTAAAAGAAAAGAGGGGTGCAGAAAGAGGCAAGAGATCTGCAGAAAAAAGCAACAGAGCTGCTGAAAGAAGCAAGTGAGGTGCAGAAAGGGGCACGAGATCTGCAGAAAAAGGAACAGAGGTGCTGAAAGAAGCACGTGAGGTACAGCAAGAAGGGAGAGATGTGCAGAAAGAAGTAATGGAGTTGCTGAAAGAGGCACGAAGGTTGCAGAAGGATCAAGCGAAGTGCAGAAAGAAGCAACAGAGGTACACAATGAGGCAAGAGAGGTTAAGAAACAGGCAGGAACGGTGTAAAAAGAGGGAATAGAGGTGCAGAAAGAGGCACAAGAGGTGCAGAAAGAGAAAAGAGGGGTGCGGAAAGAGGCATGGGATCTGCAGAAAAAAGCAACCGAGGTGCTGAAAGAGGAAAATGAGGTGCAGAAACGCAAGAGATCTGCAGAAAAAAACAAGAGAGGTACTGAAAGAGGCAATTGAGGTGAAGAAAAAAGCAAGAGAGGTGCAGAAAGAGGCATTAGAAGTGCGGAAAGAAGCAACAGAGGTACAGAAAGAGGCAAGAGGGGTGCAGAAAGAAGAGAGAGAAGTACAGAAAGAGAACAGAGGAGTGTAGAAAGAGGCAAGATATCTTCACAAAAAAAAACTGAGTTGCCAAAAGAGGCAAGTGGGGGCAGAAATGGGCATGAGATCTGCAAAAAAAAGCAATAGAGGTGCTGAAAGTGTCAAGTGAGGTGTAGAAAGAAGCAAGAGAGGTGCAGAAAACTACAATAGAAGTGCAGAAAAAAACAACAGAGGCGCAGAAAGAGGCAAGAAGGGTGCAGAAAGAGGAGAGAGAAGTGCAGAAAAAAGCAAAAGACGTGCTCAAAGAGGCAACTGGGATGCAGAAAGAGGCAAGAGCAGTGCAGAAAGAACCAAGAGAGGTGCAGAAAGAAGCAACAGAAGTACAGAAGGAGGCACGAGGGGTGTAGAAAGAAGGAAGAGAAGTACAGAAAGAAGCAACAGAGGTGCTCAAAGAGGCACAAGGGTGCAGAAAGTGCCAGGGCGCACTCCGCAGGATCCAGGTGTAGCAAGAATGTCCACCTCCGGACCTCACCAACACCCTGATACAACTAAATACAGGGTGTTCGAGCGATCGAGCGATGGACGGGAAAGGAAGGGAACAGCAGGGAAGGGAAACCTGCAAAAGAAAACATACGATTATATATTTACTCATATATATAGCTACTCTCATACATTCTCACTAAATAGAGTCCTATTCACCTGGAGACCAATCTCTATGCTCCAATATCACACAAACTCCTAATGTCTCCGCCCCTGTTAGACACAGAAACACATATCAATGATTGGGACAGAGAAGAAAGACAAACACTATTGATGTGTGTGCAAAGTGTACCTACCCTTTCTGCTCCCTTGAATATTATAAAGAAATAGGAACTCCCCCAAGGTTTGATGCTTTCTCAAAAAATGTAGGCAGAGACCCAGTGCAAGAAAATAAAGAACTGAACAACTCTTTACAGCTTCCGGAAGCAAAAATAGCTATATGTCAATGGTGACCTTGACCATGATTCCAAGCTATTATCTGTATGGCTCCTTAAAATGAAACAACACCCAAACACGGCAGAACGTAGTTATTATCACCACTGTTCTCGGCTTTGGTATTTACAGTCCGAACGGGAAGACGAATGTCTATGATCTAAATCACAACAAGCAAAACAACCAAATTCGGAAAGACGTAGTAAGATTACCACTGTCCTCCGCTTTGGTATTTGTAATCCACAGGGTAGGGCAAAGACGTCTCTGTTATCTCGCTTCACCTACCATGGCAAAGCGTAGCACAATCACTACCGCTCTCCGCAATGGCAACCCTCCAATTAAAGTCCTTTCGTAACGGTAATGCGAGGAGCAACCCTCCGCATTCCGCTCTCACCCAAAAAAACAGCCAACTAATCCTTGCAAGCTACTGAGAGTTTAAGGAGAAGCCTCTCTGCTACTACAAGAGAAGTTCAGTTAGCCGTTCTCAAGCAGCCATGAAACCTGAGCCAGACTTTGAAATAAACAATCAGAGTGCTCTCGACGGAGAGCTCTTTAAACAGTACCTTAATCCCAAACCGCTTGATTCTTCGGGAGCTCAACAATGACAAACAGCGGAACGCCTCGCCGGGCAGTCAAAGCAAAGGAACCACTCCTACAACAAAATCACGCACAACGTTCTTAGACCCCGCCACCCTATATATAGAATATAGCTGACTGAAGCCTTCTGGGATTTGTATTCTATACATCAGGCAGGCACGGCTGAGTCAATACCTGACAGTACGCCCCCTTCCCTAGCGCCTTCCAGGACCAGGCTTCGCAGGGTATCTCAAATGGAAGGCGCGAACTGCTTGGGGGGCATGCACATTATCCCAGGGCCCCCAAGTGTCATCCTCCACCGGATAGCCCTTCCAGGATACCAAGTACCACAGGACACCCCTACGCAACTTGGAGTCCCGAATGCTTCTCACTCCATATTCCAAACCACCATCACCCACCACCAGCAGGAGCGCCCTCCTCCTGGACGAAAGGGCCGCTTCAGCAACTGAACATGGAACATAGGGTGTATATGCAGCGACCCAGGTAGCCTCAATTTGTAAGCCACTGGGTTGATCCTTTTCACAACAGGATAAGGGCCAATGAAACGAGGGTGGAACACGCTGCAAAGCTTGAACCTGATGTTCCTGGTGGACAACCAGGCCTTGTCACCTACAGCAAACTGGGGCCCTGAAAGTCTATGACGATCCTCCCATTGCTTGTACACTTGTTTGGCCTTCAACAGGTGGATCCGTGCACCCTTATGCACCTTTCGTAACAACAGAACCTGTTCCCTGACAGAAGTCTGGTTGCTGCGATCCTCAGGCAGGTCCACAGGCAGAGTGTTGGCATCAAATCCATAATTAGCTCTGAAAGGAGACATCCCTGTAGAGCAATGCCAATCATTGTTATATGCCAGCTCCGCCATCCACAATAGATCCACCCATGATTCATGAGCCTCTTTGGAATAACACCCAAGATATTTTTTCAAGGTTTGATTCAAACGCTCCGTTTGACCATCCGTCTGGAATGGAAACTAGTGGAAAGAGTAGAGTCAATACCCAAAGCCTTACACCACATATGCCAAAAACGTGCTATGAATTGTGGATCACGGTCCGAAACAATTACCTTTGGGACACCATGTAGCTGAATGACATTTTTGGCCAACAATTGTGTAGTTTGGCCAGCAGTAGGGAGCTTTTCACAGGGGGTGAAATGCCCCATTTTAGTAAGACTATCCACAACTACCAGGATGGCTGAACAACCCTGGTCTTGAGGCAGGCCAGAACCAAAATCCAAGCTGATGTTCTGCCAGGGACGTTGAGGAGTAGGCATGAGCATAGGTTTGCCTTTTTTCCTGGTGTTTTCTCCCTTGGCTCTGGCACATTTCTCACAGCCTGATACCCAAGAAGCCACGTCTTTAGCCAATGCCTCCCACCAGAAATATCTCTGGACCAATTGAACGGTTTTACATATGCCTGGGTGTCCAGCTGTAGGTACTGCGTGACACCAGGTGAAAGCCTTTTTTTGCAACTCTACAGTGGGCAGATATAGTTTGTTATTGTGAAAAGGCAACCCCTATCTCACCTTCCGCACTGTGTTATGTGCTGCCCAAAAGACCCATGCTTCAGGGGATTTGTTACCCTTCACCTCCTACAAGAATGTCTCAGCTCTTAAGACACATACCACCTTCACAGGTGATATTTTGGCCTGTGCCGTCTCGATCGTAGGTGACCCGGATAATTCCTGTCTAGACATGGCATCTGCCTTCCGATTTTCAATGCCTTGTCTAAAAGTCACCACAAAATTGTACTCTGCAAAGAAAAGCATCCAATGCATCTGTCTCGGTGTAAGATGCCTGGCTGCCTTCATGTATTGCAACTTATGATGGTCGATATATACCGTGATGGTGTGACAGGCCCCCCACAGATAATGCCTCCACTCCTGGAATCCCTTTTTTATAGCTAAAAGTTCTTTCTCTGCTATTGTACAATTGTGTTCCGCAGGACTCAGCTTTCTGGACAAATAGGCTACCGGATGGAGCTGTCCTGTGTTTTGATCCCTCTGAGACAATACAGCTCCAACAGCTTCATCAGAAGCATCGGCTTCCACTACAAAAGGATGTTCCAGATTAGGATGAGAGAGTACTGGGGCAGTGATGAATGACTTTTTCAAATATTCAAAAGCCTCCCCTGCATCACTAGACAACACAAAAGGCCTTCCTTTTTCAACAGCTTAGTAAGGGGGACAGCCACTTGCGAGAAATTCGGGATGAAACTGCGATAGTAATTCGCAAATCCTAGGAAACTTTGGACTTCCCTCACATTTATGGGAACAGGTCACTCCTGCACTGCTTGTACCTTCCGCTCTGACATGTGCAACCCCCCCCCACGGACTCAGCATCACCCCCAAGAACTCCGCTTCAGTCACACAGAACTCACATTTGCTCAGTTTCACATATAGCCTGTGCTCACGTAGTTTATCCAGCACCAGACAAACATGTTCCGTATGACCTGATTCCTCCATAGAATACACCAAAATGTCATCTATGTAGACCACCACAAAGTGGTCTACAAAGTCCTACAAGACGTCATTTATGAAGTATTGGAACACCGCCGGTGCGTTGCACAGACCGAACAGCATCACCAAATACTCATAAAGCCCATAATGCGTCTTGAAGGCCATTTTTCATTCGTCCCCCTCTCATACTCTGACCAAATGGTAAGCCCCCCCGTAGGTCTGGCCGGGTGTATAACTTGGCTTCCCTCACTTAATCAAGGAGCACCGAAATGAGAGGAAGTGGATACCTGTTCCGAACAGTGTTTTTGTTCAGCATGCGGTAGTCCACACACGCCCTTAAATCTCCATTTGCTTTTGTGATAAAAAACAAAGGAGAGGCTACCGGGGAGCAGGAAGGGTGTATGAAAACTATATCAACATAATGGTCAATGTATTTTTTTAGACGTGTGGTTTCGGGTACTGACAAGGCGTATACTCTACAAGACAGGATGGTGGCACTGTCCACCATATCTATGCGGCAATCGTACTCCGTATGAGGGGGCAGTGATTCGGCTTTGGCTTCACTAAACACATCCCCAGACGCATATTCTTCGGGCAACACAACTGCTTTCTCTACCGCTGTGGCCACTAAAAATGGATAGGTCAACACTGCTACCTGCGATGTAACACATGGAAAGAAATGGCTTTTACAGGTCTCAGACAGAAACTGAAGGGATTTGGTTGTCCAGTCTATGGTAGGGTTATGATAGCTCAGCCATGGCATTCCTAAGATCACCTCATACTGAGGGGCTTCTATGATATTTAATGACAACTTCTCTATATGCTGTTCCCCCTTGTCTCCCACCGATAACACTATTTCACATGTCTTTTCAGTGATGCGACCAGATTTTAAGGTATGGTATGTCTCTTGGTACTCGAGGCAACTGCAACCTGGTCACCAACCCGTCATCTATAAAATTGCCCGTTGCCCCTGAGTCTAACACAACCATTATCTGACCTGACCTTTTCTCTACCTCCTGAACTGTGTTTGATACTGCTACTCTCTTATTTCTAGTCCAATTGTTAGGGGTCTTGGGTTTGGATGGACACTCTCTTACGTAATGCCCCTTCTTTCCGCAGTACATACATTGACCCTTAACTCGCCTGCTCTCTCTTTCCTCTCTGGACAAAGGGGGTCTGATGCCTCATATTTCCATAGGTTCAGAAGGTGCTTCAGATGTACCCAGAGCCTTACGTACAAAATGATTGGGTCTATAGGAACCTCTCTCCCATTTCCGCCTATCACCTCTTCTTTCAGTCAACCGACTATCCAGCCTTAAGGTTAAGTTAACCATGTCCACATACGATGTAGGTTGAGGATAAATCTGCGCCACCACATCTTTCAACTCCTCATGCAACTCCTGGTAATAAAGAGACATCCGCTTCTCCTCAGGCCATTCAGCCTCTGCCACCAAGCGGTTGAATGTCATTAAATAGGTGATCAAATCCCCCTTACCCTGTTTTAAGTCCAACAACTCCCTATCAGCACTAAAGGTAGTGGCCCGTCTATCGAAGACCTTCTCGAATTCTGTTCTAAAAGCAGACCAATCCGATAGTATAGGGTCATTATTCTTTACCAAGGGCACCGCCCAGTTGGCCGCATCCCCCACCAGATACGAAATGGCAAATGCAACACGTGAGTGGTTGTTAGGAAAGAAAGCAGGTTTACAGGAGAAGTGCAATAACAACTGGGTCAAAAACACCTGGATTTTATGTGGATCCCCAGAGTATTGTTCAGGATTGGCTAAGGAATGGGAGGGGGCACTGTTACCTGTATCTGTGATGCAGATGAAGATGCATTAAATGGATTTCTGCTTAGTTGCTCAACTTTATCCTTCAAAGCAGCTGTCTCTGCCTTAGAGGCAGCCACCTCCTGCTGGAACAATACCAACGCATGCAGAACATCTTCCATGGAGGCCAATCTTGCTATCCCTGGACCGGGCGGAGTGAAATACTTGGGTGCGTGACTCTGTCAGGACGCACGCCGCAGGATCCAGGTGTAGCAAGAATGTCCACCTCCTGACCTCACCAACACCCTGATAAAACTAAATACAGGGTGTTCGAGCAATCGAGCGAGGGACGGAAAGGAAGGGAACAGCAGGGAAGGGAAACCTGCAAAAGAAAGCATACGATTATATATTTACTCATATATATAGCTACTCTCATACATTCTCACTAAATAGAGTCCTATTCACCTGGAGACCAATCTCTATGCTCCAATATCACACAAAGTCTTCTAGGAACTCCTAATGTCTCCGCCCCTGTTAGACACATAAACACATATCAATGATTGGGACAGAGAAGGATGACAAACACTATTGATGAGTGTGCACAGTGTACCTACCCTTTCTGCTCCCTTGTAAATTATAAAGAAATGGGAACTTCCCTAGGGTTTGATGCTTTCTCAATAAACGTAGGCAGAGACCCAGTGCAACAAAATAAAGTACTGAACGACTCTTTACAGCTTCCGGAACCAAAAATAGCTGTATGTCAATGGTGACCTTTACCATGATTCAAGCTAGTATCTGTATGGCTCCTTAAAAATGAAACGACACCCAAACATGGCAGAACGTAGTTATTATCACCACTGTTCTCCGCTTTGGTATTTACAATCCAAACGGGAAGACGAATGTCTACGATCTAAATCACAACAAGCAAAACAACCAAATTCGGCAAGACGTAGTAAGATTACCACTGTCCTCCGCTTTGGTATTTGTAATCCACAGGGTATGGCAAAGACCTCTCTGTTATCTCGCTTCACCTGCCACAGCAAAGCGTAGCATGATCACTACCGCTCTCCACAATGGCAACCCTCCAATTAAAGTCCTTTCGTAACGGTAATGCGAGGAGCAACCCTCCGCATTCCGCTCTCACCCAAAAATAAAGCCAACGAATCCTCGCAAGCTACTGAGAGTTTACGGAGAAGCCTCCCCGCTACTACAAGAGAAGTTCTGTTAGCCGTGCTCAAGCAGCCATGAAACCTGAGCCAGACTTCGAAATAAACAATCAGAGTGCTCTCGACGGAGAGCTCTTTAAACAGTACCTTAATCCCAAACTCCTGGATTCTTCGGGAGCTCAACGATGACAAACATCGAAACGCCTCGCTGGGCAGTCAAAGGCAAAGGAACCACTCCTACAACAAAATCATGCACAACGTTCTTAGACCCTGCCCCCCTATATATAGAATATAGCTGACTGAAGCCTTCTGGGATTTGTAGTCTATACATCAGGCAGGTGCTGCTGAGTCAATACCTGACAGAAAGAGGCAAGAGAAGTACAAGAAGAATCGACAGAGGTACAGGAAGAGGCAAGAGTGGTACGGAAAGAGGGAATAGAGGTATAGAAAGAGGTACGAAAGTTGCACAAAGAGGGAAGATGGGTATAGAAAGAGGCAAGAAGGGTGCAGAAAGAAACAAGTGAGATACAGTAAGAAGCAAGAGAGGTGCAGAAACAGGCAAGAGAGGTGTAGAAACAGGCAAGAGAAGTACAGAAAGAGGTAAGAGAATTGCTGAAATAAGCAACAGAGGTGTAGAAAGAAGCAAGAGAAGTACAGAAAGAGGCATGTGAGATGCAGAAACAGGCAAAAAGGGTACAGAAAGAGGGAAGACGAGTGCAGAAAGAGACAACAGGGGTGCAGAAAGAAGCAAGACGGGTACAGAAAGAAGCATGGGAAGTGCATAATGAAGCAACAGTGGTACAGAAAGAGGCAAGAGAAGTACAGAAAGAAGCAACGGAGGTGCAGAAGGGACAAGAGAATTGCAGAAAGAAGCAAGACCGGTACAGAAAGAGGGACCAGAGGTGTAAACAAAGGTAAGAGAGGTACAGAAACAGGTAAAAGGGGTGCAGGAAGAAGCCAGAGTAGTGCAGAAAGAACCAACAGAGTTGCAGGGAATAGAAAGAGGCAAGTGAAGTGCAGAAGGAAGCAAAAGAGGTGCAGAAAGAACCAACAGAGGTGGAAAAAGAGGCAAGAGTGGTAAAGAAAGAGGCAGGAGAAGTGGAGAAAGATGCAACGGAGGTACAGAAAGAGGCACAAGAGGTACAGAAATAGGCAGGAAAGGTGCAGAAAGAAGCAACAGAGGTGCTGAAAGAGGCACAAAGGGTGCAAAAAGAGACAAGACAGGTGAAGATGAAGTAACAGAGGTACAGAAAGAGGCACGAGTGGTGAAAAAAGAGGGAAGAGAGGTGTAGAAAGAGGCAAGAGATTTGCACAAAGAGGGGGGATGGGTGCAGAATCAGGCAAAAGGGATGCAGCAAGAAGCAAGTGAGGTGCAGAAATAGGCGAGAGAGGTGCAGGAAGAGGCACGTGAAGTGCAGAAGGAGGCAAGAGAACTACAGAAAGAGGCAAGAGAGGTACAGAAAGAGACAAATGAGGCACAGATAGAATCAAGATAAGTGCAGAAAGAAGCAACAGAAGTGCAGAAAGAGGGGAGAGGAGTAGAGAGAGGCAAGAGGGGTGCATAAAGAAGCTAGACAGGTGGAGAAAGAAACAAAAGACATGCTGAAAGAAGGAACAGAGGTGCAGAAAGAGGCAAAAGGGGTGAAGAAACATGTAAGAGGGGTACAGTAAATGGCAAGAATGGTGCAGAAAGAGGGAAGAAGGGTGAAGAAAGAGGCAAGAGGGGTGGAGAAAGAAGCAAATGAGGGACAGAAAGAGGCAGGAGAGGTGCAGAAAGAGACAAGAGAGTTGCAGAACGAGGCAAGAAAAGTGCAGAAAAAGAAAGAAGCGTACAGAAAGAAGCAACAGAAATGCAGAAAGAGGCAAGAGAGGTGCAGAAGGAAGCAAGAGTGACTTGCACACCATTAGTACCAATTTAACACCCACATTTAGCAATAAGTAACAGATGACCATTCGAGGTTTGCAAAGCGCCTTACACCATGCTGTAACACTTGTCGCTGCATTTTTGGTAATGTTTCAGCCGTTTGAACTAGAAACAAGGTTTTTTTGTAAAACACATTGAGGTAATTGAAATTTTTATGGTCAAGTATGTCCCCTAACGTGTACCCCATCGTCTCCATGTACGAGTTTAAAGTGCATGTAACTTTCCTCCGCAACCGAATCTGAAGACGCAAATACATTTGCGTCCAACGTTAACATGTCCTCTATCAGATCCACCATGAATGGATTGATAATTCCGTTCCTAACTATGCCTTGCCAACGTCTTTACATGGTGCACTTTCACGTTTTCCTGGCTCTGCAGAGCTAGGCCCTGATTTCTGCCATCGAACCACTCTCTGTCTCTGTCTCCGAAAGCTGCAACGTGAAGATGCATCCCTGACCTCTGCCTTACTTCCTGCCAAGCGAAGTGGTGCCTGGCTTGGCCTGGCCTGCCTGCCAAACAGTATTTTGCCTTCAAGTTATCAGTGTAGACGGCTCAGCCTCCTCGAAAACACATTCCTGTCTAGTGAAATGGGTAAGCAGCTCCCCGGCTGCAGAGCAAAGGGCCAAGCCTCCCTGTCTCCCTCATGTAATTCATAGCTCCCGTTACCATGGTAGGCCCATGGCCCCGCGCATTGCACTTAGACACATATGCATTCAGTATAGAATAGCCTCTGCCCGAGAGACCTTTTACTTCAGATTACACCTACCCCAAATACCAGATATCAGACATGTTATAGGAACAGGTCGGTCTGACATACCAGACGTCTGTCTCTTCTACTAGTGCTAAATGTCAGACCCTCAGCTTTCTCCAGATACACGTCAATCACACGTCATACCAGCTGCGCGCGCACCCAGGTTATAGGTTCCAGCTGACTCTGCAGAATCTTCTATGTATCCACCCACTTATGACACTTTTCTGTGACGTTTCCAGCACACACCTCCGTGCACGCCTCTGTACACGCCTTTTTGCTACGCACATTCACTTGTCACGCCTACTGTATTCATTGCTATTGCACAGTTATACTATATATTTCATGTACTGTTAATAAATCGTTGACATCTTTTTGCCATCATTGCATATACCCCCCGAACCCTTGTATTGATGGAATTGATTTCCATGGCTCGAGCCATCCTGAATTAAAGCCCGTATGACTCAGACACCCCGGACTCTGCCTCTCATTTGATTGAGCTATTCTTTTACTTGTCATTATACGAAAAAAAAAGTATACGGTAAATTATATTTACCACATAATTTGGCGCCCGAATAGGGACCCCTCCCCCACCCCACGCGCCGGCGATGCGTCGCAGGCCTTGCCCCCTGCCACAGCCGTGACGGACTTCTATGCGCATCTGCAGGTTTTCCTGTATCTCCCTCAGGCCTACAGAGGTGACGGAGACTGCGATCGACATCCAGACGAGGCGGTGAGGAGTGCGGAGGATCCCGACCAGAGCCCAGCCAAGAGAACAGTGTCCGAGGTGTCCAGAGGCCCACCTGTCCGAAGCGTCGAGGCGCATGCGTAGTGCGCAGCAGCAGTGACGTCGTAGCGGTCCAGTCCAGACGAGTTTCCGAGGCCTTCCGTTCCGTGCTTCCCGGTGAGTACCGTTGCTGGGGACGCATCAAGATGGGTGCATTGATTTGTATCCGGTCAAGACGGGTTTGGGTACACAGATCCGGTCTGCACTGTTTTAGCAGTGTATCTGTGCTGTTTAGCAGTACATCTAGTAATTCAGTTATTCAGCGATTCAGTTTTGCTTTCGTTATAGAATTCGTTAATAGTCAGTATCTGTTCGAAATGTTTCAATGTGTTTAATGTCGTGGTATGAGTGATTGTTTGCATTTTACTGTGTTCATTGTGTTTGCGTTCAAGTAGAGGTAGCGATGCCTTTGTTCTCGAAGTTACGACAGATTGTAACTAGGAAAGGGATACTTGAAGAAGCTGTTCCCATCCCACCTAGGGACACTCCAGGACATTTTATGTACCATAAACATGGTTTAGATGCCATACTGTACTTAGACTTATGGGTGGATTATACAAAAGACCTGGCAGAGAATCAGAGATGGCCCGTTACAGGGACATGGGATGCCGAGTGCATCATGAGAGTAGAAGAAGCGTTATGGAAAAAGAAAGCCAGACAATCACAGAAAGATGCCATTGAATTGTGGCGCAAAGAATCGCATAGGCGGACAGAGAAAGCACACAGAAAAGCAGAGAAGAGTAGAGAGGATTCCGAAAAAGCTAAAGAAAAAGAACTACTAGAAGAAGGACAGCGAGTCAGAATCGAACAACATGAAAGACAGAGTAATGCCCTTATAACAGGATTGTATCCAGTTCTGGCCGAGGGCCGAGGGCCCAAGGCAACCCCGGAAATACCAAATGATCTGCCCCCTCCATTAGTTCCGACCAAAGTACGTCATAAACAGACCGCAGCAGATATTTTCCTTTCTTCCTATTTAGATGATGTAGCTCCCGCATATACCAATGTACCTCGACAATCCGCTAATAATGATCAGCCACATGATCAGCCACAGCATCTTCCTGCTGACCTAGCCACGACCCCTCCTCGTCATCAAATTCCTGCACCTGTTGTCACTTCCCCTGCTGGTCCCCCTACTCTTGGTCCTAATAACCCTTTTGGTACAGATGCGACTCAGAGTCAGTCGTCCCCGATAAATATACCTTACCCACACCCATTAACATCGAGTCATGCTCACGGTTCTGCCTCAGGAGGGGCTTCAGAAGCTTCCCATCACACTCCGCCACCGTTACACTGAGTGACAATGAGAGAAATAGCAATGTCGCGTACACCTAAAGCAAGCCCAGCCGAAACACTTAAAGAGTACCTTACAGATTGTAGATACGATCCAGTACCTGGCAAGACAAGACCCATGATGTTAGCCTCACTATGTCTACGCCGTGTTACGGACTATCTGCTGTTACTACCCGACATGCCAGAACATCTAGATAACATATATCATTTTGTTAGAACAGGAGAAAGGCCAAAATGTGTTCGCGAAGCCATGGCACACGAGAAAGTTGAGACACAAAGTATGATATTGCGATTTCTGATTAATTGTTTGATAAGGGTACAAGACCAGCCAGGCTTTTCGCAAGAAGAGATGGAGGGATTGACAAGGTGGAGTCAGAATATTGCAGATTGTAAGCATGATAAAGAGAAATGTATAGCGGCCATGACTAGAAAGATCCGTAAAGAAATAATAGCAATACATGCCAGACGAGAGACTGACAAGCCTCTCGAGTCAGACGATAAAGACACCTCAGAGGAGGACGAACCAGAAGATTCAGCAGCGACCCAAGTGGCTCCAGGCACAATAGCTTACGTAGGTAGGGCGAAACTCCCTAAACAGTATACTCTTGATAGGTCTTTTGACAGACCCATTCGCCTAGAAAACCAGAAACGTTACCTTTCCCCGATTCCAGACCAATGTTCACTTGAACATGTTTTCCAAGTTACTGATAGAATCCTGAAAGAAAGAGTAGGTTATCATGAACTCACTACCTTGCGTGATCAGGAACTAGCCCGGTCCGCAGTCCAATGGGCCGGGGATGACAGTATATATAAAGATGACTTAGTAGTGCAAACATTTCTAAGTCTTACTCCAGGAGAACAGCGACTAGCTGGTATATACATGACCCAACATCTTATCATAGAGTACGAAAATCAACAAACTGATCCAGGTCCGTTGTATAACCTATTACAAGACTTACTCCTGAATAGATGGAGAGGCCTAGGTACTGATTTGATTAATGTAATTCTCGAACAACGCCATAAATACAGAACGTTTTTGACCCCACGTTTTGTGTCTGTCCCACCCCCAGTAAGCAATCCATTTCACCTAGACAGACAGAACCCTTTGCGAGAAGTACATCCCATCCGGAAACCAGATGATACACTAGAACGCGTATTTGTATATACGCCCATAACAAAAATGGAATTATTGGAAATGAAGAAAATAGTGCCTAGTCATGATAAAGACCCAGCAGGGTTTCACCGTGAAATAAAAGACATGTTACTCATGGGAGATTACACATATTCCGATATCATGAAAATACTGAAAGTGTTATTGCCTGCCGGTATTTACGAGAAACTCAAAGAAAAAGAATGGGAGGTGGGAGACAAAAAGATTAATTGGACTGAATTGGAAGACGAAGACAAGGGTCGGACCCCAGGTTTAGGTCTTGGGGATAAGACTAAAGCGTTACCAGGATTATTAGTACAGGTTTTGCCAAGATTATTGACAACTAAAAAGGAGGACTGGGATGCAATCTCAGCCTGCAAACAGAAACACGATGAAGACACTAGTGATTTTTATTCTAGATTCGAGAAATGTTTTATCATTAATAGTGGCCTGAAAACAAGTAGCGAGTCATACCCACACCTATTTGTAACCAAATTGGTTGAGAATTCATTACCCCAGGTTAAGAACCGTGTATTGAAAGTCGAGAGCACATGGCAAGCAAATACGCCATCCCAAATGTTACAAATGTTACAGTACCACCAGAACAGAATTAGAGAGGAACATGATCACGAACAAAGATGAATGAAAGACACGAAAATGAAAATGCTAGTTGCTCAGTCAGTTCCAGCTGATGGTCAGAAAAAGGGTACGACACAGTCCAATAATTCGGCGGCTCCCGTTAAAGGGACATGCAACTATTGTAAACAGCCAGGTCATTATGTAAACGAGTGTGCAGTTCTGAAGCACAATATCGCCACAGGTAAAACTAAAGAGAGACCACGTCCACCTAGACAGGACCAGGTCCAACAACATGTTCCACAGAATGTACAACCTATGCATGTTCCACAACAGACCGTAGCGGTACCACAGCCCCAACCCATTGCCGCGACACAGCATGTCACACAACAGATGTACCAGTATGCACAATCTGATTACCCCGATTATCAGCAGTACACATGAAACAGCCTAGAGAGGGAGGTTGGCTTGCCTCTTATTGAAGTTCCTGTAGATCAAGAGGGTCCTTATGTACATAGTCAGGTATTAGGAAAGGACAGAAAGTTTCTGATTGACACAGGGGCAAGCAGAACTACCATTAGTCATGACGAAGTTCCAGGGGCACCCCTCTCAGGCTCACAGAATGTTTCCCTTGGATTTTCAGGAAAGCCTATTGTTAACGAAGTATCAAAACCTGTTCCCCTTGCAGTTGGTCCATTATCCCGTACTACTGATTTATTGCTTACGAAATCATGTCCAGAAAACTTGCTTGGTATAAAGACTCTGAAAGCTCTAGGAGCTGTAATTTGTTGTTCTCCGGAAGGAGTAAGGCTGTTTCTTCGTGATTTCAAGGGCCATTATGTGTTGAGAGATTTTGATCCCAGGTTACAGAATGTTCCTGCACATTTATGGGCACAAGGCCCCACTGATGTAGGTTGTATGCACATTACACCATACCGTGTCACACTCAAGCCAGGAGTAGTACTGCCCCGAATCCGACAATACAAGTTACCACCTGATGCTGTAGTGGCTTTACTGAAAATCATTGACGAGCTCATTGCACAAGGAGTGGTTGTAGAAACCGACTCCAATGTTTGTAATTCCCCTATCATTCCGATTCTTAAACGCACTGATCCAAATGCACCTCCAGTCTATCGACTGGTGATTGATTTACGAGAATTGAATAAATGCATTGTACCACAGTATCCTGTAGTTCCAGACATCTCTTCATTATTGACAGCTATTGATTCAGAGGCGACGTTCTTTACTGTAATCGATCTCAAGAACGCCTTCTTTAGTGTCCCCATTGATCCGGAAAGCCAGTATCTTTTCGGATTCTGTTTAAATGGCCGTAGCTTCAAATTTGCACGCGCCCCTCAAGGATTCACAGAAAGCCCCAGCATCTACAGCCAAGCATTGAAACGACAACTTGACAATATACGCATGCCTCCTAACACTGCCCTACTCCAATATGTCGATGATCTATTGATCACCGCCCGAAGTGAACCAGAATGTGAACAAGCATCACTGACAGTTTTGTTTTTCCTGGCGGACAAGGGACACAAGGTGTCTCCTTCGAAGCTACAATTCTGCGCCCAGCAAGTGGTGTACCTTGGGCACTTGCTGTCCAAGGGGGGGAGACAGTTGACACCAGATCGTATCCAGTTAATTGCACATCTTCCACAACCCAAGACACAGAAGGAAGTACGAGCCTTTATTGGACTCACTTCCTATTGCAGACAATGGATTCCCCAATACGCATTTCTAGCTAAACCACTTATACAGTTGACAACACAAGAGGCAGCGTCTTCGTCTGTCCTCCCATGGACTCAGGAACATACACAAGCTTTTGACGAATTAAAGAAAGCCTTATGTCAAGCACCTGTTTTAGCGACACCATGTTACAGCAAACCTTTTACACTTTTTGTCACAGAACGCGATGGCACAGCGTTGTCGGTTCTCACTCAGGTTCAAGCAGACAAATACAGACCGTGTGCTTATTTTTCGAGCACATTAGATCCGGTAGCCCAGGCCTTGCCTGCATGCTTAAAATCAGTTGCAGCAACAGCTCTAGCAATCAGACAAAGTGATTCCATCGTATTAGGACATCAATTGACAGTACAGGTTCCACACTCTGTGGAAGTTCTCCTAAACAGAACACAGACTCAGCACTTGACTATAGCACGACTGACAGGTTATGAATTGACATTATTCCAACCGCACATAGAAATCAGACGTTGCAATACACTGAATCCTGCTACACTTTTACCATCGAGCACAACAGATCCTACTCCACATGACTGCGTGGAGGTCATTGATACTATCACGAAGCCCAGACAAGACTTGACAGATGTTGCATTACCCGATCCAGACCTGACACTTTATGTGGATGGTTCATGTATGAGAACAAGTACAGGAGAGCTAGTGGCCGCATATGCAGTGACCACTGAAACTGAAGTCTTAGAAACACATTGCATTGACACCCTGTCAGCTCAAGCAGCAGAGCTCATTGCTCTGACCCAAGCCTGTATACGAGCCAAGAACCTTAAAGTAAACATATACACAGATTCACGTTATGCATTTGGAGTCGTACATGACTTCGGTGTCCTCTGGCAAGAGAGAGGTTTCCTGACCTCTCACGGAGCCAAAATCCAGCATGGTCCCCTCATTCAAGCACTATTAGAAGCAATACATCTGCCTACAGCCATAGCCATCATGAAGTGCAAGGCACATACAAGAGTCACAGACACAATTTCCCAGGGTAACGATTTTGCAGATCGAACAGCGAAACATACAGCACAGACTCATACTCATACGACTGATATGACAAAGACTGACGTATCATCACTGACACATTGCATGACAGTTAGGGACCCCACACAAGATGTCATTGACATACAGACACATGCTACTCCAGATGAAATCAAGAAATGGGCTGAACAAGGAGGGGTCCAGACTGAACAGGGATGGATGACGAGGGGAAAGACCACATGGTTTCTCCCCGACTCTATGGTTCAAGTAATTATCAACACTGCACACAGTCCAGCACATTTAGGAGAGAAAGCCATGTTAGACAGTTTACAGAACCTCTGGTTTAACAAACATTTACGAGCAGCAGCAAAACAGAAAGTGCGTACCTGCATGATCTGTTGTCAGTTCAATCCAGGAAAAGGTATTCCCGTGGAACAAGGTGGATTTCATCCTCCCGACCATCCTTTTGAAGTCCTCCAGATGGATTATATCCAGATGGACAGATGCAGAGGTCTTAAATATGTCCTTGTAGTTGTATGTGCCCTATCCCGATGGACAGAAGCATATCCCGTCCCAGATTACACTGCTCCGACCACTGCCAAGCAGTTGGTTCGTGAATTCTTCCCACGGTACGGTTTGCCCCGTGTCGTATATTCGGACAATGGTCAGCCATTCTCGTCCGAACTCATGAAGCAGGTTTCCCTTCTGTTAGGTTATCAGTGGAAATTCCACTGTGTCCGACATCCCGAGGCAGCAGGTCTCGTGGAGCGACATAATCAGACTCTGAAAACTCGTCTTGCTAAAGTGTGTAAAGAGAAAGGAGTAGATTGGATAGTAGCTTTGCCAGTTGCCCTCTTTTACATGAGAATGGTAGCCCATTCTAGGACAGGGCTATCCCCGTATGAGGTGGTCTTCGGTAGACCTCCTAATATGTGGGGGACGCCTATGCCAAGAAAGATTACTGATGTTGATAGTACTATGCTGACAGATTAACTTGCTTCCTTGATGTCTGCACTACAATCATGTCGTTCACAGGTTGCAGCAGCCTTTCCAGACAACACCGAGGTGAAACCGCATGAGCTGGTCCCCGGAGATGTAGTCGTTGTGCGCAACTTCGACCAGTCAAGCCCTCTGGAGCCCCGTTGGAAGGATCCGAAGATCGTCTTGTTAACCACCAGGACTGCGGTGAAACTTGAAGGAAGAAAAAATTGGCTCCACTCGAGTCATGTGAAACGATTTTATGGACTTCCGCCAAAGACTGATTCACAGCCCTGCCACATTCCAGAGACTGATACTAAACTCCCCCTGGTAGAGAAAACTCCTCAGCAGGAGTTCCGTATGAAGTTGAGGTCTAGTAAGTCAGACAGTTTAATTGTTTAAGTCCCCTCCTGGGTGAAGCGGTTATACAGTTTCTTGACATGTACAAGTTAGACCCCAATAGAGAGAGAGATAGACAGGAGATCCAGAAAAGAAATCAATATTGCAAAAATCTCCGTAGTCGATGTATCTGCACACTGATTATTATGTTTTTTCTGAGTCTTACGTTAATTTGCATCAGTTGGATGTTATATATGTATTTTCTGATTGCACATTCTTTTTCTAATGAAACTGCAGAGCACACGTTTAGTGAACTACCCCCACACGAATTGTCTTATCGACTTGCGCTGCGCAACAATACATTCATTCGTATGTTACACCATTCTCACCAGATCAACAATGCTACTAATTGTTGGATATGTGGCCGACTCCCTCCCTATCAGAATTACAAGGGAGCTCTGCCCCTCTTTCCTTACCCGTTTACACATAATGGTTCCTGTGGTGCATGGTTTAGTTTAATATCTTCTTTAGACACTGAATCCAGAGTTTCCCAAGGCAAATGGATATGGGGAAATCTGAACACAGTCATGAACAAAGCATGTTTCCCAGATGAAGAAGGTCTTCCACAAATGACAGGGACCGATCTAGAAAATGAAGTGTATGGATTAGGAAATTTTACACTTAACCTCATGATATTAAATGTTCAGTCAGAAACTAGTCCAGACTTGCCATCTATATCAGTTTTACCAGCAAAAGGTGTATTATGCGTCAGAAAGAATGGTTCAGTACATCTAGGCCATAGTGACTGTACTACTGTGGTCAAATTCAGTGATGAAGGCAAGTCTACATTCAAAGCTTCCCGACATTCCTATTTCATTTGTGGCCATACAGCTTATGTACGTTTACCTCTAGATTGGGATGGTACTTGTTTCATTGCATTCCTATTGCCACCAGTTTTCCTAGCCCCATCTGACTATCACAGGAATTCCCGCCTCAATCTTGTTAGACACAAGAGAGATCTCCCCATAGTTGATCAGACTGAAACCGCATGGGAACAATACATAGACTTCAATAAAGGATTCTTTCCCTATTTAGGCACTGTCTCCAATAGTAAACTGATACGCAAATTAACCAGAATCCTCGAAGCAGTAGTGAATGAGACTACTTCAGCTTTGGGCAACTTAACAGAGGAGCAGTCTGCTATGAGACTTGTTGTTCTTCAGAACCGCCTTGTCCTTGACGTCATCCTGGCCGATAGGGGTGGAGCTTGTAGAGTCATCGGATCCAGTTGTTGCGTGTTTATTCCTAATAACGCGCCATCAGTCTATAAAGCCATCACCAGACTCCACGAAATTGCCCATCAGATACATCAGAATCCAGGCTCCTGGACTTGGTCCGGTTGGCTCTGGAGTGTAATAACAGCCTGGGGATGGAAGCTATTGTCATTCCTAGGAATTATATTGGCCATAGTATTCAGTTGTTGTTTATGTCTTCAATGTGGGCCAGCGATTTGCGGCTTGTGCGCCACAGCTTGTATTCCCCGCTCAAGTTCACGTTCCCATTCCCGAAGAAAGAAAGAAGAACAGATGATGTTATATGAACAGATAGATGGTCTCATGAAAATAGGTATATCCTAATGGGTCCGTAGGGGACAAGGAGGGAATGAGGTAATTGAAATTTTTATGGTCAAGTATGTCCCCTAACGTGTACCCCATCGTCTCCATGTACGAGTTTAAAGTGCATGTAACTTCCCTCCGCAACCGAATCTGAAGACGCAAATACATTTGCGTCCAACGTTAACATGTCCTCTATCAGATCCACCATGAATGGATTGATAATTCCGTTCCTAACTATGCCTTGCCAACGTCTTTACATGGTGCACTTTCACGTTTTCCTGGCTCTGCAGAGCTAGGCCCTGATTTCTGCCATCGAACCACTCTCTGTCTCTGTCTCCGAAAGCTGCAGCGTGAAGATGCATCCCTGAACTCTGCCTTACTTCCTGCCAAGCGAAGTGGTGCCTGGCTCGGCCTGGCCTGCCTTCCAAACAGTATTTTGCCTTCAAGTTATCAGTGTAGACGGCTCAGCCTCCTCGAAAACACATTCCTGTCTAGTGAAATGGGTAAACAGCTCCCCGGCTGCAGAACAAAGGGCCAAGCCTCCCTGTCTCCCTCATGTAATTCATAGCTCCCGTTACCATGGTAGGCCCATGGCCCCGCGCATTGCACTTAGACACATATGCATTCAGTATAGAATAGCCTCTGCCCGAGAGACCTTTTACTTCAGATTACACCTACCCCAAATACCAGATATCAGACATGTTATAGGAACAGGTCGGTCTGACATACCAGACGTCTGTCTCTTCTACTAGTGCTAAAAGTCAGACCCTCAGCTTTCTCCAGATACACGTCAATCACACGTCATACCAGCTGCGCGCGCACCCAGGTTATAGGTTCCAGCTGACTCTGCAGAATCTTCTATGTATCCACCCACTCATGACACTTTTCTGTGACGTTTCCAGCACACACCTCCGTGCACGCCTCTGTACACGCCTTTTTGCTACGCACATTCACTTGTCACGCCTACTGTATTCATTGCTATTGCACAGTTATACTATATATGTCATGTACTGTTAATAAATCATTGACATCTTTTTGCCATCATTGCATATACCCCCCGAACCCTTGTATTGATGGAATTGATTTCCATGGCTCGAACCATCCTGAATTAAAGCCCGTATGACTCAGACACCCTGGACTCTGCCTCTCATTTGATTGAGCTATTCTTTTACTTGTCATTATACTAAAAAAAAAGTATACAGTAAATTATATTTACCACAACATAATCCCACTCTACATAATTCCTATACACTAAACACCACGGGGAAGATTTTACGAGTTCTGGCGCATCTCTGCAAATAAGCAGGGATGTGCCAGAACAGACACGCAAAACCACCTGTGTGCCACCACTGATGGGCCGCATTTATAATGTAGTGCACAGTGGCGCACGGATAGGCAGATGCGTGTCGCATCCCCTATCGTAAAGGTGGTGCATTGCTGGAGTCGCACGCTCGATGCGGCTCCAGCAAGGCTCGAGGGTGCCCTTGCCTAACTTGCTGCGTCACTCCTTAAGCCTGCTTCAAATAGGCATAGGGTTTTGACGCAGCATGGCCGTAAAAGTGACTCAGTGAAATCTTATTTATTTATATTTATTTATTTATAAAGTTTTATATAGCACGAACACGACCCAAGAGGGTATCAGAGCACATTACATTTAGGATCATTGCGTCAGATACAAGAGCATAGGAAGGTACAGCACACATGAACAATCTTTCAAGAATTCGTAGGAGGGAGGGGAGGAAGGAGTAATAGAGGGGAGACGAGGAGGAACTGTGCTCAATGATCGGCTGGGTAGGTGACGGTGTCAGGGACTCACTTGGCTGATTCTCCAAGGTCTTGCACGGGAACAGAGATGCTAGAACCCAAATCCCCCTGAGCAATGTCGGTGGGTCAGATCCCTGAACCCTTCCTTCATTACCCCCAGGGAAGGGGGTGTGGATAAAATAACAAACAGTGAAGAGAATGATCCTGCAGGGGTCCCCTCTGGCTCTACCTTCTGCTAAAACTGGCAGGTGTGTGGAACCTAAAAACAATAACACAACATTACACTCCTGCTATCTATTAATCTCTAGTCTATTCTTAACATGCATGTTTTTTCTATGCTCACCCACCCTAGTGCTGCAGGACCTTGCTCCTCTTCTTATGTATTGGTTTGGCGTCTGCTCAGCTACCTGTTGTCACTATATAACAAATAACAGTAATGAGTAACCTGGGTATTCTGGTAACTGTGGCAGAACTCTATCTAATTATCGTGGATAAGAAACGCACTTACTTTTCTGGCAACTGAGTCTCTTGTTAAAATGGGGTTCTGTTTTATTGTCTATTCCTACTTGTAGTTGCTTAAGAATAACACTGTCCTTTCTTCCTCCTCATAGGTTTACAGGATTCCTTGAGTAGTCTCTCAGCTTATTTAGTAAGTTTGCTCTTTCTTCACTTGCTGGTTAGTTTTACTCTTTCTTCGTTTTGATTTTTCTCAGTTTTAAAAGCGCGTTACAGTTTTTTCATTATTCTGTCTTGTTGAAAACTCAGGAATCTTTTTGATTAGCTAAATATATATATATATATATTCATTTGTTAAACATGACATTTCGTGAAAGGATTTCTAATTGTGCACTTAGCTTGCTTCTTTCTTGACGTCTCGCGCTGCAGGCGTCTCTCTCCTGAGCTTGTTCTCCGGAAACTCGAAGCCTCTGACAGGACAGCCGGCGAACTCTCCTCAGCTATTCCCGACAGCGGCTGGAGGGTTTCTTTGTGACGGTCGCTTCTCTTCAGCTTAACGGCAGTGACAGCACCTGTGACACGAAGAGCGCGTCTCAAGGCAGATAGCGGCTGTCCGGATCTCTGACTGGAAAGGCGAACGCTCGCAATGTTAAACAGACTCACGCTTGGATTGTTGCGCCGAGTCTACATCAGCGAGTCCACCATAACGCTTCTATTCACTAATACTTATTGTACTTTTCAGAACTAAGACTATGATTCTTCTTCAGCTTGACACGACGAACTTCCTCAGCTAGGGTCTTCAGTGAAGTGCGTGTTTTTCATGACGCTCGCGCTTCACATAGCAATCTCAGCACCTCGGATCTGAAAGACTAGAACGTCCATTGTCTTTTACACTGGCCACGACGGCGGCCATCTTGTATCTCCAGGATCGTACTTTATCTACCCAGGTGTTTGGAGAGCATCTTGATTTTCTCCTTAACGCAGTCGGATTAGTAATGACAGTGCCCACAGCTGGAGTCCTGACAGTACCCCCCAACAAGGTAGATCCTTCCCTTCTTGGCTTGGTTGGAAATCTCTGATGGAAGGATTTCACCAATCTTGGTGCATGAACATCCTCTTCCTGCTCCCAAGACCGCTCCTCTGGACCATAGCCTTTCCAGTCTATCAAATAATACAGTTTGCCCTTGGAGCGCTTGGAATCCAAAATTTCTTTGACTTCAAATTCTGCTCCAGTTTCCAACTGGATGGGTTTTGGCGGTAGGTGGCTCCTCAGACTTGTGGAAACCTTCTTTAACAGTGAAACATGAAAGACTGGGTGTATTTTCAACTTTGATGGCAGTTCCAATTTGTAAGTGACCGGATTGATTTGTTCTTGTATAGGATACGGACCAATAAATCGAGGTTGAAACTTTCTATTTCCTTTGAGTCTCAAATTTTTGGTACTTAACCAGACCCGGTCACCTGTAACCAAAAAAGGTCCTGCTTTTCTCTTCCGATCAGCATATTCCTTGTACTTTTCTTTTGCCGATCGTAGATTGTTCATTACGTCTTGCTGAATCCGAGACAAATGTGACATGACTTCTTCCACAGCTGGGACTGCCGTCTCCATTTGTCGAATGGTTGCATTTGGATGTCTGCCATAATTTGCAAAGAAAGGAGAGAAACCTGTCGAGGTGTTCTTGGCGTTATTATGAGCAAATTCTGCTGCCCACAAGTATTCCGACCAATTTCCTTCTTCTTTTAAGAGGAAGAGTCTCAAATATTGTTCCAATTCCTGGTTTACTCTCTCTGTCTGCCCATCTGTCTCGGGGTGGTAACTAGTGGAAAACCTAACTTCTGTTCCCAAACCTTCCATAAAGGCCTTCCAAAAACGGGACACAAATTGAGGGTCTCTATCTGAAATGATTATTTTAGGAATTCCATGCATTTTAACAATCTGGGCACTAAAGTGTGCTGCTAACTGTCTGGCTGTAGGTACCCCCTTTAAGGCTGTGAAGTGGGCCATCTTTGAGAAAGCGTCCACTACCACTAGTATGGTGTTGAATCCCTGGCTTACTGGCAAATCTGTTATAAGATCTAATGTAACTGTGTGCCATGGATGGGGGGGTGTGGGTAGTGGTTGCAATAGCCCCTTAGGTGCCTGCCGTTCTGACTTCCCCTGCGCACAAATCTCGCAAGACTTCACATACGTCTCAATATCTGACGCCATTTTAGGCCACCAATAGTGTCTTTTGACTAATTCCTCTGTTTTTGCTTCTCCCTTGTGGCCAGCCAGTTTATCATCATGACACTCCTGCATTACTCGTTGACGTAACTCGACTGTTGGCAGATATAAGGCGTCTTGATGATAGGGCAAATGTTGGATTATTTTTCTGTTACTGTCTTCTTCCACCCATTTCTGCATGGCCTCGTCACTCATGACATCTGCAATTGACTCTTGCAATTGAATGGTGGTTATGGCTCCAATAATCTTTTCTGTGGGAATGATCGGCTGAATGTCGTTGGAAGATCTCTGGAACTCGGTACCTATTCTGGATAAGGCATCTGCCTTCCCATTTTGGGCTCCAGGACGAAAAGTGATGATAAAGTCGTAGTCAGCGAAATACAACGACCACCTCAGCTGTCGTGGCGTAAGTGTTCGGGCTGTCTTCAAGAATTTTAAATTACGATGATCCGTAAACACCGTTACTTGGTGTTGAGCCCCCATCAAATAATGCCGCCACTCCTTAAAAGCGTCTTTGATAGCCAACAGCTCTTTCTCCGTGATGGTATAATTCACTTCGGCGGGTGACAGTTTTCTGGATCTGTAGGCAACCGGATGCAACTGGCCCGTGGTTTTGTGTCTTTGTGACAGCACTCCTCCTACTGCTTGATCGGACGCATCAGTTTCTACATAAAAAGGCTCAGAGGGATCAGCATGCAATAAAATTGGCGCTGTGGTAAAATTCTCCTTCAATGATTGAAAGGCCCCCTCAGCTTCTTCTGTCCATTCAAACTTGGCTCCTTTTTTCAGAAACTTGGTGAGAGGGAGGATCTTTCTGGAGAATTCGCTAATAAATCTCCGATAAAAGTTAGCGAATCCTATGAAGCCTTGAACTTCCTTAACATTTCTCGGGGATTTCCATTTTGTTACCGCTTCCACCTTGCGTTGGTCCATCACAATTCCGGAGGGTGACAGTACAAAGCCCAAGAACTCCACTTTGGTTACGTCAAAGGCGCATTTTTCTAACTTCACAAACAACTTGTTTTCCTGTAATTTTCTTAGCACTCCTCTCACTTGCTCGTGATGTTTTGCCACATCGGAAGAATAAATCAAGATGTCGTCAATGTACACGATTGCACACTGATCGATAAATTCTTTCAAGACATCATTGATGAAGTGCTGGAAAGCAGCTGGGGCATTACACAATCCATATGGCATCACCTGGTATTCAAAAAGCCCAAATCTTGTCCGAAATGCCGTCTTCCACTCGTCTCCTTCCTGCATCCGGACTAGATGGTAAGCCCCTCTGAGGTCAAGCTTGGTATAGATTCGAGCCCCTTTTACTTGGTCTAGAAGCACTGAGATAAGGGGTAGAGGATATCTGTTCTTCTTGGTTATTTTATTTATGGCTCTATAGTCGATGCACGTCCGCAAATCTCCCTCCTTCTTCGGCACAAAAAAAAGAGGCGAGGAGACCGGCGACTGGGAAGGACGAATGAAGCCATTGGCAAGATACTTGTCCAAGTACTCTTTCAAATGCTGATGTTCCTTCTCGGTCAGGGCATAGACACGGCTGCATGGCAAATTTGAACCTGGCTCCAATTCTATTTTGCAGTCATAGACTCGATGTGGTGGCAAACGTTCTGCTTCTGCTTCATTAAACACTTCTGCGAATTCCTTATAATCTTCTGGTATTTCTTGAACGTCGATTACACACAAGGAATGTTCAATGGTACACAAGGCTTGTGCTAGGGTGTTCTTCTCGGGTTGATTTCTTGCGTCAAGACAATTTTCACAACAGTAGCTTGAATCCATCACTATGGTTCTGGAACTCCAATCAATTGTAGGATTATGCTCCGTAAGCCAAGGGAGGCCAAGAATTAATTGGAATTGAGGGGCATCTATCAAATTAAACTGGATTTCCTCCTGATGCCCTTCTCGGGTTGTTAACTGAATAGTTTCGGTATGACTCACGATGGGTCCTGAAGAAAGATTCGTCCCATCTACAGCACGTACTGGTTCACTCTTGGCCTTCCGGATTGCTTGAATTCCCACCCTTGTGGCAAACTTTAAATCACAAAAGTTTCCCGTGGCACCTGAGTCAATCATCACGGATACTTCAGTCAAGGTAGTTTGTCTGAATTTTACTTCCATCGTTAAGATCAGATGCGGCTCTGCAGATTGCAACGTGTTTGCGACTTGATGTTCGTGTGGAGTTAATTCCTGAGTCGCACTCACCTGTTCAACTCCTCCCACAGGTGGTGCCACTAGTTTTCCTTCGGCTTAGATGGACCCTTTGGTCTTTTCGGACACTCCCGAACAAAATGGCTTCCGGATCCACAGTACATACACTGATTGTTCGCCCTTCTTTTCTCCTTCTCTTCTTTAGTCAGAGGGCCCCTTATAGTTCCAATCTGCATCGGTTCAACTCCTGTATGAATGTCAGACATTTTAGCGCTATCTGACCGAGCCCGGTCAAATCTCGGGGGTATTGTCTTAAAATCTTTTTTCTTCTCCCCACGCCGTTCTCCTTGACGGAAATCTATCTCTAAGACTAGATCTATCAGTGCTGAAATTTCGGTAGGCCGATTGGGAATCTGAGCTAAGGTGTCTTTCAATTCATCTCTCAGCCCACGGTAGAATACTGCAGCTCTCTTACTTTCTGGCCAATTTGTTTCTACAACCAGCTTATTGAATTGAGCCAGGTATGCAATTAAGTCTCGGTTTCCTTGTCGAAGATCTAAAAGTTCGTTATCTACTACTTGAGAAATTCTCCGTCGGTCGAAGATCCTTAAAAATTCTTGTTTAAAATCCTCGAAATTCCGTAGTAAGGGGTCATCTCTTGTGACTAAGGGCATGGACCACGCAGCTGCATCTCCGCTAAGATATGAGAGTATGAAAGCCACTCTAGACTGCGCGTCGGGGAAGATCGAAGGGCGGCACATAAAATGCAATGAGCACTGTGATAAAAATATCTGCGCTTTCTGAGGATCTCCGTTAAATCTCTCTGGGGCTGCCAGTGGTATGACCGGGGAGAGGGAGTGTATTACTTGAGTAGTGGATCTATTAGTTGTCTCTAAAACCGGGTTCATGGCCTCCCTCTCTAAACTACTGGGTGGGCGTAGTCTTAACGCCAAATCCGCAGTTTCTTTTCTGGCACTGATCACTTCTTGCCTCAAATTCCGATTTTCCTCCCTCACCGCTCCCAGTTCCTTCTGTATTGCATCTAAGATTGTACCTAAGGACTGAACATCAATTCCCTCCGTCATCTCTGTTCAGGTGCCAAGGTTACTTGGGCACTTCACTCTGTCAGGGACTCACTTGGCTGATTCTCCAAGGTCTTGCACGGGAACAGAGATGCTAGAACCCAAATCCCCCTGAGCAATGTCGGTGGGTCAGATCCCTGAACCCTTCCTTCATTACCCCCAGGGAAGGGGGTGTGGATAAAATAACAAACAGTGAAGAGAATGATCCTGCAGGGGTCCCCTCTGGCTCTACCTTCTGCTAAAACTGGCAGGTGTGTGGAACCTAAAAACAATAACACAACATTACACTCCTGCTATCTATTAATCTCTAGTCTATTCTTAACATGCATGTTTTTTCTATGCTCACCCACCCTAGTGCTGCAGGACCTTGCTCCTCTTCTTATGTATTGGTTTGGCGTCTGCTCAGCTACCTGTTGTCACTATATAACAAATAACAGTAATGAGTAACCTGGGTATTCTGGTAACTGTGGCAGAACTCTATCTAATTATCGTGGATAAGAAACGCACTTACTTTTCTGGCAACTGAGTCTCTTGTTAAAATGGGGTTCTGTTTTATTGTCTATTCCTACTTGTAGTTGCTTAAGAATAACACTGTCCTTTCTTCCTCCTCATAGGTTTACAGGATTCCTTGAGTAGTCTCTCAGCTTATTTAGTAAGTTTGCTCTTTCTTCACTTGCTGGTTAGTTTTACTCTTTCTTCGTTTTGATTTTTCTCAGTTTTAAAAGCGCGTTACAGTTTTTTCATTATTCTGTCTTGTTGAAAACTCAGGAATCTTTTTGATTAGCTAAATATATATATATATATATTCATTTGTTAAACATGACATTTCGTGAAAGGATTTCTAATTGTGCACTTAGCTTGCTTCTTTCTTGACGTCTCGCGCTGCAGGCGTCTCTCTCCTGAGCTTGTTCTCCGGAAACTCGAAGCCTCTGACAGGACAGCCGGCGAACTCTCCTCAGCTATTCCCGACAGCGGCTGGAGGGTTTCTTTGTGACGGTCGCTTCTCTTCAGCTTAACGGCAGTGACAGCACCTGTGACACGAAGAGCGCGTCTCAAGGCAGATAGCGGCTGTCCGGATCTCTGACTGGAAAGGCGAACGCTCGCAATGTTAAACAGACTCACGCTTGGATTGTTGCGCCGAGTCTACATCAGCGAGTCCACCATAACGCTTCTATTCACTAATACTTATTGTACTTTTCAGAACTAAGACTATGATTCTTCTTCAGCTTGACACGACGAACTTCCTCAGCTAGGGTCTTCAGTGAAGTGCGTGTTTTTCATGACGCTCGCGCTTCACATAGCAATCTCAGCACCTCGGATCTGAAAGACTAGAACGTCCATTGTCTTTTACACTGGCCACGACGGCGGCCATCTTGTATCTCCAGGATCGTACTTTATCTACCCAGGTGTTTGGAGAGCATCTTGATTTTCTCCTTAACGCAGTCGGATTAGTAATGACAGTGCCCACAGCTGGAGTCCTGACAGACGGTCAAGGAGGGAACCAAGGGCCAGTCTCCTCATTAGCTGTCCAGCAACTCCACCGGTCACCAGCCATGCTGCTCAGGTCTCAACAATCAGGAAAACTAGTTTTTAGTCCATTTGATTTAAGAAGGCTAAATAGCTCTGTCTAGACCCGGAGGTATCTGAGCGCTTAGACAGGAGATCGTTGCATTACAAGGTACATCAAAAAAAATCTTGTAAATGTCACTGCGTCACTTTTACAAGTTTACCTGCGAGGGAACGCCCACCTTTTCCAACGTGTCGCAACTCCCTAGATGCATCATGTTGTAAATACGGCACAACATGGCGCATGGTTTATGCCTCAGCTGCATCATAGAAGTGATGCGACAGAGGCATAAATGTGTTGCAAGGGGCTTGAAAATCTGCCCGCACATACTTTCTATCCAAATAATTTCACTGCACAATTTACCACATTTCACTACACACAATGTACATCCACTCCACTCAAAAAAAAATATTAAAAAACTTTTACATTTACAACGCCAATAGCTCTAACTCTTGCAAATGTGAAACCTATTACATTGCACACTCTTCTTAACTAGTAGTCACGTTTGCAGAGTGGCGGAGAAAGGGTGCTGGGCCTCTGACCAGCGCTCAGGAATTCCGCTGCGTAGGACTTACAGGAGGTACCAGGAGGGCTTCTTCGCTCGAAAGACCCTTAGGAGTAAATTGGACTTCATCTCCCATCCCATAGTCTGCCAGGAGGCACACCTGCAAAGTGGGGGGAAAGGGGGCGTGGCCTCTGAAGACGTCTTAGCAATCCCATTATGTGGGACTTACTGGAGGTAACAAGAGGGGCAGTTGGCCACAAGTACATCATTGGGGGCCAACTACCACTCCTATTACCTCTAGTAAGTCCATCAGAGCAGTATTTCCAAGTTCTCATAGCAGGCCATGCCACCTTTGCCTACCACTCTGCAAACGTGCTCCTTGGCGGGCTCTTGGATGGGGATTGAAGTCCCCTTCGCTGCTGGTAGTCCTTAGGGACCAACAAGCCTACCTCTTACTTCGACTAAGACCCACACAGTAAGACTGCTGAGAGGTGGGCACAACCGATGCCCCCTCTCTTCACCACTCTGGAAACACACCGCCTGGCACACTGCTGCTCGGGGGATGAAGTCCATTTGTGTCCTGAGGTTCTGTTTTCTTGTGTCTCGATTATCGAGTCACAAGATGACTGCCAACACTTCCTGGTTTGGAGTGTTGGCAGCCAATTAGAAGTCAGCTGATGCTCAGGATGGTTTACGAATCCTCCTCGGTGCTCATATATATATATATATATTTTTTTTTTTTTACTTCTCTGGAACTACTGAACGGATTTACACAATTTAGCTGTAGCCTGCTTCAAAATTCCTATGGAAATAAACATGGAGAAAACGCGTTATGGAACCCCCTTTTTTCTCGGCCCCCGCTTGACGAATAGCCCCAAAACTTTACATACAGACAGGAGTTGACCTGAGTGGACCTTTAGTTTTGAAAATTTTGCACAGATTCGTCAAACATACTAAAGATATTGGCAAATCAAAAAACACTTTTCCTATGGCTAAAAAAGGTCAGCGAACGCCAGTAGGTAATATATATATACATATATATATATATATATATATACATATATATATATATATATATATATATATATATATATATATTCACAGAAAAAACCATAGGTTATAGACCATATATAGTTAGGAATTTGCATTTACAAAACCTTGAAAATTCACTGAAAAAACCATAGGTTATAGACCATATATAGTTAGGGATTAGCATTTAAAAAACCTTATTTTATTTGCACAAAACCATTGAAATTCCATATATAGTTAGTTGCACTAACTATATATCGCGGACCCGCAATCCACTGCTAATGATGTCACATATTACATCATTCATGACATGGTCAGTGACATCACTGATGACATCACTGATGACATCTCAAATGACATCACTGATGACATCACTGATGACATCTCAAATGACATCACTGATGACATCACTGACATCTCATTTGACATTACTGATTACATCACTGATGATATCATTTATGTGATAATACATCTTCAGACTCTAATATAACCTTTGATACACTCAGTGTAAACAGGCACTCACAGACTGTCACACATCCATGGAGTTACTCACACACCTATTCAGTCATGCAAAGAATCAATCACATCTCCATTTCCTTAACTATACAGTTATACACACCTTACTTATTCAAACATATACTAACACATATTTACTTTCTTATACAATCCTTGATACAAGTTCACAATGATTCATACAGCCACTCTCACATTCACTGACTCTTATGTTCAGTTATTTATATATGTCAACTCTCACATGGAGTGTGTTTTACATATGTACTTACTTTGACATGTAGAACTGAGATATCCATTCACTCACCAATATACTCATGCACACAGTCAACTGTCCATACAGCTGTTTCTACATGCACTTTTGAACCCATACACCTAGGGAATCAACCGCTCACACATCTATGCACAGAGTTATACACCTCCCAGCCACCCACACACACACTCAGTCTCCCATACAAATACTTGGGCAACCATTCAATAACCCATATAGTTACTGATATAGCTACTGATTTAAACATGCAGCAGTTTACAGAAGAACATAAATATTGATTGCCAAATTAAGACACTTTAATCACTAACCCATGCACTCAGTGAGACACATTTAATCATTCTCTCATACAGTCAGTCATGCACCTACTAAATCCTTCATCCAGACACTTATACATCCACTCATTCTTCAATATGTAAGACATATTTTAACTTTACAGAAACATACAGTCACTGGGTGTTGTCATCAGTGATGTCATCAGTGATGTCATTTGAGATGTCATCAGTGATGTCATCAGTGATGTCACTGACCATGTCATGAATGATGTAATATGTGACATCATTAGCAGTGGATTGCGGGTCCGCGATATATAGTTAGTGCAACTAACTATATATGGAATTTCAATGGTTTTGTGCAAATAAAATAAGGTTTTTTAAATGCTAATCCCTAACTATATATGGTCTATAACCTATGGTTTTTTCAGTGAATTTTCAAGGTTTTGTAAATGCAAATTCCTAACTATATATGGTCTATAACCTATGGTTTTTTCTGTGAATTTCATTGGTTTTTTAAAAGCTAATATCTATAGCTGTAAAATATATTCTTTATTAAGTGACGTATCACGTAGCCCGTGAGACGCCTCATGATGCATCGCATAACCGTGACGTATCGTCTCTGCAGCGCAAACCAAACCCAAAACGTAAGCGCGCCAGAACACGCTTAAAGATATATATATATTTTTTTAACCTTAATTAGACAAAATCCACACGTGCACATATCACAAACGTTCAAAAAACACAATATGTCGGACTCCCGTTACGCTGCCGGTTAGCTGCCCGGTTAACGTACCAGGAAGCACCTTTACCGCGAAAAATCGCAAATTTTTTTTTTTCACCCCCCAGGGAACTTTAATAGCCCCCTCATCAATCCTAGGGGTTCAGGAGGGGTCTGCCTTACCCCTTTCATTCATTTACACCTTTTTTTTTCCACCTCTTGTCTCTCGATCCCACAGAGAGACAAGATGGCGGCCGCTCCAGACTGTTTACAATGATAACAGCCAATCAGCTTCTCCTCAGACTCTCGTTACACTGCCGATTAGCTTCCCGGTAGCTGCCCGGTTAGCTGCCCAGTTCGCGTACCAAGACGCGTCTCTACGGCGAAAAAATCGGATTTTTTTGTTTGTTTTTCTTTTGGCCCCACGTGGCTTTATAATATCCCCCTCATCAATCCTAGGGGGTCAGAAGGGGTCTACCTTGCCCTCTTTCCTTCATTTCCCCCTTTGTTTTGGCCTCCTCTTGTCTCTCGATCCTACCGAGAGACAAGATGGCGGCCGCTCCGGACTGTTTACAATATTGACAGCCAATCAGCTACTCCTCAGACTCCCGTTACACTGCCGGTTAGCTTCCCGGTTAGCTGCCCGGTTAGCTGCCCGGTTCGCGTACCAAGACGCGTCTCTACGGCGAAAAAATCTGAATTTTTTTTTTTTTTGGGTTACACTGCCGGTTAGCTTCCCGGTTAGCTGCCCGGTTAGCTGCCCGGTTCGCGTACCAAGACGCGTCTCTACGGCAAAAAAATCGTTTTTTTTTTTTTTTTTTTTTTGGGTTACACTGCCGGTTAGCTTCCCGGTTAGCTGCCCGGTTAGCTGCCCGGTTCGCGAACCAAGACGCGTCTCTACGGCGAAAAAATCGGAATTTATTATTTTTTTTTTTGGGTTACACTGACGGTTAGCTTCCCGGTTAGCTGCCCGGTTAGCTGCCCGGTTCGCGAACCAAGACGCGTCTCTACGGCGAAAAAATCGGATTTTTTTTTTTTTTTTTTTTGGGCCCGGCGTGGCTCTATAATATCCCCCTCATCAATCCTAGGGGGTCAGAAGGGGTCTACCTTGCCCCCTTTCCTTCATTTCCCCCTTTGTTTTGGCCTCCTCTTGTCTCTCGATCCTACCGAGAGACAAGATGGCGGCCGCTCCGGACTGTTTAGAATGTTGACAGACACCGGAGAGCCAATCAGCTTCGCTTCGCAAAGTTCCGATACGCGAAAAGTTCGCGAACCGGAGCGCTGCCCGGATCGCTGTTACAGATATATATCTTGTTTTAAACGTTAATTTCTCAAAATCCACTGAAGCACATATATTGAGACCTAGCAAAGGCACATCGGGCTAACAGTCCCTACAATTTTGCCAAGTTTCGTGCAAATCCATTCAGCCGTTCGAGCTAAAAGTGAGTCCAACCGCCCTATGGAAAACTCAATGCAAAAAACGCGTTTTGGGACCCCCCTTTTTTCTCAGCCCCCCCTTGACGAAACCCCACCAAATTTTCAGGGGCTGCTCAGAAACAAAATGTGCCATTTTCCTGAAAATTTCAGCCGATTCCGTCCACAAACGCCAAAGTTATTAGGCATAGAATTTTCAAAAGTTCCATAGAGAAAAAATCCTAACTATATATACCTACTGGCTATCGCCAGTAGGTAATATATATATATATATATATATATATATATATATATATATATATATATATATATATATATATATATATATATATCCTACTGGCGGTCGCCAGTAGGTAGTTATAGTTAGGATTTTTTTCAATGTTAAATCTCAATCTCAAAATTCTATTTGGAATAACTTTGGCGCCGGTTGACGAATCTGCCTGAAAATTTCCTCAAAATGGCCTCGCGGTGCCCCGGTCCTTCCCTGAAAGTTTGGGGGGATTTGTCAAGCGGGGGCTGAGATAAAAGGGGGGTCCCAAAACCTGTTTTCCCCATGTTAATTTCCATAGGGCGGTCGACCTCACTTTTAGCTCGAACGGCTGAATGGATTTCCACCAAACTTGGTAAAATTGTAGGGACTGGTAGCCCGATGTGCCTTTGCTATGTCTCAAGATATGTGCTCCAGTGGATTTTGAGTAATTTAGGTTCCAAAAAATATATATATCTATGGCAGCGCCCCGGTACGCGCACCGGGGCGCGTACCGGGCGCGCCACGCGACTTGCGCGCGGAAAGCTTATTGGCTCTTGGGTGTCTGTAAACATTCGAAACAGTCCGGAGTGGCTGCCATCTTGTGTCTCGGTAAAATCGAGACATAAGAGGTGGAAAAATCAAAGGGGGAAATCGCTATAAGGGGGCAGGGATAGATCCCCCCTGACCCCCTAGGTTTGATGTGGGGGCCATAAAAGGGCCCAGCAGGGCAAAAAAATATATATTTTTGCGCGGGGGGAGTGCCCGGTACGCGCACCGGGGAGCGGACCGGGGATCGTCCCATGGGGTAAAATGAATAATAGAGTTTTTTAAAAATGTAGCCTTTTTTTTATAAATTGGAGGTAGTTCTAAAAAGAACTGTTTTTTTCTGCTTTTTGTTGTTTATATTTTTTTATTGGTTTTTTGAACATTTTGTACTTTTTTTGTGTTTTCTGAACAGTTTTATATTTTTTTGGGATTTTTCATGGGGAGAAATGAAAAAACAGGGAATTGAAAATGGCTCAACTGGAGCAAAAAAAAAAGAAAAGAAATAATTAGGGTTTATTGGGGCATTTATGGTTGTCCCCAGCAAGGACGATGAGCTTTACGCTTTGTTCTCCGTAGGAGATGGTCTTCCCACAATATTTACAGATAATTCGGAAATCTGCAAATCGTGGCTGAATGCACGGCATCGTCTCACTTTCCTCTGGTGCAGACGGAGTGAGTTGCTTCCTTTTTGAGGTGGTGCTTGTGGATTGGGGAGGGTTACTGGCCAGTTCCCTCATCTCTGCAGCAGAATAATTTATTGGATGCTTGCGCTGCATGTGGCGTATCATCGTGTTGTTTCCAAATGAATATTTCTTGTTCGGGTTTCCCCTGGAAAGTTCCACGACACAGATTTTGGGATGGAAAAAAACCTCCCATATAATGTGTGGTCTTGGCTGGTATGGGGTATTTTGTTCATCAAGCCATCTTCTCCCTTCTTCCTCCTCTTCCTCCTCTTGTAGACCACCAATGATATTTTTGTGGTGGTCCTCTTGGTGGTTGTGGTGGTGGTGGTGGTGCAGATGCACCAGCTGCTGCTGCTACTGAAGCCATTATAAAGATCAAAAAGGTACAGAGAGGTACAAACAGGTCTTCCTAAGTCAAAGGACAAAGTCAGAATAAGGAAAAAAGGTGGGGTCTTTCATCCTTTTGAAAAAAAAAATGTATTGAACCAATGAAAAGTGTTATTTTCAGGTCACATGACCAGGGGCCTCATCATTATGAAACCAAAACGGTTATGAACCAATAAAAAGTGTTATTTCAGGTCACATGACCCGACGCTCTTACGCTACGCGCCCCGGGGCGCGCCCAGGGTGCGTCGCGTAAGCGCGTCGGATGCCCACGTTGCGCGATCATATTTGCTCTAGTGCTTCCGGGTGCGTTTACGCCGTGCGCATCACGGCTATGTGATATGTCACAATCAAGTTTTCGTTCGCGATATTGGTGCTTACGGGACGCTCCCTGGTGCGCGCCCCGGGGCGCTTCATAAAACTACGCCTTCCGGGGTGCTCACCGGGGCGCGCACCGGGAGCGCTCCAAGGCAAAAATTTTTTTTACAAAATTAAAATATATACAAAAAAAATTGGGCAAAATTGTTACTGGTTACTGGTTACTGGTAGCCCGATGTGCCTTTGCTATGTCTCAAGATATATGCTCAAGTGGCTTTTACGAAAATTAACTTTGAAAAAAATATGTATTGTGCTACATTGGGCTATATATATATGTTTGAGCCCAAATGTAGCCCAAATGTAGCCCAATGTAGCCCAATGTAGCCCAAAGATGGCCACCAGAGACAAAAAAAACAAATGTAGCCCAAATATCAGCCAGATGTAACCCAAATATAGCCCAATGACAGAATGTCACAGAGTGTTCTAAAGAACAACTAGAGCGCTAACAGTCTTACTTATAAACTGAAACTTATAGTTAGGGATTAACATTTAAAAAACCTTTGAAATTCACTGAAAAAAACATAGGTTTCACACCAGTTATAGTTAGGAATTAGCATTTAAAAAACCTATTAAATTCACTGAAAAAACCATAGGTTTCACACCAGTTATAGTTAGCTGGAAATTTTACTGACATAAAACCATTGAAATTCCACGTTATAGTTAGTTGGACTCACTATAACTTGCGCGTGTAATGCACTGCTGATGACCTCACATATTACATCACTCATGACATGGTCAGTGACATCACTCATGACATCACTGATGACACCATCCTTGTGACAGAGTGACAGACCTGCTTTCACTGTAACCCTTGAAACAGATATTCAAAAATAGAAACTAAAATTTTCAATTTTTTTTTTACCAGTTACAACAACCAATTCAGTAATTCCACCATTTATATACACATCCACTAATTCACCAACAGTTCTATATAGTCACTCATACATATACTCACTCATCATATGTAGTGATACACCTATACATCCTGTAACACATTGACAGTCTTCCAAAAGTTGCTCGCACACATACTCACACATGCAAATAAACTATTGATCATCTATTTATTTGCATATACAGCTATACACACACTACCACCTTACTTCTAAGGAAACTTACACATACTTACTCTCTTAAACAATCACTTATAGCAACACATACTTATTTAAACAGGAACTCTTACAATCTCTCACTCTCACATATACTCACTTATATACATCAATACTCACATATACTAGATTAAACCATATGTAGTTACTGATAAAGACACTAGTGAGACAGTCATTCACTCACTAACACACACATATACACGCTCATCCATCCATACAGTCCTGCACATATGCCGTCTTCCAAACACATACAAACAGTGAGTCAGTCATTGATGTATCTATGTGCTAAGTAATACCCCCACCAAACCATACAGACACTCATACTGATACTTAAAAAAACATCTAATAACCCATATACACACACATGTAGCTACTCATTAACCCATGCAGCCACTTATACACAAAGTGAAACACTGATACAAACATTTAAATATTTAAACAATATTCGCTAATATATGTATTCACTAAAATACACTTAATAAGCCAGTTAACCAATCAATTTTTTTTTTTAAAACATCCATTAAGAAACTTATTATAACATTTATTCTCCCATCGACCTTTACATTTACATATATAAAACATATTTATTTTTCAGAAAGGCACACATTCACTGGATGGTGTCATCAGTGATGTCATGAGTGATGTCATAGATCATGTCATGAGTGATGTAATATGTGACGTCATCAGCAGTGCATTACACGCGCAAGTTATAGTGAGTCCAACTAACTATAACATGGAATTTCAATGGTTTTATGTCAGTAAAATTTTAGCTAACTATAACTGGTGTGAAACCTATGGTTTTTTCAGTGAATATATATATATATAACACAAGGGACACATTTAAAAAACTGGAGAAATTAATGAGAAGCGAACAATCCAAATGGTGGGAGCATAAATCCCTGGATAGATATCTACAAGTAGGACGCATTCCCCGGGGACTGTGTATAATGATAGCCCCGATTTATGAGAGCCCTGACCTGCAAGTGCTAAGCGAATTGGCCGAGAGTAATTTGGATTCCTCAAGAAAACTGGTGGAAATATTGGTCAGATATGCAGAGAGTGACAGAGTTAAATATCAGCAACAAATTGACAAATTGGAAAGTGAGATTAACAAATTGGAAGTCACACCATTAATAACCAAATGTAGAGAAGAGATGTTGGCAAGATTAGCAAAAGAGGAAGAAATAATAAAGAAACGTAAAACATACAAATTTCAGAGGGACAAACAAGATTACGAGCTGGGACATATATTTACGTTTGCTAAAAAATGTGAATCTTTTAAAATGGCAAAAAAAACTTCCACTCTTGGTAATGCTCAAATGAGTAGAGGAGAGCAAGCAGCATCATCGACATCAGAATCTGAGGCAAGCTCGGCACCCGAAAGTGAATCAGAAACAGACCAAATAGGAATATCATTGAGATAGGGGTTTCACAAATTCCCTATGGGGGAGGAGGTAGATTGCCTGAGACAAGATCAGAAACAAACATTGCGCCCACGGAAGCAGAACCAACAAACAAACAAAGGCACAACCTCATGCGAAGCAGGAGACGGAAATGCAGAAGAAGGCGAGAAAACAAAAAAGCCCTATTTAAAAAAGAGATGGAACAGGAAGCAAACACAGTAAATACAAACACCACTAATACAGTCGTTAACTTGTCGTCCATGGTTTTGAAGAAAGCAGAATTCAACTGTTGGAATTGGGTCTCTCTTATTGTCCAGAGAAGAGCTTTAGCTACACCCAACGTCCATGGAAATGCTTAGATTTATTCATAAACTAAAATTAAAAAAGTATCATGAAATTAACCAGAGAGGAAATAGTCCAACCATGAATCTAGTGGTAGATCCACAATCAGGTGATTATAACCTCACTGCAGGGGATGCTGAACTACTGGCAGATCTGCAAGTGCTAAGGCAAGAGAGCAGCAGTGAAAATGTAATGCTGGTTAATCCAAGTATCACATCCTATGCAACAGTAGCTACGAAATTTAAACAAAAATCTAAGTTCCAACCTTTAACAACACAAGACTCTTTAGACATTTTCAGTGAATCAATGACAAGTGAAATCAAAAATCTCAAGATACAATCGAGTAGAAGTCACAAAAAGTTCAATTTTCAACAAAATGCATGTCATAGACTGATGAAAAAACTTCAATCAAATGATAAAATAATCCTTAGAAACTCTGACAAAGGGGGTAATCTGGTAATATGGCCAGGGAATATGTACATAGCAGAGGCAAATGTACAATTGAATGACAAAAACTGTTATAAAAGGAGTAATGTACAAACGGTATGGGCATCATTGAATGAATATTATTCAAAATTGAACGTTTGGCGAAGTGCAGGCTAACTCATCATAGACTAGTTCAACTACTTAAAAAATTTACATCCTGTGATGCCCGTCATATATTTCATACCAAAACTGCACAAAAATATCACAACACCTCCAGGTCGACCAATAATATCAGCAAAGGGCAGCTTACTGGAAAACTCCTCAAAATATATAGACTTCTTTTTACAGGACTATGTCAAAAGCCTACCCTTGTTTGTACAAGACACCATTGACTTTTTAAGACGTATCAATGAATATGTTTGGCAACCGTATAATTTATTAATGTGCTTAGATGTAACATCGCTATACACAAGTATATATCATAAAGATGGCGTACGGGCAGTAGAGCATTACCTGAAATCCAGACCAATACATCTTGCCCAACATAACAAGATGTTAATAACAATGATCTTGTACTGTCTGAACAATAATTACTTTTGCTTTCAGAACCAAATCCAAATCCTACAACAAACTAGAGGAGTAGCTATGGGGGCATGTTTTTTCCCCTAGCTACTCCTGCCTCCACATGGGGTGGTGGGAAGAGTTAGTTCTGAATAAACAGCACAAACAAGTTGTAGACAACCATATAAGACTATGGCTACGCTATATAGATGACGTATTTGTCATATGGTCTGGAACAAAAGAAACAGCAGAAGAGTTTGTCTAAAACATTAAACAAAATTAGCTAAATCTCCAATTCACAGCCACTATAAGTGACTGCTCCGTGTACTTCCTCGATTTGGAGGTATGCATAGAGGATTTGAGAATTGAAACCCGCCTATATCATAAACCAACAGCGGTCAATAGTCTTCTGCATGCCACTAGCCATCGTCCTCAGCATTAGATACATAGTATACCTTATGGAGAACTGCTGAGGTTTAGAAGATCATGCAGTAATGACAAAGATTAAAGAGAAACCTCAACACATGTGTAAGCTCATTAATTGCTTGTTTATTTTTCAAGGGTTATTTCATTTTTATAAAGAAAAAATTCTTTTCATTTTACACCCATATGTAAAACAATTTATAAACAGTATCCCACAAATACAAAAAACTAATACTTTACAGGACAACAGCACATCACATACACTGATTCACACAGGGACCATCTATACGCATACACAAACAAAATATATACAAATTGTACAATGATAAACCAAACAATACACAATTCAGTGAATTATGTCACTTTTTCAATCCCCAAAGTTATGCACATTCTATACAAGTAATACAGTCAGTGTCAGTCAGTCAGTCAGTCAAAATACACTTTATTCACAGTGAATTTTGTATAAATCTCCGGCTGGGTTGAACAATATTTTTAAGTAAACAACAAGCGTTTGGTTTATCCAGGCCTACGCGTTTCGAACCTCTATGTGGGGGAGGTTCTCATCAGGGCCAAACTCACTATGAAAGAAGAAAAAAGGAAAACTAACCAAAAAATGACCTCAGTCTAAGTCACTGTTCATGTGCCAGAACCAGTTTCCAACCAGGGCTTACATCTAAGTGAGCTCAAAACAACACAATGGTACATAAGGAAGATGGCCAAATAGAAGATTTCTAAAGAAAAGATAAACAGAATGAATGAAAAGAGATGTTAGTATATGTCCCAACAAGTCAAGCAACCTAAGGGGAGGCAAAGTGACAAAGACTGGCAATTACATCTTGAGGTGTCACGTGGTCCCCGGGGATGTCGGGGTTTGTGGGCTTGTGTGACTTCTGGATCAGAGATCTAGAAAAAAAACAAGCAGATAAAGCTAGAATTTGTAGAGCTGCACAGGAGTGCGGGGAAAAGGCAGGGAAATGCCGATGGTGCAGGCGAGCACTCATTTACCTCCTGGAAGCCGCTGGTTCCGCTCGGTTAGGAGGGGTTGAGGATCTGAAAATAGGAGAGTAAGAACATCCGGTCAGTCCCTAATCAGCCCCCTAAACTCGCTCCGTGTATCAGGGTGCATAGCTGGTCGTGAGGCACTCACCGGTTTGAAACGGAATCCTTTTTTTCGCGTCAGACGACAATGTCCAATGAAAGAGCCTGTGACAGCCAGGCTTGACGGTGCTCTGTTTATGTCGCAGTTCATTGGTTGGGGTGTGTGGCGTGTCACAACAAGCCCGTAACTCCGCAAAATCTAGATATAAGCTTCGATCCGCCATGAAAATATTGGCATGACCATCCATAAGTGAGCTGATTGTAAAGCTGTTAGTGAATTCTACTTTTTATCGAATGTCGATGTGCTCCTAACAACGCATCCCAGTTGGGGTCTGCTCATTGGTTGCAGGGCCCGTTGTCTATCGAGAGTTGTAGTCTTTTAAGCCCATATGTCCACGAGATGTATCCGTTGAATGGTGTTATTTATGGGTGACAGCATGGAAATTCATGACGGTATGTCATAAGAGAAGTCGTAAAGTCCACATGATGTTACTTTGATGTTTTCATCAGTCGTGCTTATTTCATGGCTCTGTTTGTTAACGTGTGGGCAACATCTCGTCAACTGGTTGTGGCACATGGGGGGAGATGTCAGTACGTGCACCATTAAAAAGATATCATTTTGGGCGGCACATTTTCTCTGGCAAAGCTGGCATGCTTCTGTTGACACGGTGCTCATTCACCTCACCTTTTCCTGTGTGTTTAAAAAGGAATGTTCCTATTAGTGATCCGTACTGTCAAGCATGGCACCATGGTCGCATGTATGTCAATGATATTTTCTATGATGATTCTGTGGTGAGGACAAATATGCTCTAGTTAAACAATGCTGTCTATAATTTATATATCTCCGAGATTTCGTTAAGGCCTGATACCGCTGTGTCAAATTTAACTATCAGAAAATCTTCTTTTCTGGAAAGTTTTAGCTCTCTGTCTCCTCCAAGGGATCAACTTCCACAGTGGAGATAACAGTCCATTGTAGATCTTTTTCAACGTGTGAATTCCTGATCCAGTGGTTGACAAGCGGATCTGTTTCAATTTTCCTCCTGATGCGTGACTTATGTTGGCTTATTCTCTGCCGGATTTCCTGGCTATTTTTGCCGATATATAATAATCCGCAAGGGCAGGTTATCCCGTAGATTACAAACTTGGTCTTACAGTTTGAAAATGTATCATGCTTCCAGTAAATTCCTTTATGGCAGAAGACATCGCCCTCTACTGTATTTTCACAGCAGATGCATGTACCACATTTGTGGTGTCCTTTGATCGGAGCCATGCCCATTAGATGTCGGCAAGTGGGTTTTGGTCCTTCTTTCTAGCTTGCTCTAACTAGATAGTTTGAAGTCCTACTCTCCTTTTGGAAAGGGGCGACCATTCGGTCCCCCCGAACGTATGGCTGAGTACCACGAGCCCCCCGGGAAGCCATTTTTTGGGCGGGAGGCGAGCCTCGGCTGGTATGCCCGAAGCGGCGTAGCCGGGGCGCGCTTTTTTCCCGCCCTAGAGTGGGCTGGCCTAGACACTGACGCGGCCGGCCACGCCCTAGGGGCAGGCAGGGGCGGGTTTACGCCCGCCCTGAAGACGGATAAAAGGAGCAACAAGCCAAGAACGCATCCTCTTGTTCCTGTGCTCTGAAGCTGCACCCCCTCGCTGCACGTGAGCTCGAGACGGAACGAAGAGCCAATTTTGAGTGTGGTAATCTTTCTTGTTTGTCTTACAGATACTCTGTTGGAGAATGCCTAAGAAAGTCGGAAAGCGAATGACTACCGACCAGATGCTGCGTGTTCTTATGAAGGAGGTGACCGACCTAAAGAAGCGAATGGCGGAGAAAGATGGAGGAGAGGGGCCGAAACGTCCGTTGGCTGGAGCAGCTCCGGGAGGAAAAGGCAAGAGGCCCAGAAGGGGAGCAGCTGGAGGGGGCATCCCGGTTCCCTGTACCCCACTCGAAGAGCCAACTCCGGTGCCGGCGGAGGGGAATCCGATTCCCGTGGTGGTCACCCCTGTGTCCGGGGAGGATATGCCGCCCGAGCTGGCAGCACAATTAGCAGCGTGGTTGGGTAAAAATAACGAGGGCGCCACGGCTGATGACGCACGGGTTTTGATGAGGCAACTGCGTGAAACGAGGGAGGCGGCGAAGGCGGCATCGCCAGTTATCACGCCGGCCGCGGCAGGAGGAAAGCCACCTGGGATAGGCTCAGCCGCAGATACAGCTTCCGGTTCAGGTAAGCGGCCATTGCCGATTGCAAGGGATGAGTCTGCCCCGTCACGAAGGGAAAAGTTGGGTCAACATGTCCCTCTAGCTATTAAGGAGAAGATATGGGCAGATGAGTATGTAAACATCTTCTCGTTGCTTACCGATCATTATGAGATGGAATATGTTAAGAGCCAAAAGGAGCTCATGCATCCGGGTGTTTGGTGCACAAAGATGGCCGCCTTCAAGGTAAATGAAAACATTGGCAATTGGGGCAAGGCGTGGGGGATTTTTACATCCATCCTGGGCGAACGTAGGCCCGAATTGCTGTCTGAATTGCCGATTTATCAGTCACGGATCATGGGGTATTCTGTGTCACATGGGGGCAATCAGTGGTTCTGTTACGATAATATTTTCAGAAAAGCGAAAGAACATGATAAAAACTTAACTTGGGATTGTTACGATTCTGTGTCATGGTCGAAAATGGCGGATACTGGTATGTTGAATTTGCCATTGGTAGGGAGTAGTGTGGGGGAGTCCTCCCGCCAATATTCTGGGACCCCCTTTCGATCAGGCGCGAGTAACGAATACCACTCCAGGCCGAACGGCACCACAGGTAAAAAGGGGAGTTGTTGGAATTTTAACAGGGGTAAATGTACGAGGCCCCAGGGGTCATGCAAATTTAGGCACGAATGTAGTGGGTGTGGGCAAGCGTCCCATCCTGAGTCCATGTGCAGAGCCAAAACGGGTGATAACGGGGGTAGAGGAGGCACCAAACAGGTCTGAAATAGTCCGAGGGGCGCCTTTACCTACTCCGATTGATACCATGGCAATGATTCCTTGGCTCAGCGAATACCCGGATCACGCTTTCGCTGGGGTGTTGCGAAACGGGTTTTCATATGGTTTCCGCATCCCAGTGGGGGAGTTTCAGGGTTTAGCGAAATGTAAAAACCAAATATCAGTCTTGCGGCACACGACCGTGGTACAAGAGAAGATTGGGAAAGAGGTGGCTCGAGGTCGAGTCGCCGGTCCGTTTAACGTTCCACCGGTTGCTAACTTTGTTTGTTCCCCTTTAGGGGTGGTCCCCAAGAAGGACCCGGGTGAGTTTCGGCTGATACATAATTTGTCGGCCCCACGTGGTCTTTCCGTAAACGATGCGATAGACCCGGCAGTGTGTTCAGTACGGTATGCATCTTTCGATGAGGCCGTAGCCATATTGAATCGCCTAGGGCCCGGTGCGCTGATGGCGAAATCTGATATTGAGTCAGCGTTCCGGTTGCTCCCGGTACATCCAGACAATCAGCGTCTTCTTGGTTTCATGTTTCAGGGACACTATTACATGGATAGATGTATGCCAATGGGGTGCTCTATATCTTGTTCCTATTTTGAGCAGTTCAGTTGTTTCCTGCAATGGGTCTTCACAAGGAAGACGGGGTTTCATCAGGTTATGCATTATCTCGATGACTTTTTGTTTCTAGGGGCAGCCGGGGATCCGGAATGTGGTCAGGCTTTGAATGAATTTTGTGTCTTAATGAATCATTTTGGTGTGCCATTGGCACCCGGTAAGACGGTGGGTCCTTCGACTTGCCTCGAGTTTCTGGGGATCGAGCTCGACTCGGATGAGGGTTGTTTTCGTTTACCAAGAGAAAAAGTGCTCAGGTTCAGGGCATCCCTGGAGACGTGTATTAGTCAGTCTAAGGTTAAGTTGCAGCAATTACAACAATTGGTGGGACAGCTGAATTTTGCCCTGAGAGTAATGCCGATGGCCCGCCCCTTTTCCCGCTCGATCGCTCAGGCCATGGTCGGCCTAAAGGAGGGTCACCATCGCACGAGGCTCTCGGCCGAGGTTCGCCAGGACATGCGCATTTGGTTGGCATTTCTGGCGGATTTCAATGGTCGAGTTGTCTGGAACAAACCGGCGGTGTCCTCAGAGGAGCTGGGCCTGTGGACAGATTCGGCAGGGAGCATTGGTTTTGGCGCCATATTTGGCACACGATGGTCAGCTCAAAAATGGCCGTCATGGTGGCATGAGGGTGGGCTGACGAGTAACATTGCTTTTCTTGAACTGTTCCCCATTCTGGTGGCCCTGAAAACTTGGCCTGAGGGGTTTAGAGATCACTCTGTGGTATTCTGGTCTGATAACATGACCGTGGTTGAGTGTATCAATAGCCAGGCGGCACGATGCAAATGGATCCTGAGGCTGCTCAAAGAAATTGTCTTGTTATGTATGCAATTGAATGTCCTATTTAAGGCGAGACACGTGCCGGGGGTGATGAACCAAGCGGCTGATGCGCTTTCTCGTTTCCGTATGCAGGCCTTCTGGGGTTTTCTGCCCACAGCGGACCCGGTGGCGGCACCCTTTCCCGAAGCTCTCTGGTCTCTCGGTGCCCCGAACTACGAAACCTCGTGGGAGAGAGTTTAGCACCCAGGACAAGGAAGGCATATGAAGGGGCGTTCCGGTCCTATTTGGCCTTTTTGGGGACTGCTGGAGGGGAACTTTGGGGCCAGGAGGAGTGGGTGGTAAATTTTTTGCTGTCTTTACATCAGGCAGGCAAATCTGTGGCTACGGCCCAGAGGCATCGGGCAGCCATTTCCTTTGTGGCAAGGGCTTATGGGATCCAGGACCCGACAGCCTCTTTCGTTGTACAAAAAGCGCTACGTGGGTGGCAACGCCTTGAGGGTCGCAGAGTAGATGAAAGGCGCCCGATAGGTCTGGATAGGCTGGCCCTGTTATTATCTGTACTCCCTTCAACGTGTTCATCCCAGTATGAAACAGTGTTATTCCGAGCCGCTTTTGCGCTGGCATTCCATGGGGCTATGCGGGTAAGCGAACTAGTAGCGAGGAACAAGCGGGATGTGACGGGGGGACTGTGCCGAGAGCACGTTCAGGTCAGAGGGGAGACAATGTCCATCTCATTTGTCAGGTCCAAGACCGACCAGGGTGCGATGGGGGACTGCATAATCATACAAAGGATTCCCGGGTCCTCCATGTGCCCAGTAAGTTGCGTAGAGGATTATTTAGCGCAAAGGGTGGCATCATGGGGAGGGACCTTGTTGAGACACGCTGACACCACCCCATTGACGAGGTTTCAGTTTCAGCGGGTGCTTGCGATGTCAATTTCCGCTGCGGGCTTGAACCCCGGCGAGTTTGGGACCCATTCCTTTCGGATAGGGGCTGCTACAGAGGCTACAGCCAGGGGTCTGAATGTCGAACAAGTTAAACGTGTGGGGCGTTGGTCCTCGAACTGTTATAAAAGGTATGTGCGGTTGCACATGTTGTGAAGCTGTAATGATGTACTCACGCTTCTTGTTTTTGTTTGGTTTTCAGTTGCGCAAGCCTACGAGGCGGAGCGGACTGTGCAGTCGACCCAACACCGGGTCAGCGGTCAGACATCACCGGCTGTGAAAAAGGAGGTGTGGGTCGTGGGCCACTCATACGTGAGGCGGGCCGCGGACGTATTCAAAGCAGGTGACATGATTCACGTGGCTGGGGAATACGGGTACAGTGTGTCCTTCTACGGAAAGGGCGGGCTCTGTATTGACCAGTTTCAATCATTTTTTGAGGGTTTGTTAGGGCGGACGAGGTCACCGCCGCCTATAGTCATAGTACATCTTGGGGGCAACGATTTGGTGTCCACTGGTAGACGACTACTTCTTGAGGCAATGCTTTCCACTGTAAGTTGGTTAGCGAGAAGAGTTCCAGGGTGCACAATCGCATGGTCCCATTTGATCCCGCGGAAAGTGTGGCGGGGGGCTCTTTCAGTTTCTGCTCTGAATCATTCAGTAAGGAAGATTAATAATAAAGTGAGTCGATTGTTCCGTTCAAGTACACTGCATTCTATTTCGCATGGTTGTATTAATGGGGACAGTATGTATTTGGGTGATGGTGTTTATTTGTCCCGGGTGGGGAACGAGTTACTCATAGGAGACCTGATAGCTTGGCTGGGGACGTTAAGACATGACCTTTAGGTAGGAGTGTGTGGGGGGTCCGGATAGCCGGTCAACTATCCGGCCTGTGGCGGTAAGGTCATGATCGGTGAGCACTAATTGGTAGATCCCTATGAGTGGGCGTCACCCATTACGGATGGGAGCGCTCGAGGGAGGTGGCCATTGGCCCCTCAACGGGTAGGTGGTCCCTTCTAAGGATGGGACGCCGAAAGGAAAGGAAAGGCGGTCAAGGCCCCTTCCTGGGTAGGAGGGGCTACAGCCCCCTCCTGGGGAATTTCCCGGGGCCAGGATATCTGCGACGGCAGATGTGGTAAGTTGTGTGGGGTTTGGGAGGGGGTCTACGCTACCTTTCTAGATACCTCACACGAGTCCTCGGACGACCTTTAAGTGGCGTCGAGTTTATTGGGGCCCCCGTCAAGTCAAGGGAAATTGGTAGTTGCACTTGAGGTACACCTCTGTGCGGTCGCCCCTCACAAGTGAGGGGGATATTTCTGGTTTAGGGATCTTGACACCAGTTACGACCTTGCCGTTGGCCCTTAAACGTTAGGATGTACAATTTCAAAAATGTCAAGTTAATGTTTTGTAGGATGTTAGTTCGGCTAGGAGAACCTTTGTATTAGAGAATATGTTAAGGTTAGCCAAACATCGCAATGTGGTAATGAAATTGTACATAATATGAAACTGTTATTTTAATGTTTTAATTTTGTTTCATATTTTAATAAATACGGCCGGGAGGGTCACTCCCTCCCGTCTTCCAAAAGTTCAGAACTGTTTCCGGTTTCCCATCCTTGGGGAGTGTGTTGAGAGGGGGTGGCGGGTATCTCGGCCATATGGAAAGGGGCGACCATTCGGTCCCCCTGAACGTATGGCTGAGTACCACGAGCCCCCCGGGAAGCCATTTTTTGGGCGGGAGGCGAGCCTCGGCTGGTATGCCCGAAGCGGCGTAGCCGGGGCGCGCTTTTTTCCCGCCCTAGAGTGGGCTGGCCTAGACACTGACGCGGCCGGCCACGCCCTAGGGGCAGGCAGGGGCGGGTTTACGCCCGCCCTGAAGACGGATAAAAGGAGCAACAAGCCAAGAACGCATCCTCTTGTTCCTGTGCTCTGAAGCTGCACCCCCTCGCTGCACGTGAGCTCGAGACGGAACGAAGAGCCAATTTTGACCCACCCACCGGCCCCTGAGGACAGCCAGTTGTTTTGAATAAAGCTTTGATGTGGTAATTCTATTTCTTGCAGGTTGTGGTGATTGTCGTGTTATTTGAGTATGCAATAAAGAATGGTCAGCTACAGTATGTTTTCAAATAAAGTAATTCTGCACTAGTATTGATCAGTAATCACACGTGAAATGGTTATGTTTTTTTTTGTAATTGAGTGATTTTAGTTAAATTGTCGTATTTATTTTTGGTCGGGCGGTAAGGTCATGATCGGTGAGCACTAATTGGTAGATCCCTATGAGTGGGCGTCACCCATTACGGATGGGAGCGCTCGAGGGAGGTGGCCATTGGCCCCTCAACGGGTAGGCGGTCCCTTCTAAGGATGGGACGCCGAAAGGAAAGGAAAGGCGGTCAAGGCCCCTTCCTGGGTAGGAGGGGCTACAGCCCCCTCCTGGGGAATTTCCCGGGGCCAGGATATCTGCGACGGCAGATGTGGTAAGTTGTGTGGGGTTTGGGAGGGGGTCTTCGCTACCTTTCTAGATACCTCACACGAGTCCTCGGACGACCTTTAAGTGGCGTCGAGTTTATTGGGGCCCCCGTCAAGTCAAGGGAAATTGGTAGTTGCACTTGAGGTACACCTCTGTGCGGTCGCCCCTCACAAGTGAGGGGGATATTTCTGGTTTAGGGATCTTGACACCGGTTACGACCTTGCCGTTGGCCCTTAAACGTTAGGATGTACAATTTCAAAAATGTCAAGTTAATGTTTTGTAGGATGTTAGTTCGGCTAGGAGAACCTTTGTATTAGAGAATATGTTAAGGTTAGCCAAACATCGCAATGTGGTAATGAAATTGTACATAATATGAAACTGTTATTTTAATGTTTTAATTTTGTTTCATATTTTAATAAATACGGCCGGGAGGGTCACTCCCTCCCGTCTTCCAAAAGTTCAGAACTGTTTCCGGTTTCCCATCCTTGGGGAGTGTGTTGAGAGGGGGTGGCGGGTATCTCGGCCATATTGAACGCAAATAGAGGGTTAGATTTAAAGTCCCCATCAAACTTTTTCAGAAGGTGCCAGTTTTGTTTTATCACCTTTTTGAGTGCATTTGACTCAGGGCAGAAGGTGGTAACACACACCTGTCGTTCAATCCTAGGTTTAATTTTCTTTTCTAAGAGTGTCTCCCGAGGCGTCCACCAAGATCTTTTCATTGATTTTTTTACCAGTTTCCTGGGGTACCCACGATCTTTTAGTTTGGTCATTGAGTTGTTAGCATGTACCATATACTCTTCCTTGTGGGAGCAGTTTCGGCGAATTCTGAGAAACTGCCCGTATGGCAGATTTTCGCATAAACTTCTCAGATGGTTACTCGTAAATTACAGGCTCACAAACAAATACTGCAGAACATGATGTCAATCACCAACATGACATGACAACCATTTGGACTTACTAACGTACTTTTTAATTGACTGTATTCCAGTGTCCAGACAAGGAGGTATTCGAGAGGCTAAATTCCGTCTTTTGGAGACGAAATACATATTAGAGCTGGACACAAAGACTCCGAATGGACACAACTCCAGTAAAGACTAAGCATGGGCTGAAAATTTGTTCCGCTCGCGGAATTTGAGGATTTTCGGCGAATCTCGCGAAATCGCTGTAAAATCCGTGAAACAGCGGGGACGAATTTTCTGCCAAGAACTTACAGGGTTACAGCAGCAGGTGCAAAAGTTGAAGCTAATTTTTTGTAACCTTTTACAAAAGGGTTACAAAGAAATTACCTTCAACTTGGGCACCTGCTGCTGTAAGCCTGTAAGTGCTTCCTGGCGCCTCGTTGCCTACTTGCAACTATTCTCTGACCCTGCTCTGACCCTTGAAGCAGGGTCAGAGAATAGTTACAAGTAGGCAATGAGGCCCCTGTCACGAAAATTAAACCTCAACAGGAAGCACTGACAGATATAAAAACAAGCATTTGCAATACAATAGGTCTTGCATTAGGAAAGTTTGAGCTATTGGTCTTGTAAATGACATTTTTTTTTATTTATGTGTTGGTTTTGAAAATAGCTAAATTAATAACTTTTCAGTAACAATGCCAATAGTTACAACTTTCGCAAATGTCACACCTGTAGCATTTGTAATGCAACATGTTTTGTATTTACGTGACTTAGCTGTATTGATATTACAAATTACAATGGCTTTAATTTTTTTTAAATAATTAATACTTAAATAAAAGTGATTTTAATTTATAATGGCAATAGCTTAAACTTTTGTAAATAACTTTTGTGAAGATTATGTTCAGTGTATTTTATTGTGACGAAAATCCAAGAACAGAAGTGAAATATTAACATCTTTTTGTGACATTTGTAATAAAGTTTGAAACATTGCGAGAACATATTTGAACCAGTTATTGTTGGATGGTTGTGCATATTGATGCTGGGGTGGCGCTGAGTGGTGCTGTGGTGGTGCTGAGTGGTACTATGGTGATGCTGAGTGGTGCTGTGGTGGTGCTGAGTGATACAGGGATGGTGCTGAGTGATGCTGGGGTGGTGCTGAGTGGTGCTGTGGTGGTGCTGAGTGATGCTGTGGTGGTGCTGAGTGATGCTGTGGTGGGGCTGAGTGGTGCTGTGGTGGTGCTGAGTGATAATGTGGTGGTGCTGAGTGATGCTGTGGTGGTGCTGAGTGATGCTGTGGTGGCGCTGAGTGGTGCTGTGGTAGTGCTGATTGGTGCTGTGGTGGTGCTGAGTGATGATGTGGTTGTGCTGAGTGATGCTGTGGTGGTGCTGAGTGGTGCTGTGGTTGTGCTGAGTGATAATGTGGTGGCGCTGAGTGATGCTGTGGTGGCGCTGAGGGATGCTGTGGTGGCGCTGAGTGGTGCTGTGGTGGTGCTGAGTGATGCTGTGGTAGCGCTGAGTGGTGCTGTGGTGGTGCTGAGTGGTGCTGTGGTGGTGCTGAGTGATGCTGTTGTGGTGCTGAGTGGTACTGTGGTGGTGCTGAGTGATGCTGTGGTGGTGCTGAGTGAGCTGTGGTGGTGCTCAGTGGTGCTTTGGTGGTGCTGAGTGATAATGTGGTGGTGCTGAGTGATGTTGTGGTGGTGCTGAGTGATGCTGTGGTGGCACTGAGTGGTGCTATAGTGGTGCTGAGTGGTGCTGTGGTGGTGCTGATTGATAATGTGGTGGTGCTGAGTGGTGCTGTGGTGGTGCTGAGTGAGCTGTGGTGGTGCTGAGTGGTGCTTTGGTGGTGCTGAGTGATAATGTGGCAGTGCTGAGTGATGTTGTGGTGGTTCTGAGTGATGCTGTGGTGGCACTGAGTAGTGCTGTGGTGGTGCTGAGTGATGCTGTGGTGGTGCTGAGTGATGCTGTGGTGGTGCTGAGTGGTGCTGTGGTGGTGCTGATTGATAATGTGGTGGTGCTGAGTGATAATGTGGTGGTGCTGAGTGATGCTGGGGTAGCGCTGAGTGATGATGTGGTGATGCAGAGGGCATAAAGGCATAAAAAGCAGTCTAACAAAGGGCAGAAGGGCAGAAAATCAAGGGAAAAACGAGTCTAACAGAGGGCAGAAGGGCACGAAAAACAGTCTAACAGAGGACAGAAGGGCAGAAAAACAAGGGAAAAACAAGTCTAACAGAGGGCAGAAGGGCACAAAAAACGAGTCTAACAGGGGGCAGAATGAATACTGCCCTGCATGTTTGTCCACGAAGATGCCACCTTTTTGTGCAATACCTCTACTCAACTGGAGTACTTTCTACTGTCTAATCAGTAAGTGCTCCCTCATTGGCTAAATGTATAGGGGCAGATTTACAATAACTTGTACATCCCCAGGGATGCGCCAGTTATTGTGCGCAGCAGCTCCGCCACCCATGGTGCGCTGCATTTACAATGCAGTGCACCATGTGGCAAAAACGGCACAGATGCGTCACGCATCTGTGCCGTAAAAGCAGCGCATTGCTGGAGCTGCGTCGCGCTTGCGACGCAGCTCCAGCAATGCTCTGGGGGGCCCTGTCTCCCCAATGCTGCATCAAGCCTTGCACCTGCTTCAAGCAGGCGCCGGGTTTTGACGCAGCATTGGCCTAAAAGTGACTGAGTGAAATCTTGTAGATTTCACTCAGCCACTTTTAAGAGGCGTTCCTGCGCAGGAACGCCCTCCCCTGCACCGGAACGCCTCCTGATGGCACAGGGCTTTACAATGTGATGCATCTCTCAGAATCGTCACATTGTTAATACCCAGCACCATTGCGCATCTTTTGTGCTGCCGCTGCGTCACAAAAGGTCTCGGTAGAGGGTGGCAGTGGTGAACCAGAGGGTGGCAGTGATGAACCGGAGGGTGACAGTGATGAACCAGAGGGTGGCAGGGGTGAACCAGAGGGTGACAGTGCTGAACCAGAGGGTGGCAGTGCTGAACCAGATTGTGGCAGGGGTGAACCAGAGGGTGGCAGGGGTGAACCAGAGCGTGGCAGGGGTGAACCAGAGGGTGGCAGGGGTGAACCAGAGGGTGGCAGGGGTGAACCAGAGGGTGGCAGGGGTGAACCAGAGGGTGGCAGTGGTGAGCCAGAGGGTGGCATGGGTGAACAAGAGGGTGGCAGTGGTGAACCAGAGAGTGGCAGTGGTGAACCAGAGGGTGGCAGTGATGAACCAGAGGGTGACAGTGGTTAACCAGAGGGTGGCAGTGGTGAACCAGAGGGCGGCACTGTTGAACCAGAGGGTGACAGTGATGAACCAGAGGGTGGCAGGGGTGAACCAGAGGGTGCTGTGATGAACCAGAGGGTGGCAGTGCTGAACCAGAGGGTGACAGTAGTTAACCAGAGGGTGGCAGTGGTGAACCAGAGGTGCTGTGATGAACCAGAGGGTGGCAGTCGTGAACCAGAGGGTGGCAGTTGTGAAGCAGAGGGTGACAGTGCTCAAACAGAGGGTGGCAGGGGTGAACCAGAGAGTGGCAGTGCTGAACCAGAGGGTGGCAGTGGTGAACCAGAGAGTGGCAGAGGTGAGCCAGAGGATGGCAGGGGTGAACCAGAGGGTGGCAGTAGTGAATCAGAGGGTGGCAGTGATGAACCAGAGGGTGGCAGTGGTGAACCAGAGGGTGCTGTGCCCATACACAACCGCAAAAAATTCTTACATTTTTAAAAAGGACCCAGCAGGTGCGTGTAGGGTGCGCGGACTCTGGCGTAAAAAAATAAAATAAAATAAAACTGAGATTTTTTTATCATTATATGGAGGGCCCCCGGGCTAAAAAAAAGAAAATGGTGGGGAGAGGGGTCCAAGGTCCTCAAAGACGCGGGGACCTCCATCCCCTGGGGCTTTATGTATTGTGGGAGGGAGACTGTGTGGCCCCCCTCCTCGCGCATTCGAGGCCCCGTCACCCCCCGGGCTACAAAAAAAATGGTTTGGAGGCTTCAAGGTCTCCAAAGCCCCAAATGGAGACCACCACTCCCAGGGGCTTTATGTATTGTGGGATGGCCGGTTCCTGCAGTGTCCCGGGGTGTCCATCCCACCCTCCCATTGCAAGGAAATCTGTTCTCTCTTTCAAAATCCAAATCAGATTTCTTTTTCACATGGGGAACTGCATATTAGTAGCTTTCCATGTGGAAAAGCAATGCCGGCTCCCAAAGGCGTAGAAGTTGTGCACCAAAGGCGCTGGAGTCGTGCACCCTACAGATTATGAGTTGTGCATTCATCGCGTGCACACCAGAGGGCCGCACTGAGCGCTGCGCTGGGTAAGCGACTTCTAATCTTACCGTAAAAAAATAGCCTCTATCAGTAATTTCTAATATCCCTGGGGACCCTATCCCCGGGTCTTATAAAAAATGTTGGAGAACGTGGGGGGAGCCACACTGCCCCCACAGTCCCGCCGGCTCTCCGCATCCTTCGGGAGCCGGCATTGCTTTTTACACATGGGGAGATGGTAACTTGCATGTGGAAAAGCAATCTGGTTTAGATTTTGAAAGTGAGAACAGATTTCATTGCTCTGTCTTTCAAAATCCAAACCAAGTTTGCTATGGGAGGGGTCGGAGCTGCGAGACTCCCGCCCTCTCATAGCAAACAGCAGTGTCCTGGGGGAAGGCACCCCGGGACTCTGTAGTAGCCAGCACTGGGGCGTGGCGGTCCCCAGGGCCCTCGAGGGCTCCAGGCGGAGGGTCACGCAGCCTGTCTCCCACAATACACAAATCCCGGGGGGGGGCTTGAGGGGAGTCATTGAGGCTCACACACTTCTAATTTTGCAGGGGGGACTTGGATGCGAAAGTGGCGCAAGGGGTTTGTAAATGTGGTACACAGTGTTCTGTTTTCCTTTTTTTCCTTTCTGTCATGTAGAGGATCCTGGGTAAATATAACGGTTTCTGTACAGCCAGTACCTTTCAACCCTACCCCCAAACTGCTTACTGCTTACCATAGTAACAGTTCATGGAACACTTAAGTGAGCACAGAGGTTAGCAGTTCACCATACACTGTTGCTAATCAAAACAGTTACTGTGCTGGAGTTTTAAAAGTTTTCCATAGGAACCGTTAGTCGTAGCTATAGTCTCTGGTAAAGAGAGTTAGCCTCGGTATTATACAATATAATTTCTATTTTTTTATATTTTTTTTAACTATATGATTATCACACTGAATAATAGTGAAATGTTGTCAGAAAAAAAGACGTATATACTTTTTTAAAATTCATTTCATTAAAATAACAATAAATAACTAGAAACAAACATTAAGATAACAATATAATAAATAACTAGAAACATAACTTTAACAAAACATTATAATAAACAAAATGTGAGATGGACTCCAATGGAAGAAGGGTAGGTAACCTGCAAAACAAAAATCAAAATAGGTGTTCAAAATTAGATCAATGTGGCTAAATGAGGTCAAACATTACAAGTTAAGGTAACACTTGGTGATATTTTGTAATTTGCATGTCTGCAGTGTGCCTGATACATTCCACCTCTCTAACAGGCTCGAGATCAAGAGGTGTCTGTACGGAAGTGCCTACTGCGTCAGATTTACAGGATGGATCAACAGGTCTTTAAAATGATTCAGAAATGAGACAGAATTAGGTGAGAATAAGTCATTATGCAGGACTATATTCTTTGGGGCTTATTTACAAGCCCCTTCCGCCACCTTTGCGGTACGTTTCCCATGTTAAAAGTGATGCAAAAGTGGTGCAAGGGGCTTATAAATAAGCCCTTTTATTTCTAATGCATTTAATTGGAGGCATTGTATATTTAGGCCGCTCTGCTTACCTTGTGTAAACACTGTGACCAACAGAGTTCACAACTTGAACTCAGCTTTGGTTGTACAGGGCAGAGTGGACAGCAGTGTCCATAACTTTAAAACAGAAAGAGAAACGATGTGAGAAAGAGTGAGAGAGACAAAGAAAGAAAAAATGACATTTAAACATGAGAGAGAGAAAGTTATAGATGGAGCAGTTAATACTGGAGAAAATCTTGGTAGCTCACCTTTTACCTTCGATGTGTGTCAAAGCACGTGCTGGTTCATAGTGCACCCTCCAGTTTAGTGATCTGCAAGATAGTATATAGAGTTAGTAATAGCATAGTACATAGAACTGCACAAGTATATTTTTGGTTTATTTATTTGTACACTCAGGATAATGTATTTCATCAACTTCCACTGTAAGGAGGTATCTGTGCGTAGTTTTTCTTCCAAAGTACTATATCCCATGTACTCCCACTGCATAGCGGTGAGTTCTCAATATTGCGTACCTAGACTGTTGCACCCCATTGACTCGCAGAGTCCGAAGGTGAGTGCCTTTTCTTGCGAACTCAGAGGCAATTTTATAAGCTCCTTGCACCACTTTTCCCATGTTAAAAGTGACACTAAAGTGGCGTAAGGGGCTTGTAAATCTGCTGCTCATACTGTTGTAACCTATTTTTTCTCACTGCTCGGAGGTAAATATACATTCTTATGCAGTGAAGCTGCGGCACACTACCCACTCTCTTCTTTGACTGATGACTTGTCGTTGTTTCGGAAACAAGCTTCTTTGCTCACCTTGTGCCATTGGCGTGATTCAAAGAGGATGCACCATGTGTCAAAGCAGCTTTCTCAGACGTTGTTGCGATGGCCACGCATCATCTCAGAATGAAGAACGTTCAGTTTTAGAGGTGTTTGGGAGTCGCGAATTTGTGAAACACAACCTGTAAGTTAAAAAGGAACATAAGATTGTGTGTCATTTGTTTATGAAAGGAGAGTGGAAGAGGGACAGTGACTGAAAAGAATATTCACAGCTCACCTTTGTGTCACCAGTGTGTTTTTCACAATGTACCGGGACATAATGCACCCTGAAGCTCTACATCTAAAAGATAGTTAAAGAAAGATGTTATGATTGGTATTTGTTACTATCTTAATCAATCAATCAATCAAGCATTTATATAGCGTACTACTCACCCAGAGGGTCTCAAGGCGCTTGGGGAGGGGGGTCCGCTACTGCTCAAACAGCCAGGTCTTGAGCTGCTTCCTGAGCGGCGGTGGGTCGGGAGGGAGTTCCAAGTCTTGGCGGCCAGGTAGGTGAAGGACCTTCCTCCTGTGTTGACTCTTCAGATGCGGGGGACAGTGGCGAGGGCATGGCTGGTCGATCAAAGCTGACGTGTGGGAGTGTAGAAGTTGAGGCGGCTGTTGAGGTATCTTGGGCCTTGGTTGTGTTGGGCTTTGTGTGCGTGGGTGAGGAGACGGAAGGTGATTCTCTTGTTGACCGGGAGCCAGTGCAGGTCTCTCAAGTGTCCGGAGATGTGGCTGTGTCGGGGGATGTCGAGGATGAGTCTTGCTGAGGTGTTCTGGATCCGCTGGAGTCTCTTCTGGAGTTTGGCAGTGGTTCCGGCGTAGAGGGAGTTGCCGTAGTCCAGTCGGCTGGTGACGAGGGCCTGGGTAACCGTCTTTCTGGTCTTGTGTGGAGTAGAATTACATCGCCCTTGCACACACCTTCCCTCCCACATTAAAAACAACAATTAGTACAGTTTATATAGCGTACGTTTGACAGATTATAAAACATTCCTGCTAATGGATTTTTTTTTTAAATGCAATAAGATATGGTATATAGGACTGCGTACGCCTAAATCGATGCGTCGCTTTATTGTATCCAGTCTGCTACACCCCATCAACACCCTCCGATGCGCACCCAGGTCTCACTGCTCACCTTTTTGTGGACAGGACACCTTCTACATCATGCAGTCCTGCTCTGCCACCAAGAAATCTGATATATGGTGCCGAGTCTTGATATTGGTATGGCTAACGACATACTTGTGCTCCCATCATCATCGCAAGTTCCTCACCCGCTCAGTCCTTGCTGTACCACTAACTCAGTGACCAAAGAGGAAATGCACGTAGTGGTGGGCCCTTGTACTCAGTGGTTCGGGCCTACATGAGTCATCTGAACCACCAGGACGAACCATCACAGCGCTTAGGATGGGAGCAACTCTAAAATGGCGTAGAGCACGTGCGCTCCGTCTTTTTTATTGGTAGGGTCAAGTGTGTAGTGACACATGTGCTAGATTGGTGTGGTGTGGGTGTATACCAGCCATGAGGGAGTGTGTGTGTGTGTGCCATTTTGACAACTAGGCCTGGAACTTAATTAGTACAATGGAAATCTGGGCAATGTTGCATTTTTGTTTTTTCCTGGAAGCATAAGCGGAGTGGGCTGGTCTGACGCATGCCAGTGCTGCGTGAGAATCTGAATCATGATTCCGGAGCTATGGGCGTGGTTCCGTTGTGAGTTATATGAAAAATCAAGTGAATCGGGTGTCCGTTTTGTAGTGCTGACGCCACCCGGGGCTTAAAACACAAATGTATCAATTTTGTCTGTAAATTTCCACAACATGGCCAATATGAAAGGTACAGGGTAGCACTGTGTTGTACCTTTGGTTATATTACTCTCCCATTTTTTACCTTATTGCCTTTATTGTTGTATTAGCGCTGTTGTATTTCTTCCCTTTCTGTACTGCGACATCCATGTCACTATGAGTCACCATGGAACTCCCATTTGGTATAAATGTGTACATGTTATCACTGACTCTAATTCATTCATAGTTGCACACATAAAAGATGGTGGACATGATGCATTTCTGTGATTATGAATGTTTGTTGTACATTCAGTGGACTGTTGTAGCTGTAGTAATACAGGGCTGTGAAAGCTTTAAGTTGCAGTTTTTGGCACATGAAGGGTAGCTAATATATATATGTATGTGGTTATTCAGGTATACTGTCAAACTTGGTGCTGGAAATCAGTGTTTGAGGCTTGAAATTGCGTCCACATCCTGTTATTGTAGACTAATGACGTAATCTACGTGTGCCTGAAAATGTACTGTAAATACGGTTCTCATGTAAATTGCTGATATAGTTTTAGGTTGATTTTACACTATATAAATATGCAAAAAAAAAAGGAGGAATAGTCCACACTTACTGTCTGAGGTAAGATGGTTGCATATGCTATTTATAGCACAATATGCACAATATAATGTGGTAGAGCGTACAAGCAGCATTTTAGAAACATAATAAATACACAGACACAGATAGATAGTTGAAGTGGGAAGGGCACATGCGCTTGACTCCATTTTATTACGTTGCTGTTGGTCACAAGTAGAATAGCAATCATGATATCATACACAGATATTCAATCGTAAACGGTTTATGACTTCTGCTGTTCTAAGGTAGGAGCACTATATGTGAAATATTACACAGAAGATTCTATCGTAAAGGGTTCATGAGGTGTGGTACACTGAGGTAGGGGCGGTTTATGTAGAGTGTGCGATGATGCGTGGTTCAAGTGGAACGCACTGGTAAGAATGTCTTTTGGGAACTGAATTTTGCCTTAATAGGGCCCCATGCTGATTATTTATGGTGCACTGAGTAAGTAGTACATGTGGTGCTCAGCGTGTGCTCACCCTGCAATGATGCGTGGTTCAAGCGGTCTGTACTCAAAATATTGAGTGTTGCATCAATTTTGAGGTTAAAAAAAAACTACCAAGGATGGTTATTAACTGCTCTACAAACTAGGTCTACTGATTGCACCCCATAACAAATTAAACAATTGCATTTCCCGCAGTGCATTCCTCGCGCTTGGGAACTCGTCCCCTTCTCCACCTTCCAGGACATCTTCAATATTGTGCAAGTTGTAGAGAAACTTTCGCTGCTGATATAATGCATGGCAGTCGGGCTTGGGGATGCTGTTTGCTCGCTGGACCTGGCTGGAGCTGTTTGTTGCAAAGGGCTGCCTAACACCCACGACTTGCGGAACCCGCTCCGCGGGTCCCGCTGCGGATTCCTCTCACCGTTCACTGCCAGTTCGTGGTCTCCTGCCTGGCTGCTCTGTGGGGGCGTGTGAGGCTTCAGGGCTGCGAGCGTGAGGCTGAGTCACCTGGCCCCGCTCTCCCTGAACGCCCCGCCCCCACCTTCCTACAACTTGAAAAGGCACCTGGACTCTCCCCTCGTGGGACGCTGTTTGCTCGCTGGACCTGGCTGGAGCTGTTTGTTGCAAAGGGCTGCCTAACACCCACGACTTGCGGAACCCGCTCCGCGGGTCCCGCTGCGGATTCCTCTCACCGTTCACTGCCAGTTCGTGGTCTCCTGCCTGGCTGCTCTGTGGGGGCGTGTGAGGCTTCAGGGCTGCGAGCGTGAGGCTGAGTCACCTGGCCCCGCTCTCCCTGAACGCCCCGCCCCCACCTTCTTACAACACGCCCCATTGGTCTTGGCCCATAAATATCAGAGAGAGACGCTGCGCGGGAGCGCCCGGGGCTAAGACCGAGCAAAGAGCGGGCCGTTTGAGGCCGTTCGAGGACAGAGAGGACTGGACTGGCCCACCCCTCTTGGCTCAATATTTTTGGTAGCTAAATTATCAACCGAGGGGAAACAGACCCATCTTCGTCACAGTGCTACAGTGTTATGGATCCAAGGGTAACCCGTAGCAAGTCTTCTAAACGTGGGTCACTAATTAGTGGCCCCATGGATGACTTTATAACTCGCACTAACATAGCCATAGACGAAGAAATATCTAAGCTTCAAACCCGGGTCTCGCTAGAACTAGATGCCGCAAGAAGAGTGTCCCAAGTAATTGCACTTTCCAAGAAATCCTCCCTAGGCCACATAGCCACTTCTGTTACCCCTGAGCGCCCAGCCCGCCCACATTGCATAGTCGCTCAGGTAGATGTTCACCGCTCACCGACCCCGGCTATTCCCCAACCTGCCTCAGGAAGTAAGGATGAGGAGACTCCATCGACACCTCTTAGTGTGCACATCCCTGTTCCCATTGTATCTCTCCCGAATCTGTCTCACAATATCTCCAGTGGCAAACAACCAAAGAGGAAACGCAATTCTCGCTCAGCTTATTTCCGTAAGAAAGCGAAAATTGCTGTTCCAAAAGACCTGCCCATGAACAACATCACAGCATCTAATGCTGGAGCTGAGTTCACCCCTAATACCCAGTTATGTAGTGAGGGACAGGGAAAAAATCCATCCATTCCCCTCCTTAATACCACAGCAGGCGAGGACCCTGAAGTAGACGGGCTAACCAATAACAATAAAGAATTTATAGAGGTGGTTTGGGACACACTTAAAAAACTTTTATCACCTCTGGACCTAAGACTATCAAGGATAGAAAATAACTTGTTAGAAATGGAGAAGAGCATTATCGCGCTGGCCACTCTTGGGTTAAAAAGTCTGGAAAACCAGGGCATTATTGCAGCTGACCCAATGCCACAACCTACCGCACCCCAAACCAATCTAGCTTCCTCTTCAGTACCACCTATAATAAAACCTGTTCCTAAACCTAGGACAGTCACGGTGGAGCAAGCTCGCGTTAAACCAAAGGCTTCTCCACGAGGCTCCACACATAACTTGCAACATCCTAAACACGAAACACCAATTAGACCGGTTCCTAGTGAAACCCAGGTCGCTGCAGTTAAAGACAACTTCAGAGGTGGCTATATTGACCTTCCCCCAGAGGCAAACGACTATGTTGTTGTCTTGACGGGTGTTCCAACGTTAGGTAATGGCCAATATGAAAACCACTGGTCACTTAAAAATAAAATAATGCACTGGTTAAATGTTAACAGACCAATCCCCAATGGCAGAAGAAGTAGGGTATTGATGGTTCGCAGAACTCCCTGGGTAGGGCCAACGCTGAATTCTAGCCCGGGGGACTGCATAGTAGTGACCTTCGAAGATCCACACACGGCGCATCACATTTGTAGTTGGCCCAGTAATGATGACTCCTTAGTCAAACCTAAGCTATTATCCTTTTTCTATCCTCCCCGACCTAGCTGTAATCAGGGGGACAATTGGACATTGGTCCAGCACCACCAACGGCCGAATAGGTCCCGGGGCCACACGGAGACCCTGCTACATTGGAATGGCCTCTCTACCTATAATAGATTTGGTGGTTTAGAGGAGGTGGATTGACTCCCTGTGCAAGCAGCCAAGCAACCCCGTAGGGTATTCTTAACTTCGCAAAGGCATCATTCCACAGATTGTCCTGCCCCTGAATCTGTGACAAGCCGAGTAGGACGATCCAGCAACGCAAGGGTTGATGGGGTGATAACGTCATTGGACATAATAGCAAATTGTAACAGGGAAGATTGGCCAAACCCGCTCTGTGTGACCCCCCTTGCACCTACTCCTCTTGAACAGTTGGATCCTACCTGCCTTGCCCCCTATGTGACCTCCAATCTCCAGCAAATCGAGCCATTTATGAGGTCTTCAAATCCTGTGGGTGCGACTGTTTCTTTTATGCCCATGCCTACTGACCCCACCAAGGTCTTCCCACCAGCTGACTCTGTCCTAAAAATTCTATCTTGGAATGTGGCTGGTCTTGGTCGTAACTTTGACATCCCCGAATGGAACGACTTCCTGGAACCCTTTCACATCTGCCTCTTTCAGGAAACCTGGTGTTTGGAGCCAAGACACCGAGTGGGATTCTCCACCTTTTTTGTCCCTGCAGTCCAGGAACAAGGATCCAAAGGTCGCCCGTCAGGCGGCCTTATCATATGGATTAGTATTGCTCTGGGCTTCAGGGTTAAAGAAAGAAACACCCAATCTTCGGATCTCCAGTGGCTAACGATAACACACAAAGGGGGAAGAAATATGGAAGTCTTTAACATCTACCTGAGGGGTGCCAAAGGCGGTGCATCCCATCTACCATCCACAGGTCTAAACCGCAACCTGGCTGCCTGCGATGCAGATTCCCATATAATGCTTGCAGGGGACTTCAATTGCTGTTTTGAGCCCTTGGCCAGCGAAGATATCTTGGACACTTTTGAGGAGGACACCAGAAGAGGTATTCCTATTTTGAATCTTGACCCGATTCCTAAATGGTCGCAAAATGCAATAAAGATCAATGCCCTGTGCATGGAGCATAATTTGCGACCGACAAATGGCCGATCCAAATCTGACCATATGGGTGCTCACACTTATAATAGACAAGACCACACGTCTAGGATTGATTATATCATGCTTAATTACAACCTTTGGCAACACCACCTAGATATGGAGGTTATAGTGTCGGGTGATAGCGACCACAACCCCTTATCGCTATCTATTTCATCTCCTTGGCAGGCTGGAAGGCAAGGCCTAACTGGTCATAAGTGGAAATCCTCCCATGAATTAGTCCCCACAAACTGTAGCAGGCGCTTAAAGTGGGCAAAAGTCTTAGCCGATGATACAAGGATGGCCCAAGCCGGGACAATTTTGGAGGAGGTGGAGCCCCGGATGATCACTTCAAGTCAAACCGACAACAAGATCCTACCTCTATTTACTGAGACTGTTCTGGCGCTGAGTGACTTATTTATTGTTCCCCAAACCACTCGAAGGGGTCTATCGAAATCATTGCCTAAACAGTCAGACAAGTGGTATACTCCAAAATGTCCTGAGGCTAAGAAGGAACTTGTTGTGACATTAAAGTCCAAAGATGCAGTTGCTATCAGGGCTGCTAGAAAATTTTACAAAAAAATCATAATTGAAGCTAAACAGATTTATGATTCTAACTTTTGGGGAGATCTAGTAGAGGCCAGCACTAGGAAGGATGCCAAGAGGTTTTGGGACCTATTAAGATCCAGGGAAAAGCCCATTGACCAGCAGCTAACTTGTAACATCACAGGGGATGCATGGTTCGATCACTTTTCGCAACTGTACTCTGCTCCCTCAGGCCCAGCCCAGGTAGCTTGCCCACCCATGGGTTTTACAACTAACCTCCCGTGCTATGATGGCCTATTTACTAACTTAGAAGTAGAAAGAGCAATCCAATGCATTGTCTCGAACAAAGCAGCGGGTCCTGACGGAATCCCAGGAGACCTAATTAAGAATTACCCATCTCCTTGGAGTAGATTAATTGCCTCACTGTTGAATGAAGTGATGTTGGGTGGAGTCTTTCCTGACTCATGGAGGGGCGCTGAGGTCGTACCTATTTTTAAAAAAGGCTCTAGGGACGACCCAGCGAACTACCGTCCAATTAGTTTATTAGACTCTTCTCAAAAGGTAGCAGGGAAGGTGGTATTGGGCAGGATCATCGAGTGGGCAGACGAAAATCACATCCTGTCAGATCTCCAAGCAGGCTTCAGAACAGGAACAGGCACAATCGAGCAGACGTTCCGCCTTCTAATGATCTATTGGAAAGTGGTGGTACTGGGAAGGGGCAGTCTGTATTTAGTCTTCATTGACCTACGGACTGCCTTCGATCTGGTACCACGCGCGCTTCTATGGAACATCCTCGATGGGTTAGGCCTCCCCCCCTATCTGCTGTCGCTGCTTGTAAAACTTCATGATAGGAATTTTGCCCAAATTAGATGGGGTGCACAGGGAGAGAAAACATCTTGTATCCCCGTGGACAGAGGCGTCCGCCAGGGGTGTGTGCTTGCCCCCACTCTGTTCTCTCTTTATATTAACGGAGTGGTGGAGCATCTTCTACAACAACCATCAGATGCACCCACCCTGGCTGGAAGGAAGATCCCAACGCTTCTGTTCGCGGACGATACTCTCCTAATTTCAAAATCACCGATGGGCATCCAATCGCTGCTTTCCAGCTTTCAAACCTTCTGTAATGAAAGGGGTTTGGCCATAAATATAGGCAAAACAAAGTTTTTAGTTCTTAACCCGCCAAAAAAATCTGTTTATCCCCCGGTCCTAGATTCTGTCCCACTTGATCGCGTGAAAGAATTCGACTACCTGGGTATACGCATCAGTGATACTATGAGCTAGAAGGCACACCATCAAAAAGTCTTCCTTACCCACAAAAGGGTGGCAGGTGCGCTGCTCAAGGAGCAGCGAGCATCATCATTAAAACCCATTGGGGCTCCCCTAGATATCTATAGGGCAAGGGTTGTAAGCGCGGCACTTTACGGTGCTGAGCTGTGGGGCACTCAAAGAGTTGACACTCTGGCCCACCTTGAGAACAACTTCCATAAAGACCTAATGGGTTTGCCCCACAGCACGCCAACAATCCCATTGCTGATAGATGCAGGTACCCGGGCAATCTGCGACCAAGCGAAACTACGCCCACTCCTGTTATGGTCCAGAATCTGGAATGTGCAGGAATTAAGTAGTTACGCAGATGCCTTGAACGACATTTTGTCATTACCGGGTTCTCATAAGATCATCTGGCTTAGGGAGGTTAAAAAGCTGCTCTACAAATTAGGCCTAGGAGAGGCTTGGTCCAACAAATCTGCACCCACGAAACAACAGCTAAAGAAGGTCTACTGGGCATGGGTAGACAGTGAGAGGGCCCGAAGCACAAACCATTGTAAATCTGTAGTTCTGTTTCTGTCAGCCAAGGAGTTACCGTTAAGGGAACCTTATCTAGACACCATCCAGAGCTCAAGGGACAGAGCACTGTACATCAAGTTCAGGTTGGGGGTGCTTCCATTATGTGAGTTCACGTCCACTTGGAAACCGCCCGCTCAAACTGTACCCTATTGCCCCTTTTGTGATCTAAGGGTAGAGTCTGTGTCCCACATGTTGTTCGAATGTAGTGTCTATGTAGCCCCGAGACGTAGGTGGTTGAAGCCCCTTTGCAGAAGTCTGGGAACTCGCTCTCACTTGGAAGCCCTGCGTATTTTACGTACAGATGCTAGACCCTTCTTTTCCACTTGCATGGCAAAATTTTTGGGTTGGGCTTGGCGTCTAAGAACTGCAAGAAAACTGCTAATTCAGTGAACGAGCCCACCCACCCAATATGCTGCTCTGGATATGAAATGTTTTATGTTGATGACTGTTGTTAAAAAATGTTTTTTAAAGATATGTAAATGCTTTTATGATATGTTTTTATCGAATAAAGCTACTACTACTACTACTACTACTACTGCAGTGCATTCTAACTTACTCAAAATGGGGACATATGTTAAGTGACGATGTTAAAGGTGATACCACAGAGGTACTTGGTATTACCGGTGGTGGAGGTACATTTTGGCGTTGTGTTGTACTTTCTTTGTAAACATAGTTCACAGGATGTAGGGATTAAAGGTGTTTGTGCATACTAGCAATGCCATAGGAGTATTTTTTGCCTGTGACTTAAATAAATCAAGGCTAAATTTTCTACTGTCTGTAGTGTAGATACAAAGCTGAATTGAAGTTGTAAACCCTGTTGTCCTCAGTGTAGATCTTAGGGTGGACTGCATCATCTGCAATCATGATTGAAGTGGAAGATAGAACATATATGCAGTTTAATTTTTAGTATTCAACTAAATCTATAAGTGATATAAAATATGTTTTTGAAGGAAGCATAATAAAGGGCTATTTTGTAGAGTTTGATAGGTGTTATACTTAGTTTAGTTTGCACTGGTTTAGTGGTATCTGAAACAACAAGGTTCTGTGGAGCCTGCAATGATGCGCGGTCCGGGCAAGCCAAACTGATAGTAATTTTTTATGTCTTGTGAATTCTGCCTTAGTAAGGCCACGTGATAATGATTTTTGGTGCACTGAGTTAGTAGTACCTTTGACGCTTAGTGTGTACGTATCCTGCGATGATACGTGGTCAGGGGGGTACAGTAATTGGACTAATGTGTTTTGTCGACTGAATTTTGCATGAATTCCATTTAAAAGGGACAGTTTGTCTCATTGCTGACATAAAACTATTCACTCTTCTTTCCGATGATTTATGGTGCACTGAGTTAGTAGTATCTTTGGCACTGAGCTTGCACGTATCCTGCGATAATGCGTAGTGCCGGGGGGCCGCACTGGAAGCAATGTTTTTTAAGAATTCTGCTTTAACAAGGCTACAGGGAGATGACTTGTGGTGCAGTGAGTTAAGGGTATCGAAAGAACTCAGCATGTGCGTACCCTGCAATGATTTGTGGTTCGGGGGGGTCGCAGTGGTATAATATCTTGTCAACTGGAATGAGCCATGTACAATCGCCATTTTACCTTAATCGTGAGCCCTCACAATGTAGTTCTAAGGCAGTAGTCATCACTGACATCAAGAAATTGTTTTTGTTGTATCCTTTAACAAAACTGTTTCTGACTTACAAAAATCAAGACTAACTTGAATGGTGTCTGTAGTGTAGATGGAAAGCTGAATTCAAGTTGTGAACAAAGCTGTACACAGTTTAGATTTAAGGCAGTAGTCACACAAACATCGAGGAATGCATTTTTGTCACATACGTTAACAAAATCTGAGGACACAGTACCATTGTCTCTGCCTTAAAGAAATTGAGACTGAATTCAATGTTGCCTGTAGTGCGATGCGATTCTGGTGTCAAGTAGTGAACTCTGTTGATCGCAGTGTACATTTCAAAACAGTACTCAGTACACTAATTGAGGAATGTTTTTTTGTGGCATCCTTTAACAAAATGGTCTCTGTCTTACATAAATCAAAGATAACTTGAATGTTGTCCATAGTGTAGATGAAAGACTGAATTCAAGTTGTGAACCCTGCTGTACACAGTGTAGATTGAAGGCAGTAGTGACACAAACATCGAGGAAAGCTTTTTTGTCACATACGTTAACAAAATGTGAGGATACAGTACAATTGTCTCTGCCTTAAATAAATCTCGAATGAATTTAATGTTGTCTGTACTGCTTAAGCACTTCTGGTATTAAGTGGTGAATTCTGTTGATCGCAGTGTACATTTGAAGGCAGTACTCAGTACAGACATTGAGGAATGTTTTTTGTCACATCGTTTAAGAAAATTGTCTCTGCCTTACATAAATCAAGGCTAACTTGAATGCTGTTGGTAATGTAGATGGAAAGCTGAGTTCAAGTTGTGAACCCTGCTGTCCGCAGTGAAGATCAAAGGCAGCAGTTGACACAGACATCGAGGAATGTTTTTTGTCACTTATTTTAACAAAATCTGAGGACATAGTACAATTGTCTCTGCCTTAAATAAATTGAGACTGGATTCAAAGTTGTCTGTAGTGCTTCTGCGCTTCTGGTATCAAGTGATGAACTCTCTTGATTGCAGTGTACATTTGAAGGCAGTACTCAGTACAGACTTGAAGCATGTTTTTGTCACATCATTTAACAAAATTGTCTCTGTCTTACATAAATCAAGGCTAATTTCAATGCTGTCCGTAGTGTTTATGCAAAGCTGATTCAAGTTGTGAACCCCGATGTCCGCAGTGTAGATGGAAGGCTGTAGTCAGCACAGTTATAGACAAATACTTTTTGTCACATCCGTTTACAAAATCGGAAGACGTAGAGTACAATTGTCTCTACCTTAAATAAAGCCAGGCTTAATTCAATGCTGTCAGTAGTGTAGATGGAAAGCTGAATTCAAGTTGTGAACCCTGCTGTCTGCAGTGGATATCAAAGACAGTAGTCGATACAGACATAAGTCTGCGGTGCAGTGGCATTGCGTTCGGAATGGGCCTGTATCGAGGAGGCACGTGGTCATGGCAGCAGCCATGTGGCAGGGTGCAGACCTTCGCTGTGGCGGAGTGTCTTCTCTTTGAAGAAGTGAACCACGCCCAAGGCGTAGGCTAATTATTTATAGTCTTACGTTGACGTTGGGTACGTTTTGCCCAGCCCACTACTCTTCTGCTTCAAGGGAGGGGGGGAGACAACACAGCTACATGATCAAAATATTCCCCAGTGTCTGAGATAATATGGTTGCGTCCACTGTGCAGTACACTACACGTATCAATAGCATATCTACACACGAAAAAGTTTTCGGTTTCTATAGTGTGTTGTGTACAGCATATTTTGGGTAGTAAAAGAATTGTGTTCATTATTGTTGATGTGCAAGATCCTCCCCTTATACATAGTTGATTGCCACATCTCTGAACATTGAGCTAGTGTGCTGTTGACGGGATATATTAATTTGGGAAGGTCCGTTGTCCTGTTTTGTGCTGCGTCTGAGGTAGGAGAGGGGGAGGGGTCAGAGGGGTGGTTGTAGTGGTGGTGGCGCTAGGTGTTGTGATTTTGTTGGGTGTTGGAAGTGCATAATTAGTACTTCTATCACATATTTGTCTTTAAATATGAATGTGAGTTGGATGTAATTCACACAGAACATAGTGGACGTCCTTACACTAGTTAAATGCAGATTGCGAGGGCTCTCCTCTGCTTAAAAACGACTATTGCTACAATTGTTCTGATGCTCTGATGTGTTTTTAGAATTTCTGATGTGATCTTAAAATTACCGATTTTTAAAAAACCTTTTACTTAAGTGTGTGAATTATCCTCTACTCACCGCTACTTTGCCTGACTGTATTCCCCCTAAGCCCTGGTCCACCGCGGCTCTACGTGCCGTTTGCTGTGGAGGGCTAGGTCGGCCGCCATCTTAGGTGTGGGTCGGACCCTGCCGGACCGGAGTTAGCGGTCCAGCGGAGGTTGGGGCTTCAGTCTACAAATAGCCATGCCTTTCAGGACGCGCAGCGGCCACGCGCAGCGGGCGCGCCGTCTGCGCGCCGAAGGAGCGCCAAAGGAGGGCCCGTCTGTGCCCGTCCGTGTCCCGGACGCGGCCAGCGCCAGCCCCCTTGCTGCTGCCCTCCTACCCTGTAATCGACCGCATACTCCCTACTCTCGTGAGTATTTAATTGCACTCAATACTAAATCATGTTCGAGTCAATGGGACCTGGCAGATACTGTTCAGCACACTTGTCAAGCATGCACATTCCGCTTTCAACCTACTCTACCAGCCCCTACACAGTGTGCTACTGACTCGTCATGTCTCCGGGCCGGCTTGATCAATGCCAGATCTCTGGCAAAACATTCTAATGACATATTTGAGCTACTAAGTGACAACGAGTTTGACCTTCTCTTTGTCACAGAAACATGGCTCAATGACACATGTAACCCAGTGATCGAACTTGCCATCCCACGCGGCTTTAAAATTATCAGACAAGACCGCCCCCTAGGCAGAGGAGGGGGCGTAGCAGCCATTTTTCGGGATAAATGGACCTTTTCCCTAGACCCTATGGGCCCATCCATTGATGCTGAGGTACTCCATTTTTCTCTCACTTTAGGGGCTCATTTTACTTTAGGTGGATCTCTAGTATACCGACCACCTGGCCACGCAGGAAAATTTCTAGAGGCACTAGAGGACATGATTGTCCCTCGCGCCCTGAAATACCCCACATATCTCCTTCTGGGGGACTTCAATATCCATGTGGACCAGCTTGATCTATCTGATACAGTTCGGCTAAACGATGCGTTTGCGATGGCCCAACTGAAACAGTGGATCAAGGCTCCCACCCACTCAGGGGGTCATGTCCTTGACTTAGTATGTACCAACTTTAACATAAATATGTTTGAACCTGTGAAATTAAACTGGTCTGATCACATGCTAATAAGATTTTCCTGGCCCTTGTCCCGCCCTGCTGAGATCAACCATTCTGTGGCTCATACACAGAAAATTAATTTAGCTTTGCTCTGTGATCATCTCGATTCCTCTCGCCCCTCACTGCCTTCAGAAATTGAACCAGCAGTGAGCTTATTCAATTCATGGATTGAAGAAGGTGTTGCTCTTTCAACTAAATCAGGTCGCGTCTGTAGAGTTCGCTCCTCCCCTTCTAAACCTTGGTTCTCCAACACCCTCCGCGATCTTAAATCAGGCTGCAAAAAACTTGAAAGACGTTGGAGACAAGCATATCTCCCTGAGGCCAAGAAAGAACTAAGAACAGCTCAAAAGAAGTATTATGCTGCAATTAAAGTGGCAAAAAGCTCATACTATGAAGGGCGTATTTCCAAGGCCAATAACAATAGCGCAGAAATCTTTGCTGTTGTCAAAAGCTTTGTCTCTCCCTGCGCTGCTCACCCTCTTTTAGCCTCATCGGCAAATTGGTGTGAAGAACTCTCTGTGTTTTTTGTGGAAAAAATTGATAAAATCCAAGATGATCTGCTCACTGTATGTAACAATTTTCCAGCCTCAATGACCACTCCTATCCCCACTATGCCCACTTCTACGGATCAGTTTGCCCTCTTCACTCCAGTGAATACAACTGAGGTTGTGAAAATTCTGACCACCTTAAAATCGGGTTCCCCTGTGGACCCCTGCCCAGCCAGAGTCCTTGCGGGCCTTGCTAACACAGTCGGCCAAGAGGTGGCACATATTGTGAACCTCTCTTTTTCCAGCGCCACAGTGCCAGCTTGCGGGAAACAGGCAAAACTGCTACCACTCCTTAAAAAAAATGGCCTAGATCCAAAAACTCCCGCTAACTTCCGGCCCATTTCTTTACTGCCAGCTCTGACAAAGATATGCGAAAAAGTTGCATTTTCACAGCTGGATCGATTCGTAGAAAACTCTCAAGTTCTCCACCCTGCGCAATCAGGTTTTAGAGCTGCTTTCAGTACAGAGACGGCCCTAGTCGAGGTCTCTGAGGATATCCGTGAGTGCTTAGACGGAGGTGGCAGAGCGGCGCTGATTTTATTGGACCTCTCTGCCGCCTTCGATACGGTCCCTCACTCCCGCCTACTCACCAGACTAGCAGACATAGGCATAACTGGCCCTGCTCTCGGATGGTTAAGATCTTTCTTAGATGACAGGTCCCAGCAAGTGTGGATGCCGCCTTTCTCTTCCTCTCCCAAAAAACTCTCTACTGGCGTACCACAGGGCTCCACCTCAAGCCCCCTGCTTTTTAATGTCTATATGACCCCCCTTATCTATCTTGCGGAACAGCTAGGGGCCAAAATTATGGCCTACGCCGATGATACCCAGCTCTTGTTTACATGGCCCAAAAACAACCTGGACACTACGAGAGTCCAATTCTGCTTATCATCGGTCTTCCGCTGGCTGGCCTTGGCGCAACTTAAGTGTAATGAGAGCAAATCTGAAATTCTGCTGTACGGCTCCTTCCCAGATAATTTTTATGATTCTCTCTGGCCCACCGATTTTCCCAGCCCCAAATCCACAGGTGGACCTGCAAAAAACCTGGGAATTTGGTTTAGCAATAATCTCAGATTTGAAGATCACCTGAAAAAACTCACCGGAATCTGCTTCTCCACTCTCAAAACTCTACGCAGATTTCTTCCCTTGCTTCCGCGATCAGCTAAGGAGACGGTCATTCGCGCTCTGATATTATCCAGACTGGATTATGCGAATGCTCTCTACTGCGGACTCCCAGCCTATCTGATCCACCGCCTCCAAGTCATCCAGAATGCTGCGGTCCGGCTGCTGTTTAACATCCCCAGAAGATCTAGCGTCCGCCAACCACTCCGAGACCTCCACTGGCTTCCAGTGGCTCAAAGGATCTTATTCAAGATCCTTGTGCTAGCATACCGAGCACTACACTTAACAGGCCCAACCTACTTGAGAAAAAGATTCTCTCTTTATGCCCCCAACCGCCCTCTCAGATCAAGCAATCTTCATCAAATGACTGTACCAAAGTTCAAATATAACAGGCTTGGTGGACAATCCATTTCTGTTAGAGCAGCGAGAGCTTGGAACACTCTGCCTCTGCAACTGAGAACAGCCCCTTCCATCATGGCATTCAGGAAAGGCTTAAAAACCTACCTCTTTAACACCAATGCCTAATGGCTGTCCCTCTTTTGCATTTACTGTGATCTGTCCCCTTCTTTCTTTCTCCGCGCCAGGATACTATACTATTTAGTAGCAGAGCGCGTTACAAAAGCCTCTATAACTATAACAAATGTTGATATTAATTTGTTAGTAGTAAATGGAACTATCGCCTTTTTTTGGATAGCATTGATTTGGTTTGTTTTTGAAAGTTTGGGAAGTGGTGTTTTGGGGGGGGTTTCTACGAGAACGCCTAGTTTGTATATTATTAACATTAGTTGCGGTTCTGGTTTGTAGGAATTTTCTTGGAGGAAAGAATAAATTGAAGAGTGGTAATATTTGTAGTTTTTAGTATGTTGAGTATGGGGTGAGTATTATAAAAGATAGAAAAAATAGATATGCTTATTGAACATTATAAATAGGAATTTTCATTTAAAAATCCTTAGAAATTCACTGAAAAAACCATACGTTTCAAGCAGGTTATAGTTAGGAATTATCAATTAAAAAACCTTTGAAATTCCCCCTTTATAATTAGTTCAGCTAACTATAACTCGCGTGCCCGCAATGCACTGCTGATGACGTCACATATTACATCACTCATGACATGGTCAGTGACATCATTCATGACATCACTGATGAAATCTCAAATGACATCACTGATGACATCACTGATGACATCATCCTTGTGATAAATAAAGACCTCCTCTTACCGTAATATAACCTTTGATACAAACATTCAAAAATACAAACTACAATTTTTTTAAAAATGGACATACCAATACCAGTTACAACAACCTATTCCAAAATCTAAATACACATCCACTCATTCACCAACGGTCCTATATAGTCACTTATACATGTATTCACTCATCATATATACTCATACACCTCTACATCCTGTTACACACCGCCACTCATCCATTGAGTTACTTACACAAATAGGTCACTCACGCTAATAAAGAATCAAACATCCATTTAATTGCATATACATTTATACACACACCACTGCACTCACTTCTACAGAAACGTACACATACCTACTCTCTTAAACAATCACTTATTTAAACACATACTTATTTATACAGGAACTCTTCCAATCTCTCACTCTCACATATACTTACTTACATACACCAATAGTCTCATATACTAGTTAAAACATATGTAGTTATTCATAAAGACACTATTGAGCCAGTCATTCATTCACTAAAACACCCATAAACACACTCACCCACCCATGCAGTCCTGCACACATGCTGTCTTCAAAACATAAAAGCAGTGAGTCACTCATTCATGGAACTATGCACTACAGAAGACCCCCCACTGAACCATACAGACACTCAGACATTTATACTGATACTCAAAAAAACAACTAATAACTCATGTAGCTACTCACCAACCCATGCAGTCACTCATATACAAAGTGAGAGACTGATACAGATTATTATATATTTAAACATTACTCACTAACCCATATATTCACTAAGATACTCTTAATCAATGCATTATACAATCAATTTTTCAAAACAAAATCATCAATTAGACACTTTTATAACCATTTATTCTTCCATCAAACTTTACATATACATATATAAAGCATATTTAATTTTCAAAACAACATACATTCTCTGGATGATGTCATCAGTGATGTCATTTGAGATGTCATCCGTGATGTCATGAGTGATGTCACTGACCATGTCATGAGTGATGTATGGGGGAATTTCAATGGTTTTGTATGAGAGAAATGTAACTATAACGCCCCTGAAACCTATGGTTTTTTCAGTGAATATATATATATATATATATATATATATATATATATATATATATGTATATATATATATATATATATATATATATATATATATATATATATATATATATATATATATATATATATATATATATATATATATATATATATATATATATATATATATAGATATAAATATAGATATAGATATATAAAACCTACTGGTGGTTGGCCAGTAGGTAGTTAATATTAGGACCGTGTTTCTATTCAAAAAGCTTTTTTTCTTTTGCCAATTTCTTTGGTGCCGATTGACAAGCTTCGCAAAATTTTCAAAACTAAAGGGGCGGTCAGGTCAGCTTCTGTGTTGAAAGTTTCAGTGCGATTTGTCAAGCGGGCGGAGAAAAAGAGGGGGGTCCCAAAACGTGTTTTCTCCATGTTAATTTCCATAGGACAAGACTACAGCGAGAACTGCTTAATGGAATTACACCAAATTTAGCAAAAAGGTAGCTCTTGGTTCATAAAACCCTCTTTTTGTTAAATGGGGTAAATCTGTTTGGTAGTTCTTGAGAAATTCAAAGATATCTCAGATATCCATATATCAACACGAAGGCTCTGTGAACCCTCCCAATCTTGAGCCTGCAATCTGATTGGCTCCCAACACTTCAAACAAGGAAGTGTTGGCTGCCATCTTGTGACTCGATTCCACCAAGTCAAAAGTCCCATTGGGTCAGTGAATCCTGCTTGAAAAAAAAAAAAGCGCAGGCTCCCGCGCTTTGTTTCCCTGAAGCCCCCGGGAGGACCAGGTTCCAGGGGCAATGTTTAAAAATCGTGTGTGGGCCACGCGCCCGACAGCCGTGGGTCCACCATTTTCCCAGGGCTTTAATTTTAAAAAATGGCATAGGCGCTCCTGCCCCCCATGCAGCCCCGGGGACCATAAACTCCCAGGGTCTGATTTTGTTAAATGCAGGGGGCCACATGGGCCGTCCACAGCCCCAAGGACCGCCACCTCGCCGGTGTTAAATGAAAAAGATACATGGGGGCTCCAACCCCCACAGAGCCGCAGGGACAGCCACCTCCCCGTGGCTATAGTTAAAAATAAAGTGTGGGGGTCTTGAGAGCCCTAACACAGCCTGTGACTTTAATCATGTTGGACATTGAACTGCTCCAGTCAAGTCATAGCAAACTCTGCTTCGCTTCATAGAAGCAAGTGCAGAAAAGATGCTCTCGCTTCCATGTAGCAAAGCAGAATTGCTTTTAGACAGAGGGAGCTGCATGTTATCAGCTCCCTCACTATTTTATATATTTATTTATTTGAAAAGTTTTATAAAACGTGATCATGCAGCGAATTTTGCAGTGCCCAGATTCAGACTGGCTAGAGTCGGAGGGAGGTCCTTTTCCTTTTTGGGACCGACCCTCTGGAACTCCCTTCCTCTTGTTATACGAAAGGAGGAAAATTTTGCCAACTTCAGGAAAAGCATTAAGACCTGGCTTTTCAATAAATCTTCTGGTCTCTAGTCGTTTCTGCTTTTGTACAGCTCTGGTTCCATAGGCCTGGCGCCGGGAAACCCTTTGTGGGTATCTGTGCGCCTTACAAATGCAAAAAATAAAATAAATAATAAAATAAATAAATGACCCTTGCGGGTATCAGAGCGCTGTACACAGAGGCAAAAGCATAAATAAACTCAGTACAATCGAGGTCAACACTGTAAAACAGCAAGACGTAAATGATCAAGATCAGATATCGGGTAGTGGGTCCCACTAGTTCGGTCTCTCATACAGTGCAACATATTTCCTGTAACATTCAGCAAAACAATAATAGAGTGGCTTGTCACAACATAGTAAAATAAATGATAAATCTGTCATCTGCCCAAGAAGTATTCTTCTAGTATAGTTCTGGAAGGGCCCTAGTTTTAAATAACAATTCACCAACCAATCAAAAATAAATAGAGAAAAATATGTTGGGATAAATGTCAAATCTGTCTACAAGGAGACTTGAAAAAGAGTACAGGATGATGCAGTAAATGTTCACTCAGGAAAAGCCATTTGGCCTGTTTCTTGAAAAACGCAGTGGAAGGATTGTCTCTAATCTCCGTAAGAAGAGCGTTCCAAATTCTTGGCGCAAAGCCGGATAAAGCACGTTTGTACATACTTTTCTTTTTGAATTTCAAGAGTATTGTGGACGTACTTCTTAAGTTCCGACCGGAGCCAGAAAGAACAAGCTTGCTCGCCAGATAGGCTGGTGTGTTGTAATGAAGGTCTTTATACATGAGGCAAGCTATTTTAAAACTAATCCTGGCTTCAATAGACAGCCAGTTAAGCTGCACAAGGTCAGGTGTGATGCAATCGTGGTTTTTTTGGAGCCTTTACCTAACACCTCCACAATGCGCTGCTTATGACCTTACATATTGCATTAGTCATCACATGGTCAGTGACATCACTGATGACATCTCATATCCCAAGGTACCTGAAATGCATCAGCTCCCAGTGCAGGCCCAGAACTGGTAAGTGGCCTATCGGGGTATCAATTAGTGAGGCAAGGGGGAACAGCAGGTATTTGTCTTGGTTAAGACAAAGACCTAAAAGCTTCCTAAAGTCATCCGTAACAGTCTTGGCAAAGCATCTCAGGGGGAGGAGAGATAGAAAGTAGCATCATCTGCATAAAGTGAAATGAAATGTGGAGCTTCACCTACCAGTATGCAACAGTCATGCAATTCCCTGCATACCCAAATCGCAATGGGCTCTATTGCGAGTGCAAATAAAAGCAGCAACAACGGGTAACCATGCCATGTTACACAGCCCCGCTTACATGGTTCTGAGTGGCATCCCACTATGTGCAGTCTTGATATTGGGCCAGTGTAAAGCAGCTGGACCGAGCCACAGAACCATGGGCAAAGCCCATAAGTCACAACACCTCGAGTAGGTAGCCCCAGACCACCATATTGAATGCTTTCTCCAGGTCGATGACAATCGGGGACAGTTCGTCTTCACAGTGTTCAACCTTGTGAAGGACATGGGTCAGTTGTCAAAGATTCATACTGGTGGATTGACCAGGAATGAAGCTGCACTGGCCCTTGTGGACCAACTGCGCCATATGGGGCATTAAGCAGTAGGCTAATGGATGCAAAGCACCTTCACATCATAATTAATCATTGGAAGCCACAGGGTTTTCTGTAAATCCTCCGGCTTTATGTGACATGCATATTTCACCCTACCACATGGTTGGTGGCAATATCCTCACCTCCATGGCTTCAAAGTTGCCTGTCAAGGACTAAGACAGAGTGCCTCACATCCCACCCGATCCTCAAGAATATCTATGGGCCTCCGCCAGGACCTCGGTCATTGTAGTGGGCCTCCAATTGCCACCGTACTGTACAGCTGAAGGGGGAAATGATCATACAGAACACTTGGCTAGTGCGTTAGCCTGATATCTCCCGGCCTAGGAAACCCAGCTGTCAACACTCTGCCCAGTCTGCTACAGGTGTTATGGATGTAGAGTGACAGGTAAATACCCTCTACGGGGGGGAGTGCTGTTGGCACCATGCCCATGCATCCTCCTGTTATGTTTGTCATTTCCTCCCATAGAGCTGCCGTCATTCGTGGTTTGGTGCCTACTCTGGCAGTGGTTCTATGTAAATCTAAGTCCAATATATGGTTTAAGTCCCCTAACCACAGTAGGGGTACATGGACCTCTCGCATGATCAGGTCCCGTAAAGCAAAAAGAATGAGGTGTCATCAGTATTGGGGGCATATGTATTCAGAATCTTGAGGTCTTGTCCGAGAGTGCCCTGAATCAGGACATACCTACCCCTCATATATCCCTCCATATATGTGAAAAAGAAAGGAACCTTTGGAGCTACCCATATCTGTACCCCTCTAGCATAAGGAAATTAGGAGGCATGATAGAACTGGCCAGGCCATTTCTTGGCCAATCTAGAGGCTCTCGCATCACCTAGATGTGTTTTTTGCAGGCATGCTATGCCAATGTTATGACATTTGTTGAAGGTGAGTACTCTATGGTGTTTGATGTAAGTGCCCAATCCCTGGTGTTCCAAGTGAGGAACTTGTAGTCACCCACATCCCATGTCTTGTGTTGTAGTGTGCACATCCTTCTCATCTATACAACTCCATCCTAATGTTGAGAAACTACTAAGCCAAACAAGCAATGAAAACATTGTAAACAATACACCCCCACCCTCCCTCAGGCAAACACAGTGCAACCAATCAACTATTGATGCCTGCCCAGTGCATGCGCCTGGACTTCTGTAACATCCCCGCCTGTCCAACCGGGACCGGCTAGTACTAACGTTTGATCAGCTTCCTGGTCAGTCACTTTGATCCACTGACTTCAATCCCCTCACCATGCTGTTTTCATTCCAGTACATTCAACCTATGATTCTGTTTACCAGGTGCTAGGTCCACAGGCGCCGTCAGCCTCATTTTCAGCAAATCCTCAGATCTAACATGCCTTCGGTCCCCAAAATGGGGATATATGTACAACAGATTTCCATACCATTGACATAAGACCCTTGGACGGGGTCCCAGGGGATTTGAATTGGAGCTTGACGCCCTTGTATGATTTTGCTGTGCATTTCCATGTGAGGGTGCCTTCCTCATTTGGCACCAACTGGAACCCTCAATGGAGTCAGTGTTGTCACTTCTGAGTTTGAGTCATTCCCATGCTTCGTTTGAGCAACCAAAGAAATGTGCTTTCCCCTGGTGCAGGACTTTGAGCATTGCAGGGTTCCAGGTCATTTATCAAAGATTGAGGGCCCTCAATTTCTATTTGACATTTAGATAGGTTTTTCGCTGATCCTGTTCTTGTTTCATGTAGTCTGGGTAAATGGTGATCCTGTAGTTATTCAAAAAGTGGGGCCAGTTACTCCCAGGCTGCACAGAGGATGCAGTCTCTGTTTAGGACCTTAGCTATGATGGCCCGAGGGGGGCCCTGATCATGGGGGTGGCACCAGGACCCGGTGCACCCTTTCTACCTCAAAAAGTTCTGATAAGCCCTGCAGCTTGTGTTTATTCTATTCCCAGTTTTCCAGGAATTATTCTGTGGAGGACACTTTTGCTCTCTCTGGGAACCCCAGGGCTCTGCAGTGGCGGTGGTCATCTGGGCCATGTGGCATTTGAGAACACAGCTACCTCCACCTGCAGTTTGGTTATGTTGTCCTCCGCCCACTTGACTTTGTCTGTGACTCTCCTCCAGTCCTTCCTGAGGAGGATGAGGTAGATGGAGACAGCTTTTATGTTATGCTAAAGAGTGGGATGGGACCCCAGCATAGTTGCTAAAAGGTCAGGTATGGTCGGCTCTGTATCATCATCTGGCAGACTCTCAGGGGCTGGAGAACCTGTTTGCCTTGTTATCCTCTGAGTGGGATTCTCCATCTGCCATCAACAGGCTTTGGCGAGTCTCTGTGTACCTGCCTCCAGAAGTACCAGGCTGTGTGTGGGACCACGCAGTTGGAACTCCACGGTTGTATTGGCCACTTGAGCCTAGTGGATGCCAGCCAATATTGTCACGAGACGTGATGTGAGACCACAGCAAACTTCATTTGAAGAAGATTACACAGGATTGTTAATTGTGGCTAGCCTGGAGCTCACATCCTGTTGGCCATGTTTCCAGGCCACGACCCCCAAGCACTGATCGGAATTTAGCACTGAAATCATAAACAGGGCCTAAGAAAAATTCAGTTATTTAATTCATTAAATGAACAGCATAGTCTTTTAATTACCTGCCATATTTGATTTCTCAGAGAAAGGAGAATAAGTTCAAAAATGAAAACTTGTAATGAGGTAAAACTACAGAACATACTGAGACCCACTCTGACAAGAACTCAAGAACTCAAGCTTTAGCTTTTCCTTTGCCAATTTAACTTATGTGGTGCTGAAGACAGTCTTCCTCTCTCAATGTATAAGAATAACAATATTATTAACACTTTCTGCTGGGCCTAACTCAGAGGAAACAAGTATTTCTCCTGCTATACAACATCTCTTACGTTTGAAACCACTTGCATATGCTACAATTACAGCTCTTGGCTTGTGTTCATGCCTTCGGAAATATGGTTTGATCATGCAAATCAAAACCAAAGATACATTTTGATGACGAGAATCTATGATAAAGTTCCCATTTTATAGAAACTTTAAATATGGCAGTGAATCTTCAGTATTTCTGAAATTAGTGTTTCTCGAAATTTGTGAAATTTCTCAAAATGTCATATTACCCAAATTTGCATAGCTTTTTCCATGCTGGAAATGCATTGATGCAGAAAATGTATGTCACCAAGATACATTTTCACCTCAAACTGGTTTTCAGCTGGTTCTTGCTAGACTTTTTTTAAAGTGTATACTCGTGTGAAAAAAATCAGATATATGCACACTACATTTCATTATAGAAGCATAACTTCACAAAATAATTGGGGAATTTTAAAAAACATTACAATCAATTCGGAGGGAAAGAGAAGCTGTGATCCATTCGGCTTTCAATGGTTAGTACAAAAAATCAGAGAGAGGGGAGAATGGACCATTTTTCCTGTATAACCAGGGTCTTTGTTCATGTGGGAAAGGTCATAAAAACCCTCATATATGTACACAGGCGATTGGCTGTATATCTTGATTTTCCACCTCAGTGTACTGTTACAGCATCATCATTGGGTCTTTATATTTGTACATATGCTGACCTCCACCTGGAGGAAGACCAACTATTTTGTCAGTAGTGTCCAGATGTGAAAAAAGAGAGTGTGTCTATGTGCTCTGGTGCAGTGAGTTAAAATTCCCTACTTCACCTTATCACAAGTATTTATTAAAGAAGTTGTGATGTGGAAATAAAAAATAGAGTGGTGCGTGTGTAGATCCGGTTACTATGTACAAATATAAAGACCCAATGATGATGCTGTAACAGTACACTAAGGCGGAGAATCAAGATATACTGCTAATCGCCTGTGTACTTATATGAGGGTTTTATGACAGTTCCCATATGAACAAAGCCTGGTTATACAGGACAAGTGGTCCATTCTCCCCTCTCTCTGATTTTTTGAATTTTGAAAAACCTCACAAAAATTACTCAATTTTGCAAACTCACAAGTCTTACCACACCTGACAACACTCAAAAGAAAAACAATTGGGGGGCGTGGCCAAGATGGCGGCCTGACTGGACGTGCTTTTTGAGGCTCCTCGGCCCTCGACCCCTTTTCATCCCGTTTTAGCAGGCAAATACCCTCCCAGCTCTGCTAAAACGGCGCCTGAAACACAGCACCGACCCCTGCGTCCTGAGCAGCCAGAACGGGAAGTCGTCGCCAGTGAAAGCTGAGTAGCGAGGCTTCGGCCCTCCCCGGCGCGGGTTGGCGTGAAGGTGCCAACGCAACTGCGGCGCCCAGAGGAGCTTTTCGGCCGCGGGGCCAGGTGCGGCGGTGGTGCTGACGAGAGCTGCAATCACCCAAGGGAAGCAACCGGAGTGACGGCCGGGCGGCTGTGACACCCTGCGGCGGAGACGCGGTCGGACCGGGACGGCGCCCGGCGGAGACCGCACTAATCAAGCCCCCGGCTTCGGGCCTGGTCCGCGAGGAGCGGAGTTAGGGCCCGGGCCTCTGAACCTCCGGTGAGCGACAGCCTGAGCAGCGGAGACAGAGGCTCCCGGGGAGATACAAGAGGATACCCCCCGACGGCTGCTACACTGAGGGGAGTTGGGGCTCGAGGGGGCAACAGTACCAGCGACGACGAGGCCGAGGGCGCTGGAGGCGGCCGGTAGCCCGACCGACCGTGCTGCTGGGGCCGCCGTGAGATCACAACAAGACCGCCTTGGAGGCCATAGAAAGGTGCGTTCCCCCCGCTTGCCCCGGGACTCTTGGCCATTGCGTAGGGCGCGAGCCAGCTAAGGGGCGGACTGCCGCCTGGGGACTGAGGACTGTGCCAAAGCCCAATCAAGACGGGCCCCTGTGGAGAGACAAAGCAGTATCAGGGGCTATCCCTGCTTCTGCGCCCGTGGTGGGGATGGTGGCCGGGCGCCTGGGACTTGGGCCTTAGCCGAGGAGGACGAGGGGGGACCCTTGGTGGTGGGGGCGCTACCTGCTGCAGCGGCGGGGGAGGCCCTGAGGAGACAGGGTCCAGCGAAGACGCTGAGGGGGACCCAACCACTGTGGGCCTGTACCTGCGAAGAGTAGAATCATCCCTGTGACCGATAGGGTGTAGAGTGAACCCCCCCGGCCTGCGCTGAGCCCTGTGCTGGGACAGTGGAGGCGTGCTGCTGGTGGACCATGTGCTGGGGCTGGTGGTCGTCAAGGCGTTGTGGCCTAGAACAGTGGGGATGGCGCCGAGGGCCCCCCTCCCAAGCAGCGAGGGCTCCGCACCGTGGGAACGGAGCTGCTACACAAGAAGGGTCTACGCCGCCGCGATCCGTTACCGGGGTGTTCCCCGGGTTCACGAGCTCCTGAGCGAAGAGGGGGCCCCGGGCCCGGGCGTTCGCGTGTCCGGCGCCTGACGCGGGAGGGATCGGCCCCCAAAATCTAGCGCGACGACAACATGGCCAACGCGGGACGTAAAAGCAACCGCACCATCACGGACATGCTCCACAAAAACACCTCCAAAGTGGAGAAAGCCCGACGCAATCGCCCCCCAAGACATCGGCCACCGCAGCGGACGCGGATGATGAGTCCGCACCCATCACAAAGGCCTTTCTGGTCTCCCTCTTTAACACCCTGAGGGATGACTTTCAAACCTTGAAGCAGGAACTTGCGGTTGAGCAGCGAGAACTATGCAGGGACGTGGACAGCTTGGGGGAGCGTGTGGCGGTGGTGGAAGAAGCGGACCAGACCCGCAGCATGGAGGTGGAACGACTCCAGCAGGAAATCCTCCATCTCCAGGACCAGAAGCTGGACCTCCAAGCACACTCGGAGGATCTCGAGAAACGTTGCCGGAGGAACAACATAAGGGTCCGGGGTGTTCCATTGAAATCAGAGGGGAACAGCGTTGCCGCATACCTACAAGATCTATTCCGGGAGATCCTCGGGTAACCCAGTGAATTCGAAGTCCGGATTGATGGCGCCCACAGGGTCGGCCCGGCGCGCCGGACGCAGGCCCCCCCACCGGATATATTGGCCTTTCTACCGGACTTCCCTCTGAAAGAACGCATCTTGAGAGAGGCCTGGGCGCGACAACCGATCATCTTCCGGGGAGACCAGGTGGCCCTTTTCCAGGACCTCTCGGCCATCAACCTGCAGAAAAGGCGGACCTTCAATGTACCTACGGACTTTTTGAGAGACAAAGGGGTGCCCTACTCATGGGGCCCTCCGTTTCGCCTCATCATCGAACCACCGGAGGAAACGGACATGGGTGGGAATTCCCAGCGCAAATCTGCGGAGGGGTCTGATCGTCGTCGCGGTGATGGCTGGCAGACCGTGCAGAGACGACGCTCTCCCAAATCCTTCCAGAAACCCGACCCTCAGGTGGCGGCCCAGGAATGGGAGGCGGCTGTGCAGGAGGTAGCGGACAACACAGCGGCTAAACAGTAAGGCGTATCTACGCAGGGGTTTGCCTTCAAGAGCCTTCCTCATAGGGTGGATGGGGTCGGGGGGCCGAGAAGTCGACCGCTGCCATGTCCTCACTTACTATGACACTCTAAGGACCTGGACTCTGTCCCGATAGGCTCGAGACTGCGGAAAAAGTTACAGAGGACTGTTTGGGGGGGTGGTGGGGTGGGTGAGGGAGTTGGGAAGCCTCAAACTGTACTAGGGGACAAAGTTGGGGAGAGGGAAGGGGGGGGTTGTTGGATCTGGGGGGTGAGGGGGGGAGGGGACCCTCCCGGTGTGGTACAATAGACACAGACAGTCTTGCTCAGGAGAGCTGGCGGGCCTCTAGTCTACTGAGCAGTCCTCATGTATCTCGAATATGGCGACCTCTAAGTTGAAGGTTCTCACATTGAATGTCAAGGGGCTCAACAACCCCGTTAAATGCAGGGCTGTCCTGTCCTACTTGGAAAACACTGGTGCAGAACTTTGCCTCCTACAGGAGACTCATTTCCTGTCTAAGGACTGGCACAGAATGCGCTCAAAGGCCTTTCCACTCCAATACTACTCCTCGACTCTAGAGAAAAAAGCAGGGGTCGCCCTATTGGTAGCACGTCACTTCAAAGGGATGGTTGGGGACCGGGTGGCTGACATCAAAGGGAGATTCTTAGCCTACCACATTCGAATCGGTGGGATAGAGATGGTGGTGGGCTCACTCCACGCCCCGAACTCCAAGCAGGAACCATTTCTTAAGGGGACCCTGGCGGACGCGCTTCAACCTAACACGAAACTGGTGCTGGGGGGAGGAGACACAAACCTAGTAATGAACCCCAACACAGACAGGTCGGGCCATCGCCAGGGGTTCGCTGGGGCGATCTCGATAGAGTGGGGCCAATGGTTGTCGGATAGGGGATTCACGGACCTGTGGCGGAAACACCATCCCACCAGCCCAGGATTCACGTTCTACTCTCACGTACACCACACCTACGCACTGATTGACCACTTCTTTGGAAATATTGATATAACCCCCTTGGTAGACGATGTGGAGGTAATCCCACCAGCACTATCTGATCACGATGCACTCATGACACACATACGAGTCCCTAGAGTCACGCAGCGGAAGGGTAGATGGCGCCTTAACGAAGCACTCCTGCAACATAAAGGAGTAACGCAACGACTCCAAGATCGCATCACTGAATATCTAGAGATGAACGACACCCCGGAAGTCCCCCTGACGGCGTTGTGGGGGGCGCTTAAAGCGGTGGTGAGGGGGGAACTAATCACTATAGCCGCGGCGGAAGCCAAGGAGAGGAGGGATAAACAGCAATCTCTGTCCAGACAGGTGCTCGAGGTCGTCGGACCCAGATGTCATTGCCCTACCTAGGTATCTCTCTAACCCAGAGCACGACCCAAACGGTTGAACAAAACTATTCGACCTTGCTGGCTGCCCTGCGGGGCGACCTGGCGAGATGGCGTCGGCAACCACTCTCGTGGTTAGGACGAGTGGCTGCGGTAAAAATGACTCTCTTACCTAAAGTCTTGTATTTGTTCCAGACCATCCCCATAACCCCTCCAATAGGCATGCTTAAACAATTACAGGACAGCATTACACAATTTATATGGGCCAACAAGCGCCCAAGGCTGCGCAGGGACTTGAACACGTGGGCTACATCTGAGGCCGGCCTTGGGCTTCCTGACCTCCTCCGCTACTTCCACGCGACTCAACTTCGCTACCTTTTAGAATGGCACAGACCCGAATCGGAGAAGCGGTGGCTATTTCAAGACCGGGCTATGGCCCCGATGTCACTGTGTAAGGTCCCTTTCCTGAAGCGCACGGACAGGCCTTCATATCCTAAAAAATCGCCCATTACGAGGACGGTGATGCGAGTGTGGGACAGGGTAACAGTCTCAAGAGGCCTCACCACGTTTCCGTCCCCTGTGTCACCTCTGTCCGAGAACACGGCCGTCCCTCCGGGGATGATCCCCGGGTCGTTCCCGCAGTGGCGGGCGTCGGAGTGCAAGGCGGCTGGCGACCTTTTCAACCCCGCAGGCTTCATGCAGGTGCATACCCTACAGGAACACTACACACTCCCACAGATCCTCCGATTTCAATATTTTAAGTTCAGACACTGGCTCACAGGGAAAGAAGTGCTACCCCACGTAAGCATACACTTCACAAACTACGAGAAATGGTTACACACGAAAACAACAGACAAACACGCGATCTCAGATATCTGCACAATGCTCAGCCCACCCCCCTGCCACACGGTCTGCGGGTCAGACCCGATGGAAACGAGATTTGGGACGCTCCTTCATGGACAAAGAATGGCAGGACATATATTTCAGGGCCCACCACACCGCCTGCAATGTAGCCAGCAAAGAGGCGGCGGTGAAAATAGCATACTACTGGCATCTTAGGCCATCAAGACTGCATCAGAGCAACCCACGTAGGGACCCCGGGTGTTGGAGGGGCTGTGGCCACCAAGGGACACTCACTCATATCCTGTGAGAATGCCCCGAGGTTCAGGGATACTGGGAGGAGGTGCAGAAGACTTTTGATGAACATTTTGAAACGGAGATCCCCCGATTTCCAGCGTACATGCTTCTCGGTCTCCCTAACGCCATCACATTCCCACTTAAATTGCTTAGGGGGAGGCAGATGGGGCTGGCAATGGGGGCGGCCACTCAGCATATCCTGTCACTCTGAGGCTCTTCTAGGAAACCCACTCTCACGGGCTGGCTCCATCGACTAAGGTATATCATGGGCATGGAAAAGATACAAGCCTCCCTCACCCAAACCCGAGACACGTTCCTCGACATGTGGCCGCCCCTGGTCTCTCTCCTGTCAGGGGAATTCACGGAGATCACATGCCCAGGATATCTTAGGGTCCTCCGGCTGCCAGAGGACTTCAGAGGGGACACCAGCCCGCCCACCTGACTTACACACTTTCTATAGGCCTTAAGACATCCAGCAGCAGTGTACTTACCACACCGGGGAAGGGGAGCGAGGGAGGGATGGGAGTTGGGAGAGGGAGGGTTAGGGGTTGTTGGTTGTTAATGGGACCGCCTCGGACCTCTGATACCCCCTCTGGGCCCTCACTAGCATACAAGGACACACTCTACGCGGCATCAGTGAGATGCGCTCCTATGGAGGGGAGGGGTGGACGCCACTCTAGGGGCATTTGCCCGTACTGTCGAATGGTCCTTCTGTCCTATGTATGTTTTTTCAGAAACTCAATAAAAAGATTTAAACAAAAAAACAATTAACATTGCATTTCTCGGATACTACACAAGGGGACCCTCAAGATATTCATAAGAGACACCATTGACATATTTTACCTATCTACACTGTACTTCAGTAAGCCAATGATGCAATAAATTGCCATCAGGCATACCTATAGCACCTTCCAGCATTTCATCATACACCGCCACAGATAAGGCCTTTGACCATTAGTAGCTTCTTTTATGATAGGAGTGTTCAACTGTAATATCTTCTATACCAAAGATAAGACACAGGCCTCCAACAAGTTTATGATACACAACTATATTTCCCTTTGTACTCCAAATGATACCTGGGTTCTTGGCAGTAGGCAGCAATCCTGGTTGTCAGTAATTTCTTGGCATAAAATCATAATCTTGAAAGTAGGAAATATATCTTAAAACATAAAGGAGCTTATTTGCAAGCCCCTTGCGCTGCCAGTGTGTCACTTATAATATTGAAAAAGTGACTAACCGGCTGTGGAAGGGGCTTGTAAATAAGCCCCAAAGTTTGTGTGCAGTCACCTGCATCAGGACCTTTACTCATTGCCCCAACTACTCATGACTGCTTACGTTCCCCAGCATGTCAACTCAGTTATCCCTTGAAACGGGCTAAATTGAAACTGAACATCAACACAATCAATATGGATCAGGCCAAGTACAAAACAATACATATCTCTGCATGATGCAAAACCAAAGCTCCAATGAGAGATCTCAAACAGAGACGTTGTGTCTTCATCAGGTAATCTGTTGAGGCCTAATCAATCCAGTCAAACCAGGTGTCCTGATGCCGGACCAACACAAGCATCAGAACAGTGCCATGAACAGAGGACTACCAATCTTGAATGGCCTTAGATCTAATCTGCCTGGACCAATTCGGCATCTACTGCAGCATGGGGCATCAGAGCAACATTGCTACACGAGTGGTTGGAGACAGTTGTTGAGCAGAGAAAATCCAAAATAGACCGAGTACTGCAACTCTGACACATGCATACATATGCATGTCCCAGTGTGATAAGGTATTTTACCACTGCACAGGGAGTACTGCAACCCCTGTAGTTTTTCCAGGTTGCTGCCTACTGATGGAAAATCCCAGCTACTACCAAAATTGTTAGAATTGACAATCATCTCCATAAATGGACTCAAACTCACAGCAGTTTAAATTGGGATGTCATGGAGATTATCAGTAGGTACATTTAGTACAGCACTGCTGAGACCAACCAGAAAAGACAGTTTCACACATGCTGCATGTTAAAGAGATTTCCTAACAGCGGATGCTACCAGCACACTGTGTACAAGAACTTTGCTTAAGAGAGTTACTTCAAAGGTCTCAGCATGAAACAGGACTGACCCAAAAGCAGACTATCAAGTATTTGTATTCTCTTTACAGTATTTTGGGAGCACGTCACTTGATGCATAGGCAGCCTATACCTGCTTTCAATCCTTGTGGTGTAGGACCAGTATGCTGTTGCTACATAGCATCACTCATTTCATGCAGACTCCTCAGGTTTTTATACCAGCATCCTTTCACCAATTCCATCATCCTTGTGTTCTCCTTCAGTGCCTTGAATATCAAGTTGATTTCCCAACTCTATGGCATGCAATGTAGTCATGTAATGATGTCAATCCCTGCTGCATGCAATTACCTGCAGTTTTATGAGCATCATGAAGGTAGATTGATAGCATAAGATGACCTTGAATGCCCTGTCTATCTCTAACATCACAGCTAAAATTTGTCTGGCCTAAATATAATAAGAATTCACAAACAATTTTACATGTATAAGTTCGATGTGCTTATGATAATGTCTACATTTAATTTAAGTAGGTTTTAGACTCAGGGCCTTTTTCAGAGTTGGAGTGGATGTAGGACATCAACCAACAAATGTTTTATGAGTGCATTGGTCTAAATGCCACACTAAATACAGCAGAGTGACATTACTCGGATGTTACTCTCTGCAAAATCCTAATAAGGCCCAGGAGGTCTTATTTTCAGTTTGGTGGAGAGTACTCTGCCCCAAACATGGCGAATACCCAGTCTGTCGTATCACCATAGTGCAATTGATTATATTGAATATGTCACATGGAAAATACACTACATTGGTGACGGTGTATCCTTTCTACAAAATTCTAAATAAGGCCCTGAGTTTGATCATTTTAACCTGTAGTACAATAATGTTATTAATGGTATGGCGCACCTTTAGTGTGATGTCGAAATTAGTTGGCATAAACTTGAACATAACTCCAAAATCGAGAACCACTTTTTGGGCATTTTACTAGTGGCACTGTTGTCGAGTCCGATCAAAAGAGAGGAAATCATTACAATGTTTTTTAACAATTCATTTGGAAGTATTAAAAGAGTGAGATTGCCCCCTAAACGTCAATGCATTTAATCATCTTTTAAAAATGTTGAAAATGATAAAGATATATAGGCATCTATTATAACCAACTATTTTAAAAGTTCATTGCATAATACTAATGCAACCTTCAAAATTCTGAAATAACTTTACATACATTTTACTTTAATGTTATGATTTTCAAAGTTAGCCAGAATCTAACCATTATAAATTATTTATCTTCAATTCTACTTCTGGGGTTGTTGACCCCTTCAATGTACAGCATATGTTTTTGAGTTTATTTATTATTTTCAATAGGCCAATCGTGTAATAGTTAACAATAAACATTCATTCCATCAGTAAAACATATGACAAGCAGTTCAGCTTCATGAGCACAGGAATAGGGAATGCACCTTACAGAATTCAGATAACACCATGCTGTTTTCAAAGAACAGCAGAACATCCATCTGCAAGGGTTGGCATACATCAATCTATGTTACAGCCTGCAACCAAACTGATAAAGTGGTTCAGATGTTTTTCTTTGCCAGTCCATCCTGCCTTTGCCAGCACGAACCACAAAGCTAGAGATTGGACCCTTAGCCTGCTCTTTTCTTTCATTGGATGTAGCCCAAACAGATTACGAGGGTGACGAAAGAACAACATTTCGGAGTCAGATCTTTTAAAGTGAGTACTAGAAGTGTTAATTTAAGGCATGATCTCTGTCACACATTTTGGGCTGACAGGTGTCTTTAATAATTCTAGTGCTTGGCAGAGGTATGCTACCACCTTAGACAATGAAAATGGTAAAAGGTTGTTTGTCAGCGGAACAGTAAGAAATGTGCTGCTTTTGCTGGAAATGTAAGGCCATTTGTTTATTTTTCTAAAGTAACTGGCGAGTACTACAGAACCATGTAACACAACACAAAACAAGAGGACAATAAAAACATAACAGGGAACACACAGCAAAGGAACCACTGAAAATAGAACAGAACACAACAAACACAGAACAACACAGCAACACAATGATGCAATAATTCTCCAGAAGCCAGCACAAAATCACACATCACCTGCACAACAAATGAAAGTGAGCAGTGTGTACTAAAACACATCAAAAAAACACAACACAGAAGTGAAACACAAAACCAACACACTATCACACCCACAAATATGAAACTACCACACAAGTAAGATCACAACAATAAAAACAAAACGTAGTACCACTACCAATATATATAAACAGACTACACCATATTTAGACTGTAGCACACATTAGCAACAACAGAACCATGTACTGTAGAGAAACGCAAGAGCAGCTGGTAGCAAAAGCATACCTTCAACACAGTGCCATGAATCCTCACCATCAAAAAACAACAGCACAAGAATCCTGAGGATTACCCAGGTGCCATTTTTGGGCTGTTGTTTTTTGTGTTAGTGCATTTTTGTGGAGTTGTTAAAGTGTTGTGTTGGCATTCTATGACATATATGATTTGTGCAGCATTGTAGAGTTGTGACTTGTGTTGTCACTGTGTTGGTATGCTGTTTGATTTTGTGTGTGCATTATATTGTATTGTTGTCATGTATTTTTGTTGTTTTGTTATTGGGCGTTGCTGTTCTCTGTGCTACACCACGGTTACTGTGGTTTGTTTTTGTAATCTGGCGTTAAGTTGTTTGGGGGTGCTATCCCTAAATTCCATGTGCCTGCTTAAATACCCATGAACCTTCTTGCCACACTTTACCATTACACAAAGCTTTCATAATATGGTGGTAAATGTATTTACACCATGCACTCCCTGTTTGACTGGTAAGATCATGCATTAGCAGCAGCCACAAATAGGCTAAGGGCCTGATTATGAATTTGGCAGTCCAAATGCCTGAACGCCAGGCTGCGGTTGCCAGAAAACTACAGTGCTGGTGATCTTCAGACTGCCGTATTGCGAGTTTAACATTTTGTGGGCGATGAGGCAGCAGGAGATCTTGCAGCGGTGGTGATTTGTTTTCCATTGTATCGAGGCCTGTGTGAACATTTTGACTGCGGTTCGAGTCCCAGCCAGCCGGCAGACTGTTGGTTTACACCTTGAGAAAGCCCTGGCGCAATTCGCCAATAGGGGGCGAAACACGTGTCGGCTGTCGGGGTGCTGCTCGCAGCTGTGTCACAGAGATCAAGACTCAGCGTAGGATTCTTTCTGTCCGCCAGCCGCTGCTGTAAAGTGCGAGGAGAAGGAGTATTTTACCTTCAAAACACCGGAAAGGCTGCTGATACAGGGGACGGGACTGCGAGACCCAGGGTTCCGCACAGGAGCATCGTAGCGCACCTGGAGTCTCTTCCCACCCCCTGCTCCTCCCTGATTGCCTGGATTGCTCAAAACAGCTCGCAGCTGTGTCACAGAGATCAAGACTCAGCGTAGGATTCTTTCTGTTCGCCAGCCGCTGCTGTAAAGTGCGAGGTGAAGGAGTATTTTACCTTCAAAACACCGGAAAGGCTGCTGATACAGGGGACGGGACTGCGAGACCCAGGGTTCCGCGCAGGAGCATCGTAGCGCACCTGGAGTCTCTTCCCGCCCCCTGCTCCTCCCTGATTGCCTGGATTGCTCAAAACAGCTCGCAGCCCCCGCTTCGCGGGAGCTGCTCGCAGCTGTGTCTCAGAGATCAAGACTCAGCGTAGGATTCTTTCTATCCGCCAGCCGCTGCTGTAAAGTGCGAGGAGAAGGAGTATTTTACCTTCAAAACACCGGAAAGGCTGCTGATACAGGGGACGGGACTGCGAGACCCAGGATTCCGCGCAGGAGCATCGTAGCGCACCTGGAGTCTCTTCCCGCCCCCTGCTCCTCCCTGATTGCCTGGATTGCTCAAAACAGCTCGCAGCCCCCGCTTCGCGGGAGCTGCTCGCAGCTGTGTCTCAGAGATCAAGACTCAGCGTAGGATTCTTTCTGTCCGCCAGCCGCTGCTGTAAAGTGCGAGGAGAAGGAGTATTTTACCTTCAAAACACCGGAAAGGCTGCTGATACAGGGGACGGGACTGCGAGACCCAGGGTTCCGCGCAGGAGCATCGTAGCGCACCTGGAGTCTCTTCCCGCCCCCTACTCCTCCTACAAAAACGTGCAACAGACGCACAGCGGGACGCGTGTGTGGGACGCCGGACGAAGCCCGGACAAAGGGCGGACAGTCTTAGACAGTCCGAGACAGGCTGGGACTGGACTGGACACGCCACTCTGCCCCTGTTGAACCAGACCTACATGGTTGTAGTAAGACTGTTCATCTTTTACATTAACGTCCACTCTGGACATATTTGTATCTTTTTATTGTGTACCCTCTCATTTAACCTGACCGCTAAAGTCTGGGACTTAACATCAGTATAAATAATAATGCCAAAAAAGAATTTATGGTGGGGGGAAACACTATGGAAAATTACTTGGTACAAGTTGTGTCAAAGATTAATAACGAAAGGAGACAATCCTTAGGTCTTAGTCTTTCCCCCAAATTATCCCCCTTGAGTCCATCACCAGAATCACGGTGGATTGATATCCCTTCTCAGGTTGAGGGAAGTGTAATCTTAGATCCTGATACACTTGGAAATGGTACCTCAAACATGAGTATTCACATAACACAGGGACAAGACACAGCCCCGGTTAATGATTCGGATTCTCAGATAGTTGATCTTGAACAAGATCAAACTGTACAAGAGAGTGAGCAGACAAATAATGATGTTGACCCGCCTGCTCAAGCCCCACCTCTTAGAGCTATTAGAAAGTGTAGAAAAACACAACCACATCGTGGTGGAGCCAGTTCTGGGAGGAAGAGGGCTGCGTCACCAGTGAGAAGTAGGGAAAAAGGTAGGCGGAAAATAGAAGACGGTGCGGAGTCCAATGTGGATGATGAACTTATATCCAGGATAGCAGACTTAATTGACTCCAAATTCAAAGCTTTAATTAAACCAGTAGTGACCAAACTGGATAAGTTATCTGCAGATGTAAAGAAGTTAGGTGCAGATCAGAAAAAGATAACGGAAGAGGTGTCAACCATATCAGAAATAGTTAAAAATTTGGTTTTACCTGTAAAAGAGGCCTTTGGACTTCGTTCAGATGAAGGTACAACTTCTAACACCATACAGGCAAATCATACAGAACAGACCCCAACTACTGTGTCCAACCATTTATTGCCAAGGGAGATTCTTCCCACACACCCTCCTGATATAACCCTTCCAAGTGTAGAAGAAGATACGCTACACTTTATTGAAGATGCGGCACCTTTAGTGCTGGTATTAGCAAATGCTCCCCCACTAGCACCAGAGCAATCTGAATCCCCCACGGCGCTAACAAGTAAAGCCCTGCATTGGCTATCGGGTAATATGCGATTGGCTCCATGGGGGAAACAACAGCTAGCTGGAGATATTAAATCAGCCAGAAGGGTCCCATGGATAGGACAAAATTCCAAAAAATGTAAAGGTGACTGCATAATTTTAAATTTTGTAAACTCTGCGGTATTACCTAATATCCTTCCAAATATTTTACCGCCGCAACGCAGGAGAGGCACCATCATCCCTCTTACTTTGGAATTCTTTGGCAAAAAACAACGGAGCATGACATATCCTAAGCCTACTCATACCCATTTTAGGCCAATATGGCCAGAAACAACAAATGGATGGGGTTTTGACGCACCAACTAACAACTGGGGCTATAGTCGGGATAGATGGGATCGACCATCACGCCCACATCATATAGATCAACAATACCCAAACAATCTCAATAACTACTTTAATATTCCTATTTCTAACAGGTATGACGTTTTTTCTGCTGAGGGTGGGTTGGATGGGGTAGAATGACTATATGATACACTATGTAACACTGCCCCCAACGATCGCCTACCAGAGGATATAGGCTTAGGGAACGTTACCCAAGTCTTAGAATCGCAAGGTGGTAATGTTGCTGTACTGGGTCCTGAAAACCATCTAAATGATAATTCTGGCCTACATATTGATATAAATTTAGCTCTTCCCCCAGCTCACAGTATGGACAATTCTGGGACAGTTCAGGAATGCTATAGTACTGGCTTAATATCCACTAGCCTACCTGCGCGTGAGAAAATGGACATAATACATTGTGAATCTCAGAAATGTAAGGAGGGGCTATTATTATCGTGGAATATAGCTGGACTTCTGGACAAACTGAAAGACAAAGATTGGTTGTCTTTTGTCAAAAAATATCCCATAATATGCCTGCAAGAAACTTGGGTAGTGGGGAAAAATGTACATATCGAAGGATACCAGAGCTTTATAATTCCGGCAGCTCCATCTGCTAGTGGAAGAGCTAAAGGGGGTTTGGCAATCTTTGTTAACTTGTCGCTTATATGTCATAAAATTGAACATTATTCTGGTAATAATAATATCCAGATCTTAGAACTTAAGAGGGGTAAAACTAATTTTGTATTGATCAATTTCTACAATGCAGTGAATCAGTCTGGAGATTGTAACATAGAGTCTTTGCGTGATTTCTTGAGGGTAAATGATAGTTCTTTGCCACGCCTTAAGATACTAGTGGGTGATTTTAATACACATTTATGTGGGAACCCCAGCGTGAGACCTGTTGGACAAATGGGTTGCAATAGTATGGAAGGAATTCACTTTGACCACTCACGGAGGGGTACAGGCTTAAATGATCTAATGAATGAAAACAACTTTTTTACAGCGATGTCGACAGTATCTGATCAAACTGTATTTTTAACCCCTACCTTCAAAGGCCATGCTACAGGATCTTACATAGACCATATTCTTCTTTCGGCTGAATTTGCTAATATTATTGAGGATTTTTCGATCCTTTTAAGCATTTTTAGCGACCATAACCCTTTATGCATTACAATGGGTGTGAATATACTTGAAAAGCGCAATTCTCGAGAGGATTGCGGCCTTATAAAATGCATTAATGGTAAGCGTCGCCTAAAATGGTCAATGGTGGATTGCGATCAATTTTATACCTCTATCAATGATGTATGTAATCATGACCTGATGGTATGCACATCTCCTGTATCTGCACCATCACAAATCTTGACATCTTTTAAGGAGATTGCCAAGAAGGTGGAGTCATTTTTAACGATACCTATTAAGGGAAAAATCAACTCAACCAGTAACCCGAAATGGTTTGACAGTGATTGTTCGAAGGCTAGCCGTGAGCTTAAGAAAGCCCTAAAAATAAAACCAAGAGATCCACTGATCATCAGGGGTTTGCGGGCTGAATATAAGAAGTCACTTGCCACCCGCAAGCGAGCAGTCAAAAAAAGTGTATGGGAGTCACTGTTAGACCCTGAGACACTAAAAAATAGTGCGAAGTTCTGGGAGATTATCAATAAGCCTATATTCGACTGTCCTAGCACTTCAAATGTGGGCACTAATATCCCAGAGGAAGATTGGATAAACCACTTCAGTTCTATTTTTAAAATCAGCGAGTCGCAGGCAGCACATAGCCCAAATAAATCTAGAGAAATTTTATTATGCTTCTCAATTGATGAAATAATAAAGGGAATTAACGGTCTATCAAACAACAAGGCCCCAGGACCTGACGGTCTTCCGCCTGATCTTTTTAAATCTTGTATAGCATTATGGGCGCCGGTCCTTACAGCGGTACTTAATGCGGCTGTGTTATGCGGATGCCCACAATCATGGGGGGTATCTACAATTGTGCCCATTTTTAAGAAAGGAGACCGTAGCAGCCCTGCCTGCTATTGACCAATATCATTAATAAACTCCGTGGCTAAAGTTGTTGGAGGCGTCATTTTAAACAGGTTGGTCAGATGGTCAGAGGAAAACAATATAATATCTCCAATCCAATATGGTTTTAGGCCTGGACATTCCACTATTTCTCAATGTTTAAATCTGTATCTTATTATTGGGAAGTATACCAAGGCCCGAAGAGGAACGATTCACATGGCGTTTATGGACCTCTCCTCGGCTTTCGATTGCGTGAGTCGGGAGAGGCTCTGGGGCGCCATGGAAAAAATGGGTGTGGATAAAAACTTAGTTAATTTCTTAGAAGATATGCACTCTGATACTAAAGCGAACGTCAGATACACCCAAGACCTAAAAGTGACCAAAGACTTTGGAGTGTATCGGGGCGTTCGACAAGGGTGCATTTTGGCCCCGTTCCTTTTTAACCTCTACATTAATGACTTGGAAGAGCACCTTTTAAGTACTAACACAGATTACCCGTATATTGGCCGAAAAGGACTGCCGGTTCTACTATATGCGGACGACGCAGTCCTCTTATCTAGAACGGCCAACGGACTTCAAATCCTTTTAGATTCCTTCTACTCTTTCATGAAGTCAAGAGAATTAAGTATTAACAACACCAAATCCTACATAATGAAGGCTGGTCAAGGCTTTAAAAAATCAAATCGCTTAAATGTAAGTGGAGTAGAAATCCCTGTAACTCATACATTCTCCTACCTTGGGGTCCTCTTTGACAGTCAGTTAAATTGGGGACCCGTGATCCAAAAAAAGAAGGGAGATGTCACTAGGGTAATTGTGGCCATACTGGATTTCTCCAGAAAAATGGGAAATAGCCCAGTCGCCGCTCTACTCCAACTTTACAATGCCAAAAGTGTTACCACAGCATGTTATGGCAGCAAAATATGGGGATACGTTCCTCTGGAAGCCCTACAGATAGTTGAAAATACCTTTTTAAAACAGATTCTAAGGGTTCCCAGGGGTACAGCAAATTTTTCTGTGCATGAGGAATTGGGGGTTCCCTATGTATGTGATAAAATTGCAGCGAATCCCCTGTTGTGCTGGATGAACTGTTGGTTAAATGAAAATATTCCACTCACCAAGCTTATTCTAAGAGAAGCACTTACATGGGATAACAGGAAGGAGGTTCCCTGGCTAAAGTACTTACACAAGTGCTTTACTGACTTAGGCCGCCCTGAACTTTTCTTATTTCCGGAATCCATTACCAAAATGGATCTTATTACGGTCAAGAACGCTTTTATTGACTCTAGACAACAGGATAGGGAATCATGTGAACTAAAAAAAGAAAGTGTACGTAACCACATATTAATTAAAAGCACTTTGTTCATGGAACCCTACCTGACATGGCAAATGTCTAGTTATGATCGTTTCCTATTGACAAGGTTCAGGTTCAACTTGTTTCATTTTTTGCTGGCTGTTCCTAGGGGTTCTCATCGAGGACAAGTGTTGCCGGCTTGCGGCTGCGACGATACGTCTCCGCAAGACCTGGCACACTTCCTGTTTTTTTGTCCTTTTTATGTCATACCAAGGAAGCTATACTTGAAACCCTGTTTGAAAAAATTGAACTTTATACAATTTCGCCCTGCACAACATTTTCTCCAGCTGTTAAGTTGTGAATACACTCTGTATATATGTAGTTTTTTAAAACTGGCAGTTAAATTCAGAAATAGTATGGAAGGATAATAACACTAATACATGAACTGTTATTTATTTTTCTTCAAAGGAACTCTTTTTTTTACACGATTTGAATGTCTGATGTAGTACAGTGTTCTTATTCCTTATTATTATTTATAATTGAATTTTCTCTTTTCTCTTTTTAATGAATATGTGTGCTATTAATTGTAATGTAAATGCTTTTATGGTTGTCAATACGAACAACCGAATAAAGTTTATTGACTTGACTTGACTTGACTGCATATGTGTTGAATATACAGATAAGTATGATAAGTGGGGAGAAGTACCACCAACCAATTGCAGGAGTATGGCCCAAACCTTGGCAGTCCAGTTAATGGATATATGGTGCAAAATTGACTCGTCTGTATTTAGCTGCAAACAGGGTTGCAATCCTTGAGGTGAAGATGCTACTGTGAATGGACGACCTGAAGAAAGGGATCTACGTTGAACTCTGATGTAAAGAACAGTCAAATGTTCAGTACGCACCCCAAATCTTCAGTGTCTGCCGACTTGATGCTGACGGTCCTACTACAGTGGTCGGCTCATCAGAAAGTCAACTCGTAATATGGACAGCAGTGAAACTCCTCTGTACCACCCTTTGGCAGCTGCTTTTCCCTAACCCTGACCCAGGCAGCCTGCGGTTCGCTGGCGGTGTGAGCTGTTCAGCTGCGATCTTTCAAATAGCAATCTGCCCATCTCATAATACGGTACAAAAGGGGTTGGTGATGGACGGATTAAACCCAGATCAGTTGACTGGGGTGAGTGTTTGATTGGCTCAAACGCTCCGTCCATCATCCCCTTTTGTATCGCTTTCATCTCACAATAATAATAATAATAATAATAAATCATTTGTAGAGCGCCTGGCTACACAGAACTGTGTGTCCCCGCGCTAACTGCGGGATAACATACAGAAATCAAGAGGCAGCTATGGAAAAGAATCTCAGGAGAAGTTACATGTTGGGGAACAGAAGAGTTTTCAGTTTTCCCCGAAATCTCAGTTCAGATGGCCCAATCCGCAAGTGGAGCAGGAGCGCATTCCAGTGTTTGGAGGCTAAGTACCTGAAGAAACTGCCACCCATTCTGGCCCTGAAGATTCGAGGAAGTTTAAATAGCATCATGCCAGATGATCTTAGGTTCCGGGTAGGGCGATGTATTGTGAGGAGATTTTTTAAGTATTCAGGGCCTTTGTCCTGAGCGATGCGATGAGCATAGCAAAGGGTCTTAAATTTGATCCTCTCCCTAACCAGAAGCCAGTGAAGTTTGACCAGGGCAGTTTTTGCGGAAGCTCTACGTGAGAGTCCGAGCACAAGGCGTGCGGCAGCATTCTGCACACATTGCAGTTGATGTAAACCCTGGACAAGCAATGGACAGCAGAACTCACGGCGGTCGGACCGCAAGTACAGTGGTTCATGGCCCGCCAAACTCGTAATCACAACCTAAACCTGCTTCAAAGAAAGGACCTGAGAAAACCACGAATCATCAGTTATGTTAACGTGAATTTTTGTAACGTGATATTGAATGGTCTCCACAAAACAGGGACATCTCAATCTGGATGTACTTATTGGGGGTAAAACCTCTGAAGGGACATATTGTTACTGTCCCATGAGCTATATTCATTCAGCAGCTTTTCTTGCAAATTTCACAGTTTGAAACTATGGATAACATTTGACATTGTATTTCCCAGAGTACCAAAAATATGTTTTGACTCTTTCCTCTCCGCTTTGCCAGTACAAATTCCTCCAGGTAGTTTGGGCAGGTAAAATACCCCAGATCAATTCAAACTTTGCACCCGCATGGAATCCAAAATCTTTGCTCCATCTCAGATTCACAAGAAAATACCGAACAATGGGAAAACTGTTCCTATAAGTAAATCATACTCTATAACAGTTACATTGCAGAAGCATGCTAGTTCCTTTTTACAAGTGAACATGTATTTGCAAGAATCCTCTACGCTACACTAGTGCAATACTGTTACCTGCTGTGCCCTATCATGCCGTCAGTCATCACAACTACCACCACCACGCCAGTTTGCAAAGCGGCAGTTGAGTATGTCTCTCATAGATTCCAAAAGTCTTTTAATCATCAAATGTGTTTTTTGCCTTTAATATGTCTTCTCATAACAAGCACAATGTAGTGATCATTATTGTTTGAAGAATATGAGTTTCTTAGCCTCGGAAGCGAAAACACCTGCCCTGCAATATGATCTTAGCCCTTTATTGAAGTAAACACATATTAAGCGTGTACACTAACAGAAAGCAATTCCGTTTTTTTAAATATCACACTGGGTGATCATTATTAAGAGAAACTCAGAATTACAGGTAGGCTAGTAATGCAGGAAAACCCACACAATGGGAATTTCCCGGTCACCTTTCACCTAGTAACACCTGAAAAGTGCAAAGCAATTTGAGAATATCTGCAAAAATCTTTTCAGAAATGCAGATTTTCAGGGCTATTCTCCAAATCCATTACAAAAACCTTGAACCAGGAGGGAATGCCATACCTGGAAATTATCAATATGTCAGGAACTGTTATCAGATGCAGAAATTGTGGCCCAATTATCAGATCACTAATGATGGGCAAACATGCTGGATGCACACAACACTTGCTGATCCCATACTGGATAGCACCCTCAGGTCATTCATGTCAGTGTATGGCACAATATCAAGAAAAACAATATTGACATACTCAAATGTTGTCTCTAAGATATCAACAGCCAAAAAATCAGCCCTCACTAAAGACATAAATATCACAGAAAAATAAAACCAAATATTACAAGACATTAAAACTAAGGAAACATAGTAACAATGACTAAAACCAAAATATTAAGCGGTTGAAAACAATTCAAAATAAAACCAACAAATTTATTAAATTGCATACAAAAATAATTAAAAATAAATTTAATTTACACCAAAAATATACCATAAACATCAATTACAACCGCACAGTGCCACTCTGCTGGATTGCAACTCTACAACATGAGGTTTAAAGACTTTGAAGAAATACTAAACACTACTAACAAAGCAATTTTGCCAACAAATAGGAGCTGACAAAAAAGCTAAAGCTATTTTAAGATTACAAAATAAAAGTAGGCTACATATTTACTTCTGCAAACTACAGGTGCATTTAATACAAGACAAAAATGCAAAAATGAAAATAAAATGAAGGCATTGACACCAGAATACCTTAAAATACAAAATACATAACTTCTAAAGCAAATAGTCTTACTAAAGAACGAAGCTATCATTTAAAGTAAAAAGTGCAGTTGGATATAATTATAAAATAAATTCAAATTAACAAACTTGGGGGCATAGTACCAAGCAATAGCGATAATTATCGGTATTGCTTGGTTAGCGTGAAAAAAGTATCGCCGAACTGCGGTGATTTTTATCACAGATAAACCTTGGTATTACCAAGTTTTATCGCAAATGCGATAAAAATCGGCCGGAATGCATGAATATCGCTGAAAAGTCCGCGATATTCATGCATTAGCGAGCTAATGCTCTTAGCCATGTTATCCACCTCCCATTGGATAACATGGCTAAGAACTGCTCAGGGCAGGTGTTAGCTTTTGGAGATATTCGCGCTTAGTGCGAATATCTCCAAAAGTTGGTAATAGGAGATAGCGATGTTAGCGACTGTTTCCAGTCGCTAACATCTTGGTACGCCCACTTTGCATGTCATTAGTGATAAATATCACTGACATGCAAAGTGGGGCCCAAGATGGTCGCTATCTCCTACTAGCTGTCGCTAACTGGTGTTAGCGACAGCTAGGTAATAGGGAGATCATTTAAAAGCCAAAAAAGCGGAGATAAACTCCCTTCATAGTATGCCCCTTGATTTGAAAAATTGCATTAAAAAATAAGCCAAAACGACAATCACATTCTTTCCTGCCAACAGATTCAACAAATACAAATTGTGCCAAAAACTACAAACAGTAAGGCAAAACTACTCCCCCCAAAAAAAGTTAAGACAACACCACTAACATAAGAAAAAAACAGCTATGCAACAATTTTAAATACATATAATAATATGTATTCTATTTAAATAATCAATAGATATTTCCTATTCATAGATAAAATGTCACAAATTACAAAATAAATCGAATCACAAAAAAGAAGCTGTTTTTAAATTATAGAGGATGTCTATACTGTAAGGAGGCATTTGGGGTTATACTTATCATTCCCGCATGTTCGTTTTCAGATTCAATCAGGAGACGAACTTGTTACACTTAAAGGGATAGAAGATTACGATACCGTTCTCTGCGTTTGGGGTAAGAAGGAGACTCCGGTCCCTTTGATTATATACATTACCTTAACAAACATGAATCACACATAACGCAAATATATTATTTTTTAACAGCGATATATCCCCATCCAAGATGTAATGATTACTGGCATACCGTCTGGATTTAACATTTGAGAGACGGTGTGTAGATATTTTCCCACGATCGAGACTCGAGCACAATTGAGTTTCTAGTAATGGGTAGGTGAATCATGAGTGTTTTTTCAATTACAGAGTGGGACAACTGTGTTGAAGAGAGTAATTGGAAAGGGGCGACCATTCGGTCCCCCCGAACGTATGGTGGAGTACCCCGATCTCCCCGGGAAACCATTTTGGGCGGGAGGCGTGTCCCGGCTGGTATGCCCGAAGCGGCGTAGCTGGGGCGCGCCTTTTCCCACCCAAGAGGGGGTTGTCCTAGACAGCGACACCGCCAGCCACGCCCGGGAGGCGGATTGGAGGAGGGTCTACGCCCGCCCGAATAAGGATAAAAGGAGCGACAAGCCAAGGAAGCATCCTCTTGTTCCTGTGCTCTGAAGCTGCACCTCCTCGTTGCACGTGAGCTCGAGACGGAACGAAGAGCCAAGTTTGAAATTTGTAATTTCTCTTTTTTCTCTTTTAGCGCTAGAAGCCTTGTCCAGGACCTTTCATCTATCGTGAGCAAGATGCCGGGCAAAAGGGTCGCAAAGAAGGTTAGCACCGAGCAAATGCTCCGTATGCTGGTGAAAGACATGGCGGAGATGAAGAGGAAAATGGCGACCAGGGACGGTACGGGACGGCCTAAAAGAATCATCGGGCCAGCATTGCCAGGGGTGGTCCCTGCCGGGAGAGGAAAGAGGGCCAGGAACAGGGCAAATGACGAGGTTCCAGTTCCGGAGGCTCCCCCGGCGAGCCCTCCTAGACCGGTAGAGGCTCCCGTGCCGATTCCCGACGCAGGGCATCCGATCCCTGTCGTAGTTACCCCTGTGAACGAAGGGGATATGCCACGGGAGTTGGCCGCCCAGCTGGCGGCATGGTTGGGCAGAAACAACGAGGGTTCTGTTGCTCCGGGGGACACGGCCGAGGAGGCCAAACGAATAATGAGGCAGTTGCGGCAATCCCGAGATGCCGCAAAAGCACCTTGTCCTTTTGTTTCCCCGCAGGCTCCCGTGGGTCAACCAGGATCGGGCGTTGGTACGGCGGGGTCTACAGTTACGACGGCAGGTTCAGGTAAGCAGCCATTGCCGATGGTGAGGGAAGGATCGGTACCTTCAAGGAGGGAAAAAATTGTTCAGCATATCCCGATCGAGGTGAAAGAGAGGATATGGGCAGACAAATATGTGAACATGTTTTCCTTGTTGACCGATCACTACGAGATCGAGCATGTAAAAAATCAAAAAGAGTTTTTACATCCAAGTGTATGGCGAGCCAGGATGGCCGGTTTTAGAGTCGATGAATCCATAGGCAATTGGGGCAGAGCTTTCGGAATGTTCATTGCAATTATGAGGGAACGTAGGCCCGAATTGTTGGGGGAATTGGCCGTGTACCAGACACGTGTCATGGAATTTTATGAAACTTATGGAGGGAATCAATGGTTTTCTTACGATAATATATTTCGTAAATCCAAGGAGCATGATTCATCCCTGACGTGGGATTGTTTTGACTCCATTTCATGGCAAAAAATGGAAAAGCCAGGCGTGGGGAAGTCACCATCGTTGGGGGGTGATGTAGTTGAGTATTCCCGCCATTCGTCAGGGGCGCCCTTTCGGGCAGGTTCAAGTAATGACCGGAACTCAAAAAATAGTGGCAGCTCAGGGAAAAAAGGGGGTCTGTTGGGGCTTTAACAGAGGGAAATGTACTAGGCCACAGGGTTCTTGTAAGTTCAGGCACAAATGTTCGGGGTGTGGGCAGTCCTCCCATCCTGAGAATATGTGCAGAGCCAAAGCTAGTGATACGGGGAGTAGAGGAAGCACCAAACAGGTCTGAAATTGTCCAAGGGGTGCCCCTACCTACCCCGGTTGATATCATGGCAATGATCCCTTGGCTAAATGAATACCCAGATCATATCTCCGCTGGGGTGTTGTGAGATGGTTTCTCATATGGTTTCCGCATCCCGGCGGGGGATTTTCAGGGTGAAGCACAATGTAAGAATCAACTATCGGTGCAGCAGAATGCGGCGGTGGTACAAGCAAAGATTGGTAAAGAGGTGGCCCGAGGTCAGGTTGCGGGACCATATGACAACCCGCCAGTTGCTAATTTTGTTTGTTCACCCCTAGGTGTAGTCCCCAAAAAAGATCCGGGGGAATTCAGGTTGATACATAATTTGTCAGCTCCAAGGGGTCTTTCGGTGAACGATGCGATTGACCCGGGAGTTTGTTCGGTGCGGTACGCATCTTTCGATGAGGCCGTCGCCATTTTGAATCGCCTAGGGCCCGGAGCGCTGATGGCTAAATCAGATATCGAGTCAGCGTTCCGGTTGCTCCCGGTACACCCAGATGATCATCGTCTCCTTGGTTTCATGTTTCAGGGTCGCTATTACATGGATAAATGTATGCCAATGGGTTGCTCCATCTCTTGTGCGTATTTTGAGAGATTCAGTTGTTTTTTGCAATGGGCTTTCACAAAAACAACAGGGTTTACACATGTGATGCATTATCTTGATGATTTTCTATTCCTGGGGGCAGCCGGGGACATAGAGTGTGCACAAGCTTTGAATGATTTTTGTGATCTCATGAGACGCTTTGGCATGCCATTGGCACCCGGTAAGACAGTGGGGCCGTCTACTTCGCTCGAGTTTCTTGGAATAGAGCTCGATTCCGAAGAGGGGTGCTTCCGCTTGCCTAAGGAAAAGGTGACGAAATTTAAGGCATCGCTTGAAACATGTATTAGCGAGATGAAAGTAAGATTGCATCAGTTGCAGCGGGTTGTGGGTCAACTAAATTTTGCCCTGAGAGTAATGCCAATGGCGCGCCCATTTTCCCGCTCTATTGCTCAGGCCATGGTTGGCCTTAAGGAAGGCCACCACCGCACAAGGCTCTCGGCGGAGGTTCGCCAGGACATGCGCATATGGTTGGCATTCCTGGCGGATTTCAACGGTCGAGTTGTGTGGAGCAAACCCGCGGTTTCCTCTGAGGAGCTGGGGTTGTGGACGGACTCGGTAGGGAGTGTGGGATTTGGCGCAATTTTTGGTAATCATTGGTCAGCACAAACCTGGCCGGCATGGTGGCACGAGAATGGACTCACAGGTAACATTGGGTTTCTCGAGCTGTTCCCTATTCTGGTGGACCTGACAACATGGCCTGAGGGGTTTCGTGACCGCTCTGTGGTGTTCTGGTCGGATAATATGACCGTTGTTGAGTGTATCAATAGTCAGGCTGCCCGCTGCAGATGGATCTTGAGATTGCTGAAGGAAATTGTGCTGCTGTGTATGAGGCTAAATGTCCACTTTAGGGCAAGACATGTGCCAGGGGTGTTAAATCAGGCAGCTGACGCGCTTTCTCGTTCCCGTATGCGGGCCTTCTGGGGTTTCCTACCCTCAGCGGACCCGGTGGCGGCACCATTCCCCGAAGCTCTCTGGTCTCTCGGTGCCCCGGACTACAAGACCTCGTGGGAGAGAGTTTAGCGCCCAGGACAAGGAAGGCATACGAAGGGGCGTTCCGTTCCTATTGGTCCTTTTTGGGTTCTGCTGGGGGGGAGCTTTGGGGCCAAGAGGAGTATGTCCTGAAGTTTCTGTTGTCCTTACATCAGGCAGGCAAATCAGTGGCCACGGCACAGAGGCACCGGGCCGCCATTTCTTTCATGGCACGGGACCATGGTATCCAGGACCCCACAGCGTCTTTTGTGGTACAGAAGGCGCTGCGAGGATGGCAACGCCTTGAGGGTCGCAGAGTAGACGAAAGGCACCCGATAGGTCTGGAAAGGTTGGCCCTGTTAATGTCCGTACTCCCTGCAACTTGTTCGTCTCAATCAGAGACAGTACTATTTCGAGCCGCTTTTTCTTTAGCATTCCATGGGGCTATGCGGGGAAGCGAGCTGGTAGCACGGAACAAGCAGGATACGGGTGGGGGGCTGTGCCGAGAGCACATCCAAATTAGGGGGCAAACAATGGTAGTCTCGTTTGCCAGGTCCAAGACCGATCAGGGAGCGATCGGGGACTGTGTAGTAGTCCAGCGGATTCCCGGATCTCCCATGTGCCCGGTGGCATGCGTTGAGGAATATTTGGCGCAGAGGGCGGCAGCATGGGGGGGAAGCTTACTGAGGCACGCCGACGCCACCTCACTGATGAGGTTTCAGTTCCAACGGGTGCTTGCGATGGCAATTGCAGCCGCAGGCTTGAACCCGTGCGAGTTTGGGACCCATTCCTTCCGGATAGGGGCTGCTACTGAGGCCACAGCCAGGGGTCTGAGTGTCGAAAAAGTAAAACAGTTGGGGCGTTGGTCCTCGAATTGCTATAAACAGTACGTGCGGTTGCACATGTTGTGAAGCCAATGTCATGCACTCACGCTTCTTGTTTTTTGTTTGGTTTACAGTTTCGCAAGCTTACGAGGCGGGGCAGACTGTGCAGTTGACCCGACACCTGGGGACCAGCGGTCAGAGAACACCGGCTGAGGAAAGAGTGGTGTGGGTCGTGGGACACTCATACGTGAGGCGTGCCGCAGATGTATTCAAAGCAGGTGACATGATTCACATGGCTGGGGAATACGGGTACAGGGTGACCTTCTACGGAAGGGGCGGGCTCTGTATTGACCAGTTTCAGAAGTTTATGGAGGGTTTGTTAGGGCGGACGAGGTCACCGCCATCTATAATCATAGTGCATCTTGGGGGCAATGATTTGGTGACCATTGGTCGACGAGTACTTCTCGAGGTGATATTATCCACTGTAAGTTGGTTGGCAAGAAGGGTCCCGGGGTGCACAATTGCATGGTCCCACATGATCCCACGGAAGGTGTGGCGGGGGGCTAATTCTGTGTCTGCTTTAAATCATTCTGTGAAGAAAGTGAATAACAAACTTGGTAGATTGTTTCGTACAAATACATTGCGTTCTATTCCGCATGGGTGTATTAGGGGGGATGAGATGTATCTAGAGGACGGGGTCCATTTGTCCCGGGTGGGTAATGCTTTACTCATAGGAGACTTCATAGCTTGGTTGAGGAATCTGTAGCCATGACCTTTAAGTAGGAGTTTTGTGGGGGGTCCGGATAGCCGGTCAACTATCCGTGCCTGTGGCGGTAAGGTCATGATCGGTGAGCAGTAATTGGAAGATCCCTAGAGGTTTGGGCGTCACCCATTATGAATGGGAGCGCCCGGGGAGAGGCGGCCATTGGCCCCTCAAACGGGAGGCGGTCCCCTCTAAGGATGGGGACGCTGAAAGGGAAGGCGGCCATAGGCCCCTCCCTGGGGAGGAGGGGCTACGGACCCCTCCTCGGAATTTCCCGGGGCCCGGACATCTGCGACGGCAGATGTGGTAAGTTGTGTGGGGTGGGAGGGGGGTCTACGCTACCTTCTAGACACCTCACACGAGTCCTCGGACGACCACTAAGATGGCGTCGAGTTAACAGGGGGCCCCCGCTAAGACAAGGGAAATTGGAAGTAGGCACAGAGGTACAGTCCGCTGTGCGACCGCCCCTCACAAGTGAGGGGGGAATTGGTATTGGGGATCTGACACCGGTTACGACCTTGCCGTTGGCCCGTAACGTTAGGATGTACAATTTCAATGTTCAGAAATGCATTTGCAGGATGTTTAGTATCGGCTAGGAGAACCTTTGTATTAGAGATGTGTTAAGGTCAGCCAAGAACATCGTAATGTGTAAATGAAATTGTACATGATATGAAAACTGTTATTTTAATGTTTTAATTTTGTTTTCATATTTTAATAAATACGGCCGGGAGGGTAACTCCCTCCCGCCTTCCAAAAGTTCAGAACCGTTTCCGTCTTCCCATCCTTGGGGATTTGTGTTGAGAGGGGGTGGCGGGTATCTCAGCCATATGGAAAGGGGCGACCATTCGGTCCCCCCGAACGTATGGTGGAGTACCCCGATCTCCCCGGGAAACCATTTTGGGCGGGAGGCGTGTCCCGGCTGGTATGCCCGAAGCGGCGTAGCTGGGGCGCGCCTTTTCCCGCCCAAGAGGGGGTTGTCCTAGACACCGACACCGCCAGCCACGCCCGGGAGGCGGATTGGAGGAGGGTTTACGCCCGCCCGAATAAGGATAAAAGGAGCGACAAGCCAAAGAAGCATCCTCTTGTTCCTGTGCTCTGAAGCTGCACCTCCTCGTTGCACGTGAGCTCGAGACGGAACGAAGAGCCAAGTTTGACCCACCCACCAGCCCCTGTTGACAGCGATTTGTTTGAATAAAGTTGAATGACGTGATATGGTTTCTCTTACAGGTTGTTTTTGAATAAAGTTGGTAATGTGTTATGTAATAAAGTGATAATTCTCGTTTCAACATGTTTTCTCAGCAGAAATGGTTGCAATTGAATTAAACAATGATGCTCAATAGAGTTTATGCTTTGTTGCTTAAATGTGATTGTTCTTCCTTTTCGTTAGCTTAGATTAAATTGTCGTATTTATTTTGGTCGGGCGGTAAGGTCATGATCGGTGAGCAGTAATTGGAAGATCCCTAGAGGTTTGGGCGTCACCCATTATGGATGGGAGCGCCCGGGGGGAGGCAGCCATTGGCCCCTCAAACGGGAGGCGGTCCCCTCTAAGGATGGGGACGCCGAAAGGGAAGGCGGCCATAGGCCCCTCCCTGGGGAGGAGGGGCTACCGACCCCTCCTCGGAATTTCCCGGGGCCCGGACATCTGCGACGGCAGATGTGGTAAGTTGTGTGGGGTGGGAGGGGGGTCTACGCTACCTTCTAGACACCTCACACGAGTCCTCGGACGACCAGTAAGATGGCGTCGAGTTAACAGGGGGCCCCCGCTAAGACAAGGGAAATTGGAAGTAGGCACAGAGGTACAGTCCACTGTGCGACCGCCCCTCGCAAGTGAGGGGGGAATTGGTATTGGGGATCTGACACCGGTTACGACCTTGCCGTTGGCCCGTAACGTTAGGATGTACAATTTCAATGTTCAGAAATGCATTTGCAGGATGTTTAGTATCGGCTAGGAGAACCTTTGTATTAGAGATGTGTTAAGGTCAGCCAAGAACATCGTAATGTGTAAATGAAATTGTACATGATATGAAAACTGTTATTTTAATGTTTTAATTTTGTTTTCATATTTTAATAAATACGGCCGGGAGGGTAACTCCCTCCCGCCTTCCAAAAGTTCAGAACCGTTTCCGTCTTCCCATCCTTGGGGATTTGTGTTGAGAGGGGGTGGCGGGTATCTCAGCCATATGAATTTAACATCGCGTTGAAGATCGGACGGTACACACACACTTTATTTCGGTTTTCAGCATGCACACTTCATCTTTGTTCTTAGCAAGCGAGCCTTTAATACACCAGCATTATCACACATGGGCTTTAATGATTCTCACTCCTCTACTCTTTTTCACAGGCACAAACCTAATATACATTTACTGTCACTGTCGCTGACATAGACGGATGGCTGATATGGGTACTATGAACATTGATACAGCTCTTTTTTTCAAATATCACTGACTTTGCACTTTTGTTAAAAATCACACGTCCAGAGGGTTCTATAACTGGATATTGGGATAATGCAAACCACACCCTGAGATTGCCAAGAGTGTGATTTTAGAACCTGTAATTGTTTCTTTGACATGTTTTGAGATATATGCAAAATTGAATATTATATACATTTTGTTGTAGATTCGCTACCTGAACCTCCCTGAAGATTGTGAGTTTTGAATCTAGAACTATTGCTCTTTGAGAACCTTATTATACCCCTGAAGAAGGGTCGTGAGAGACCCGAAATTCATTGGGTTATTTTGAGATTGTTTCTTCTTTTTCTTCTTTTTTAAAAATCACAATTCATTTATATATATGCATAACTACTTGATGTATTGATGAACTCTATTGAATATATGACACGAGGTCGTTCTTCGAATGTTATGTTTAATGATTGAAACATTTTTTGAAGAGTTATTTGCGCTTATCAAATAAACAAAGGATTTATTGGAAATCAGAATTATATAGATTGAGGTTTCATTACCTATAGCAGAGGACTCAGTTCAACATATGTCCTAGGGGGGGGTGGTACCCTCTCCCCATGCACCGCATGCATACAAATTGATTACCACTTCAGATATTGAGACTACATAAGTTTAGTCGAGGTGTGCAGACCCACCCACAACATTTATACTGTAAGGAGAGCATCATCAGTGAAAAAGCCAACTGGGAATGCACAACATAATATCATAACTCAGGCTATTACAAGGCTACTATTACAATGAATTAGTAGAAAGTAATGGGAACATAGCCATCACGCTAACATTAGAGTAAAAGAAACAAGAACATATTTTACAATACTTGAAAGAGGCCACTTTGAGATTACAAGAGCCAGTAGGAACAACAGTTAAAAATATTATGTCAAATGTTCCTAAACATATGGCAGGCTAACTCACAGGCAGAGAGGGAACGACCAGTGGCTCCTGAAAGTAAGAAGAACCAGACATACCCCAGCACTTACTAAAGACACAAAAATGTAGAAACTATTTTATTACATGACTGTTACAATAGTGATAAAAGAATTATAATTTATGGTCCTTACAAAAATGTGTTAATCTTAACACAATATAACAGATGGATGATGGATAGCACTTTTAACTTGTGCCTCACACCATTCAGTCAAATGTACACAATACATGGTCAATATCAAAATGGAAACATCCCATTAGTGTATGCACAAACAAACTAAGTGCAAAGTACAATAATATACTAACACATAATAAAATGAGGACTAACACCTCTAATTCTCAAATAAACATCATAGATATTGTTATGAGCCCCAATGTACCCCAATTTAGGCCTAGGTAGCTGCAAGACATTTTACCTACATTCGTCCTACCTTGCTCTACATAACGGCTCTGGCGCTAAATAAATGTTGTGCGGTTTTCTTTGAAAACTAGCCTCATTTATTATACATAAGGATTCCTACTATCACGCAACAGGATTACCATCTTTTTATTTATTTATTTATTTACAGGCTTGTATAGCGCTGGCGTCGACTCCCATAGGAGTATCTCCGCGCTTTGACATCTGCCACATTGAGTTCAGGAGAACGTTAGCTGTCTAGAAACTGAAAAGGAGTGTTTTTAACATTTTCCTGAAAGGAAGGTATTCCGTACATAGCCTCAGGGTGTTAGGAAGACTGTTCCAGAGGAACGGGCCCGCTATTGAAAGGGCTTTGCTACCCTGTCTTGCCTTCTTGGCTCTAGGTACTTCTAGAAGGCCTTGTTCGCTCGAACGAAGGGAGCGGGAGTGTTTGTAGGGGACAAATTTGGTTGCCAGATATGCAGGTCCCATACCATTAAGACTTTTATGTATGGTACAGCATACCTTAAATTTGGCCCTCTGTCTGACAGGTAGCCAATGGAGTTTTTCCAGTAGGGGCTTTGAAGGTGAACGGGGGGGCGCCGTGTTCTGGACTACCTGCAGTCTTGTCATGACTCCCTCGTTGGCAGATAGCAGCAGGCCGTTACAATAGTCTAGACGACTCATGACTAGAGCTTGTACCAGCGTCCTTCTACTGGCATCTGGCAGGAGGGGGAAGATTTTACGTAGCATGCCAATTATGTGGAAGCAGGATCCCACCACCTGGTTGGCATGTAGCTTGAGGGTAAGTTCCTGGTCCAATCGGACCCCCAGATTCTTAACAGTTGGTTTAGGCTCCGGTACTGGGCCAAGGTCTTGTGGCCACCAGTCCGGAGTCCAGAGTCGTCTTACCTCACCAAACAACATGACTTCCGTCTTTCCAACGTTGCATTGTAAAAAGTTGGAAGACATCCAGTGTGCCACTGCTTTCATCCCCAGGGAGAAAGAGTTCTTAACCTCGGGAGTCAAGGTTTTAAAAGGAAAGAGGAGTTGAGTATTATCCGCATAGGATATTAGAACAAATCCATATGCTCTCAGGATGTTAGCCAGGGGTGCCACATATATGTTGAAAAGAGTTGGGCTCAGGCATGAGCCCTGTGGCACCCTCTTGGAGATCTCAACTTCCTCTGAACGGAAACTGCCCATGGTTACTTGCTGGGTCCGATTGGTTAGATTGGTTAGTAAATGTAAAATAACTGTACAAAAGTCACTGCTATTGTCATCCTTAGACAACAAGCCCAAAGCACCATTACGCCTCTAGGTAGAATGCCTGAGGGCACATTTTGGGTATATAAGTATCACATCTTAGCTGGGCAAACCAGAGGCGAAGCTTCCATGCTGACATATATACATCCCCCAATCGCCATCACAACATCCCTTTCAGTGACGATGTCATGGCAATAGGGGCCTTGCTTATATACCAGGCAGTGTTAAGCCACTTAACGTGGCTTAACGCTACTTTGTAAATAAGGCACCCTTTCATGCTGTATTTAGCGTGAAAGAGGAGAGCAATGGGTGTTGCGGTGAACGTTCCACCACAACACCCATTGATTTTGATTCTTCCCCTATTTACAAGGGCAGCGTAAATAGGAGGCAGAGCCTAAATTAAGACCTGGGAAAACCTGGTCTTAAAAAGGCAAACCGAGGAGAAATGCTTTATTTCTCCATCGTTTTTGTTGTCCCCATGTGTGCTGCCTTGTGCAGCACACATAGAAACAGCAAATTGCCCATGATTGTTTATGTGCAGGAAGGTCCCCCTTCCTGCACATTAACAATCATAAAAAAAATGGTTTGCAACTTCTATATGTGTTTCATTAAGATGCACACATAGAAGTTACACAACAGCATTTAACGATTGTTTATGTACAGGAAGGGGGACCTTCCTGCACATAAACAATAATTTCCCCTATTGCAGACACTGTTGCAAGATGGTGCAAGGGTGGCTGCATTGGCGCTAGGCAGCTGAACTCAGTGCCATTACTAGGGGAAATTCAGGGGGGCTCCGCATTCTTGTGAATACAGCACATCCGTGTTTTCAGAATAGAGAATGTTTGCTTAATGCCATTCTTCTCCATTCTGCTGTAAATATGGCCCTGAGATTGCTGCACGAAGAAACTCCAGCACACAGTGGTCTGACAGCCCTTGGGGGTGCTCAACTCGAGACCAAGACGAGGTCCTTCATTCTCTCTCATCAGGTAATGGGGTTGTTGTCTCTTTCTTAGGGATACTTGGCTGTACACCTACATACATGCTAGATATATTTATGTACACTTAGATAGGGTTAGCATCTTAGGAGTGCACATGATTACTGCCATGGATCTATATGCCTGCATATATTCACCGTTTTAGCACCATGGTAGAATTACTCTCTTTTTTTTATTTGAGAATTCATTACTGGTACTAAATAACAAAAGAGAGAAAACAACCATTTCATACATTATTCCATACACTATTCCATCTAACAAAGCTAAAAGCAGATACAATAGATACAATAAATAGACATTATATAGAAGGGCATGCTTCCGTCTTCAATAAGACCATTACAGTTCCTAAAATACCTTATACACATTAAAAAAATTCAAAAATATACTAGCCTATATTTACAATCGTGAATCTCTCCAAGGGTGCACAGATTTTTAACCCAAATTCCCGTGTTTTCCTGCCCTTTAGTGCATAGAGTGTGGACTCGATATTATGGATACCCAAGAGTCTGGTCAACCACATTTGGAATGATGGGGCCATTTCGTCCTTCCATGTTGCTGATATGAGGATACGCAGTACTTCCATTGATACAAAAAACGAACGCTTCGATCTCTTTATTTACACCCAGCTTAGTATCGCTTCCGAACATCATTAAGCTTAGGGATAGGCAGATCTTAAGGCCTAGCAGCCCCTCCCAAAATGTCTCGATCCCCCCTTTTATAATACTTAATTTCTCGCAATAATGGAACATATGCAACAGATCCGCCGGGCCTTTCAGACATCTAGGGCATTTATTATCTTCCCTTTTACCCCAGTCAAAAAGTTTAGAGGGTGTATAATAAAGGTTGAATAACGTTTTAAAATGTTGTGCCTTCAAATTAGAGGAACGCAAAATCCCTTTATCTAATTGTAACGCTCTATCTAGATCCACATCTGGATCAGCCAGTTTTATGGCCCAGGAGGCTTCCTTTTTTTCCATATCATCCTGGATCCCAAATAATAAAGCCTTATAGATAGTTTTAATTCTACACCCTCCTTTAGACAGATACTCCAAAGCGTTGCAGCGGTTACCAGGGAAAATACGGGGTCTTATAGATTTTAGTATTTGCATAACCTGGAGATGTTTGATACTTTGACTGCTAGATATCCCATATTTCTGCTGGATCGCCCCGAAGCTCATCACATCCCCCCTCCATTATATCCCCTACTGTCCGAATACCCAGCTGTTCCCAATATTTCCATGTCCCATCAATGCTTAGGTTTGGGAAAAACCCTGACTTCCAGAGAGGCGTATATAGATTAATCTTTGGAATCAATAGCATCTTCTGTACTTTTTTCCACACCTCCCAAGCACTGTCCACTAACTTATATCTTATTTTCCTAAAATACCTACAACCTGTTTTCCTTAATAATGCCCCATGGCCTCCCTCCACATTAATAACTCATGTATAGAGGGGATATTTTGATCGCTATGTGGAGTGTATTGGGCAGAGGATTGACTTGAAGAGGGATCAAATAAAATTGCCATTTGCGTTAATAAGCATGCCCAGTGATAATTATGCCCAAACCACCTAAATCCTGTGAAAGACTTTAATGAAACTTCTTATTTGGTGGATGCACTGTGTAGATTGAGTTTTCAGACATCCTGTGGTTTTCTGTGTGACTGTCAAGAGTTGTTGGCATATATACCATACCTCCCTTGTTTTTTTTTAAAATCGCTATGGTATTGAACGTAGTGCAGTAAGACACCCCTGAAAAAACGATAGTACATAGGGTAGTGCAACAGTGATCACTGACATGAGACTGTTCTGTTGCAAGGCATACTGACAGTATTTGCACCCATAAGACAGGGTTTTGTTGTTTTTGATCCACGGAGATTACTGCCAGGTCATCAGCGTAAGCTAATATCTTGGTCTCAAAGCTATTAATTATGACCGGCTTAATCTCCCCATTACCTAGGATCTGCCCAATTAATGGATCTATAAACATGGCAAACAGAATGGGTGAACAAGGGCACCCATGATGTGTCCCTCTTGTTATATTGATCTTACCGGAACTTTCACCCATCACTGCACTTTAGCAACCGGATTGGAGTACATAGCTTTAATGGCAGTCAGGATTCTTGGACCAAACCCTCTCCCTACAAGTATCCCCCACAAGTAGCCCCATCTATCGCGGTCAAAGGCTTTTTCAGTGTCGAGGACGATCATGGTCATCTCCCCCCCGGCAGCATGGGCCTCGAACAAGGATATAGCTCATCGTATATGATCTGTTGTACCACGCCCTGGGATAAAACCATGCTGCCAGGGGGAGACCAGACCGCCAATAACCCTCCCCAAACACTTTGCCAGGATCTAAGCATAAATTTTATTATCCCCGTTTATCAGTGATATCGGCCTGTAGGACCCGGGATTTTTATTTAGGCTTCCCTTTCTTGTGGAATACCACTATGTTTGTATCCTTCCATGTCCCCGGTATTATACCAGTGACTACTATGCCATTGAATAAGTCCAATAACAGTGCCACCACCTCACTAGAGATACTCTTATAAACCTCCAATGGGATGCTGTCCGGCCCCGCTGCCTGGCCAGCAGCTAGCTCTTGTAATGCCTCTAGCACCTCATTGACCGTTACATCTCTCTCCAATATTTCCCTCTCCAGCTCCCCTAATTTAGGTTCTTCATCCGGATATTCTCCCTGTGGATTCTCCCCATCCATCTCTTCCTGGTACAGTGTTTGATAAAACATTTTAAACACCTCTAAAATCTCATGTGATTCTACGAACTCCTGATCATTCTCCTGGATACTCAGTATTATATTTTTGGTGGTACCCTGTCTGATTCGAAGTGCCAACGCTTTGCCCGCCTGTTCCCCTGGTTCATACATTTGGCTTTATAGGCTTGATATTCAGAGGCAGTTTTTACGGCCCTTTGTTTATGTATCTCTGCTTTAGCAGAGCTAATTCTCATATGGCTTATTTTCCCATCTTTCCCTTGTAGGGTATCTCGGCCATGTTGTTCTTCTGCTTCTACCAATTTAGTGAATAGCCTGTTCTTATCTACCCTCGCTTTTTTCCTAATCCGAGCAACATAGCTAATTGTTTCCCCCCTAAGTGCTGCTTTGAATGTATACCAAACACTATTTCGGGATGGGCTATAGCGATTAGAGTCAAAGAATTCCTTAGTCCATTTCCTCAGATGTTCAACCTATGTACTGTCTACCAATAGTTTCCTATCGGAAGTCCAGACCCTTTGTTTTCTTGGTGACTTTAGAAAATCGTAGCTCAGATAAAGGGGGCTATGGTCTGGTGGTACCCTGTCTGATTCGAAGTGCCAACGCTTTGCCCGCCTGTTCCCCTGGTTCATACATTTTGCCTTTATAGGCTTGATATTTGGAGGCAGTTTTTACGGCCATTTGTTTATGTATTTCTGCTTTAGCAGAGCTAATTCTCATCTGGCTTATTTTCCCATCTTTCCCTTGTTGGGTATCTCGGCCATGTTGTTCTTCTGCTTCTACCAATTTAGTGAATAGCCTGTTCTTATCTACCTTCGCTTTTTTCCTAATCCGAGCAGCATAGCTAATTGTTTCCCCCCTAAGTGCTGCTTTGAATGTATACCAAACACTATTTCGGGATGGGCTATAGCGATTAGAGTCAAAGAATTCCTTAGTCCATTTCCTCAGATGTTCAACGTATGTACTGTCTACCAATAGTTTCCTATCAAAAGTCCAGACCCTTTGTTTTCTTGGTGACTTTAGAAAATCGTAGCTCAGATAAAGGGGGCTATGGTCTGATAGGACCTTCGGTAGCTTCCTGATGCTAACTCTACTCATTTCCGCAGATGAGATCAGAAAATAATCTAATTTCGTATATTTTTGATACGGACAAGAGAAATAGGTGTACCCTGGGTTTCTGGGCTCCTTATTTCCCCATACATCAGCAAGACCATGGGACTACATCATAGAACTCAGGGCCCGAAAAACCCTTGGCTTCCGGCCTACATACAGGTTCTTATTAATAAGATCGGCAGATATATTAAAATTGCCACACACCACCAAAGAGGTAGGATCTTCCTGGTTGGAACCATATAGCCCACAGATTGTTACCCATACACATTTCGGCCAGTGCCCATCTCCCTAATGGGTCAGACTTAGAGCGCTTGACCCCACTGAGTCCTGTTTTCCCTAGAATGGCTACCCCTCTCACTTTAAAAGTCTGAGAAGAACAGGATACAATATCGTAGCCCCACAAATTGAGCAGCTATTTTTTTGCTCAGGGTAAATGAGTTTCTTGTAGACATAAAATGTCTATATATTCTGATTTGACAAACTCGGCCAATCTCCGCCTCTTTTTCCAGTCATTAATCCCCCCTATTTTGATCGAGCAAATACTAAGATTCACCATTAATGCAATTGTACATTTCCTTCACTATTTGTACCAACAACTGAATAAAGACAACATCTAATCCAAAATAGAAGCCATACCCTGCTCCCACAAGTAAAAAAAAAATGGTACAATGAATTCTCTTTTTTTCACTTTATCCCCCATTGATCGCCCGTCACCCCTCCATCCTTCCCTACCCCACCCCCGCTCCACCCCCCCTTCCCTTCCCCCATCTCTTCCCACCCTTGTGAAGCGCTCAGACCTTAGTCTGTGCTTGTGATGTTTGCAATACTAGCAGTTTGGGCAATTCACACGATTACTATTCAACACGTAGTGCCCCCTTTCTACCCCGGCATAACTTTATAGTCCGACGTGATACAGGGTACAAGAGAGGATAGAAAAAAAAGAAAACCGGAAGAAACAAGAAAAAATGGATTAGAACACAAAGAAACAGGATCAGAGCGACCCATCCCTCCTTAAATAAGGCTAGCTTGAGTCTTCATGTTCCCACTTGTTTCCCTAGCTTCCAATGGAGTCAGATATTCTTGTGCCTTCACTTCTGAGGCAAAGTACTGAGTCCGACCTTCATTTATTATTTTTAGTTGTGAGGGATTCATGAGATATACTTGAATGTGCTTATCCTGGTACGGTTTGATCAATTGTCTCAGCCTCCAACGCTTCTCCACTGTTGTGTGGCAATAATCTGGCCTGACGAAGAAAGTGACTCCCTCGCTGGATCTTCGTGCCTCCGGTCTGGCTATTTCAGCAATGGCCTGCCGTAAAATGAAATTGCCCAAAAAAATTTTCATTGCCCTTGGCTTGTCTCCTCTACCTGCACCAGATCGGATTTTGAACGGAGGTTATTCCGCCTGAGCCTGTTTTCCATGTCCTCCAGTTTCCACTGGATGTCGGTGACCTGGGCGCTTTGGGACTCAACTCTAGTGGTGGCAGCGGTGGCCTCTGATTCTGTCGCGAAAATCCATTCTTCAAGGTTTGACACCCTATCCCCCACAGTGGCACATGCCTTGGACAACTTCCTGACCACGCCTTGCATCTTCCGCATTGCTGCCTGCGATTTGCGGCTATCCTGGCGTGTTTCCTCAGGATGGGCAAGAATTGCCTGGTGGATAACCTCCAGGATCGGTGTGTGGGTTACAAGGTTTTCCGAATTGGGACTTCCCTGGAGTGGCTTAGAGGATGAGTGATCCCAGCTTTAGTCTCGCGCTGGCTCCTGACGATTTGATTGAGTGTTAGACCTTTTAGCTGTGTTAGGGGGATCGTGTTCACGATTGCTTTCTGGTTCAAAATTGCTATCTCCCTGAGATGAGCTCCGGTCATCTACCAACCACTCCGCCTCTTCTGATACAGAGTACAAGCATTCACTGCTCTCTTTCTCCTTCTACTTCTCTTTGCTATCCGTCAAAACCCCGGGGGGGCACAGTCCTCCCGACTCTTCTTCTCCGATGATACTGGCTACAGCTGCTGGAGCCTGTTACAATATTGCCTGACTCCCCTCAGACGCACCCTCTCCCTGTGAAGTCATAGTCTCATTGCCCAGGGGCTCCACCTCAAATGCTGCTGCCTCGATAATGCTAGTTGCTATGCCCAAGTTGCCAGAGCCGTTATTACTCGTGCCTCCCCTTCTCCAGCTGAAGAAACCTCTGCTCGCTCTGTTACTATATTTTCCCCTTCAAGAACGTGAGGGCCAAGTTGGACAATAGTGATCTTTTCCCCAGGGGCATCCATACCTGAGACTAGCACTACAGGTAGTTCGACCTCCTCCTGTAGACGTGGCGGGGGGGGGGGGGGGTAGCTACTTCATCAGTCTTGGAGATCGGCCCTCCTTTACTCCGTGAAAACATCCCTGGGATTAGTGCCGTCACTGGACGCGTCTTTGCCGCAGCCTGCTTTCCCTTTCTTTGCTGCTCTGCAGGTAGTGTGCAAAGTTTTCTCGGCGACCATTCCTTCCCGGATTCCTGTCCGGTTTTCTCCGCTGCCTGGGTTCTCCTTCGAGCCGCTGCTGCCATTGCCGATTTCGCTGAGGCTCCCGCAGTGAGCTTCAGAGCCATTCCATCCATACTTCATTCTCTCCGCTCACTCCGCTAACTCCGCCTGTCCATTCAGACGCGCCCACTATGCCGAAGCTGGAGCCAGAGCCAGATTAACAGAGCGCTGTTTGACCCTCGCAACCACAGGAGTCCAGGCTTCCCCACTTGCGTAGCCATTATTGCAGCAAACAGCGAGCAGTAAGTAATCAACAGCATTTAGGATATCCAGCTTCCTTGTTCAATGTCAGTTGTTGCCTTCTAACACCAGTATGGGGCTTCAATGGACCTTGCCCTTCCCGCTTGTACTGCAGAACGACCACTACGCGGTCGCCATCTTGCTTCCCGTATTGTGTAGATTTTTCTTGTGAGTGACTTACATGGTAGAATTACTCTCTATGTGCTGTAATCGTATATATCTGTTTCTGTCTAATGGCTGTCATAGCACACATATTTTATACTAGAATAACACTGTTCAATAAATGCTTATTGAAAAAGTCCCCATTGTTTATTCAAGGTATTTCTATGAGATAAAGTGAGCACGAGAGACTGAGTGAAAAGTACTGTACTGTTTCCATGATCCCTGCAAGAACAAGGGTTGTCATGTTCAATAGTTGCCAGAAACTATTTGCTCCTTGGAAGACTATGGGGTTATAGTGGTACTGTGATCTAGCTGGTCGGAATTCTAACCTATCCTTTGGGCGTTTCGGGAATCAGTCTGAACACCAATCCCTTAGTTTATGTTGTCTAAATGTGCAGATCTTATAAAGAGTTATAGGAACAACATGGAAATATTGACGAGGCAATGCTTTCCACTATACTTAAAATCTACTCATACACTGCAAATCGGGTGCTAGTACAGTTTTTAATCAAAGCATATATAGACACCTCCAAAAATCCACCCTGAGTATACAATACACAACTAACCTAGAATTTGACTCTATTATCAAAATCATGAAACAAAACTAGCCCCACTAATAATTATTTTGAGGATACTTGTGTTGGTCGCCTGCACTGATCAGGTCACAGATGCCCACCAAAGTATTACATTCCACGATGGAATGTCTGCAACAGCACCATGTCCCAAGAAGCAAACATATATAACACTGTGGAAGAGAGTCACAGTTTCTATAAAGGAACTCTTTAAAGAAGCCATCCTACACTTTACAAATTCCTATAAATACGTAAGAAAGAGAAAATTTACCAGGAACTCAGAAAGGAACACTCCCTAACCCACTGCTCAAGTCTATAGAAATGCATGAATTACTAACATGCAAATCAACACTTTTTGCTAACCAATGTTTATCATGCCTATGCTCGTCAGAAAGAAACCGACTCTGAAAGAACCATACCAAACAACAATACTGTTTACCTTCCCTAAATGTAGGACATTCATTCTTTACTAAATTGATTTTTTATAATATTAAAACAACTCTTAATTGCAAATATACATATGTACCTTATATAAAAGACACATGTTTAGAATAATAATTAAAAATATCTATAATAAATATTTGAAAATAAATAAATATACAAACCAAAATTAACCAACATTATTTTAGACACCCAGCCTCTTTTATCTCACCTATGCATGTACCCTAAGACAAAAAATGTATAGATGTGCAAAGTAAATCAACATATGTCCCATCAACAAATAAACATTCACCATCTCAGCAACCTACATATAACCTACATGTAGCTTAAATGCCGGTAAAGGAAAGGACTATCGAAAAAAAGGTGAGAATATATGGATACAAAATCTCCCCTCCCTAAAAAAATAAAAAATGAACCATATATAAATAGAACATCCAATATAACTCCAGTAATCCATGCAATCTGTCCAAATCCTGAAAACTAAAAAAGAAAGAAAATACATAAACACTCCAGGAAAATTAAAAAACCAAAGAAAAAGTTAAAACTAATTTTGGTTAGAAAATAACCTAACACATCTCTGTAGAAATACAGTAAAAACAATATTAAATACAGGGAAACACACATATTAAATACATATATATATATTACACTTTACAATGAAGCTTACAATGCTACTCTACATTATCACTTATTGTACTAACAAATAGCACACTAAATAGCATTCACTAACAAAGACTAGCCAAACTAACTATTAGCAGCACCCCCAGTCACTAAACCCTTAGAAAATAAGTGTAAAATAGTCAGTACTGAACCAGAGACCAGCAATTGGAAACCACAATCAAACACTCCAAAGTCGGCCTACAATTATGCAGAACAGCAAAACATTTGAAGAAACTAGAAAAAGAACAATGAAAATAAAAATGTCTTTTATTTATTAATGTTTATAAAAAGCTAAGGGCCAGATTATAACTTTGCCGATGTGGCAGCAGTCCGCCACGCCAGTGCCCCGCTGCCACACCGCCAAATCCATACTGACACTGACCACCAGATTAGGAGATGACAGGCAGTGCTGTGGCAGTTTCAGGTGCTGAGCCTTAGAAAGCCACTGCAATGGGAACGCCAAAGCAAGTTACTGCATGGAATGGACTATTAAGTCCATGCCATTCAGGATTCTGGCATGCATGCAGGCAGGGGGGCACACCATGTGCCCCCTGAATGTATTCCCATGGCCTTGAGGCACTAGGGGGCCCTGTAGGGCACCGTTAGTTCCCTCACTGCCACAGTTTTCATGGTGGGCTCACTGCCATGAAAACTGTGGTGGTGAGGAAGTATGTAATACGCTTGCCTTTACTGCAGCAGCACTGCCAGCACATTGCAGGCCTCAGACCGTTGCAAGACTGCAATTCCTAGCGGTAGCAGCAGTTCCATGGCGGTCCGACCGCCCAACTTGTAATAGGGTGGCCGTACCACAGGTATGGCGGTGCCCGCACTGTCACCATCTATATGGCGGTCCATCGGACTGCCGAGGTCATAATAAGGACTTAAATAACTAATGAAAAGTTCTATGTTGAAAACATGTATAGAATGTTATGTTATATTTAGCTAAAAAATACTAGTAAAAATGATATTCTTTATTTTTTAGTAACTGCAAATATATTTTAATGTTTAAAACAACTTACACATTTATACCTGCAATAAAGACTGTTTGTATGCTGGAACAATATCATATGTAATGTAAAATATTTTGAATTTAATAAAAAAAAATGTGATGATAATAATACTATAAAATATGGTTTTATTGTCATATATTATACTGCAAAAAAACTATATGTTAAAAGATGTTTAGAAAATGTATATAATAACTTTACATTTTGATGGCACAAATTAAGAATTTCAACCAAATGTGAATACTGGATTGATGCAGGGAAAAAGTAAGGCAGTCCAGAATTTCGTACCGATTAGCCTTAAATAAACGGAAGGCACTATTAAAAAGGGAAGCGTGGGAGGCCCTACACCAGGCCGGCATAAAGAAAGATAATACTGGATTCTGGCGAGCGGTTTACACCCCCTTTGTTATTAATAGAGAGTCTTATAGACATGGCTATTACAGGTGATAAGTGGGCAGAATTCTTCATGGGTCTTTATAGTGATGAGATCACTGATGACAACACGGAGGCGACAATAGTACTGGGAAATGAAGACAATATTGATGACGGACCCTTCCTCTTGGACATTCATATCTCCCTTGAGGAGATGACTAGGGCCATAAAAGAGAGTGCCTCAGGGAAAGCTCCAGGGCCGGATGGCGTCCCGGTGGACGTCTACAAAGCTAATATAGGCTAATATAGAGCAATGGGCTCCACTTTTAACGATTTTCTTAAACAGCTGTAATCATCACAAGTTCATCCCCACTTGGACTGATGCAATTGTGATTCCTATATTTAAAAAGGGGGCTAGAAATGAACCAAGTTGTTATCGCCCTATTTCCTTATTGGATGCTTTTATGAAAGTTGAAGGGAGGGTTATTTCAAACAAGCTAAAAACATGGGCTGAAGACACAGGAGTTCTTTCAAATCTTCAATATGGCTTCCACTCAGTTTTAGGCACAATTGAGCAGGGACTTAACTTGTCACTAATCATATATAAATATACGAAAGCAGAGAAAGGTAAACTTTTCACGACATTTGTGGACCTAAGCTAGGCGTTTGACTGTGTCAAAACATGACAAGTTGTGGAACATCCTTAAAGACTTAAAGGTCGATCCCCCACCGCTAATGTTCATTAAGGAACTATATAGGGGGGCGGGGGCGAGGGTCCGATATGGGAGACAAGGGGAGTGCTCAGCAAAGTTTCCCATAAAAAAAGGAGTGAGGCAAGGCTGCATACTTGCACCCTTGCTCTTCTCGCTTTACATTAACAGTTTAGGACAGCACTTGAGTGAACACCAACATGATTACTCAACCATTAAGGATACCCCTGTTCCTATCCTATTGTACGCGGATGCAGCTAGGATTACAAAGGTCTGTCACCAACTTTGTTGCCTACATGAAAGACAGGGGTCTAATGGTGAATATTGCTAAGACTTACACCATGAGTTGTGGAACAAATAGGAGTAAGGTATGTGACATTTTTATTGATAATACAAAAATCGAAAGCATGGACAGATTCTCTGACTTAGGAATTATGTTTGACTGAAGAGGGTCCTGGAAAATGTCCCTGAATGTGAGGAAATTTACCTTCTCAAGAGCTATAGGAGCAGTCACTAATTTCTCTGATACTAGGAGGCAGACCAGTCCCAAAGCTGCTGGCCATTTACAGATCTAAATGCATTTCAACAGGGACGTATGAAGCCAGTATTTGGGGCACTGAAGGAGGAGAACAGATTAAAAGCTGTGAAAATATGTTCATACACTACCTGTTGGCAGTACCCAGTTCTACTGCCACCTTTAGTTGCCATGGGGAACTCGGCCTCTCATATATATCTGATATTATAAAAAGCAATCCCCTTTTACTGTGGCACAAGGAGACAGGTTTCAATAGAGACTTAATCTTGGATTGTCTCAAATTAGATATGGTTGCCAATATCCCTTGGCTTGGCTATGCAAAAAGAATGACACACAACATTGGCAACCCAGAATATTTTGATACCCCTAGCTGCATGGAAACTGTATCTAGAAAAACGTTAAAAGCACACTGCCTGAACCATCTAGAGAATAAGAGCTGGCTCATTGAGAGAGAAAAGAAATCAGTCATGGATAACCATTTGATGACCACATATACAGGGTTACAACCCTACCTGGCACTGGTACAGAGTAATTTCTGTTGTATGCTTTTGGCCCGCTTCCGTTGTGGGTCCTTTTTTACATTGATCACATTCCCTGGGATCAATGATTGGACAAGAAACACACCTATATGCCGATGTGATGACATTTCAATAACAACAACCCTGCACTGCATTGTAAATGCTATGTTGTAACAAGGAACACGTTTTTAATGCCTACTCTTTGAAACTGGGGCCTAAGACAATGTAGAACAGCTTTTTTAAGATTACAATTGCTGGAGAATGAACACATTATTATGGTCATTTCTTTCTTTTTAAAGGCTGTCATTAGGTACTGGAACACAATGTGAAGCTTCAGCTTGTCACTGCACAATGTAATGTATTTATGAAAACATGGACTGTCATTTTTTTAAATGCCCGAAAGATGTAACATTTTTGTGAAAAAAGTTTTTATCTTTTTAACTATTGTGCTTTTATGATTTTTTATTGTATGAAAATCGAATAAAGCTTATTTGATTTGAATACTTGATTGATATCAGATTTACTGTTCCCACACTGTAGAAAGTGTTGGACTTTGAGTAAGGTCTAATTTGTTATTTCACTTCAAACGTTACCCTATTGGAGAAATGTTGGACTTTGAGGGTAAGGGTCATATTTACTATTCTCACTCCAAACCTAAGCACATTGGAGAAAGTGTTGGAATTTGGGTGGGGGGAGGATACTATACCCACTCCAAACTTATTACCACTGGGGAAGGTTTGGACTTTGTTATAGAGGGACATGTTTGTTAAAAGTACTCCATCCTCAACACACATTGAGAAATGTATTGGACTTTGGCGTTGGGGCAAATTTATTATTACTACTCCAAATGTAACTACATTCTGGAAAGCATTGGATTTTGAGAGGGACAAATTTGCTAGTCACACTTCAAATTTTGTCACATTTGGAAAAATGGTGGACTTTGAGAGTCGTAAATAACTTCTCTTACAAAATTCTAAAAAACATATGCTACTTAAAATATTATTTTTAAGGAATCAATTTTACTTAAACAAAAACAAATGCAGAAATTAAATTGAGACAATATACTAAATAAAACTCTTGAACAAATAAGGAAAATTAGTGAATTGAAATAAAAAAATATTAAAAAATGTAAAAATGTAAAAAAAGTAAGCCAAAGTATTTTTACAATAACCACATTTTAATTTATTTTACCGAATATTTAAAAAAAATCATATTACAATAACACTATTATTTTAAGAAAAACATGATATATATAAATTAGTGGATAAATCTAATAATGAATAAAATGTAAGATTTAAAATAATTTGTCGTGAGTAGCAAGAAATACACTTTAAAACAATTAAAATTGCATTCATAATAATAATGAAATTTACATATATATATTTTTTTTAAATGAAAGTATAAAATATAATTCAAACAAATATACAAAATAAATCACATTTACTTTTATTTATATATTGAAAATATCACAGATAAACCATGCTTTAAAATTAAAATTTGCAATTAAAAAATAAACCACACGAAAAGAATTTGAAATACAACAAAATTCCAAACAGTTATTCAGAATTACTCTCCACCCTTTTCCCCTATATATCCAATATCCTGCTTTGAAGAAGTTGCAAAATAAAAAAAAATACAATATATCAATAAAAATTACCATGCATTAAATACTCTTAAATACGATATAAATTACAAAGATCTAACACACAGTGATATTGTAGCAATGATATTGAAAAAGACTGAAAAAGAACAACGGGCCTGATTATGATGGCGGAAGGACTTCAGTCCGTCCGCCATATTCTCCTATTTGGGATCGCCCACCAACAAGGTGGCAGTCCCACAATAGGAATTAGGATGTGACCGCCACCATGGCGGTCGCATCACCCACCTTTAACATTGGAGTGGGTGCTGCTTGCTGCGGCACCCACCGCAATGATAAAAAGGTATATTTTACATATCCCTGTCCTATGCAACAGGCACCATGAGGTGCCTGTCACTTTGTACAGGGATATGTAGGGGGCCACCATAGGTGTCCCCCCACATCCAAAGAAAAAGGCCCCCAATGTCCATCCCTGTCAGCCTTTTCATGGCGGGTGAATCGGCATGGAAAGCCTGGCGGGGAGGGAGCATCATAATCTCTATGGTGGTGCCTGGTAGGTACCTCTACCATTTTAGGGATTTTGAGGCCCTTCGCCACTTCGGCGGGCTCACGGAGCCCTGATGGATGCATGGTGGTCGGGCTTTTGGCCCAGCTACACACCGCCCGCCATAAAAATCTTGCAGCCGGAAAAGCTACTTATGATGACGGGTAGACAGCAATTGAAAGCCTGTTAGTGGCAGTCTCCCCGACATCCAAATCAGCCCCCATATTATTACCTGCAATTTTCTGTCCGACAATCTTTCTGACTTTGACAGTATTTAAAATACATTATTTGTGTCTCATGATATACTTTAGCTGAACACCTCCGTCACTTGTGTGTATTTCACTACCATCACTACCATCTCCTTGACAGAAGGACCTCCCTTGTGCGATGCATCCCTGAATATATGACTCAAACCTTTCTTGGCAGTACTAGAAACTATTCATACTTATACTTAATTTGTCTGCTAAAGATTACCACGTTATGAAACGTACATTAGAAACAACTTCAAATTGATTTATAAGGGAGAGCCAATGAAGGGCACCAATGGATTATCTAGTTATCTTCAAAAAAAATTAAAGTATAATTATTTGATTAGCTCTTCTGAGTGAAATCACCTAAATGTTCACTTTTCCTTCCATTAAGGCTGGGGTGAAATTTCTGCTATGTCACCGTAATCTTTCGTGTTTTAGGGTCACAAAATTATGCTAATCGGCCAAGTCACATATAGCTAGATTCATGAAAGGAAATTGAGCTCGCAAAGGGCCGGATTCTGATAATCTGGCCCTTTGCGAGCGCAATTTTTGCATTTGGGATTCATCATCCCAAATGCAAAAATCGCTATTTGCGAAATCGCATATTTGCGAGGAATTGCATTTAAGGAATCTCTATTGGAGATTCCTTAAATGCAATTCATTAACCAATTTTAAATTGCGAACTCGCAATATTTGGCCGCTATTTACCACGAAGTCTGACTTCGTGGTAAATAGCGAAAAAATAGAAAAATGCACTTTAGTACATTTTTCTCTGTTGCATGTTACATACACACATGTCCTTTGGACATGTGTGTGCGCAACACCTGTGTTAATTTGCATTTCAGGGGTGCTACAGGGTGTCCTTTGGACACCCCTGGCACCCTTGAAATCGCTATCTTATTTGCGATTAGCAAATTGCTATTCGCAAATAAGGAATACTCCCCATTCATTCCAAGGGGCCTTTAGGCCCCTAGGAATGAATGGGGAGTTATTCCTTATTTGCGATTAGCAATTTGCTACTCGCAAATAAGGAATGTATAGGAATCGCAATTTATTTAACGATTCCTACATGAATCCCGTTTTGCAAGTCCTTAATTGCGATTCCTTAATAATCGCTATTAAGGACTCGCAAAACGGCTCTTTGATGAATCTAGCTGATAGTCATATGCCATTCTTAGCGAAAAGGTACTGCCAGTACACAGGAACTATGTGAATGACCAGGACGTAAGTGGCTGTTGTTTGCACATTGCATGTTTTTGTGTGTTATTAAGGGAGAAAAATATATCCGTGCCTTCAAAAGGATATAAAACCCATTTTACCATAAAATATAGCAACACCAGTTTCACATTTTTCGTAAATACTGCAATTTCCCCAAATGTTCTCAACATTTGCTGTAATTTGGAAAACACAAATTATAAAAAAAAATCACACACCTACTTCCATTCTGTGCAGTCTAACTAGCAAGTGCATTCATTGTGGATTTTGCTGAGTCTTTCATCTGTCTTAGTAATAAGGTGGCTTCTTCAAATGTTTATAGAAAAGTGCACATACCACTCAGAAGCTGTCACTTACTTGGTCTTACGAAGCATCTGTCAATGGCTGTGGGCAGATGCTAATGTTATCACTGTTTGTTACTCAAGCAGGCCGGTAAATATATTGTGGAAGTTTAAACTCCACTGACTGGACATTCATCTCTTCAGATGTTGCTGCAGTATTTTTACTGTATATTTACTGTAAAAGTCACTAAAATAATTATATATCTTGCTGTAGGTGATTATTTGTGAATTTGGTAAATCGAGGCTTTTCCACTGAATTCATTTATAGTGAGCAACAGGCTAAAATGCAGAACGGTAGAATAGGAAAGTAAGTACATTGGGGAACAAGAAATAACAGAGAGCATGCAGTGAATCACACACATAGATGTTAGGTGTGAGGGTGGTTTTATAGAGGGAGGTCTTCAGGGACCATCTGGAAGCTAGAGTGGTAAGAACCTGCCTTGGTTATTTAGGAGCAAAGTCTGGGTGCAGATTTCCTATAGCTGTGCATGTGTGTTTGTATGACAGATTTCCACACTTTGCAGCTCATAGCAGTGCAAACAGAGGCTGAGCAATTTTCAAATGGAATACTATTTTACACTGAAGGTTGATATGAACACAGTGTCAAAATCGCTCTTCACAATGACGTGTCACGCCCCCAGTGATCTATGCAAAAAGAGCATAGTGGGTAGGAACATAGTGGGTAGGAACAGCATAAACACCCATACATTCTAACACAAAATAATAACTACTAAATTAGTGTAAGTTCAGTTTTTATGAAGTCCTAATGCAAATGAAACCAGCAAAAACCCTTGCTTACTCAGAACCAGATCTGGAAGTCGTGCTTTCCCCTAGCTTGCTCATAAAGCTTGAAACAACCTGCCCCTGCATGTCAGGGCCTCCTCCTCAGTTCTCGAGTATCACAAGAAACTGAAGACCTGGCTTTTCACCTAGCTTCTACCCTTGTTTGGTTCACACAGTTCCTTCTTCATCACCAGGATACCCTCCCAGGTGAGTTGTGTGCTATAAAAAAAATACACATAACATAACATATCACAACATAACATAACATAACAAAGAAAAGACAAGAGGAATATTGCATGCCATTTCAACACGTTAGTGCACAATATATGCACCTTTCTCTTGAATGGTTGTCTTTGCATTCAGCTTTGCACTGTAAGGCACATCGCGACTACAGATCTCACACAGGGCACTTATGGGTTGCCACCATGGCATACTGCACAGTGTTGCTCCTAAATGCATCTTTCAGCATGAGTGAAGCAAAAAACAATTGACTTGCAACTTGTGCTAAATATGGTGCTGCGCAATTTTTCGCATTTGTGCCATGTAGGCATCTGATTTACACTCAGGGCTGCACTACGAGAAGTTAGTTAATTTGAGCCTGAGTATTTGAAAGCAGGATGTCTGTTTTGTAGTTTTGCCTTTTATTGCTTCTTAAGTGAAGGTCTACATTGCTTCATATGTTTTAAATCCTTCCTGGACTAGTTCACCATTATCTTTTTTTTATTAAACTTTTTTTATTAACACAAAGTTAGCCAGTGTATTGTCACACATACATTGCACATAGTATACTTGACGTTTCAAGAATGAATTCCAGCAATATTGAGCAGCATTAATGCAGATACAACCATTCAACAAGTTATTGAGCACTAGCCAAAGTGTCATATCACATCCCTCTATGCTGTATGGGGTCTGGGCTGATGAGAGGTAGGTCACCCCCAACTCCTCCCAAACCTCTGGCCCAGGCCAGGAGTGGCTATCTCTCGTTTTCTCACTCTCCATCTCAAGACCATAGTAACTCATACCAGGGGATCCAGACCTTAGTAAACATTTTCGGACATCCCCAGGCTTTTTATGTCACCCTTTCTGTGACCATGTATAGGTCCACACTAACTCTCCACTCCACCAACGTGGGGAGTTAAGGGCCTTACCAGTATCAGGCGATGTCCCTTTTGGCAACCACAAGCCCTAAGTTACATAGTAGGAGTTTGCTGCGAGGGAGGGCGATTCTGCTGAAACACCCGGCAGTACGTGTTTGGTGTCCATTTGAAGTTGGGCCTCTAGTATCCTGTTTGCTCCTGTAATATCTGGAACCAATCATTCTCTATATGTTGACATTGCTGTTGTGTGCTGGACTTTTGGATCACCATTGGCCTCAGCCTGGCCTACAGGATAGCGCGGGGGCAGGTCGCGCACCAGCGAAGCAACCAGTCCGACACAGGGGTGATAGTCGGAAGTGACGTCCACGAGCGAACGTCCTTCTTTTATTCAACCCCGCAGGTCACGCCTGGCCTGTGGATGTGGGGATGCGTGTGTGCGTGCAGCGACTAGACCGCTGCTGATATTACATCCCTATCCAACTATATATTTTTTTGTTTAAGAAGCAATACTAAACAATCCCGGATTGCAAACAGGTTAACAACAAAATGCCTCGGTACTTGCGTGTCCCTTGATGACAGCTTCAGGGTCTCAGCAGGCAGGCATAGTCGTTCAGCTTCTGACTTGGTGGTGGATTGGGCCGCAGGTTGTAATGCCGGGAGTTAGCCCTACCACCTTCGGCATCTTGGTAAGTATTTCTGGCCATGACAGGCGGTGTTTGAGACACCAACGCAGGTTCAGGTCCCTCCGCATGGCTCTCCAGTGGTGTATTGTCTTCTTCCTCGGGAGTCGTAGTCACGTTTGACTCGTTTTCCCTTTCGGCTCCCTCCGAACATTGTCTGTCTCCTGGTGGTATGTCTTTGAACCACGAGGCATTTCTCGATACTTCCTCTTCTCCTTTCTGAGCTGTGATCATGGTGCACTTTGTAGACATTACTGTCCAAGTGCCCGGCTCATATTGAGTTTGGAATTTTCCCCATCGGGCGTCTGTTTCGGATGATCACTCGGGTCCCCGGACTTATGCTTCTAGGGGTGGCTCTTCTGCATCGGCTAGCTCGTTGGTTCCCTTGCCGTCTTCGTTCCTGTGCTTCATCAGTGGCAGCCGGAGATGGTGTCCAACCCGGGGCATTGGGAAGAAGGTCTCTTCGTGGTCCTTGGAACATGAGAGTCCATGGGCTACTTTGCGTGGTGCAGTGAGGGGTGCCCCTGTATTCCCGCAGGAATTCGTGTAGTCTCTGCTCTGGGTCGGCCTGTTCCACCATTGCTATCCGGAACACTTTGTTCAGGGTCCGCATAAATCTTTCAACGTCCCCATTTGCCTGGGGCCACTGAGGTGTGATGCGGCTGTGCTGGATTCCCCTTTGCCGGAGGAACGTGGCAAATTCAGCCCCTTGGAAAGGTGGTCCATTGTCACTCCGTATCTCTGACGGATACCTAAACATGGAGAATATCTTTTCCAGTGCCGGTCCCACATGTGTGAACGCAGTGGAAACCACCCTCTCCACTAGTGGATACTTTGAGTAGGAGTCGATGGCTACTAGTGTGTGCCCTTCCCCCGGAAAGCTCCCAAAGTCTATGCTAACCTTGGTCCAGGGAGATGTGCAGGCTTCTTCAGTGATCACCGGTAAGGGTCTTTCAGGCTCACTTGTCAGCTGACAGGCCATGCATTTCCTCACATATTCCTCCACCATGCTCTCCAGCTCCGGGAACCATACTTTTTCCCTCATGCGCGCCTTCATCTTTGTCGTGCCTTGGTGGCCCCCATGGGCAAGTTGTACTGCCCGGTACCTCAGGTTCTGGGGAATGACCAGACGTGACCCTCTCAGCAACAGCCCCTCTTCGGTAGTACTTAGTTCATGCCGGATTCGCCACATCTTCGTGAGGGATTCTCTGTCTCCCGCGGACCAGGAGTTGGGTGGGCGGAGGTAGTCAGCCCACGAGCCTTCTTGAACCGCCTGCAGCGACCTCAGATAGATGTTGTCGGTGGTGGCTGCTTCTTTTATTTCTTCTATTGTCATGCTTTGAGGGCATGACGTGAGTGCCACCCACTGGGCATATTCCTCACAATCGTCGTCCACTGACTCTGGTTCCGGTAGGGATGGGTGGCGTGATAAAAAGTCTGCAGGGCTTTTGGCCCCTGGCCGATATATAACTTCCATCTCATATGGTTGAAGTTGGATTACCCATCGTTCTATGCGAGGTGGCGGGTGTGGAGCAGTCCCCTTGAAGAGGGACACCAGGGGTTGGTGGTCGGTGACCATGACAAACGGATGTCCTTGTAGATATAAATGGAAGTGGCCACATGCCCACTTGATAGCTAGGGCCTCCCTCTCGATCTGGGCATATCTGGTTTCGGTCGGGTCAGAGCTTTGCTGGTGAATGCTAGCGCTGTCCACTGGCCGGGTTCATGTTCCTGGGTCAAAACCGCGCCGAGGCCCACCGGGCTGGCATCCACTATCACCTCCGTACGCTTTGTGGGGTCAAAGTATGAAAGAGTGGCTTTCTCCAGGAGAGCGTCCTTGATTCCCTGGAATACTTCATCTTCCTTCGGGCCCCACTGCCATGTGGCATCCGCCTTGGTCAGCGCTCGTAGAGGTTCGCTCCAAGTAGCTAGGCCCGGTATGAATCGGCCACAGTAGGTGGCCATCCCAAGAAAGCTTCTTATTTCCGTTGGGGACTTTGGCGCTAGGGCGTCCTTGATGGCCTTGGACTTTCTCGGGTCTACCTGGATACCCTCCTGGTTGAAAATGTATCCAAAGAACTCTATGGAGGGCTGGAAAAATTGACATTTTTCTTTGTGGAGTGTCGCCCCATGGACACTCAGTCTCTTCAGGACATCCCGGAGGTGTTTGTGATGTTCTGACACGGTGGCGGAGTGTATCAGGATGTCATCGCTGACATTTATTACCCCGGGCAGTCCAGACAGGAGTTCCCTAATGGTGTTCTGGAACACCTCCGCCGCTGAGGAGATGCCGAAGTTCAAACGCTTGTAGCGTCGTAGGCCAAGATGGGTGCTAAAAGTGGTGATGAAACGACTTTCCTCCGCTAATGGTAGTTGGTGGTATCCAGTGTTTAGATCAATTTTCGAAAACCACTTCGACCCATTCACGTCAGCAATGATATCGTCGATAGTGGGGGTCAGGTGTCTCTCCCTCCGGATCGCGGCATTCCGTAGCCGCATGTCAATGCACAGGCGGATTTCCCCCGGTTGCTTAGGTTTCTCCACAATGACCATTGGTGATACCCACGGGGTGGGTCCTGTGACCTTTTCTATAACACCCAAACTTTCCAGCTTTTCAAGTTCTTTCTCCACCAGTGGACGTAAGTGAAAAGGTATCTGACGGTGTCGCAGGGCGGTGGGAGCGACAGACCTATCGATGTGTAGTTTGATGGGTTCGCATTTTATACAGCCCAGGCCTCGGAACAGTTCGGGGAATCGTCCCAATAGCTCATTTACCTGGTGTGCTCTGATGCGATTAGCAAACGCTATTAGTTTTAAGTCTTCAGCTGTGTGGCTTACTTATCAGAGTGTCGGCCTCTCGATTGATTATGTGGATTGTCGCCATCACCTCCGACTCGTCGGCCTGGATAGGTATTGTGATTTTTCCTTTGAGGGGTAGCGGTGTGTCCGCTCCATAAGCGAATATCCTCGTTTTGGATGGCAGTACCTGGGGGCGCGGGCGTAGTTTCCTGAACTGTTGCAGACCCATTACATTCACCGTGGCGCCAGTGTCGATTATTGCCTTGACTTCATTTCCCGCCATCTGTACAATGCACGTCGGCTGCGGCCGCCGCCGCTGCTTGAGTTCTCGCGCGAACGAGACAATGTAGGCCTCTTCATCCTCAGACTCTGAGTCGTCATTCACCGTGGGTAGGTACCTCTCTGACTTCGATGGTGGTGGTTCAGCTAACGACAGCTGCCGAACAGCTTTGGTAGGCGTTCGTGATTTCTTGAAGGTCTTTGACGTGTTCCTCCTGCGGCACACTGTCGCGAAATGGTTTGGAATCCCGCAGTTTGAGCAGGTTTTGCCCTGGGCTGGGCAGTCTTTGGCCACGTGGGCCTCATGTCCACAATATCCACACCGCGCTCGGGGCGGGTCTTTCCGATATTCTTTCTGTGGTGGTCCACGCGGTTGGGTCCCTACCGCATCTGCCCGCTCAGTCTTGACGGTTTCTGACTTAAGTTGGGGTTTGTGTAGTGCTTGTTCCATGGCGGTGGCCCTGACATTTGAGAGGTCGTGAGATCTGGCCAAGATTAGAATATCTTCCAATGAGATCCCTGGTTTGCGTAAAATTGATCCTCTCAGCGCCTTGTCTCGACATACTTGGATAATCTGTCTCCTTATGGCTTTTGGTTGATCCTCGTCGGTACAGGAACTGGCTAGCTCCCTTACGCGGGCATAGAACTGGTCCATAGTCTCGCCTTCCCTCTGGCGTGCCTGTCCCAATTTGAAGACTTCGAAGTCTAAGTTCAGTTGTGGGTCAAAATGACCGTTGAGGGCAGCTACTGCAGCGTCATAGTCATCCGCTGCCCCCGTATTGGGCAAGTGTTTGAACAGTCTGAAAATTTCATCTCCTGCATAGTGTAGTAAGAGCGACCTCTTCACTGCTTTGTCTGTCTCTCTCGTGACCACAAAGTTGTTTTCTAGTCTCTCGAGTCATATCTTCCACCTTGCTGATGCTGTGGACGGGTCCTCCGTTTCACTGAATGGTGGTAACACCCCAGATGCGGCGTGTTGAAACAGGATATTAATGATGGCTGCTGGCGCATCTTCGTCCGCCATAGTGGCAGCTCGTCGGGATGAATTTCCTTTTCTTTTCCTTTGCCCACGACTTTATTGGGATAGTGTGCGCCCTTGCTGACCGTTCTCCCCTATTGCGCCGGTTCTGCGATGCCACGTGGCGGCTGTGCGGCTCACCTCAGCTCCGTCGAATATCCTGCAGGCGTCTGGTGGCGTGAGGGTGCTGGGGTCCTGGTTGAGGTCCTTTCCAAAGCTGGGTTGTTGCTTACACTCCCTCCAGGGCGCAGTAGGTTACACCCCCGGCCGTTTCCCAAGTCTCACGTGCAATGCGTGAGCATTGGCAGGGCGTTTTCCCGTGTCTCACGTGCAATGCGTGAGCATTGGCAGGGTGTTCCGCGGATCCGCGGCTCACGCAAGATGCGTGAGATATGGCATCCAGTCGCGTCTTCGGTCCGGTTCCGCTCACCACTGCGCCGCGTCTCCCGGGCTGCCACAGGACCCTCCAGAGCCCAGGCGTGGAGAGGCAGAGAGAAGCAGGGATGGGCAGGTGAGCTCAGGACAGGTTACTGCTGCGGCAGGCAAACACGTGGTGAGCACTGCGTAAGGGAGCAGGCTGCTCCGATTCGGCCACCGGTGCACGGGCGAGGGTTGGGCCCCCTCCGCTCTTTGCCAATGTTGTGTGCTGGACTTTTGGATCACCATTGGCCTCAGCCTGGCCTACAGGATAGCGCGGGGGCAGGTCGCGCACCAGCGAAGCAACCAGTCCGACACAGGGGTGATAGTCGGAAGTGACGTCCACGAGCGAACGTCCTTCTTTTATTCAACCCCGCAGGTCACGCCTGGCCTGCGGATGTGGGGATGCGTGTGTGCGTGCAGCGACTAGACCGCTGCTGACATTGCAATTGCCACAGTGTGTGTATATATGTATCGCGGTCCGTTTTGCACCACAGGCAATTTGGCCTTTCTGCTCTCCCCATGGCGTGTAAGCGTGGCCAATCAAAATATACTCTATGTAGGATTTTGAAATGTATCAATCGTAGCTGTAACCTGATCGCTACTTCTCTCAGGTGCATTAAGGCCGCTTCCCAGTCAATGTCTTCCAATTGCCCTGTAGTGATTTCCCATTTGGACCTAAGGGATAGCAGCTTATCTGGTATATTATTGATATGTGTTTTTTAGGTCCAGGAGACAGATTTTTCAGGTATTTCTTCCCGCATTAGTCTGCCTTCAAGGGCTGTAAACTCCGGGATGTCAGAGGTTTCTATCACCTCTTATTTTTAGGCTTGTTGTAACTGCAGGTTCTTGTATCCTTGGGTATTATTTAGCTGGTATTCGGATTGGAGTGGGTCGAAGGAAATCAGAATCCCTTCTTTAAGTATGTCACCCAGTCTAGAAATCTCAACTGTATCCTAATGTCTGAATCCTTGATGCCCGTTTATGTCTCATAATCTCATGCCCTACCAGAGTGGTGTTTCCTTCGCCAGTCTCTGGTCCCATTTCATTTGGCATTCTGCCCCCTTCCAGGTCTCTACAGCCCTCTGGGTGGCAGGCAATAGTTGACAGGTTCCCTTGCCCCCATTCATATAATGAAGATAGGTGTGGTGCTTAAATTGGAACCTTTCCGTGGCGTATGTGTGGTTTCCACATTCGTTGATGACCACTAGGTGGGCCAACAGCTAGTTGGACTGTATGTTGGGTGGGGCAATCCCTCCATTATATTGGTTGCCCTGTAGCACCTGTAATGCTATTCTCGGGTGGCCCACATTCCATAGGAGTGTGCATAGTTTTTTGTTAATAGTGGTGAAGATCGTCTCTGGTATTCTTTATTATGTGTTTTGCAACACATAAAGAAATTTTGGGGGTGTGATCATTTTGTACAGGGCGGCCCTACTGAGTAGTGTCAAAGAGAGCCATTTCCACCTCACATCATCTTCATGGAATTCCGTTAGAACTCGTTTGATGTTGCGGTTTAGGCACATTACTTCAATAGTGGAGATTTAGAGCCCAGGTAGTGGAAAACCTCTTGATTACTGTAGGTTGCCTCTGTAGTCTGGATGCATTTATTAATCCCTGCACCACATGAAGGCTTGTCCCAGTATCCTTACTGACTGATCTTTGAATAATTGCAAAATCAAAGGAAGTGCCTTGTCAGGGTCGGTGACATATCGTAGTATGTCTCCTGTGTATAATGGAATCCACTCATCCCTGAGGAGCCCTGCGTCATCTCTAAACCCACTCAATTCAGGGTGCGCCCTGATTAGGCACACCAGCGGCTCTAGTATCAGTGGAAATAATAGAGGGGATACGGGCAACGCTGTCTAGTGGCTTTCTTCACTGGGAATTCTGCAGAGATCACCCCATTAACATGCACTCTTGCACTTGGCTTGGTGTAAAGCTGTTTGACCCATGCCATGAAGTCAGTGTCGAATCTAAACTTCAACAGCTCTTGACACATGAATGGCCAGTGTACTGCATCAAAGGCCTTTTCGGTATCTAATGAGAGGAGTACATGTGGGGCTGATCTGTCCTTGACGTGTCTAACCAATTGCCAAGGCAACAGAAGATGAAGCACATAGCGAGTTTAGGCATAAATCCAGATTGCTCAAAGTGAATAAGGAATGTGATCACTGGAAGCAAGCGTGCAGCCAGAATAGAGGCCAGGATGCTTGTTTCCACGTTAAGTTGTGATATTGGGCAGTATGATCTGCAATCCGTGGGGGGATTCCCTGGCTTATGTATCACAGCTACAGTCATCAGACAGAGATCTGGTGGAAGTGTACCTTCCTCCAGCACTGCCCCAAACATATTCAATAGATGTGTGAATAGCAAGTTAGCATTGCATTAAAAAATTCAGTCGGCAGCCAATTTGGACCCAAGGTTTTCCTGATTTTTGCCTATTAATAACATCTATCACTCCTGTAAGAGTTAGGTCTTTTTCAAGTGTCATCAAGTCTTCTCGGATAAGAGTAGGGATGTCTATGGCGTTAAAGTAACTATTTACTTGAGTGTCATCTGCTAGGGCCTGTCTTTATAGAGGTCCCTATAATAGCAGGCGAAGGTGTCAGCTACAGCAGGTGCTGTTGTGTGTGTTTCCTCTTTTTTGCTGATCATAACCACCCACCTTGCTTCTGTCTCTTTCTTGCCCAGCCGGCCAGGAGCTTCTAGGCTCTGTTCCCAGACTGGTAAAGTTGGTGTTGTGTGGCCTCGAGCTGGGTTCGCACTTCACTCTCCACCAGCGTCCGATATTCTACTTGCGTTATTGCGATCTGGTGAAGTAAATGAACGTTGGTTTTTATTTGTCTCTCCAGGTCTAAGAGTTTATGTTCTTGAGCATCAACCTGGCAAGTCTCATCCTTTCTTTGGCAGCCTATTATATTTTGCACTCTGTCCCTTAGCACTGTCTTGTATGCCTCCCACAAAGTGACTGCTGAGGGTACAGGTACCTGGTTTTATCTGTGCGGATCTTCTTAGCAACTGTTTGGTTGTGAAGGTCCCAAACATTCAGAATCCATTCCTGTATTGGTCTCCTTGCACACCCTCCCACCATTAGCCAAAGAGGTGAGTGGTCCAATCTGCCCCTAGCTAGGTACTCTGCCCTCTCCATTGCCACCAGCTCTCCGGCTGGTGCGAAGAGGTTGTCCAGTCTAGAAAAGACTCTATGAGCACCTGAGAAGTATGAGTAACTGCGATCAATAGGGTGGAGTCAGCACCAGAGGTCAGTTAACCCAAGGAAGTACACAAATTCAGTTAATGGGGTAGGTATACATGTCCTGCACTAATTTTGGATCTAGCACATTGTTAAAGTCACCACCAAATATATGTGTGGAAGGGTTGAACCCAAGGAGTATCTCGACTATTTTGCTGAGTGTCTGGTTTTGTAGTTGTGGCAGAGCATAGATTAAGTCTGGGCGGTGAGCTCGGCTTCACATTGCAGAGTTTTTTTCCTCCCTCGCGTTTGTCAACGTCAAGTTGGCAAGCACGAGCGAGGAAAATCCACTTCCCGGCGAGATTTTTCCTCGTTGGTGATCGTCAACATCAAGTTGAGGAGCAGGAGTGTGGAAAACCAACCTCCCAGCGAGATTTCTCAACATGGGCGGTCAGATTTCTCATTGTTAGTGGTCGCGTATGCTCCTGACCTCTCGTGACTGTCCATTCGAGTTGAGAAAGCTAACGCTCTAATAAAAATCTACTCCAGCGGCAGAAAGGAATCAGAGCCCACTTGCGCTGTGCATTGTGCCGTTCATGATGATTGCACAGTGGGGAAAAACATCTGGCACTGAAAATCACTGCGAACTGCATTTATTTAACACACTCCGCCGCTTGAGGAGCACTGCATAGCCCGGCAAAAGATTTTTTTCTGATCGCGGAGTTCCGCTATGCAGAACTCTGCAATCTCTGCCCAGGTTTAGTGTAGATGCTAATCAGGGTAAGTTCCCTCCAGCCACATGTCCCCTATATTACGATGAATGTGCCATTGGGGTCTGTCCATGTCCTGGTCATATGAAAAGTAAAAAAAAAAAAAAAACTTGGCGACTACCTTGGATCCGGAACAGAACCTGAAGTGCGCCAGCGTAGTGCGTGGCCCCCTCCCCAGGAAGCACAGCATACACCGAGCAAGTGTGTTTCTTGTAGAAGGAAAATGTCAGGTTTAAGTCTTATGAGGTGCCTAGTGACTAAACACCTCTTCTTAACCTTGTTCCCCATTCCACTGGTGTTCCACATCAACACAGATTAACTTCTCTCACTCATGATGGATGTGTATGATCTCACGGTCATTGCTCGGATGTGTCTTGTGACGATTTTGAGTGTTCATATTTACATAATTGATGTTAGGGTCCCAATGGGTGGCCAAAAACATGAAAAATATTCTGTTATACATTTCTATGTATCCCCTAACCCTTAACCTGATCCCCCCTCCCCACACTGTCTAACTTCCCACGCCTATCTCCCAAGTGGTCAACATGACAACAGTGGCACAGGTAGCCTCAGAGGTCTGTTTCCCCTCCCTCCCCCCTACGTCAGTCTGTTATGAACAGTGAAAAGGATATTTCCTGGTAACAAGTCTATATGCCCACCAGGGCTTGGCGCGGTCACCTATGGGGGCCTAGTGTGCTGCTCCTCTGTTCCTTGGCAGCCAGTTAATCCTGCATCTCACCAATCCTCGCCAGCTATGAGAGGCTGTTGTTGCAAAGTCTCTTGGTTGGTGGCCTCTGCGCTCACTTGGGCCATATGGTTGATGTTGCAAAGGAATGGGTGATAGCTATCTGTGTCAGTTGGGCATTTCCTTTCTGAAGGATCGGAGGTGTCCCGTTCCCGGTCACTGTTTTTTTTCTTTCTAGTTTTAACATATGTGGAGTCATTATCTGAATCCGAGATTTGAGTTCTTTCTCTTGTCTGGGATTGTGTGCGGAAGGGTGTTCCAGTACGTGCCCAACATGTCATAGCGGGTAAGCTTCTCCTTTTTTTGTTCTGTTGCTTGGGGCCCACTCATTTATGAGCGTCTATGAATGGGGTTCCCCCTGTTCCCTGTCTATGTCTTGCGGGGGCGCTCCTATAATCTTGTCCGTGCCTCCTGTGGCATCTTGAAAAAATGGGAGTTGCCTTGGAAGATGACTTTAAGTCTTGCTGGAAAGAGCATCATGTACTGAATCTGGAGGGCTCTTAATTTCATCTTGACAGAGTCAAATGTGCGTTGAAGGTTTTGCACTTCGCGGAGTAGTCAGGAAACACCATTATCTTAGTTTTAGCTTGTTTAATTTTCCCAAGCCTCCTCAACTCCCGGAGTAATAAATCTCATCTTGGAAGTTAAGGAATGATGCAATCAGTAGCCGCAGAGGCACCCCAGGTGGTGTCCGCACACCAGACATTCTGTGGGCTCGTCCGATTATGAAACAGTTTGAAAACTGCACCGCCTGGAGAGAGTTTTTAAGCCACTTGATCAGGAAGGCTCTCAGGTCTGATCCCTCTGTATCCTCCTGAAATCCAAATATTTCTGTGAGCTCTTTTTCTGGCATTGCCAACTCTCCAAGTTACTTCTCTTAGTGCCACTGTTAGACCGAAGACCTCCTTACGCAGGTTGTGTGACGTGTCTTCTACTTCAGAAATGCGATGTTCTGTTTGGGTCTCTTTCTGAAACATTGCGTATGTCTTGGCGCAGCAGGGTCACATTGGAGCGCAATTCAGCCATTCTCCACTCCAGTGCTTCTCTAGAGGAGTGTATCATCTGGAGGAAGCTGCATTGTCTGCCAGGGCCATTGCCTCACCCTCTGTTTCAGTGGTGGGGATAACACTTTTGTATATTTGCCCATCTTGCCCTGTCTGGCTGCTTTGTGGTCCTTGTCTCTGGCCATCTTGAGTCTGAGTAGGAGAGTCTATCAGCGAGTGCTCTGTTATTTGGCATTTACTCTTCCCTGCACTGCGGCGTCACTGTAGGTGTGGCAATAGTTGAGATATGCTCTAGTAAGTCGGGTGCAGTCAGGGGCTGCTGGGTTTGCCCCACCACTCGTGGTTTACACTTGAGGTATGATCATGATGCCACTATTGTGGTGGCAATGTTGTTGCACGCTCCTGAGTACCCGTGTCTCTTCTTTGATGGATGATACCCAATGATTGCTCTGATGGGTTGGTGTGTGTGAGTCATCTTGTGTCACCCCCGTGTCCCACCTGGCCATCTTCTATGTTGCCCCAGGCCAATGCTCAGTATGAGGCTGACCTCCAGGTCTTGCACCGACGGCTCTGCTCCCTTTCCCTCTGGGGGCAGTGTGGTCCCCATGTCACCCTCACGTTCTGCTCATCTAATCTCTCTCCCCAGGCACTCTGGGGTGTCTGTGACGACTCTTGGTTGTATGCTGTGCCGGCTGTTGCAGTGCAGGTCTCGCCGGAGCCCCGATGGCTGCTATTGTGAAATCCGGAAGGCGGGTCCCCCAACATGTAATTTTGGCACCTCCCAGCCCCCACCCATGACCGGTGGCCCTCTCAGGGTCTTACTGTGTCTCTGTTAATGGGCAGCCATCTTCCGGTGGGTCAGCCCTGACTGTGCCACACTCACCTGCACTTTCACTCCCCCATTTTGCCCCTCTCTTCAGGACTGACGTCGGTGGCCAAGCCTGTCGAGTCCCGTGGTTCTTCTGGGGCAGCCGGGGATTAGTATTCCGCCATCTTGGGCAGCCTCGCTTCATTCGCACTTGGCTTCACTGATGGGCTTCTCTACACCCCAACTTGTCTTTTAACGACTTCTTCCTGCACTAGTGTGTTTTGATAGGTAGGGACACCGCTTTGTGGGTCGGATGGTGATCAGAAAGCAGGATTTCTAGCGGGTTCGGTGCGGGCTGCCAGAGCTCCAGCAGAAGTGGCTATTCGGTCATTTTGATAGCCAGTCCACCATTATAATAGGTGCAACAGATGTTGATGGTAAAATGTTTGTAGAACACAAAGCATGTTTACAATGATATCCTAGCTTCGAAGGGCAAACCATAAAGATTGATGACCATGGCTGACCTTATAACCTGGCGTAACCAGATATTTATTCATGCTGTGTAAGGCGACTTTTTTCCCCCAATTCCAGTTGCACAACGAGATTGTAAATATTCAATGCTGCTTTTTGCATGATACACTCATCCATTTTACTTCATTTTACTTCATTAAATTCATTTTAAGTTCCAATATTTCAAATGATTTTTGTTATGCTTATTAAATACATATGTAAGGTACCATGCTTTTTTCAAAAGCTTCAAATGCTCAAGATGTGCCTAGCTGGACCTCTTTCAGGAATACGACTAAAACGCATGATTAGTCCTAGGTAATATTCTTTATTTTCAACCCAATGCATTTCAAGCTTTCAAAAGCCCTTCATCAGGGGTAACTGAAAATTGCAATTTAGAAAAAAGATCATTACTACATTGTCCTTTATATCACATGTAAAATAAACTGTGCTTCCCTTATTTCATTAGTGGTACAGTGCTAAAGCAAACCCCTTCCCTTTCTGTGTAGATTTAGAACAATTCAAAAATGAATCCCCTCAATACCAAACCAATCTATTTGCACCCCTAAATTATCCCATAATGAATTCACCATCCCAAATTCCTACTAACTACCATACATCTTCCTCTCAACATAACCCTGCCAAGTCAGGTCCTCTCGTCTCCAGATTTTCCTATCTCTACCCACTAAAGTGCTTCATCCACCTGCAATCGATCATACTCATCACACTCTCGTCACTCTCCCATCTCTAGCGGGATTTGGTGCGGGCTGGCGGAGCTCTGGCAGAAGTGGCTATTCAGTCATGTTGATGGCCATGCCCCCTCCACCCCCCAAGTCCACCATTATCATAGGTGTGACAGATGTTGATGGTAAAATGTTTGTAGAACACAAAGCATGTTTACAATTTTATCCTAGCTTCAAAGTGCAAACCATAAAGATTGATGACCATGGCTTACCCTATATTCTGGCATACCCAGATATTTACCATGTGTGACATGAGATAAAGGGCACCTTAATACTTTATTCCTAAGCTAACCATTATGTCCAAACCTGATTGATGTATTGCCAGGGTGTCTCCTAGGCTGCTATTGAGACACATTTAAGCCCCTCAACAGCAGTCAATCAATCAATCAGTCAAATAACTTTATTCAGGAATCTTTTTTATAGATCATAAAAGTACATAATAAAAAACGTCATAACATATAAAGTCAAACATAATTCCATACATATTAATTTAAAAACTCATTTGGTAAAATAATTACAGAAATCCATTGATAAAAGAACTCCTATTATTTCACAATTAAAAGGCTTATCATTCCAGAACCCTTATTTCAATCTTCTTCGTAAACCAATTTGTCAAAATGTACAAGGAATTTCCTTCTTCTTACAGCCCGGGTAATACAGCCTGTGACAGCCGTACAGACTGATTCGTTTTCAAGAATATATATAAAATTCATTGCATCCTTATAAAAGAAAAGTTTCTTAGCTACAAAGATTGGTCCTAAAAATATCTGACTAATATCATGATAAAACCTGCAGAAGAGCATAAAATGCACCGCAGACTGGGTACTTTTTCGGTCGCGTGGACAACTGTAATAGTCTGATCAAATGAAATCTATCTTGCATGTTAGTTACTTTGACTAGATGTTCGAGTAGCTCTAAGAAGGTTATGCTACACACATATATTTACACACTTGTTTTTCCCTTCTTTGCTGTCCCTGACTTGGCACCTTTTCTCCAATTACAATATTTTAACTTCTTTTTGCCATATTGCAGTATGCTTGTGAGATTTGTAACTGACAGATCTTCATCAACATCTTTGAGTAACTTATCTATATAATCTAACCACAGGATTTTATTGTAATAATTCAAGGTTATACAACCCTCAGATATTTCTCTGGTAAACTTTGTTTCCCCTTCACACCAGACGTTATTCCAGGAGCATAATGTTCTCATGTGTATTATATCAGCAATATAGTATGCAATCATTTCTTTATGTAAAATATACTCAGAGGTGGACCTAGGTGCTGTCAACAGACAGCTGAAAAAAGCATTTTCACAAGTTTGCAATGTGGGTGCATTGGCTTTACCCCATACTATAGCACCATATGTAGCTACTGGGATGCACTTGCTATTGTATAGTTTGAGCATATTGCTTATAGGTCTGTTGCCTATCTTGTGGGAAAATCTGAATATGGCCTCCAAAGTTGTAATTAATTGTAATCTTGTCTGCTATTTATGCGGCCCCAATTGCTATTGTAAGAAAACAATACACCTAAATAGGAGAATTTTAAACTTGAGCCAACTTAAATTCCCTCAAAAGAGACTCTTTTTTTGTACCCTCCCATCCACAGACCGACCATCATAAACGACTTGGTCAAATTTAGTTTTAAGTCCCTTTGCTCCATGTATGTAACAAAGGCATCAATCAGTTGTTGTTGGGTGTTAGCAGTTCTAGATATTATAACTGCATCATCTACATACAGGAGCAAGGGGGTTGAACCTGGGCCTATTTTCAGGGCTTCTGTGTTCAGCTTTTGGAGAGTTTTCTCCATCCCATTATTGTACAGTGAAAAGAGGAAGGGAGCAAGGACACAACCTTGGCTGATACCTCTGGGGACCCTAAAACTTTGGGTGCACTTGCCATTCCTCCCATATCTTACTTTTTCAGTTTGGGTTGAGTATAGTTGTGACAAGTGTGATATTATATCGATGGGAGCGCCCATTTTGATAAATGTTTCCAATAAATTGGCATGATTTACACAGTCAAAGATACAACTTACGTCAGCAAAGACAGCAGTCTTCATCGTGCTGTCACCAAGCATTTAAAATCTTCTTCATGCGTGTTTTTTTAAAAAAAGGTAATAGGTTTGTAGATCTTTCTTCACTCTAAACACAAACCAGTAGCATCTAAAAAAAATTCAATCAGCACACTGAAGTTAATAAGTAATGGGGGAAAATGCACATTTTAAAAGTGCTGACAAAACTACCATTGTATCTAAAATGTTTTTACTTTGAATGAGTTCCTAACTCAATTTTCTTTATAGTCCTCATTATGAGTCAATCTTAATTCATGATTTAGAAGGAACTAAAGGCCCAGACTTATGAACCCCTTGCATCACGGCAGGCAGCGCAAGACAATGCTTGTTAAATCTGGAGTGACACAAAGAGCGCAAGTGGCTGCCTTGCATAACCTTTATAGCCGCCAAGATTTCAGATTGCTTATGTGTGGCATTTTTATCTTTTCAGTGTAATCATGAGTGACATTCCAACGACTATGAGTGACACTTTCTCGCAAGCTAAATCAAGCAATGAAAATGAGGGAAACATAAGGGCATATTAGCAAGAACCTTGTTAGAATTATCACCGTTTTAGCTGCAGGAAACTGCTTCTAAAACGGCGATAATGGGCTTGCAGTTTCCTGCCGCTAAAACGGCAATAATTTTCACGAGGTTCTTGCTAATTTGCCCCATAATCCCTCAGGATAGTGAGGATGAAGCACACATAGGTCACAGCCGGGCTGTATTATTTTACAGACTTCAGCATGCTCAACCCTATAAAAATCATTAGCTGAACTGTCCACCCCATGCCGGCTTGCCACCCCCTACCTGCTCAGCCCAGCTGGTGGCACCAGCTCACACCAGCTGCAGCCTGTCACAGAGTTACACAATAGGCTCTGCTGACCGAATGTCTGACATAATATCGACAGACAGAATATCGACATGCAAAAATATCGGAGCAAAAGTATCGACAGCAAAAATATCGGAATCCTATCTTCATTAAGGTAAGTACAAAAATATCGGAAAAATAATATCGAAGTGCAAAAATATCGGAATCAAAAATATCGTTTTTTTAAATGTATTAATAATAATGTAAAAATAATATTTAAATACATATAATTTTACAAGTATTAAATAAAAATATTAAAACAAAATTAAAACTAATACATATACATTTAAAATAAATAAAACATCTAATTTATTTGATGTAATGTAATATTTTTTTGTTTTTACCCTGTACACCTGTACCCCAAAAACCCAAAACTGACCCTGAACCCTAAAAATATCCCTGTACCCCAAAAACCCAAAACTGACCCTAAACCCTAAAAATACCCCTTTACCCAAAAACTGAAAACTGACCCTGAACCCTAAAAATACCCCTTTACCCAAAAACTGAAAACTGACCCTAAACCCTAAAAATACCCCTTTACCCAAAATCTGAAAACTGACCCTGAACCCTAAAAATACCCCTTTACCCAAAAACTGAAAACTGACCCTAAACCCTAAAAATACCCCTTTACCCAAAAACTGAAAACTGACCCTGAACCCTAAAAATACCCCTTTACCCAAAAACTGAAAACTGACCCTAAACCCTAAAAATACCCCTTTACCCAAAAACTGAAAACTGACCCTGAACCCTAAAAATACCCCTTTACCCATGAACTGAAAACTGACCCTGAACCCTAAAAATACCCCTTTACCCAAAAACTGAAAACTGACCCTGAACCCTAAAAATACCCCTTTAGCCATGAACTGAAAACTGACCCTGAACCCTAAAAATACCCCTGTACCCATGAACTGAAAACTGACCCTGAACCCTAAAAATACCCCTGTACCCAAAATTAATTAATATTATTTAATTACCAATTAATTATTAATTAACAGTAACAATAAAGTAAATATATTAGCACATTTGCTGTAATTAATTTAATGTAATAATTAATATTATTTTGCCCAATTAATTAATTAGGAATAACAATAAATTATATATAAAAAAAATACTATAATTAATGTAATAAAATAATTAATAATAATTAATTACCAACTAATTAATAATTATAAATATGTAAAAAAATTATAATAATTAATTAACTAATTAATAGACATTAATTACCAATTAATTATTAATTAAAATATGTACAAACATATATCAATTAATTAATTATTATTAAATTACTTCCCACCCTATTCCCCTATAAACCCATAACCCGCTACAGAACATATTTATCAATTAATCAATTAATTAAAAATAATTAAAAATTAATTCTCAATTAATTAATTAATAATTCCTACTAATTAATAATTAATTTAACATAATTAAATTACTTCCCACCCTATTCCCCTATAAACCCACAACCCGCTACAGTAGTAAAAGACAATATTTTATTAAATTAAATTAAAAATAAATTATAAAACATAATAAATACAATATAATATACACTAAATTTATTTAAAAATTGATATTAGTAACATCAAAGTTATTAATTTCGATATTGTTAACATCGATATTTACAACTTCGATATTACTGATATCATACCAATATCGATATTTAGACTGTCGATATTACTTACCTTCGATATTTTTGTATATCGATATTTAAACTTCGATATTTTGGTATATCGATATTTAAAACTCGATATTTTGTCTGTGTACCCTGCTGACTTAGTGACCTGTGTCCTCTAGCTCATGTACCCTGCTGGAGCAGCCTTACTGAAACACCCTTTGCTCCCTTCTCGTTAGTGAATCGTATCAGGACTAGCTACATTCCTGTATTTTCACCCTGCCTGACAAAATCATCTTAATTAAAAGTTCCAGTTTGACCAGAATTGCATTATCAAACAGAGTGACATTACAGTGATCCATGCCTCACTTTGGATGTTTCTAAGCACTGTGGGCCTCATTCATGAGGCTGTGTGTCACTTTTACGCCGCCGGTGCGTCACATTTTGTAAAGCACCGGTGGCGTAAAAAATGCGTCTTGTTGCGCAATATTTACAAAGTGACGCATCTAGGTAGATGCGTCACTTTGCAAACCGCTGCGCCACATTATACCTGTGCCAGGTATAATGTATGCAAGGGGGCGTTTTGACCCAAGAAAGGGTCATGGAAGTGACGCAGTGAAATCTATAAGATTTCACTGCGCCATTTCTTGGCAGCTAATGCGTCAAAATCTTACGCCTGCTTCAAGGCGGGGTAAGACTGACGCAGGCACTAACAACATGCCCATGTGAAAGTACACATTGCTGGAGTTGCGTCACTTTTGTGACACACCCCAGCAATGCGTCACTTTTGCGCCTACAGATACGTCAGAAATACTGACGTATCTGTAACCCCTTGCGACATGATGCGTCATATTATAAATATGACGGATCAATCATGACGCAAGAAGTGCGCACAGAGAAATAACGCATTGCTGCTTTCACACAGCGATGCGTCATTTCTCATAAATGAGGCCCTGTGTATATATAGAACCATTGAAGGAATATAGAATCGATACCACATAATGTTGTCATAACATATCCAATGTATATCTGCAATCTCCTGTAAAGCCTCTTGTAAATATGCTCAATTCATGTACCTATTAAGAATCAGGCCCAAATCGAGCAAATGCCATCTTGGTTTCGTTTCCCGAGCTATCTCTCGTTAGTAGAGAAATCACGTGACGTGCTGTTGGGAAGGGGAGAGTCTGAAAGGTCGGCCCAGGCTATGAACAGAGCATTGCTTCTAACTTTAAAAGCCCAAGGTCACATCTGCTCTTTCTTGTACGATGAGCATATTCTCGCAGGCGCCATGCCTGTACTCCCATGCACCAGAACGAAAGGGAGGCACCTTCGCTGACCTACCCCCAAAATAGTTTTCGCAGAGACTCAAGCTTATCTATTGTGCCTTATATGGGTGCTCCTGTTGGCTTCTTCTGATTTGGTACTTTTCCATGCATGGGGTTTCTATGGGTATGTTGAAAGTATATATGCACTGTTTTGAACATGATCCAGCAGTCTCCTCTGCACACCTTTGCGAGCTGTGACCAGAGGGAGGCTCCCCTGTACAGGGCGCTTTGCGAAATAAACGATTGAACCTTTTCCATTGCCAACTGATTTATGTATGGTGAATGAGATATATGGGCTATTGGTAAGTATAGCTCTATGGTATATTTTTCTAGTACTTCAGTTGGCGGCTCCACCGGGACTCCGTGATAGGGTTGTCCCCTCCAGTAAACGGGAGAAGAGGGACGGGAGAGGTTCTGGTCAAGGGGGTGGATTGAAAAAGGATCCTAATTGAGAAACCAGTTTGTGGTAGAAGCGGAACATTCCACTCTTCGACCCAGAGACCTTCCCAGCTGCTAAATAACCCTTCGCCAGAGTCCTTCGGGCTTAACCCGGGAACAGCTGACCGTGTTGGTCTATAAACAAAGTTGGCGGTGGAGAACGTTCAATCAGACCTGCGGGCACAAGGTGAGTGAATTGTATGGTATGAAATTAGCACTTTTGAGAAGTGGCTCAGACGAACAGATAACTGCGTATGGTATGGTGGTTGGTGAACCACAAGGGAATCTGGGGGTCTGACGTGGCAGAGGTGTGACTGCATGGGCAGATGCTCCACAGACTTGTTTGGTGAATAATTGGGAGAACGTCGGACGCCTTTGTGTTGCACGGTGGGTGCTCACACGGCCTGATCCTCTTTGGAAAGGCCCCCGGGAGCAACTGGGTAAGCGCAGGGTCTGGGGTTGCGCCCATAATGCCTGGCCCAACCAGCACAGGACTGGGGGATAGTCTGTAAGAGGGTCCGTGGTTTGCCACTCTGATGATCCCAGGGCAGTCTCTGGACTGTTTCTTTTGTGAAATCTTTTGGTGGTCTGGAATCCAGGGTGAACGATTCCCCAAACAGGAGTCGATGGGCTCTGTTCGTGTATGAGACATGTCGTAAGGAATTGTAAAGTCATGACCAGAGCATTTTCTTTCTCGATCGAAACGTATGCCCTTTAAGTATATTATGTATATGGAATTGTTGTAAGTATAAAACATGAGAGAGTGTATGCTGAATAGACGCGTCTATAAGTATGACTGCAGTTGGAATGGTATGATTTGTTGAATATTATCAAAAATGTCTTTGTTTCAGTAAACTATGTTTTGGGTGCTGTCAACAGATGGGTGGGCGTCAGGAAGAAAGAAAGCCTGCTCCTCCGGAAGGCAGTCCTAGTTTTGACATGTACGTGAAACATGGTCTTACTCCCATTTTGTTTAATACATTGTGGAACAAATATACTAAACACAATGTAGAATTACAGTGGCCTCTAACAGGGTCTTTTGATGAAAGGAAAATAAATTACTTACAAAACAAATTATTTTTAAGGAGAAGCCGTCAGAGTATGTTCAACTCCTTGACCCTTTGGGTTAAGGAAGCGAAGCGACGGCGAATCCGAGGAGAAAAATTAGAAAAAATGAAAGCAGGACAGACTGTAACCCAAAAGGCAGTAGCGTATGAAAAGGAAAAAGTAGAGAAGAATATCGAGCAACTAGATAGACAGTTTAGATTGCAGACTGATAAAAGTATGTGACCCGAACCAAAGCGGAAGATGAAATAGAGGAACTGTTGGAGACTCGTCCTCCACCCCAATATGCACCCCAGGGTTTGTACCTGGCAGTTCCAGTAGATCAAAAGGGAGGGACGGGAGCAGCGGTTGCTACTGCTCCAGTAGCTGTGCACCCTCCTGCTCCGTTGTCTGTCCCCCCTACCCTCCGTTCTACTACGTCAGAATTAATCACCTTGTTACCCGGGACGGCGGTCGCTTCCCCTACCTCTCCAGTATTTTTGACACCCCCAGCTAGGGGAATGCCGGTTACCCCTAGCGGGATGACAGCTGCCTCCTCAGAGGACACCCCGCGACGTCCTGCGGGAGGGATGGAAGGTCGTCGGGTTTTTACTCGATCATCTTTAGGAGATGAAGAAAGACGGGCTGTGGTGATTCAGGCGTCCCAATGGATGCAGAATCCAATTTATACTCTTGAGGACATTTGGAGTACAATGAAAGATTTTGAACCAGTTACTCAACACATAGCATTAGAGCATATGGCAATAAGATTGATTTCTTTATGGGAACAATGCTTCCATGAAGGCCTGGCCCCCCAAATATTGTGTGACATTAGAGATCGAGCTTTTAAATTCGAGTTACAGGTTAACGAGGTATTCCAGAACGTTGAAACTTTAATTAATTATCGGGACCGAATGGTTAACAGATGCCCAGATGCGGGGACACAGTACCCTATGAGAGAAGTGCACCCCATCTTCCACCCCGAAGTTCCCGAAGTATTGGATGGAGGAGGTAATGTCACTAGAGCACGTATAGAGGCACATTTCCAAGACCAGTGGGGTTATACTCCTTGGGACGGGAGTGAAGCCCTTACGTTAAAGGCTCAGCTCCCTGACCCTTGGAAGAATCCAACGGCTTATTATAAAGAATTAACTGAAGCCATAAATTCGGCCATTTTAACACTAGCTGATATTGAGTTTTTTTTCGGTCTTTTAGTCCCTGTGGATATATGGAAACAAGTGCATGATTCAGATCATGCTGCCGAACTTGGAGGGACCTGGGATCAGATAAAGGCATGGGACAAAGATCGAAAGCCTGGCAATAAACCTAAAGATGATATTTTAGCGATTCTAGCTTAGATTATTACATTTATGCAAACCCTTATTCCCCCGAGGAAGGTAGATTGGGATAAGTTGACAGCCTGCATCCAAAAGAAGGATGAGAATGTGTCAGATTTCTTTACTCGATTTGAGAAAGTATTTATTGACTTCAGTGGACAGGATTTGTCCACTGAGGGTGGTATAAGACTGTTTGTCAATGCATTTGTTACTAATTTGTTGCCAGACATAAAAACACACTTGCAAGCTGCTGAAAGCACTTGGACAAAGTCACCCGCCTTCAGGTATCCTGAGTATGGCTCAGTATTATGAACATCGGGAAAATGAGAGTAAGGATAAGTCGGATAAAACGGTTAAGGACTTGAAAACTTGTGTCCTGCTGCAGCAAGTTAGCAGAGGGCAAAATAGAAGAAGAACGAGTAGGGGCCCTTTTCCTAGGGGTGCAATGATGAGAGGAGGAGGAGGTCAGGGACCCCCTTTGAGGTATGATCAGTGTTCCAATTGCAGACAGGAGGGACACTGGCGAGCCCAGTGTCCATTACTGTTTGAACGGGGTGGTTTCAGCCGGGGACGAGGAAGAGGAGGTACTGACCAAAGCAGCATGAAACGTGGTGACCGGTCAGACGGTGAGTCAGGAAAAAACTATTTTGATGATTTCCAAGGGAGACACTACCATAATGAGGATTGTCATGAAGACACATATTGCGGAAATAATTATGCATGAGACAGCCAAGGACAGAGCAGGGACCTAATGGGGTCGATTAACAGGATAAAAGCAGACCTCAACATGGCTAAGAGCATTAGCTCGGTAATGCATGAATATCGCTGACTTTTCAGCGATATTCATGCATTTCGGCTGATTTGTATTGCTTAGGAGATAAACCTTGATAATAGCAAGGTTCCTAAGCGATAAAAATCGCCGAAGCTCGGCGATAAAAATATCCCCGCTAAACCAACATAGCGATAATTATCGCTAGTTGTTGGTAATATGCCCCTGAGTTCTGTGGTGAAGGTAGATTTTTGAAAACTCTATTGGAAAGGTACATGTGTATAAATCCTACTGCTGCTGCTTGGCAGTCTGGTGGTAGTATATAGTACTGCCTTTTCCACTCCTCACAAACGGCATCAATTGGCATCCTGTTGAGGTGTGAAAATGTCTTCTTAATATGGAAAAATAGAGTGAGCACTGCTGGCAGCAAGGATGAATGAAGCAATTACTGGTCACTTAAGGAATAGGATTAGTTGGCCAAAAAAGGACCTCCATTGAGTCCTGGATTTTAACCTGGTTATGTCATGATGGGATTTTGGTAGAAAATGACTCTGATCTAGGATAGCTTGCATATAACTTGCTCTGTTCCCTATTTGAGGTGAAAATGTGTTCTGTCACAGTCAGAGGATTAATCCTAACTTATTTAGGGCAGGACCTGGGAGCAGTTGAACACTATAAACACATTAGCCAGGTCCCTACCATTTTAAACCAAAGCTTTCGAGGTACTTTACTCAATGACAAACATGACTTGCTCAAAATGTAAGAGGAAATTCTAATTCATAGGAAGTGGGTGTGAGAAGTTAGCCTGGCATATGATGTCCACTAGTTCTAGTGGGCACCTTGCACCAGTCTAATTGACCCTTATTGATGGTGGTTGTAAAGTTAACCTTATAGAAAGCTATCCTGGGGTAGCAGTGGCGAGCAGTCTTCCGGCTAAGACTTCAGAGAGCAAATTAAGCGAGTTGTTTTACCAATTATAATCCCTTGAGTACCAAATGAAAGCACACCACACAAGGTATATATCCAATATATATGTATTTATTCTAAACACAACCCCTCTGCACTCTTTTTAAGGTCAGAGATAAAAGTACAATACAAGTTACTTAATTAGCATACAATAAGGTGCACAGTATACGTTTTGCCCTAGGGGCCTCACAAACCATATACTAAAATAGTGGCATAAGAACCACATGAGAATTAGAAAGTGGGCCTGGGGCCAGTGGAATCGCTGGGGCTACTCTAAACAACCAAAGGTTAGGATGTAGGAGGCACACAGGAGACGCGTTCAGTGACTAAACACAGCCGCGGGTTACCCTTTACTTTCCATGGGAAACAAACAAGTTACAAAGTTACAATTTAAGGACACTTCTAAATGAACTACGATGGAACCCTTTTAGACTTAGACACTAGGAGGGCCAATACCCTCGAGACTACCAGAGTGCTCGTGTTACCTCACCCACGGAAGCCGGGTGAATGACGGATGCGTGAATTCGCATCTGTCATTCAAAGTCATTTATGGCAGTCGAGAACCATACAGTAATCTGTAACCAAAAAATACCAACTTCTAGTATGATAATAAACAGCGTAATATTGAAAACCATATACACATTATGAGCCGCTTATTTTAGCAATATGTACGTATAGTATGTATATACGACAGTTTTATCCCATTTCCTTTGTGTTCTGTTTGAAGGAAGTCATTCTCACTTCAGTAATAATGTTCCATTCATGAGTAGGTGATCTGGAAAAAATGTAAAAAGGCACAGGGCTGTAAGCCACATATCGTACTCCACTCATAAGGGGAGAACGAAATATTCAATCAAAACTGCCGTGAGGAGATTCTCTCGAACTCTCCCTGTCTTCCGCAATCAGCGTTCTGCTCGCCGGCGTTCCTCTTGGCCGCCATATTAGTATCCTTGTTTAACATAATTTCCGTGGGCGCCATCTTTTAATGTTAAAATGCACTTAAGTATTCATATAATACATTTCTCGCCCAGCCAAATAACTATTCAAGTTCACATATCTATATATTTCGCATATTACTTCAATGAATCATTAGTCACATCCCCAACAGGCACTCTGTATTGGTTCCTCTGAAATGAAGACTCCACTTAAGTTCATTTGTTTTCTTCTTTTATTTGCTTATATTTCTTTTTTTATATATGCTTAATCATAATGAATTCTTCATACTTTCTCTGAATATTCATTCATTACTTTAAAGTGCATTTTCCTTCTTATATAAGCTCCAATGCATTTCGGACATTAACTGTCCTTCCTCAGGGAGCCACAGCTGTTGAAAATGTAAACATAACCATAATCACAATCCAAATGAAACTGTATGCATTTAAACTACAAACATATAGTCACTTTCTGTTCAAACCATGCTCAAACGTTGTATACCAGTGCCTGTGAACCTTATGTGCCCCAAAAACAAATGTGTGCATGGTGCTTTTACCCGTGCCGGAAACCACGAATGTTCGATATGACGCACTTACGTGAGAGTCAGAAGTTGTTGAGATAGTTAACCCTGCGTAAAGAATACACGCGTTACTACAGTGCATGTAAGATTGAAACTGTCATCTTACCTATCGTAACAGGCTGTATTCAAAAAGCTAACCCTGGGTGACCAACCTTGTGTTTAACTGGTGGTTCCTTATTTCATCGGCAGATCACGCCGTTTCCTGGCGATTAGGACCCTGGTAGCTGCGAGGATGAACTTACTTCCGTGTCGCTATGATGCGGGAATAGAAAGAGTGAAAATACTCTACTTGCTCAAACGGGTCGGAGCAAAGATTCAGAAAAAAGATTCACGGGTTCGTTGTGCTTAGGGAACCCGTCCTGGTATTCCCCTGTGAGATAACCCCGGCAGGGTATCCACAAGGTGAAAGCCAGGCATCCCGCCGCGAGGGGCCGTTGTGGAGATTAAGCAAGCTTTTGCCCAGAGTCGCAGAGTGTGAACCCGTGAGTCGAGAAGGCACCGGAGCGAGAATTATCGAGTCCGTGGAATTTTTTAGCCCAAGACCCGCCGAGGCGGGGAATTGAACCCTGGTCCAGGGCCGATCTCAGCTTCCGGGTCTGCCGCCTCTAACCCCTGAGCCACACTTCTCACTTGTACAAGTCCGTATTGTTCACTTTAACCCAACTTAAGTCAAACAGAAATTCAAAGGTTAATTAGATATGTCATTCAAACATAATCCATAATTACACAGTGTTATCGATACTTAGCATTATATATAGTAACATGAACACTTAAAAACAGGATGGGTCAGTACGATTTACATTAATATAACATAAAAATAAGTTGTATCGTCCCCACCAAGGTTACTCATAACCAAAATAATATTGGAATTTGTTATCAATATTCATTCCCATTTCCACCGCTTTAAGTTTCATTATCCAAAGGACCTCTCTTCATCTCGATTGCAGTTGTCTATTTCCACCTCTTATCTCCTGTTTCACATGCCATGAAAACTAATTACATGCAGCAACCCCAAATTGATTACAAAAACCAATGACCCCTAGCAAGGCAATTACGCAGTCAGCTGACCAACAACCACCACCACCTAGCGTAAACATTACTTCAGCAAGGGGCACTGGAACAGATGAATTAGGCGGGTGTATACAAATACCCTAGGGAAACAACAAGCATAATTTTCAAATACTAGCCCAAGTACACACGGGGCACACTGAAAATAGAAGTCATGGCTCGGCCCAAGACTCGGCTCAGGAACAAATAAATCATCGGATTTCCTCAAGGGTTATAGAGTGGATAGCGGACAGTCCCAGTGAAAAACCCATGGAAGAGAGTCCATCAAACACACGGCTCCAAAGGACCACAATGACACCAAAATTGCCACCCCAAATAGCAAAAGAAAAAAAAATACACTCACCAAGGGAAAGTGTTTCACTGGTGATGATGAAGGAAGCTACAACGTTAGCACCACAGAGGAGGTGCATAAGGTACAACCAAATACTGACTCGACTCCAAGACTGGACTCACGTTTAAATCATTTAAAGCGAAAAATCAGCAGATAGAGTGAGGGGTCCAATCTCTGGTCGAACTCCCAAATCCTCTTGGATAATCATCAAAGCATAACATCTTGTAATGTAAAGCAAGGCAAGCAAACAAGTGAAATTGGCCCCAAGTTAACAAAGCCAATAGCTGCAACAACGGAGGTACAAGGAACATTTTCAAATAAACAGCTTCAAAGAAATTTATCAACCCATGAACTAGCAAATAATAACTTAATTGAGCTATCCAGTGGGTCAAATCAGGATGTAGAAAACAAAGGATATTTAGCTTCTCCCAATTGCCCTGACACTGAGCCCCGCCAAGAACCAACAATAACAGAAATTTCACGTATGTCAGTGCCATGCGACCCATCACTTGCAAAAGGGTCACTACACAAAGGTCCCTCGTATACACAACATGAGGAATATCAGAAGCCAGCGACTCATGATGAACACGCATATAGTAGACCTACGTCAAACATGGATAAAGCAAATGCATGCAACCAAGCAGGAATGAGCGGTCTCAGCCAAAATCTGGAATCCATAATTGCACTACATAGTGCACTGGGTGATATCTTGGAAACCTCAATTAAAACATTGAATATGCAGTCAGACAAACTTGACATTCAAATCCATCTCATGGGTACAATAGCAGAACACATATCCAGTATAAACAAAAAAATGGATACCTTGGGAAATCTGTTTGACGTTCTTCGAGACCAGTCCCGCCCCTGGATCCAGGTTCCAGACTGCACCTGCAGCCCAATACTAGAAAAGTTAAAAGACTTACCGTCAATACTCAGAGACATCTTACATGAATGCAAGTATGTAAATCTGGGTGCCAATAGCATATTAAATGAAAGAGACCTTATTGCTTGGCAAAAAGATGCACATAAAGAACCTACACCAAGTCGGGAAAAGAGACTGGTAGACCCGACAACATTTGTAATGCAACAGATAATAGATAAAGAACCATAAAAAAAACGACGACAATCAGGAAGAGTAAAATATTACGGGAAACAGTTCAGGATTCCGGAATAGTACAAACCACAAAACTTTAGAAAAAGATCAGCATGAACAGGATAGTGAAAAAAATCTGCACACCAAAAAACCGTTAACCAAAAGGCAGAAAAAACGCGCGAGAAAAGATAGAAACCAACTATTAAACCGCATGCCTGCCACTAACCAGGCCTTGATTAATTTCCCGATCTTTGACTGTCGAAAACCATCATCTAAAGCCAAAGAGAGAAACGTGGAGGGATCAAATCAGTCGCCAATACCACCAAAACCCCAACGCAGCCTTCGAAAAAACAGTGCTACTGTAAAAGCAGTTAATGGCCAAGGATAAATGCTGCAACGACTCAGCACAAACAAAAAGAAAAAGAGCATCAACAATATTTGAGGAGATCATCCATGCAACAAACTCAGACACTGATGACTTAAATAAGGATGAACAGGAAATCCTAGCCACATCCTTAAGTGGGGCGGACTGGAGTCTGGAAAGTATCGATAATGATCACAATCTAGGACAAAAAACTTAGGCTAAGCAAGAAAGTACTAATTACTATGCAAGGAAACAAGAGCACAGTAGACACGAGTCTATCAAGCACAGAGGCCAAAAGGTAGTGAAGGTCCAGACACTAAATATAAAGGTCTAGACAATTTACATAAAGTCACTTTAAACCTTGAAACAACTATGAGTAACAACATCATCTCCAAAAGGGATAAAACCAAAACAAGACAAGTCATAGCAACAGCTGTCCAGAATAAGCCTGATAAACTACAAGTAAAGATTATTACTGAGCAACATGACCCACATCAGAGCATTGGACCAGAAAAGGCTACAAGGACAGGTCCTAATTCAGCGAACATCATTAATGATCACACATCGAATATAGAACTAGGCGGACACAAAAGAACAATTCTGAGAATAAAAACTAAGGAAAGCATACAACCGGAACAACCAGGGAATGATAATTATAGTCAACAAGTTAATAACACAAGGGATGAGGCAACGAAAAATGGAAGCAATAAAACAGGGAGAACTCGGCCGTATGACAACACGCATGGTATAAAACCAACAATAACTGGACGGATACTTTTTATACCAAATTATAAAATGCAAGGTACGCAAGATTATCTAAACCGATGAAACATCTTACATCTGACATCGACTATCCCGAGCCTCAACCATATAACGTCTGCAGACCTATTGGCCATTGAATTCATCACCCTTGGAAACAACACAGCCAAGGAAGGCACCCTCACAACTTGGAGGAACACGGATATTGTCAGTCAGCTACTCATCGAAATTAAGAAATTTGAGGAATGGGGATCTCGCTGAAGGAAGATGCATCAGCAGGTTACCCCTCGCCCCTATTAAGGAAGCGCATCAAATTAGGAGATCATATTGGGGCAAACCGATATACATACTTGGTATTGCAAGGGGCAAGGGGTGCAGATATTTCCAAAATTGACAAACAGAACAGACCAACGCGAGACCACCTAACTAAAGACTGAATCGAAAGTAGGGCGTGTAACATCTGAGATAGCATAGTAAAAATCCTTTCCTGGAACATTGCCGGTGCCAAAGAAATCCTAAACAACAACAGGAAAATGGAGACCAGGAATACTTATGATATCATTGCCCTGCAGGAAACATGGCTAACAGAGCCAATTGACGTACCTGGTAGAATCTGTTTTCATGTCAGTGCAATTAGCTCTCAGCGCTATGGTCGAGCAAAGGGGGGGTCTGTCGGTTTATGTAAGTACTCCACGAGGCCTCCCAACTGGCAGCCTCCAAGGCAGACATGCTAATAATCAAAATTGAGAGGGTATGCCAGGTTGGTATCGAAACCATCATACTAATAAATATCTACGCCCATCCAAAAATGAAGGTAAAAAAAGAATTCTTTTATGCCATTAACAATGTAATATCAGGTTTCCGTCTTGAACATCCAGAATGGGAGATAATTCCTGACGGGCGACTTCAACGTTAATCTTATGCAGCTCCCAGAAGAGGAAGAGAATATTATGGCTGCCAACGAATTCTGGGCGGTTGAAACACAGGAGGTCCTGCCAGCCAAGAAGACCGACTATGTCGGAAAACAGTTGTTGTGGGCTTTGGAAAATCAGGCGTTGCGTGTACTAAATGGAAGAGTCAAACAGGATAAATCCCCCTCAATCACCCACATAGGCTCAAGTACAAGTACAATTCTGGACTATACCATCGTCTCGCTTCCCCTGTTGGGGTTAATCAAAAACTTCCATATTCAATGTTTAGTGAGTAGCGACCACTCAATGCAGCATATTGAGATTAACCTGGCACCGATTAAACATCCAAAAGCCCAAAGAACAGTTGGAGAAACAACAACAATCGATCTGAAGCATTTAAGAAGGACGACTAGTTCATTACCACAAATAACCAAAGAAGCTAAAAACTTAATTCAAACCATAACCAACGAAAGTGACCTGTGTGTAGAAACATGGACCACCTTTTTGAAGAAACTACCAACAACTGGAGCCAACTTGAGCAAGAAATCCAACCAAAAGAAACATGGTCAGCTCAGCAAGATCATACTATCCTTAAGAAGACGTGTGCGGAAATCCATGAGGCAAGCAAAGGGTCGCAGTTCACACTCACCCGTTTGGCAAACATTCCGATTAATGAGGAAACAATATAAAAAACAAATCTGGATTGAAAAAAAAACCCAAGTGACTGACTTTTGGACTAAGTTATTATATAACAAAAAAACCCGACTCCAGAGCATTTTGGTCACAAGTAAATTCATTAAGCAGATCAGCTCAAACAATAAGCATGACTTGTGTTACGGAAAAGGCATGGATTCAACATCTACTTGATACTTTTTCAGTAAATTCATTGGCACCATTCACAGCCATAACTCACAACATAATAAAAACAGTGGAACTGAAGACCTTTGTCCCTCTAAAATTTAACAACTGGAATACCAATCAGCTACGTGGCGATCAAACATTCATTTCACATGCGGAAGTTGATACATTGCAAATAATTAAGAAAAGCAGACAAGACTGTGCACCGGGACCAAATGGTGTCCCCCAGGCTATTTACAAGGAGGACCCTCAATTTTGGGCACGCAAGTTAACCATCCTATTCAGGTCAATAAATAACACAAGTCGGCTCCCAGATAGCTGGCGAGGGGCGATTATAAACCCGATCTACAAAGGAGGAGACCGTAAAAATCCATCTAATTACCGTCTGATAGCACTCATCGATGCAGAAGCAAAATACTATGCATCCTTGGTGCTAATTGACCTTCTAAAATGGTCTGAGAGTAATAGGAAAATCTGGTAAATCAGACTGGGTTTCGTAGGGGTACAGGCACCATGGCCAATGCCATGACATTAAGTTTAATTGCCGAAAAAAGTATCCAAAACCACCAAGCATTGTACCCCTGCTTTGTAGACTTCAAGGCAGCTTTCGACCGCGTCAGCCTTCAGTTACTCTGGTGTAAGTTAAAACAGCGGGGCCTGCCGGATACAATTTTAAATCCCATAATGGAATTATACACAGACACTTGAATGCAGGTAAAAATTGCTAATGGGCATTGTCTAACACGGAAGATCAACACATATGACGGATTAAAGCAGGGCTGCTCCCCACCTTTTTAATCTATTCAATGCAGACCTAACGACAAGGTTGGATGGGATTAATGCCTACCCGCCGCGGCTAGGAACATTAAGGCTGACACATCTCTCCAATGCCGATGACGTGGTGCTCCTAAGTCAGACAAAAATAGGTCTGCAATGCCTCCTGCATAAACTGGCAGAATACACAAAATGCAATTTTCTTGAAATAAATAGCCAGAAAACAAAGATCATGATAATGACTCGTTGGCGTAACATACAGCCAGTCTTTCCCATAGACAATAAGAAACTGGAAGTTGTGGACGATTATAAATACTTGGGAGTACAGCTGGACAGACGCCTTAACTTTTCTATGCACTTCGACGTCATCGAAAAAAGGGAATAGCCCTGTTACATGCATTCAATAGTATTTCCAAGCAGCTAAAAGGCCCTTTTTTTAATCCCCTTCTGACAGCCATTAAGGCCAAGTTACTCCCTACAATAGGCTGCGGCAGTGTGCTACATTATGGCAGAAGTGCACAGCTTCTTGACAAGATTCAAATTAGAGTCTATAAGCGGGTATTCAGTTTACCATCCAATGCCTCACCTGCGCAGGTCCGACTAGAGTTTGGCCTACAATCTCAAGAACTGCAAAAAAAGTATGAGACCATCAAATTCTGGTATGGCATATGGATGAACAGGGAAACAGAAATCAACCTTGCCACGTGGGAAGCAATGCTAAATAATCCCAACTCTCAGTATGCCAAGTATTTAAAACTGTCCCTCGAGACTTCCGAACTTGCATGTTTGTGAAAACTAAGCTACCGGTACCATCATTTAAGCTGGTTGTTAAAAAATCTGCAAATAAGCACTCGCTGGTCAACGATAAGTAAATTTTCAGTCACCGAGCACATGCCTGGATGCTAATTCAATCATACAGCGTGCTCAAACCCGCAGCCTATCTGGGGTTTCTTTTTCGGCATATGCCAAATCGAAATACCTCAGCTTAAGGATGGGTAATCTGCCGACAAACGCAGATAAACCAGACTGGAGGAAACCTGACACCAAGGAGTGTGATCTATGTGGCAACGCAAAACAAGACTTTATCCATCTACTCTGCATCTGTCCTGCACTGGATCAGGAACGACGGCATTGGCTTAAGGCAAAGTTTATTGAACATGGAATACGTACCTGTCGTTCCGCCGTTATTAAAGTCCTGTGTGCAGCAGCTCCACAATTTATCTGCAGATCAGTTAAATTTGTCATGAAGTTTGAGAGCAAAAGGGGTGTCACTGCACAAAGCTGAAAATTAAGATCATGCTGTTAATCTGAGAGTAAATAACTCCTACTTTTCACTGACATGCAAGAAATTGCACCCGCCATTCTTCCTTGCCAGTCAGTGGATACAGCCGAGGAAGATGAGTCAAACTCGCCGTTCGACAACTAGTTAATGGACATTATAAAATCAAATTGCCTATGCACTGAACATTCTTTGATAATTATTTTTTTTAATTAATGTTGCTAAGTCCAAACAAAATACAAAATGTGGAGGATGAGATTAAAACATTGAAGTTACCACAGGCAACAGTATATCTTGAATAACTTACAGGTGGAAATTAAGACGAGAAAAGCTAGGAAACTGAAGCGCGATGAGAACGACTAAAGAGCAGGGCGCATAGTTACGTTAGCGAAGCATTTTGATTATCTAGTGAATAAAGGTCTGGGTTCCAAACAAAAGGAAGATGCCCCATCTACCAGTGATATTACTACATCTTCGATTAATGTCTACAGTAAGTATGGGTGAATTTTGCAAATTCTCGGTACGCAAATTTGTGCGAAAGCGTACTCGCGGTCCGCAAAATCCACAAACTTTCCCGAGATTGTGGATTTTTATATTTTTGCGTGTTCGCAGGATTTTTTTCACTGCGGCTACCGCAAACTTTCCCATGCAGTCGTATATGGGCACAGCCATCTTGTTTTCACTGTTCGCGTTGAGTATTTCCTTTTCCGGTCGCTATTTGCAAGCTTGCGTTGCGCTTTTCCTTTTCGGGGCCGCAGTTGCGTGTTCACGTCAGTTTTTGCTTGCTCGCGAGGCAAATATCGCGCAAACTTACCCACGTGGTTGCAATGGGCGCCTCCATCTTGTTTTTCATTCATTGCTATGGTTCTGGGCATGCCTTTTCTATCCAGCTTCAGTCTTTGTAATCCTTTGTTTTTTTGAAGTTTTAAAAAATCTTTTTTACTCATTATCGATCTCTTTATTTTTGTACATCTATATTTTGTGTTTTTTCTACTTATTGTAACTTTGATAACTACTTTTTCTTTTAACTCTCTCTTTTCTTTTCTTTACTTTTTTTTCCCTATTCTTTCCTCTTTTTCCTTTCTTTAACCCAGAACCATGGCAAAGGGAGCCGGCAAGTCCAGGGGGAAGAGTCCCGCTCCCACACCCCACAGCCGGCTCCCTTGCTGGCGCTTACAGGGGGAGTCTGTAAGTCCCAGGGAGATCTTCAGCGCGGCGGAGGTGGCAGCACTGGTCTTCTTTGTGCAGCTCCACCTCCCCAAGACCGTTGCAGCAGGCAGCATGCCCGCTACCGGATACGCCTCTGGGAGAGTCGCCAGCTATGGGGTAAGGTGTGCCGTGCCATTTATCGGGAGTCAGGGGTCCGGCGCACCTACAACCAGGTGACGCACCGCTGGTCCGACATACTGGACTGGGAACAAGACCTGCTCGACCTGCTTGGCGTCGAGATCCCTGGGCTTGGTGAGTACTAGTAGCTATTTAATAACTACTTTGTTTTCTTCTGCTCTGTGTTATATTGCAAATATATGTTTTTTCTGAAGAGCAAGAATGCTGCTGATTACATTGCAGGTAACTTATGTTTTTAAAGCTTCTGTGATTGCAAGGTGCTCACCTGCTCAGTCAGTGGCGGTGCTACTATGCTTACTTGTTTTCAATTTTGTGCTCATTTGGCCTGAGTGATTACGTATGAGTGTACTTTACAGAACTGCGTAATGCTAGAGAGACTAGAGACTCAAGTCAAGTCCTTCCTTGGTACTCCTGCCACTAAGAAGAGATAGTGGTGGTGGATTGATAGGTTGAGTATATCATGACTTGTTATTTAGTAGGACATTTTTTAGTGGTCTGCAATCATGACCGGCTGTGTCTGTCACTTCGCGTGCTGCTGAGTGCTGCCAGTCCTAGTAGAACCTTTTTGTTTTTGGTTTAGTGAGTTACATAACTTTCCAAGTAGACGGTCCGCGAATCCAGCAAAACTAATATCCTAGTAGACCACATCAGATAGGTCAATAAATTTAGTGCAATTGTTGCTTATTTCCACGAAAATAAGTTGTTATTGTTTTTTGAATTGTTTGATTTCGTTGACAACAATCATCCATGTTTGTGTCTTTCTTTCATGTACATCAGCTCCTCCCAGGGTCAAGAGGACAGAGGTGGCGGTGGCGGCGCCAGCGGAGCAGGAAGGCCAGGATCGGTCCGCCGAGGGCTCTTCTGCTGGCCCCAGTAAGTTTTCCTGTTAATATTAATAACTATACTTCTCTGACTTTTACAGCACCTATTTATTCCAAATATTCATCATAATTGGATTTTTTCCAAAATCATCTTTGATCTTCTTGTAGACTGTTTCTAAATTCTTATCCTGCCTCTACTATGACTCTCTGTGCGAGTACTATTTATTATTATTAGTCTGTCTGTGTAGCTAGCTAAGATTGCACAGTTGGCAAAAGGTGTTAAACAAAACTCCTATTCAGCAATAGCTCTAGGCACTGAGTGCATTCCTCTGGGTTGTCCATAATGTCTATTGAAGTCCTCTTAATGTTTATGCTTTGAAAATTCCCAACAATAAAATGTCAATGGCCACCAAGAATAAGATGCAGGTTTACTTTTTGATTGGATAGGAGGACATACTACTTCTGTTGCAGGGACTATTCTGCACATACAGAACTTTGGACAAGAAATAGGGCATTGGTGATAATAGGCACAGTTAGACTTTCCACATACCTCAGTCATAACAGAAGTTGAACCCCCAATCTCCTTACTGACTAGCTAGTGTGTCAGAGTCATTATTTAGCTCCCGAATGCAGCGATAATCCCCAATGATTATACAACCCAGAACATAAGACTACGGAGTCAGAGTCCCGACATCTTAGTCAATGAATCATGCTTGCAAATTGCAAACCCTACGCTCACTCACTCATGACCAAAAACCACAGAGTCTATGTAAGTTTTAAAGCTTTATTAAAAGTAAAACAACTAGCTCTGTGTGTACTCTGTATGTTAATTTTCAATTGTGCATTATATAAAAACATTTATTAAAATCCATAGAAGAGAAAATGTGAACTTATGAAAACTGAAAAGTGGCTGTTTTCTTACACATTAATTGTGGGAGACCCCTCACCTGGTTGGAACTTAAAGTACTGGTGGTGATGACGATGAGTAACATATTGCTCTTGTTCTTAGAAGGTAAGCTTCTGTCTGTTAGTTTAGACTAGAGAGTCACAAATAATTAAATTTGTTTATGTAGTAATTTTTTTTTCATTCCTAGACAAAATAGGGAGTGGTGTATTTGGCATCTAAAAATATGAAATGTATTTTCTAGGGGGAACACCATCAGCACAGCCCACCACAAGTGCCGGGGCCAGTGTGGAGGTGGTCACTCCAGGGGCGGATGCGGTGCCAGCAGGAACTGCTGTGGGGGATGCCTCAGTAGTGGAGGGCAGTGGTACGCTATTATATTCCTTACTTATTGAGATTGCAGAGTAGGCACGCTACAGGGGTGTATATGTTGTACAGTACAAGTACACTTTACTGTTAAGAAAACTTACATTTTAGAAATACGTTTTTGTCAACCAGGTAGAAGACAGTCACCCTTGACTTTGCATTAGCAATTTTATTAGCGGCGGGAGTTGACGAGTAACCAATGGCCTCCTCTAAATTTGACTTCAACTCAGCTGTGAAGGACGAGCGAGTTAAATTAACGACTGGCAAAGAATGATACTTGTTTTTGAATGCAGGCACAGGTGGCTGGGAATATGATGCATGACCGGTTGAAGGCTGAAGCAAGGATGGGTGGAAGGAGAAAGAAAAGAGGACTGCCTGGGTAGGTGAAACAGAAACTGTATGTGTGCGCAATATATCCTTTGGATCAAATGCCAGTCAAGCACGGATTCATGGGTGGCGGTTTACAAAATAAAATAAAAAGGGTGTTTTTCGGTGAGAAAAAGAAAGGTTTGTCCAGTTGAGACATTAAGAAGAATGATTGACATTTACTTTGAATGGATGGATGCCTGGATGGTATCTTCCTCATAGATAGCATAGGTGAATGTAGAGTAGACAGAGTAGATGGTCACTGGATGAAGAGTGTTACTTTGAAGAGCATGTAACACAGCAAGTCCGTGCCAGAGTACCAAAGCTGCGGAAAGTAGAAGTTGACATTTTTCAGAATACTCCCTTGACTAACAGTAGTTTGCAGGCACAGCATATATTGTGTATCTATATTGTATAGTTCACATTATAAAGTCAAGTCACAAGTGCCTTCCTCCAGTGATTACGGGGACCACTCACTTCTTATGTTAATAATTTCTTTTCACCTGTGTCATTCATGTGTGGCCTATCAGTGTTCACTCAATCAATATAAACAAAGCACCTAAAGTCATCCCTTATATAAGCAAATATCCTGTGAAAGGATAGATGATCATATTATCTTCTTCATTTTCCTTTTGTAGTAGTCCAGGGCAGGGCAGGGTGAAAGTTAAATTAATTGAGCAGTAGCCCTTGTAACAGAGTATGGCCAGTGCCACCCATAATAGAAAAGTAAGAGATTCCCCACCTGCATGTACTGGACTGGTAACAATAACGCGAGTCTACGTCATCATGGCTTGCGTCCGTTTTTCTTGGGTGCAAGCTGACTGCGCTGGCATTATGCTGGCTTCCACAAGTTTACATACTAATTTCGCTAAAAAAGAGAGAAGAAGAAGACTGGTGTACTGTCTGAGTCTAATGTAGTGAGTCCATATAGTGCTAGTAGAATTCCTGAAACTCACACTAATGTTAGAGCAGAGGCTGATGAAGTGGGACGTTAGATAGATATATGCCACAAATGTTATGTACTGTGCTTGCAAGATGCTAGTGCTACTATGACACAACTTTCTGTTGAATTATTTTGTGTTAATCTTAAAGAGTATTGGTTACAGTATTTTTTTCTTTCTTCATATAGATACTCCTTCTAAACTATCAAGGAAGGAGTTGGCTATCCGGGCCAGGCAACGGAAGCTGGAGGCAATTGTCACTGAATATCGGCGGCTGGTGGCTCAGGAGGAGGAAGATGACTCTCAGTCAACATCAACAACAACAGCTGCATCCTCCTCCGCTGCCCCAGGGTCATACAGCCAGCACAATCATCCAGCGGTACGGCGCTGTGGCCCGGCAGCCACCCGCTGCCGCCGAGCAGCAAAACCAACAGCTGCCCCCCACAGTACCTGCAAGGCTCGTGTGCACAAACTAACCCTGCGAGTGGCCTACCTTGAGCAGGACGTGGAGAGGCAGAAAGCCCTGCTCAAGGCCCTCCGGAGAGAGCTGCGTGACCACCTGGCCACAGGACACCGCCGGCCAAAGTAGAGAGAGACTGTCCCTTGCCCCTTTTTTAAAGACTTTTGGGGGTGTGGGAATTGGGCGCTGGGGGTTTTGAACTTTTGGGAACATTTCATGGACATTGGTTGGGGTTAGGGAGGGGATGGGTCGGGTCTTGTGGGATAGTTTATTTTTGTTAGGGTCAAAATAATTATTTATTTTCCACTTAAACATAACATATGCGTTTTTACTGTTTTGTGGGGGAGGCAGGGGGGTTAACTGTACGTTCGTTTTCCTGAAATTTAACTGGCCAGTTGATTTAAATTGTCTAAGTAATTGCCCAAATTTGTACAAAAGTGCCACTGACAGAGTTAGTGAATTTAATTGTCCTACTACTTGACTAGTACTATCAGTCTCTCCTCTCCTCCTACTCCATTATTCTTCCTCCCCCAAAATGCTTATCTTACCTGTGATTCGTGTTTGAGAATAGGGCTAGGCACAGGGCAGGCTGCATGGCAAATGGTGATTAAGGTTGGATATGGAATCCGGTACGGATTAAATGGCATCATTGTGGTGGTAGTAGTAGTGGTACACACTGGCAGTAGCAGCATATGAAAAAAAGGAAATCAGACATTGAGTGGCCTGAGGAGCATTCGAACAGTACCATAGTACATAGTACAGTACACAAGAACAGTGCCATAAATTGTAGCCTAAGCAATGCTAAAGTATTCAATCAAAAGTTTACTGCGTGGGTTATGGCTATTACAAGAACTAGTACTAAAGGACACAGCAGCGTAAGCTTTCGTCACATGTAGGAGGATGTTGTTGTTGATGAATCCACTCAATGGCGGACATGAAATTCTGAATTGATTTGCAAATACTCATGGGTGTGTGTCAAGCAGAATAAGAATATATCCTCAGATTCCTTGACCTGCCTTGAAATTGATTTTCTGTTGCTTTTGACCTTATCCTCCCCTGTAAGCGTGTGGAATTATTGGTGTCATTTAGTCAAGCCTCAATGAAAACCACACAGTCCGGGCGAAGAGGGTTAGGGTTTGAAAAATGGATGGGAATGGGGTTTTTGGGAAAGTTTTTTGGAGAGAGAAAAAAAAACACAGCATGGACAAACAACAAATAAAGAAAAACAAATTTTTGGATACGAACATATCCATAAATCTTTTAAGGGACATAAAGGAAGTGCATGCATGAAGTTGTTTGCTAAATGGATAGTTAGGTTACTAAAAAGTAGTACTTGAAAGAGTGGTCCCTGATGATAGGCTGCAGGCTGCAAATAGGCTTCCAAGGCCGTGCCCCACCGCCGAAGGTAGCAAGCCACAGGAGCAACAGGGCCAGTCCATCGGGCAACACATTCCCTGGTCTGAAAAGCGAGGTCCAGTTATTGGGTCCCTGCTGCAGTCGGTGGCCACCCGCCCAACCGGGAATCAGTGCCACACTCCCTGCGCATGAGGTGAAGGCCCTGACGCATACCAGGGGCTCGCATGAAGGAACCCCCGGGGACCATGTTCTGTGCACGGTTGCCGTCCTCCTCCTCTCCCAGGTCTGGGCCGCAAGCGGGCAGGCAGACAGCATGGGGGCACCTCATAGCACCTCAGATCTCTGCAGTCGGCCCCTCGACACAGGGCAGAGATTACCAGGGTCAGCCCGACACTCCAGGCCAGCAGGCGGCCCCTGGCTCCAGGCCCGCCCCGATCACACAGGCGGCAGGGAGGCCTTGGGCGCCAGCATGCTCCGAACCCGGCTACAAGAGTGCCAATGAACAATCCGAGGTTCACCCCCGTCCAGCAGTCGATGGCGGTCCCTTTTCTGGGCGTAATTAAGCAACGTTAGTTGGATAATCTCAGGATATGGGAGCCCGGGTCCAGAGCTTGACTAAAACGCAGCCGCCATGCTCGGCTGTCGGCCACACCCCCCAACAGTACCCCACTTGTGTGTCTAGTTATAGTGCCTGCGACATGAAACACCCCAAAAGACGACCTGGAGACATATTCCATCCAGAAGAATATATGTTTTTTTAATAATAGGGGGAGCTAAGGATTTTGGACTGCCGACATTTAGGAAAACCGGCTAAACCTGCAAATTTCTGAAAACTAGTCACCTGGTGGTGTCCAGGGTGGCATAACTTAGGTGTATTTCACAAGGTTTTCTTATTTAGAAACCCTTGTATACCTCAAACTTTGGCTAAAACACACATTTTCATGCATTTTCAGGGTGAAAGTTCTGGAATTTGCATAAAGCTATACATTTGTGATCACCCAAAAAATGGCCCAGATGGTCCAGATCACATTTTCCAATCAAAAAGATCCTTTTATTACTATTTGGATAGCTGTGGATTCTAGGGCCAAGATAAATCAACACCTGTGGAAACCTACTACCAAACAGTTCTGAAAACTAGACACCTGGGGGAATCAAGGGTGGTGTCAATTGTTTAATTCTCATGAGATTTTCTTTCTAAGAAGCCCTTTCAAACCTCAACCTGTGGATAAAACCATATATTTTCCTCACATTTCTCTTGGAAATGTTTGGGAATATGCAGAGATCCACAAACTTCATGCAACCCAGGCCCACATCCAGTGGTGGCTCCTCCACTATGGCGGAGAAGTGTCGCCTCACAGCTTTTAAGCAGTGCAAAAAAAGGAAACATAAAATGCTAATAACTTTGAGTTACTATCATTTTATGTTTCTGTGCTACTTTGAGGGCTGGGCTGCTCTGCGCTCAGAGCAGGGCAGGGGATGAGTGTTTTGCCCACTCCTAAGTGTGCATGACTGTTTGGCTATCCCTCTTTTTCCAGCCAAACAGCTACACACACTTTCCCTATTCTCCAGGCAGGCTGCATTACAGCCTGCATGGAGAACATGCCCAGGTCCCCATCCCTGGCTGAGTCACGATTCTATAACCAATCACAATGCTGGATTGCAGTGTTGTGATTTGTCAGGGTAACCTGGGTGCTTACAAATCACAATGCTGCATTGCAGCATTGTGATTAGTCAGGGGAAGCCTGGCCGAGCTTCCTGTTCCTGGAGTCTGACATAGGAGAGCAGGAGCAGAGGTGCGGGCCCAGACGACAAGGTAAGTGTTGATTTTTTAAAAATTTAAATTGTGCCCTTTCCGTGCGTCTACACCCCCCCTTGCGCCAGCCTGCCATCTGTGAGCCATGCCGGCCACCACTGCCCAATCTCCATAAAAAATGCTGCTTAACTTGCATGGATAGGCTTAGCTCCCACAATGGAAGTGGGTCCAAAACACAATGAGGAGAAATTAACAGATCCTGTAAAAAAAAACGACCTCATTTGGCAATGGAGGTAGCTTTTTGGTGGCATTTGGGACTGGGTTCTGTGGCCAACCCAAGCAAATCTTTCAAACTCAAACATTTCTGAAAACTAAACACCCAGGGTAGTACAGTGTGGTGTGCCTTGCACAAATCCCATAATGTTTTCGTACCCACAATGCCCTGTAAACCTGGAACTTTGCCTAAATTGTGCATTTTCCTTGCCTTTCTATGACAAACTTCCAGGATCTATTGGGATCTACAAAATTTCTATTGACCAGCGTTCTTCCAATTGTCTCAATAAAAAACGACCTCACATGTGTGACTCGGCCCAGTACCCACAACAGGAATGGATCAAATGAGGGACAATGGAATACCTCAAATTTTCTGGTGTAGGGACACGGCAAGATACCTGGGTTAACTGCACCCACCTTTTTCCCTTTCTTTTTGGCCATATTTTTGCCTGGTGTCTGTGTTTTCCTGTCCCAATTGGGGCAGATTGGGAAGCAGAAAGACTGTTGCATCCTTTCTGTGGTGGTGGCACAGCACTGTGAATGGGGCTTTCCCCACCTGTTTTTTAAAATGTACCCACTTTCTAATTTACCCACCACCTTCAAATTACAATTTCTCAAACATATCTGTACACAGTGTTCTCAGCTCCCTAGCCACCCTACATTAACTATGGCTTGACACTCTACCATACACTGTGTTCTCACATATGATGTAATTTGCGATGTCATAAGTGTTGCTATGAATGCTTCACATGACATCAGTGATTTAATATGAAAGGGTATAAGCAGTGCATCATAAAAACACAAATCAGAGTTAATGTAGTGTGGCTAGTGAGTTGATAACAATGTGTACGGTGGTGCGTGAGCAATAGTAGTTTTAAAGTGCTGTGTAAATGAGAAATGTAAGTTATACCATAACTTTAGATCTTCTAAGGTTGGTGTAGTTTAAATTTGGTTTGTATAGAAAGAATGAATGCAGTTTGCCAACTATAACTTAGTTTTAACCTTTGGGTTTTTCATTAAATCTCAATGGTTTTCATTTTTTAATAAAAAAGTGTTTTAAATTGTAGTGTGGAGTGTCGTCGAGTGGAGTGTCATAGAGTACATTGGAGGAGAGTGTCATAGAGTGTAGTGTCGTACATTGGAGTGTTGTAGAGTGAAGTAGAGTTTTGTGAGCACAGTGGAGTGGCATAGCTTAGCGTGGAGTGACATGTCAGAGAGTGGAGTGGTGTTGTATGTTGTACAGTGGAGTGGAGTGTCACTGGAATGGAGTGTCAGAGTGGAGTGCCATATCATAGAGTTGAGTGGCATATGGTACAGTAGAGTGGAGTGGCGCAGAGTAGAGTTGTGTGTCATAGAGTACAGTGGGGTGGTGTGTCATAGAGTGGCATGTTGTAGAGTGCCTTAGAGTGGAGGGTCAGAGTGTAATATTGCACAGTGTAGTATCAAGTTCTAAAGTGAGTGGTATGAAGTTACATCGAGAGAAGTGGAGTGTGGTGGAGTGGAGTGTAGTGCTGTGGTGTATTATACAGTGGAGTGAAGTGGAGTGGCATGTTGTACAGTGTCATAAAGTGAAGTAGAGTGGCATAGAGTGTAGGAGTATGCAGTAGGGGTCAGCGAAGGACTCCACTCCGCCTGCAGAGTTCACTGAGTTCTGCTCACTTTGCGCTCCATGCGAAGTTCCGTAAAAGTCCGTGAAGTGACCCGAAGTAGAGTTTTTTCTCTCAAATGGCTCGCCAATGTTAAGTTGGTGAGCACTTGCTAGAAGAAAAAAAATGCACTAGACCTCACCCTGGTGAGATTTCTCAGTGTGGGGGCAGGTTGCAACTGCCCGCGTTGAGAAGTCTGCCATTTGCGTGGAGGAAGCTGCTGCTAGAGTAGTATGTCTACTTGAGTGGTAGAAAGCAGCAGCACCCTCTTGTGCCATGCATAGTGCAGTTCACACTGATGTTAGAGTGCGGGAAAAACTCCTAGCACTAAAAATCAGTGCTGGAAGGACTCTACGGAGCGCGGCAAAGTTTTTCTGCCACTTCGCGGAGTTCCGCGGAGTGAATCTCTGCAAACTCTGCCCAGGCTTAGTATACAGTGGAGTACAATGTTGTAGGGTGCACAGGTGTAGAGTGTTGTACAGTAGAGTGATGTGTTATAGAGTGGTGTGTTGTACAGTGTCATATAGGGGAGTAGATTTGCATTAAGTGGAGGTGCAGAGAGTAAAGTAGAGTGTTATAGAGTGGGATTGCATAGAGTGGAATGCCATCTCATAGAGTGGAGTGGTGTGTCATAGACTGGGGTGCTCTGCCCTGTGTTACAGTGAAGTTGTGTAGAGTAGAGCAGTGGAGAAGAATGGAGCAAAATTAAGTAGTGTGTCATAGAGTACAGTGGAGTAACATAGCATGTAGTGGCATAGAGGGAGTCGCGTTGAGTGTTGTAGAGTACAGTGTTGTGGCTGGCAAAGAGTGGAGTACAGTGTCCTAGAATGGCATAGAGTAGAGTGGAGTGGTGTGCCGTACAGTGTGGTACAGTAGAGTGAAATGGCATTGAGTGGAGATGAGTGGTGTGTGGTAAAGTACAGTGGAGTGATGTGGGATAAAGTGGTGTGTCATACAGTGTCTTAGAGTAGAGGCATATAGAGTGGTATGGTGTACAATATAGTGGCATGTCAAAGAGTGGAGTGGTGTGTCATAGAGTGTACTGACATAGTGTGGAGTGGTGTATCGTAGAGTGGAACACTGTCTTAAAGTCGATTGGGGTGTCATACAGTGGAGTGCTGGGTTGTAGACTGGAGTGGAGTGGCATGTCATTGAGTGTAGTGACATGGTGTGGAGTGGCATATTGTAGAGTCGAGCACTGTGTCATACAGTGAAGTGGGGTGTCATACAGTGGAGTGCTGGTTTGTAATGTGGAGCGGAGTGGTATGTCATGCATTGCTGGAGAGTGGAGTAGAGTGGCATAGGGTGTACGGGTATACACTGAAGTAGAATGTTGGACAATGCATTTGCATAGAGTGGAGTAGACTATTTTACAGTAGATTAGAATGGCGTGCCATACAGAGTAGTGTTGTTCCGTGAGTATTATGGAGTAGATGAGCATGGAGTGGAGTAGAGTTTTGTAGAATTGGCTGGCATGCAGTGTTGTGGTATCTTACGGAGTGGAGTGAAGTAGCGTGTCTTAAAGGGGCATGTTGTACACTATATTACAGTGGAGTGGTGTAGAGTGGAGTGGCATAGAGTAGAGTAATCGAGCAGTGTTGAGTAGTGTGTCATAGAGTACAGTGGAGTTAATAGCAAGTAGTGTCATAGAGGGAGTTACGTAGAGTGTTATACAGTGGGGTACAGTGTTGTACACTGGCATACAGTGGTGAAGAGTATCATAGAGTGAATGGGCATAAGATGGATTAGAGTAAAGTGGCAAAGAGTAGAGCTGAGTAGCATACAGTGGAGTATTGGGTCATAGAGTAGGGTGGAGTGGTGTGTTATGTTGTATAGTGTCCTAGATTGGATGGGCGTAGAGTGGAGAAGCTTACAGTGTACTGGAATAGTATAGAGTGGAGTGGCATATTGTGGAATGGAGTGGTGTGTTGTAGAGTGAAGTAGTGTGTCATACAGTGGAGTGTTATGTCACAGAGTGGAGTGGCATGTTGTATGTAGAGTGGAGTACAGTGCTATATAGTGTAGAGGCATACAGTGGAGTAGAGTGTTGTAGAGTGCAGTGGCATAGAGTGGAGGGGTGTGTTGTACAGTAGAGTGGACTAGCAAGTCATTGAGTGACATGACATACACTGTCACAAAGTGAAGTAGACTGGTGTACAGTGGAGGTGCATAGAGTGGAGTAGTGTGTTGTAGAGTGGAGTGGCATAGAGTTGAGTGGTGTCTTGGAGTCCAGTGGAATAGTATGCCGTAGAGTGGTATGTTGTTCACCGTGTTATAGTGGTCTCATGGAGTGGAGTGATATAGAGTAGAAAGGAGTAGAGTAGAGTAGTGTGTCATAGAGTACAGTGGAGTAAAGTAGCACATAATGGCTTAAAAGGAGTTGTGTAGAGTGTCGTATAGTGGAGTACAGACTCATAGACTGGCAGAGAGTGGAGTGGAGTGTTGTAGGGTGAAGGTGCGTAGAGTGTAGTAGAGCAAAGTGGCATAGAGTAGAGTGGCATACAGTGAAGTGGAATGTCGTAGAGTAGATTTAAGTGGTGTGCCATATGGTATCTTACAGTGGACAGGCATAGAGTGTAGTAGTGTACAGTGTTGAGGCATGCCATAGAGCGGAGTGTCATATATTGGAGAGGCGTGGCGTGTCATAGAGTGGTATGTCATAGAGTGGAGTGGTGTGTCATAGAAGGGAGTCTGGTGTCATAAAGTGGACCAGCATGTCATGTACAGGAGTGCCAAGTAGTAGAGTGGAGTGGGGTCACATGAGAGTAGAGTGGCATAGAGTATAAGGGAATACGGTGGAATAGAGTGTTGCAGATTGCAGTAGCCTAGCGTGGAATGGTGTGTTGTACACTAGAGTGGAGTGGCGTTATACAGTGGCTTGTTGTAAAATGTTGTAGATTGGAGTAGATTAGCATAGAGTGGAGGGGCAGAGAGCAGTGTAGAGAGTTGTAGAGGAGAGTGGAGTGATGTGTCATAGAGTGCCATGCAGAACAGTGGGTTAGAGTGGCGGAGAGTGGAGGGACATAGAGTAAAGTGGCATAGAGTGGAGTGGCATAGAGTGGAGTAGAGTAGAGTGGAGCAGTGTGTCATAGAGTACATTGGAGTAAGGTGGCATATAGGGAGTTGCATGGAGTGGAGTATAGTGTTGTAGAGTGTCATGGCATACAGGTTCGATGTAGAGCAATGTGGCATACCATGTCATAGTGTACAGTTGAGAGGGGTAGAATGGAGTGGCATAGAGTGGAGTGGTTTACAATTGTACAATTGAGTGCTGCGTCATGCAGTGCAATGGTGTTAAAGAGTGGAGTGGAGAGTCATAGAGTGGAGTAGCGTGTCGTGGAGTGAAGTGGGGCATTGTACTGTGGAATAGTGTATTGTCGAGTGTCATAGAGTGGATTAGAGTGGAATACAGTGGAGAATCATAGTCTTGAGCAGAAATTTGTAGAGTGGAGAGGTGGGCTGTACAGTGTGTTAGAGTGGAGTGGCATAGAGTGTCATACAGGGGTGTAGAGTGTTGTGGCTTAGAGCAGAGTACTGTAGGACTGAGGAGTATAGTGCAGCAGTGTATCATAGAGGAAAGTGGAGTAAAGAATGTTTTTTGTTATATATAGTGCCGCAGTATACCACAGTAATTTAAGAGTATACCGCATTCACTAAGCATTTTATGATTGGGTATTGAAAGCTCTTGCAAAATTATAAAGCAGTCATATTATTTAGCTCGCACGTAGGGGGTCATTAGGTTAGCGGGCGGATCACCAACGCCCGTATGGCGGTGGCGTTCCGCCCGCTAAAAACCACCGCCCGCTCTGCATTTATCCGCCGCCACATTACCATGTTGCCTTCTCAACAACCCCAAATATTTTCATGCCTAATCTCTACTGATGACAGATAATAATCCAGAAACACGTGTTTAGAGATTGCCAGCATTGCCCTGCACCAACCTGGTGAAACACTCGAAAGAACTTTTGTGCAAGTACACACGCTTGATGAACTGCATCCACCATAATGCTAAGGAGTGAACCCGCTGGGAGTTGAAGCAGTGTGATCCCACATTAATTTCCATGGTGGGGGGACCCCGGCGGACGGAAAGACCGTCCGCCAGTTTTCCGCCCGGTCGCAGAGTCGACAGGGTGGAAAAGCAGCTATCATGGTGGCGGTGTCTGGGAGACAACGCCATCCATATTAGCATGAATGCAGGTTTGTGCCTTTGCCGCCATGGAAAGGCATGCGTTTTTCGCCATTGGGGGCCTGTAACAGGCCCCCAGGGGATCTGGGGGTTGGGGGTTGCACATGGGGGTACCATAAGTTCCATGCACAACATGGCAGGCACTGCACGTTGTGCATGGAAGTGCACGACATGCCTTCCTGGCATTGCGGCGGGCGGTGATGAGAGCACTGCCTGCCGCAATGTCAGGAATGGAGGATGCGTCCGCCAGTGTGGTGGGCGCATCCTAATTTCTGCAACGGGACCCCCGCGCCAATGGCAGGCTGTCCCAATCCACAAAAGCATGGTGGGCGGGCAAAGTGCACCCGCCATCCTAATGACCCCGCAGTCTGTGATCTGGCTTTTAAATGGCAATGTAGTGTACCACTGTAACATAAGTGCCTATGAATAAATAAAGCAGTTTAGGTAAGTGTGTAAATGTAGCAAAAAGTATTTTTAATACTTTAGATATATATTTTTTTGAATATTAGAGAACCACACTAGAACCTACAAAATGCTGTAGTAGTTACAGAAATCAAACAAAAAATCAAATATGTAAATAAAAATTAAATTTACTGTAATACACTATATTTCCATTACATATCCGAATACAGACTAGGTGTAGTCTCATCAATATGCTTCTCTTTTACTCGAGCTCGGCGGAGAAGGGTAGGTCTTACAACACGGACACAGGTGATTCGAGCTGAACCCCATGGGCTCATCCCTGATGTTTTGTCCCGCCGACCCCTCATGTGGCATATAGTCCTTGACCAGTAGGCATAGGAGAACCCACAGAGGTAACATACACCACACACATGACACTAGCATGTTTTTCCTCACTTTTTTAAGGTCCTGATGAATCGCGGGCGATTATAACCCATTGCGAGAAACATGTCGACCACGTTCACTCCTAGTCTCATCTAGGGTCACCCGACCTAACTTGTTGACACCTAGCGAGCTAGCCCCTTGTTTTAATTGCAGCCAGGGGACCCCCAGAATAAAGTGAATTCCGGTACCCCTTGCTACATTTTAATATCCCATCCACAATAACACACCATCCTGCCCACACACCCTCACCTCATCATAAGGCTGTTGGATAAAAAGATCTCCGCCAAAGAGCCCCTCTTTGAGGTGAGCCCGTCGGGGATTGCACCGCCTCCCCGACGAGGAGCAACCGCCTATAATGAAGCATGACACCCTTCTGGGTGTGTGAGGCAACTACATCCAACAAAATGGATGCCCCAGGGTGTTACTCTAACACCTTTGGTCACGCCAGCTAAATCTTCCCTAGCTCTCCATAGGAACAGTTCAGCAACCCCCTTTTGTATTCTCTTTTAATTTTGTAAGGGCAAATAATTGTGTAGACTACACTTATGGGCCCATTAGGCTGGTGAGCGGATCGCGCCTGCCGGGTAGGCGGTAGTCACCGCTGACACGGAGGGGGCGATCCGCCCGCCATCCACACCTCAAGACCCCCCACCATATTAGGATGGCTGGGGGGGTCCTAAGCGGACAGAAAGACAGAAAGACTAAACGCCGCTTTTCCGCCAGTTGACTCATCGACTGGGCGGAAAACATGGTTAATATGGTGGCGGTGTCTGCAAGACACCGCATCCATATTATAATTATGGCGGAGATCAGACTTTCCATGGCGGCGTTGCCATGGAAAGGCATGCGGACTTTGCTATTGCGGGCCCGTAGCGGGCTCCCAGGATGTTGGGGGTGAAGGGTGATCATGGGGTAGGTACCCCCCTGCATTGGCATTGACAAAGTGGCAGGCACCGCGTGGTGTCTGTCACCTTGTGCATTCCAGTTGACTCGTCGACTGGGCGGAAAACATGGTTATTATGGTGGCGGTGTCTGCAAAACACCGCCATCCATATTATAATTACGGCAGAATCAGCCTTTCCATGGCGGCGTTGCCATGGAAAGGCATGCGGTCTTTGCTATTGGGGGCCGGTAGCGGGCCCCCAGGATGTTGGGGGTGGAGGGTGATCATGGGGTAGGTACCCCCCTACATTGGCATTGACAAAGTGGTAGGCACCGCGTGGTGTCTGTCACCTTGTGCATGCTAGTTGACTCGTCGACTGGGTGGAAAACATGGGTAATATAGTGGCCGTGTCTGCAAGACACCACCATCCATATTATAATTACTGCTGAGATCAGGCTTTCCATGGCGGCGTTGCCATGGAAAGGCATGTGGTCTTTGCTATTGGGGGCCCGTAGCGGGTCCCCAGGATGTTGAGGGTGGAGGGTGATCATGGGGTAGGTACCCCCTACATTGGCATTGACAAAGTGGCAGGCACTGCGTGGTGTCTGTCACCTTGTGCATTCCCAGCATTGTGGCGGGCGGTGCTCTGACCACCGCCCACCACAATGCTGGGAATAGGGGGTGCCACCGCCACGGTGGCAGTGGCATCCTAATTGCAGGTGCGGGATCGCTGCACCCCTTGTGGACAGTCAAGCATTCCATTACGGTGGCGGGCGGACTTTGTCCACCCGCCATCGTATTGGACCCCCTGGTCTGCGTTCTGGGTTTTAAGAGGAAATGTTGTGTAATACAGTGTATTCTTAAACCTTTTTACATATTTAAAATGTTTTTAAGTACCACAGTACTTCTTATGCATTACCACGCTGCTCCATAATCTTTTTTTAAATATATATAATAATAAAAATACTTTTCTCTACCTTTACACACTTAGGTATATAGTCTCAGTTCTTCCTATGCCATCATTCCTCTGCTAAAACACTAGTATAAAATGTTTCCACGTCAAACTAACAACACAGGTTAAGTGTGGGCTAAACAATATGGATGCTTTTTATTTTTGTGAGTGCTTGCTTTAACCAGTCATTTAATGTTTTGTGTTTTTCATGTACTGGGGAATACTGCAAAATTTGCACGGTATACTGTGGGCCAATATATCACAAAGATGTTGTGCCCTATAACTCTTTACCTACTGAACCAATTTTGCTCTGACAACAAAAAGGACCCTTTCTTCAATATAATCTATGTTCCTGCTGATATTTTCAAAAAGCTGTCTGGCTGTTTTGCCGTTACATCTGTCTAAAAGGTTGTTGGAAAATGCATTGGTAGAAAAATGCATTTTGAGACCACTCTTTTTTCTTTGCACCGCCTTAACCAATAACTGTGCATCATCAGCCATTGTAGAAAAAAATAGTTCTCCAAACTTTCTGCAGACTTATCAAATGATTACAAAGTTATTAGCAAGCAAACATTTGAGTAATTTATATTTCTGGGGCTTTATCAAACATATGTGTAATTTCCTGCATGCTTTCATTGCAGCTGCACAGCTTTTCTTTCAGGATATTGTTTATGAAAAAGCAAATGCACAATGAATCAGCAAAAAAAGGACACAGGGAGGAACAATGAGATAAATTGACTCCCCCATGATGTTATATAATGACACACCTCGGATTTAAAATGAAAACAAATAGTCCCGCAAACCTAAACTGCATTCAATGTTGTGTGTGTAAAGTGAGGAGATGACAACTGTAGCTCCACTATAAAATAACATCTAATTCACAATGTGCAACAGTATTTATTTATCTATTTTGGATCCCTTTGTAACTAAAAAGTAGTAATAGGCCCTAATAAGTTCCTTTTGTTTTCAGCCTGCATGGTGTGGAAAAATGTAGTTCCTATTATAATTAAATAACAATGACAAGCAATTGAGGGGCATCATGTGTAGTGCAGACTGAATAGTGTTTTTGGTCCATCATTGGTAAACAGGAGCCCGGTATAATAAGTGCACACTGAGAGCGGTGCTTTGTCACATGAATTTTTGATGAACACCTTCAATCCTCGCATTATTTTCCAATATTTCTAAGGAAATTGTAACACCCATGAAATTCTGTCCCATCTGTTAGCGCAAACGATGTGCATGCCCCCACACACACACACACACACTGCCGTTACTGCTCTCCCCCTTCTCGTCCCCTTCAGCCTCCATATGAACCTTTTAAGCTTCTCTGCATCAATTCCCATAGCAACGCCCAGTTGTAACAAAAGAGGCTCGGCGCAGTAGCATGCTTTGTTGTGGCAGAGTCCTTGAGCTTGAGTTTGATGCCATGCCTAGGTGATTTCATTTTCTATTTCTGAGCATAAAAAATGCCTGTGGTGCTTAACCGTCACAAACAATTCTGCAATGTGGATAAGAGAGAAATGTCTGTGACAGTTGTTGAAAAGAAAACTCTGACAAAGTTTTTCTCTTCTCAGAATGGGTTAAAGTTGTTGCTTCATGGGCAAAAACATGGAGCTGTATCACATAAAGTGACCACTACAAGTGCTCATTTAAGACTGCAAGTCAGATCACAAAACACTTTTGACTGGCGCTATTTCATGTCCTTGGTGGTAAGTTAAGACGGTGCTTATTATGAAAACACATTTCTAGATAGTGTTGGACAAGCACATTTGTGCATCCTTGTTGTGGGACAGTTTGTTATGCAGGTGATGTGTTTTGTTGGACTATTGCTATTGTACTTCTGTACTGTAATATTGAAATGTCATATTGTTGTGCTGTACTATGTTTTTTTCTTCACATTCACTTTTTGACTTTTTGCTTTGATGAGCTCTCATATGTTTTCATTATGTTGCTTTGTCTATTATGATGTTCTGTTCTGTTATTTACTTTAAAGACGTCAACAAATGCTTCTACATTTCCAACCAAATGTAGCAAATGCTTTTAAATTTGCTGTGAGAACTAACTATTTACCACTATCTAAAGTTTTAAAATGCCACTGATCCAGGTCTTCAACAATTTAAAACACCAGTAATGCAAACAATGTGGCAGAGACCAGTCTTCAATTAGCACATACAGTGCTCACTTTCTATGATATAGCCATCAGTCTTTGCCATGGTTTTCATCTGACTGGTGTCTAAAATAGTTAATGAACTGCTGTAGAGCTAACTTACCACCTTAGACAATTGTAAATAGTTGCTCACCACAGGGACTATAAAGACACCCACTGCTTTTGGCTGGAAAAGGTAGCATTATTTGATAAGGTTAGGCAGTTGTGGCTTTTCGGGGACGGGCGGATTGGGCAGAGAAGGAAAAGGACCTTGTATTTTCCTTCTTGCCCACAGAAGGCAAGGACACTGTCCACTTCTCTTGTTCTACCACTGGCAGCTGCACTCCCCCTTTCTTTCTTTTTCTTCCTCTTTTTCCCTCTCTTTCTGTCTATGGCTCGCTTCCCCTCACTTGCAGGAACCCATTACTTCAAGAAACGTCTCTTACCCTCTCTTTCCTCTCCTTTCATTCATTTGTTCTCAATAGCATAATGCATACAGGAATTCAATATTTGCAATGCAAAAAATAAGGACTAAGATCTGATGGTCAATATATGATTTCTGGTCCTCTTGCCTATGCATGAGTAAATCTAAATTTCCCAAACTAAGCATTAATTAGTAGCTCTAATTGGGGAAACCCTAATTAGATCCAGTTAAGAAGGAATGTGTCAGCATTGCAGAGACTTCTGTAGAAATTCTCCAAAATCGGTAGTATTGTATAGCATAAAGCCACACAACAGAATTTCAGCAAATCGGTCTGCACCCCTCTAAGTCTCAAGGGAATCTGCCCAAAGCTAAAGTGTGACTCCTAAAAACAACTTCACAGAACATTTGAAAGAATCCCACCTCAAGTCTCAGTACTTTAAGTTTTAAAACTTAGCTGTTTCATTCAATATTCCCATCACTTGATCTGAACATCAGAACTTCCTTTGATTCCTCCAGTCTCCTGATATTAACATGGATCGTGGTCTCCCCTTTGTTCGTAGGCGCCTCTCATCTTTGCCAAAAGTTCTCCCCCCAAGCCCCACTATCCTTCATACTCAATGTACCTTCCATTAACAATGAGATCATGTGAACGCACCTGCAAAGAAGAAACTTAGCAAACTTTCATGTTGAAGGTTAAATATTAGAGTACAAACTCTTAAGGCCTTTGGTCAAGTTAACATAGAAAAGCACTTCAATACACATTTTAAATAATGCATGGTTATAGATACATATACAGTTCTAAAGTAAATACAGGACACTATTCATATGAATAAGTGAATATATATTTAGTCAGCAAATTGCTCAAAGTACACAAGTGCAGATATAAATGATCACTTATAAGAAAACATTAGTAAACTCACTTATCTAAGTGACTGAATTATAGAGCAAATGCACCTTCAGTATTTCGGTCAAGTGCACCACTTTGCAATAATGATATTAAAGTACACAAACATATGGTACTGCATACAAGTAAATATGACGGGCAGATTTACAAGGTCTGGCTCATCTCTGCAAATCAGCAGGGATGCACCAGAACACTTGCGACATGCAAAACCACCCGTGCGCCACCACTGATGCGCCGCATTTACAATGCGGCACGCCGCGGCGCACGGATGGGGAGATGCATGTCGCATCCCCAGGCGTAAAGGTGGCGCATTGCTGGAGTCATGTCGCAAGCGTGACGCGGCTCCAGCAATACTCGGGGGCGCCCCATGCCTCACATGCTGTGTCACTCCTTACGCCTGCTTCAAGCAGGCACAGGGTTTTGACGCAGCATGGCTGTAAAAGTGACTCAGTAAAATCTTGTAGATTTCACTGCGTCACTTTTATGAGGCGTACCTGTGAGGGAACGCCCACCCTGCGCCGGTACGACAACATGAAACCTTACGCAGATTTCATGTGGCGCAGGGCTTTATAACGTGAGGCATCTCCCTAGAAGTGTCACGTTATAAATACATCGCAACATGGCGCATGGTTTGCGCCGCAGCAGCGGCACAGAAGGGACGCAACAGCAGTGTAAATGTGTCGCAAGGGGCTTGTAAATCTGCCCGACATAGTCAAGATGTGAAAAGGTAGAGCCAAAATTTCGCTGATCAAATGTCATGCTTATGTGTGCAGTGTAGCCAATCAAATTGTTACCCCAGAAACAGCTGTTGTTAATAAAAATGTCCTACATACTTCTTCTTCTGCAAGTGATGTTGATTTATTCACTCAGGGTCTAAGTTACAAAACTCCTTGGCAGATTAAATCTCCTGGGCCCTCCTTACGAGCTGCCCGGTAATTTTTCTGGTATTTATCACACCCGATTAAACCTAACGCCTCTGAGTCAGAATTTATTAGGTGCCATTAAAATACCACTTGATTGTGAGCCTTTTAGGAAATAACATACAGATTTTGGTGCTTACTGCACCAAATTCCACTTGTTCCGGAAAATATTGTGCATTTTTCCTGTGATAAATGCAGGCAAATTTGACCTAGAGGAGTGTTTGTTAGTGGTTGGTGCTTCAAAGTGACTGTGACAGAGATCTGAACCCCACCATCTATAAGTAAACTAAGGCCTAATCCTGAGACTAACCACATTCCTTACACAAACATAGCACTGTTCATGATTCCCACAGAGTAAATTCTGACTCGATGACTAATTTCCAACAGTCAGCAGCAGTGTCTTCCTCTCAAGACTTTCACAAGGGTCACCCTTCTCCTTCCCAAAACAAATAAACTCTAACACAGACAAACACAACAGAGACAGACAGTGACTCATGGCAAAATTTGGAAAAAAACACAATTAAAAAGAGACCAACTGCCATCAACCCATCTGTGATGACACAGCGGAGTCAAAGTATTCCTCTTTCTTGTCATACCTCATGTTCTTCCACTAACTGTGATATAAATGACAAGCAAACTATTTTTTGCATTCAATTTATGATGCAAAATATTTCCACTGACCATTTAAATGTATACCCACATTATACATAGCAGGCTTTTATCCTTTACAGCACCCTGTCTATAATTTTCTTATGCAAAAACAACAAGGTGACACACAGAATGCTTGGATTAATCTGAACAGCTGGTGATTGCTCAGGCCGCGTTTCAGGCAATCGATTTTTGCTCACTATGCTACTCAAATCAGGCATGGTCGTGCTTCAATAAGAACAGTTAAACTCGAACTGCTAGTCAATGTCTCCTCCAGATTGGAACACAGACAACCGCAGACCAATTTCAATCTATTTATGTGTCATCCGTGAGCTATATCTTGAGTACCCTGACACAGATATCATTGGGCACACAACAAGAGAAGTGGGAGTAAAAAAGAAAAAAATATCCTCAGGAGCATCTTCGCCACCAAAAAATAAAAAGGGAACTGTGGGCCAGCTTCTATGACTGGGGCTAAGATTAAGGAGCTAAGGTTCCTCACATGGAATGTTAATGGTCTACGGGTAAAATCTAGGAGACAATTGATATTGAAATACCTAGAAGACTCCCTTGCTCATGTGATTATCTTACAAGAGACCCATTCAACTGAAATAGAAAGTAAGGAGATTTTTTCAGCTCAGAAGTGGATTGCTAGTGTTGTTTTTACACCCTAGGAGATAGTAACGAAAGGGGTGGCAATTCTGATTAGGAAAGGGGTTGATATTGTTATGGAAGACAAGTCAGCAGATAAAAGAGGTAGATGGGCGATCGTCAAGATAAGAGTCGCAGGGGAAGTATTGGTGGTAGTTGGGTATTATGGGCCGAATGTCAATGACCCAACGATTTTGGACAATCTAGCGACAGAATTAATAGATTTTTCAGGAAAAATAATTATGGCCGGAGATTTCAACACAGTTTTAGACTGTAAATTAGACAGGACAGGAAATAATAGGGCTGTGGTAAATGGTAAAATGCTGTCTAGGTTAAGGTCGATTATGGCACAGCAAGGGTTATGTGACATTTGGAGACTGAAAGCAGGCCAGCAGTCAAGATTTACCTTTCACAATAAAAAATATAATCATAATTCGCGAACAGATTTTTTTTTGTAGATATTAGGTTGAAAGATCGGGTTACAAAAGTGATACACTTAGGAGTGCATATGTCAGACCATTCAGCTGTTGGTTTAAATCTAGAATTAGGAACAGATGGTTTGATTTCAATCTGGAGGTTGGACCGCACCATTTTATCTGATGAAGACTATTTAGAATCCCTTAAGGTTGAGTTACAAGTCTTTCTAGATATAAATGAAGGATCAGCTAAAGAAGATATAGTATGGGATACATGTAAGGCATTCTTGAGAGGGAGATTGGGAGCTCAGGGTGCAAAAAAGAGGAGACTGTATTACAGCAAGATTTCAGACTTGGAGAAAGAAATACGAGCTTGGGAAAGTAGTGGAATTAGATTAGGAGGAAATGTAACTGAAGAGGAAGTTAAAAATAAGCTTTTAGATTTAAAACTAGAACTCACAGAAGTACTCTCACAAAGAGTTAAAGAAAGATGGGAAGCTAGCCAGTTGGCTCACTTCTCATATGGAGAAGGGTGTGGCAAACTACTAGCGTGGAAAATAAAAAAAGATCTAATATGAAATCAAATAAAAGAAATTAAAAAGATAGATTCAGCGGAAGTTATAACAGAAAGCAAAAGAATTGCAGAAGCTTTTCATGATTACTTTGTAAATGTTTATACAGTAGATCTTTGTCCAAGAAAAACGGAAATGGAAAGTTGGCTGCATTTCTTGAAACCTCTTTCTGATGATTGGTTGGGAGAACTAAACAGGAAAATCTCACAAGATGAAGTGGTTAAAGTAATCAAAGATAGCAAAAGAGGGAAAGCACCCGGCCCGGATGGCCTCCCGGCCGAAGTATATAAAGTCCTAGTGGATTCAATTGCTACTACACTGTGTCAGTTGTTTAATCAAGTTTTTAGAGGGGAGGTAACGATACCTAGTTCTTGGAATGAGGCAAAAATCTCCCTAATACTTAAACCGGGAAAATGACCTAGAAGCTTAGATGCATATAGACCCATATCACTTTTGAACTGTGAATATAAGTTTTTTTCAAAAAGTTTAGCCAATAGACTCAGTAGAGTTATTCATAAATTGATCCATGAGGACCAAAAAGGTTTTGTTAAGGGGAGATACCCAAAAGAACTAACTTATACTTTGATCGGAATAATAGATATGGCTTCCAGACATGAGTACCCCTTGGCGGTGATTGCTTTAGACGCCACCAAGGCTTTTGATCGAGTCAACTTTACTTATCTGAAAGCCCTATTACAATATCTCAACTTAGAAAAGAACTTTATTCAATCTCTCTTTTCTTTGTATTGTTCTCCGATATCACGGGTTTTAGTCAATGGAATTCTTACTTATCCCTTTAAAGTAATGTGTGGCACTAGGCAAGGGTGTCCGCCATCACCCTTGCTCTTCAATCTATACATAGTGCCACTGGCTTGCAGGATCAGAGCCTCAGAAGACATACCCCCTTTTATACTGGGTGATTGGTCAAAAAAACTGGGTTTATATGCGGATGACTTTATTATTTATTCTTCTAATTTGCATCATTCTTTGGAGAATTTTGTGAAAATAACGAAGGAATTTGGAAAAGTTTCAGGTTATCAGATAAATCAGGATAAAACTGAGATAATGGCCTGGAACTTAAATACGGAAGGGGTACTTAATGAATCTGAAATGATGTATCTGGGGGTCAGGATAACTCAAAATATTGAAGATCTTGCTAAAACTAACTTTGTTAAGACTAAGAAAGAAGTTGTGGCCATTTTAAAAGGATGGATGAATCTCCCCCTGCCACTATATGGGCGGACTAATCTTGTGAAGATGGTGATTGTGCCAAAAGTCACGTTTTTGTTTGAGACTATCCCACTCGGATTTAGAAATGAATGGTTGGCCAAATTACAGAGCGAGATAGTAACTTTTATTTGGGCATCAAAAGGCTCACGAATATTGTGGAAAAAGTTAAGGAGGAAAATCAACAAAGGTGGTCTCGCTGCTCCAGATTTACACATTTATGCATGGGCCTTTTGTTTAAAGAATTGCAGGATGATGTTCGGTACCCTAACTAAATCAACGATTGGAGACATATTTGGTGTGATGCTGAAAAGTTGCGGATATGATGATTTTGGTTTTTTATATAAGTTTGCAGATCCTAAATTTTTCAAAAAGGTGAGACTTAAGGTTTTACGGGACTTGGCGGAGGTATGGTACAAAATAAGAAGAATATTGAAATTGCCTTATTTTAGCTATATGGCCCCAATATGGGACTCTCCTGGAGCTCCACTTTGGACAAAAGATGCTTTGGCTTTGCAACTGAAAAAAGAGGATGCTTTGCAGAGATGGAAAGATTTGTTCCAGGATGGTAAACTGCTGCCTTGGGGCCTTTGCCAACAACTGTGGGGTCAGGTATTCTCGAGATATAAGTATTTACAGATTCAGAGTTGGGCAAATGATCCAGAAAGTGTAATTGGGACTCAGAACGATTTTGAGTTGAAGTTGGGGAGAGGGATTTTTAAGAAGGAAGTGGCCACATGGTACTGGATGATTCTGGAGATGAAAGATGGAACATTTGTGCTTCTGGAGGCTCTGTGGATGGAACGCTTGCTGAAGATCGCAACAGAGAACCAATGGCAAGTAACAATGTCTATGCTTTACAGTATTGTTGAACCCGCAAATTTAAGGTGGAATCTTTTGTTTACTATCCATAGGGCATATTGGTCCCTCGCAGATTATCCAAATGTAAAGCTGGCGGAGTTGTGGGGTGTCCGAAATGTAAGACCCCAAATGTGGATGATCTACACATGTTCGTCTTCTGTCCAAATATAAGACAATTTTGGCTGGATGTAAGTAACTGTCTATCTAAATCTCTGAATCTGCGGATCGAGGTAAGCCCCGAATTAATAATAACGGGGAGATTTGATTTAGAAAACAAAAGTATGAATGATAATGTAAGACTTACCTTTTATGCCATTTTGTTTGCTCGTAGAGAGAAATGTAAGTTATGGGTCTCACCATCTAGCCCTGATTTAATGGACTGGATTCTAGCCATGAGGTATATGGCTAAGCTTGACATTTCAGATCACACCAAGAGAAATCGAGGATTTTGGGTACCTTTCCTTGCATGTTTTGGTTGAATTACATTATTTAGTATGTTTTTTTCCGATGATTAAGCCTGCGCCTATCTCGCTGGTACTTATTATTTGGGATTCTAGGTAGGAAACAGAGTAAGAGGAAGACACACTTGATGAGTCAGATGGTCAAGAAAGATCGCTCGATGAATGTCCAGACTCAAAATACGTGGAGTTTATGCCTCACTACTCTAACCAGCTTATGAGATGAAAAAGCCCAGTGGTGGACTAAGTTAGAAGGTATGGGTGGCGAGATGGCAAATGAGGATAAAAAAAAAACAAAAAAAAACAAGGAATGCCCATCCCACTTAGGACATCTACTGAAAAAAAGCAAGGTGATGGAAGAAATGCTTGAATTAATCTCAGAAACTAGTAATTACTCAGGGCTGTAATCCAGCCCATCATTTTTCACCCACTGCGCCACTCTAGACAGACATCTGATAACGCAAAACAGTCTTGGCCCTGCTCCAATAGGAACAGTTCAGTCTCAGTTGCTGGGTAAAGTTCTCTCTAGAAGGAACACAAGCAACCCCATGCTGGTTTTAACCTTCCTAATTCTTTTAAGTGAGGTACAGCTTGAATTGTGAGGCACATCAGGCATGGGACCAACTTCTGGGCATACCCATCATACTTAGGGCATCTACTGCAAAATTAACAAGTAGATGAAGTAATACTTCAATTAATCTCAGCAACTGGTGATCCCTTTGTGTCCCAGTTCATACCATTGTTTTTCACCTATTGTGCCAGTTCAGATAGAAAAATGCCTTATACAAATCAATCTTGGTCCTACTCTAATAGGAACAGTCTAGCCCAAACTACCAGGCCAAGTTCCCTCTAGATGGGAACAAAAGCTGCACTAGTCTGAATTCGACCTACTTATATTTCATAAGTGAGCTAAGTTTGAGTCCTATGGCATGGTGAGCACAGTGAGTACAGAACCTATGTCCGGGCATACATATCCCACCTATAAACAAGGTGATAAAAGGAATACTTACCTAAGTCTCAGCCATTGTTGATTGCTTGGTGTCCCATTCCAGACCATAGTTTGTCACCTAGCATGCCACACTAGACAGAGACTCACCTTATGCCTATCAGTTGTGGTCCTGCTCCAATGGGAAGAGTGCAGATCAAACTGCCAGGTCTGGTCCATTCCAGACGGGAACAGTAGCAACCCTAGACTGGTTATGACCTTCACGGGCCTGATCAGTGAAGCATAGTCAATCATCGGTCAGTCACTACTTGTATTGCCTGGCTTAGCACCTGTGATGGTGTCCAACTGTTTGGTTGCGAGTCCTATGGCATGGTGAGCACAGTGAGCACAGAACCCACAATTTCCAACTTACCTCATGAACATCAATATGGTAGGTCTGACTGTGATCCATTCCAAATCTGAATTTTCCAAAACAGTCTATATTTACTGCATCCAGTACTTTGCAAGTAGTAAATAATACATATGCCCCCTGGTGGTCTGTATTACATGAGCTTTCCTAGCATTCTACAAATAAACAGTACCAGACATAACCAATCTTGGTGTTGTAGCTCTCCTGGTATTTTTTGGTGATTTGTATAGAGCCAGGGACATGATCTGCTCTAATTAATCTTTCAGCTGGGTGGTCAGATTTATATTCTTACTTTATAGGGAATAATATTAAGTATACATTTGGCAAATAACCATTCCAAACCATACATATACAGCATCCCTCCTTTAGAATCCATATTGCAGGGGTCGAACACTGAATAGACACATGTCAGCTAAACATTTAGAGTATCACAGAGCAGGAGGCCTGTGGTAAGCCTGGGGTACCCACCCTGCCCAGCTCAAAGTTCCTCGGTCAAATTAGAGTTGAGATAAGCGTTGGTTTTCTGATGGTGAGTCAGTGATGAAGGAGACTCTACTGGCTTCACATTTGAATTTTCTTTCATGGAGACCCTTCTACTAGAGGGATGTCAATTCACAGTGCCAGTTGCGATGTCCTATTTATGGCGAAGTGACTGCCACTATTCCTTCTAAGGCAGTTCCAGGCGGGGAAGCTTCCAATGGCCCCTACATCCAAAGAGTAATCTCCCTACACATCAGGCTATTTTTTTGTTTTCAAGGATAAGCTCCAGTTTAAGGAGTTTATTCTTGGAAATAACATAATAAACCCCAAGCTGGTGCAGCAAACATTGTTCAGAAATGCTTCACTGTCTTCAATAGAACCACCAGAGCAGCAGTTCCACTGAAGGCAGAGACATACCCACAACGCTGGGTGTATGGTGAGTGATCTTCTGCTGTGAAGTGGAAAGAAATGGCTTCTACCCATCTGTTTGCTTGTTTAACCATGCAAAATGCTGTAAATTACCCCCTTTATGTTTTTATGCTTATTTATTAACTCCCTACAGTCATACCACACACATACAAACATACTCATGTAATGTTATGTCACTTTGTAATGCACACTCATAACCTCTAAGAGTATGTAAGCACTCGGGCAGGTGTGTATGTATGGGGTCCCCACTGTGTTTATTTGAAGAGTCAGGTCTTCAGCTTCTTTCAGAACTCAAGAAGTGTGAGGAGTCTATGATGTGTTAAGGAAGGCTGTTCCATGTTTTGGGTGTGATGTAGGAGAAAGAGCGACCTCCTGTTTGCTTTTGTGGATTCGCGGAGTGTGTATGAGTGAGAGTGAAGGAGACCATAGGGGGTCTGGCGGTCTGGTGAAAGTGTATGCGGCTGTTGAGGTGTGCTGGTCTGGTGTTGTGTAGGGCTATGTATGTATGCGTGAGAAGTCTGAATTGGCTGCGTTTGGGAATAGTAAGTCATAGGAGCTTCCTGAGGTGTGGTGTGATGTTGGTGTTTCATGGGAGGTTGGGTTTGAGTCTTACAGTGGCATTCTGGATGGTCTGTAGTCTGAGTAGAAGTGGTTTGGAGATTCTGGCATAAAGAGTGTTGCCATAGTCCAGCCCGCTGGTGATGAGTGGTTGAGTGATGGTCCATCTGGTGTTCTGTGGCAGCTTTTGAAATTCTTTCATAGCATGCATTGAATGTTGGAGCAGGAGGAGCTCACTGCGTTGACTTGTGCCACCATGTTAAGCCAATTTGAACAAGAGAAGCCTGGAGCTTTTGGATATGCCCAGTGCACATGCTCCCTTTATTAGTAACCTAAATACAGGAGTAGGCAGTTCCTTTGACAAAGATTGAGTAAAAGTGCTATGTCAGGTCAGGGGAATACGCTCTGTTAGAAATGAGGGTCTCTAGTTGGCAGAGGTAAGTACCTTTGTCCAAGTAGGGACCCTTCTTACTATTTAGGGTAAGGGGGATACACTTCAAAAATAACCCCTGCTCACCCCCTTTGTAGCTTGGCACAAGCAGACAGGCTATCTCAGAGGCAGTGGGTAAAGCATTTGTGAACTCACACAGTAATACAGTGAAAACACTACAAATGGACACCACACCAGTTTAGAAAAATAAGTAATCATTATGTATGCCAAAATAAGACCACACAACAAAAATCCAATGTACAATACTCTTAAAAATAGTTACTGTGCAAAATAACCTTTAAATTGCAAAAACAAAATGTGAAAATACAGTTACTCCGACTCGGTAGCTCTAGCCGGGGCTACCGCGATACTGAATACGACAGAGTCTAATAATTCCAGCTAACCACATCGATACGGGGTAGCAAAAGCATCGACAGACTCGGAGAAGGATACCTTTTGTTGTTGCAGCTGACACAATGGTACAAGCCGGTCTGGGGCAACCATCGTGTTTGTGATGTGAGATAGAAGTGTTGCAGCGTGTGGTGTCCTCACTGCTCTGTGCAGGCAGCAGATTTTTGACAGAGTTGGTGAGACCAAGGCTTCCGTTGCAAGGTGAAGCTGTGCTCAATATAGCGCTGGCAGGTCCCAATGCAGTGACAGTCGATGATCGAGTAGGGCAGTGATAGAGTCGATGACGCCTTGGCAGCGTGTAGCCAAGAATTGTGGAGTGCGATGCCCCTAAGACTCGTTGCATTGCCTTTCGTTGACGGAGTCAGTGAGACCAGGGTTGCATTGCAAAATGAGGCGGTGCTCTCCACGGTGCTTTCAAGACACCGAATCCTGCGACAGATTTGATGACAGAGTCGGTTACCATTTTCTTCTCCAGGCAACTGAAACAGCGGTTCCAGAGACGGTGCCCAGAAGTTTGGTGAGGTCTTTGATGTTCCTGAGACCGTATGAACAGGGAGCGAGCTCAAGTCATGCCCTTGGAGATCTTCTTTCAAGCAGGGGACACAGCAAAGTTCTTTTCTCCTTTCCGTGTCAGCAAGCAGCCACTTCAGGCCAATACCAGACAGCAAACAGCACAGGGGCAGTATTCCTCCTCAGCTTCTCTGGCTTTTCTCCTTGGCAAAGGTTCCTCTTGATTTCCAGAAGTGATCTGAAAGTCTGGTGTCTGGGCCCCTATATTTATGTTCCAAAATCTTTTGTTCCCTGGTGGCAGAGAAGCCCTGTGCTTGGTCAATACCAGTTCTGTCCTCTCCGGTGCAGCTTCCTGGCAGGAGGTGGAGACAGCTTTATACTTGACAGACCGGGCCCATTCAGATAAAAGGAACTCTCCTCCCCCTACTCTAAATGCAGCCCAGGTCATTTCACCCCAGCCCTGACTCATGAGGCTCTCTGTCATCTGTCTCTCTGTCCAGCCCCTGTCATACAAAAGCTAGACATGCAATACACAAACCAGGCAGAGGCATTCTGGATTGCTAAGCAAGAAAATACCGATTTTATAAAAGGGGTATTTTCTAACACAGAATTTAAAAATCACCCTCACTAAAAGATACATTTTAACATGCTGAGTTCAGACATACTAAACTTTCTTTTCCTACCTTGTTACCGGGGATAGTTATGTTTATAAGATGTTACAAACAAACTCCCATTCTATCCTATGGGAACAGGTAGCCTTGCAATAGTGAAAAACAGATTTGACTGTAATTCACTATCAGGACAAGCCAATCACACCAGGGCATGTCCTACCTTTCAGCTATACTGCACCTTGTCCACAGGGGTACCTTGGGCCTACTTAGGAGTGACTAATATGTAAAAAAAGGAAAGGTCAGGGCCTGGAAAGTGGTACACTTGCCAAATGGGCATGGCGGTACCAGACAGCACACATGCTCCGCAATGGTAGGCCAAGGTTACATTTACAGGCTGCTTCTGTGGGTGGCACAATCAGTGCTGCAATGTATGAGATTGTTCTGCATTCTGTCCATTAATTTTTCTTTTTGCTATTGTCACCCTGAGTGGGACGGGTATGTCCAGACGTGGGTCCTGTGCTCTCCATGCCACAGGAGTCAAACTATCCTGGCTGATGAGGGCTAAAAGCCTGAAACCGTTCCTAGGATGCTTGCTTCCAGTCCAGGGAGGTCCTGGCTTGGCAGTTCTGGCTGGACTGTTCCCGTTGAGCGCTGGGTCAAAACTGATTTGCATAAGGCTGGGCATGATTTTACCTTGTTTTGTGATTTAACCCGTTTTCGTGCGGGTCTGATGGAAACCAAACAGAGCGAACCGCTCACTTGTGACTAGTTTGCGACATTGTGTGCACCTCTGTACCTACCCGTAACTGCACAAGGCTTTCATTTTACGCTTCCATCTCGGATGATCTCTCGATTTCTTGTATGGTCTCTGGGTCTTGGTGTTATTCCTACCAACAGGTGGAGTCCCATGTGGGGCTGTTGTTGCCAAATATTAATACTTCTGGCTTGTTGTAGATGAGCTTCAGGCAGTTAGTTTGCATTGAGTGTTCTACCATGGTTATTCAACTGATGAAGTTTGTTCTAGTGGTTGACTTGTCCCATCACAGAGAGAATTAGTTGGGTGTCATCGATGTAGGAGATGACAGTGATGTTTTGTGATCGGATAATGTTGGTGAGCGGTTTTATGCATATATTCCAAAGGACGGGGCTGAAGGGCAATCCTAGTGGGACTCCGCATTTCAGTTGCTTGGTCTCTGATGTGAAGGATGGCAGCCTTATCCTTTGGATTTTTCCTGTGAGGAAGGAGCAGATCCATTTCACTGCGGATCCGTGTATGCCAATCCCATGGAGTCTTCTGATAAGTGTACTGTAGGAGACTGTGTTGAAGGCCACAGAGAGGTTGAGGAGGAGGAGGGCCGCTGAATGGTTCAAATGTTATTGGCCACGATGAATGCTGTTTTAGTTCTGTGATTTTTTCTGAATCCTTATTGGGTGTTGTCTAGAAGCTGGTGAAGCTCGAGGTGAGTTGGAGTTGCTTGTTGACCTCCTCCATCAGTTTGGCTGGATAGGTGAGTAGGGAGATGGATAGGAAGCTGCTCAGTCAATTCTGGGCAGCTGTAGGCTTCCTGCGATGTCCGTTATTATATGTCAGTTTCCATTTATCTGGGAAAGTGGCGGGTGTAATGGAAGCATTGATGATGTAGGTCAGAGTGGTGCTGATTCGTGATTTTCTGAGGTTGTAGATGTGGTAGGTACAGCTAACAGGGGCAGCCCTATTCCCCAGAACCCGGGGCCAGTATACAATATTATAGCAACAATGGTTCGTGTTGAAAAAGCAAAAAATATTTTCATAGTACACAATATACATATAACAGTAAAATAAGGTACCCACAATAAATATAAGAAAAAAGAATTTATAATGGAAAATTATTGAGATAACACAAACCATTTGTACAACACTTGACTGGTGCTTGCAAAGGTAAAAAACATATATCATACACAGCAAACAACAGTGTAAATGAAAATTAAAGGCAGAGGGAGAGTTAACTCAAAAGAAGAACATCAAAGGACAGAACAGTATACAGTATATGCTTTCTCCTAGTTCGCCATAGAAAGGCGTCAACGGTGTTTTGACCTCTGTTAGTTCAATAGGTCATCATCAGGGAAAGAAACATTGAGAGCAACCATCCAAATACATTCCTAAGGACTGAAAGTCCATCCAGTGAAAGAATACATCTTCAACTCAAATTTCAGGAGTCCTAAGTCAGTCCCAAGTAAGTACTCAGTATTTCCCTGGGAGATTTTGTGAATTGAAGAAGGTCCACTAGATTTTTGGGTTGTACCCCATATGCCAGGGCAACTGATTTACTCCTCACTTAGGGCTCCTGATATTTGCATTGAAGATGTATTCTTCCATTTGACTGACTTTCAGTCCGTAGAAATGTATTCAGATGGTTGCTCGTAATGTTTCTTGAAATGGCAAGCACAATGGCAGGCCATTATGATGATTCAATATTAATTAAGCCCTCGGATAAGGAAGGAAATGTAGTCCTGTTGAAGTAAGATCAATATCGAAATAAAGCCTTAAAACAACTTTCAGTAAAGGACTCATATACCAATTTCAAGAACACAATATGAGAAAAGCGTTCATCTTTTTCACAAACTGTTGGAGGGATGGCGGGACAAAGGAGTGTTGGAACTGAGGCCAGATGTAGGTAAATGAGAAATACCGATTTCTTAATAGCAAATTTTACCGATTCGCTATTAAGAAATCGGTATTTCCTATGTAGGTAAAGATTCGGTAAAAAATACTGAATACTTAATATTCCTTATTACCGAATCGGTAATTGAGATTCGGTAACAAGGAATACTTACCCATTCATTTCTAAGGGTTTGGAGGCCCATAGGAATGAATGTGAAGACATTTAGTATTAGCGATTCAGTATAACCGAATCAGTAATACCGGGAGGTATTTGAAGGGTGCCAGGGTGTCCAAAGGACACCCTGTGCACCCCTGAAAAGTGCATGTGTGCACATGTGGAGCACATACATGCCCTAAGGGCAAGGATGTGTGCCACACGGTACTTTAAAAAAAGCCAAAAAGTGTTTTTTAAGAGAAATCGATAATTACCACCAACTTGAAGTTGGTGGTAATTACCGATTTCTTAAGGCTCAAGAGCACTCTTTAATGTGCTTCCTACATTGCATTTAAGGAATCGGTAATATCGATTCCTTAAATACAAGAGCAATAAGGAATCGGTATTAAGGAATCAGTATTTACCAATTTCTTATTTACTGATTCCTTACCTACATTAGGAATGGCTAAATACCGGTCGGTAACGCTGAAATATACCGAAGTTCGGCGTTACCGACTGGTATTTAGCCACCTACATCGGGCCCTGAGAGATTTTGAATTCATGCATTGTGAATATCCAGAATTGCCAACTTTTCCTCATCTACCAAAAGTGCATAAGGGTATAAAAAATCCCCCAGTCTGTCCAATTGTCTCCGTAAAGAACAGTTTGCTTGAAAACACCTTGAATAACATAGACTGCATCCTTTCCCTCTCGTGGAAGACTTGAGTTCGTAAGTAAGGGGCACAAAATACTTTCTTAGAAATATTGAAGGCATGCAGTGGGAAGATAACATATTATTGATCACTCTATATTTAACAATCTTGTACACATGCATAACACATGACAATGGTTTTCGTGCAATAGAATTCTTCTTCAACATGAGAGCATTGAAGTATTTGGACATAATCAGATGTTGCTTGAATTATTTTTTCTTTAGCTTTAATAATAACATGTTTATTTTCACAGGGCAATTATATTTGCGGAAAAAGGTACTGCCTTGGGCATGTGTTTAGCCCCCAGCTATGAAAATCTTATCATGGATTGGTGGGAGAAGCACTTTGCCTGGGCAGGAGAACATGAACACAAGATGCATAGCCTCGCCCTATCGGCTAATTTTTTAGCATCTGGAGGAGCCCCCTCAGTGAAGCTGAAAAGTATGTCACAGCCTTAAATAACAATGATTTGAACTTACAGTTCACAGGCTGTATTAGCGAGACACATGTAGCATATTAGGATCTTAGAATATATGTAGAAAACAATGCACTGCACATGACCTTATATCGCAACTAACAGCCAGGAATTCCATACTCCATGCATGGAGCTCTCATCCTTGGAGTGTGATTGATAACATTCCATATGGAGAGTTGCTATGTATTGAACACAACTGCTCCTCACCCAATGAGTATAGCAAGGCTAAGGAATATGCTTTGAGGAGGTTTTGAGAGCGAGGATACCTTAAGGGAGTTCTGGTCAAGGCTGAAAAGAAATCAGAGATCACACCTAGGGGACTGTTACTTCTGGATAGTGAGGAACAAAAAAGGGCTGAAGGAATACAAAATAAAAATATAGTAAGAATGATTACTGACTATACGAAGAACGCATCAAAGATTGATCTTAATTTTAGAAGGAATTTGCGCATTCTAAATCTGACAGTATCTTTGGAAAAAACTTATCACGCACAGAAGAGGGTCATCAATAAAAGACCATTTGGTACGTAGCCACTTCGTAGAAGAAGTCAACAAAAAGGATCCCATAATTTGATTTTTTCCATGTACACTGTAAAAAGCATGTAAAAAACAGTCAGAAGGTAAAGGAATTCACAGACCCAGGTAAAAAAGCTGAGGTGAAAATAAACAAGTAACTTACCTGTAATTCAGATTTTGCAGTATACTGTCTGATGTCTCCCTGTAGGAAACAGTATATAAGAATTACTACAAATCCTGCAAATAAAAGAATATTGGAGCATGTGAGGACACTCACAAATAAAGATCTCACATACCCAGTGGACAGTCATTTCGAACAGGAGGACAACTGTATTTGGAGTGTCAGAATAAAATTCTGTCTCGTCCAGATAAAAATAGAAGAGCGAGGAGGGGATTGAGTAAGGAAACTCAGAACCCTGGAGTCCAGATACATAATACAGTTGCAAAGTAAGGCCCCCAGAGGATTGAATAACAAAGAGGAGTTGTGAATACATATAGGATGAAGAGTTATTGAAGAATAACACACTTAATATGGAGATTCCACTGAACGAAAGTATATGTAATAATGGGACATTGTGAAAAACAAGTTGTATTATCACAAAATATACTATACCCATTCAGATATAATTGGTGAGCGTGGTGACAAACACAAAAACGAAGTGCTATGGGATGAAGTATGATTTCAGAATGAAATGTAATCATGTGAAATCATCTCCCCCTGTTATTTTAACTCATTCGTTCCTATAATGGCATTGGGATGTATTTAAGTGGAAGTATTTCATAGGTATTAATCTGTAATTATGGCTGCGTCGCAAACATAACATAATGGATACTATGCACATTCAGGGCAGGAACTGAAAATTGGGTGACATATGAAATGAATTGTTTTTTACTCCAGAGTGCGCTCTACCTTTTGCCGCAATCGATACAGTGATCCCCTCTCATGGCAAGCGGCACCCGCAGCATGTGGAGGGCAGGCTGGTGGAACAGTTTGCAAAGGAGATACATATATATATATCCAAAACAGCTGATCCCTTTTTCACTGGAACACACCAAGAGCTCAACTGCAGGTACGTGACAGTGTACGTTTTAATTTCATCAGCATGATGCGTTTCAGCATACCTTTATCAAATACTTTTTATACCATGCCTGATTTATAATTGCCCCAATTTAAAACGTTTTGCCTTCCTTTCCATTGGAGGAGGCAGTATGGCCAGTGAGTAAAGACTCCAACTCTTTTTTCTTGCCATTATAGTATATGCCTTTTACAAAAGATGTAAATGGCCTGATGACATTCTTTGACCTCTTGGCATTTAGTGGTGCCCCTTATTATTGTTTCCGTCTCATTCTCACAGTGGGTCACAATGGATGCGCTGCCCGATATTCCATGCATACTGGCAGCAAACATGTTTCCATCACTGTGCTCATACTTGTTCTTTGACATACAGCAAAGTCCCATCAATGCAGCTAAAACCAATCTTGCTTCACGCTTCATCCAGCCACATACTACCCTCAACATGCAGAATGCGTGTAAGTGCTTGTCATAATTACCTACTCTTATCATGTAGTCATTTTCTGACTTGTGTCAGCAGGCACACCATTCCTGCTTGGCTTACAGCGGTTCAGCAGGTTTTTCAATATCTTTAATAAATGAAATGCCACATTAGCCACTATCCTGCTGAACTTTCTTAAGGACGGGTCCTACTCACATGGGATGTATGTCATCACAACGCATGCTGTTACTACGCATGCCTTTACAACACAGGTTTTAGAACGCAAGTCGTTACAACGCCTTGCGTTGGGGGGCGCTGGATAGTGGGATAGTTTAATTTACTATTCCAACTCCAGTCCCCGTGGATAGTAGGGAAAGTTTTGGATAGTAAATTAAACTACTCCCTATCCTACAGCGCCCTCCTGTACAAGTTGTAATAATGACTTGCGTTGTAAATCCTGCGTTGTAATGGTAGTGCGTCGTAAAAGTTGTGTTGTGATGGATGTTTCCCCTCACATGCCAGTGGCAGGCATGTAGTAAATCCAAAACAGCAGATCCCTTCCCACTGGAACAGACCAAGAGCACAAATGCAGGTACGTGGCAGTGTAAGTGTAAGTTTTAATTGCATCAGAATGATGCATTTCATCATTGCTTGTATTTATCAAATGCATGTTAGTCTCCACCTGATATATAATTGTCCCAATTAAAAAAATGATGCCTCCCTTTCCATTGGTGGATGCGGTATGGCCAGCGAGAAAAGACTCCAACTCTTTAAAACACGCATTGTTACTACGTCTTGCCAGTATGTTAAATGCCTCTTAAAAAAGATGTAAATTATCCAATTACATCCTGTGGCCTTTTTGCATTTACTAGTAGCCCCTTATCAGTGTTCTGGTCTCATCCCCACAGTCGGGGACAATGGATGGGGCTGCCCGATATTCTGTGCATAAGGCAGCAAACATGTTTCCATCACTGTGCTTGTTAGATATGGGGTCTCTAGTTGGCACAGGTAGGTGCTTGTGACAAATAGGGACCCTTGCCTCTAGTCAAGGTAAGGGGATACACTCCTAAAATAACCCCTACTCACCCCCTTGGTAGCTTGGCAAAAGCAGACAGGCTTTTCTCAGAGGCAGTGTGTAAAGCATTTGTGACCACATACAGTAATCAAGTGACAACACTACAGATGGACACCACACAGGTTTTATATCAAAAATAAATATTCTTTACAAAGACTTATCACAAGACCACAAACGACAACAATCCACAATGCGACGGCAGCAGCACCAACGGCGACATGCTTCTCCTACGTTGCGAGACGCTTCTCTCTATGCGTTACAATACAACAGCTACAGCGGCGACATACAAGATGCGATGGCAGTGATGGCGACACGCTTCTTCTTCGTTGCGAGACGCTTCTCTCGAAGCGGTGCAATATGACAGCTACAGCTGCGACATTCAAGATGCAATGGCAGCAGCAGCGAAGGCGACACGCTTCTTCCTCTTGAGTCACGCTTCCAGCTCCTTGCAACCTGCAGTCCCTCAGTAGGCCCAAAACAGCAGCGGGCACTTCCCAAGGAACTCTGGGGAGCTGGGGGTTGAAGTCTGTTTTCCCTAAGACTTCAGCAGGAGGCAAGCTCTTCTCTCAAGCCCTTGGAGATCCTTTACAAGTTGAATAAAGTGCACACAAATTCCTTTCTCCTTTCTTTGGCAGTCAGGCAACCATTGCAGGTCAATCCCCAAGCAGCACTTCAGCTCTACTCAGTTTCTTCAGGTTCCTATCCTCAGCAAAGGTTTCTTCTTTTTTGTCCAAAAGTGATCTAAAATCTTGGGATCAGGGTCCCAACACTTTTACCTCAAAATCCTTTTTCCTCTGAAGGCAGAGGGGCCTTTGTCTAGTCCAAACCAGCTCTGGAGCACTCTGTTTACATGACTCCTTCTTTCCTTTCTTAGTGCAGGGCAGAAACATCAGACGCACCACAGGAGGTGGAGTCAGCATTGTGGAGGAAAGGCACAGCCCTATTCAGGTCCCAGGTGCAACTCCTCCCTCCCATCTAGATGCAGATTTCTCTACTCACCACTGGGCTGACTCATCCTGTCTCCTGGAATCCCCCAGCCGTCACTCAAACTCCAGACAAGGAATACACAACCTAGCAGAAGTAGGCTTGGATAGGTAGACAAGAAAATACCTACTTTCCTAAAGTGGTATTTTTAAACACAGAATGTTAAAACCAACTTCACTAAAAAATGTATTTTATCATTCGGAGTTCAGGCATACTAAACTCGAATTTCTACCATGTTCCCTGAGTCAGTTAGGATTATAAGATGTAATAATCTAACTGCCCATGCTGGCCTATGGAGAACAGGTAGCCTTGCAATTGTGAAAAACGAAAATGGCTGTAACTCACTATTAGGACATGCCACACACACCAGGGCATGTCCTACCTTATACTTACAATGCACCCTGCCCTTGGGCCTACCATAGGGGTGTCTGATATGAAGAAAAAGGAAGGTTTAGGGACTGGCAAGTGGGTGCACGTGCCAGTCAACATGGCAGTACCAGACTGCACACGGGCTCAGCAATGGCAGACCTGAGACACATTTTACAAGGCTACTTCTGTGGGTGGCACAACCAGTGCTGCAAGCCCACTAGCAGCATTTGGATTTACAAGCCCTGGGCACACTCAGTTCACTGTACTATGTTCTGACAAGAAAACCAAATCAGCCAATCATGGAGTCACTAATCCATACATCAATTTACAATAGGGAGAGCGTATACACTTTAGCACTGATCAGCAGTGGTAAAGTGGCCAGAGTCATAAAACAGCCAACAACAGGTCAGAAAAAATAGAGGAGGAAGGCAAAAAGTTCAGGGATGACCCTGCAAAAAAGGGCCAAGTCCAACAGCGCTCATACATTTTCTGTGGCACACGTCAGAATCCCATTAATGCAGCCAAATCAAACCTTGCTTCACCCTTCATCCAGCTGCATATTGCCCTCCAGAAGGTGGATGCCTGTAAATGCTGGTCATAATTACCTACACTCCTCATGTAGTCATGATCTGGCTTGTGTCAGCAGGTACACCATTTCTGCTTGGCTTACAGCGGTTAGACATGTTTTTCAATATCTTTAATAAAAGAAATACCACATAAGCCACTATCCTGCTGAACTTTCTTAAGGATAGGTGCTCCTCACGTGCCAGTGCAGGCACATAGTACATCCAAAACAGCGGATATTTATATATATATTCACTGAAAAAACCATAGGTTATAGTCGATATATAGTTAGGAATTTGCATTTACAAAACCTTGAAAATTCAATGAAAAAACCATTGGTTTTAGGCCATATATAGTTAGGGATTTGCATTTACAAAACCTTATTTTACTCGCATAAAACCATTGAAATTCCATATATAGTTAGATGCGCTAACTATATATCGCGCACCCGCAATCCACTGCTGATGATGTCACATATTACATCATTCATGACATGGTCAGTGACATCACTGATGACATCACTGATGACAACATCCAGTGACTATGTTTCTGTAAAGTTTAAATATGTTTTACATATTGAAGAATGAGTGGATGTATAAGTGTCTGGATGAAGAATTTAGTAGGTGCATGACTGACTGTATGAAAGAGTGATTAAATGTGTCTCACTGAGTGCATGGGTTAGTGACTAAACTGTCTTAATTTGTGCATCAGTATGTCTGTTGTTGTGTAAGCTACAGCATGTGTTGATCAGTAGCTATATGAATAACTATATGGGTTATTGATTGGTTGCTCAAGTATTTGTATGGGAGACTGAGTATGTGTGTGGGTGGCTGGGAGGTGTGTCAGTCTGTGCATAGATGTGTAAGCAGTTGATTCACTAGGTGTATGAGTTCAAGAGTGCATGTGGAAACAGCTATATGGGCGGTTGACTGTGCATGGGTGTCTTGGTGAGTGAATGGATATCTCAGTGCTACATGTGCAAGTAAATACGTATGTAAAACACAATACATCTGAGAGTTGACATATATAAATAACTGTGGATAAGAGCCAGTGAATGTGTGAGTGGCTGTATGGATCACTGTGAGCTTGTATCAGGGATTGTATAAGAGAGTAAATATGTGTTAGAATATGTTTGAATAAGTAAGGTGTGTATAACTGTATAGTTGAGGAAATGGAGGTGTGATTGATTCTTTCCATGACTGACTAGGTGTGTGAGTAACTCCATGGATGAGTGACAGTCTGTGAGTGTCTGTTTATACTGAGTGTATGTAAGATTATATTAGAGTCTGAAGAGGTTCATTGTATTATCACATGACTGATGTCATCAGTGATGTGATCAGTGATGTCAAATGAGATGTCATCAGTGATGTCATTTGAGTTGTCATCAGTGATGTCATCAGTGATGTCACTGACCATGTCATGAATGATGTAATATGTGACATCATCAGCAGTGGATTGCGGGTGCGCGATATATAGTTAGCGCATCTAACTATATATGGAATTTCAATGGTTTTATGCGAGTAAAATAAGGTTTTGTAAATGCAAATCCCTAACTATATATGGCCTAAAACCAATGGTTTTTTCATTGAATTTTCAAGGTTTTGTAAATGCAAATTCCTAACTATATATCGACTATAACCTATGGTTTTTTCAGTGAATTTCAATGGTTTTTTAATAGCAAATATGAAAAGCTTTAAAATGTCAAGTACGTGATAGATAAAAACTTTTTCGTGTTTATGCACGCTGATGTGCTTTGAACGCTGCCCCCCTCCCCTCTTTTCTCTTAGTAGTACTCTCTCTTTGCAGATACTGAAGAGTAGTTAACGCAGGCCTTTACCCCCGTTGTAATCCGTCCTGCCTGCTTGTCTCTCCATTTGATTGATTATTATCCAAGCATTTACTGTTTTACAATTGATTCTCTTTGGTTCATTCTCTATTTACAAACAAGCACAAAGTCGCAATACTCTGTTTAGTCTTTGCAGATCGGGAAAAATCGTGTAAAAAAATAAAAGTAATCGAGCAAAATCAGTACGCCACTAATTGGATCTTTTTTTGACCTCGCTAAAATAGAAATATTATAAACAACCCTTCATGAGAAATACGAAAATAGTGAGATGAACTGAGCTCCACACCATGAGGGCTGCAAGACAGCTCGGCTCCATCACCCATCCCGCCCAAAATAACGACAAACCCTATGCAAATATTAAAAATATAGACAACACACCAGCAAAGAAACAGGGTAAAACATTTTATTAAATAACTATTTACATAACGTTGGTTTATAAGATGATGTCAGTAGTGGACCGATGTGTGAATAGGTCGGAAGCAGCACAAGGCGCCAAGATCCGGATGGCAAGTCCTGGATGTTGGGTGCCATAATTCAGAGTTCTGAGTTTGAGCCTTTTTCAATGCCTGTGCTTTGTTGTTTCCCCTCCATCAAAAACAAAAAAAATATATAAAACTGTGCAAAAATACAAAAAAAACAAAAAATGTTTACAAAAGCAGTGCTTGTAAGACTGTCTGAAGCTTATTTCCACCTACTGCAGCTTCACTATTCTCAAAGTAAGTGAGGGTCGTTTGTGGACCTGACTGCATTTGAAAACAATGTTATATGGTACCTCCCTAAACCGCTTGACGGAGGCCCCCGAGGGACGGTGTGATGGCACGGACTCGGAGAAGACGCTTGGCTCCGACCCCCTCCCCAAGTCTTATAGCACTGGTGTAGCCTGAGATCGCCCCCGACATAGGCGGCCGGCTCCCGGGGTCCGGCGGAACTTTTTGCCTTTTGATGACTCTTCTATTCTGGACTTTGTCCCACAATCCGTTTCACCTGAAGACACGCTGTAGTGGGGCGCCCCTTTACCGTTTTAGTTGCCATTCCGCCCGCTTTTGCTACACTGTGCATCTTCCGCCATTCAGCTGTTTACCGCCCGCTCTTGCTACTACAGCGTCTCGCTCACCATGTAGTTAAGTTGCTCCCGCTCTTGCGGTGCAGCGATAGGCGGCTGCCACAGGACTCTCAAAATGGCGACCGGCTCTTCGGTTTTGGGCCTGGTCCACTAAAATGGCCCTGGGACACCTTGGAACTCGGACGCTTCCCTGATAGGGCTTGGGTCCCATTCTCGAAAGCGTCCCCTCAGCCGTGAAGATTCTACAAAAGTCTTGGGGGCCCCCGACTCCCGCAGGCTTCTGGTGGGGAGCGGCTGCCATGTCTGCTCGTGGAATGGCCACGACGGAGCTACGAGATGGTAGTGCTCTCATGCTGACGCCAGCTTTAGTCTGAAACATCCAGAAACACTGTAGACTACCAATTCGATCAGTTCCGGTAGCGCCCCAACATGACCCGGAAGAGAAGAACTTGCCCTCCCCTCTTTGACTGATGGTTCTTGTTGCCTGTCCCCTCTGTTATCATTTAACAGAACTTTTTGGACTGCTGAAAGGGGTTGTGTTCCGAACGCTGGTTGGTGGAGACATTTTGACTATATTCTTGACCTACGTTGTCGCGTAATGCGTTATATGACACGCCGCGTTAGCGCACCCGGAAGTGATCCGGGGCGCGGCGCGCAGCGCGCAACGTAAGCATAATAGGTCATGTGACTTGTTAATAAAACTTTTCATTGCTTCATTTTACTTTTGTTATTTTAATGATGAAAAGCTTGGTCATATGACCTAAAAATTACGCTTTTTATTGTTTTCGAACATTATTTTTTTTTAAACATATAGGTTATAATATTCCAGGCTAATGTACTTTCCCGGAAAATTTACAACTGTCCTGCAAGTAAAATATATTCCTTTTTCGAGAAAAAGGGCGTTTCTTCATCCCATGACGGAGCCGTTGAGCAAAAGAGGCTCGGCCTGCTGTCTTAGTCGCTGATACGCCTGAATATCAGATTCTTATCGATCACTTTATGTTGCAGGAGTGAAAAACACAACTGCCCTTGACCATTTATCTTTACTGCGTTCCTACATATTATACCTTTTATCCGTCATGTAATTGGACTACTTTATTTCACTTGCCTTTTACTGATTCGAAAACAGTGACTAAAAGTAAAAACTTTACCAATGTAAATACTACTACCATGTTTTGTTTTAAAAACCTTTATTGTGAAAATGTCAGTATACAAATACGGGCCTATAACCACGTGGGCCGGCCACGGAGCAAACTGGAATCGTATATGATGAGGAGACATTTACATTGTAGAGGAACGTAACGAGCGGGCCATTAGGTTGCAAGAACTAAGGTGTCTAACAGTTGCGGAATCGGTGGACGTACATTTTGTAATTAAAATACGACAGGGCCACTTTCAAAAAAGTTATCTAGATATACATTTGCGTGCAAGTACCATGGGGGACGTTAATTCGAACTTTCAATAGTACAGTAATCAATAACACATCAGAACTTAATATCAATAGGGATGTCGAAATATTCAATCAATTCTCGTCCCCGCCCGCCATGAGCATCAAAACTGCATTCATATCTCATGATATCAAGGTTGTTCAACTAGTACACAACAATGAGTTACGAGTCCCATTTATACCGGCGCCATTTTGGGCGAGTCCGGGCAGGTCCAAGATATAGTTAAAGTGTCTCCACCAACCATCGGCCAGACCAGAACCCCTTTCGGCCCTTTATGCTACAAGATGGTGTCTTCCATTCAGAAAATATTGTTGGCAGCATTTTGAAAGGAAACAGAAACAGCCGTTCTCCTAGTGAGTTTCACATTGTTACATTTAGGAAGAATGTTGAAGAGTAGTATGTGGAAAATCTGAAGCCATTTTTCTACAAACTCTCAATCAGACTTGGATGGAAAAAAAATCCTGAAGAATGTACAAACTGAAAACCAATTTTTGTCTGTATAGCATCAACAGCAACGCTTGAGTCAGCTTTGTGTCAAGCCGCCATTTTCATTCAATCAATAGCGTCCCCCTGCACACATTCAGGGACCTGGTCGTGTCTTCAGATGAAACGGATTGTAGGAAAAGAAGCAGAAAGGAAAAGGAAAAAAGTTCCGCCGGACCTCGGGAGCCGGCCGCCTATGTCATGTGCGACCTTTGGCCACACCAGGGCAATAGTGAAGCTGCAGCAGGTGCAAATAAGCTTCAGACAGTCTTACAAGCACTGCTCAGAACTCTCAACTATGGCACTCAACATCCAGGACTTGCCATTCGGATCTTGGCGCCTTGTGCTGGTTGCGACCTATTCACACATCGGTCCACTACTGACATCACCTCATAAGCCAACGGGGCACCCCACGCCGACTTTCGGCACAGCATTGTAGGATGGCCACACCAGTGCGGCAACTTGCTGGACACCACCTCGGTGCCATCCGGATCTCGGCGCGTTCGAGTCACTGTACCGCAAAACTGACCGGAACTCAGCTGGACACGCCGTCTTTCGGCGCAGCATTGTAGGATGGCCACACCAGTGCGGCAACTTGCTGGACACCACCTCGGTGCCATCCGGATCTCGGCGCGTTCGAGTCACTGTACCGCAAGAGTGACCGCAACTCAGCTGGACACGCCGTCTTTCGGCGAAGCATTGTAGGATGGCCACACCAGTGCGGCAACTTGCTGGACACCACCTCGGTGCCATCAGGATCTCGGCGCGTTCGAGTCACTGTACCGCAAGAGTGACCGCAACTCAGCTGGACACGCCGTCTTTCGGCGCAGCATTGTAGGATGGCCACACCAGTGCGGCAATTTGCTGGACACCACCTCGGTGCCATTCAGATCTCGGCGCGCTGTGCTGCCTTCGGCCTACTGTAGCCGCAAGTGCGGACGCAACTCAGTTGGACGGCGAGTGAAACACTAAGGGGCGCCCCACTGCAGCCGAGGAGCCTCCATCTTGGGGGAGACGCACAGCCCCCACTGACTGACGCGACCTCACAGGCCAACGGGGCGCCCCACGCCGTCTTTCGGCGCAGCATTGTAGGATGGCCACACCAGTGCGGCAATTTGCTGGACACCACCTCGGTGCCATCCGGATCTCGACGCGTTGTGCTGCCTTCGGCCTATTCGCACATCGGTCCGCTACTGACGCCGCCTCACGTGCCAACGGATTTTCTACGCTTTTTGTAGCCCTATGCCGCATAACAGGTCATGTGACTTGTTTATAAAACTTTTCATTGGTTCATTTTACTTTTGGTTTCCTAAAGATGGAAGGCTTGGTCATATGACCTAAAAATAACACTTTTCATTGGTTTAGAACATTTTTTTTTCCCAAACGATAAAAGCCCCACCTTGTTTCTGGATCATTCAGACTGAAGCTGGCGTCAGCATGAGAGCACCACCATCTCGTGGCTCCGTCGTGGTCATTCCGCGAGCAATCATGGCAGCCGCTCCCCACCGGAAGCCTGCGGGAGTCGGGGGCCCCCAAGACTTTTGTAGAATCTTCACGGCTGAGGGGACGCTTTTCGAGAATGGAGCCCAAGCCCTAGCAGGCAAGCGTCCGAGTTCCAAGGTGTCCCAGGGCCATTTCAGTGGACCAGGCCCAAAACCGAAGAGCCGTCCACCATTTTAAGAGTCATGTGGCAGCCGCCTATCGCTGCACTGCAAGAGTGGGAGCAACTCAACAACATGGTGAGCGAGACGCTGTAGCCGCAAGAGCGGGCGCAACTCAGCTGGATGGCCGCCACCTGGGGAGGCCCGTTCACGCCGCCTCCCCCACGCCCCCCCCCGGGCCGCCCCACGCCAATTTTCGGAGCAGCATTGTAGGATACCAAAACCAGTGCGGCAGTTTACTGGACATCACCTGGGTGCCATCAACATCTCAGCGCGTTCTGCTGCCTTGGGACTATTCGCACAACAGACCGCTACTGACGAGGCCTCCCCCCGCACCACCCGGGACGCCCCACGCCAATTTTCGGAGCAGCATTGTAGGATCCCAAAACCAGTGCGGCACCCAGGCGACATCACCTGGGTGCCGTCCAGAACTCTGCACGTTGTGCTGCCTTGGGACTATTCGCACAAAAGACAGCTTCTGACCATTGTTGCTTTTTTGGGTGAAAAATGTTTAAATGTTTTTACAGTTTTTGTTCCGTTCATTATATTTAAAAGTTAATAAAGTTTTATAATCTTACTTTGTTGGAGTGTTATATATTTTTTTTAAAACGGGTGAATGGGGCCTTGAATCGGGTTATTGTCATGTGTGGGCTTTGGAAGTGTGCTGCTGCAGGATCAGACATTTCAAACTCAAATGCACGTTCTTTTTCTTACCTTTCCGAAGCATGGAGCGCAATAGCAGGCAGAGAAAGGGTGATGCACGTGTTGAACACTACCTGACCTGGCAAGTTGCTGGCAGTGCCCCCCCGCCCGCTCCTGAAAGAGGGCACACACACACCGCCGCCCCGAGTACTTCACAGATCTTTAAAAGACCATGCGCTTGTTCATGAGGCTTAAATGGTTTATCACCTCTTCTAGAACCCCTGCATCGACCCTCTGACGTTTCCTGGAAAAATTACCACGTAACACAATACCAAGCCCTGTCAGCTGAAACCCCCGAGGAATCGTGGGGCATATTATCAAGGGGGTTTATCTCCGCTTTTTTGGCTTTAAAAGCCATGAAAGCGGAGATAAAATTATCTCCCTATTACCAAGCTGTCGCTAACACCAGTTAGTGACAGCTAAAAGGAGATAGCGACCATCTTGGGCCCCGCTTTGCATGTCAGTGATACTTATCACTAATGGCATGCAAAGTGGGCGTGCCAAGATGTTAGCGACTGGAAACAGTCCCTAACATCGCTATCTCCTATTACCAACTTTTGGAGATATTCGCGCTAAGCGCGAATATCTCCAAAAGCTAACACCTGCCCTGAGCAGTTCTTAGCCATGTTATCCAATGGGAGGTGGATAACATGGCTAAGAGCATTTGCTCGATAATACATGAATATCGCTGACTTTTCAGCGATAATAGCAAGGTTTATCTGCGATAAAAATCGCCAATGTGCGGCGATAATCTTTGTCTCTAAACAAGTTAGAGACAAAAATTATCGCTAGTTGTTCGTAATATGCCCCCAGGTTTTTGCTTGCAGAAATCGGGAGGCGGGAGACTAGCACTGAAATCAGTAGTCTCACGCCTGAATCGGGAGAGTTGGCATGTCTGGATTCTCTACAGCTGGGGCCATAAACTACATCCGCAGGGGTAGGTGATAGCCTGGGACCAGCCTGGCATCTAAAATGGCTGCCGTGCACGACAAAATTGTGGCATTGGAAAAAAGGCAAGATGGCGCAGACAATGTTTATCAATAAGGATTCATTTATAACAAAATATTTTATCGCAGTGACAAATTGGCGGTCAACACTTCCTGATTTCCATCGAATCGAACGTTAACAGACGTCAGGCAGCAAAAAAAAAAAAAGCTCACGCACAGCCGCTGGAAGAGATGTATCAACATATATGAGCCTCCTCAGCCACCCTCAGGAAACATAGGGGATTAGGATACGTCTCCCGCACCCCCTTATACCTAGTAATTTAATTAAAACGAAGCACAAAATGGCGAATTCCCGTTTCGCTACCAGTTTGCGGCCCAGTTCGCGGCCCGTGAAGCGCCTCTACCGTGAAAAATCATTTTTTTTTTTATTTTCCCCACGGGACCCTTTAATAACCCCAACAACATTCCTAGGAGGTCAAGAGGGGTATACCTTGCCCCCTTTCATTAAATTCCCCCTTCGTTTTTCACCTCTTCTTCTCTCTCGATCCTACCGAGAGATAAGATGGCGGCCGCTCCGGACTGTCACGCAGCAAAAAAAAAAAAAGCTCACGCACAGCCGCTGGAAGAGATGTATCAACATATATGAGCCTCCTCAGCCACCCTCAGGAAACATAGGGGATTAGGATACGTCTCCCGCACCCCCTTATACCTAGTAATTTAATTAACGAAGCACAAAATGGCGAATTCCCGTTTGGCTACCAGTTTGCGGCCCAGTTCGCGGCCCGTGAAGCGCTTCTACCGTGAAAAATCATTTTTTTTTTTATTTTCCCCACGGGACCCTTTAATAACCCCAACAACATTCCTAGGGGGTCAAGAGGGGTATACCTTGCCCCCTTTCATTAAATTCCCCCTTCGTTTTTCACCTCTTCTTCTCTCTCGATCCTACCGAGAGATAAGATGGCGGCCGCTCCGGACTGTTTAGAATGTTGACAGACACCGGAGAGCCAATCAGCTTTCTGCACGCAAAGTTCCGTTTCGCGAAAAGTAAGCGAACCGGAGCGCAGCCTGGAGAGCTGTTACAGATATATATCTTGTTTTGAACATTAATTTCTCAAAAACTACTGGAGCACATATATTGAGACCTAGCAAAGGCACATCGGGCTAACAGTCCCTACAATTTTGCCAAGTTTCGTGCAAATCCATTCAGCCGTTCGAGCTAAAAGTGAGTCCAACCGCCCTATGGAAATTAACATGGGAAAAACGCGTTTTGGAACCCCCCTTTTTTCTCGGCCCCCCCTTGATGAAACCCCCCCAAATTTTCAAGGGCTGCTCAGAAACAAAATGTGCCATTTTCCTGAAAATTTCAGCCGATTCCGTCCACAAACGCCAAAGTTATTAGACATAGAATTTTCAAAAGTCCCATAGACAAAAAATCCTAACTATATATACCTACTGGCGATAGCCAGTAGGTAATATATATATATATATATATATATATATATATATATATATATATATATATATATATATATATATATATATATATATATATATATATGCAAGCTCCAGGATGTGTCCATCAGTTTGGTTTGCACTCGACCAACAGCAGCAGAGAGTCAGACTCTCTTTAAGGTACAGGCGGTTGCCGCTTGAATCACTCCATGCAGGTGTGCCTGACGCGTTTCGAAAGCTCCTCAGCTTTCTCTTCAGAGGCTTTCACGGAGATTCGCGCTCCCAATTTCAACAATGCACGCCCTCCAATGGGAAGATGATGTTGGCTGAGCATTGTGGGAGCGGTAGTTCTTATAGATGCAGATATGGACTCAGGCAGGGGGGTCCGTCTTGAATCCCTGCTGTTACCCCACATATTCGAAGAGGTGTCTTCTCCTCGAGTGGTCCCCTTTCTTTCGGGGAGGTGCACAACCCCGCGGCAGGACGGCCGCGTAAATATGCAAGCTCCAGGATGTGTCCATCAGTTTGGTTTGCACTCGACCAACAGCAGCAGAGAGTCAGACTCTCTTTAAGGTACAGGCGGTTGCCGCTTGAATCACTCCGTGCAGGTGTGCCTGACGCGTTTCGAAAGCTCCTCAGCTTTCTCTTCAGAGGCTTTCACGGAGATTCGCGCTCCCAATTTCAACAATGCACGCCCTCCAATGGGAAGATGATGTTGGCTGAGCATTGTGGGAGCGGTAGTTCTTATAGATGCAGATATGGACTCAGGCAGGGGGGTCCGTCTTGAATCCCTGCTGTTACCCCACATATTCGAAGAGGTGTCTTCTCCTCGAGTGGTCCCCTTTCTTTCGGGGAGGTGCACAACCCCGCGGCAGGACGGCCGCGTAAATATGCAAGCTCCAGGATGTGTCCATCAGTTTGGTTTGCACTCGACCAACAGCAGCAGAGAGTCAGACTCTCTTTAAGGTACAGGCGGTTGCCGCTTGAATCACTCCGTGCAGGTGTGCCTGACGCGTTTCGAAAGCTCCTCAGCTTTCTCTTCAGAGGCTTTCACGGAGATTCGCGCTCCCAATTTCAACAATGCACGCCCTCCAATGGGAAGATGATGTTGGCTGAGCATTGTGGGAGCGGTAGTTCTTATAGATGCAGATATGGACTCAGGCAGGGGGGTCCGTCTTGAATCCCTGCTGTTACCCCACATATTCGAAGAGGTGTCTTCTCCTCGAGTGGTCCCCTTTCTTTCGGGGAGGTGCACAACCCCGCGGCAGGACGGCCGCGTAAATATGCAAGCTCCAGGATGTGTCCATCAGTTTGGTTTGCACTCGACCAACAGCAGCAGAGAGTCAGACTCTCTTTAAGGTACAGGCGGTTGCCGCTTGAATCACTCCGTGCAGGTGTGCCTGACGCGTTTCGAAAGCTCCTCAGCTTTCTCTTCAGAGGCTTTCACGGAGATTCGCGCTCCCAATTTCAACAATGCACGCCCTCCAATGGGAAGATGATGTTGGCTGAGCATTGTGGGAGCGGTAGTTCTTATAGATGCAGATATGGACTCAGGCAGGGGGGTCCGTCTTGAATCCCTGCTGTTACCCCACATATTCGAAGAGGTGTCTTCTCCTCGAGTGGTCCCCTTTCTTTCGGGGAGGTGCACAACCCCGCGGCAGGACGGCCGCGTAAATATGCAAGCTCCAGGATGTGTCCATCAGTTTGGTTTGCACTCGACCAACAGCAGCAGAGAGTCAGACTCTCTTTAAGGTACAGGCGGTTGCCGCTTGAATCACTCCGTGCAGGTGTGCCTGACGCGTTTCGAAAGCTCCTCAGCTTTCTCTTCAGAGGCTTTCACGGAGATTCGCGCTCCCAATTTCAACAATGCACGCCCTCCAATGGGAAGATGATGTTGGCTGAGCATTGTGGGAGCGGTAGTTCTTATAGATGCAGATATGGACTCAGGCAGGGGGGTCCGTCTTGAATCCCTGCTGTTACCCCACATATTCGAAGAGGTGTCTTCTCCTCGAGTGGTCCCCTTTCTTTCGGGGAGGTGCACAACCCCGCGGCAGGACGGCCGCGTAAATATGCAAGCTCCAGGATGTGTCCATCAGTTTGGTTTGCACTCGACCAACAGCAGCAGAGAGTCAGACTCTCTTTAAGGTACAGGCGGTTGCCGCTTGAATCACTCCATGCAGGTGTGCCTGACGCGTTTCGAAAGCTCCTCAGCTTTCTCTTCAGAGGCTTTCACGGAGATTCGCGCTCCCAATTTCAACAATGCACGCCCTCCAATGGGAAGATGATGTTGGCTGAGCATTGTGGGAGCGGTAGTTCTTATAGATGCAGATATGGACTCAGGCAGGGGGGTCCGTCTTGAATCCCTGCTGTTACCCCACATATTCGAAGAGGTGTCTTCTCCTCGAGTGGTCCCCTTTCTTTCGGGGAGGTGCACAACCCCGCGGCAGGACGGCCGCGTAAATATGCAAGCTCCAGGATGTGTCCATCAGTTTGGTTTGCACTCGACCAACAGCAGCAGAGAGTCAGACTCTCTTTAAGGTACAGGCGGTTGCCGCTTGAATCACTCCGTGCAGGTGTGCCTGACGCGTTTCGAAAGCTCCTCAGCTTTCTCTTCAGAGGCTTTCACGGAGATTCGCGCTCCCAATTTCAACAATGCACGCCCTCCAATGGGAAGATGATGTTGGCTGAGCATTGTGGGAGCGGTAGTTCTTATAGATGCAGATATGGACTCAGGCAGGGGGGTCCGTCTTGAATCCCTGCTGTTACCCCACATATTCGAAGAGGTGTCTTCTCCTCGAGTGGTCCCCTATATCTTAGTGCTCGGTGTTGCCCTGCAATGGACCCAGCAATATTGTAACATGCAAAATGAAGCAGAACAGAAAGCTACATTTACACAACACAGTAGATTGCTCAACATAAAAGGTGAAAGACAACTACAATAAACATACCATGGAGCAAGATGTCAATTACAAATCTTCAGACAATGTTCACAGAACAGCTAACCTGAGAAAAGCAGAAGCAGCACAATGAATTTTGCAATGTGATCTGAGTTACTGGATATCCATGTGACATTCAGGCGAAGGTGGGATATGGCATTTGAAGATGTTAACATTAGTTGAGAAAAACAATAGATGTGCACAAACATTCAACAAAAATAATATGTAGTAAATATGCACCTTCCTCAGCACAGCAGTTTCATAGCTCACAAACAGAAGTTGGTGATGTTGAATTTTAATATTAATGAGCAAAAACATTTCTAAATTCTAACCATATTCACTGACATTAAGTATGCAAATTATTAGTAGTTAAGTATTTTCTACTGGTGTACAGAAACAATGGTGTACAGTACCAGTTGGAAATCAAAGGGGCATTCAAACAACCTATAACAGTGGATACACTAAGAAGAATGGCTACACAAAGAGCTGAGTGCACAACAAATTACAAACATCAACAGAATGCCATCACTAACATTCACCATATAACTTTGAAACATCCCCATGTTACATTAAAGGCATGTTTCTTTTATTTCAAGTCATACCCCACCATCACAACCCTAAAAGCATTTATAGGTGCGATCAGCTATATAAACAGAGGCATAAATGGCCAACCAGCCACTGTATATCCATACATATCAGTCTACTTTTAAAGCATATGTTTTCCACAACAAACATTTTACATTTTTTCAGGTTCAAACTAATTTTATTTCAAACTAAACTTTTGTACATTAAATTAAAGGATCACAAAATAAGAGCACAAATATGACGCAAAAGATGGGGCAAACAAATACAAAGCAAAACTTGCCAAAGTAAGGGATGGGTTTGAACATCATTTTAATAATGAGGACATCAATTATACATGATCAGGAATGTAACACACACTTTTAAGAACATGCCTTGCTTGCCTTCAAGATGAGAAAAAGTCCTTCCAGATTTACTGCTAATGAAATGTGTAGGAGGCAACTGTTAAAATATATTTTCTTTGTAGCTTTTCAATTTTGAAAAACATGGATTTTGATATTATCAAAGCATTTACCAGTCACATATTTAGGTTTTTGCAGCTGAGCCATCATTGAACAACGTCATGAGAGGTTATGGAGAAACAAAAAAAAATAAATTCAGAACGCCCAAGCAATCGGGCAATTTATGAACATGTGAGTTAGAATCACATTTCTAGAATTACATTTCCAAACTTTGGAAATTATGCATCATTTACTGATACTGTTTCAGAGCCATTTGTAATCTAAATATTATCCTTTGTTGAGTGTAGGCTGTTCCCAGAGAAGAACTTATCTTTATAAATGTTTGGCATGATTCACCCACAATTCATCAGTGGTCACCTAATCTAATCTTTTTTGTTGGTCATATTCTATTTTACTAAAACATGATGTATTATTAATACTGATAGATTTGTAGATTTTCGATATACATAGAACAAATATTCTATTGGAATAGTTAGCAGGAGGAAACGTTTTTATAGCTTGGTCATGAGTGCTCAGAGAGTGGGGAAGATTACTCAGCAAATGTTTAAATAATTCCATAGCTCATCTTTAAGAAGAAGATGATAAATTGATTTACTCTCTTCAAATGAAATGATTAAATGACCTTGAAGCAACTGGCTTACCTTACGCTCTATTTTCAGTCCAATTCAACAAAAACAGATGTTTCCCTCATTGTTTGAAGATTGAGTTTCAAAAGTAGAGGTCAGTCTTTTTGGGCTTGCATCCCACTTCAAATATGCTTGATTCAGTTCATAACAAGAGTTGTTTAATGAGTAAAATAGTCATGTTTTGGTTTTCATCCTGTTTGTTGATGAGAAGGAGAGTTTTCAAACACATCACAACAGAATATTTAGATTGTGTATGTACCTAGCTGGGTGTTCCTGAGCCATGGAAATTTAAAAACTGATTTATACTAAAAAGTATAAATGACCCAGGGTAAAATATAGCACCTATAAATCCCAAACTACCTCGAGAAGGATGTATATCCAATATAGTATCACAAATCAGTCAGCTCGTTTGAAACCTCTCACAAACCCCAAAATACATTTTAATGCTCAGAACCTGTAGCATTCTGGTCAGTATGATTATTTGTATAATACTAATTATACCAGTAAAACAGATTTGAAATGTGTCTCATCTAAGAATGTCAAACTCCATGGTCAACATAAACTTTTATAAATTATACAAGATTAAGCTTTCAATGTTTTAAATAACATGTAACGCAAGTCCTATATAGAAATCTGTGTATTTACCATATACGTCCCATAGCCCAATTCATAGGTTCAAAGTTCAATTTAAATCACTTTTCTGATGTAAATCAGGAAAGAAATGTTATGTTTGCCCATATTATACTCATCTAAGAGTTCCTTTTACTGTGAATATAGATTATAAATCCTTTGTATGTATTTCCAAATATTATTTAGAATCAGTCTTGTTTAAATCAATTCAATTTTCAGAGATGAGGATCACACATTTCCGACCAACAATATTTTTTGAGAGAACACTAAATGCGTTTTTAGTAAACTTCTTCAGATGTGTTTAGTGGCCTAACTAAAAATATATATCTAAATACACTTATTTTCTGTTGATCCGCTATAGATAAATAAAAGTGCAGATCTATACAGCATTATTAAAATTCTGCCTTGCAAGACCATTGAGTTATAAATATATATTGTTATCCTTGGTAAATATTTAAATGCATCCTGGATTGATGAACACAATTCCTAGTTAATTACAATACTTCTGAATTGATTTATGATCCATTCCTTCAGTACAATATATTGACATATCTCATCATCATAAACTTATGTCACAATATCTGTCAAACACTTTACAAAAATATTCATCGATACCATCTTAGAGTTAGTGCTGCAGGGTGAATTTACAATGTCCAAATTACTTTTTTCCTAGTTTATTTATTGTGGTTATAAAGTGTTCTCATGCTCAATTTCAGAAATATTACTTGGCATTGTTAATCAGGTACATCTTGTTCTATGTTATATACTAAATAATTTTTTCAACAGTGTGAAAAATAAGGTTATTAGTTAGAGAGGTGGTTACCCACACCAACTCAATAAACCCACTCTGGTTAGGTCAAACCCCAATTATGAGGGAATCTTTGTTGAATTCTTGGTAGCAATGGCACAGACAGCAGGCACACCCCCGAAAAGTGCATGCTTAGGTCAAGCAGAGCCATTAATTTTATAGTAAAGTGTACAATACATATACATTCCCAAACCATTTCAAGAAAAAAATAGAGACTATTTTAATAAGCAAAAGACATCAAGATCATCAAAAGAGCTAAACTGGAAATAGAGATATTACGTTTTTATTGTTAAGCACTAGGTGCAAATTTAGGCCATTGACTGGAGGTCAGATACACCACACGGGTAATCTTGGTGTAGGAAGGTGGGATCATTCTAGCATGGTTACCCCGATGTTGTGCTTGGTGTCAGTGTGTTTTTGGCCTAGTCTGCTGGGATCCTGGTATTCTGGACCCCAGCAATTGTGCTTTTTCCCCTAAATTGACAATGGTAAGTACTTTGGTACCTCCACAGTTGGCTTCTAGTGTACCCTTGTAAGTTCACAGAATAGTGCACTGAGGTACCCAGGAAATATGTACAAGGGTCTCCTGTAGGCTGCTGCGTGGATTGTGCCACCCATTGGAGTCCACTTAAACTGTGAATACAGGCCTGCCATTGCAGCTTTTGTGAGTTAGTGCTTGCACCTCTCACAATAGATATAAGTTGTCCTTGTGAGGACACTACACTTAAAACCTATAGGTCACCCAATGGCAGGTTATTCTGTCATGAGGGCAGGGTGTTTGGTTATAAGTGTGATGGTGCCCCTGCATGAGTAGGAGGTCACCCCTACAAACCCTGGAGTCAATGTTCCAGCCTTTGAAAGTGCGGTCAGCCATTTTAATAAATATACATTATGAGATGACTAACTATATATTGGCGACGCCGAACCAGGCCATGTTTGGTATCAAACATGTTGGAATTATACCACAATGCTGATTCCAGTGTTGGAAGTAGGAGCCTATGTATAGGGGGGTACCTTGGGTATCCCCCCGGACTCCTGGTAACAGCCTTTCAGGGTCTGCCAGCAAACTGGTTCTGCTGCTGACCACAGGCATGATTCTGCTCTCCTGCTGCTCAGCCCAGCTCAAGCCGAGAAAAGTGGAGCAATAGGTTTCTAGTCTTCCAGATAGGAATTGGTGTTTTGGGCTGGGGTGCCGGCTCTAGCCAGTACCCCCAGACTGCTTTGAAGGGGCAAATTTGGTGCCCCCGTGCATACTCTAGTTTGAACGAGTTCTCAGAGCCCTTGGCTCCCTCTCTGGCGTGGAAATGGACAAAGGACATGAAAGTGTCCTCCCCTCAGTCCAACCCCTCCTCTGGGAGGGACCACAAGTTGTTTCAACCCTTTCCTTAGGATATTTAAGGGCTTACTTGTGGGTGGTTCCTAAGATTCATTGTGGGACAAGACTCAACCCTGAAACTATGTCGCTCTTCAATTGTCTGGAACTGAAACTGCATCAAGGAAGACTCCTGCTGCTCCTGGTCTCAATGGGCCCGATTCACAGAACTAACTTAAGACAAAATCCTAAACTTACTACCATTTTGGTATTCACAGAAGGCACTCACTAATTTTGGTATTCACAGAAGTTAGGAGTCCTAACTTTAGGACTCCTTAATGCCTTCTGTGAATACCAAAAGTCTTAAAGTTAGGATTTTTCTCAGTTTAGGAGTAGTAAAGTTAGGACTCCTAACTTTAGGACTCCTAAACTGAGAAAATCCTACCTTTAAGACTTTCGGTATTCACAGAAAGCATTTAGGAGTCCAAAAGGTAGGACTCCTAACTTTTGTGAATACCGAAATGAGTAAGTGCCTCTGTGATTACCAAAATGAGTAAGTGCCTTTTGTAAATACCAAAATGGTAGTAAGTTTAGTATTTTGTCTTAAGTTAGTTCTGTGAATCCGGCCCACTATTCGTCAAGTCTTCTTCATCGTCTGTGTCTGTGCTTCATCTAGGTTCTTCAACAGACCTGTGGGCATCAAGGACACTGAAAGAAATCTCCCTTGGTGTGAAGGAGTCACTTCTCTGCATCTGCAGGCACTGCAGTGAATCTGACCGGTCTGTTGCTCCTGTCATACCTATGGACATCCCAAGGCTCTGCAACACAGGTGGTGGTTCTGCAACTCCCTTGAGGCCTGGCCTGTCCTCTCTGTAACACTGAGGCCAGTATGCCTCGTAGGAACCTCTGGGACCAAACCCCTGTGCACTCTGTTGACTTGCCATTGACAAGGCCTCTTGGCTCTGCACTCCAGAGATCTTCATTCTACAAGAAGCTCTAGCCTCCAGCATCTCTTTCCTCCAATATCAGCATCCTCACCACATCTTCTGCACTGTTGGCCTTCATCTTTGATGAGCTGCTTGAAGTCCTCTTGCCACTCATGTGCCTTTGGCCTGTGAGTCCTCCTGAGGGTCTTCTTCTTCTTCCGTGGGTCCCCCTGCTTGCTCAGGACCTGCTGTGACTCTGCTGCTGTTGGTTAGTTCTCTGGGCTTTGCTGGTCCCAACACTGCTCCTTTCGTATCTTCCATAGCATTTATGACTACCAAGGCTTGTTGGTGATCCTGCCAGACACCAACCACCAAGTCACCAACATTTGAAGTGGGACAGCTCATGCATTGATCCTGGTCTTCCTCAGCATTGCCTCATCCTCAGAACAGCAGCAAAAAAGTCTTTGGGGGCTCTTCAGAACCTCCAGAAATCAGTGGGCATTGTGTCTCCGTGCCTCCTGGTTACCTCTGAGTGACATTGACTCTCTCCCCTCTGCTTGCAGGTTCTTTACTTCTGGAATCCACCCTTGGATTCCACCAGACTCCTTGACAGTTTACTCCAGAGGCATCTTCTTCAAAGTCTTCCATTGTTGCCTACGACAGGTTCCAACATCACTTCATCCCTATGCACTGGGCTTCCCTGGTGTAGGTAACCTGGTTCCAGGGGCATCCATGGGTTGGGTGGCTCACCAACATTCTGTCTGCCAAAGGTTTTTTTCGGGGTCATCTGGAAAGGGATCTTTTTCATCAAAACTGCAAGCATGACTTTTCTATTAACTTCCATTGGCCATGCAGCTCTGTTCCCACTCTGCACACAGCCTCCACGGGGTTCCTGGGTACTTACCCTGGGTGGATCCTTGTGTCCCCTACTCTTCTTGTCCAAGTCCTGTTCGCCTTCACAGCTCACATTCTCCTTTCCCAATATACGGGTTGTCTCATACCTGGGGACCACTATATTTTGTGCTGCTTACCTGATTGCTTTTGATATATTTTTGTGTATTGCGTTGATATCTCGGGATAGGAGATATACCATTGTGACAGTGATACTGTGCTGTAATACATAGACTCATTTTTGCTAATCATTGTGTGGTTCTTTTCATCTAATGTACACTACAGGTTAAAGTGGTAAAACAATCTGCTTGAAACTCCTTCAAGATAAACCTGAAGGCTGCTCTCCACAGCTAACATTTTGAGAGCTGTAAAGACCACTAGAACCACCATAAGGGTTGCCTGGATTAGTGTAAGGTGCACCACTTGAAAAAGTGAGTACCATATACTAAGCCCGCCTCCTACACTCGGTCACAGTTTTTTTATTTTCTAATCTAGTCTTTTTTATGCATCAACAAAAGTCCTTCAAAGTCTTATACATTGTTATTGAGCACCCACTGAAGTTGTTGCTTTTGCCACCAAAAGCTCAGAGGAGGGCACATCTGCTTTTTGCTGCTAATGAGGTTGCTTTGTGGATCAGACAGATTTGCTACTTTACTCCAGACTAAAGTTCTACCTTCAGACTTTAGATCTGATATATAGTTTGGTAGATGGTTTACAATATCAGAAATTTGATGGATATCCTATATTCCTTAATACAAGTGTTGTAGAATATAATGCACTTGAAATAAGGCAGATCAAAAAAGTGAAAAAAGTTAATATAATGGCTACAAACTTTACCCAAGGAAGGCCATCAATGTCAAGTCTGATAATACGTTTGTTTTATAATGGATAAAAAGATTAAAATCTGTACGCTAAATATAAATGGACTTAATGATCCTAAAAAGTTAAGGATCTTGTCTGAATTAATTCAGCTGTCACGTATTGATATCCTTTGTCTACAGGAGTCGCATATTTACTGGGACAAAAAAAATATACTGAATAGTCTGGGTCTTGACTTGTTAGTCTGTTCTAAGCAGACTGGTATAAAAAGAGGGGTTGCGATCCTCATGAGAAAAGGGGTTGGGAAATTTACTAGAACACTAGCCGATAAATGGGGGAGATGTGGGATAATGGAAATGATTGTAGAAGGTAATAAATTTACGATGTGTTGTCTATATGGTCCCAATCTGGATGACAATGAGGTATTCAATACTATTAACTTAGAACTTGCTACTTGGAGTCAACCGTTAATTCTTTGTGGTGACTTGAACATTAACATGAAGTCTGATTGGAATATTCGGGCCAAGGGGAGGTATGCTGGCCGAAAAATTAGGACTTACAGAGCTCTAAGAGCTTTAGTGGTAGGAAATGTGTTATTTGACGTATGGAATAATTTTTCCTTACTGACCCTGGATATACTTTTTTTTTCATCACCACATCAAAAATTTGTCCGATTAGATTTTTTTTTTATCTCTTCTTTTTTTCTGGATAGGGCCAATATTGATATTATGCCTCAATCACTTTCTGACCTCAATCCCCTTATATTAGAATTATCCTTATCTTCCCAGGGCTGCAATGACAATCGCCAATGGTCGTTCCAAAGGAATTTACTTCTAAATGATCAATATCTGCTACACATGGCTAAAATTATTCAGGACTTTTTTATATGCAATAGTGGGACGGCCTCAACCCAGATTGTTTGGGATACCTTTAATCAGTTGTTAGAGGGGAAACTACTCATTTTTCTAATTTTTATCAGAAAAAAACTCAAGAGAAATTCAAAAATAATTCTGATCGGGTTAGGTCGCCAGAGATTAAATTAGCTACCTCTATCAGCAGGGGCTCTGGAGTTGAGGAAGCTCAACGCCTCTTAACTATTGAACGAGCCGCTCTATATACTTATTTAGCTGATCAGGTCGCTATTAAGTTTAAACAACACAAAGCAGAATGCTATGAATTTAATGATCAGACAGGTAAAATCCTAGCTCAATGGTTGAGACAAAAAGCAGTTTCGAATGATGTAACAAAAGTTATTGATCTAGCTGGTGTAACTCAAAAAACGAAAACAAAGATACTGGCTGCGTTTAGCAACTTTTACAAATTACTATATAATAAAAAGGAGGATGAGGGCATTCAAGATAGGGCTCCATCGGAGTATTTAAGGAGCATTGATAATCTTTCCATTGCTGACGCAGATATAATATTTTTAAGTGCTCCTATTTCTTGGGAAGAAATTGAGGCGGCTATTCTGGGTTTAGCTCCAGGAAAAGCAATGGGACCAGATATTGTTCCCCTAGAGTTTTACCGGACCATCCGAAACATGCTTAAACCTCAACTACTCGAGATCTTTCAGCAAGCCTTTTCAGGGCACCCCCCTACTTCTTGGTCTCTGGCCACTATATTGATATTCAAGAAAAAGGGGAAGGATAGTAAGGAAATGGGATCTTATAGGCCGATCTCTTGGATCACATCAGACAGTACAAAAAATTCAAAAATTTTTAGCAAACAGATTAGTTGATATAATGCCAAAGATAGTATCTAAGATCCAGTTTTATAAAAAAGCGGGACACTACTGATCATGTCAGACGCAATATTACTTTGTTAGATTGAGCACGGGCCACAGGATCCCCAGTCGGCGTTGTACTGTTAGACGCTGAAAAAGCTTTTGACAGGGTCGACTGGGGGTTTCTGTGGTCCGTATTGGCTTGGAAAGGGTTTCCTCAAAAATATATCTGTGCAGTTCAAGCGCTATATAACAACCCAAAAGCTGTAATACGTATATCCACTGGTACATCAGATCCTTTCTCGATCACAATGGGGACAAGGCTGGGGTGTCCCTGCTCCACCTTGTTGTTCGCGCTTTATATAGAGCCATATTTAAACAGGCTAATAAAAGAACCTAGGATTACCCCGGTCATGCTACAACATGTAGCCCATAAAGTCTTCACATATGCCGATGATGTGGCAATCGTCACGACAAATGTAGCAATTGCTTTACCTAAAATCATAGAACTAGCCCAAGAATATGGGGAATTCTCCGGATATAAATTAAATATTACAAAGACCCAGCTTTTACATTCAGTTGAAGGCAGACCAGAATATCTAATATTCGTATCTACAGCGTCTTATCTTGGAGTGACAATCTTTGCTAAAGTTGAAGATATTGTTGGCTTGATTACAGACACTTTATTATTTTCTCTTAATAGGAATCTTGAGACGCTGAATAATTTACATTTATCATTATATGGTCGTACAAATGTAGTAAAAATGGTTATATTCCCCACATTTTTGTATTTGTTCCTCACTATTCCACTTTTGTCTCCTTCAGCCTGTTTTTAATAAACTAGAGCGATCCACCTCTAGGTTTATTTGGGGATACCGGAGAGTAAGAAGATCTCTGAAATGGTGTACTATGTCTAAATTAAGAGGAGGATTGGGGGTCCCGAACTTTCGACTATACTATTGGGCAATCTTTCTAAAGACTATGGGTATTCTGATCTTTCCAGATATTTGTTTGGAAGAAGCAATGGCTCCCTCTTTTTATGAAATGTTGTTAGGAATAGAGGTCCGACAGTGCTTTTTGAGATTGTTAGAACCGGGTTACTATAAAAAAACAACATTTTAAGTTTTGATTTCAGCTTGGCAAATTTGGAAACAACTTAGCAAAAAGTTTTGTTTTAATCTGAAGCTGAACAATTATACACCATTTTTGAAAAATCTCTCGCTCCCCGAAACTTTCGGGGATTCTGTTATGCAGAGGTGGAATAATCTTAAGATCAGCTCTTTTGGGGATTTTTTTCAAAATGGGTAAATGATACCATACTCGTTCTTGCAGGATAAATATAGTCTAACGAGGAGAGACTAAATATAGTGTCTAAAAATCTTTTTAATAACAGTTCTATGAATAAAATAGATGTACTCGAAAGCTGTATCAGGAAAAATAGAATTGGCACAATATACCAATTGATGCTGAATAGATTAAAAGACGATCTTGAGTTATTTACTGATAAATGGCAAAGGAACTTCAGAATAACTGAGGCTGACATTTCTAGATCTTTAGAAATGGCCAGTCTGGTGTTATTCAATGGGTCTTTTAAAAGCCAACATTTTATGGCTGTTTTCGACTTATACTATACACCATTCGAAATTGGCGCTATGGAAAGCTAAGGGGGGCATGAAATGTAGTTGTTGTGGATATGTTGCTGCTAATTCAATCCATATGTTTGTTCAATGCCCAAAACTGAACCAATTTATACGAGATGTGCAAGGTTTCCAAGATAGCATCCTGGAATCAACAATAGTACTGTCACCAGAACTAGTGATACTGGGAATTCAGGCCGAACAAGTTCGTATTAGAACAACTGAAGAAGAAGGCTTTTTATTTATAGCTATGTCTGTGTATAGATATTGTATCACCTCACGCTGGCTGGATGTGGACCCTCCGGTTTTCTATCATTGGCAATCCAATCTGTTAAGAGTATATCGGTTGGAAAATGTGGTATATAAACTCAAAGGCCGCGTAAGAGGCTGTTTGGTCAAAAATTATGGGCACTTATTAGTAACTGGATCTAACTGATTTACTTTGTTTCTTTAAAAAAAAAATCAAGTGAACTTGCCTTCTTTTTTAGTATAATGCTATTTTGCACTGGGTACCAAATCTGTATTATTCATGTGAAAATGGTGTTGCATTTATTTTGCCTCTTTTTGTTCTTATTATGAATTACTTTTTGTATTTTGCAACTTTCTACTGCCAAATAAAATCCAATAAAAAATAATAATAATAATAATAATGAAATAAGGCAGATGGGACACTCATCACCTTTGTGATAGAGTAACCCATCTGCTAAACAATTTTTTAGCATGGCAAGAATTTCTGTGCAGGGTACACCTGAATTTCTTGCCCACTTTGGATGTGACACTGGGGACAATTTAGCACCGTGTCCAGTCTTCCAGATGTCAAAATAATTACTAAGTGCTGACTTTTTCAGAGGTCTGAGAAATGTCCTACTGTATAGTCCTGCAGCCCCACAGGGCAGGCTTCTACGCTCAAGTTCTCAAGTCAGGGTTCCTTCTGGGACCAGTTTTCAGTGGTAAGCTGGGCCTTCTTGGGATCCCTCTGCTTTGTGTCTCTAAAACAGAAACTAGAAGGCCAACCGCTTGATCCATGGAAATTAGTTCCAGTCCATGGGTGCCAGTAAGAGTTTGGAGTTCTTAAGTCCTGTTGTGAGTCATCTTCTTCAAACAGAAGGCTGGCGTTTTCTTCAAGCACAGTGTTCTTATGATGAAGTCTACCAGGACCAGGAATGTCCTATGAGCTGTTGGTGGAGGTGGCATATTAATCCTGTGCACTCGCCAGTGACTGTAGGAATTCTACCACTACTCAGGAATATTTTCTCACTGTCTCCCCAACTCCTTTAGCAGTACTTCACTTTTGTCATGCATTCAAATTATTCAGAAGCCTATTTCAACATGGGAAAAGCCAGTTGCCGTAAGGTCAACCTGTCTTCAGCTCCTAAGCCACTCTCCTATTTAGATGAGTTCTACACCCACCTGACAGGGGCAAAACCGGTTCCCCCCTACTGTGACTGAAGTATGGCTATCTATGAAGATCCTGCGGATAAATAGGAAAAGTCATCCTTAGCATCTCCTAAATCAAAAGAGTAAGTGTAACACTGCCCTTTGTGCTACTATCTGTTGTTAATCCCTGCTAACTCTGCAGCAGTTGACATCCATTGGCAATTCCTGGGTTCAGTGGCAGATAATTTTTCTCTGAGCTATATTCATTTACTCTCTGAGCCAAGGATGTATAGCTGAGGTCTTGAGGTGTCATGAGTGGCAAAACTGGTTTGTGTTATATGTGATCAAGAATCCTAAATTACATTTTTATGAAGTTACTTTTCTACTTTAGTTATCAGAAATAGATTTCATTGTTAAGTATGATTTTGAAAATCAAGCAGAAAATTACTTTGCCTTTTCCTAAACAGGATTAAGGAATTAGGGGCATATTACCAACAACTAGCGATAATTATCGCTATGTTGGTTTAGCGGCGATATTTTTATCGCAGAGCTGCGATGATTTTTATCGCTTTGGAACCTTGCTTTTATCAAGGTTAATCTCCTAAGCGATAAAATCGGCCGAAATGCATGAATATCGCTGAAAAGTCAGCGATATTCAGGCATTACCGAGCTAATGCTCTTAGCCATGTTATTCACCTACCATTGGATAACATGGCTAAGAACTGCTCAGGGGCAGGTGTTAGCTTTTGGAGATATTTGCGCTTAGCGCGAATATCTCCAAAAGTTGGTAATAGGAGATAGTGATGTTAGGAACTGTTTCCAGTCGCTAACATCTTGGCACGCCCACTTTGCATGTCATTAGTGATAAATATCACTGACATGCAAAGCGGGGCCCAAGATGGTCGCTATCTCCTACTAGCTGTTGCTAACTGGTGTTAGCGACAGCTAGGTAATAGGGGGATAATTTTATCTCCGCTTTCTTGGATTTTAAAGCCAAAAAAAGCAGAGATAAACCCCCTTGATAATATTACCCTAAGATTTTAATCCAATTTAAGCTTACTCAGGGAAAAGTCCACCAAGGCGCACACAGTGAAATAGCTGTTGGGTTTGCTTTCACTGTAAGGCCATACAAACCCTAATATGTACTGTGCCATAATTCAAATATATAAGCTTCATGTTTTATGGGCTTACAAAATACAGGTTAGGAGTGAGTTATAAATATATTAAAGTAGGGTATTCCTACTAAAAGGCATTTTTACCTGCCATGTGTCACTGCAGTGCATTTAGACTACAGTCTTACCAGAGTGCAGTGGTTCTCCTGTTAGACATACACTTTTAAGTAGACCTTTCTCCTAGACTGAGGAAAGTGCTTCAAAGGATTCCTTGATAGGCTAAACACCTGCACTGTTCATCATTAATATTGTCCACATCCTTGATAATCGTCTCTCTCATTACAAAGTTATGACTTTTGATCAATCATTGTTCTCTTCACTGGGATATGGAATACGTATTCTCTTCAGAGGTTCCCTAACGGGAAACAGCGTATAGTAGGCATATATTGTTTGTGTTATATGTGGGTGGTGTAAATATATACTGCATCAACTATATACAAAAGTTACCGTTACGTGCCATAGGTGCAGGTTAGGCAGCATTTAAAATGGATTTATATGGAAGTTAATTTGGCCAAATAGGGAGTTCCAGTTTACAGCACCTTTTAGTGGGGAGCCCAGGACACTATGCTATTGTTTAGCAGTAGTTAAGTGCACAGAGTGGTAAAGCCAGCAAAACAAGACTCCAGAAAATGGCAAAAATATTTGGCAAAAACCGGAAATGGCAGATCTGCTAAAAAGATGTAATAGTATTCTATCATCTCTCACCTCTCAGAGTATTGGTTTTGTGAATCTCTGTTTGGGTAGTCATTATTGCATCTATGTAGGATCATGATTACTCTTGTCTAATGTCATACTTTGTTATCTGCAGCCAGATGATATAATGTCATTTACTAGCGATTTTGGAAAATATATTTTCTTTACATATTTGTATACTGCCTTCTTATTGTTAGGGACTCAAATTTACTACTTTGTGAAGGAAAAACATTTCAGTCTGTGTATAATTATGTTGGTATGTTAACTTACAATTGATGACCTCAGAATATTTCTTTCTTTTTCAGATCCACATCCTTTTTATCTGCTCATCTACGTGTATTGTCATTAATTTTGTAAAAAAGAACTATCTTCATACATTTTTTGTGTGAATGCACATAAAATATCCCGCTTTTGAGTCAATTAGACCGTCCAGATCACGACTCGAGTTGTGCCTGTTGCAGAATTGCAGGACGCGGCATCTCTGGCAGGGATCCCTGATATCCTGAATTCCACGCTATCATTGGTCCTAATTGAACCACTCCTCTCGACCTGTACTACCTCCCCATCTAAGGATCTGCCTTGCTTGAAAGGCAATTGTTTACAATTCCAAGACAAACATGATTTATATATTTGTCCTGAAGATGATAACATTTATGTTGTTTTTCGGCATCGAAACGTCGTCGACAAAATAGGATCATATGTACTGAATATGCTTGTGAATGCTATTTACAATGGTCACTCAATCTACAATCAAGTCTATTCACTGATTATAAGTATACAGACTGATTTGCTCGCTCTTGCCTATACTTCTTGTTTTGTCTTGTTCACTGTAGGTCACAGGCTGTGCACCCTTGACATTACTTTCTCATTGTGTGTATCGCCAAATAAATTCCTGTCCGGCTGGACAAAGGACATAAATACTCTTCCAGTTTGTGTCTATTCTTACCCTGATCCCCCAAACTACTAGGGTCCACTGTTTTTTGTAATAAGTTAAACACCCAAGGTCCCTAGTGTACTATCTTCGGGTTCCCTTGTTTCCAATAACTGTTAAAAGCTTCCCAGGCAATAAATCCTGATTCTGAATTAACATTTTCCTTGTATGAATTCACGAGTTTCAAGGATCCACTTTTGATCCGAGAGCAATGCTTTATCCAAATACCACCTACTGTTATGTTTCTTTGGGGTGGGTAGTTATATAACCATGGAAACTAATGAATGATCAGAAAATGAATTAGAAAAAATAATAGACTTGCCTCTCTTCAGTTGTTTGTTTATCCAAATAAATGCAGAGTGATGCTTTTTTTTATGTATAGCTGAGTAGCAAGTAAATTGAGCAAGACCTGGGTGGTCAAGTCACCATGGATCAACTAAGGCGAAATCTTCTTTCATAGTTCTTATCAATCTAGCTGTCTTTGGTTTTAGTTGCTGTCTACCCTTATTTGATGTATCTAAACCCAGGGCTTGAATGTATTTAAAATCACCTCCTATTAATAAAATACCCTGGGCATTTATTAGCAAGTCATAGATCTGTTTCAGGGACCCAATATCATCAAAAATCGGCCCGTAATAATTCAGCAACATAAGGTCTACACCATTAACTGAAACCTCAATCCAGATCCACCTAGTCCCTACATCTCGGGTCACTTTTCCAAGCTCCCAATTGAGTGCAGGAGAGAGTAAAATATCCACCCCCGTACCACAGAATATTCAGAGGAAGTGTAAAATTAGGAGAATTAGACTTCAGGTGGGTCTCATGATGAAAGAACACCTGTGGGGAAAAAGAGGCCATCCAATTTGACATTGCTACTCTTATCCGTGCATTAAAAAAAAGATTTACATTACATGAAATTATTTGTAATGGTTGTGATATCCTTCAAACTAGAGCATGCCGCCATAATGCAGGCCACAAAGACATAATATGCTCTCTCTTTTGCCACACTTCTTTATCCAACCTCCATATTGTTGAAATTACCTGACATCCCTTAGTAGCATGGCATCCCCCACATGTCACTTGCTCACCGATCTTGATTACTTTCCTGTCCTGATACTGATTCATGTTCTTTACTTGCCTGCTGCTACTGTGCCGATTTTTTTCTTCTTCATCTCCCAACCCAACCACCCTTGCCCTCCCTAAACTACCTGAGGAAGGAGGTTACCCTTACCTCGCCTCCTCAGTCCCCCCTCTTACAACGGCGCCTTGACTTGGCACCTGGTTGCGTGTCTATCCTCCCTCCCCACCTCAATGACATATAACCTATAGGCTTTTTAGCTTCCGCTGTATCTCTGAAAGAGTTTCCCCTGCTTAAAATGCATAAAATAATATCCTTTACAAAAATAGAAAGTGCTTGCGCTTTAAATATATGTAGGCAAACTTGGGCTAGTTCTGTTGACCATAGCCTATCATACTTTAGGCTAGAAACATACAAAAAGACCCATTTCTGTCAGAACAAAGAAAAGTAAAAATCAGTTTTGCAGTGCTCAATAGCTTGTCAGAAAAGGGTTATTCCAAGCTTTTCCCATCTCAAGATACAAACAACCAAACATCCTTCTGAAGATGAAACTAAAGTGCCATAGTGAAAGTGGACACCGGGCATAAGTGCAAAATTCAATCGGGTTACCCCATAGAGAAAGGTAACCCTAAATACACAAAGGAGTAATAGCAGCTTTTACCTTCTCCACCACGACGGAGAACAGGATACAATAGTAAAGCACACACAGTTAAAGTGAACAAATTGCATAAAGTGCGAAAAGTACTTAAAGTATTGGAGGAGAAAAAACACTGGGCCTTGAAGATTATCACAAGTTCATATTGCTTTGTATAGGCCCAAAGTTCTAAAGCAATGAGGGTCCAACTCTGCTCCGATATCAGTCCTTCACTATTTTCCAATTACTTGAGTAATTTTTTGTAGCAGTTCTTGAGCTTTCTTGAGAAAAGAGCAGATATGGAACTTTCCTTTCCCCAGAACTTTCAACTTGGACTGCTGAACGATAGAGACCTGTGCTCCTGCATTCTTGAATTGACCCATCATGCCCACAAAATCTCTCCATCTGTGTGCTGCGTATGCCGACTTATCTGAGAACAGTCTCACTTTGACACCGCCATCGTAATGCGGCCTGAGTCCCTGAAACACAATGCACTACTGGAAAAATCAGAAACTTTGCTCTAAAGGATTCCCCCTTAACTTGGAGTGCATTTCAGACTTTTGATGATTTATAGTAGTACACCTGGAAATCTAAAAAAGGATAAGGTGTCTCAAAATATTCCTACTTCCCAAAATATTCTCATGTTGATTTTCTAATAGGTGGTCAACCACTATGAGCAAATTATGTAATAATGGACATTTGTAGGTTTTAAATATGTGTTTTGTCTCCAAAGATACCATATTTTTCCCTTTGAAAAACCAAAACTCCTAGACCTCCATGAAACACATACTTTCCCACTCTAAATAAACATGCATTCATTTATTTCTGTCTTAAAAGGAGAGGAGATGTTTGTGTGTTTCAATAGTGGGGAAATACTAAACATTTTTGAATGCTCACAAATATATGATTTCTGAGTGGTTGCTTATTTTTATACTTATATTTATGTGCATGAATCTTTGTCAAACAGGCACTGAAAATGTGAACAACACAAAATAGCAATTAAGATGATAAAACAAATTATAAACTACTTTGTACTCAACAGGACTACCAGTAAACAAGATGATACTCAGATGTAATACAAGGTGCATTGATTAAGCTCTTTCAGAAACATTGGATGAAAGTGGATAAAAATGTATCCATGTTGTCTGCTGCAAATGTAAATGAATAGACATGGTGCTCTTGTTGGAACCATCAATTTGAAGAGTGAGTGAAAGAAAGCAATCAGTTGCTCAAGTGATACTTGATGCATTATTACTATAAGAATGTGAATTTTATTTTTAGCATGTTTATAAATGTCAAACTGTAATACAATGGGTTCCAACTGTCTTTAACCCCCCCATTAGATATTTGGATCTTTGGGTTTTTGGATCTCACTGAGTGAGTCTCGCTAACTGAGTCTCACAGACTTCAAGTGTTTGCGAACAAAGACTTAAGTGCTAACCACTAGGACTTGACTTTTAAAATAAGGATCGTTGCTGAACAGCTGCGGTAAAGGGTGGTGCACTAGTTACCTGCAAACATGTGTGCAAACACCAGTGTATATTTGTGAGGGCTGGTGAGTGTGACTGCTCTCTAAACTCTGCATAGTATCTGCACGCAGGTAGCCTGTCTTAGATTTAACCTTTAGTTATTTGGTTATGGCCAGTATAGGCCTTGTAACTTAATTGGACATCCAGATAGAAATATCCCCATTTCCTTTTGATGACAGCATGGGTCTCAAGTGCCTTAGTGCAAGTCTATAGTGTATTAGTATGTAAACATTCTAGGTGAAAACTGCACCAAAGTATTAACTTTGCTGTGGCTCAACATAGAGAACCTTTTAATGAGGCTTTATCAATGTTTAAAAAGTGCCCAAGCACATATATCATATTAATGGAGCCATGTTTTTCTCCATCATATACTTTTTGATTTTACATAATTTTCTCGCGAAAGCCCTTACTGAGATTTGGACTTTGACCTACCCCACTGGCCAAGTTAATTACTCTGCTGGCTAGGAAGTACATAAAAATACAGCAAAGCCTTTTTCAGGTATTAGATCCATTTAAAGGGGATTACGTTTCTTCCTGGTAGAGGGAGAGAGTGGGGAAAAATACGCATAGACTGATTAACTGTCAAATCACTAATTAGCTTGGTATGCCATTTGCACAGAGACAAAAGTGGCAGGCAGACCTCTATCACCAGTCACTCCAGGGGCTCAAGTGAGACCTACCTCCACCAGGATGTTGTACAGACGTGTTATTGGTCCTCAACATATAGTCTGGGAAGGGGGAGGCACGGAGGAGTATACACTGGATGGCCTTCTATCAAATGAATACTGACCGATTCCGGTCTACCCACATCCCATGGGGCAAATTTTACCCCTCTAAAGGGCCGATTACAATGTTGTTAGGAAACTGTTCTGAACAAATCGGTTCTGGCATTGTTTCCTCCCGGTTTGTGTCCTGCTAGTCCAGACAACTGATCCAGATGCTTCCGAACATCGTTCAGCCTGACTCGAATTGATTCCAATGGAAGCCTGTGTTCTGAACTAGAACACAGACTCCCATTGGAAAAAAAGGTGGCTGTGGAAAACCTTACACCCTGTGGCGGGCGCCCTATGGTGCATGCACATTGTACATGATGGGGAAGAGGGCTCCTTTGGGCATCCCCACCACCACATTTGGTTGCCTCTGGGTGATGGATTACATGCAACGGGTCCCCAAAGACTGATCTGAAAGCTGTTTCGTCTTGGGCAAAGCGAAGCATAATGGCTGTCCGAATCCGTCATCGATATTGCTCTTCTGGAAACCGTGCCCATTGAGCTGAACGTTTCGGCTCCGAAAGACTCAGACCGACCCAATGTCTTTCGGACCCGATTCGGACTGCTTGAATGGTTTCCAGACATCATAATCGGTAGCTGGGAAAAGTGTCCAATTCAGTAGGAAACAAGGGTTCCGAATCGGATTCTGCAATACCAAATCCCATCTGGGGCCCTCCCACAAGACATCTTAATCGACCCCTAAGAGTTATTGGCTAAAGTCTGCTCCTATAATGATGACCTGTCACAGGCAGTAAATTGACCCTTGACGAAGAGCCATAAGTTAATATACTTACTCATACAGCCCAAGGAAGATACTAAACATTGGGGATCCAATTCACATGGTCCTGACAAAGGCCACAGACCTGTCGGACAACACATGGTTGAAACAAGAGACCTGAAAGATATATATTGAGGACCAATAACTTGTCCGTTCAACATCTGGCTGTTTTTAGTGTTCTCCCTAAGCTGTTCTCTTTTTTTTTATGAACCATTTACACAGCATAGGAAATAATTTTATGTTATGTCACACAGATTCCCCCATTGTCCATACCCAATCTCCCTCCTGGTGGAGGTATATTTCAGTTGGAGAAATGAACACTCAAATGAGAGACCCAATGATGATACTACAAACTACATCACTCCAATGGAGATAATATACGCTGTTGGCTGCTACAATATGGTTGAGGGTCTCCCGCACAATTTTCTTCGATACTCTGGCACACAGACAGATGTGGTTCACCCCCCCCCCCCCCCTTTGATATACATTGATCCTAAAAAGTGTCAGACAGGGATAAAAGGGTGAAGTGGCATCTTAAGAATTGGAAAGTACACCCACTTTCTAGAACTCTCCACCTCCACTTTTAAAGCCCTACACAAGGGAGAAACTCTCAGAAGAAAACGGAACTACAATGTAAGGAGGACAGATCAACTTTCCTAATGAACTCCTGCTTCAAGAGGACTTATGGCATGCCCTTTTAAGGACTCTCTAGACTGCCCGCTTCCTCCAACAGACAACAGAGTGTGTTCTTGGGGTAGACCTGGAGGCTATAGTTCCTTTTGAATTCCTGTGGACCACTTCTGGTTGATGGTGCACTAGGAGGGGGTATGTGAGAATGCTACTAGTTAGACATTTCCTGTAAAAGACTAGGATGGGGTGGGACCTGGGTAGTCGAGGCAGGCAGTGTAATCTGGCATAAAACTCCACACGTCCTATTGCTTGAAGACCCTGAGCCATGGACCACTGCTGAGTAGCTGAAGGTGCAGAAAAGCAGGTTCATGAGCACTATTGCATCAGAGCAAGAGCAGTTTAAAACAGGTACCAGAATAAGTTCAACTATTTGGGGGCTTAAATTCAACACTCCTCATGGCTGAAGCTCTCCTTAGGGAGTAAAATGTTTTTTAAAACAGGGAAATTGGCCAACATGGCCTGCAATAGCAGAGTTTGTTTCTTGTAAACCTGGCCCAGAATGTCCACAGTGCTAATGAAATAAGTGAAGTCTAACCTCACCCATGATTTTCTTATTACTCCCCTTGGAAGGACAAGAGCCACAGAGACTTAGGCTTTTTTGGAAGAAAGCATTCTTCCACATTACCAAAACCCTATGCAAGTCAGTGACTCAGGGGGTTTCACTTTCCTAGAAGTGCTGCATGCTGTTTTTTCCTTGTGAAGGTGGCGTGGAAGGCCACGGATATGTGACTGTATGGGAAGTCTCAGGGTCTGTGCCTATGACTGCTGTGGTGTGAGACTTCCCTGGACACAAGGCAGCACTCTATACAAGGCTTTGCTTCTCCTTCCCTGCTCTTACTCAAGGACCATGGCTCAAGAGCTCCTGCTTAGGCATGAGATGAGAGCAATATGCTGTCTCACCTACTGATATGGAAAGAGTCAGATAAACAAAAGGAGAATATAACCTCTTGCTGTAACTGCTTTAAAGGACTTCCAAGGGTGCTAAAGTAACACTCTATAAGGCCAAAAAGCTAAAATGATAATTGCATATTAATCCAAAGTGGTGCCCCAAGACATGCAGGGGTTACAACAATAAGTTCCATTGGCTTAGGGATCATCCCGTAGAGTGGCATGCCAGCACTGGTTTCCTTCATGTGTTTTGCAATCTGACACTCTAAAGCTCTCAAGTCACTAGAATAATGTTTGCAATAATGCTAACCATTGCCAACTGCTCTGACCAGCATTCCAGTCCATTTCTTGTTGGCTCACTAAGCCCCCTCAGTATGGACCCAGGCATATGCAAATCAGTCTTGACCCTGCTCCAATAGAAACATTCAAGCCAGAAGTGCCAGGCCATGTTCTCCCCTAACAAGGACTCAAACAACCCAAGACCGGTTTGCCCTGCTTCGGGCTCTTTAGTCAGTTGTAGCGCGGTTCCAATGACACAGTGAACACTTGATCCACGTATGGTCATGCCCTTGGCCACCTAGGATGTTACATCAAACACATAAAAAGTAATGGGTATATTGCTTGCAATGAGTCAAACTAATCACCATCACTCAAGGTAGCATCCCAACCCTTCATCATTTTTTTGCCCACCATGCAACAGCAGTTTGGACTCAGTTATTCACAAATCAGTCTTAATCCTGCTTCAATAGGAACAGCCCAGCCTGTACTGTCAGGCCAGGTTCTCCCTGAATCAGAACACAAGTAGCCCAAGACCAGTTTCGCTCTGATTGGTGTTCTTCAGTCGGGTATAACTTTGTTCTTGTAGCGCAGGGGCATGGTATCAACATCTGGGATACCTTTGGCCATTCAGAATGTTCATGGTCTATAAAACACATAACAGTGATGGGAAGAATGCTTGCAATAAGTCTAACCACTGGCAATTGCTAAGAGTACCCTTCCAACAATCATTCTTTTGCCCACGTACCACATCAGTTTTCACCCGGCTTTATGCAAATCAGTTCTGACTGTGCTCAAATAGGAAAGTTCAGGATAAACTGCAAGCTTTCCTTTTGTTAGGGCTTTTCCTTACAGGTTTTGAGGTGTGTAGACCTTAGTTGAATGAGTCAGTGATCGCTATGATTGTTTAAGATAGAAGAAAAATTCTAACACTGCACTGTTTTGAGCATTGAACTATTATTGAGAAGTGCATTTTGGAAAATATGTTGCAACTCATATTTCTTTATATCAATGAAAGATGGTATCACCTTGAAAGGTTTAAAGCATTGAGAATTGTAGTTTTTTAGTTCATTTTCAGTCTTTGGGATTATTATGGGGATTTCTAGACAAAGTCAGTAGGCCTAACATTTGAATAATGCACCCTTCAGGTTCTGGTATATGGGTGGGTGTTTCTGGAGATATGGCTTGCTTGTTGAAAGACTATAGGAGAGAGTTCAGGGTATATTTAGGGGTTTACTAGACATCTGTGATCTCTGATTAGTGAGAGCTCCATTTTAGTTTTGACGACCTTTAGAGGGTTTCACCATGGGCATTTCCTCTTAGTTTAGAAAAGAAAAAACACTGATAGGACAGTGAATTATTAAGTATTATTTGTTGCAATACTAAGTTGAGTCTCAGCCTGCCACTCTTTTTCTGGTAAGCATTGGAATGCTCTGACTCACTACATTGGGAGTCAAGTGCTAAAATGTGGCACTTTTATCACAGTTGGAGCCTGTAGGACAGGGGCTCCAGGTCACCATTGGCAAAATAACCTAGGGCCTTAGAGTTTGGCAGACGGATACTTTATCACAAACACGATAGATATCCTGTCCACCTTACTACAAATGCATTGTATCATAATGCTATTCTAATTTGATGGACTGGGTATCTGTCATGTCTGTGATGGAGTCCCCTTCTGCCAAATGCAAAACCAGTCCCTAGTTGTTACCATCCGGGGGTCCAGTATACCCAGTCTGGCCTGGGACTCTCGGACCCTGATTTCATACTCATACTGAATACTGTCAAGAAAATCTCTCCATCAAATTAAACATATTTTCAGATTGTAAACCAAGGTTTTATGATGAACTCTTCTAAAAATAAATATCCTCAAAGATTTTAGAGAGACTACTGATACAAGAAATCACCAACATCTCCCTATGCATTAAAAGTGACTGTGGCCATGAAAAATACAAAGACAACATCTTCAACAACAAAGAATGGTATGTACAAGCAAATGTCTAAAGCACCTTGAACAGGCCTAAATACCCCTTCCAAGTATGAAGATCAACTTCCAACTGCAACCTGGCTGAGTCTACTGCAATACAATTCCAAATGGAAGGAATTTCAAGACTTTTGATCAACTTTATTTATTTGCACAGAAATCCATCACCACAACAATCTGAAACCATAACACAGACATCTTAACCTCATAGATGCTATTAAACATTCCTCCCCAGTGCTGCGCTGTCCATTGGAACTAGTGCTGAATGGACGTCCAATGGTCGTGTGCAGCACTGGGGAGGTAGTGCTGCCGTCGGCCAATGCACCGAGGCAGCACTTAAGGGGTTAACTTCTTTCTTTGAAAATAATTTTTTCCAAATTCACTTTTTGTGTCTGTAGAACATGTAAACAAGCTCATCAATGCTTTAAAATCCACTCATCTTTAGAAATGTTCTTGGTCAATCAATACATTATTTCCAACAAGTAAACATTCTTCCTGACCGACTGAAAGCTAACTATGTAGTGTCTTGGCTAATAAACTAAGGCAGATCCTAATTATCTCAACTACTCCAGACCACCCCTGACAAACCTCAAATAGCTTGGTAAAGACATTGATAAATGTGGGGCTAATAAACTCACCCTTTCTACTGATAATAGAAATTTACCGACATGCTTCATGGAGCATTGATATAGTGGCATTAAACATACAACATGATATTCAGTGATCATTGAATGACGGAGGTACCTACGTCCTCATCCTTTTGCAGCTTGGTGACTTTTGATACTAATTACTATCAGAGACTTAGTCACAACCTGGAAAACAAGAATTCCTTCAAAGGCACATTCTTTTATTTGTTTTTTCCTATCCTGGCCAACCACAAAAAAATGGTTAGACTGGGAAACGTCTAATCTGAACCCAACCTGTGGGGTCTCCCTGGGATCCCTACCAACACACACAGTGTACAATTAATATATGGACCCAGTGATAATCTTCTTGATTTAAAAATATGCTGAAGGCAGCCAATTGCATATGAAAATATCCTTCCAGCCTGGAAGTCTGACTGCCGAATCTCCATAACTGGAGGTTAACCAACTTTCAGTGGCTAAGTCCTGAAAAACTGTAATTTATTTGGTAACATTAACAAAAAAAATCCAAATTCAGTCAAACCTGGCTTTCCGAAACTCACAACCATGCCCTTAGAGAAAATAACGTGTGAATGATTGGAATGTGTCCCGGAGTAATTACCAACGGCTGGAAGACTATTCTTGAAAAGTTGTGCGAGTCACAGATGTCCTTCCGCTCCAGATGTAACAGGTATACAGGTCACACAAAAAAGTATGAATGGGAAGCTTAAACTAATCTCAGTTAGTGATTATAGATCTGCCTCTATTTTTTAGCTTATCAGTGCCAATACAGGCAAAGAGCAGCAATATGCAAATCAGCTTTGCTCCCACATCAAGACTTTGGGTCCAACAAAGCTGAAACTGGTCTACGGTTTCTTGTGTTTCTATTCTGAGGGGATATAACCTAGCATTTTACTATGATCTGTTCTCATCAGGGTGGAACCAAAACTAGATGGTATATTGTTGGCCCTCGACTAGAGTGGCACAGTGAGCAAAGAATATATGGACTGGAATGAGGATGTACCATAAAATGTGAAAATGTGGACCCATATTTTGGTGGTTTTGGCTACAGGTCTATATATATATGTGCTGGCACGCTTTTCAGCCTTAACTCACCTACTTCCATTTCAGCGTAGATCAGTGTAGTTCTATCTCTGAGTCCATACCTTTGCTCAGGGGATTCTGTAGTGCCATTGCTTAATTTGTAATTAAATAAAAGCCTGCTCAGAAACTCTCAGCCAGTGCTTTTAAATGTCAGTGTATCTAATACCAAGGATATTTAGTCATGGGCGTGGTTTGGTCAGTGAGATTGGGGGTATGAATTGCAATTTCCAAACAAAAAAAAGACGTGGGCCTCAGTGTGAATGGGTGAGATGACTAAGGTACATGGTGGACTGTTCTCATGAAGAGAAATGTCAGCATTGATATGTATTAGGTGGACCTCTGGGGCTGATTTTGAGTTTCGTGACAGGTACTCCATTGCAATGACGACAGAGTACCCTGTCCACCATACTCAAGCTCTGGCCATCCGATTTTGAGTCGGTCGGACAGAAAATTAAACACCAATGGAGTAAATTTTAGTCCGTTGGTTTAAAACGTCCTCCAATGGCCTAGTGAAGTCGGGTCTACTGGAGGTAAGCAATCCGAACATCTACTCTATTTTGAGTGGACTGTTGGATATCTTTTTCTGGGAGTGAAGGAAGGTAGAAAAAGAAAAATGAGCTCCGCACCATGGGAGGAAACTCCCACTTTGTTATTTGTTTTTGAAAATAAAAGTGTTGAAGAATTTTGATGGGGCTGTCCATCAAATGGTCAAAATTTTCCTACATAGGCAGGAACTATCACCACTGTGAAGCCGCCCGATGTAAGAGATGTCCTCGGGACTGGCAGATATATCTAAATTTGACAGATGGAGTAAAGGCAGGGTGGCAGATCTAAAGTCCCCTACTACCTGTCTACCTCAACCCATCTGCCAACCCCTAAATCAACCCCTCTGTTTAGAGTGACAGAGTGAGAGGAACAAAATGGTTGGAATGCTGCCTCAAGGCATTGCCATTGTTTAGACTAATTTCAAGCATTCATCCATCACCGTTTGGTTGTTTGATTTCCAGTAGAATCCCTGGAAACCAGACAGTGGCACAGCTTTCCAATCCTGTTATGTCCAATGTTTGTGAATTCCCAACATTTGTGTCTATACAAGGAGTACTCCTCTGGGAGTAATATTGCTACTTCTTTGGTAAACCAGTCGTTATAATATTTAAGTTCTTGACCCAGGAAATGAACAATTTAAAACCCACTAGTGAAATCAAGTCGACAAGAAAAAACAACACAGTTATAGCAGACCCGACTCTTTCTTTTCCTACCTCTTTTCAGCCTGTGTGTTTTTGTGGTTTTCTCTCTCTCTCTAATGGTCCATGTCTTGTGAGGTAAATTAAGTGCTGGTCCCTAAAAATGAGTGCTGGCGGACCACACCGGCAACCACTGGCTCAAATTATGCACTAGTTATTCTTAAATGAACACTTAAGCCCTTTTATAAAATGCAACATACTGAGGAAGCCCACATTTTGCTCTTCTCCAAGCTACTGTTAAATTTGTGCTGCCGGATGCGGTTCTTCCAACCACGTCTTCTATAGAACTGAATTTTTCTAAGTGCAATTAAACTATGATGTTTGGTTTCTGAGACAGTTCTTACGTCTTGAACAATTTTAGAAGTGGTGGGACATTTTCAAAAAGTGCATCCTTGTACTCATAGCTTATAAAATATATTGTCACAGTTTTGTTAGATATTTGGTGTTTCATTTTATATGCAACTTTCTGTGTTATATTCTGAAATACTGCCCATTTTACCTCCATAACGTTAATACCATACAAACTGATCATAACCTGGCCACGTAAAAACGGGCAACAAAAACAGATCATGAAAATGCGAGAGAAGAATACAAAAGGATTGGAGGCTACACCTCCCCAGCCCATTTGAAGTGCTTAAAATCCGATTTTTTATTGTAATAATGTCAATTTACAGGTTATAAGGAAGGTTTAATTTGAATGCAAAGCAGTATAATCAGATAGTCTGAAAGGTGTATGACTAAAGACCATCTAGACCCTGTCCAACTTGAAAACTGACTTTGCCAGTCTGGACCGCTTCACATCATGTTGTTTAATCTAGTTGCATTACATAATGTTCCAACTCTTTGGTTATGTGTCAGAATAAAAGCACTTTAAGCCCTTTTATAGAGTGAATATCTTTACAGAGATAATGTTTGTATTGAAGAAGCATCGGGATGCAGGAATGTATTTCTTTCCGATTTAGGGCCTGGTTCGGAGTGAACTAATAATGCTTACAGTAAATTGAGTTCCCATTACAGAAACTCGGGGGTGGGGGCAAGGGGTCTGGACAGGGTGGGGGTTGCAATCTTCCCGTACTGCCGGTCCCTCCCCATTGCAATTAAGAGGACGCTGGTAATGAGGGCGTTAGTGGTGAATTTCAGTTATTTTGGTGTCCACAAACCCAAGATAGGTTTAGCTGCAGAGCTAATTGGTGTTTATAAGTATCTATAAGTAGCAAAACCTTGCTGAACAAATGTGTTTCCACCCTGGATTCCAATTCATTGCTGCTTCTCAAAAAAATGTGTGTTGCTAGGCTCCCATAACCATGTGTTCAGGGTAGATATTCCTTTGCAAGGTTACTTTCACCTATGCCTTATAATGGTTCAAAGGTTACAAATGTTGGAATGATAAAAGAGAAATTCTCCTTACTTGGTAACACGTGCTATGTCAAATATTACATGTCACAAAATGTAAGACTGGCTTGAAAGCCAACTCTAATAATACTACTCAATGCAGAAAAACAAGAAAATCTGTAAGTAGATAAATCGACGGCCAGATTTGGAAAATGTCATGCAGCGTAACACAGCAAGACAACTGGCTGTACTGGGTGAAAGGGAGAAGACAGGAATGCGACATATCTCTCAAGATGGGTGCCTGCTTTAGAGGACGGAATATATTTGTGCTGGAAGGGAGACATTCCTACACAAAAACAATCCTTAGAGGCATGTTCCTCTTCAAAAGTGTACTGCAGAGTGCAGCAAACATAGAAATACAAAACAACAAGGAGAATTAAAGATATTTTTCCTGTTTGCTCCTCTGGTGGGAAGGCATGGAATTCTGATGCATTTCCGGGTCTACCAGTGTTGGTAAATTTGGGAATGCTTCAGAATGTATGGATTGATATGTAGGAACACCCACGCTCCACCCTTGCATTGCCCCCACCATGCAGAGTAAAGTAAGGCAGTGACTTGGTGCCTTACCTTATTTCAGATTTACCTAGCCATGCAGGGCCACGTAAGGTCGTATTGAAAGCTTGGTAAATCTCTTTGTAGATTAGATTTTGTGCTGTCCAGCATCCCCCCATGCATAGTGCAAGAGCGATGCAAAACCTTAATATATCTGGGCCCAAATTCGATTGGCCAAAAATTGGGAGCACCCATCCTGCTAAACGAAGGAAACAAATTTACATTAGTATCATGTTTATCAGAACATGAATGTAAATTCATAATTTTCTCCAAATGTAAGCAACTGTGTCCCAATGAAATCAGAAACTGGAAGCTAGAAGTTCTGAACCAATTGGTTGAATAGTGTGGTTAACTGATTCCTGTTATGCAATGATGAAAAAATGGCATATCCAGCAGTGCTGAATTTATTTATTTTTAAAAATCAGCACAGGGGCCTAAGGTTTTCTTAGAATCCCACAGCTGGCCTTGCTGAATGCCAGTATTACTGAACTTCAAGATCTGATTCCACTTCATGCCTCTTTCTTCATCACCCTTTTACGTTCTGATTCTTCACTTTCCATCTAAGGGATTTTTTCAAGCCTGTATTCTTTGTCACTGGTTTTTAGTCTTTTTCTTATGCCATCTTTCTCCCTTTTCGGCCTATTCCCTTTTCTTCTCAGACAAAACCTGATATAAAAATAAATCCCTTTGCACAAATATGGGTGCCTTTGCCCACCACCTTCAATAGTAAACATCAAGCAATAATATAAGGGTTGCTCTTTTCACAAAGAGAAATTAATAGAAAGAAATAAAGATATTTCTCCTTGCTACACCTCAGTTGGGTAGGCGTACCATTTTGGCCCAAACCTAAGTTTACAAGTCTTTGTAGATCTTGGTTTGAATCAAAATACACAGGTAGATGCATGGGAGGTCCATGAACCATCCATGTAATACCTACCTGACTCAAGTTAAGGCAAGGCAGAATTATGCTGTGCATTTACGTTATATTTTATTTTTAGAAAGCCACACAAATCGACAGTAGTGTGGGTTTGTATATACCCAAAATGGATTTTGCGTCCAGATGCACCACAAAAACAGCCCAAACACAAAAAGTAAATCTTAGTCTTAGCTCCCATTTCCTCTGGACATATTACTCATATACATTCTTGTACACTCCTTCACCTGGCATTGTTTCTGCCTGATTGCCAATTGTGTGCCAATTCCTAGAGCTCCTCCACTTCCACAAAAGCCTAAAATAGGAAGTTTTACTTTCTAACCAACTTATTCTGGTGGTAAGTCACATTCATTGCATAGTTGTCCGAGGTTTTTAACAAAGATACCGCTTATTTTTTGAGCTGTGCTTTTTTAGAAACATTGAATGACATGACAACATAACATAACATAAAATGCATACCCATTAAAAGGTGTCCCTTGTTAACGGTGAATCACAAAGTCATGTATCAATGGTTTGCCACTGCAATTGTGTTTGAAAACCTTTGAAAAATTACCAGTGCCTCAAAGGGGTGGTAACTGATTCACAAAGTAGAATCTTTCACAAAGGAGAAGCAGTCTTTGTGGGACAATATTCTGTTTGCTAACCATGTCGGTTGGCCTCGGGGGAGCAGAGAGTGGCTTAGGGGGCCAATAGCTGCTTTCTCTAATGCCTTCTCACACTTGATAATTTTAACAGCAACACTTTTTTGTTAAATTAAAAAAATTGGCAATATGAACACAGGGCAAGAGCTTTGCTGTTTTTGAAGGCCACCACCCTTGCTTTCATACCAATCACAGGAAGTCAGAAATAACACCCTTCCTAATTCACATTCATAAGGTAGATCGCTCTGTGACTTCACTGTGAATGGGCATTACGCAATGCAACCTACTAGTGCATTGGCTGCATCACAAATTAGCTGTGAGTTGCAAAAAGCCAGCATGCACCCACTATTTACAACCTGACAGTTCTTAACTAAGGCTTGCTTCCTCCAATGCAGTTATTGGTCCCTGTATCTAGTGGCCCGGAGTACTTGTCATTATGCAAAGTCTGTGGTGTGGTACGTGGTGGGCTGAGGAAGAATCCAAAATCACAATTTGCAAAAGTGTGATGGCAAAGTGGGCAGTAAAGTGGCATCTCTGCCTCCTTGAGACTCACATTGAAGTCTATGAATGCTTGGTGGAAGCTCCTTAGATTATTGAATGGTTACGAGCTGTGGCAAAGATGTTTTATAGGATGAGCAAGTAGCCAAATGCCCAGGGACCTCCGCCTTCTGAAGGCCCCCTTGGCACAGTGAGCTTTCTTTCTTACACCTTACCTAATTTACATTCATAAGGCAGATCGCTCTGTGACTTCACTGTGAATGGGCATTACGTGATGCGGCCTAGGTTATATCAGACATTCCTAGTGTATGCCAGGGATTCCCTTATTAGATAAAATACAGAATGAAAGGGCTGCCATTCAGCCACTTGGCAGGAGAGGTCCTTTGCCCCATATTATCATGCAAAATACTGACAAAGAAGATCTTGACTGCCAGAGAGACTTATACATTCTGCTTTATGCTGAAAGCTGATACAGAGCCAAATCTGGGAGGAGAGAAGCCGATGCAACTCGTGTTATCCTTTTGCAAGGAGCACTGTGTCCCCAAATTCTAATTCTTCAGTGTTTTGAATGTGGTGTGTTGATTTTCCCTAAGAAGCTCTAGATGCATGTTATGCTATTTCATTCTCTCCTACAGTAGGGCATAACAGTAGGTTTTAGGGAGTTAGTTTGTTAGAAGACATTTTAAGTATGGTATAAATGTTCAAATCAAAGCGGGGGCCTGGGAGGTGAAAAGCACCTGTTCAAAACACTTTCAAGGCAGTGGAGTCAGTGCAGACTGCCTGGATCACACAATATCTTCCTACAGAGATAGCTACACCTTTATGTCCAACTCCCTCTGCTTCTGTACATGTGGTGGGTTCTATTGAGGCTTCAATGGTGGTGCATGTTAATGGAGAACATATTTGGGAAGTATGTTATGGAAAATTAAAGGAATTGCTAAGGACCAAGCTTTCACTGGTGATGGAGTGCCTTGTGAATTTAGAACAGCTGATGGAAACACTCTCTCACTCAGGAGACACCAAACAACTAGGGAACTCTTGTCCTGTCGCTCCTGCCCCGGGTACGAAATATGCCGCTCAAGGGGGGTCTACCTACTCCCTTCAGACTGGTAATGTCATCAATTCAAATATCACGGGCCAACCAAGAACACTTTTAAGAGAGACCCTGTAAACCACTCCAAGTCATCTATTTCCGCTGATGCACCAAGTGGAGAGGAAACTGTCAGGTTGCCCCCACAACGTGTGAGTATTGCTGCCACACCTGTCATCTACAGCAGGTCATACTCCTCTATTAGTCTGGAGAGGCTGTCCTCCTGTGGGTCACATCCTTCTCTACCAGTAATCAATTTACCTCCTGCTGTATGTCCTTATTTGGCTGTCGGAGTATCTCCGCTGCACCATGGACAGGAGGAGTCCAGCACTGAGCTTGGTAGCAAAGTGTTAGACTGGTTGGCTTGTAATAGAGGCTTTCAATTCATGCATGCAAAGGACATTCTGTGACACTGAGAGTGGGGTGGATTGAACCTGGTCCTCTTGCTTCAGAAGGGACTGTATTATTACTTAATTTCAACTCACCTTCTCTGTCAAGGAGTGTCCTCTTTGGTCCACCTGTTTTAGAGGGGGTCAAAGGGCAGCATTGACGTGGTTCCCTATGGCTTCTTCTATAGGCCCTCCTCCAGGCCCCCAAATTCTTGATAACTACAGCCAGCCAATGGACGGCCTAGTCGGATCTTGCCAACACAAGGAGAGCCCCTTTATATGGAGACCATAGCACAAGCACAGATCCACGTTTGATGTTCTTTCAAATGTGGACTGACTTTTGATGGATGCTGCAGGTGGGTTTTATTTCTCATTCTTAACTACCTCCACTAACTCAGGTCTGTGGTGGCTGAGAACTGTCTCTTATGTACTCAATAGATAGAAGTATAGACTGTGAGTGTGGGAGAGCAGAGAAAAAGTGAACCCATCAGCCCACCCATTGGCGGAATTTCATCATCTGGGATTTTGAGAATCCAACCTGGTATCCACTAGGTGTCTCACCTTGAAAGAAATGTGAGGACAACTGCTAGTGTATAATGCACCAGTAATGGAAAGCCAGATAGCAGTGTGTAAAGGGCTGTGGGAAGTGAAAAAAGTGAAAAAAGTTGCAGTGTTCGAAGAATATGTGCTAGTTAGAAAGTGATAAGATAAAATTGACTAACATGGTGCCTAATAGTAAACTCCATATGCCCCACAAAGAATATATCCCACTGTTCCGGTGCACTCACAGGCGCCTGTCACAGTTGTTTCCACTGTCTCAGTCCCTGTATCTACTGCTGTTACTTCAATGGCTATGGCTTTGGTTCCTCCTCCTCCTCTTTCTTCTGTTTTTTTTGCCATTTGTGGCAACTGACTTTTAGTACCTCTGCCACACCTATTATCTCAGCGTCCATCTCACCAGCTCTTTCTCCTGCGACACAGCAATTAATGACAATAGTGCCTATTACTTGTTGCTTCTTCCACTGCAGTTTTTCATCCTCCTCCAAAAAAGAGAGTTTTCCAGGTGAACCAGAAAGGAACGTGTAATACAAAGTAATAAAAAAAAGTTTTTCCTTTATGTGTTTGTTCAATTATGATGTGAGTATTCACAGCATTATACAATCAACCATTGGTAATCTAGTTATAACAATACAATTGTCTCAACACGTGAAATCTTTTCCTTCCATTATTTTATTTCTTTAAAAAACATAATGAAATTCAGAAATGATCCAAAGCATCCTGCTTGGTACAATTAAAAACATCAGCATATGATTGCTATTACAAAGATAAAAAGATTTTTTACATAAAAAGTACTTCATGAAGGTGAAACACAACTAACGTTGTCCTATTCAAAATACATCAAATAATCTATGTTTCACAGACTCCTAAATAACAAAAGTTATTGCAATAACGTGTTGAGACATATGTACTGTTATAACTAGATTACCAATGATTGATTGTATAATTCTGTGAATACTCACATCATAATTGAACAAACACAGAAAGGAAAAACGTTTTTTGATAAGTTTTTCATCCTCCGACATTAGTAGGTAGCGGGAAGCCATTAAGTGGATTTGAGGATAGAGATTGGATTAAATTTAAGGAGCGTATGGGACCGTTAGTGCGCTCTGATGTGGGAGATGATGAGAAACAGGTAATAGCCAATCAGGTTGCACAGTGGGCCCGAAATCCTATTAATAGTGTAGAGGATGTCTTGGCGACTATGAGAGATTTTGAGCTCTTTATACAGCAGCATGCCTTTAGACAAATGTGTGCAACTTTAATTGGCAACAGTGTTTTGAAGCGGAAGCACCTCAAATTTTACATGACATAAGGGATCGGGTATACATTAGTGAATTGGGATCATGAGAAAAGTTCGAGGTCGGTGTCTCAGTTTCCGATGAAAGAGGTTCATCCCATAATCACCCTGAGATACCGAAGTTAACGGACCAATGCGATAATGTTACTTGAGTGGCAGTGGCGGCCAGGTTTCAGGAGCAATGGGTTTATACTCAGTGGAAAAGAAGTGAAGTTTTGTCTCTTAAGACTCATTTGCCTGACCCTAGGAAAAATCCAACTGCAGATTTTCAAGAATTGATTGAAGCTGCCTCTTCCACTGTAATGACTCTTGATGATATTGGATTGTTTTGGGGTTTATTGGTTCTGGTTGATATTTGGAGGCAGGTGCACACGGAAGATCCATTTGTGGGATTGGGAGGAACATGGGTTCAAATTAAAGCATGGGACTGGAAACATAAACCAGGTGACAAGCCCAAGCAGAATTGCCATTGCCAAGCCGTATTATTGCATACATGCATTAACTTATTCCTCCAAGAAAAGTAGACTGGGATAAACTGTTTGCTTGTCGACAAAAGAAAGATTAGAGTGTGTCTGGTTTGAAGGTACGTTTTTAGATTACAATGGGCAGGATTTTTCTATAGAGGGAAGAGTTCAGTTGTTTGTTAATAGATTTGTTTCTCATCTGCTTCCTGAAATTTAGACTCGATTGCAGGTCTCTGAAAGTACTTGGTCCACCTCTTCCCCCTCTGTATTTTGAACATGGCACAGTATTATGAGCATTGGGATAATGAGGACAAGGAGAGGACAGAGAAAAAGCATCAGGATTTAAAGACAAAGGTGTTGTTACAGCAAGCTTTTAGAGGGAACGGCAGAGGACGTGGTGGTCCTGCCCGACAGCTTCCACACACTAGTAGGCAGCCAAATTCGACACCCCTGGGTCCAAATCAGTGTGCATACTGTATGGAGGAGGGACATTGAAGTAGCAAGTGTCCTGTGCATTTGCAGAAGGTGGTGGTCCCTAGAGGACGAGGTTCTCGAGGACGAGGTCATGACGCTGGTAAGGCTGATAAGCACAGAATGCTACAGCCTCACATGGTCGATCTGATAATAATTATTTTGATGACTGTTAGAACCGGCTGTCTCTAGTTGGCAGAGGTATACACTTCTGACAAATAGGGACACTCCTTTTCTAGTCAGGGCAAGGGGATCACACCCTTCGATAACCCCTGCTCACCCCCTTGGTAGCTTGGCAGAGCAGAACAGGCTTATCTCAGAGGCTGTGTGTTAAGCAATTATGACCACATACAGTAATAAAGTGAATACACTACAAATGGACACGACACCGTAGTATTATAAAAATAAGTATTTTTATATAAGACTTAGCACAAGACCAAATAACGGCAAAACTGTACACAATCGGAATAAATACGTTCGGGAAGGAAAAAGGATAGTTCAAAGGTAGTTTCTTCTTTAGCACAAAAGTCTTTTAGTAACAAGCAAATCTTCTTCTTGGAAACACAGTTCTTAGCAACAGGGTAACCCACACGGGAGTTACACAACGTCGAGGCAAAGTTACTCCACAGGTTCGGCGGCGACCGCGAGGAGCGCTACGTCGGGCCTGGAGTCACACGGACCCCCAACAACACAGTACCTTAGGAGAATGAAGCACACGATGATCAGCGGCGTCGAGCAATCCGGCGTCGCGTCTTCGGTGTCGATCAGGCCTCAGCAGGCGTTGTCGATGATGCAGTTGCACAGAGTGAGCAGCGCTCACGGCGTCGAAGGGCACATGGTTGATGCGATCAGCAGCGGGGCAGACACGAGGTCCTCTGGAGTTAGAGCCGTACTCCTACTCACTGGCGTTGCTGCTGGCGTCGGTTGGGCCCAGCGTCCGGTCGTCGTGATTGCTGTTCCTTTCCGAGGTGCTGGATTCACACTTCCAGCAAATAGCACTTTTAGCAGATGAAGTCCTTTAGCCCTGTGACTTCAGCAGGAGACTGGCACTCTTCCAGTCCTTGGAGATTTTCTTAGCAAGCGTGAGAGTACACACACAGTTCCTCTCTCCTGGTTCCTTGGCAAAAATAAAGAAGCACTGCAGGATTCCCCCAACAACAGCACACTGGCAGAAGGGGTAGGCAGTCCTTTAGATCAGCAGGCTTCTTGTCCTTGGTTACAGGGTTCCTTGTCAGAAGTGATCTGATTTCCTAGTTCAGGGGTCCTTCTCTTATACCCCTTTTCGTCTTTGATCCCTTTGTCTATGCCGGGGGTTTCCCAACATCCTGGGTCTGCGGTGGGTGGAGCTAGGTAGTCACACCTGGTCTATTCATTGAGCCGGGCCGGGTCCTCAGACGCCCCGCAGGAGGTGGAGCCAGCATTGATACTGGCAGGAGCAGAGCTATCGCCCTCCTGGCAGGAGGTGGGGCTAGGATCGTCCATGGCAGGCACAGAGCCATCAGTCGCTTGGCAGGAGGTGGAGCCAGCATTGTATCAGGCCAGGCAGGCTATCAACAACTACTCTCCCCCTACTCTCAACGTAAATGTCCCACTCATCCCACACTGACTCATCCAGACCTCGTGGAGCCACCCAGCTCCTGTCACACACACGTAAGACCAGCAGAGACCAGATATGGTTAGACAAGAAAATAGACACTTTCTAAAAGTACTACTTTCGAACCCAGAGTCCAAAAACCATCCACACCAACGGATGCGTAATTAAACCCCGAGTTCAGGGATACCAAACTCGACATTGCACCGTACTCTCCGAGCCAGCTAGGATCATAGCGTTAATAATCCCGGCGGCCCATTCTATCCAACGGAGAGCAGGCTACCTCGCAATAGTGAAGCACTAAGATGGCGGCACTTCACTATCAGGACATGCCAACTTGGTCAGGCTTGTCCTACCTTACACTTACAATGCACCCTGCCCGGGGGCCTACCATAGGGGTGACTAACATGAAGTTTAAGGGAAGGTTGAAGGGGCTGGCAAGTAGGTATACCTGCGCAGCCGGCGTGACAGTACAAGACTGCACGTGGGTCTCGCAATGACCGACCCGTAGACATTCTTTTACGAAGCCGCTCCTGTGGGTGGCACAACACGTGCTGCAAGCCCACGAGCGGCATTTGTATTTACAAGCCCCGGCACTCCTGGTGCACTAGACTAGGGACTGACAGTAAACCAAATAAGCCAAACATGGATACAATAGATACATCATTTTAACATAGGGAGCACTTGCGCTATGGCACTGATCAGCAGTGACACGGCGCCCAAAGCATATACCAGCAAAACATCGTAAAAACAGTAGAGGCAAACAGAAAAATGGAGGAGAGACTCAAGCCAATGATGTCAGGTCTAAAAATGACCCTCGGGATGGACAGTACTATTGTGATGATTATGATATGAAGGAAAATCAGCTTGCCTTCCTTAAGACTACTCATAAATAACCAATGGAAACACCCGATATCGCGCATGCGCGTAAATCTCTCTTTTTATTTTATATGCTCTCCCTCTGGTCCGCCAGCCAATTCAACCAATGGCGGCTCACCAGCGAGTATATCAGCACAAACACGATGTCCTATCGGTACCTCCCCCCTAGCCTCAGGAAGAGGCCAGAGGTACCGACGGACAGGTAAGAGCATTTAAACAGCATTTTAACATCGTTCTGCTCCGTTATGCTGCCTTAATATTGGTTATAGGGAACCCCCCCCTTTTTTGACCAGTTTTCACAGTTTTCTTGACCAATTTTCAGAGTACTAATAACTAATAGGTGACTACAGTAAGGACAACTGATTATTCACTATCCTGTTTTTTTTCAGCCTTTTTGCCCTAACCCTGTTAATATACCAACGTTTGTTCTGTGCTCCATATCTAAATGCACATAAGTTGGATACACAGTTAAGGGATTTTAATTGTAAAAAATAAAATCCTTATTGTTACTTGTTGTTTTCACATGATTTAGAGCGGGGCCTCCTATCCCTGAGCCTGTGCCAGGAGAGGTGAGGCTTACTCCCTAGATTACTGGGGTAAGTAAATGAATCACTTGATATAACATAATTTTCTTTACCACTGTTGTAAGTGGACTGAGATATTGTATTTGATTTTTCAGTTTGTGTTACTAGAGTTAGTGCGAGGTGCATAATAGACATTGTGTGTCTTATTCTTATTTCTTCACAGGAAAGAATCCCTTAAGACTAAATCTGGCGAAATAGGCGCAGTGAGTACATTGCGCAGAGTACTATAGTCAGAAAAATCATTAGGCAACATTCATAATGCAATTATTATGTTACCTATTTTTCACATTTTTGGTTAAAAAAATTTCCATTTTGCAGTAGTGTATAACTAAGACTTGGTCCTGATGAAAGCTGAGCAGGGGAGCCGCCCCTGAGATAGCAGAAACATGTTGACCATTATATCATCTTCTTAGGGCAGTTATTAGGTTGCACTGTCTTACACTCCAATTTTAACCTTGACCACATGATTTACTTTCCAATAAAATGTGTTCCTTCTATCATGGTAGTCAATTTTAGCTCACATTCTACTTTGAATTTTTGTTTACACATTTTTGTTGCACTGCAAATTCTTCTTGATTTCTCACACCATTTACCCACTCTTTATATGTGAGGTCGGATCCGCCTGGGTGGTCCTAGAGAATTGGAGTGGACACACAATTCATCAGGTGTGCCTCCTTATCTGGATCAGGACCTTGCAAACCAATCCCAGATGACGAGGCTCCGCCAAATGGGTGGGTTGATGGGATTCATTTCCATTCATCTGCACCTCCACATCTAACTCTTGTTTCATCTTTTTTCATTCTTACTACTCTGAGAAGCTCAGTCCGTTATACAGACCCTACATAGCCTTCCTTATTGATACCACTTTATGCACACCCTGGATTTTATTTTCTGTCTAATGGTACTTATTCGATTGTTTATAATGGTACAGATGATGTTGCTTTAGGAATGGTGCTCCCTCTGGGCGTGCCTTGAAAGTATAGTAAGCCAAATGTGAGGTGGGTAGAGAACTTTAACTGCAGAGTTTTGTGATGGAGTTACAGATTTGGAAGTCAACAATAACAGTAGTGGGATCATGATTGGGTATATTCTTTCCTCCATAATTACCTTTGTGTGGTACTGCAATGGCCAGGGGTGAAAGAGCCAGATAATATTTTGGATGCAAGCTGCAGATAGTGTCTAACTCTACAGTAGCAGCTTTATGTGACATCACCACCCAATTGAAAAGTTTACGAATATTTTCTGAGCAGATTAGATATGCTGTTGATTTCGTTCTAGCTAAAAGTGATGGTGTGTGCCCTGTAGTAGGAGACCAGTGTGTAGTCGGGATCACTAATATGGAAAAGAACAGTACCCAACACATTTTAGACATCCTTGGAAAAGTTAAAGGGATGGAGAGTCGGAATTGGAGTTGCCCACTTTTTAGTAGTTGGAGTTGGATCCTTGAGAAGGTGATTTACTTCATTGTGATTTTGATTTCTTGTTGTGTCCTGGTCCACTGTCTCTCCTTATGTTGATCTTTTTGCACCACCCTTCTCGCTCCTAATAGAATATTGATTAATGATACTAATGCAACAATTATGATTCAAAAGGAAGTAGAAGACCTCAAGCAAATAGATGAGGGTACTTTTGAGACTTCTCCCCTCCTTACTGTTTCCCTTCCCAAAGCTGAAGATATGGAGTGCTCCTAAATCAGTTTATTCATAAGTTATTGAATTACATGTCTCTTAGCTATTATACAAAATGTTTAGCTCATGCTAAAAGGACGGCTTGTTAGAATAGAAAAATATGCTTTAGCAGCTATTTTTTTATTTATATTTGTATTTTTTTTATTTTAAAGGTATTATATAGCCTTGGCTTGGTATCAGAGTGCTTTACATGAGTATCAGACCATAGTTGCAGGTTACATCGTTACAAAGGTTACACAGTTATTAGAGCCTAGCACCATAGTTGCATGTAAGGTCGAGACAAACAAAAAGGACATATACGTAAGGGAAAAAGCAGGCAAGGGGAGAGATTAAGGGGAGGGGAGTAGGAGTAGGGGCAGTAGACAGAGAATGGAGGAGTGAACGAGGAGGGGAGGGTGAGAGACACAGCATGGAAAGAGGAGGGTGATGGGGACACAAACTGGTAGACGAGTCAAAGTCCAGTAAGCTGTGATCCCAGGGGGAGTGATATAATTTCCCCATCTCTGTTGAGAGAGGCTCCCTATACGCAGTGGACCCTCTCAGAGGGGTCTATGAGACTCCAAGGCCTACATACTGGATCCTTACCCAAAAAGGGGAGAGGGTGAGCTTTGGCAAGGGGTGCCATACCATACTTCAACTGTAAGTGGCTCCCTTGGTGCTGTGGGCTCTCTCAGCGGGCTCGCTGAGACTCCAGAGTATAAATATTGGATCTTTCCCCAACAAGGGGAGAAGGAGTGCTTAGGCGGCATAGCAGGCAAGGGGAGAGACCCAGGTGAGAGGCGATAGGAGCAAAGGAAGTAGGCAAAGAAAGAAAGAATACTAAATGGGAACAGACAGCATCAGTTTGGGGGACAGACTGTTTTCTCTCTTTGGCATGAGTTTGCCCCATCTCTAAGGTAAAAGCCTAGCATAGGCAATTCCAGAAGCTTTGCCATCCAGGACATGAAGCACACAGTTTGTAATTTGAATTATTTTTCACAGTTCACAGAAGTTTATAGTACTCTGCACATCAGCAATCCTAATGATTTCATATTAAGTTCTTGGGTGCAGAGGATGATGTTCAGAACTAACAGTGTTAACCCAGTCATCATCCAGGGGAGAGAGTTCAGAGTCATGAGGCTGAGAGAAAAGATCATGAACCCAATAAAGGCCAACTCGTGGACCACAGGGTTCTCTGTAGAGGATACGTAGAGCACTGTTATACGTAAGTTAGCATTTGCAGTGCCATTTTGTGTGAGGGCGCAATTTTGTATCATGACCGAAAATAAACCTTTTGCCATTTCCGAGAAACAGCCTTCTCTAGGTTACAATTCTTATGAGCTGAGTTTTTCTACACTAATGAATGCACTGTTCCTACTAGCCCATACCTTTTCTTTAGAATTAGGCCTTCTCCCACTTGTTTAGTAGTAGGTACAGGCAGAGTGACCTTGAATAGTAGATATTGTGTGCCCGGCCTCAGACTTGTAATGTACTTCTTTGTAATTTACTGTCCACCTGTATCTCCTTGGAAAACTCCATGGTGGGCGTCCTTTCAGTGGTTTCAAACTGTACATAATGTATCATTATGCTTGCTGATGTCAGTCCCTCTGTAGCACTCCTAGCGACTGGGCAGACCGGGCACCGCTCTGAGTGTACTTCAAATAAACTTATTGGTTTGTATTTTCTACTGTCTGACTGACTTAGTATGGAAGGCTGAGAGGTGGTCGTGAGGGACCTCAGTGACCCTAATCGGGCCGCTTCCTTCACAGCGCTGCTTTACGCAGACGACACAGTTCTAATGGCATGGACCCCTGAGCCCTTCACTTACTTGAAGAACCTTTCGTCACCTTTATGAACAAACTGAACTTGGTCACAAATTACATTAAATCTCAAATTATGGCAGCGTGAACCAGGAAAGAAACGTTGGCTAAGATAGTGGTCAGGGTAAGTCACCTAGGCGGAGTTAGTGATTTTAACTATTTAGGGGTTACTTTCAGAAATGCAGGGACATTGCACCCTCAGATCAAAGGTATACAATTAAAGCCAAGCCGAGCAGCTGGATTGATTTTTGGTTTACTTATGAAGGATGGAATGGGCACCGTCTCCCCAATTTTTTATATTCATAATGCTCAGTACATCTTCGATGTTCTATATAGGGCAAAATTATATGGAGCTATACACATCGAAGAAAATCTAGTCTGTAGACAGATCCCCATTTTATCTTGCACTCGAAACTCAAATGTTTGTACATTAGTGATTTGGTTAAGCTGGCACCACTCTTATTATGGATCAGTATCTAGTCTAATCATGAGGCTAAGATAAATAGGGAAATCATTTTGGATTGCTTGGATTTAGACAATAGATCTGCTCTCCCATGGTTAACAAAGGTACGTGAAATGCGTGACGTCTTGAATATGTCAACCGTGTTTGAGTCCCTGGAAAGAATCAGGAAATCCCATAAGAAAAGGATCAAACTATTGCTTTGAGATCACTCCCAGATGCTTGAGTGTGAAGTAAGCAAAATGACAGTTAAATTGTATTGGGATTTCCATGAACTTGAATATTTTGTACTGTATCTCATCCTTCTTTTGTCACGTTGGGAAAGGTCTCTTCTTTTCCACTTTAGGGCTGGTACTGTGATGACACTTCTGTGTTTTCCGGGGTTAGGCGCACAGATGGAGAAGCCAGGACCAGTGTGTCCCTGCAATGTTCATTCTGAGCAATCGATAATCCATTTTATGTTTATTGCACCTTTTTTATATGTTACTTTAAAGCTTTTCTTAAACCGATCTTAAAATATTTAGGTTTTAGGAAGTGTAAGGATGCACTCTTTTTATCTCCTTCTGCTCAATACCTATACATTTTGTCAAGTGGTTTGTGCCTTCTAAAAGCTGTTTTAAGATTAAGAAGATCCATGGAATTGTAAGGGGCTGTACTATCCTTTCTTCTTTTATAAACAGTGACATTGGTTGCCTTTTTGTTAATTTTAATGGCATATCAGCACAAGTGCGTTTCAGGGCAAGGGGTTGTTGAGATTTGACAATTCTTAATCTTTGTATTTATACATATATTTCTATCAGTCTTTTTATCTATTTGTTTATTTATGAGTCTGTTATGACTATGTATGTGCTGAATAAAGAATTTGAAATTGAATTGAATTATGCTGCCCCCTGAAGGACTGAATTTCCGCCATGAGATTACCTTCTTGGGCCCCTGGTAGGCTGTTGTGGGCTCCTCCTGCTGCCCCCTGCAGGGCCGAATATCAACTAGAGACTGCAGGTGAATGGCTGCTGACACACGCGGCTGGGGTGCACTGACTGGGACTGCCGCCATTGACTGCTCTGTGTCTCTGCTTTCTGCCTCCTCTCTTGACTAATTTTTTCTTCCTTTCTTATTTTTTGCTTTTTTGTTGCTTTATTTCATTTTATACATTATCTGATGTTTTGTCACATTCTTTTGCTTTCTGATTTCTGCTCTTTTCCACTCTTCAATCCGGTCACTTTTGCTCCTTTTCTTCACCGTGTCCCCACTGATGCTCATCCCCTGTAGCCTGCCCCCTCCAGGGCAGCTCTCCCACTTTTCCCACCTCCCAGCTGTCCGGCCCTCCCCTCACGCTACTCAATGGTCACTGCAGTGCAGAGGTGAAGCAGGCGAGCACAGGAGGTGCACAGCAGATGCATCCAAGGGGCCTGGACAACTCCCAGCTACATGGATCATGGTCCCCGGACCATCCACTGCTATGACACTAGCACCATTCAACACCACACCAACGGGCATTGCCGAATGACTCCCAGGGCCCTTTTTCCTGCCAAAACTGCAGCTGCACCTTTGTCTGCCACTGCACACCCACCCCATCCACCACACAACCAACAAATACCAGACCTGACTGCCTCAGCTGTATCCTGCTCAACATAAGCTCCCTCCACAAGCAAGCCGTGGAGATCTGGGACCTACTCTACTCCATCCACCCCGACATCGCCTTCCCCGTGGAAACCTAGATGAACTCCACCTTCATCTCGGACATCGCCACTGCCATCCCAGGTGGCTACAAGAGCCTTCAGAAGAACCGCATCAACAAACTGGGTGGAGGCATCACTGTAGGAAGCTGGCTTAGTATATGGTGCACACTTATTTAAGTGAAGCACCCTGCACTAATCCAAACAACCCTTATGGTGATTTTAGTGGTATTAGACAACCATAGAGAGCTCTCTAAGTTGTAGCTATGGAGAGCAGGCTTCAGGTTTAGTCCAGAAGGAGTGTAAAGCAGCTTTCTTTACCAGTACTAATCATATAGTGTAGGTTAAGTGAAAAAGAGCTACACAGTGTAGTTATAAAAATATGTCTTTATTATAAACACTCACTAACACAGTGCAATATCTTCTCCCCAGATATGTAATCACAATTCAAACAATACTTCCTTAATAGAACACGTAAGTAGCACAAATACACAGTGATCCCCAGGGGGAGACCAAACCATACACTAAAAAAGGGGAATGCCAACCAGGACCAAAGTTGAGACTGGTCCCAGAAGATTTAGAAGAGCTGGGACCCAAGCTTTATTTCATTTTATACATTATCTGATGTTTTGTCACATTCTTTTGCTTTCTGATTTCTGCTCTTTTCCACTCTTCAATCCAGTCACTTTTGCTCTTTTTCTTCGCCGTGTCCCCACTGATGCTCATCCCCTGTAGCCTGCCCCCTCCAGGGCAGCTCTCCCACTTTTCCCACCTCCCAGCTGTCTGGCGCTCCCCTCACGCTACTCAATGGTCACTGCAGTGCAGAGGTGAAGCAGGCGAGCACAGCAGGTGCACAGCAGATGCATCCAAGGGGCCTGGACCACTCCCAGCTACATGGACCATGGTCCCCGGACCATCCACTGCTATGACACTAGCACCATTCAACACCACACCAACGGGCATTGCCGAATGACTCCCAGGGCCCTTTTTCCTGCCAAAACTGCAGCTACACCTTTGTCTGCCACTGCACACCCACCCCACCCACCACACAACCAACAAATACCAGACCTGACTGCCTCAGCTGTATCCTGCTCAACATAAGCTCCCTCCACAAGCAAGCCGTGGAGATCTGGGACCTACTCTACTCCATCCACCCCGACATCGCCTTCCCCGAGGAAACCTAGATGAACTCCACCTTCGTCTCGGACATCGCCACTGCCATCCCAGGTGGCTACAAGAGCCTTCACAAGAACCGCATCAACAAACTGGGTGGAGGCATCCCTGTAGGAAGCTGGCTTAGTATATGGTGCACACTTATTTAAGTGAAGCACCCTGCACTAATCCAAACAACCCTTATGGTGATTTTAGTGGTATTAGACAACCATAGAGAGCTCTCTAAGTTGTAGCTATGGAGAGCAGGCTTCAGGTTTAGTCCAGAAGGAGTGTAAAGCAGCTTTCTTTACCAGTACTTATCATATAGTGTAGGTTAAGTGAAAAAGAGCTACACAGTGTAGTTATAAAAATATGTCTTTATTATAAACACTCACTAACACATTGCAATATCTTCTCCCCAGATATTTAATCACAATTCAAACAATACTTCCTTAATAGAACACGTAAGTAGCACAAACACACGGTGATCCCCAGGGGGAGACCAAACCATACACTAAAAAAGGGGAATGCCAACCAAGACCAAAGTTGAGACTGGTCCCAGAAGATTTAGAAGAGCTGGGACCCAAGCTTTATTTCATTTTATACATTATCTGATGTTTTGTCACATTCTTTTGCTTTCTGATTTCTGATCTTTTCCACTCTTCAATCCAGTCACTTTTGCTCTTTTTCTTCGCCGTGTCCCCACTGATGCTCCTCCCCTGTATCCTGCCCCCTCCAGGGCAGCTCTCCCACTTTTCCCACCTCCCAGCTCTCTGGCCCTCCCCTCACGCTACTCAATGGTCACTGCAGTGCAGAGGTGAAGCAGGCGAGCACAGCAGGTGCACAGCAGATGCATCCAAGGGGCCTGGACCACTCCCAGCTACATGGACCATGGTCCCCGGACCATCCACTGCTATGACACTAGCACCATTCAACACCACACCAACGGGCATTGCCGAATGACTCCCAGGGCCCTTTTTCTTGCCGAAACTGCAGCTGCACCTTTGTCTGCCACTGCACACCCACCCCACCCACCACACAACCAACAAATACCAGACCTGACTGCCTCAGCTGTATCCTGCTCAACATAAGCTCCCTCCACAAGCAAGCCGTGGAGATCTGGGACCTACTCTACTCCATCCACCCCGACATCGCCTTCCCCGTGGAAACCTGGATGAACTCCACCTTCGTCTCGGACATCGCCACTGCCATCCCAGGTGGCTACAAGAGCCTTCACAAGAACCGCATCAACAAACTGGGTGGAGGCATCACTGTAGGAAGCTGGCTTAGTATATGGTGCACACTTATTTAAGTGAAGCACCCTGCTCTAATCCAAACAACACTTATGGTGATTTTAGTGGTATTAGACAACCATAGAGAGCTCTCTAAGTTGTAGCTATGGAGAGCAGGCTTCAGGTTTAGTCCAGAAGGAGAGTAAAGCAGCTTTCTTTACCAGTACTAATCATATAGTGTAGGTTAAGTGAAAAAGAGCTACACAGTGTAGTTATAAAAATATGTCTTTATTATAAACACTCACTAACACAGTGCAATATCTTCTCCCCAGATATTTAATCACAATTCAAACAATACTTCCTTAATAGAACACGTAAGTAGCACAAATACACAGTGATCCCCAGGGGGAGACCAAACCATACACTAAAAAAGGGGAATGCCAACCAGGACCAAAGTTGAGACTGGTCCCAGAAGATTTAGAAGAGCTGGGACCCAAGCAACCACCCAAGGTAAGTACTCAGGAGCCCCAGAGAGGCCGTTTGCTGAGTGGTAATACAACAGTGTGCTCAATACAAGTCAATGGGAAGTCACATTTGCAGTTTTCAAGAAGAAAGACCCTTCCCAGAGGACCCTGAAAAAACCCAGTGGAAGATGGTAGTTTGGAGAGTCACCCCCCGTGAATACCCGGGGGGCCAGGATAGCTACACCAGGGAAGCTGGGTGCATAGGTGGTCAGTAAAGATGCCGCTGGCGAAGAAGGCGAATTAGTCTGGTGAAACCAAAAGGTGGATTCAGGAAAAGAGAAGTACCTGCAAGCAGAGGGGACAGAGTGTATGTCACTCAGGAGTGACCAGGAGGTATGGAAGACAAATGCCCACCGACGTCAGAAGATGCAGGAGAGTTGACGTTGACCTTGGCGTTGTAGCTGAGCCATCGAGCTGTCCCACATTGGATGTCAAGAGCCAGGGGGTTGGTGTCCGGTGGGAGCACCAACAAGCCTTGGCAGCGGCAACAAACATGACAGATTAAAAATGTGCATTGTCGGGACCAGCAAAGGTCCAAGGGACTCACCACAAGAGGTAAGTCTGAGTAGGCTTCAGACAAGCAGGGGAGCCCACTGGAGGCAACAAAGATCCTCAAGAGGACCCACAGCCCGGAGGCACAGGAGCCGCAATGGGACCTCAAGCAGCTCACCAATGATGCAGGCCACCAGAGCAGAGGATTTTGTGAGGACAAAGATTTTTGTAACAAGAGATGCTCAAGGGTGGAGCTTCTTGGAGCCTGAAGATCTCTGGTGAAGAGAGTCAAGCAGGCCTCAAGGGAGTTGCAGAACCATAACCTGTGTCGCTGAACCTTTTGGAGCCTATGGGAGCTCAGGAACAGCAGACCTGTCAGCTTTGTTGTGGTGCCTGCAAATGTAGGGAAGTGACTCCTTCACTCCAAGGAAGATTCCTTTGGGTGTATTGGATGCCCACAGACTGGAGAAGAACATGTATGGAGCACAGGCACAGATGACACAGAAGACTGACAGGACAACGAGACCAGGAGCAGCAGGAGTATTCCAGATGCAGTTCCCAAAGCAAAGTCCAATGAAGTCCAAAGTGCCCAGACAGTTGAAGATGAAGTGGTTTTATCCTAAAATAAATCTAAAGACCCACCTACAGGTAAGCCCTTAAGTAATCTAAGGAAAGTGTTGGGACGATTCAGGGGTTGCTCCCAGAGGAGGGGCTGGACAGTGGGAAGATACTCCCATGTCCTTTGTCCAGTTTCATGCCAGAGCAGGAGAAAACGGCTCCCTGAACTGGTTCCAACTGGAGTATGCAAGGAGGGCGTTAAATGTGCCTTTCAAAGTTGTTTAGTGGTCCTGGCAAGAGCTCCCACCCTGGCCCAATACACTAGGTCCTGTCTGGGAGATTGTCACACCTTCCTGTGACAGGAAACTACCTTCCCCTGCTTGAGCCTGGCTCAGCAGCAGGAGGGCAGAATCGTGTCTGTGGTCGATGGCAGCCATAGCTTGCTGACATTCTCTGGAGGACTGGTACCAGGAGCATGAAGGACTTCCCGGAGGAGTTCAACAGAGCATGAAATCATACCTCTATCACCGATTACGGTGTTGCATGGAATCATACCTCCAATACTATTTATGGTATTGGGGTATGATTCGAACATGTTTGATACCAAACATGCCAGGGTTCATTACAGTCAATTTAGAGTTAACCATTGCATAATGATGCATGACCAATCAATGTATCGTAATGGCTGATACACTTAGAATGCCTGGAGAATGGACTCTGGAAATTGTAGGGGTGTCCTGCTCATGCTGGGGCACCCTCATCACAGTTATAACCAAGCACCCTGCCTTCAGGATTGAAAGGCCTGCTTTAGGGGTGACTTATGGGTTTTAAGTGTAGTGACCTCAGATATAGGAAAAAGTATATCTGTCGTAAGTGGTGCTAGCACCAGCTTACACAGGATGCAATGGCAGGCCTGTAGTCACAATTTGAGTGGTCTCCCACGGATGCCATAATACATGCTTCAGTCCATGGAAACCCTTGGTGTACCTATAATTTCTAATTTAAAACACTTATAGAGCGCGGCGTACACCTTGCGGTTTCTTGGCGCTGGAGGTTCAGTAGCTGAGGGGGAAGAAGACCAGGGAGGAGTGAAATAGCATTAGGCGGGGAAAGCCTGGCTAAAGAGAAAGGTTTTCAAGTCTCTGCGGAAGGAGAGGTACTGAGTTGCGGAGCGGAGGTTGTCAGGGAGAGAGTTCCAGAAGGAGGGGGCCAAAGTAGAAAAGTTGGACCCGCCCCACTTTTTGCGCGAGAAGCGGGGGATCTGGAGAAGGTGCCGGGAGGAGGACCGGAGATTTCTTGCGGGGACGTAGGGTATGATTAGTGAAGTGATGAAAGCAGGGGCAGTGCCCTGCCGGGCCTGAAAGACCATGCACCCGATCTTAAAAAGGGAACGTTGTTTCACAGGGAGCCAATGGAGTTCTTTTAGGAGGGGGGTGGAATGGTGATAGCGTGGGAGGCCGTATATCAGTCTGGCCGCCTGGTTCTGGATGGTTTGGAGTCTACGCAGGCTGTAGGCTGGGATGCCATGGAAAAGGGCGTTGGCGTAGTCCAAACGCGAGATTACCAGAGCGGCTATGATGGTCTTAAGAGCCTGGGGGGGGAAGAAACGGGAAACAGAGCGGATGGTACGAAGAGTGAGGAAACAGGAAGAGACCACGGAGCTGATGTGTGAGTGAAGAGTGAGCTGATTGTTCATTTTGACACCCAGTGTTTTGACGGTGGTGGAGGGGGATGGTGCGGGGCCAAGAGAGGGGGGCCAGAAAGAAGAGTTCCAGGGGCTGGATGAACCACCAGTGAGAACCAACTCAGTTTTATCAGGGTTCAGTTTAAGATGGTTGTGATTCATCCAGTCCCTGATGAATGTCATAGTAGACTGGAAATTGGAAACCGAGAGAGAAGAGGGGGACAGATCAAAGATGAGCTGGAGGTCATCCGCGTAGTTGAAGACGGTGACCTCCAGCTGCTGGAGAGCAAAGATGAGAGGAAAGATGTAGAGGTTGAAGAGAAGAGGGGATAGAGAAGAGCCCTGGGGGACACCGCAGGTGACAGGGAGGGGGGTGGAGGTGAAGTCGCCTAGACGGACCGCCTGAGTGCGGTCCCTCAGAAAGGAGGAAAGCCAGACCAGGGCTGATCCCCCGATGCCGGCCGCCTTGACACGGGTGAGTAAGATGGTATGGTCCACCGTGACAAAGGCGGCGGAGAGATCGAGGAGGACCAGTGCCTGGTGGTTATTGTCGTCCCTACCCTTTCTGAGGTTGTCTAGGACGGAGACTACGACCGATTCTGTTGAGTGCCTGGGGCGGAATCCTGCCTGACGAGAAGCCAGCCCCCCATTTGCCTCGATGTGAGCGCTCAGTGCCGCGGTAACATGGCGTTCCATCACCTTGCCCAGGAAGGGCAACAGGGAGATGGGGCGAAAGTTGGACGAGATAGAAGGGTCCGTGCCGGGTTTCTTCAGCAGGGGTACTATGGTGGCTGCTTTTAGTACCGGGGTCACCACACCCTGTGCCAAGGCGCTGTTAAGGAAGGCAATAGGGGGACCAGGGCAGCTAGAATAGATTTGCTGTAGGATGCGTGCGGGGCAGACGTCCGCCGGGGACCCTGATTTGACTTTGGGGAGTATCGCCAGAAAGGATTCCTGAGTGAGGGGAGGGATGAGAGTGAAATGATTTTGAGCTGGGGGGGGGGAAGGATCGACGAAGGCAGGTGAGGGTAAAGGGATATTGGCCTTGATAGTAGTGATTTTGTCCACGAAGTAGTTGTTTAGTTGGTCGCAGAGAAGCTGGGAGGGAGGGATTTGGGGCGAGGTACGGTCTGAGAATGCCAGGTCATTCACGATGTCAAAGATAGCCCTGGGTTTGTTGGCGGCAGACGTTATTTTCGTGGAGAAGTAGTCGGTTTTTGCAGCTAGAATTGCTGATTTGTATTCAGCCAGCAGTGTCAGAAAATGGGTTTTTAATGAGGGGCTGTAATCCTTCCTCCACTGCCTCTCCGCCCTACGGACGCTCAGCTTAAGTTCTTTTAGGTGGTCGTTGAACCATCTATTAGAGTCCTTAAGTCGGCGGATGGAAATGCGTCGCAGGGGGGCCTCTGAGTCGCAAGCTCCAGCCAGCCAGGTATTAATGGCCTTGGCCTGTGCGGCAGATGGTAAGCCGGAGAGGGAAGGGATGGAGTTGTGAAGCAGGGAGGTCAGGGAGGGGAGATCCAGCCTGTTCCAGTTCCGCGCCCAGGTGTTTTTGGCAAGCGGGGTTTTGGGGAATGGGTTGTGGGGAATGGAGAAAGAGATGAGGGCATGGTCGGACCAGGGGCAGGGAGAGACAGCCACCGAGGCCAGTGGGAGGTTAAGAGCCCAGACCTGATCAAGTGTGTGCCCGTGAGAGTGAGTGGGGACAGAGATGTGTGGGACGAAGTTGAGGGAAGACAGTGATTCGGTAAATTCTTTTGAGGCGGAGCACTCGTGTGGGTCTGAGGGCCAGTAATTAAAATCCCCCAGCACCAAAACCGAGGCAAAGTTGACCGCCAGATTGGCCAGTAGATCCTGGAAGGCAGGTAGAAATGAAGGCGAGGACTGAGGGGGGCGGTACATGAGGAGACAAGTGATGGGAGGGGCGGTCAGGAGGGAGCGGACCACCAGAAAGTCGACAGGGGCCATAGGGGGAGAAGGAAGTGACTGGAAGTGCAGATCTGACCTAGTGATTACAGCCACCCCACCGCCCGCCCTGCCTGCCGGTCGATCGGCGCGTAGGGCCACGTAAAACGGTGGAAGGGTGGCCAGGAGGGCGGGGAGAGAGGAATCGCAATACCAGGTTTCGGTCAGGAGCAGTAGGTCCGGTTTCTCGGTGTCGAGTAGGACGAACAGCTCGTGGTGATGCTTGACCGCCGACCTGGTATTGAGTAGAATAACGGACAGAGCTGTGGTTGTGGGGGGTGGGTCGGGGAGGGGGAGGCAGGGTAACAGGGGAGACCGCGGCGGGGGAAGCGGAGGTGCAGGGAGTACCATAGATTAGGGACTTACAAAGGTACACAGTAGACAATCTAGGCGGTACCAAAGTACTCACCATGGTCCATTTTGGGGAGGAAGCAGATATACTGGTATCCGTATTGGCAGGATCGCAGTCAAACTAGTCAGAAAAATACAATGCTACCAGCAAAAAGTGTGGGTAACCATGAACTCAGGACCTACTTTCCTACAATCAATATCATACACAAAATCCCCTGCATCTCTTCACCCACTCAGACGACCACGCAACCAACATGGAGCACCTCCACCTACACTTCCAGGTTCAGACCAACCCAAACAGCACCCTCTGCAGCACTCCCATCTACAGACCCCGGGAACCTGTCCACTCTTCAGCGACTCCATCATTGACTCCAACGCACCCCAGGCTCTTGCCTCTTCAGACTATTTCCTCCTTGGTGACCTCAACTTTCAACCTAGACCACCTCAACGACAAGAATACATCGTCCCTGATGGAAAACCTCACCACTCTCGGACTCAGACAACTAGTCACCTCTCCAACCCACTCACCAGGACACACGCTGGACCCTGTCTTCTCTGTCAGTGAAAACATCTCCTTCAGCCACACCTCTGAGCTGCTTTGGACTGACCACCGATGCATCTACTACTCCTTCACTAAACCCACTGTACACTACCATGCCCACTGCGACCCTTACAGAAGCTGGAAAAGGTCACAGAAGAAAAGCTCACAATTTCCCTCAGCAAAACCCCACCTCCAACTTCCGCGGATGCCAATACCTCAGCTCGCAATCTCCAACAATGGAAATCTAAATGCTCCGACACACTGGCTCTCCTCAAAAAGCGCCAGGCTCCAAAAAAGCCAGCTGGTTCACTCCCACCCTTCATGAGTACAGAAGCACCTGTAGGCCGCTCGAAAAGAGACGGAGGAGCAGCAAGACTCCAGAAGACCGCTCAGCCTTCAAAACCGATGTCACCCCACATCACCACCTCATTAGAACAACAAAGAAAGTGTCCCTACAAGAAATGATCAATGCCAACACACTCAATAGCAAAGACATTTTTGCTGTGGCCAAAGAATTCACCAAACCCAGCACAGGCACAGTAGACCGCCCTCCCTTCCAAGACTTCTGCAGCAACTTCAGCATCTTCTTCCACCACAGGATTAAGGAGATCTATTTAATGACCTTAATACCCAAGACCCTCTCAACCTACCTGCAAACACCTCACCCAATGACACCTGACCCCAGCAGACCCTTCTCAGCTGGACACCCCTCACCACTGACAATCAAAATCATGAAGGGCATCCAATCTGGATCACCCAGAAGACTAGAAACACACAGAGATTAAACCCCTGCTGAATAAACCCTCTGCTGACCCAAAGGGCCTAAAAAACTTCAGACCTATCTCTCTGCTCCCCTCCTCAGCCAAGGTCATTGAGTAGGCCATCAAGGCCACCCTTTCCAAGTTCATCAAAATTAACCACATCCTGGACGTCTACCAATCCGGCTTCCGAAGCAGTCACAGTACGGATTCCGCCCTCCTCACTGAAACAGGCAACATCTGCTCCCTCCGTGACCAAGGTGAAACTGCAGTCCTCATTCTCCTGGACCTCTTGACTGCCTTCGACACCATCTCCAACCGCACCCTATGCACAAGACTCCACAATGAGGGTATCTGTGAAAAAGCCCTGGAATGGATCCTCTCCTTCCTCACTGGCCAAACATAGAGAGTCAGGCTACCACCATTCCGCTTTGAACCCACGGAGATCAGCTGTGGAGTGCCTCAGGACTCCTTCCTGAGCCATACTTTCTTCAACATCTACTTGGCCTGTTCACAGCCATCATCAGGTACCACGGACTCAACATTGTTTCCTATGCCGACAGCACTCAGCTGATCCTCTGCCTCATCAACGAACCCATAGTCACCAAGAACAATATCCACAACAGGATGAAGGTTGTTGCCACCTAGATGAAATACAGCTGCCTCAAGCTAAACTCAGAGAAGACCGAAGTCCTCATCCTGGGCATCATCCCCTCCACCTTTGATGACTACTGGTGGCCCACAGATCTTGGATCCCCCAAACCCACAGACAATGCACAAAATCCATGCATCATCTTGGACTCCTCGCTCACCATGAACCCCCAGATCAATGCCGTCTCATCATCCTGCTTCCATATGCTATGCCAGCTCTGAAAAATCTTCAAGTGGATGCCCATCAAATCCAGAAAGACGGCCACCCATGCACTCATCAGCATCAGGCTCGAGTAGGGCAACACACTCTATGACGGCATCACCCAGAAATTTATCAAGAAACTGCAGAGCATGCAGAATGTCCCTGCCAGACTCCTCTTCAATAGCGATAACCACACAAAAACAAACACACCCCTACTTTCTGGCTTACCGCACTTTGCTATGTAGGTATTTCCTTAATAGAAAGTGCAAAAGGTACCTGGTCACTTTCCATTTCAAGTATTTTCTAGTTCACATTAGTGTTAAAAAAATGGATCAGGATGGCCTCACACATCACACGGGTGTCTTGCTTCATCATCGGTCATCCCACATTCACCAAAGAATCCTCTAATGGCAAATGAGCCCCTTTATTTAGAGCTATATATCAGATATCAGAAGGAAACTAAGGTAAAAAAGGGAAATTAGTCTAATAAAAATCCCTAACTCCTACCAGCTCCTCTTTTCTATTCTTTATTTTTATAGGTGGAGGAGGAATACTTAAAAACAAAGGTGGGACACTAACAGCTCTGTTATGGTGCTAGTATCCACAGTATGTCGACATGTTTCAGCCCCTCTAACGGGCCAAGGGGGTCCTGGACTTTTGTCAGGATCCAATCAGACATTATTCACTTCTGTACTGTTCCCCTATACTGTCCCTTCACACATATGTGACCAATCCACGCATACAGTTCCAGATTAACAATTGCTTTTAACAGAGTCCTTCAGTTAAAGTAAGATATTTCCTAAAAGACATAAACTTACATGCAGAAAATGTACAATATAAGACTGTTAAACAGAGTAATTTTCACATGCCCTATTATATGGTCAGTGAGACCTGTTCTGTATAAATGAGGTTATTGTTTGACAAATGTGCGGTGACCAGAGTCATGTGCAGTCCTCTATTCTCATTGCATTACCACTTATTGGTATGTTATGTTAGTCACCTTTTAACTGGTAATTTAATGGTGACTGTATATGTTATATCAACCCGTGCATACAAGCTGACATAACTGTGACTTCTAGGTTGTATTTTCATGTGTTCTATCCTACAATCAGATGTTATCTGTTACTGTACCCCATTATGTGCCTGATTCATTTTTTCTACTCATGCATGTCTTACCCTAGGTGCCTTTCTAAAAGGCAGGTGTCCATCGATCCCAGTCAGTGACTGTGGGACCAAGTTCCAGAGTCTGGCTGCAGCAACTGAAAAGGATCTGCCCACCCCATCTCTGGTTCCGGACTCTAGGCAGGTTAAACAAATTATGATAGGCTGAATTGGGCGATCTCCCTCAGTCCAGCAGGGCTCGCTTGATGGAGAGCGTTATTTACGGTACATGTAGACTTGACCATGATCCGTTTTCTGATGGGGAGCCAGTGCAGCTCACTCAACCCCATAGCAGCTGATTGGTGCTTCAGAATATCAATTAGCCCTGACTAAGGCGTTCTGTGCTACCTGCAGTTTTGCCGGGGTATTAATATTTGAGTCCAAATGTAGGATGTTGCAATAATCCATTCTGGACACGACCAATACCAGGGCCACCTGTTTCTGTGCCGAGAATGGAATCATGGGGGAAGATTTGCTTTAACTGATTTATTAGCCAGAAACAGGTCGCAACTGTGCAAGTGGCCTGTCCATTAATTGAAAGTTTGCTATATAAGATCATCCTGAGGTGAAAACCTTACTACCAGCTGCTAGGCCCCTTATGTTTCAATAATTAGAGTGCACACAGTTTCTGCAAGTGCACCTAAAGCTGGAGGTAAATAAAGGACTATTATTGCCTTTTTTCAAGACCACAATTAATTCACCCCCAAACAAGGCAACTCTTTCTCCATACTCCAAACATTATCCATATTGGTAACATTAAATGGTTTGCTACTCAAAAATAATTGGCAGGTCTCTATCTATACTTTTTCGAAAAGCAAAGAGGCTCAGAATTGTATTTTCCCATGGAAAGCTTTCTAGGAATATGGAAATGGACTTAGTTTCTTTGGAATTAACTATATTCTGGGATATAAGAAAGGGTTATGGAGCCGACCAGTCATGTTTCTATGAATTATTTTGTGTACAAGTGGGAAAGAGAGAGAAATGCCCAAAAACCAGCAGGAACGGCCCATCCTGGGTGGATGGGAGGAAGGAGATTAGGAATGAATGGAAAAGGTAGAACAAATGAGGGAAAAGTAAAATAGGCACAAAAAACATAGAATAAGGAAATAACGATAAATACCATAATGAAAGTTAATTACTGTTATTGTTAAAGGACTATGGGCCTTATTTAGAGTTTGTAGTTAGACTACCGTGTCACTACTTGGCTGATACCTCACTCATCATATTGCATGTCCAACTGGTTATAATGCACTTCTAATATTGAAGATGAAACATCATCCACATTTGTGATGATGTAGCCTGCCTGCCAAACTCTAAATAAGGTCCTAATATTGTGAGTCAATTAGAATAGGATTAAAAAAGAATTAGCTAATCCTAAACCTTTTGTAGCATGTCTCCTGGAAACCAGAATATCACATAAATATATATCAGTGTATGGAAGATTGAGAGCCAGGTTATTTTCATAAGTCACTGAACACCTCTATCAAAGGCACTGCAATGTTAATTATCAAATCAAACTACCACATTATTTATTATGAAACAGCATTGAGGCAGTAGTTTATATTAGGACTTAAACATGAATGTAAAATACTGTACATATGTTCAATATATGGTCCTACTGAAGACAGACTAACATGATTTACTGCGATTAGTTAAGTACTACAGACCTCAGGATATGTCATCCTTGCAAGAGATATTAAGGATGTACTTAACCCATCTAAAGATACCAACAATAGTAAATAGTGCTCTGGATATCCAAAGTTCGAGAAGCAATTTATTTATTAATTGACCATTTAGATTTAGGAAACCTATGAATCTGGAAAAAACAAGGCTCAAGAGCCTCCCCCTTTTCACCCACAGCCCAATCTTAATATTCTATAATTTACAATTGTTTGGTTAGTAAAATAATAGTTTGCAATACCAAAGTCAAAATCCTTCCTATTTGTGTAGCAGGCCATACGCCTCTATCATGCAGATATGGGAGCCACCTGAGAGTCTATCAAGTAATAAAAAGTTATGATCATTCTTTAAGACCCTAATTTAGGAGAAAACCTATATCCAAGAACCTAAAATATTTATGAAATAATTTTTAGCTATACACCAGGGAACACCAAAGTACACGATAGTATATGATGCTTTGATTGCCTATATTAGATGCTTCATTCAAGAATATGAATAAACAAAGTATTCTCAAAGCAAGGTACTACAACTGAGTACTTAGCTGCAGGAGAAGGAAAAATACACGTCCAGTTAATAGCTACTAAGTGTCCTCAACCATAGTTAATTTGCCAATAAATATTTGCAAACAAAGCTCAAGTCAGAACATTCCCTCATCAACTCGGATTTGTAAAGCAGGGCTAATCACCTGCGAGGGTATTCCGACACTAGGTTCTTGCTGGGATCAGTCAAAGAGCAGGTCTTGAGTTCCTTTCTGAAGAACATTACTAAGGGAATGGCAGTGCAGATTCAAAGCTTTAGATACTTGAGATTCAAACATCGAGACAAAATAAGACACTTTCCGCTGCCCAAACATATCAATGATTATGTGCTTAAAATATTCTAAAAATAAATGGAATGTTGTTTTGGAATAAACTTACCATCATACCTGAACTAGTGAACTCATTGTATAAATACTATGCAGACCTATACACTAAAGCCATAAGTCTTTTCAATTTTGACCTTGGAAAATATATTCGTAGGTTTCCAAAATGAGTCTGCAACAGGAGGCAGATATGATGGCACTAGTAACAGTGCAAGAACTTATGGAAATAATTAGGACAGTTATTTTAGGAATAGCCTACGAAATTGATGCCACATCGAATGAGAAACTAAACCAAGAGGTGTGCCAAGCTTCCGCCAAATCGGTGATGTGGCCCTCCTGACCCTCACATGTAGCCCCCTCCTCAACAGCAGCACTGGGATGCATTTTACTTGAGAGAGAGACAATATTCAGCAATATATTAAATAAACAGGGAATCATTTATTTACAAGCTAACTGAAGTAAAAGAAAATGCAGAAATAAGGTATTCTGCAGCACATAATTTTAGAAACACGTTCATTTTTTAAGATATCTTGCAACAAACATTTAAAGATATGTGAAATTCTCTTCAAAATGCAAAAAAACTTATTTCATTAACATGAAGAAGTGTTTCACCTTAGGACATCAGATTATATCAGTGCACTGAGCAGTATTTTTTTTAAAGTGATAGTTTTAAAAAAAATCAACAAAGAAACATTTGTGCCTACTCCCACCTTGACAAAAATGCCAATAGTGAACTTAGAGCTAAATCAATAGTCATTTGGACCCCTCTGGGTGGCCTGGGCTGTTGTTATACATGGAAAATATTATAGTTTCTTAAATCAAACACAAGAGATGTATGTATGTGCATATCCTGAACGCATGCATGGAGATTTTGTGCTTTGGAACCATCCCCTTTTCTCCGCCCCCGCTTGACAGTTAACCCCGAAACTTTCAAGGGAAGAGCTTAGGTGAATGAAATATTTTTGGGGGTACGTTTCTTGAAGATTCGTCAAATGGGGCCAGAGTTTATTATTTATTTATTTTAGACTTTTATATAGCACTAGTTAGACTCATAAGCATCAGCCAGCTTTACAAGATAAGTAATAGGCCATTCAAAGTTGACATAATATATCTGGGATGAGAGAAAAAAGGTAAACATTATATAAGTATATCAAAAAGTAACAAATAGTACAACATTTTCCCTCTTAGGTATTAATGAAAGATTGAAAATGCTACATTGGGTCAGGATTACGGTATCGAATGTTTATTGTTTGTGTAGCAAGTTCAGGGAAGTGAGTTGAAATAGTTGTTCATCAGTATTGATTTGAGGTTCCATTTGAAACCAGAATTGGAGGGATTACAGCAGAGGTCTTTAGGAAAATTATTATCAAACCAAAAAATCGCTCAGTCTATGGAAAAGCACATGAATCTTCAGGAATCGTTCCATAAAAGCGTCTCATCCACGTCCTTCTTGGAAAGTTTCAGGGTGATTAGTCTATTGAGGGCCAGGTAAAAGTGGAGTTTCAAAACACATTTTCCCATAGGAAAATTGAACAGCAAAACCGCAGAAACAGCTGAACGGATTAACACCAAATGTGACATAATGTTAGATCTTGGTCCAGAAATGCTGTTCACTAGTTTTTGAGCAATTAATGCTCAAAAACTTTGGATATTTCACACCATGTAGGATCTGATTGGCTGCCACCACATCAACAACGATGGGGCGACAGCCATCATAGAACTCGGGGCTCAGTTCAGAGGCCTTGCAATCAGGTAAAAGAGCAGAAAGCCGATTCCACCATGTGGGAGAGCAAAGTGTTTTCCCTATCTGCGCTCTTGGGCAGGGAAATACACTGAATTGCAGAAACCCAGCGGGAGCAATAGAAAACTATTACCGAGGGGTGGGAGCAATGCTGGCTTCTGCTGCACCCAGGATGGGTGCAGGCAGGGTGGATGGTGGTGGGCTGCAGTCACCCTGTGCCTCCCCTCTCAGCCCTTAATGAGGGGCCTGCTGTGCAGTGCCAAGGTGTGCCCCAAAAGGTTGTTTGATGTTACAACACGTGTTATTACAACGCATGCTGTTACATCGCAGTTGTTACAACAACTGCATGTTACCACGCTATGCCTTTACAACGCAAGTCTTTACATCGACTTGCGCTAGGTGGCGTGCTAACATCAGAAAAGTGTAATTTACTATTCCAACTTCATTCCACTTATCAGTAGGGAAGGTGTTGGGATAGTAAACTACACTATTTTTAATGTTAGCACGCCATCTAGCGCAAGTCGATGTAAAGACTTGCGTAGTAATGGCATATCGTGGTAACATCGTGGTCGTTGTAAGGACCGCGATGTAACCGCTTCGTGCTGTATTGTCTGTGTTGTTAATGATGTTTCCCGCCCCAAAATGCCCTACAACATTTTGAAAGATATCTTTCAACCAGTGATGCCCCTAGAAGAGGCAGAGTTATCACCAAACATTGTTTTTTATTAATTTTCTGAGGGGTTGCCAGGAATTCTGTAGCCCCGAACAATTGTGTAAAAAAAAAATAGTAAGTCTCCTGGTTCATTAAATTCATGACCCTAGGAGAGCTGTATTTTTTAAAAGCACTCTTAGCTGGAGCTCTATGCTCTTCACCTGGAGTGTAGAGGAACCATGTGGTCGGTTTCATAGCTACAATTTGTAGCTCAAAAAATTTCAAAATAGAAACTCAAAGACATGTTGGTGCTTTTTTTATTTAACAATTATTTTTAATGACATTTAAGTTACTAAACATTGTTGTGAATTAATAGAACATTTTTTTATGAACCAATAGGTCCACTTTTTATATTTTGGGCTTTGACCCTATGACAATGTCAGTAGGTCTGGCTTACTTACTGAGCATGGTTTATGTGCAAAGGAGCAGCGCACAGGTGCTGGCCCGTGACCGGACCTAAACCATGGAGAGAGGCTGTCTGCAGGGTCGCCAGGCATGGCAGAAGGTGCCCTAACTGTGCACTGCTAGTTACACCACAAATTACATCAATCATAACATCTTCTATGACATCAACGATAATATCACTGCAACATTGCAATGAAATAATTGATAAGACAACTGTGCATGGCTGGGGCACAATCTTTAGTTACCTTCGATATATCAAGTAACTATAACTTGTGCCCTAAGGTAACTGTAACTCACGCCCTTGCCATGCATGTCTAATTAACTCACTTTATTCCATCACTCGTGATATCTACTATGACTGCATAGCGGGGGAGCAGGTTATACTTGCCTCAGGGCATGAGCCATAGTTACTTGAGATAATTATAACTGGTGAATTTCATTGAATATATATGTTTAAAATAGCATGATTTAACTGCCATTTTCACCATACACACACACACACACACACATATATATATATATATATATATATATATATATATATATATATATATATATATATATATATATATATATATATATATACTACTGTTATAAAGAGAGAACAGTGTTCTTTGAGCAAGGTAGACTCGAAAAGTACACCACCAATCGCAACACCCAATACAGTGTTGGAAAGGGGGTGTCCTGTAGATGGACATAGGCTATAAATAATATAAAAATAAACGTTATTTAAAAAATAAACAATAAAAAAAAGTAGTCCCTAAGAAGTTGCACCGGCCGTGTGCGCTAACAACGTGGACGTGCGCGCTGACATCATCTAGCGCGGGGAGGAGCGGTGGACAGCAGCGGTGAAGTCGGGCTGAGATACATGAAGCGCGGGGAGGAGCGGAACGTGTGCCGCTCAGAGAAGCGATGGGAGAAGGCGGAATGAGGAGCGGTGAAGTCGGGCTGATGGGAGGAGGCGGAACGAGGAGCGGTGAAGTCGGGATGATGTGAGGAGGCGGATCGAGGAGCGGTGAAGTCGGGCTGAGGTAGGTGAAGCGCGGGAGCGCTGGGAGGAGGCGGAATGTGTGCGGCTGAGTGAAGCGCGGGAAGGAGTGGAAAAGTCGTGGCGGGCGGGGGCCGGGGCGGGAGTGCACGCAAGCCTGAAATGCTGCCCCCAGCCCCCTTCTGCTCCAGGCAACGCTGAGGCGGGCTGCTAGTATATATATATATATATATATATATATATATATATATATATATATATATATATATATATATATATATATATAGATATATACACATATACACATATATACACATTCACATAAATTATACATACACACACACACATAAATATAAATAAATAAACAAATATATGTATATAAAATATTTTTTTACACATTAATTGTTATTGATTAAATATTAGTGAATGACTGGATTGATAGATATACTGATATTGTTTGTATAAAATGATTACTAAGGATCTATATAGATAACTTATTTTAAAATGATTGATCAATTGAATGCTTTTAGCATGGTAATTTTTTATTTGAATATTTATCAAGATATTATTCCATATTTATTCCTTGATTTGAGGATTTATAAATGTATTATGTGTGTGGAATTTCCAAATTCAATTGAATATCTAGAGGCTGTTTCATACGGCACACTGCTATTGTAAATTTGCACTTTTTGCACCTTATATACAAACAAGAAGTTTTGTATATGTAGAGTCATGTTACAGTACCTGTGTGAATAATTTAGTTAATGTTTGATATTTTATCAATTGGCTATTTGTTGCAATGAATTTGAGGGGTGTGATATTTTGATTATGATATTTTGGAATAAGAAATACTTGGAAGTGTCTTTATCAAATATGTTGCTTCAAATTTGACTGGGGCATTGGCCAAAGAACGTGAGACTGAACTATGATGCTCCGAATTAGATTAGGGCTCTGGCCCAAGTGGTTCCCTCCTTAAGTTTTTCCTGAACTGGATCAAGAATTATGGGTTGACACAATGTTGAGCCAGTTTGGTTTTATAAAAATATATTGTATTTTTGTTAAAAGCGCAAAAATCTCTCTAATGAAAAATATAAAAAAGATATGAGTAACTTAACCAGATTAATATGCATTATGCAGAGATATGCGGATTTGGGTACAACAGATGTTGTTTCACCTATGTAAACATGCACTGCACCTTTAAATGTGAAAAAATGCATGGAAACATGTCTTCGACAAAGGCTGGGATCAGCCAAAACGCGTCAGATTAGGCAGCATTCTGTGAACTAAATAAAAGAAATTCTGCTTACCAGGAGTGTCCATTTTGCTTCCTCATGAGGAGATGTTTTAAAAAATATTGATATAGATCAGGATAGGGGAAGTTGGTTGTCAGCAAGGAAGGGCTTCTTTAAACGCTCGAGCTACAAGGCCTGCTAATATGGCGTAAACACAACTTCGTATCAAACTGCACTCAATGCTAAAATACAGGTCATCAAACATCATTTAACCTGTAAGTTTGAATATGCAGAAGTATATATATCAGAATGCAGCTGAAAATTAAAATGCATTGGCAGTACGTCGCTAGCTCTGCATAAGAGAATACTACAGCACAAAAGAATGATAGTTAACAATGATGCAAGATATCCGGTGGCAAGACATTTTAAAGAATGCCACAATAGCGACCTGGGGCATTTTAAGTACTATGTCATAGACACAATACCGTCACAGAAAAGAAGTGGAAATTGGGAGCTAAGCTGAGAGGCCTAGAGACTAGCTACATACTAGAACTTGATACTAAACAGCTGGGAGTCCTCAATAAGAGTGAGGACCTGTACACATATTTGTGATTAATAGAGTTAATAGTTGTTTTAATTATCCACTGCACCATAATAGCCAACATAATTTGTTTGAACAATGTGTTGTAAATGAAGTAGAATTCTTCGCTTCCAACTGTTGCGATTCCAATTTTTGGGGATCTTTGAGACTGTGCACCATCATCTTGTGAACCTATTTCTGACAGTTTCAAGTGTCCTTTTCCTAATTGAGCATGTGAAATCTTTAAAATTTTAGGATTTTATGCACATATTCATTCATTTTAGACAGTTGCTCAGTAATTACATATTTATATGGATATTTATTTATCTATTTATGAATATTGAAGGGACTCAGCTGCAAATGAAACATGTATAAAAAGAACCTTGAACCTGACCCATGATTCGGGTACTTTAATAATACAGATCAGGCAGCATTGGAACATTAAGTTAAGATGGATGCTGCATATAGTATGAAGAGTATTTAGGAAACTTCCTTTTACTTCTCCCCTCCCCCTCCAGTCCCCCCTACCCCGCCCCCCTTGTTCCCTTTATGCTATTTTGCACTTTAAATTGTATTACTGCCATAGCAATTGGTAACACTTAGTTCAATATGTAATGCTGAAGGCAGTAATGAACATTGAGCACTTAGCACTTTAGGATTAATATGTATCTTAGAGAGTTAAAATCACTTTGTCACCTTTCCAGTATTTGCCTATTTGCACATTTGAATTCATTATTTCACAAATGGACTGGGTTCTGGCAAGTAAACCTTATTTTAGTATTTATACTATGCAAATTGCAGGTGGCCAGAAACATCCAAACACTGTAATTGGTTTATTCAAGTGCAAAGACAACGAGAGAAAATGGCAATAATGATTCTACATTTAAAGGTAGGAGTACATGCACAATAGGATGGGGCAAACCACACATATAAGGCAAAAATTGTATGGTAAAGGATATCAGGCATTTAAGCCACGAAAGGTATTGGTATTTTACCAAGTATTAATCAGTGCAAAATGAAACCATAGTAGTGAAATGTATTGTATAACTACACTATGAGTCACCAATAAGCAGCTATAGTTAGGACCAAAGTTTCCACAGGAAAATATGTTTTTTGTTTTGCCAATAACTTTGGCGCAGCTCCACCAAGGATCATGAATTTTTTTTTAAAATTCCCCTTTTGGGTTTAGCTTCTGTGTTGAACATTTTGAGTCGATCTATCCAGCAGGGGCCAGGAAAAAAGGGCGATACCAAAATTTGTTTTACCCATGTTATGTGTATGGGGATTTTTCATTTTTTGAACATGACTACAGCCCGGACCGCTGAACGAAATGACACCAAATTTGGCAGAAAGCTAGATGGTGGTCCAGAAAGCAGGCTTTTTGTGATTTGGTGTACATCCATTCAGTAGTTTCAGAGATATTAAAGTTAAAAAAATATAGATATCTTGGGGCACGAGTCCTTGCAGTGGTCTCATGGATCCTACAAAAATTTGATTGGCTGACAACACTTCAAACAGGCAGTGTTGGCAGTCATCTTGGGACTCGGCTTGAAGCCAGTCCCATGAAAAAAGTAAAAAATTATGAAAAGGAGGCAGGGTACGAATACCATAACCCCCGAGTTATGGAAGGGGGGCCCACAGGGACCCTGGCGGAAGTAAAAATGTTTTTTTAATTTTATTTTGCTGTGAATTCACAGATTTATCAGCAGATTCTTGATCAACTTTAAAAATCATCATGAGTGATGTACCTGACCATGTCATGAGTAATGCAATATGTGAGGTCATAAGCAGTGCATCGCGGGGACGAGTTATGGTTAGATCACAAACTATAATGTCTGAGTTTCAGTGGTTTTGTATGAGTGACATCTGAGCCTAACTATAACGTCCCTGTAAGCTTTGGTTTTGTTTGAGTGAATTTCCAAGGTTTTTCAAATTCTATTTCCTAACTATTAAGTCCTTGTATCCTTTGTGAATTTCCATAGATTTTTAACTAATAGTCACATTTACAGAGTGGTAAAGAAAGGGTGGGGCCTCTTACCAGTTCCTAGGAATCTTACTGTGTCAGACTTACTGAAGGTAACAGGTGGGCTTCTGGACCCCCAAGAACCCTCTGCATCCAAAATGACTTAATGCCCCGACTAGCAGTGTGCCAGGAGGTGCATTTGCAGAGTGATGGAGAAGGGGGCATGGCCTATATACACATATACACCTCTCAGCAATTCCGCTGTGTGGGACTTATTGCAGGTAACAGGAGGGCTTGTTGGCCCACAAGGACCCTCAGCATCCAAGGGAACTTCATCCCCCAAACAGAAGTGCTCCAAGATGTGCATTTGCAAAGTGGTGGAGAAACAGGGCAGGGGCTCCGGCGACATGCCAGTTTTTTTTAAATGTATTTTCTATTCATTCGGGGAGGGCGGATTCATGGCTGCCCCTTCCCTGGGCCAAGTTTGGCTCTGGGTATGCCATCCCCTGGAGCCAGGCCTATTTTGAACAGGGGAGGAGGGCAGCGTGGCCCCCCTTCTTGGCCAATTTTAGCCACGGGGACCCCATCCCTGAGGGCCTGACCTTTTTTTAAAAAAAACATTAAATAATGGGAGGGTGTCTGCGCAGCCCTCTGCCTGGGCTGATTTCAGCCCTGGTAACTCCATGCCTGGTGCCTGACCTTTGTTATGGGTGGCCTGGTCCCACCAAGGGCACCCAGACCCTGTTGGGGTCCACGGGGGAGCCTGAAGGCCCCCACAGTCCATGCCGGTTACCCACATCCTGCGGGAGCTGGCGTTGCTTTTGGACAGAAGGAGCTGCTGAACATGCAGCTTGCTCTGACCAAAAGCAAATTCTGCTTTGATTTCAGCAAGCAAGAGCATTTTATATCCTCTTGCTTGCTGAAAGCTGAGCAGAGTTTGCTATGATTTTCAGAAGCAGTAAAGCTCCGCCAAGCCATAGCAAACAGCTATATCCCGGGGGTGGGCACAATGGGACATATCAGGGTCCAGTCCTGGGGGGTGGTCCCTAAGGCTCTTTATGAATCCAGGAGGGGGGCTGTGCAGCCCCCTTCTGTCTCAATTTTGCCAAATGTAGGTGGTGGTCCCTGGTTCTGCGGAGAGCCAATGAGGCTCCCCGCACTCAATGTTAAAAAGCCCCGGGAAGTGGTAGTCCCCAGGGCAGTTGCGGGCTGCACGCATTTTTTCAAAGTAAAGCTCCAGGGAGGTGGTGGCCCTTGGGGTTGCTGGGGTCCCCAGGACTGGGGTTCGAAAAGCCCCCCATTTATATAACCAGGGTCCAATAATTAACAGTGCGCGGGAGCTCGCACAAAATGTTTTTAAAAGAAAGCTTTTTTGTCCATGCACGACTCCTGAGAGTCCTCCCTAAGAGGCCTGGGGGTCAGGATGTTTCTACCCAGCCCCCTTTTCTTTTTTTCTTAATTTTTTTATGTAACTCGGTTCAACCAAGTCACAAGATGGCTGTCAACACTTCCTGGTTTACAGTGTTGGCAGCCAATCAGATCTCAGCATGAGATCAGAAAATGTCGCGGATCCTTTGCCTCCATAGATATACAACTGGAAACTTCTTCACCTTTATTTGCACCTACTTAAAGGATTTACATCATTTAACAAAAAGGGCACTTTCCGGTCTAACAGCTACTTTCCTGCTAAATTTGGTGTAATTCCGTTGAGCAGTTTGGGCTGTAGCTATATCTAAAATTTACTATGGAAATTGCGATTTAGAAAAAGCATTTTGGAACCCCCCCTTATTCTCGGTCCCCACTAGACACATCATCCCAAAATTTTAGGGCCAGCAGCTGAAGTAAGTGGCACACTGGTTTTGAAAATTTCCTGAGGATTTGTCAAACTGTGCCAAAGTTATTGACAAAGCAAAACCCTCTTCCTATGGAAGCCAGGTCCTAACTATAACTACCTACTGGTGACCGCTAGTAGGTGAAATGTATCTATATATCTACATATATACTACTGGTGACCGCTAGTAGGTGAAATGTATCTATATATCTACATATATATATATATATATATATATATATATATATATATATATATATATATATATATATGTAGATATATAGATACATTTCACCTACTAGCGGTCACCAGTAGTATATATATATATATATACTCTTTACAATTACTTTGATGGTCTAATCCCAAACAGCACCCTAGCAATGTTAAATTTAATTTGGTTCTAGCATATGTCAAAGTCCAAGTATTTTCGAACACCCACATTTCATGGACACACACCATATTGGACAACAAACCCTGCCCACTATTATCCAAATATCTAAGTCTTCCTCTTGGAGAAAGAAACTGTTTTTGCATTAGATATATTCTGGTATTTTTTTTAATCATTTCTTCTAATTAGAGAGCATTTCTGCACATCCAATAGTGATTTTTTTTTATAGATTCACAAATTAGAAGTCAGAAAAATGAAATGAATTAAAAAGTAGATGTGGGTTGTTGGTAGAAAATATGTGCTAGTTTTGTGGAGCAAGACTCTTTGAAAATTAATAGTTATCACAGATGCTCTTGAAGTTAGAGGAAGAACAACTGTAAATGTGGGTACAAAATGAAGAGTTGGTAGTGGGTGGAGATTGCATAAACGGTAATCTCTTAATCTACTGCTAAGGGGTATTTAATAATCCAAATTACTAAAATGAGGATTCAGCATTATTTTAATCTATTTGATTTTCATGTCACGTCAGTCAAAATTTGAACAATTTTGACAGTTCCCTCTTCCAAATGCAAAAGAGTGGAGGCAGACATTGTTTGAAAAAGAGCAGGAAAATTATAATAAAGCTATTAAGGCAGCAAAAGTGGATCATTTGTCCTTGAGGATTCTGAACTCCACATACAGATCGAGAGAGATTTTCTTGATTGTGAACGAGCTGTCCAATGCCGACAGAGTCTCGCCTAAACCTACTCCTACCCAGGAGCTATGTGATGACCTAAACACCTTTTTCCTGGATAAAATAGCGACAATCAAATTCAGTATTCTGTGCTCCCCATTAATTGAACCCCCATTAGATACATTTATGAACACTTCACTGCTAGAACAGTTTCCTATATTTAGTCCCCTGACACTTCTCCTTCTGCTGGCCAAAGTAAAATCATTATCTTCACGGGACTGCTGTCCTCCGTACATCTTGAGGGAAATTTTTTCCACCTTCCCTCAGTCTGCCCTGTCTCTCTTGAATGTCTCACTGTCACAGGGCTGTGTCCCTAAATCATTTAAAGATGCAATCGTGGTCCACCTGGTAAAAAAACCTGGTGCAGATCCATCAAACCCTGCCAACTACCGTCCAATTTCCTTACTCCAGGACTTGGCCAAGGTACTGGAGGCACATGTGGCCAAGTGTATGTCTGACTTTATAGAAAAGTCTGGACATCTGGACTCCCACCATGCGGGCTTTCGCCCAGGAAGTAGTCATCCTGGCAGAACTAGATGACCTACTTAGGAAGGCGGACTCTGGAATCCCCCAGGCACTGGTCCTTTTGGATTTGTCGGGCTCGTTCGACACGGTGGACCATAAGATACTGGTGGACCGTGTCGGGAGGGCGGGCATCCAGGGGCGGGCCTTGGAGTGGATTATGTCCTTCTTGGTGGGCCGGACACAGGCAGTGTGCCTGGCTAATTTTACAGCACCCATGCTGAATATTACCTGTGGGATACCTCAGGGCTCCTCCCTGTCCCCCCACCTATTCAACCTGTACCTTCTCCCCCTGATTAAAGCACTAAAAAAAGAGAAATGTGACCACATTCAATTATGCGGATGACTTACAACTATCTTTTACCATAGACAACTCTCCTGATTCCATCACTAACTTTCAGGAAACTATGTTGTACATCTGCCATTGGATGGATCACAATCACTTGAAGCTCAATCCTGGGAAGATGGAGGTGCTGCTGATAGGTGGCAGCTACGTCTTCTGGGGCCCCCATTACTGGCCAGCTGAGCTGGGGCCATACCCTAAACCCTCCACCTCTGTAAAAAGTCTGGGGGTATCTATAGACAGAGATCTTTCCCTGAATGCCCAAATAGGGACAGTGGTCTCAAAATGCTTCTTTCAATTACGAAAGATCCAGAAGATACACCATCTGCTCACTCACGCAGCATTGATACAGGTGGTGATGGGGGTTGGTATTGTCTAACCTAGACTATGCTAACTCTATCTACCTAGGGCTCCCTTCCTGCCAGATAAAGAGGCTCCAACTGGTACAGAATCAGGCCGCAAGACTGATTTATCAGCAGACCAAGTGGCATTCTGCCAGACCTCTTATCAAAAAGCTACACTGGCTCCCATTGCTTCAACGATCCACTTTCAAGACAGCGTGTCTAACATTTAAGTCTTTAAACTGTCACAGCCCTATTTTCATTAATAACCTGATATCCAGATACACTCCTACTCGGGACCTACGCTCCAAATATCAAAACCTGTAAGTCAGTCCGAAGATCAAGCGGAAATGATATGGTGGTTGCCGTTTTGCACTCTTGGCCTCACAGCTGTGGAACTCACTCCCACCGGAGCTCCGGTCTTGCTCTGACTTAATCCGGTTTAGGAAGCACCTTAAGACATGTTATTCACACAGGCTCATGAATAAGTCCTTCCTCAGTATGTGACCAGCTTAGAATAGCGCCATGAAACCTTGGTCCACGTGTGCTTTATAAATTTGTTATAACATAACATAACATATATGCTTGCGACTTGCCAAACTAGGAAAGAGTTTTTTTTATTAAATCTTATTTGATGTTTGTTCTCCTTTGAATTATTATAGTGCATTGATTAAATATGATGGGTTTCAACAATGACATTAATTCTAATTTGTATTTCTAACTATTTTAATTGTTTGTTTACAGCTAATCTATTTTTTTTAAACTCTGGTCCTCTAGATGATTCTTTGTGGATTTAAGAGATGTTCTGTATTTTGCGCAAATGTATGAAGCCCGAAGTATCATAAAGATACAGACAGGTGTGGGGGTCATGTGAAGGTGATGAACGGAATTGAGGGTTTTGAAGATATTATGTATGATGTAAGAGAGGAAGTCTCAAATAAATCAAATAATAATACTTGGATATATTAATTACTATGTTTATATGGCCTTTTCATTATGTAGTTTGTAAATGAATTTGGTGATGGTTCAATACTACCTAAATTAAAAAGCAACATACAAATAGCATCCTATATGCTGATTAGTACAATAAATAAGAGACTTAGTCAAATGAACCAAAGACTGAATAGAAGGCTTGTCTCCCTTCTTGGCATGGCCAAAGGTATCAAAATAGTCTTTCCTATGCTGGCACTCCTCCTCCAGAGAACAATGCAAAGATAATAGATCAATTTCACATTCCCTATCAATAATAAAAATAATATTAATAATTCCCTATATAAAGCATAATAAGAATTTGTTTCTGATAACTAAAGCTTCTGACCTCAAAACTACACTGCGAAGAGTGATTCTGTAAAAGGTTTATTACAGGAAAAGAAACCCGCACACTCAAGCTCCTAGTCAAAGTGATACCTACAAGAAAATGAGTCGTCAAAGTAAGAATCATAAGGCTAATAGTCCGATGAGATTCAAATGGAGAATGGCATAACATCTCAAAAAATAAGGGTAAATCCTAACTGAGAACAAGGGATATACATGAAGGATGTTCCCATTAAATAACTTTAGCAAGGTGAAGGGCAAAGGCTTCACAACTTGCCACTCCACTTGAGGACTGCCTAAAAGCTTTAATTAAAGCTCAGTGTATCTTGAGTGCAAAAAGCTTCAAATCTAACTCTTCTGATGAAAGGCATTTACAATTCAAAGGTTCTGAGCAGTTAGGGCCACAGCAAGAAGAATATGAATGGTAGCAATAATACATAAACATATTGTCTCCTAGACAATTGCACAGCCATCAATAATTCCCATGTTTATCTTTTCCTGTACAAGTTTACCCCTTCAACCTAGAGGCTAAAAGCAAAATCTAGTTTCATGCAGAAGCCTGGCAAAATAGCTAGATTGGAAGGACCCAAGCAGGACAAACGTTCATCTGAGGCAGAATAGGTAACCAAATTAAGCAAAAGCAAGCTGGAAGAATCAGCAGTACTGAGGCTCCCTCTTTCCCTATATTAAACAACAGTTACAAAAGCATAGGGAGTGGGTGAAAGGCATGAAGAGAGTCTGAGTCCAAAGGCAGGAATTAGCATTTATTCTCCATTTGGACTCCTCACAAAACCTAGAAAAAGAAAAGAGGAAGGAGAGAATTTTTGAGTGGTAAGCAGTTCCAAACCTGACTCTCCCCACCACTGATGCATAATCTTAGAGATCGTGAGAGGATGGTAACTTAAGGCTGAGAATGGTTGCAAGGACATTCTAGGTTCATGAACGTGAACAGCTGAGACAAAAAACAGAACTGCCTTTGCCCACTAAAAAATGAGATGTAACATTTCTGCAAAGATAAAGAGAATTGGAACCCTCCTTTCTATATAGGACTTGGCAGTTGCATTGTCTGTCTTTACAAGAACGTCTATACCTGACAATATTGAAGTAGAATCTAAAAATTCTGAAGAATTGTTTCTAACTCGCTCCATTTCAAAGAGTGTTCCATCTCCTGATTAGAACATCTGCCATGAAGAAAATGGTTTGCCATTCATCTAGCAAAGCCCTCCTAATATGCTGGAGTCTGTTGTTATTACAATCGAATCTGGAGGCAAAAGGCATACTCCTGCCTCAGATGATTGGTATTCAGACAGTAGTTGAAATGGTTTTTCCGAGCTGTAGACATCAAATTTGAGGGATGTCAGTTTCCATGACATCAGTGTTTCTTACTAATATTTGTAGGTGAAACCATAACCAAGGGTTTACGATAAGAGGCTGCCATGTTCCCATGGATCTGCAGAAAACATTCAATTCTTGGGGCATTTTCAACAAAGAATGCATTGATTTGAGCCTTGATCTTCTGAATTCCCCAATCATGAAAAACCAGCAGACCTCAATCTGTTCAAAACAACCCAATGAGAAAATTAAACTCACTTATAAATACTTGCTGGGCTCCTTGAACACATACTCACTGCAACTGAGGTTCTGCGATTTCAGATTTCATCCCGTATCTAGTCGCCATTTTGTGTCTTGTCGCCATTTTGTGTTGCTCTCACTCAGGCGGCACGGCGAACGATGAGCTTTTGTTTTCCCAGCTGCTACGTGTCCTTTCAGTTAGAAAGTAATTCTATTGTCCTTGTTCATGAAACCCGATGTCAGGGTCTGGTCGAATTCACTAATCCATGTCTGGTTTGATTGATCCCTGTCTCAGCCGACTAGTTGCCCTCTCCTATTCTTCCCTTACACTATCTTATTCGACTGGCCTTCGCTATTCTCTCCTTGTATGCTCCTATTACACAACTATCCTTTGAGATACACAAGCAAGTCCTGCCACCTGCGAGAGGGGATTGTGAACACCATCACTGAATAATTTGTTGGGAGGGGTAGCACACGGGGTTTGAGAAAAAGGCGTATTCTGCGACACCTGATAGCTCGTTTTCCAACTTTTCTCATTGGTTCGTTTTGTGTGTATGGGGAGTGGGATATTGTAAATGTGTTTAGTATAAAAGATTGTGCGTCACGGATTGAAGTGGCAGTCTCCTTAGAACCCACTTCATGTGTAACTTCTAGGACAACTGTGCTTAGCTGCAGCTAATAAACCTGGCTTCCACGCTCAACGGAGTGTCTTGTCTCTCTGTTAGTTACAAGGCAGGTGAATCCGGGGATTTAGGCATTCCCTGTGCCGCCCGGCCCATAAGGCCCGGTTCTCCACAACCATAGAGCAAACATTGTTGAAGGCACTTCAGCCCTCAGTGCCTAAACTATGATGACTAGTAGAATACTTACAGGTACAAGGACTCAGTTTATCATTTGTGCCCCAGTCTTATCAGTGGCAAGGCACCAGGAACAAGAACCCTCTTTCAATGCCCAGTGTCTGGAAAAGGAGGCCCTGCTTGTGCCTCCTTCCTGTACACCTTCCTCTGGCCTTAGGAATGCCATGCAAGACCAATCAACCTCTGGCCAAGCCCTGATTAGGCAAAGAGAGCAAGTAAGCTCAAATGTTGCAGCTGATACCATGCACTTGGCTGATAATTAAGGAGGGAAAAGGTCCTGGGACAGGAGCTCCTAAAGTCTGTCAAACACATCTCCACTTGTCTGTCAAACACAAGATCAAATATGTACATTATCGGGCTTAGAGGGCTTATTTAGCATCTTTCAGGAAGATGCCAGATTATTTCTTATGTTCTGATTGGTTTGCAGAGTTAAGAGGATCTTCTGTCTGAGGACTGCATGTAATGACTAAAACAAGATGAAAAAAATACGATTATTAATATTATGTAAAGTCGATTTGATCCTTAGGGGTCAATTACAATGTAGTTCGGAAAGCATTCTTACCGAATTGGACTCCCCGACCAATTTGGTTCCGGGAGTCCAACCGACCAATTATGATGCATCGGATGCTTCTGGATAAGAGTCGGTTGGACTCCTATTGAATACAATGGAAGCCTGTGTTCCGTAAAAATACACAGGCTCCCATTGAAGGAAGGAGTGGCTGGGAAAAATTGTTCACCCTGTGGTGGCACCCCTCGGTGCCTCCACACTATGCATGGTTGCAAAGAGGAGTCCCTCGGGTACCCCCACTGGCTCCATTTGGAGGGCCCAGGGTGAAAGGGGGCCTGCTATGCGCCTCCAAAGTCAGTTTACGCCAGCCAATCCAAGTCGGAACAACCAATTCAGAAGGGCTGTCCGAATCTAATATTGTAATCACTCATTCAGAAGGCTTCCAAGTCGTACGGAAACACAGCCCATAGATGCACTCTTTTTGGCTCAGAACGACTCAGACTTTCAAATGCCGTCCGGGTCAGATTTGGAACTGATTCGGAAAGTCTGAACATCCTAATTGGTCATTGGGAAAAGTTTCTGAATCTGTCGGAAACAGGGCTTCCGAATCCGATTCGGCAAAGCCAAATCCAATTCAGAGCCCTTCCAAACAGCATCGTAATCGACCCCTAAATCTGTTATACACTTTGACAGCCTAGTAAGGTGTGCCATCCTGGCTTTTTTATGGTATCCTTTTACTTAGGTAAAGCAATACATTTGTAAGATATTCTTTCAGATGTATGCCTTTTAGTCTAACCTCACCTATACCATCTTTTAGGGTCTGTGTTTTCTCATGTATTTTGTGGTGCATTATAGCAGGATGATGCTAAAGGGTTCTGTCAGCTCTACTAATACCCGTGTAGCATGGTACCCAGTGCAGTGAGTTTACACATGAGCAAGTGGGTGTGAACAGTCATCAAAGCATCTCCTGGCAATCATCAGCAGAAGGTCACAGCAAACCTATCAAGAGTCTTGTGCTAGATAAGATGCTGTTGTTATGACGTTCATGGGACCTGCATGAAGGACCTGTGATATGTCATAAGGGAAGGAAACCACAGAAGAAAAAGTACAGCCCCTGCCCCACAGCCACAATAACAATGTGGGTTCATGAACTGGACTCACACATCCACATAGCCTAGAGACTTGGTGCCTTTGTCAAAGAGTACCCAGAGAGTTTACACACAGTCTAGAATACAAAGAAATTGAAAAACTCAATAAACAGACACCTACAACTAATGCACCAATTAAAGGATGTACGTTGTTACAACGCATGTTTTTACCACGCATGCCTTTACAACGCAGGTTTTTCAACGCAAGTCGTTACAACGACTTGCTTTGGGGGTGCTGGATACTGAATAGTTTAATTTACTATTCCAACTCCAGGCCCTGTGGATAGCAGGGAAGGTGTTGGATAGAAAATTAAACTATTACCTGTCCTAGAGCGCCCCCAGCGTTGTAAGGTACTGCGTGATAAAAGTTGCGTCGTATAGGATGTTTCCCCCAATTAAATGGGTATAGACTGTGAAGAGGAAACACTTCTGTGCTCTAATGTAAAAAGTGAATAACCTTTTCATTAAGCAATGGCTTAGGAAAGTAGATCCAAAGCTACCAATGAATATTGGGGGCTGATCCAAACCCACTACTTTTGAGTTCATTACATGAGCTTATTCAACAAGCTACAGATGTTATAGGTATTCCTAAAAATACTTTTGTCAGCCTTCAGGGCAGAGGAAAGTGACCAATGTAGCTGTGCATAGCCTTTACGCAAGGAGAGCATACACAAACGCAGTTAATATTTAACAACAAGCGCTCGAAGCAGAATAGGCCGAAATCATTCTCTTGTTATGGGCAAGAGGGTCAAAATAGGAACCAACTCGTCCCTGGCATACATTTTTAAACCAGTGCCACATTTTAACATGCGAGTGAGCATACTGAACATAAATCAAATGTGTTTGTTGAAATTGTAGGTACTTTAAAAAAGTATTGACAGTTACAAATGGAAATAGAGCAAAATAACATACCCTAAAGTTTTCTGGGGCATATTTACAAGGAGCTAACCCCACCAGAACGTTACTTTTTGCAACATTCTGCTGATGTGAAATTCTTTACCTTATTTACAAGATGGCATTAAGCCACTTAACGTGGTTTAATGCCGCCTCGTAAATATGCCCCTAATTACGCAGCATCTTTAATTTCTCCTCGTATATAGCTCTTTCCACTTGTACTGCATTCTGCAGCACACATGGATAGAACAGCTTGCCTGTTAGGATTGTTTATGTGCAGGAAGGTGACCCTTTCTGCACATAAATAATTGCCCTTGCAGGACAGGCACCCTAGCAAAATGGCGTTAGGGTGCCTTCGCTGGCGCTATGCAGCTTTTTTAGCACCAACACTAGAGGAAATGCAAGGGTGCACAATATTTTTGTAAGTATGGCGCAGCCCTGCCTTTTAAAACTGTTGGAGCGGGGTGTCACCAATTTTTGGGCAATACCACGCTCCGTCCGTTTATTGCAAATATGCCCCTCAGTATGGTGCTAAATAGCCCTTCAGTATGAGTTAACACCGTTCTGGCAGTTTATTTAGCAAAGCCCATGTTCTGCTATTTTCTTTTGTGTATCTTATAAGAAGCACAGTGCAAATATCTTGAAGTAACTTCCCCTATGTAATCTCTATAATAGACTGCTTATCAGTTAGCCTAGAATGAGACATACGTCGTGGAGTCATGTGCAAACAAAATGTTTTGCATTCTGTCTATTTTTATATGTAATGGTTAATTTAAAGGATAAATAGCTGAGTCCTCTGGAGGATTAGAGACATTGAGCAAGGAGCTTCATCCAATAATGAATTTATCTCATAAAACGGACACCTCAAGTTCAACCGAGATTAGCGCATTGAGATTTCGAAGCCTGTCTCTCCTGGGAAATGCCTAAGACCTGAAAAGCACACAGCTGCTCAGAGATATATGGAATGGGAAATTCAACACTAATGGCAGCAAGGACAGGGTGGTCTGACAAGGTCTCAAAGCAGTTCAAGGTCGTAATTTTGAATAGTATTTAGAGATGTGCATTATATATACACACACACACATATATATATATATATATATATATATATATATATATATATATATATATATATATATATATATATATATATATATATATATATATATATATATATATATATATATAATATATATTGCCACTGCTTTTCAAAGAATAAATTGCTTCACCTTGAATTGGGGCTCGGCGTTTTCCTTTGGAAACTCTAAGGATATTGTGCTGTGCAGATATATATATATATATATATATATGCAGTAAAACTCTTCAGCTTTGTAATCCCCTTTCCCGTAGGGCACAAAAAAGAGAGCACGGACCACCAAGTGCAAATCCTTCAATTTATTTTTGCTATTTCATTCCACGGTACAGCAAGATGGGCAGCCATTACACTTTCCATCCCAAGCGTGGGACTTGATCATATATATATATATAAATATATATATATATATATATATATATAAATATATATATATTTATAAATATATATATATAAATATATATATATAAATATATATATATATATATATAAATATATATATATATATATAATATATATATATATATATATATATATATATATATATATATATATATATATATATATATATATATATATATATATATATATATATATATATATATATATATATATCTGCAGTGGAAAGAGGCGCAAAGCTGAAACTCGTTCTGTGCTTCATCTCGGTGAAATAAAATAACCGAGTTTCACCTTTGATCGAGTGCGGTCCCTTCATTTTCCTTTTTCTAGGGGGGTGAAGTTTTGAGCTATATATATATATATATATATATATATATATATATACACACTAGAAGTAAGGCTTAAGCTGAAACGCGTTGCTGGTGCAGTCAGTAAAAGGCATACACGGCAACTTCCAAGGTGAACTTGCTTTTTTCTGGAACGTCAGAAATTATGTTTGCATGTTGCAGTGTTTCTGGTATATACTGCCCATTCCAACCGATTAAAACGCGTTTTACACGCTGTTTTGAAATATGTGTATTTTGCCCGTCTTTTCACCAGCCTCCTGGTGAGTAATGATTCTGCAATCCTTGCAGGGATACAGAAAAGCGGGAGAAATACAGGGGCATATTATCAAGGGGGTTTATCTCCTCTTTTTTGGCTTTAAAAGCCAAGAAAGCGGAGATAAAATTATCTCCCTATTACCACCAGTTAGCGACAGCTAATAGGAGATAGCGACCATCTTGGGCCCCACTTTGCATGTCAGTGATATTTATCACTAATGACATGCAAAGTGGGCGTGCCAAGATGTTAGAGACTGAAAACAGTCGCTAACATCGCTATCTCCTATTACCAACTTTTGGAGATATTCGCGCTAAGCGCGAATATCTCCAAAAGCTAACACCTGCCCTGAGCAGTTCTTAGCCTTGTTATCCAATGGGAGGTGGATAACATGGCTAAGAGCATTAGCTCGGTAATGCATGAATATCGCTGACTTTTCAGCGATATTCATGCATTGCGGCGTTTTTTATCGCATTTGCGATAAACCTTGGTAATACCAAGGTTTATTTGCGGTAAAAATCGCCGCAGCGCAGCAGTAAATTATTGTCTCTAACCAAGCAATAGCGATAATTATCGCTATTGCTTGGTAATATGCCCCACAATTTTTAATATTGCCAGTTTACAAAACAGTTCACTTTGTAGATTTGCTCTTTACGGCATTCACTTTCACATCAAAGGCCAGGATCTAGCGGGGAATCGTGATCCAAATTCCCATTGTAAGATTTCGGGTGTTCTGCTTCCTAGATTACATGATGATCCAGGAAGGTGCCTGCTGTCGCTCCTATTTTAAATGGCTGACTTTATGGTAAACAGAATAATATAACTAAATATATAAATTCTGGGTGGTCAAAGGGCTGCACCTAAAAACTGCAGAAATAAGTTGCTTTTCGGTCAATTTAATTGATCGTCTTTGATCTGATTGTAACTGGTCGCTGACGTTTGAGGAGTTTGATGGACTCCTGGTCAGCTAATTAAAACATTGGGACAGTCCCACATTTTTCTGGACTCTTTTATAGTTGATGAACCTGCGTGAAGCCTGAATACATGATGTATAATAAGAAGCTAAAGATAATTTGACCTATTTGAGGAAAAAAAAAGGTATTCCAGCTTTTCAATATTGTCACTAACCTCTTAATGTCAACATGCATTACTGATATTGCAACCATCTCAGAGTATATGAAACTATTCAGATACATATGAATTTTCATGTTTTAGTAGGTTAGTGTATTTGATAGGTACAAGCATTGACAAAGTCAATAGGTCCTGAGCTCTAAAAGGCTGAACTATTGCATTTGGCAGTGCTTTTCTCCAACCAGATACATGCACATGCATCAAGACGCAAGTGTATACATGCCTGGAAATGTTTTTTTCAACTTACAAAAACCCATTCCAAAATGGCCACCAGTGTTCATGCCTGCTTCATGGTGTGTGCACAAGGGTGTGTGTGGAAAAAAACAGAAAAAGCATGTCACACAAAGTGCAAAAAGGGAGCAAGGTGCTCAGCAGCACTTTGCAGTGCTAGGCCTTTATAATAAAACATATGTAAAAAAAAGTAACCAAGCATGTTAAAGAGTAGGTCAGCTAGTATATGAAAAGGGAATGATCATTCCAGGGGCACTTAGCATCTACTGGTCTTTCCTACCCCGGTTTGTTCAGTGCATTTGTATGTGAATTTGAGTTTCCATAGGAAGAGCATCTTTAGTTTCACTAATAACTTTGAAACCGTTGGATAAATCTGCATAAAGGATTCCCCAAAAATTTCAAGCACCTTGGCTCCTTATTGGAAAGTTTTCTGTTGATCCACCAAGCAGGGGTCAAACAAGGAAGGGGGCAAAATGTGATTTCCCACATTAATTTGCACAGGAACGTTTTCTCTCTGATAAAGAAAAAACGTCTGAACAGAATTGCACCAAATCTGGTAAAAAGACGACTTGGGCATAAAGAGGTTAAAAAGTTAGGTATACATGAACAGCTGATGTCTAAATATGGTCTCACAGGCCAACTTAAAAGGGACTAGCCAATCCTGATTTGCTGATCACAGCATAAACAATATGTTGTAGAAGACATTACAAGACTCAGGCACTCGAGGTCATGAATCCTAAATTGGGATCATTCTTTTTTTAAAGGAAGTGTCTATTTATTCGGCCGCTGGCCAAATAGTACAAAATCTCTGCTATTTACTCAGCGGCCAGCAAAATAGTACATAAACTCTACTGTTTAGTTGGCCATTGACTAAATAGTAGAAAGAATGTACAATTTGACCAGAGGCTGGATAAATAGTGTGAAACAGGTCTTTATTTAGCCAGCCATAATAAAAAAAACGAGTCCAGGCAACCATACTGTGGTGGCCATCTTATATTGGGAATGCACCATGTCTGAATCATTTGAAAGTAAGTGCATAAATAAATGTACAATAGTTTGTGAAAAGGTAAGTGCATGAATTAAGCTAAGCTGTTTATAGATAAAAAAGGAAATTTTGAATAAAAACCTTTGCATTGCTTTAGTATTTAAATAAGAAATGCCGAAATCAAACAGATGCTTCAGTATTTTGCACACATATCTTTTGTGCTTCAGTCAAGGTGTGTATGGCTGTCAGCAAAGAATACTGAGTATGTGTTATTCAGTCCTGAGAACACATGCTTTTTTAATGTCCATGATGTACCTTTGGATGGCTTTTGAAGGGTCTCTTTTGGGGCTTGTTGTGCAAGGCCATCTGCTAGCTGTAGGCTTCTGTTTTAAAGGGGATTGTGCATGCTTAGTATTTCAAATCTGGCAACAAATCAGCAGTCAACAAGCAGCAGCAAGCAGAAGGAGGGACACGTACAGTAGGTTATTGGTGTTTGGTAGCACAGTGCTTGGGGCACTTGCAGGAGGTAAAATGAGTGAGACACTCTAATGGGGCTTTTGTGGAATGGGGAAGTGAAAGCAAGAGACAGGTTAGTAATGTATCTGGGTAACTCTTCTGACTGTAACTAAACACATGTTGTTTCACTCAGCAAAGTAGGTTTAAGGCACTGATGCGTATTGGTCCCAAGTCATCATGAGCAGGTCCTTCAGCCACTCTGGCATTGTAAAAAGAACATGTGAACAATGTCAAACATTCACCCCAGTACAGAGATCCTAGCCTGAATCCATTTTTTTTGTTGCTCCCCATACCATTCAATTTAAACCCATCCATATTAAACCCATCAGTCTTGACCCTGTTGCTCATGGGAACAAGCTCCCTAGGACCGGTTTTTGGATTTGCCTGGCTGATAAGGGGTGAAACCCCAAAACCAGTCCTAGGGTGTTTGTTTCCAGTTCAGGGAGGACCTGGCTTGGCAGTTCGGGCTTGACTCTTCCCATGGGGAATTTGGGCAGGACAGATTTGTATATATAAATGGGTCAAAACTGGGGTGGAATGGTGAGGAAAATAAATGATGGATTTAACCCAGATCTCTTGACTGGGGGTGAATGTTTTGATTTGTTCTGCATTCCATCCATCACTTGTGTGTCTTTTGCACTCTGGGATTGTGGTCACCTGTATAATGCATCTTGGGAATGTTAGTTTTGATTTTTTAAATGTTAAGCTGTGTTTTAAGCGGGCAAGTTCCTTTCTGTAATGGGTCATCATTCATATAGTTGACAGTGCTGTCTTCGTGAAAGAAATCTGGATGCCCCAAAAAAAATTTGAAATCTGTGTGACAGGCTTAGAAGCTGTACTTGACTAAAGTTTTTGTGGAGTGGGTGCTAGAGAAGGAAGCATTAGGAGGGAGAGGATGTAAAGTAGGAGAATAAGGGCCAAAATGTGGATCACTAGGAGGGTTAGGATGATGAGAGCAGAGAGGGCCAGGACTAGAAGAACCAAGCCTAGGGAAACCTAATCTATGAGTACTAGGGTTATCAACACCAGAGGGGACCAGGAATAAATGAGGAACTGGACAATAAAAAACTGCACCAGGAGTATACCGGGACCAGGGTGATAAAGAGGATTAGGAGGGCCAAGAGGATAAGGAACAGGAGGGTCTAAGACCCAGTGGTCAAATGCCCAAAGGAACAGAAGGACAAGAGGTAGAAGGCCCTCAACCATAATGACAATAAGGACTATGAGGGCCTGTGAGCACCGACCAGGACCAGAGGGACAAGAACAACTAGGGCCAGGAGCAGCAGACCCAAGTAGGTAGACCAAAGAGGACATGTACCAGGAGACCAATGGAGAAAAGTATCAGTGACATGAGGGCCAAGACTACAGACATCAGGGGGGGCGTGGCCAGCTGCATGGCTGAGTAAGACGTGCCTCGGCGCAGCTCCCGGCAAGACTGCACTCGATCCGACGATCTAACTACCTGGAAGCGTAGAAACTTGTTAATAATCGGCTGAGGAGGCGACGGAAGGCGTGCGGCACCTGAGGAGACCGCCGGCCCCGTCCTACATCCGAGCAGAGGCGAGATAATCAATGGCATACCCCCGGAGACGGCGACCCTGAACACCTAAGATGGCGGCGCCCGGAGACATCGAGACCCTCGGCTGACGTGGAGGTGAGGCGGTGAGGGCAACGGGAGGCGCACCCCCACCCACACGGAGGCGGAAGACCCTGGGCCTCGCTTCACCTCTTCGCCTTCCTGCTAGGGACCCCCCCCCCGGCGCTCCGGAAGTCCTGGGAGCGGAGACGGGCTGGGGCCTGTGAAGCCCGGGCCTGGATTTGCTGCTCCCTGTCCGTCGAGTGGGCTGCCTGGACTGCGAGACCTGCGCAGGGTGACACCCCTCTGGGCCTGGCGCTGCTGTGTGGAGGCCGCGGAGGGGCCTGAGCATGGTGGACATCTTGCCCCCCCCCTCCCCCGCCAGCGGCAGCGGTGAAGACCTACGGGGCCCTGGCCTAGATCCGGAGGTGACAGGTGGATTGAGGCCCTACATTGTGAACTTGGGCTCCCTGCTCGACCCTCCCCCCCGGAGAGTGGAGGGAACCATCGGAGACCTCGCATCGAGATGGAGATACCAGACTGGCTCTGGTCTCCCTGCGGAGGACCCACTGGATTGGGAATAGTGCTGGAGAAGCCCGGCGACGCGGTGGGGACGCGAGGCTCGTACCAGACCCTGTGCTGATATCACCTTGGGAAGCTGGGACCACTGCCCCCTCCCCGTTCCTGCGTCCCAGATCCCAACAGCGGGGGGCCCTTTGGTGGACAACATGGGCAAGCGAGACCCAGCGCCAAGGCCTGCCAGGCAGGAATCCATTGAGAATTACACCACTACGCGAGCACAGAGGGACGCGACCGTGGGGGCCCGGGAACCACAAACAGACACCGCTATGCTCCTAGAGGCGATCCAGGCCTCGAGAACTGACATCCAGGACTCTAGTGCAGCCCTAGAGACCAAGATCGGGGAGGTGGGTTCTGAGGTCCTCCTGCTACGCCAAGATTTCAGGAACTTATCTGACAGAGTGGGCACGGCGGGGACCAGGATCTCAGAAGCAGAAGACTCCATTACCTCCCTCAAAAAAGATATGGCGGAATTGCAGGCCTCTCATAGACAGTTGCTGTGGCGAGTGGACGATGCGGAGAACAGGGCACGCAGAAACAACCTGCGCTTTGTGGGCCTGAGGGAAGGAATTGAGAAGACCGACACTGCGACTTTCCTTCACTCCTGGCTTACGTCTATGTTCCTGCAGGCTCACTTCTCTAACTGTTTCGTGATCGAGAGAGCGCATAGAGCACTCCTAGCAAAACCACCGGAAGGAGCGAGACCTCGCCCAATCATTGCGAGATTCCTCAATTATGCGGACAGGGATCTCATCCTTAGAGACGCCCAGAAAATGGGAGAAATCAAGTTTGAAAACACCGTCATCATGATCTTCCCTGACTATAGCCAGGATGTGCAAAAGCAAAGGCGCTCGTACGACACTGTGAAGGCTAAACTACGAGAACTGAACATATCCTATATGCTACTCTTTCCTGCAAAACTGAAGGTCTTGTTTAAGGGCAAGTCACACTTCTTCAATCGCCCAGAGGATTCCTGGCACTCGCTGGAGGAGAGACCGCTGCTGCGGGAGGCGGAGGAGGAGAGTCGTAGAATCCGTGATGAGCAGGCGGCGGCCAACTTCAGGAGAAGCCCGAATGGGTCACAGAGAACACGACATCATCGGGCAGGCAGACAATCGCAAAGGACACCATACCCGTCCCAACAAGTAGTGACCGGAGGAGACCGGGGAGGTGGCACCGCTGCTAACAATGGGGATCCCACTCGGGGGTCCAGATTCAGGTGCCTGCTCCCAACGTCAGGAAATGTGACGGAACATGAGGATGATACGAACATCTCGGATGTAGAAGAACAGACGGAGCAATCCTTACACCCACTAGCTGTTGCCATCCGAGATTTGGAACAAGGAGAGCCGGGCAATGCGGAGGCTACTGAAACTGAAACGCAAGACTCCCACTCCTGAGAAGCTACGGGACTGAGATCCACAATAGCAGTTCTTTGCTTTGGGGCACGCAAGTAACACTTTTTGTCCTTTGGGGTGGGCATACACCACTTCAGAACTTGAGTTCGGACAGCTAGACATTTCTTAGCTGGGGTTGTTTGAGGGGTGGGCGACAGACCTTGCTGCCTGGTAGTCCGAGCCGTCGATGGTTGTACGGGCGGGATGGCCGGGGGGTACAGGTGGGGTGGGGGTGGGGGGAGCAGGGGATGTTCATACAGTTTGGCTGTTTGAGGGGGGAGGAGGGGAGAGATACGATGTTGGGTGAACACAGTCATGGGGATTGACGCATTCTGTGGTTTTTCGGCACGGGCGATCGCCCGCCTTGTCTGACCCCACTGCCTGGAGTGCAAGTGTATTGCTGTTATACTCATGGCCACTGACAAACTGAATGTCCAGACGTGGAATGTAAGTGGTCTGGGTAACAAGATTAAGAGAGGTCTGGTGAACAACTATCTAAAGAGAGTAGGCCCAGACATCATTTTCCTGCAAGAGACACATCTGAGGGGCACGGCCTGTGCATTCATAGCAAGGGGTAGGTATAAGGTATTGGGCCATGCGGGATACACAACTGACTCTAGGGGAGTGGCGATTATTGTTAAGAATACTTTCCCATTCCATGTCACGCGTACGTGGGGAGACCCGCTGGGAACATGTGTAGGAGTACAGGGGTCCTGGCGTAGATGCACTTACACTCTGGTTTCAGTATATGCTCCACCCAAATTGCAGGCGAATGCGCTAAAGATGCTTGCGACCATACTCTTAGACACCTCGGATATGATACAGATAGTGGGGGGTGATTTCAATGATGTGATGGATAGGGGTCTGGATAGATCAGGAACGACTAGCAACCGAGGAACTCAGACTCCCCTTGCTCAAATGATGTTAGAGATAGGCCTAACCGATGTATGGAGACTGTTACACCCGAACACTATGGCCTACTCATTTTACTCGGCAGTGCACAAGGTGTTTTCCAGACTGGATTATGTCTTTATGCCTAGGCAGGAAATAATTATGGAAGGCACGGCGGAATATTTGGCAAGAGGTCTCTCAGACCACTCGCCACTGCTAATATCGATGGCCCGGTCCGGACACAAGAAAGAGGCCACGTGGCGTCTCGCCGCTTGGGACCTGACGAACAAGACAATACTTAAAGGCATTAGAGCGGATGCACGGGTGTACCTGGCTGAAAATGAGGGGTCGGTGGACTCGGCAGTGACCCTATGGGAGGCGCTGAAGCCGGTGCTGAGAGACAGGATAAATGGCAGATTGGGGGAGGAGAGGAAGAGACTACTGGAAGAGGTGGGGACTGTAGAACGAAATATAGTGGAATTGGAGAGTGAACACTTGCTTACTAAATGCACAACGACCTTGCGTAAGCTGCTGGACAATCAGAGACGCTATCAGGACTTGGTGTCGGAAAAGGCGAGAACGCAAAACCTGGCCCCACTACACCGACTCTACGACGTGGGTGATAAATCGGGTAAACTTCTAGCCTGGCTTAGTCGTAGGGAGAGGACGGCGCCGTGGGTAGATGAAGTCATTGATGAGAAGGGGAAGACTGTGTGCTCAGACCCCCACATTGCGGATGCGTTCGCGGCTTATTATGAACGCTTCTACGAAGTCAGACAACTGGGCACGTGTGAGGACTCACTCCTCTATATGTCACAGGTCGACCTCCCTGAGGTGGATGCTGAGGCCCTATCTGCGTTAGAGGCCGACATCTCCTTAGAGGAAGTCAAAGCAGCCATTGCCGGACTAAAGCCGGGCAAGATGCCGGGACCAAACGGTTTCCCCCCGGAATTCTTTAAGTGCACGGCCGACATATTAGCTCCACACCTGAAAAAATCTCTTCCTTGAGGCATATAAGGAAGGAGGTCTGCCCACTGACCTCACCTTGGCGACCATAGTCCCTATCTACAAAGAGGGCAAGCCACGGGGAGACTGCGCCTCCTACCGTCCCATCTCCCGACTGAATACGGAAGTGAAACTCCTTGCCATGGTCCTGGCGCGATGCCTAAGAACAGTACTACCCGACCTGATACATTTAGACCAAATCGGCTTCCTACCAGCCAGGGCCACGAAATTCAACCTCCGGCGTACGCATAACTGGCTGCAGGAGGTGAAAGATAGGGACCCGCCACATTGGTTCCTTTCCTTGGATGCTGAAAAGGCCTTTGACTCCGTGCACTGGCCGTTCCTTGAGGCTGCCTTACAAAAATTTGGTTTCGGACCCAAATTTCGCTCATGGGTACACCTGCTCTATACCAACCCGAGGGCCAAGGTGAGGGTGAACGGGAGACTTTCCCGCGAAATCTTGATCCAAAGAGGCACCAGACAACGATGTCCTCTGTCGCCGCTTCTCTTCACATTGACAATTGAGATACTGGCGGCCAGGATTAGGCAAAACCAGAAGATCTCAGGTTTTCGAGTTACAGACGCAGACGGAACACAGGAGAAACTGTCCCTATACGCGGACGATGTACTCCTCTACATCACTGATCCACAGACCACAGTACCTGAATTGTTCCGGGAGTTGGACGGCTATGGCAGTTACTCCGGATACGCAATAAATTGGCACTTGTCCGTCCTTTTCGACCCCAGAGGAGACACGAGTGAGGGAGCTCTTCCGGATAGGTTGGTGGTGTCCGCGGAGGGCTTCCAATATCTGGGAGTATTCTTCACGCTGGACAGGCAACTGTCGCACCTCAGAAATGTTGAAAGAATACTCGTGAACTCTGCAGCTGATATAATAATAATAATAATAATAATACTGGGTTTTATATAGCGCGAACAGCTACCTCACAAGGAGGTGTCCCGGCACTAGAAGAACGCAAATGACCTAGGCTAAAGAATAGAAAAGCTAGCATGGCTGGGTGAATAGCCAGGTCTTAAGTAATTTCTTGAAGCAGAGTTGCCTGCTGGCGCCAGCTCCCTTTGACACTTTTGGGGAGAGCGGCAATGTATAAAATGATAATATTGCCCAAATATTTATACGCCCTGCAAAATTAATATTATCTAATCCCGGACGGCCTCCTCCGTAGAATACACGCCGACCTCAGATCTTTTATATGGCTAGGTAAGCAGCCGAGAATAGCGCTGACCACCCTCCAACGCCATCAGTACAGCGGTGGAATCTAGCTTCCGAACCTTGAGGCCTATTATTGGGCGGAGCACTTGTCCCCCATTAATGACTGGCTCCATGCCCCGGCGGACCACCCTACGTTTGAGCTGGAACGTACCAAACTGTCCCCACATAGTTTGCTTTCGTACTTATACGGTAGATCGACAAAGAAGTCCTTACTCCCGGCCACAAGTATAACACTCCGTGCCTGGAGAGTGGCCACGAGACGCACGGGATGGGATAAGAAGCCCACCCGACAGACCCCACTCTGGCACTGCACATGGCTCCCGAGCTACATAAACTCACTGGTTTTAAGCAATGGGACGACATTGGGATTTCCACGGTGGGAGATGTCATCGCCAGGGGAGAACTAAAATCCTTCGCAACCCTGAGGGCAGAATATGGGCTCCATCGCTCGCAGTTTTTTAAATACATTCAACTGCGCCATGCATGGAGGGCGCAGGCTTTGACTCTAGAGGGTCTCCTGGAATATGCGCCACTGGAGGGCAGACTACTACAGGAGCAGATACCAAGCAAGGCCGTATCACTCACATACAAAACACTCACAAACAACATGCTGGGAGATCTGGCGAAGCTTAGGGACACTTGGGAACAGGAAGTAGGAACACTGGAAGATATTGACTGGGACCTAATCCTCATGCACCCGAGGGAGGTGGCTATTAAATCCCGGCTCCGCCTTATCCAATATAACATGCTCCACAGGACATACTTTGATAGGGTGAGATTGTTCAGAATGGGGAAAGCACCAGATGATAGATGCCTGCGATGCCAACATGAGGGAGGGGACTTCTTCCATATATTATGGGCATGTGGTAAAATACAATCCTACTGGACAGTCATCTTTACTGAACTGAGGGAGGTCCTGTCTGTGCCGCTTGACCAGGAGCCCAAACTGGCCATCTTGGGAATGACTAATGATGTTGACCTCCCCCGCCCCTTACTGGTGTTCCTGACACTGGCCTTAGTAGTAGCGAAACGAGACGTTGCAAAGTATTGGGGGGCTGTGACCATCCGCACTATGGAGGAGTGGAGAAGAGGGTTAGACCTTTACATGGCGGCAGAGCGAGTGACGTATAACAAGAGGTTGCCCGAAAAAGTTTAAAAGGGTCTGGTCAAAGTGGAGACAATAACATGGGCTGGATAGTGGGTTGGGGGTGGGAGGCTCGTGACTGAGCCCCGGGTTGGGAGGAAGGGCGAGTTGGAAACAGAGGGACACGTCTGGAGTGGACCTTGATGCACCAGTCACGCAATGACTGATCGAATGTCTTTGTACCACTTGTGTACCAGGTGCGGGAGGGAGGGAGGGGGTTGGCGGGAAATGTATAATGCCATTACCATGACTGTAACGTTAAGTTTTGATCAAGAGATGCTATACCGATTTTCCATTCATAGAAATGCTTGTTGTGGGGGGAGGGGGGGTACAAAAAAACTGAAAAGCAGATGCCTAGATGGCTAATGCGGATACCCCCTATGCTAAGGCGGTGGTATACCGGGAAAGAATCGAAGATGCTGTCAGACTGACCTTTGGGCTACTCGCTGATGAGGCACCGGGGGTTCCATGATCTGAATTCCAATATGTAACTGTTTTACCTGAATGACGATGCCAATGTTGTCCTTATCATATCTGAATATCTGCAATAAAAATTGTTAAAAAAAAAAAAGACTACAGACATCAGATCCATGAGGATCAAAGGGTCAAAAGCAAAGGATCAGGATCAGGAAAACCACAACCACAAAGGACCAGGGCTAGTAGAACCTGAAGACCCTGGATTAGAATGACCAGGGGTTATAAAGGGTGAGAAAGTCTAGATTCAATGGGACCAGGATCAGAAGGTCCAGGAGTGTCAGACTCATGGTCATCCTAAACCAGGGTGATAAGAACTACATGCACCAGGGTGACCCTCAACATAGGAACTCAGAGGACCAATGTCACAAGAATGAGTTAGACCAGGCTTACCAGGACGATTACTAGGAGGACCATTAAAAGGGGCCCATAGTCAGATGGACAAGAAAAAGTTAGAATAGGCAAACTAGGAGGACCAGTGGAGTAGGATGGGGCTGGGGACTAGGAGGACTAGGAAGGACTAGATAAACCACGGTCAGCGGAGCAAGCATCAGAAGACCTGACACCTGAGAGGCAGACAGAGGAGTAACAGAAATAAGACAATGGACCAAGGAGACCAGGATCAGAAGGGTTAGGAATAAGCAAACACGGTGAGCATATAAAACAGGAGAGCCAGACCAGAATGACTGATTGGTGAGAATTAGGGTGATGAGGTTGAATAGGTTCAAAAACAGGAGACTGTGAAACAGGAGACCCAAGAACCAATTACCTAGTGGCAGGAATACATGTGAATCACAGCCAGTCAAACCAGGACCAGGAAGAACAGGTCCAGGAGTTCTTGGACTAGCATGAAACGGAGGTCAAGGAAAATCAGAACTATGAAAGGCTAGGATGATCTGTTACAGGATAGGTTATTGCAGAGGCATACAGGCAGGAAGCAGGAGGATGAGATACAGCAGGATCAGGACCAGATTGCAGAGGACTAAGAAGATCTGTACCTGAAAGGAAATTTCTAGTATGTCCAGGATACTAGGATAAATAGGTCAGCGAGTATAAAGACCGGAGAGATATTACCGAGGGCAACCGGAAGATCAGAGCAAGAGGACGAGGTAAACTAAAAGGACCATGACTTGGAAGACCAGAAAAAGGGCTAAGAGTGTCATGAGGATCAAGACCTAAGGAACTAGGGCTTGAATTACTCAGTGGGTCAAATCAATTATTACAAGTAGCAGGGTGAGGATGATCTAAGGTAAGAAGGCCAACCAGCATCTGAAACACCAAGTTGAATGGACAGTGGTAAACAGGAGGACCAGGACCAAAATTACCAGGCTACAGAGGACCCAAACAAGTAGAACCTGGATCAACAGGAGATGGATCAATGGCCTCAGTACCGATAGGACTACATCAACAAGAAACAGATCGAGGAGAACAAGGACAACCCAAATGAGGAAGACCAAGACTAAGAGTCCAAGTACACAAGAAGCAAGATGGATTAACATCTGCAGTAACAGGGCTAGGAGGTTGATAGTGTGGTGAACCAGGACAAGGTGACAAGGATCAAGAGGACCACAAAGGAACAGGACCAGATGGGCCAAAACGGGGGGAACCAGAATGGCTACTGATAGCCAAAAGGCAAAGTTTATGATAACAAACACAAGAGGACAAGAAGGACCAGGACAACCAGGACCAAAGACATCAAGACTAACCGCCTGATTCATCAAGCTTTTTTGCGCTCGCAAAGGGCCGGATTCTGAGAATCCGGCCCTTTGCGAGAGCGATTTTTGCATTTGGGATTCAGCATCCCAAATGCAAAAATCGCTAATTGCGATGTCGCAAATGTGCGAGGAATTACATTTAAGGAATCTCTATTAGAGATTCCTTAAATGCAATTCAACATCCAATTTAAATTTGCGAATTCGCAATTTCTTGCCGCAATTTACCGCGAGGTCAGACCTCGCGGTAAATTGCGAAAACTCAGAAAAATGCATTTAAATGCATTTTTCTGAGTTGCATGTTACACACACACGTCCTTTGGACACGTGTGTGTGCAACACCTGTGTGAAATTTCATTTGAGGGGTGCTACAGGGTGTCCTGAGGACACCCCTGGCACCCTTCAAATCGCAATCCTATTTGCGATTAGCTAATTGCTAATCGCAAATAAGGAATACTCCCCATTCATTCCTATGGGCCTTTTGGCCCATAGGAATGAATGGCGAGTTATGATTCGCTATTAGGGGCTCGCAAAATGGCCCGTTGATGAAACAGGCTATAAGATAGAAGGTGGGTCAGGTTCAGAAAACTAGGTGCACAAGAACTCAAAAAATAAGGAACAGGGCAAGTGGATTAAGGTTGATGAGCACAGAATCTTGAGAAGGACAAGGACTATGAAAAACAAGAAGAGCATGACTTTAGCCAGGTGTGCTAGGTAACTGAGAGAAAGCCAGCCAGAATCAGAAGGAAAGGTTCTATGAGGACCAGTAAACACAGAACTAATGGTACCAGAAAAAGCAATGCAATGAGGATCAGGACTTTGATTACCAGGGCAAAAGTACTGGTATGAGAAGGAAAAGGGGGATCCGAAGGATCATGTCAAGGGACATCAGGACCAGAATGATCACAGCCTAGAGGTCCGGGTCACAGGGTTAGGAACAAGATGGCCAGGAAGATGAGCATAAAGATGGCAAGGCCCTTTAGGACAAGATAAAGGAGGACCATGGGAAGTTTGTGTAGCAGCTTGAGGACAAGCAGCAGGAAGACCAGCGCCAAGAGGATAAGGACCAGATCGAGCAAGACAAGATCCAGGCCAATTGGACTGGGGCCAGAATAAGCAAGGAAAATGAGAGAATCAATGTCAAGAATACAAGAAGGACCAGATCCATTAGGACCTGGGCCAGAGTAAGGAGGATTAGAATAATCATTACCAATAGGACCAGGAACAGGCCTAGGAGTGCGAGGGAGAATACGATCATTGGACCAGGGCACAGAGTACCAAGTACAGCAGGAAGACCTGTAGTGTAGATCCTATATTCCCAATAGGTTCTGCACATTGGAATAATATATTCTATAGATTTGACATAGGACTGAGGTCTACTAGGTCTCTATTGAATATACTAAACGTAATTGTGTGTGTGTGCCGGCTAACTCAGAGGTCACTAGAAACTTTCTCGAATACACAAGAAGGGATTCCTTTCTGACAACCGCATAAACATGACAACTTTGTTTCCCAAGAATAAGAATATATCTCTCAGAGTCGCGGAAACAATAGATAAGTATTTCACTCAGTCAATCGTGCATGCTTCGTTTCTACAGAGTTGCAGAGAAATAGTGAGACTGGCAGCTTCCTGATCAGTGCGTCAGCTGGCGAGTCAGCTTCCTTCGGCACTTGCTGTAGCAAGCTGCGTCGGGCAAGTAGGTCTTCGTACTGCTCCGAACCACTGTATCTTGTTAGAGCAAGTGAAGGTATATTTATACCTTGAGGGTATTTAGGAATGCCATAGTTTGATGTAAAGTCGGGCATATGAACGTCAGGAAAGAACACATAGGGTATAGTTCTTCTTTGTAAAGTAACTGAGGGGCATATTACCAAGCAATAGCGATAATTATCGCTATTGCTTGGTTAGCGTGACAAATTTACCGCTGAGCTGCGGCGATTTTTACCGCAAATAAACCTTGGTATTACCAAGGTTTAACGCAAATGCGGTAAAAATCGCCGCAAAGCATGAATATCGCTGAAAAGTCAGCGATATTCATGCATTAGCGAGCTAATGCTCTTAGCCATGTTATCCACCTCCCATTGGATAACAAGGCTAAGAACTGCTCAGGGCAGGTGTTAGCTTTTGGAGATATTCCCGCTTAGCGCGAATATCTCCAAAAGTTGGTAATAGGAGATAGCGATGTTAGCGACTGTTTTCAGTCTCTAACATCTTGGCACGCCCACTTTGCATCTCATTAGTGATAAATATCACTGACATGCAAAGTGGGGCCCAAGATGGTCGCTATCTCCTACTAGCTGTCGCTAACTGGTGTTAGCGGCAGCTAGGTAATAGGGAGATAATGTTATCTCCTCTTTCTTGGCTTTTAAAGCCAAAAAAGCGGAGATAAACCCCCTTGATAATATGCCCCTGAGTTCTTGGACAAATCAATATTCAAGCAAGAGGAAGTCCCTGACTGCTTAAGCTGGTTTTCCAAGAAGTCGTTGTGACGTTTGGTAAGGGTGGAAGTAGCCATGCCTGTATTTGGGTAGCATAGGCTATGCCTAAATAAGGGCGTGATTTCTATGCCTATATAAGGGCAATGTGAAGTGTACCTATATAGGGGTATGAATCGGGAAAATTCACTCAGAGCTTAAAACGCCACACAACACCCACTCCACTTTCTTATGTACAACATTACTAAGTTCAAAACACATAAAACATATCTAAACATGATGTTTTAAAACCCACCGAAAATACATAAAAATGCTTTGGTACTGGTTGTGCACCAAAACCATTTGTGCTGGAAGCAATGTTTCATTCAAAGTATATAGATGACATTTGAAAATGCTATCCGAATGAATCACGAAAATACATTTATGAAATGGCTCTTAATTACAGAAGGAAAAGTCGAAACATTCCATGGCAGATTATAGAAACTGTTTGAGTGTGGACAAGGTCAGATATTGTGTCTTGGAGGATTTCAAAGAATTCTTGTTCTCTATGAATAGTTCTACTTTAAGCAGATTACTTTGTGCCAAAAAATGAAAAAATACAAATTTGGAAAAACAAAAGTTTGATCACAGAAAAAAAAATAGAGTTCCAAAGTTAGGACTTTGTTTTGAAAAATGAAGGTCGAATTCAGAGTCTCTCAGAACACTGCGTGCCAAATCAAAAGTCAGTGTTATTGTTTGGTGAAAACATCAAATCTTCGAAGTCTGTAAAGAATTTGTCTACCATTGTAGGTGAAAGTTGGATTACCTCGTTAAGAAAATGTTTCGCACATAGATGTGAAGCATCACCATCAGCGTTGGTCGCAGTAGCAATGTTCGAATTGGATGGTACCTGTGTGCCGCTTTTCTTTTGTACCTCACCGTCAGCATTTTGCGTCTGTGAGATCACAATAAATGCCGTCATCAGGATTGGTAGCCGCTGGGGACAACACAGTGCATGAGCCGTCACTGGTCCAAGCAAAGTATCAACATCCTTTGGCAGTACGGATGGGAGTGTGACACAGATGTCTAACACACATTCTTTTCCACATAGCGGCATCGTAGAACAGGTAAGATGCAATCTTGCCAGATTGATCGGAATGACATAAACCATGAGGTATTCAATTCTCTTAAACAAGTTATTCCCAACATTTGGACTAAGCGCTCACGACACTTCATCCCCAGTAGAGTATTTTCCACAGTGATCTGGGTGTCTGCTGAGGATTGGCTTGCCATATCAAAGCAGTAGGAGCAAAAATAGTATCTCTGCAGCGAGTCCCAAAATGAGAGGCAATCCGCCAAACACAGAGTGCACAAAGTTTGGAAATATTCCTAGGACTGCTTCAAAAGGTCCCGAAAAAATTGTCTTAAATACATGTACAATACCACTCGTATCAGACATGTTTAAGACACGACCTAACATTTCTGAGAAATGTACAGGGCAAATTGTAGTTAGGAAGGTGTGTATCTCTGCAGAAGCCCTTGAGGCTTGCAGATCATAGGTTTCTTTGGCCAAGGTCAGTGACACAGTTTTCTGTAAAAGAATGGTTTTCATTCTGCTTACATTATCAATTCGTATAGAAGAGATGTTCAGTGAAGGCCGTAACAGCGACTCCCGGTCTGTCTTGGTTTTTTTAAACAATACTTGCATACTGCGAGTGACCCTTTCTGACACATTTACAATATAGGGTAATCCTAGCAACATGGCACGGCAGCTGTGATCATTCAACATAATGTAACTCCCATTAGAAAGTTGCCTAAAAATTGGATCAATCACTGTAGCTGGTGAAGCTTGCAGGTGGCAGGAGAACTTGTTAGCGGAACTATCACAGGCCCCGTGTAAATAATACCCTGACAAAGGAGAGAACCGCTTAGTGCATTTTCACAATTTTTACGACTAAAAACACTTCTTTTCCCCACTCCAACATCTGTGTGTGTATGGTAATTCCCAGGATGTCTTGATGTATTCTTTACCCAACCTTTCATATATGCTTGCTGGTATATGTTTTAAGTAATACTGAAAATGGAAAATTGTAACAGGCAGAGTGATTGTTCCGTGTATTATCCATTCAATGGCTGGCTTTTCAGCAACAGTAAATGGCAATCTTTCCAGTTTTTCAATGCGCAGCACCGTACAGTATGCTCCCCTCTGTGCCAGCTTGATCTGTTTATCAGTGAGATTGAAGTCTGAAAACAGTGACGTGGTATTGATTAAAGGCCAAGGCACATAGCCTGTACAAAAATTTTGTAACGTCCATCCTAATAGCATTATAGAACGTAATTGCGACTGAACATGTTGCAACATGACCAAGTCCTGTTCCACTATGTCTATGGCAGAGGATCCTATGCTGTCCAAAGAATATATCCTGGACGACAGAGTCGTTAAACCATTGTCAACTACAGAGAGAGATTCCTCTAAATTAATACAATCAATTTCTCGTATTCGTTCTGCAGTCTCTGCTTGCGTAATCTTCCATGCTTCATTATAAGCAGCATAGATAGCGGCGTATATAAAACGTTTATGACGCGGTTTATTAGGTCCTTGTAAGGAGTCCCTAAGATCAGCACCATCTTTAAGTAAAGATAAGTGTTGTTTTACTTCCTTTAGCGTAGACTTGTGTAGCCATTCAAGGCACAGCTTCCCTACACTGTATGCTGTTACCATTCCTGGATGCTGTCTCTAAACATATATTGGATCTGGCCTAGTGAATGTGAACCCTTGTGTCTTATTCAGGACTCAATCTTGACAGTTGTTTGTATCTGTAGGCCAGATTAACAATTTTTTCCAATCTGGATCTGTTCTGTTGTGAAGCAAAATAGTATGTACGTTGACCACCCCCTCTGAAGTGTTGCTGCTATCAGGTGTAGGTGTAGGTATTGACGGTTTGTTTAACTCTTTTATCTTGGCTAACCCAAGACGACTGTTGTACAGTGTCATTCAAAAACATTATTTGCTCTGATATAATGGAGGCTCTAAACAACGTTTCTGAACCCTGCACATGCCATGACTTCTGTGCCCCAGACAGTTTTTGTCTCAATGGTGTCTTTCCAAAAGTCGAAACCGAACAAAGACAACTAAGTACAAAAGGCCGCAGAATAAATTTGCTTGGTATTTGTCAACATACTTTTCATTCCTGTCCTATTAACATTTTTTAAAGTAAAATGATTCTGGATTTGAAACTTTAAAACCTGAAAAGTATGGAAAGTTGTCATAAAAATGTTTTGGAGCTACCCTTTGGTGGCGTTGGACAATGTTACCATTGGTTATATTTCAATACATTTCTAAGATTTGCCGATTTGTGCAAGAAATGATGGCCATAGTGATTATAACAATACATTTGTTCATAATCTGACGAACCTTCTAAGTATTCATGATTTGTAAATACAGCAGACAATTCTAAGTCTGACATCATATTATTAAGAGTCTCGAAGATCCAATCATCAGAAAAGGTACTAGATGAAACAAAGTCATTCAAGGAAATCTTGAAATGGTGTGGAATCTTCAACAGCTCCACCGGACCAAAAATGTCAGAATCAGTTCTGTCCCAAGCTATACCACCAGGTATGGGAACGGCTCTGATGTTCACAGATGACAAGTCTCTTTGTTCACAATGAGATGAATTGTGTGGCTTGAGGAGTAAGTTGATGTTCTTACTTGCTGTGTCCTTTTTAACATATCTTCCATCTATCAGCATTCCCAAAGTTATTACAAGAGTCAACCAAAGTAGAAGAAAAAGTACACCCAACACAAGCTAAAGTTCAATCCATGGTCAAACCAGATAAGTCTTTTCCGGGTGAGAAAAAAGATCGATTGCTTGTTCTTTAAAAGTTCTTTGTACTGGCGTTGTTTCAGGTATGCTGGGATCCTCAAAAAACGTATCAAAGTTAATGAAATAGCCTGAGGAAGTTCTGTCAATTGTAGGGATTGCATCATGATTTGTTGAAATCACTGGAACCACTTGTTGCATTTGTATAGTCAGATGCTATTTCATTGTAGAAAGGCGTTTTTGATGAACTGTTATTTGGATCTCAAGAGGTTCAAGTTCTGTGGCTTTGTTGCATAGTCCTTCTTTTCGCACTGCAGATTCTTCAAAGGTGATGAGTCTCTCAGTTTGAACCTCTTGGATGGTAGCCAGATTAGGGTGTCTGCTACATCTTTGGAGTCCACTTGGCCTACTGCTTATAATCGGCCTCATGATGTGGTTTTACCAGGTCGATGGACACAAACCTGTTCTCCATTTTACCAGCAAGGGGCGGCAGTAATACTGTTCTTGATCCGTGGATTGCTAGACAGGTCCTGGTTGTCTGTAAGAAGGCCCAAATTCCTTCTTGTCTGCAATCTTTTCTCTGACTAGATCCCCAATCTGTGGAATCCAGACAGGTCTTGCTGGGACGGTCAGTTTCTCTTCAGTGGTTGTTGGCTTCACAAACACGTTACTTTGGCTTTTTCTTATTTCATTTAAGTCCTGCAAAACAGCCAAACGATCTTTGATATCAAAGGGTTTTTGTTCCACCACCGAAGTCTGACAATCGGGATCTGAAATAATCATTCTTGTTCCAAAAAGGATTTCATATGGAGTTATTCCCCCTAGAGAACTTCTTGGCAGATTATTAAGACTTTGTTGGACACCTATTAGATTTTTGACCCACCCATTACCCGAGCCTAATACCCTAGCTATTATAGATTGCTTTATGTCCCGGTTTTTTCTCTCCACTACCGAATTACCGCAATGCAATGCCAAAATTGGGCATGGCCTCCTTGTGAGCTCGAGAGCGAAACGCAGGACCCTGGTCAGAATGTAGCGTGCCGACTGCATATGTGCGATAAAGACTTGCAAACCTTTTATAACAGTTTGAGCTTCAGCCGAGCGCAGAGGCCACATCCAAATAAATTTTGTCTTAACATTTGTAGGACCGCATTTTTCCATAGGGACATCTGCGTTTAGAAAGTCTAATGCTGACTAACAATGGTATCTGTACTGGGCTTGCTACACTGTAGTCAGGTATCTGGCGGCGTTCTCTGCTGCGATCTCTGTTGCAGTTATGGCAGGTAATTGTGAATGTGTGAATGTGACCATTCATCCCTGGCCACCAGGATGTCTCTTTTAATTCTAGTAAAGATTTAGAGATCCCCTGATGTATCAGACCCTCTCCAAAATGTGCTTCCTGTATCAAAGCTACTCTACATTTCTTGTTTGTAATCACTCTATCCCCCACTCCAGGAATTCGAGCAAAAGGAATGGAGCATGCGTCAATTATCTATGAGTATTTAAGTGGATAGTTTTGAGGTAACGCTGCACCTCTGCCTTTGCTTGTTGCATTGACAGCTAGCATTATTTCGCCGTCTATTTTCGTTTTTGAACGAGTGATTGCAGCTAAGGAAGCCGTTTGCACAGCTGCCTTCACGGCTTCATCAGCCAATGATTCCCTGCAATGTAAACGCCATCATGTTGATGACTCAGTATATGTATCATGTGAGCCTTTTGTAGTTCTTGTCATAACTGAACTACTTGTTCCCAAAGCAATTTATGCTTATGCTTAATTGTGCCACCTTTTGCATCTTTGTAACCATTTTGAATCCAGTTTTGCAAGTATTCATTGTAAGATGAACACAATAAAATGAACAGCAAACTACGAGTGTGGGGAATTCGCGATCTGTTTTTTTAAGCGCCATCTTGAATGCTTGTAGTTCAGCTCACTGAGCTGTACAATCTCCTAGAGATTGCGTTTTAATGACCATTGGTCGGAATTTACCATCGCGCCAGCGACCTTTAACAATCGTGCATGCAGCACTATAAGCTTGTTTACCCCCGTAGTGGGTTGGGCTGATCCGTCAGTATAAATTATACATTCATACTGTTCTAGAGGTAGAATCTCAGTAGGCAGAGGACATTCTTGTTCGTACTGTAGAAATGCTTGTGTTTTCAAATAAGGGTCAAAAACATATTCAACATCTGTTGCACCAAGAGAATTAACCCATTGTATCCATCATGGATGTATCGCTTTAGCATTTGGAATGCTCGCTGTCGTCACTGGCTCTAAGGCAGGTATAGGTGTAATTACCATAATGCGCTTACCCTGTGCAAGGGCTCTCTCTTTTCTACTGCAGTTTGAACCACTGTCAGAATTTTTTTCTGTTGAAGTGAATTTCATTTCTGCATGTGTGTACAAATGTTATTAATTTGCTATTGGTACTTTTTCTTCTTCATTAAAGGTTAAGTATGTGAATCTGCATTGTCCTGGAATGATTCGGATCACTAAGTTGCATACGTTTACTCGTGTTTGTAAATGTTTTGTTGCTAACATGTCTGTTTGCAATAAACACAACATTTCTGTGTGTTTATGAGTCCAATTAACTGTTTTGAAATCAGGTTTGATTAATTAATAGAGAGGTTTAACCCTTTCTGCGTAGTTTAGAATGTAAGTTCCTTCAAAATTCAGGAAACCTAGAATCAACTGTAAGTTTTTCAGTGAATTTGGAGGTTGGAGCAGCGCACATTTCTCTAGAAAGTTTGCTGCCTTCACTTGATAACTCGTATCATAGAAAAAGGACGTTGAGGTGGGCAATTCTCGATTTCTTGAAATTGAATTTGTACCCTTCAGAGGCGAAGCCCAATATTATAGTGTTCACCCTGTTCAAGTGCCAATCTAAGTCATTGTCTGTTAGATAGATATCATCGACATATGATAATGCCTCATCAGCATAGGTTTGTAGTAACTCTGTTACTCTGGCTGAAAATAACCCTGGACTATTCTTGAATCCTTGTGGGAGACGACAGAATTGACCCCTGTGTCCCCAAAATTGAGAAAGCGGCCAAGTACCTACTTTCTGGTGCAAATCCCTCCTTTCATAGGGAAACCAAGATGCCAACATTGATGGTCAGCACCCCAGGAAACCCACCCACTCACTGGTCCGTCTTCACTCCCATTCAGGAAGCAGAGATGGTCAATCTGATCACCAACACCAAACCGTCATCCCACTCCTTAGATCAGCTTCCTACTAACCTGGCCAAAGATCTGAAACACATCCTAGCCCCAATGCTGAGCTCGGGAAGTATCCCTGACTGCCTCAAGGTTGGCCAAGTCACGCCGCTACTAAAAAAACCTGGGCTAGACACGGAGGATATGAACATCTTTAGACCCGTTTCGAACTTACCACTCCTATCCAAAATACTGGAAAGATGTGTTCTGCCACAGTTAACCCAACACTTGGAGAACATCAAGCTCCTAGACCCACACCAATCGGGATTCAGAAAGGGATGCAGCACTGAAACTACAATCCTAAATGTCATAGACGATCTACACAAATCACTTGACTCAGACCAATGCTGCCTTCTCATTCTCCTAGACTTATCGATCGCTTTCAATATAGTTGATCACACCCTGCATCTCAAAGTCCTTCAAGAAAGAGCAGGCATTGAAATGACAGCCCTAAACTGGTTCTCCTCCTTTCTACACAACCGCTCGCAAAGAATAAAAATTAAAAACTTTGAATCCGACCCACTACCCGTCATCAGAGGAGTCCCACAAGGGTCAGTACTCTTCCCCAACTCTTTAATATCTACATGGAACCCCTCACCACACCACTCAAGAACTCCAACATCCCCTTCCACCTCTATGCGGATTACACGCAGCTTTATCTGGAAACCACCTCCATGGACGACATGCACAAACTAAATGGCACGCTCAAAGAGGTTCAACAATGGCTTTCACAGAATCACCTTAAGCTTAATCAAGAGAAAACTGAAGTTCTACTCATCTACAACAGAGACGAAAACCCACAAATCGAAGAATGGCTTAAAGCCGTCGATGCCCTCAATGGCACCCTCACGCCAACAGACTCGGTAAAGTCCCTAAGTATCACCCTAGACGCCAAACTAGACATGAAAAAACACATCTCTAGATCCGCCAAAAGCGCGTTTCTCAATCAGAAACTTCTGTACAAAATAAAACCCTTCTTTTCTCCGAAAGACCTTCAACAGGCAACTCAAGCACTGGTGCTCTCCAGAATTGACTATGGAATGACAGCTCTAACCGGGTCAGCCAAATCTCACCTAGGCCCCTTGACACCACCCTCAACGCCGCAGCTAGAATGGTCACAGTACCAAGAAATTCGATCACATTTCTCCCGCACTCAAGGAGATGAAATGGCTCCCAATTGAACAATGTGCCAACTTCCGAACAGCATGTCTTACGCACAAAGCCCTTCACACAGGCAAACCAGAATACCTGGCCGCGAAACTCAAAAGGGCCGGCCAGTCCAGGAATCTCAGAAGCTCCAACACGCTCCTTCTCATTGCATTGAAATCTCGGAACCGCAAAACCACAAGTAAATCCTTTGTGGGAAATGCACCCAAGATCTGGATCTCCATTCCTCGCCACATTAGAACGACCACCTATTTCCCGAAATTCAAGACCCTACTCAAAGCCCTCTTCCTTGAGCGCACCTGAACTTAATGGGAAGAACACATGGCACTCTGGAAAAAGTTGGACAACGCACCACATCCCTGGTGTGGTCAAAAGAACAGTTGTCTTAGAATTATAATCACCGGTATTCTTCCACACCTCATCAGACTTGATGGACTCCCCTCTCGCTATCAGCAAAGCAACTCCTCTGTTTCAATCCCCGCAGCCGCAACCCTCCTGTTTGAGCCCAAGAACTGTATGATAATATTGTATGCAATCCTCTTAAGTTTTACCAACTGTGGATTCTGCCTTCGCCGTTAAGGCACATAAATGTACCTGATGTGAAACGCTCTGATACCCTTGGCTCCAGCTAGCGCTATGCAAAACTTATAAATAAATAAATAATTAGTGCTAAACTGTGTTCATTTTGTACTGCAAAAGATTTGCAACAAGAGTTTAGATGTCTGTAATCCAAAACTAGACAATTTGTATTGTCTGGTTTGGAGACTGGAAACAAAGGATTGTTCATTGACAAGGTGCATGTTTCAATCACCCCTTGGTATTCAGGTTGATCTACCTGCCTTTGTGCAGTCGGTTGATTTTTTAACTGGATTTTATGGTCAGGAAAATCCTCATCCCATCCTGTGTGATTTTGTTTATAATGCAGGAGCCTGGGCTACTGCCCATTTTCTGGCATAGGTATATTTTAAATGAATTGGAATGTGGTTGGAGAAAGCTGGCACAATGATTTCTTCACCATGTGGTCACTTCCAGACAAATTCAGGTGGTCAGTCTAGTTCAGCTAGAAGAGTCATAACCCTGAGAGAGTCGCTCTCAAAAGAGTGCTCTTATTTTTCTAGTAATGTCCCCCTCCATCTGGAGTGTTACTTCATATAACTTATGTGGGACACTAACCCTGGTTTCTGCAGTTTCAACTTGGATGTACTCATTCAAGTCCACTGTCTCCAGATGATCCTTTAAGTTCTTACGAGCCATGGTGACTAAGTATGGGTGAAATTTGCGAATTCGCGTTCCGCGAAATCGAATTTGCAATCCGCAAAATCCGCGAATTCATGCGAATTTGCAGATTTTAGTTTTTTTGCGTGTTCGCTGAGTTTTTTGCGTGTTCGCGGAGTTTTTTGCGTGTTCGCTGGGCTTTTTGCGTGTTTGCAGGCCGCTTGCATGGTGAAGTTACCCATGCGGTCATGTATGGGCATAGCACCCTCTGGTTCACCACTGCCACCCTCTGGTTCATCACTGCCACCCTCTGGTTCACCACTGCCACCCTCTGGTTCACCCCTGCCACCCTCTGGTTCACCCCTGCCACCATCTGGTTCACCACTGCCACCCTCCGGTTCAGCACTGCCACTCTCTGATTCACCCCTGCCACCTACTGGTTCAGCACTGTCACCCTCTGGTTCACCACTGCCACCCTCTAGTTCACGACTGCCACCCTCTGGTTCATCACAGCACTGCTGGTTCACCACTGCCACCCTCTGGTTAACCACTGTCACCCTCTGGTTCAGCACTGCCACCCTCTGGTTCACCACTGCCACCCTCTGGTTCACCCCTGCCACCCTCTGGTTCACCACTGCCACCCTCTGGTTCATCACAGCACCCTCTGGTTCACCCCTGCCACCCTCTGGTACAGCGGTAAGAATAAACAATGGTCCAGAACCTATTTCTTTTTGGGAGTGAATTCAATCAGCACATATTCAAACATTTATAAATTCATGGGCGTTCCTTATATCCGCACCAAACCATAAGTGAACTCAGTTACTTGGAATGAAAAGAACAAAAATATATCACTACAGCACCAATATTTCAACAAGAGAGGGGAAAACAATGTTTATTTCCTTGTCTCTAATCACAAAATTGATATTTTTTACAATTTTCTCATTACTTTAGAATAAAAGGTTGCCCAGGAAGAGCGTGCACAAAAAGAAGTGATCAAAGAAAAGTGCAGTGAATCAAGGGAAGAAAGGAAATTCAAAGAAGTAAACAGGGTACTTACATTAATTTCAATGATTACGGTCTTGCAATTTCCATAATATAGCCATCTGGCCCATACAAAGATAAATAACAACTAGTCTCTAAGTCATATAAACACAACAGTCATGTCAAATGTGTGCACTTTTAAGCAAAGTACTTGGTCCAAGGTGAGATTAGTGTCGTCGACGTTTCGACTCGGCTTAAAGTCGTCCGGTGGGTTAAACCTGGACCATGCGAGTCTTCATCAGGACATTCAATAATGGGGCAACCAAGGGTTAAAGATGATACTGAGAAGAATAAAAGGGAGGGGAGTTACCCCGCTGTAGTGATATATTACAAAAGAGTTAAAACCATTGGGGGATAGTTGCTTACCCAAGGATGTAAGGCTAAACTGCATATGTCTCGTACTCAGTCAAGACTGGATCCTGCAAAACATAATGATGCAGAATATGGACTCCTGATACTAATACACCCTATGTGTTAGTTCAATCATGCAGGTGTGTCCATAACATTACCTTATAATGAGGATGATTCAATCGTCCCTCAACATATATTGTTCAGTATAGTCGTTTTACTATTCGACTCCTTTTCTCTCTTGTTTGTTGGCAGGCAGTTCTAGAGAAAAGGTAGGGGGGGAAATGTATCAACCCAAGGTGTCATGCAATTCTAATATGTCTGACTATCCCTTGTTACAAGGGTTTACCTTGAGCAACTGGTCTCAGTACATCACCGCTCCTGTCCTCCGGGGATCAGGTAGCTGCATCAGGGAAAGAATTAAAGCAGCTCCAGCAATGCGCTGCTTTTACGGCACAGATGCGTGACGCATCGGTGCCGTTTTGCCACATGGTGCGCCGCATTGTAAATGCGGCGCACCATGGGTGGCGGAGCTGCGGCACACAATAACTGGCGCATCCCTGGGGATGCGCCAGATATTGTAAATCTGCCACTATACATTTAGCCAACGAGGGAGCACTTACTGAGTAGACAGTAGAAGTACTCCAGTTTAGTAGAGGTATTGCACAAAAAGGTGGCATCTTTGTGGACAAACACGGAGGGCGGGATTCATTCTGCCCCCTGTTAGACTCGTTTTTTGTGCCCTTCTGCCCTCTGTTAGACTCGTTTTTCCCTTGTTTTTCTGCCCTTCTGCCCTCTGTTAGACTCGTTTTTCCCTTGTTTTTCTGCCCTTCTGCCCCCTGTTCGACTCGTTTTTTTTGTGCCCTTCTGCCCTCTGTTAGACTCATTTTTCCCTTGTTTTTCTGCCCTTCTGCCCTCTGTTAGACTTGTTTTTTTGTGCCCTTCTGCCCTCTGTTATTCCCTTGTTTTTGTGCCCTTCTGCCCTCTGTTAGGCTTGTTTTTTGTGCCCTTCTGCCCTCTGTTAGACTCGTTTTTGTTCCTTTCTGACCCGTTAGACTAGTTTTTTGTGCCCTTATGCCCTCTGTTATTCCCTTGTTTTTGTGCCCTTCTGCCCTCTGTTAGACTCATTTTTTGTGCCCTTCTGCCCTCTGTTAGACTCGTTTTTGTTCCTTTCTGACCGGTTAGACTAGTTTTTTGTGCCCTTCTGCCCTCTGTTAGACTCGTTTTTCTCTTGTTTTTCTGCCCTTCTGTTCTCTGTTAGACTGTTTTTTTGTGCCCTTCTGCCCTCTTTTAGACTCGTTTTTCCCTTGTTTTCTGCCCTTCTGCCCTTTGTTAGACTGCTTTTTGTGCTTTTCTGACCTTTGCATCCCCACATCACCACTCAGCGCTACCCCAGCATCACTCAGCACACCACATTGTCACTCAGCACCACCACATCATCACTCAACACCACCACAGCACCAATCAGCACCACCACAGCACTACTCAGCGCCACCACAGCATCACTCAGCACCACCACAGCATCACTCAGCACCACCAGATTATCTCTCAGCACCACCACAGCACCACTCAGCGCCACCACAGCATCACTCAGCACCACTACAGCATCACTCAGCACCACCACAGCACCACTCAGCACCACCCCAGCATCACTCAGCACCATCCCAGTATCACTCAGCACCACCACAGCACCACTCAGCATCACCACAGCACCACTCAGCACCACCACAGCACCACTCAGCGCCTCCCCAGCATCAATCTGCGCAACCATTCAACAACTGGTTCAAATATGTTCTCTCAATGTTGCAAACTTTATTACAAATGTCACAAAAAGATGTTAATATTTCACTTCTGTTCTTGGATTTTCGTCACAATAAAATGCACTGAATATAATCTTCACAAAAGTTATTTACAAAAGTTTAAGCTATTGCCATCATAAATTAAAATCACTTTTATTTCTCTATTAATTATTTTAAAAAATGAAAAGCCATTGTAATTTGTAATATCAATACAGCTAAGTCACGTAAATACAAAACATGTTGCATTACAAATGCTATAGGTGTCACATTTACGAAAGTTTTAACTATAGGCATTGTAAATGACAAAGCTATTAATTTAGCTATTTTCAAAACCAACACATATATAGAAAAAATGGTAATTTACAAGACCAATAGCTCAAACTTTCCTAATGCATTGCAAATGCTTGTTTTTATATCTGTCAGTGCTTCCTGTTGAGGTTTAATTTTCCTGACAGGCGCCTCATTTCCTACTTGTAACTATTCTCTGACCCTGCTTCAAGGGTCAGAGCAGGGTCAGAGAATAGTTGCAAGTAGGCAATGAGGCTCCAGGAAGTACTTACAGGCTTACAGCAGCGGTGCCCAAGTTGAAGTTAATTTCTTTGTAACCCTTTTGTAAAAGGTTACAAAAATTTAGCTTCAACTTTTGCACCTGCTGCTGTAACCCTGTAAGTGCTTGGCTGAAAAGTCGTCCCCGCTGATTCGCGGATTTTACCGCGATTTCGTGAGATTCGCGGATCTCGAAATGGCTGAAAATCCGCAAATTCCGCGAGTGGAATGAATTTTCAGCCCATGCTTAATGGTGACTTCTGCTGCGCTGTCCAACATCATTTAAGCCCATTCCCCGTTCTTGAGTTGTGTCTTCAAAATCCTCGGCATGTCTGATCTTTAGACCTGCTACCTTCTTTTTGGTGAATTGAGTTTTCTTATTTTTTGGAAAGTGTTGATCGTCTTTGGACTTCACACGTTCTTCCTTGTGTTCTGAACGTCCTCTTCTTTCGGATTTCTGTGACGAAGTCTGAAAGGTACGAGAGGAACGTGTATAAGTATCTTGATATCAATCAGGTTTTCTCAAATTATCCCAATTCCTAAGGTTATACCTCCTTTCAGAGGGCTCCTTTTGAGGAGACCTACCCCTGGATTGAGAACACTTCTCCTCAGAAGTTTGTTTTGTGTTCTCCCACTTCTTTTTAGGAGGAGTAGGAGTGTTTTTTGTAAAGATCTCTAACTGTGTAATTCTACTAATCTTTGTATATTACTTAGTAATTAATCTTCTGACATTGCTTCAATGTCAGGTCAGGTCTGTAGTTGGCTAAAGCTAGCAATGTTGCTCCTGGTCTACCTAATGGACCGGGCCTGGTAATGTGATGTATATGTTTTAGGGAGCCTTTAAACAAGAGCGCATGCTCTTGGTATGTTAGTGGAATTTCAATATCCTAGAAAGGAATGTATTCTGTTGGTGGTTCATCTTCTTTGTAGAAGTGAAACACTGTTGTCACTGGATTTGCCTCAATGAAGACTATCCATGAATAGAATACCTCTGTCTGATGATATTCATGTGCCTCTATCACAAAAACTACCCTACCACCTCTTGGTGTTAGGCCATTTTTTATAAGTTTAATAGTGATGACTTTCCTTAATCTTATAGTTATGCTTATAGCATCATCGTCGGTTTCTTGGAAACCTGTTATATTAAAAGCTGCATCGGCTGGATCAGCCTCAGCTCCACCGGTTTCGGAGTTGTTGCCGTTATTTGACATTGTTTAATGAAACTTGCAGAGCAAGTTTCAAGGAAACAAAGATAAGGTGCACAATATTTTGGAACACTGTATCCTTCAACGTTGAAAAAACAAAAACTACTCTATAGGATTTTCGTCCTACTTAGCAATGGCAGATATTATCCTTTTACCCACTCTAGACGTCTATTGGAGTATTACGGAAAAAGGGGTCTCTGAAAAAGCACAACTGAGTTACTTTAGTATCCAGCAATAAATTAGTGCCTTACCAAACGTTGGGCGCCATGTAGTGTAGTTCCTAGATTCCCAATAGGTTCTGCGCATTGAAATAATATATCCTATAGATTTGACATAGGACTGAGGTCAACTAGGTCTCTATTGAATATACTAAACTTAATTGTGTGTGTGTGCCAGCTAACTCAGAGGTCACTAGAAGCTTTCTCCAATACACAAGAAGGGATTAGTTTCTGACAACCGCATAAACATGACAACTTTGTTTCCCAAGAATAAGAATATATCTCTCACAGTCCTGGAAACAATAGATAAGTATTTCACTCAGTCAATCGTGCATGCTTTGTTTCTACAGAGTTAAAGAGAAATAGTGAGACAGGAGTTTTCAATAAAAAGGGTTTATTGAGCAGTCTTCTTTCTCATGCAAGAGAGGTGAACTGCTACAATCGTTAAGCAGACTGCCAAGTATAATGAGTACAGCGTAAACAGTAATATGAAATAATACTGTAAGAGCATTGTATGGTTTCTAAGCCATATAAAAATACATACATAAATAACATTGACTAAAATGCTCAACTGGTGCTTCTAAAATATGGCTACCCCAATGTACCTAACCTAAGGCTAGTACGAGGGAATAAGTAAGTATTGTGTAGCACAGGTTTAGTTTTTGCCAAGAATCTACCAAAGGTTTTTCTAGGTTCTAATCAGCTCCATACCTTCTTAGAATGAAGGAGGTCTGGTATCTCTGTCTCGGGACTCGATTTCCCTACACCCCACAAGGGGAGCCATAAACACTGGAGCTGGATTATCAGCAGGAGAAGGGCAGCTTCCTGATCAGTGCATCAGCTGGAGAGTCGGCTACCTTCGGCACTTGCTGTAGCGAGCTGCGTCGGGCAAGTAGGTTTTCAAACTGCTCCGAACCACGGTATCTTGCTAGAGCAAGTGAAGGTATATTTATACCTTAAAGGTGTTTAGGAATGCCATAGTTTGATGTAAAGTCGGGCATATGAACGTCAGGAAAGAACACATAGGGTATAGTTCTTCTTTGTAAAGTAACTGAGTTCTTGGACAAATCAATATTCAAGCAAGGGGAAGTATCTGACTGCTTAAGCTGGTTGTCCAAGTAGTTGTTGTGATGTTTGTTACGGGTGGAAGTAGCCATGCCTGTATTTGGGTAGCATGGGCTATGACTAAATAAGGGCTTTATTTCTATGCGTATATAAGGGCAATGTGAATTGTACCTATATAAGAGCATTAATCTGGAAAATTCACTCTGAGCTTAAATCGCCACACAACAGACCAGGACCCGGGGATAGCAGGGTCAGAGCCAGGAATACTAAGGGGACTGGCCTCGAATGTCCAGGAGGACCACAACTATAATGACAAGGCAAAGAAAGACACAAACAAAGGGAGCAGGGCCATTGGGTGTAGTGCCAGAAGGACTATAAGGACAAGGCACTGCGCCAGGAGGAGAAGAGTAATCCGAAGCCGGAAGACAAGAGGTAAGAGGCCAAGGCCTAGGAGGGCCAGGACCCAAGAGGCCAGGTAGACCAAGGGGGACATCAGGGCCAGGAACCTATGCACTGTGAATGAGATAAACAGGTTGAGAAAGATTAGAAGGACCAGGTTAAATGAATGAGGGTCAAGTGGATCAGGAAAAAAGAAAGAGCAAGGAGGAGGTGGTTTAAAAGGACTAGGATGGCCAGAAGGACTAGAACCAAGAGGATTAGGTATATTAAGACCAAAACAAGGAGGACTGGAAACAAAAGGATCAAGACTATTCGGCGCAAAACCAGGAAGATAACATGGACTGCGAGGACCAGAAATAGGAAGAACATTGCTAGGCATTCAAGAGTGAGAATGTGGAAGAGTAGAAGAACAGGACCTGAAGAAGATAGAGGAGATGGCCAGGCAATTGCAGACAAAAGGACAAGAAATAAGACAACCACGGCAATGTGGACCAGTGGCACCACAAACAAGTGAACAAAGGAAACTCAATTCACCGAACCCCATAATATCAGGACCTGCCATACCAGGACAAGCAGGAGCAGGATGAGGAAGAAAAGGAGGACCAGGACAAGGAAAGTCGGGATGACAGGAGCCATGAAGAGCACGTTGGGTGGCTAAAAACATCTAAAAACAGGATGAACTGAACAAGAAGGATCAGGATAAAGTGAACAACCAGAAGGATCATTACAAGCAGGAACAGGGCTAGTAGGACCAGAGAGAGATCAGAATTAAGGGACCAGGAGACGTGAAGTTCCAAGTGGAGCAAAAAGACTAGAAATGGAGGTATTTAGGACCTAGCTAGTGAAGATTAGGTGAACCAGGAGAACCAGAGCCACTATGACCAATGGTACCAGACAAGGGCCAAAATGACTAGGTCTAGTCAAAGAAGACTTAGTATGGAGGACCAAGACCAGTGAAGGCAGTATCAGATGGACCCCAATACAAGAATCAAAGCAAGAAGAATCAGGATGACTCGAAGCAGGAAGAGTCTGAATGCCAGTCCGAGTAGAATTAGGGCAACAGGGTTGGATGGATAAGAACCCAGCAGAGTAGTAGGATCAAGATGAAGATCAGTAGTATGAGGATCAGGAGGGCCAGGAAGGGCTAATACAAGGATGAGCCAGGAGCAGGGAAAGTAAGACCAGGGCCAGGAAACACTAAAACAGGGGCTAGAAATTCAGGAAACCAGTACTAGGGTGAACAGTACTAGAAAACCCGAGCCAGGATGAGAATCAGGAGAACCAAAACAACCCTGAAAAAGAGGACATGGAGCAGAACTAGGAAGGGTACCAAAGGCCAAGGGCACAGAAGGACCTGGAAGTGAAGGAAGAAGAAGATTAGGGGCAGAAGGACAGCTATGTGAGTCTAAGCCACATGTAGTTGGATATCCCTTTAGTAAATGTTTCTTATTCATTTTTCTTATCCTGCCAACCCCCACCTTGTAAACCCACTTAAAGGAACTGGTAAGTATTTGCAGAAATATAGGAGCACACAGAGTGAATAAGAAGCCAGAACTGTTTCACACTGACCCCTGAGTGTAGAAGATGAGTTGTGATACTGGCACAGTAGTCTAAGGGTGGATCTGAGGGCATAGGGACTGAAACGTGGCAGAGCAGTTTTAAACTGAATGACTGAAAATTAGTGGGGTCTGTGAAGGATATCAGAAAAGGGTTTGAGAAACTCAGATGGGTGAAGTCAGGAAACAAATATCAATGGCTAACAAAGGGATCAAAGGGGTACGGCAATCAGCAAAGGGAAGCTCAAGATCATAAGAAGGCTCTTATGAGCAGTAGAGGGGGTGATGGAGGCTCCAGATAGATCATCTCAGATGGCCCAAAGAGAGATTATGTGTGACACCCAGATCTTTGTGCTGACATTACATGTGTCTCTATGTGAGGTGGTCAAGTTGAAAGGGGCAGCTCTATTTAAAAGTCACACAAGGCAACAAGACAACTTGCTGCACTGTGTTGCTTGACAGGGAGAGAGAAAACATGTACCATATCTACTAAGATATGATGTATTTCTGCTCTCTCCCTGCACTGGTGCACTGTCTGCTCCCTAGCACCAACACAGTCACCCTTGCACCATGGTGCAAGGGGGTCTGCATTACGAGTAGGATTATCTTTCTACATAAATACAGAATTCAGCACACATAGAAAGAGGAAGTAACAAGGAGCAATCGAGATATATTTTTCTCCCTGTTACGCCTCACTTGGGAAGACTTATCATTTTCACGCGATCCCAGGTGTACTCACTTTAGTAAATCTGGGATTGCATCAAAGTCCATCAGTGGATGAATGGGAATGCCCTTGCTCCACTCATGGAATGCCTCCTCAGTGCAAGGTTACACAAGGCAGCAATTTGCACTACCTTGCGTTACTTTGGATTACTAAGCTACACAGAGCCACGCAAGGTGACTTTTGGTGGCTTAGTAAATCCCAAATAAAGGCTTGTGTTGCCTTGCTTGACCCGGGGGCAACACAGGCCCTTAGTACATCTTCCCCTGAGAGAATAGTAGTAATACTCCCTGTCTGATCAAAGTATTAGTTCATGGAAGAGTGGGATGCATTTTGCATGACATGACAGAGAATAGATACAGCTTCCCTACACAGTGAAAGTGCATTGATTTAATCCCTGTGGATATAGGGTAGAGACCCAGAACTGAACTGAGGGAGAATGGAGAAAAGGCTACCCAAACAAAATCCGAGAGATCCTTTTTAGCAAAGGGCTGCTGATTAGTTCTTTGTGAGTGATGATATAGGGTGGATGGTAATAGTAAGGGGTAGGTCATAGGATTCCCTTGTTAAAGTGTCAACGGTTTTAAGCAGAGCTGCCCTTTTGTCTGTGTCTAATGACTACTCAAAAAGGCTGATAACAGACAGCTGATGTAATCTCATGCTTTATTGTATCCTTGTTTTTGATACTTCTACTTGGAGCAAGCACAAATGCTGCTGCTGTCAGAGCCATCACCTAGCACAAAGGCTGTGTCTGAGAGACAGCCAGAAAATGATATCTGAAAGAGAAACACCCCAAATCTGTTCTGAAACATCCATAGTGGTTGTATATCCACTTTCTGGAAAATGAGTATTAAAGTGGAACTGTGAAATGATTGAACAGTAGGTCACAAGAATGGAGGTAAAACAATGTCTCTGTTTATTCAGTGTCTTATTTCTTGCAATATTTGAATTAAAGCCAATGAATAAAAATCACTGTGGAAGAGTGACGCAAGTCTGGTGATCGAGAACATGGTGGCCGCAGCTCTAGTAGGTTGCTAGTGCACTATCGGGTCCGCCCGCTAGCGCTAGCTAATACTACCGTAACCAGCCGGTTACGCTGATTACACCCCACACCTCCTCTAGGTACCTGGTGTAGGGGTATGTGCTTTTCCCACTCACCGGCGCACGCAGAGGCTCCAGAATCAGCCTGAGTTGCACTCTTCCATTGGGACTCTGCAGCCCTGGAAATCAGGAGGAGCTGCAGGGCAGCTGCGCTCGGTCTCCTCCTGGGCCAGGGAGGCAGTGGAGAACAAGCACGGCTCGTGTGGAAGCAGGAGTGCTTCCTGCTGTTCCCAGCTCAGCAGACCTCATTGCTCAACCAAGGAGAAGAGCCTTTGACAACACCTTTTGGCTCAGGTAAAGGTAGGGGAGCTAAGAGAGGGAAAATGAGGGACCAGAAAACTCTGCCACATAGGGAGAGAAATAGATTACTTAATACTGGTATTTCCCCCTCTGAAATTAACAGTAGTTCCCCTCCCTTGTCGACCCCTGCTGTTAATCTGGAGATTGTTGAGCCACTCAGAATTTTGGAATGTAGACCTAAGGAGCGCCTGGTAAAGTCTTTAAAGTTCATGGAAAGTAGGGGTGAGGGCAAAAAAGCAACCCAGAGAGGTGAGAACCCAAAATAAAGATTACTCCCTCTTTGAGGTCCTACATTAGGGTATTACCTTCAGAGGACAACGTCAAAAAGCCAACCAAGGAGGCGACAGAGCAGTAGGCTAGTCAGTTACCATCGGTCCTGCCTTTAGAGAAAGGTGTAAGAAATTAAACGGGGCACCTTACTCAGGGGGTATCACAGCCTGCCTTAAACTCTATTCAGGTTAGTGCAGAGGCAAAAGCAAGAGGGAAGGAGACAATGTATTTGCAAGCCCCACTCAAGAAATGGCGTTCCTCCCTGTAGGGGATATAACTTTGAGCGGTAGGGTTCTTAATCCAGATACTCCCACATGTTTGCTGGAAAGCATGGTTGCGTCTTTGACGGGGGATATCAGGAAGGGTTTTGCAGTCTCAGAAGCCCACCAGGGGAGATAAGGAAACTGTTGCGAAGCACTGGAGAAGAAAATAGATCTCTCCATTAGAACGCAGACCCTGGAAGATTTTTTGGGCCTTTTAAAAGAAGATTTGGGGAAGGCCAAAGCTGATATTCAGACTCTAAGGAGGGAGGATCAGGGAATTTGGGAGAAGTTGGAGCACTTGGAAAACAGCTCCAGGAAAAATAGCTTACAGATTCTGAAAGTACCAGAAGGAAAGGAAGAGAAGGACTTAAAATCTTTTGTGGTTCCTCTAATAATAAAAGGTCTCCAGATTGAGGAAAGTGAGGAGGAAATGCTTAGAGTTTCTGAGAAAGGAATCAGTATGCACCCTTTGAATATCTCTAATAAGACTAAACCATGTAAAATCCTCTTAAATTTTCAGACATATGGTTTAAAGGAAATAATGTTGGCAAAAGCCTTGAGGATGAAGTCAATAAAAGTGAGGGATTGCACCTTTGAGATTAGTTCGGATCTCACAAGGGTTACTCTGGACAGGCAGTGGGCGATGGGTAGGTGCCTAGATGAGTTTAAAAGGTTGGGGGCTACTGCCCAGCTCAAATTACCTGCGACCTTGAAGGTTATGCATAACAATAAAATGCGTAGTCTAAGGAGCCTAAAGGAGGTATACGACCTTCTGGAAACTTTGAAACAAGCTAGTGGCTGCTAGTATCCCCATAGAGTTAAATACAGGGAAAATTCCTTTTTCTGTTTTACCTCCTGCTATATTTAGGGCTTTGAGGATCGGGAAAATTGATCAGATGGAATAGAAGCGAAAATAAGTATAACATTTTTCTTTTTTAAACACAAACATTTTTTTCTCTCACAAATTGGGTGGAAACTTTTTTTCTTCCTTCCTTCTTGGGTATCAGGGTAGCAAACATTCTGCAGCGTACAGGAAAGGGACTAACATCAAGTCCAGAGGAAAGAGTGAATGGGTTCTCTGGGGAGGGTAAGGGTAAGGGTAAGGAAGGGGGGCATGGGGTGGTAAGCATATGGGAGAAAGAAAATATCCTCATTCATCTGTATAAGGCAGCCCATAGATGTAATGGATGATATGTCTCAGTTAAAAAGCTTAGAGACAGGACAAGGGAGATGGGTATCCAGGTGTTAACATGGAATGTTAATGGTTTGCTCGTAAAAGCGAGAAGGGATAGGATCTTGCAATACCTCAGGGATTCTCCAGCCCAGATATTAATATTGCAAGAAACACACTTGGTAAAGAGTGAAATTATGGAGATTTTTAAGAGGCAATCATGGGTCCAACAGGCAGTTTTTACAGAGCAGAGTGCTAACATAAGAGGAGTCTCAATAATAATCAGAAAGCAGGCGAAGGTGCATATCCTAGAAACATCAATAGATAAGAGCGGTTGGTGGATCATTGCAAAAACAAATGTACAAGGGCAGCTGTTAAGATTGATAGGGCATTATGGCCCGAATGTGGACAACATTGAGTCAGTAAAAGCAGTGTTTACAACAATGCTGGGCTTTCCTGATCCAATAATTATGGCCGGAGATTATAATGTAATAATCAACTTAAAATTAGATAAATCTAAAAGCATTAGAGCAATCGCCACTCCTAAATCACTTATGTAAGAATGATGATGAAACAAACTGCTCTCTACAAATTGTGGAGAGAGAGATCAAGTGATTGACTTGGCTTCTCTTTTCATAATGAAAAATATGGTCATAAATCCAGAATAGACTACTTCTAAGTTAGATTAGGCCTGAGGGCTCATGTTAAAGACATCTTTTATTTAACTGACCGTCTCTCGGATCATTCAGCTGTTATATTAAACATGGACTTGAAAGGTAGGCCTATGAGAAAGAAGTGGGCACTCAATCGCACTATACTATGTGAGATTGATGCAATGAATCATTTGAAAAAGGATGTAGCTGAGTTTCTAGAATATAATTTAGGCTCTGCCTCTTTCATGGTCATTTGGGACACTCTTAAACATACATGAAGGGTGAACGTACAAATATTGTTTGTTTTACGAACAGGACCTATACAGAACAGGTCTGTCAAATTGAATCAGAACTGAAGGCCTCAGAAGCTGAGTCATAATGAAGTACTGTGGGGGATGGTAGGCACCAGGAGGGTGATAAGTTAACATCACTGAAGTCACAATTAGAAACTATCTTACAAACCCGCATTATTAAGCGCTGGGAAGTCAGCAAGTTAGCCCATTGTGAATATGGGGAAGGCACTGGTACATTACTAGCTTGGAAGACGAAGACAGATAAAAATAGGAACTTTATAAAGGAAATTGAGGGGATGCAGAATGGGGTGGCATTAATAAATGAATTGGATATTCAAGATGCCTTCAACAAATACTTCCATAAACTCTATACACAAGATCAGATAGTGTTGGAGGACGAGGTTAACCAGTGGTTGGGTCCAGACAAGATTCATCCATTAGATTTGGAGGGACAAGTAAAGTTGAACCAGGAAATCACTCAGGATGAGGTAGAGAGAGCTATGTGTTACCAACAGAAATATATAGAATTCTGAGGGAGAATTTTATTCTCTACATAACTTCGATGTTTAATGGTATTCTTGGGGATGCCCTATAGACACCTAATTCTTGGGGTGAAGCAATAATAACACTGATACAAAAAATTGGAAAAAATCTGGCTCGGTGTGAATCGTACAGGCTATATCTCTGCTCAACGCAGATTATAAAATCTTTGCAAAGATTTTAGCAGAGAGGCTAAGTAAAGTTATTGGGGGGTAGTACACTGTGACCAAAAGAGCTTTATGAAGGGTAGGCATCTTTATGAGTTAAAATACAGTCTAATAGGTGTGATTGATTTGGCCTCGACCTACTCTATACCACTGGCAGTTGTGACTTTAGATACTGCAAAGGCGTTCAATAGAGTTAATTAGTGATATTTTTGGATCATATTGAAAAAGTATAACCTGGGTGATAATTTCTATAATGCTGTGCAGTTAATGTATCAGAACCCAACACCTAAGATATTTGAAAATGGTAATCTGACGGAATCCTTTCAAATATCCAGGGGTACTAGGCAGGGTTGTCCCCTGTCTCCGCTCCTGTTTAATCTTGAATAGAGCCTTTAGCTAAAAAAAACAGGGACACAGTGGATATCCCTAGCTCTTTTTATGAGGACTTGGAGAAAAAGACAGAGCTTTATGCAGATGATTTATTGATTTATATATCTAATCTTCCAACTACTATCCCGGCCATTCTCCAAATCACCTCTGAGTTCGGAAGGGTGTCAGGCTATGAGTTAACACAGGGAAAACTGAAGTGATGGTATGGAAATGCGAAGATAAGAGCCCATTAATCAAAAAGGAAATGAGTTACTTGGGTGTAAAAATCATACAAAAGGTTGATAGAATAACAGGAGTGAATCTGAATATCGTTGAATGAGTGTGTTCAAATAACGAAGAGCTGGGCACATTTACCGTTAACAATCTTTGGAAGGGTGAATCTAATAAAGATGATAATTTTACCCAAAAGAACCTGTTTATTCAGCACAATCCCTCTGCACTTTGATAAATTGCGGTTGGATAAAATTCAGCAGGCCATTAACTTGTTTATCTGGGTTTCTAATGGGGGTGAGAATCTCTTGGAAGAAGTTACGGCAAAAAAAAAGAGAGAAGGGGGTTTAGCCCTGCCAGACATCCAATACTACGAGTGGGCCTTTCAGTTCTCACACTCTAGAATGTTGTTTAATCTCCCGGAAAACACTGTTTTTGTTTTCTAAGGTGATGTTAAAGGGAGTCAAATTAGGCACTGCTCATTTCTTGTTTAAGTTTGGTACTTTTAAAAGCTCAAGCTGAAAGTACTACAGGTCGTTGAGAAATATGGTTTAGAATCAGGTGATTTATAGGTTTAAGCTATTATTCCTAACTGGCACTGGTATGAGATTCCCCTTGGACCCTGGACTGTCTTAAGGACAAGTTATCTATCCCCATGAGAGAAGCTGGGGTCTGTTGCTGGGAAGAGCTTACACAAAATGGCGAATTCCCACCTTGGGCTGAATTGAACCAGTGAAAGGGAGGGAAACTGTCAAGATTTAAATACATTCAGTTGAAAAGTTGGGATTCTAGATGCAGTTTGTCATTGGGCAATGGACATACCTTGGAGGACTAATTGCTGGGAAAACCTCCTGGGAATAAGGAGGTTTCCATGTGGTACTGGGCTCTCCAGGATGCCATTGATGGAGTGTTTACCTTCGCTGAGGATCTGTGGGGTGAGTACTTGCAGAGGGATCAACTACAGTATACATGGCAAGCATCTATGCACACTTTATTCTTGACAGTTAAACCTGCTTGGTTAAGAAGAAACCATCTTTTTTCACTCCAAAGAGGCTACATAACCCCGGAGAAGTTGTATGAAATGGCGAGAGACGACATCAAAAGCAAGAAGTGTGGTTTAGAACGTGCCTCTGATAGCCATATGTTTTACCAATGCCAAGCCTTAACAAACTTTTGGGAGGAAGTGGGTAAGATAATCTCAACCATATTGGGGGCCCATATTAGGAAAAACCTCCTTTTGTTTATATTTGGAGTGGAAGAGGCCATGAGGGGCCCGGCAAGAAATTTCCTATTTTATGCTATCTTACTTGCTAGAAGGGAAATCTGCCGTAAGTGGATGGGGGGTACTCCTCCATCGCACCTTGAGTGGCTTGACTCCCTGTTCTATATATCTAAAATGGAATTTATTAAGGAATCATGCAAGCAATAACAAGGAGAAGCTTTGGAGTTTTTTATGGAGGTGGTTGTGGCAATCGAGCCTCCTATGATTACAACTAAAAATCACTTAGAGCTGCTTGGGGTATCCTCCTTTTCTGTCTCCGTTATATTCTAATTCCTGTTATCTGGAGACAGTTGAGAGGGACTTACCTCTTGGGGACAGTGGCTATCCTATCATTCACCTGACGATATGAGGGTTGTTTTTTCCCCTCACCATACCATTCCAGTTTGGACCCAGCCATATGCAAATCAGTCTTGACCCTGAGCCCAATGGCAACAGTCCAGCTCGAACTGCTGGCCAGGTCCTCCCTGGACTGGAAACAAGCATCTTAGGACCGGTTTCGGACTTTCAGCCCTCATCAGCCAGAATAGCTTGACTCTATTGGTATGGACAACACAGGACCCACGTCTGGGCATACCCGTCCCACTCGGGGTGACAAATCCAAAAAGAACAATTGATGGACAGAATGCAGAACAATGTCATACATTTAACCCAGTAAGGAGATCTGGGCATAAATCCATTGCTTCTTTTGGTCCCCATGCCATTCCAGTTTGGACCCAGCCATATGCAAATCAGTCTTGGACCTGCACCCAATGGGAACATTCCAGCACGAGCTGCCAGGCCAGGTTCTCCATGGACTAGAAACAAGCATCCTAGGACCGGTTTCGGGCTTTCAGACCTCATCAGCCAGGATGGCTTGACTCCAGTATCTTTTGCTGAGGAAGGTCTTGTCATGACTCAGCTCCTACCAAAACGCGCATCTGCATAGATAAGCGTGACAGGAATAATTGCATATATTTAAAGTGGTGCAGCATATGGAAACCCTCTCATCAATGTTCAAATGAACTAAAATATAATTGTAATTATGTTAAGAAACAATTGAAATGCTGAAGGTTCTGTTGGATGAATTTGCAAATGGTATCCTTTCTGTATAGATCCAATGTTTTGAGATGAAACATCTTGCTATTATTCCTATTTTTTTTTCACATACATATGTTGGTTTGCTTTTTGGTTTCTGGTCTGTCAGTTGCATGAGTACAGTTATTGAATGACTGAGAGTTGTGGATGAGGTGTGAGTGATAGTTATGACTGGCAAGGGGTGATAGAGAAAGAGAAAAAACGAAGAAATGAAGAAAAACAGAGAATAAAAGCACAAATGAAATATATGTGTATTCTGTATATATATATATATATATATATATTGTGTCACTGACTATTTATAATATATCTTTCATATGACACCTAAAGGAATATTTAATACATTGAAAAAAAAGGTATACAGTGATTTGAGATGTACTTTTTGCACTCTTGATCCATGCCAATTTTTCAAATCTCTAGTTTATAGGCGAGATACTTCTGCTTTACAGAATTTGTGGCAGGTGGCAGTCTTGCCCCCTTTCAAGGTGGTTATTTGGTTTCATGATTGTCCCTGGCTTCCTGCCCATATCCAGATCGGGAACCCTCTTCTTTATTAGTAGATATCTCAAAAACTTAACCTATTCATTGCCAGGCCAGAACTTTTTTAAAACACTGTTTTCTCGTTAGCTACTGAATAGATTTACATCAAACCAAAAAAGGCACTTCATTGAGAAAAGGTCTACTTAGGTGTCAAGTTTGGGCTAATTCTGTTCTGATTTGTTTTGGTATCAAGGATGAAAAAATCCTATGATTGGTAAAATGGTAAATATTTATTTTTGGACCCCCATATTTTATTGCCCTGTTAATGCATCTGCACTTAACTTACCACGAGAATCCAGAGTTAGATGTACTATTTTGTTGGACCATTTAATGCAGATTCATCAAACGATTCCACAGTTATATAAAAACAAAAATTGCCTTTTCAGAGGACCTTAGCCATAACAACATAAATCTACATTTATTTACAAAAAAAACACAGGTAGAAGAATTATTAGTGTTCTGCCTCAAACGCATAAAACCACTGAAATTCACCAGCTATGTTTATTAATAAACACAACACACACAAAAACGTGCACGACCAAACATGTTATTTTCCTTAATGTTTTTCTGTGCCATTTGCAAATTGGTGTTTTTATAAAATACATTTCTGTATAAGGTTTTGTGTAGTTTTCAAGTGCATATACAAAAGCAAAATGACATGAGATCTCAGAGAGCAAACATAATTATATAAATGTCATATCTTAAAATAATTTATAATGCATAGATCTCCTAACCCTATTATCTTAAATGTATTCAAGAAATATGATTTAGCATGTGTTGTAGCATCTCTCAAATTACAGCGCATGTGCAAAGCTAAATATCCTTTAATTTGGATCCATCGTGATCCTGGTAGCTTTTCCAACTTTCCCAAATATTTTAGTGTTTGTGGGGACAGCCCCAGGCCTTTTAAATGGCTAGTTCAAGTGCAACTGTCCACACCTCATCTCCACTGAGCAAAACTGGGGGAGTTGCCCTCATTCAGTTTTGGGCTACATCCTGTTTCCTCAGTGTTAACCCCAGTCTCAGAGGGATCTTATGGCTCTTGTGAAGCCCTCTGTCTCAAGTATATTTATTAACGCTAATCCAAATTGTGTGCACAAAGCCTCCCATCTCTGCCCAGCATCTGCGACTCACTGGTCATGGGTCCCCCAGGAGCGCCAAAACTTTTCAGGCGTTAGGCATATTCTATGTAGATATTTGAACTGTATGTGTTGAAATCTATTAGCAATAGCGGCTCCTCATGCAGCCAGTAGAGCGAATGTCCTTTCCTCATCTTCAAGGCAGCCAATGTCTTTCTCCTAGACCTCCCTAAGCTGTGGGAATGTGGTTGGGGAATTACTTTCTAGGGTTTTGTATATGCGGAATATCTAGAAGGGAGTTAGGGCATGGCCAGGGATGTTAATGTTAGGTAGGTCATGTAGACCCTCTAAATATAGAGTTAGGTAGGACATGTCTAAATTGGAAATATCTGTACAATTAAGTGTGGAGCAATCCAAATTCCTCGCTCATGTCTGTGATACTATAACAACATCGAAGCATAGCAAGAGCTAGTAGGGCATGCTTCTTAGAGAGCAAAGTCGGATCGGTAGCATTAGAGTGGCCAATTACACATCACAACATGCAAATTTGTAAAGGGGCCTAACATCACAGTTAAGGTTGAAGACCAAACATTTGTGGTCCGGCCATTACTAATATTAAAAGGACACTTTATGCATGACAAGCATTTTAAAAATTCAGGTAAATAGCAGGGAAGGGTTGGCGTGAATTATGTAATGGAATTTGTAATGTTTAATATATTTAACCAGCGTCCTGTATATATTAGTGCAACAGCTACAGTGCACCACTGTTTTGGTAGAGACACTGATATAAACATATTTATAATGTGCCAGTACTATAGGAAGTTGGAATCAACCTTTGCCCAGACAGGATTCTTTAGGACTGTTTCAGTTTCTTAAATTGAGATGCTAACCCTGATGATTTAGGGCAGTAAGGGTCTGAGGAACGAAGGCAGGATACAACTAGTTTGTGTTTTTTGCACACCAATTGACATTCAACCCCACCTACATCTAGTCAAGTGTCTGATGTTCAAATGAGGTGCCTTGCACAAGGCCAATTCACAAGGATTTTCAAAAAAACCTAACTATAATATTTATGAGACAACAACTTCTTGTGAAAGTGTGCTAATGCAGTGAATGATGCCTGCCAGGGACATTGGACCATATTTCCTGCATTCACTTTCACCTAATATCAGAATTTTAAACCAGCCTTAAAGGGACAGAGGGGTGCATTAAAAACACAATTGGCATTCAGGGAATGACACACGGGGACCATGCAGTAGTACCTGGACCACAGTCTGATGCCAAATGCACACATTCACAGGTGGAAAGTTGTCCCATGGAGACAGCTTTCACTTTGTAAATGGGATACTATCCCCTAGAGGAAGCTAGTATTAATTACATTAATGGTTTGTTACACTAAAGTCGTTTGTAAACCATTGCAATTCAGTAGGCGGAGGGGGCCCAACTTTAACGCCCCTCCTCCTTCACAATCACAAACATTTCCAAATTCCCTAAGGCCACTTTACCGGTCAATTTCAGACTGGTTTGAAAGTCTTCCTAATTTAAATATGCCTTGTGTACATTGTGACTTGCCCTTTAGCAGCCCCAAAGGTTATCATTTTGTGAATTGGAGACTTTGCAACAGTAAGAGGTCTTAGAATGTATCAATCTGAGCTGTGATAGCAGCGACCGAGCAGGGGCCAGCATCTGGAAGGTGAACTGATTGCTCAATGTCATATTTTCCCAAAACACAGATAATAACAAAAACTTGCATGCCTGATTAAGTTGTATTTAATCATAGTGAAGTAACAGGCAAAGCCTAGTATGCAAACGCCAGTGGCTGTTAATGCAGAGAAATAGTTTATATGGGCATTTCCATTTGCCAGTGCGCCTTTGCTTAACAATGTTGAATGACTGAAAGTTAAATTGCACTAAGGTCGGGGATTTTGTGCGAGGATTTGTGAGATAAGCCTGCCAGGAGTGGATGAAGGGAGTTTAAACTGTGTGCTGAAGATGCTCTCAGGCCTGTCGCGGAATGAATCCTCCATGATGAGGCACAAAAGAACAAAGGTGACGCTGATGATAAAAGAAACGGATATAATGCGGCAAAGCTCAAACTCGGCCACATTCTAGGTGACACGACGATGCTATCTACAGGGCCTTAAGCAGCTTAAAAACTCCGGAGACTTCAAAAGGGGTTCAAGGAATAAATTCTGTTTAATAGGATGATGAGGTGGAAGTAGCAAAGTACTTAATACTTAGCGTTAGCACTGCAGATAACTGAGGAACCACAATGAACTGTTGTGCTGAAACTCTCATTATGACTGAGTGGCTGTAGGGCCGTGAAACTGTCCTATGTGACAATGACACACCCAGTGGTGCTCATACCTGGGCCCTTATTTATGAGGCCTTGCGTCAGTTTTACGCTGCCGGTGCGTCACTTTTTGTGACGCACCAGAGGCGTAAAATATGCGCCTTGTTGCGCCATATTTAAAAAGTGACGCATCTAGGTAGATGCGTCACTTTTTAAACCCCTGCGCCACATTATACCTGCGTCAGGTATAATGTATGCAGAGGGGGCGTTCCCCCGCAAGAAGCCTCGTAATAGTGACGCAGTGAAATCTATGAGATTTCACGGCGTCACTTTTAGGATGCTGTTGCGTCAAAATCTTGCGCCTGCCTCACAGCAGGCGTAAGACTGACGCAAGCCCTTTCACATGGGGCTTTCCCCATGTGAAAGGACGCATTGCTGGAGTTGCGTCACTTTTGTGACACACTCCAGCAATGCGTCACTTTTGCGCTTACAGATGCGTCAGAAATACTGACGTATCTGTAAGTCCTTGCGACATGATGCGTCATACATTAAATATGACGCATCATTGGTGTCGCAAGGAGTGCGCAGTGAAAAGTGACGCATCGCTGTTTTCACGCAGCGATGCGTCACTTTTCATAAATGAGGCCCCTGCTGTATTAACAATACCGGGATGCAATCAAGTATTTATGACGAGATCCCCATACACCTGTTTAGAATGGGGCATTCACATAAGGAAATAGCTGTGCAACATGTGAGCTCGGAATTTAGGGCCTCTTTCCGGGGCAAAAACCACCTGGAGGAATTGTCCCGGGGAATCAATAAGTTATTACCACATACTATGGGACTTGTAATACTGCTTTCTGCAAAAAAATGTATTAAGTTCACATCCCTGATGCAGGCGAAACCTTTAACATTGCGGTATAAGTTTAATATATTTATAACACTACACAGCCTATGAAACACAAAAGTGCCAGTAATTTTCCCGAGGATCTAAATGTATCATATCGTCTTTTTTGGGGAGAAGGAGGAGGGGTGGAGGGCGATATAGCATCACTGACTTAAAAAAGTCACATTGACTCTCTGCTCACACAGTGTAGAATCACCTATTTTGCTATTTAAATATTTGTACTTAGGAATTCATCAGTTCAAGTTGTGAAAATGGACTGTTTACTTCTCTAAAAGCTTCCAAGAACCATTACTTTGAGGCTGGATTGAAGAGAACTCAGAGAGTGCACGTAATCACTTACAAAAGGGTATTTCTTGGTCGTTTAAGGGGGGAAACTCGATTCCCAACACCAATAACTAGCATTTTCCAGTGGCCTGAATCATGCCTTGAGCACTCCCAAGATTGCCTTACAGCATAAGTACGCCAAGAAAATGATTTCTTGATGAGTGCTGTCACTTTCCTGTGCTTAAGGCCTTTTAGGAGCTCATTTCCTAAATATAGACTTTGATGTAATTTTTCTGACTAAAATACCTTTCGCGGATACCTTGTTGATATCTTCCTCACGCACATGATTATGAATTTTTACCTTCTCGTGTTTCTTATTTTACTGGTGAATGAGAAATAGTGATTAATAGTCTATAAAGCTCTCATACCTTTATATTTTGTTGCGTGATATACATTCCCTCCATGAATTTGATTGACGAAATATCACATGGTTACATGATTTTGAAAGGACAAATAGAATGTAAAAGCCCAATCACTATATATCTTTGAGAAACGACTTAAATGGCCTCCCATCACATTTCATAAGCATAGGCACCAAAGGTGACTTGTTATGTTATGTTATGTTGAAACAACTTCTAAAAGCATTTTAGGCTGGGCCTGAAGTTAACCAGACCTTTCTGCATATTTCTCTAGCACTAATTGGCCAAAGGGAAGAGTTTTCAGAGCTTTCTAAAATGTGATATATTGGTTACGTTTTTTAAGCTCATGTGAGTGTGTCCCAAAGCATTACTGCCAAATAGCTAAAAGGACACAAACTACACCAGGTCTTCCAGGGTTGAAATGAACAAAAATAAACATTATTTGCTATACTATTTGGAATTTCTCCTGTGAATGGGGGGGGGGGGGGGGGGGGGGGTTCTTCTAGAATGCCAGATGCACCGTGCATAGGGGTTTTAAAACGACTCTTTTTTTCAACTGGTAACCAGTGTGGTTTCTTCCTGCATTCTGTTTCACCATATTAAATATTTATTATTGAACATATATACTACCCTTTCATTTTACTTGTTGCCCTGTCACAATAAGATTTGAATACCACATAACATGTTTAGTTATCAGGACCCCCATTTCAAGTTTGTTCCTCTGGTTCAGTTTTTCAATTGCGTTGTCTAAAAAATGCCTACTTGATGTGATTAAAGGCAACAAATGACCGTTTTTTTCTGACAATCCACATTCTTCTTAGCATTTTATATAGAATGGTGTTAGAAAAAGTTGTACGAATTGCTTGGGGCAAGTAGCCAAAGGTTTGCCAAGGGGATCTTATAAATTCAACCTAAAGAACTTTTTAAAATTTCATAGTCGCCGTCTTGGGTAGCATGGTTGAATTACAAGACTATCGAGAGGAGATACAAAAACTTAAAAAACAAAACAGATAAATCAATAAGGAATGTAATTTCAACACAATGTCATAAAAAGAACATTTTGAAGACAACGGGTGAAATAAAAACAAAGGAAAATCATTTCAGCTCTGTAGGTGAAAGCCAATGTAACGTCGCATACTCAAAACCAATGCCATCTTAAAATACATTTTGATAAAGTCAGGAAAAATAGATTTACCTGATGAAAATATGGTCTATTTAGAGAGAAACACAAAAAGCTTGAGGTCAAACACATGCAGCAAGAGCTTGTGGGGAAAACAGAAGTCTTGCAACCAAAACAAACCTTCTGTGTGCTTAATAAAGGCAGAAGGATCCTTAAAGATAGGTTTAGTTTATCGGGACATTAACTTTAGTGATGTACGCAGACCGAATTTGAGAGCATTTCAGGAGCTTTGACTATCAATAGAGTCTCTTTGGTGGCCATACGTGTTTAGAACTTGATCTTAATTTGCATGTAGTGTGCAAACTGCATCTTTCCAATACATTTGCCCTTCCTCTGCATGCTTTATTCTTGAAGTATCGCATAAACTTTTGTTTATGTCCATGCGATGCAGGTATAATAAATGCTTCACATGAATATATACAACCGTTTTACATTATGAGCGTATCGGCTGACATCTATATCTTGTGGAAAATATGATTTATTAAAATGTATCTAATTAGGCACTGATTACAAGTATAGGGCTAAATTCCAAAATTTGCACAGAGATTGAAACAAATACCAAACCTGCAGTTCCCCTGGTAAATTTTAATAAGTCTAACCAGCTTAAATTTATTGGTGAAAAATAAGGGGAAAACTAATATATTCGCATTTAAGCCCCATTTTTCCAAATGTCAACCCAGACCCAGTAAGTATCATATTCGGAGGTTTCAGTATTTACTGAGTGAGGTAAATACTTTGTCTCATTCCAGCGCACTGATACCCAGGGCCTTTGTGAAGATTTGAAGGCAGCCCATGTTGATCCAGATATCTTTAAAACTGGCAAGATTTTTGCCCCTCACCCTGTCTGATGGACCATTTTGGCATATTTGTTGGCCTGGGCTGACTCCATGGGTCTCTGTGATTCATGGCGTTCATGGCACCCATTGCTATGTTCCTATACACATCAATCCGTGGGTCACAATACAGAATCATGGATTGACTTGCTGTCGCTGCCAGTGACTGATCTTCTTTCACTGAAGTACATCCATGTTCTCCCACGTGGTATATCTCCTCCCACTCCTAGCTGAATGGGTTGCCCAGCCGCAGGCTCAGTGCACAATTTTGAGACTTAGTGCATGGCATCTAAAGGTACCTGAGTGTGCCTCCTTCATAGAGAAGGTGTTGCAAGCCTTTTTTCAAACTAATGAGGGCTCTGTCTTATCAGCAACAATGCTGTGGGCATCAAGCAAACACTCAATGAGAGGATTACTTAAAGGTGAAGTGAGGCAATGAGAATCTCCACAACAAGCACAGGTGACTCACCTAGAAACTCAGATTCATAGTTTGGAGTGCCAAACCCAGTGCTCTGGTGCAGAGGATTCACATTGCCTCCTGGCAAAAGCACGGTCCCAGATGCGGCTCCCTTGGAGAGGCGAAGCAGTGCTGGAGAGCATTGACCCAAAGAGTCTATGAGTCTGGGGACAAGTCTGATAAGGTATTGTATTACCTGGAAAATTATAATATCTTCACTAGAATAGTGCCTGCCATCAGAGACTCAGCTGGCAATCTCCAAGAAGATCTGCCAGTGATCATTCAGGTCTTTGTCGCATTCTATCAAGACCTCTTTGCACAATGTCTAACACCCCCACCGGTGACTGAGAGACCCATTATCTGGGATATTCCAATGTCCCTAGTCCCACACTCTCTGGTCCATGAGTTAGACCAACCTTGAATGGAGAAAGAGGTCGACCAAGCCATATCCGGACTCCAATCGGGAAAAACCTAGGGCTAGACTGCTACCCCATTGACTACTATAAAAGATATTGTACCATCCTGACACCCCACTTGCTGGCCTTCTGTTTACTGGTGTTACAATGGGGATTGTTCCCTCCCGACCTGGATTGTGCCAATATTATTGTTATCCTAAAGGCGAGCCTTCCTTTAGACAGGTGCTCCTCTTACCACCCATTTTCACTTATTAATGCAGCGATTAGGATCTTTGCTAAAGTCTTGCTGACTCGGCTGGCCTGATCCCTGTCACATCTCATTAATCCAGACCAATGTTAATTCACACCAGGCAGAATGATCCATCACATTATTGGTTGAGTGCAGGTGGCTCTCTTCCAGGCACAAGGTCTAGACGGTACTCTTGTCCTCCTCCTGGAAGACTTTTGTAAGGCTTTTGACACAGTCACCTGGGACTTCCTGGATACAGTCTTCCTGTGATCAGGCTTGGGAACCCTATTTCATAAGATAGTCCATCTCCTGTATGACAACCCCATGGCTCAGGTCAGGGTGAATGGTGTTCTATCCACCTCTTTCCCGAACCGTAGACACACAAGTCAGGGCTGTTCCCTCTTCCCACTACTGTTCACCCTAGCTATTGAACTGTTGGTGCACCTAATAAGCTGTGATTCTCGGATACTAAGGCATAGATGGTGGGGTCGACTTGAGCACCAGATAGTGTTGTATACTGTTGACATTCTCCTTTTCCTCAGTGAACCCAGGCCTCTGGTCCCCAATGTCTGGAGATCCTTTATCTCTATGGAAATGCCTACGGTCTTGAAGTTAACAAGCATAAATCTTTGTTGGTGGAGGTGACTGGAGGCGCTGCGGGCGATGTTGGTGCCCAGATATACCTCTTAGAAGGAACTCCTTTAAATAACTGGGGATTTACATATCACGTCTCCCAGACCTGGCCTGGGCACATAATTTCAACAATTGGCCTAAACCCTAAATCCTTAACTGAGACCTGCAACACTGAGGCAACTGCTCCCTCAACCCTATGGCATGCAGCGCACTCTTTAAGATGAAGTGTCTCCCGCCTTATTTGCACATCTTAGCAAATTACCCATATCCAGTACCCCAAGGATGGCTCCACTCCCTGCCTTCCAGATTCATATCCTTTATATGGGCCAGTAAGCGCCACCGGGAGGCGTTTAACTCAGCGCAGAAATCGCCCTTTTAGGGGTGGCTTGGGGTGTCAGACAACTATGGGTACTATCTAGTGGCACCAATGGTGCCCATCAATGATTTGTTTGCAGGAGGATGGGATGAAGCCCCCTATCCCTTGGAACTTCACCTAATGGGCTTTGAGGGACTCCTTGACCTGCTTTAGGGGGGCCGACTACCCCCAGTGACGCCATCTTACACCCTAGTGGTGGTAAATTGTTGAGAGCAGCATTGCACTTTATTCGGTGGAACTGCCTCACTTTATTCGTTGGAACTGCCACTTGACGGAATTGACCCCACCTCTGGCAGGGCACATGGTTTAAGCAGCTCTCGAGCTGTGAGGGCTTTACTCAATGGGATGAATAGGACTTATGTAATTAGGAGATGTCCACAGGGAGGGTAATATGAAGCCCTTCCAGGAATTGAGATATCATTATGCCCTATGCAATCCAGTTTTTCCGCTTTCTTCAGGTATGGCATGCCCTGTGGACCCACCCTCCCACGGATGCCCAGCTTCCTGACTGCAGTCCCCTTTAGGCCAAAATCTTCATGGGATGCCTGGGGAGTGGAGTGATATCTGTGACCTACTACTCCTTGATTATCAATGCCCCTGATGGCTTTGATTCCCTTAGAAGTGAGTGGACCGGGTGGGAGTGCTAGATGATAATGATTAGAGGAAGGCATGCCTGACCCCCAGGGAGCTGGTGATATCCTTGCGCCTGCATATGGTGCAGATCTATAACCTACATGTGGTATCTTTCCCTACATTGTAGGTTACATGCGCACACTGCACACTCCCTGCTGCTGATGTCTACCATGTGGAGTGGGACTACCCAGCATTGTGCTCCGTCTGGAATGGGGTGGGGGGATATCTTGATGGTTCTGGAACACTCAATTGACTTGGAGGAGCTGGGGGGATCAAACAAAGAAGGATTCAATATTTGTCATAACATTTTTTTGTTTCACAGACTGTTTAAAAAACTATGGTTATTTCAAGATTAATAATCAAACATCAAATGCCTTAAAAACAAATTGCACTTATTTAAAGTGTCCAATCTAATCCTACCTTGTCTCTTACTTAGGTACAGGCATACGAATTACAACAGTAGTGCACTTTTATGCAGGACTGTTTCTTACTGAACAGAGATGCTTCTTGAGTCCCAAAACATCTCACAATGACCACCTTCCACCTCACCACCTATCATCATCTCTTACTAAGGCAGCTTGGATCACAGTGCTTAGCTTTCCCATATGAATTTAGGCAATACCCTGCTTTATGGTTTCCAAGACACAAGTTTGGTGTCCTGTGTCCTACACACAGCTGTGTGTCTCATCAAGGGTCTGAAGAAACTTGACAACATCACCGAATGCTAAAGGAACTACACCAGACATAGAAGTTATTTTAAAGTTTGCCTTGCTTTGAGCTTCATTTGCCTTCTGAGATGGTAAGCAAATCTTTAGGCTGTGTGGGATTTTTAAATGAATGGGTCTTTGTGCCATAAAATTAATTGTGTATTTAATTGTGACTACCAGTGTTATTCTCTCAGTTTATGTAGCTATATTTTTCCAGGTGTTTTTAACTTTGAGGGTGGAGGGACTGCTTTCAGCGGTGCAAGTGAATTCTTTCGGAAACCTGTCATATGACAATAACCAAAAGGAGCTGCGAAATAATAACAGCACGTGATGCATTCTATAGTTGATGGGGATAGTAGGCGGTTGATATTTTTTAGTGATTGCAATTGCCAGTAAGTAGCTCTGACTATGCTATGGATGTGTAGATTGAAGGAGAGTGTGGATTCACAATGATAACTTAGTTTTTTCCAGATGTGAGAAGAATGGGGAAAAAACATTCTATCTTTACTTCACTAATGTACCGGGGATTCATCTTGTGTAAGGGCATGATAAATCAGAAATTTTATACATAGACGTTTTTGATTTTGTCAGGCACTAGCGAAGGATGACAGTATCATTGATTATTGATGTTTCAAGAAAGATTTTGTGTAATTCATATGGAAAAGTGTAGAGATGCAGGCTGCCTCAGACAGAGTACTCAGCAGCCTTGGTACTAATATGAAACCACACGGACAATTGAGTGTCCTCAGAGCTCTTACCAAGGTGAGCCCTCCACTCTTTATCAGTTTACTACAGTTTGACAGAATGAATGTAAGCCAGCTCAGAACTTTGACTCGAGATCCCATGTGGGCCTCCAAAATTGATAATAGTCTATGGTGGTGAATTTTGTCAAATTCCACTGTGAGGTCAAGAAGGACAAAAAATTCAGGTATTCCTTCATTCGTTGTGCAATGTTGGTCGCCCAGAGATATAGGGGCTTATTAGGATGGCCGGTCAAACTTTTGTCTGCCCACCACCCTATCAGTAACTGGACTGACCGACAGGCTGTCGGCGGACTTCGCAATAGGCATTAGGATGTGACCGCCACCACAGTTGTCGCATTGCCTACCTTTTGCATTGCGGCTGGTGCTTCTGGCTGCAGCACACGTCACAATGCAAAAATGGGACACCTTACATATCCTTGCACTACGTGTCAGGCACCATGCAGTTTGTGCCACATGGTGCCGGGATATGGAGGGGGCACCATAGGTGCCCCCCAACACCCTCAGCTTAGGGCCAGGGAGGAAGAGAGCCCCACTACGGACCCCCAAAGTCCCTTTCCATCAACCTGGTCATGGCAGGTTGACTGCTACTGGCAGACAGGCGGAAAGGGATTTCATTATACCTAGGGTGGTGCCTGGAAGGCACCGCCACCATTCTGTGGTATGCGAGAGGTCCGATGGGCAGTCAGAATCATTCCGGTTGTCAGGTCCGAGGCGGTCGGTCTTTCCACATCCAAAGGTGGCGGGCAGAAAACTTGTTTGCGATGGCAGTGGGATTGCCACTGATTGGCTGTCGGTGGCAGGTCCACCGTCATTGTAATTGGGCCCTTAGAGAGGTTTTTCAATCCAGAAGCCAGCACGAAGTCTAAATTAACAGTCAGATAATTGGTGTTCCTTTTGTTACAGTGGATAATATTTGATTAGAGACATCTTGCTTTTCTAAGCTATGATAAGTTTTAGACAGGTTGGCACGTTAAAAGTAGGATCTGGAATAAAATAAAGATATTGCTTTCATTTTGAAAAACTATAGGGCATTTGTCTTTACATTTCTATATGCTGTAACTGTGTTTAATACCTATGTCTTTTGCCAGTTTTTTAAGATGCACTCCCTACAGATCCGGGGAGACACATGCTTCCATGGCACATCCTAAGAGTATTTGAATATTTTATAAGTGTTTCTTCAGGAACTGTAGCTTTTAACTAATTTATATAAAAACTGATGTCATAAAATGCTGCATGATCTCAGGTATTTTCACCCTGTCAGTTATAAAATGTGTACCTTCTGCTGATCATTTTTGCTACTTAAGGAGCCATTCACCACCCCTCCTCATAACAGCCACCTCCACCACATATAAAATTAAAGGCAGGTGTTATAACTTAACTGCAGTGGCCTAAAGAAATGAGGCACACCTTCATTTCAAGAAGAGTTTACATGTGAACTTAGACAAGTGCATCACTACCGTAAGTGCTTTAAAATCTATTTTCATCTACCTGTACAAAGGACAGTTGTAATAAAATATAATGTTTTAAATATGATCTGCTGGGGAGTGTGGCCAAGATGGCAGTGGAGTAAGACATGGTTCCTGGCTCTCTGCCACCTTATCCCACTGATACAGCACCTCACGAGAATTTTGGCGGCTTCACCCATCAAATTGGCAAGTTGATGTAACAGTGAGGGTGACCTTAAGATCTGGCAGAGGATTTTGCCTGCTGGCTCTGCCCATGGCTCCTTTGCAACTGCAGTGAAATGCCCAGAAGAGCTAAGAAGGTGGCCACGTGGGTCCTGGTGGTCAGGTTAGGTCCCTTTGACTTAGCTTGACTGGGGGGATTGGGCCTTGCCAGAATCGCCACTCACCCACATCAGTCTGCTGGATTGCTCTCCCTTAAATCTGCTACGGGGAAGCCCATTGCAGTGACCAACAATCGCCAGGACCAGCAGTACAGGACTGACTCAGTGCTTCCCATCCTGGTGGGGACAGGCCCTGCATCATCGCGAAACACTGAGCTCTACGTGGCTGCTGGGGCGTGACAGTTGCTCCAGGTCTTTTCCGGTGACCTCAGGGTAAAAACACCACAGCCCTCTGCCTCTCTGTTTCTGCCCCCTAACCGGGATGATGGGGGCGCGCCACCTGGGCCCTTTTGCCACAAAGGGCATGCGTGGGGTGCTGGCTGGGGAGTGTTCTGGGGGCCCGGTGCTCTGGTGGAGTCCCTCTCATGCTGACAGCTACCCCAAGGGCCTACACAAGTGGCCACAACTGCAGACCTTATCTGATCATGGGCATAGCCCCAATGAGGCCCTTCAGTTAGTACCAGAGGTGACCTACATGCTCTGGGCTGGCCCGCCTGATCCTTTAAAACCATAGAGCTGCCCTTGCAGGGGTTGATATAGAGCCCTACCATGGCTCCCCTCCAGCTCAGGGCGCCTGCTGGTGTGGGTCCGTTCAGCATTGAACTTGCTTTGCTGGGACCCTTACGTTTGTGGGTGTCTGCTGGGCCCCACACTCCTGCTGTGTGGGTATGCTGCCTGCCCCTGCAGCTGGGTCTTCTGAGTGTGGACCTGGTAGAGAGCCATCCGGGCCCTCTAATACGTTGTTGCCACATAACATGCATCCCTACACCCCTCGGGCGGGCTTGTCCCTAGGGCATAAATAAAGGGCTGGGAAGCACTGTTGGGGCTGCAAGGGGTGATCAACCTCAGCGATGATATCCCTGTGTACTCCAACACGCTCGAGGAACACCACTCGCAACTCTGGGCCACTCTGAAAAGGTTGGTGGACTGTGGGCTAACTCTGCATAAAGTCAAATGCTCGTTCTATCAAGAGAGCGTCGATTTCTTTGGATACACATTCACCCGAGAAGGACTCCTGGTGGATCCGATGAAGGCCGAAGCCATCTGGGTGGCCTGCACGCCGCTAAACCCCACCGAGGTGAGGAGCTTCCTCTGCATGGCCACGTACTGTGGACGCTTTATCCCTAATCTTGGAGCCATGTCTGAGCCACTGCGCGTCCTTACGCGTCACGACCACAAATGGTAGTGGACGCTGGTGACCAACAAAGCGTTCCAAGACATCAAAGCGGGACTGCTGGACAAGACCGTGATGGCCTACTTCCACCCAAGACCACGAACGGAACTGGTCGTTGATGCCAGCTCCGTGGGCTTAAGGGCTGTCCTTCTTCAGGAAAACAGCCAGGAAATGTGGAAGTCAGTCGCCTATGCCATCAAAACCTTCACTGACACCGAAACCAGATACACCAAAATCGAGAGGGAGGCGTTGGCTGTCAAGTGGGCGTGCCAGCACTTCCACATGTATCTGTGTGGCCAAGAATTCAATGTCGTGACTGACCACAAGCCACTGCTCACGCTGTTTTTTGGCTCATCCCGGCTAGCACCCCGAGGATCAAACGATGGGCAGTGCAGTTGCAAGGCTACAACTTCAAAGTGGTTTTTCGCCCAGGGGCACACAACCCTGCCAACTTTCTGTCTCGCCACCCAGAGTCCACGACGCCATCTGACCCGTCGGCGGATGCCTGCAGCGCTGAAACATTTGTCAACATGGTGTCGCAAGGGGCATGTCCCAAGGCCATGACACTTGAAGAAATTGGCCGAGCCACTCAAGAAGACCCCACTCTCTCCCGAGTCCGAGGAGCACTGGAGAACAACGGTTGGGCCCACTTCATGGACTGTGCTTACGTCCTCCGGCTGGAGGTCAGCCATGCCCGCCAACAACTGTGGCAAGTTCGGAGCAAACTCAGTGTGGGGGAAGAAGGAGTTGTCCTGAGGGGACAACTGATAGTGGTCCCGGAGAGTCTTCAGAAGAGAATCCTCACGTTGGCCCACGTTGGTCACCAAGGAATGGCAAAGACCAAAGCCAGATTACGGGGCAAGGTCTGGCTCCCGGCAATGGACTCCATGGTCGAGGTGATGGTACGGCAGTGCCATGCCTGCAAGATCAACAGAGGGGACCCAGCACCGGCACCAGTGGTCACAGAAGAACCGAGCAAGGCTCCTTGGACGCATCTCAGCGTGGATTTGGGAGTTTCCCAGATGGACGTCACATGCTGGTCATGGTTGACTCATTCTTGAAATTTACCATCGTTGAAGTGGTGGCATCAACAGCATTCCCACACGTAAAGAGAGTCATGAACATGTGAAGAGAGTCCTGGATGGAGCCTTTGCAATGATGGGACTGCCGGAAGAAATCAAGTCCGACAACGGACACCACTTTCAGAGGCGGGAGTTCCAAGAGTATCTTGAAAATCTAGCGGTGCACCACAGAAAGATCACCCCACTATGGCCCCAAGTGAATGGGGAAGTAGAACGACTGATGAGGATATTCAACCGTGCCTTGCGCATCGCAGTGAAAAATGGGGAAGACCTGGAACTGTCCCTCGACCAATTCCTCGGTGCATACCGACAGACTCCTCATATCACCACTAAGTGTGCCCCGGCGCATCTCCTGTTCAAGCGAGCCCCATGAGACAGTATCCCGTCAGACCCGACGTGGGTACCCGTGGAGTGGGATGATGTGGCCGTCCAGGCAAGGAGGGAGACAGCAAATAGGAAGGCCAGTGAGGCCCGAAGTGCCCAAGAACCTCAGCTCAGAGTGGGAGACCGGGTGGTGATCAAAGACCGACACCGCGGGTGGAAGTTCTGGACACCCTACGAGCGGAAGAGTGGGTCATCGTCAGTGTCCAAGGGACCATAGTCACTGCTCAAAAGGGACAACAGTCCATTACAAAGAATATGTCCAGCTTCAAAAAGACAACTGAGACTGAAGTGGACCCAGAGGCGTCTGGCTACCAGGACTCATTTCCGAACTTCTCTCCCCCTGCCTCGCCCAGCATGAGGAACACCCTCCCTGAGACACCCTGCCAAGTCAGCCAAGGCTGTGCTGATAATACCCGGCCGACAGGCCAGAATACCGCCTCTGGGTCTGCCGGGGGTGCCCCGCACAGTGCATCGGATGAAACATGTACCCGGAGCCAGAAGTAAGGTCTCCGGCCGAACCCGGTGTTGAGTCAGCGACTAAGGGACTTTGTGTATACATCTCCATTACCTGGGAGAACTTGATGGTCCTGAACTAAAAGAAAGGAGGGCTGTAGAGAGCCATCCAGGCCCTCTAATACATTGTTGCCACATAACATGCATCCCTACACCCCTCGGGGTGGGCTCGTCCTGCGGGCATAACTAAAGGGCCGGCGACCACTCGGGTCTTCCAGCGATGAGAGCTAACTAATGTCTGGTGTGTAATTTTCTGCATTGCTGTGGCCTAGAGTGCCTAGGCCCTGCCGCACGAAGGGCCCCGTGGTGTCCTCCGAATTAGAGTCATCTTGCAGCTACCAACATATTGAGGGACAGAGGGGGGACTCACTTTGGACTTCACAGTGCCCCCTAGCTCTTTAACTCCATATATTGAGACTATTGCCTGCTGCTGCAGCAGGGTAATTTTTTGCTTGTGGGCCCGTGGTGCCCTCCGAATGTGCTGTGGGACACCCTACCCACATCATCTACTCAAAGAACCCTGGGGAACCTTCCTCGATATAGGCATGTTTTGCTTCCCCTATCAGAGTCATCTTGCAGCTGCCTACATGTTGAAGGACGGAGGGGGTGCCCCCCTTCACAGCACACAGTGCCACTCAGCTCTCCAACTTTGTCTGCTGAATCTGTTGCAACTGTTTTAGAGCCTCTAAGATCAAGAAGCATCAACGTGGGGCATGTCCTATCCCTGGCTACTACTGCACCCTGTTCAGCTAAGTCACATATCCTGCTGCATCATAGGTTCCACTTTAGCACCTGCTCCACCTAACATCAGCCTGCCCAGAGGCCTCCCACTTACAGTGGCATAGGCTTGATCACCTTGCCTTGCATCTGCCCCCATCTCCCTTCATCTCAAATGGTGTCTTCCAAGGCTAAGCTTAACCAGTCAGTAAGGGAGATGCTTACCCGCTGCACACCAGCCCAGAACAAAGATCCTTCACTGGGCTCTCAGCCTCCCCCCTTGTTGAACAAACAGATGATGACCTAGAGTCAGTAACCCAGGTTTTTCTGGAATTTCTTTTACTCCTTAAAAATGAACTTTCAATCTCTTAACAATGAACTCTCACAAAACATGTAGGAGTTCCGTCAGGATTTACCCTCCCTAGGGGACCTCGTCTCAACATTGGAACACAACGAAAGCTCCAAGAGAGAGGAAATGGAGATGCTGAGACAAGAAATTGTATGCGTGCATGAGCAACAGGATGAGTTATGAGCTCAAACAGAGGACGTTGGAAACAGGTCCGGGTGTAACAACATTCACCTTAGAGGGGTCCCAACTGGGGCAGAATACACTGACATAAGAAAATACACTCAGGACTCTTTCACTTTATCCTTGATTAGACCGACAACACAGATTTGCACCTCAACAGGGTCCACCTGGTCGGCCGGCCCAGGAAGATATTATGAGAGCTGACAGAGCCAAACAATCCATTAGATTCAGAGGGCACACCAAAGGTCTCCTCCAAGATGTCTCCCTCCTCACCCTTCATTGTCTCAGGGACTTTAGACCAGTGACTGAGATTCTTACGCTCCAAAGAGGTATCATATGGATGGAATCCCCCTTTTTGACTGATTTTCTGCTAGGAGGGCGGGCTCCATCAACTGAGATCGCTAAGGGAAGCTCGCAGGGTCCTGGACTTCCCGGCGAGGGCACATCTTCTACCTATGAAGGCTCTTCCTGTGCATCCCTGACACAGGTATCACCATGGCAGACTGTGGCAGAATGTGGCTTGGGTGATCTGGCGCATAAACCATCCTGATACAAGGGACTATATTTATTACTCAGCAGCACTCAACATGTATGTTATGTTATTGGAATTTATTAGAAGCGCACAAATACCAAAAGGTGTCCTGGCGCTGAGCATACATATACGTATGCATCAATTTCTTGCATCCACACCCATCAAACAACTAGTGCACAACTCTTTCATAGCTTCCTGATCACTCTCGGATCATGGACCCTTTACTCTAACTGTACGCATACAGTTAGATGTTGGTGTCCATTGGTGCGGTGGTGATACTCCTGAGGTTGTTCTCATTTAGAGTTCTGGTGTTTGGCTTAGGTTTTCCGAAGGGGTCCTTGGGAATGGGTTCAATTAATTGCAAGTTTGGTAAGGGAGAGGAATGAGCTGGATCATAAGAGAGTAGTGGGGATTGGATATCTCTATAAGACAAGGAGGTTCTACATCATGCGGGTGAGAAGGGTCGTTGGGGGAGGAGCGGAGATCCAACTATGTGTGATGCGAGATGTAGGCCGCCAAGTATAAGGGGGGAAGGGAGCCCAGTACGATCCCTAGCTGGGAGGGAACGGGGATGGTGATTGTTCCTGACGGAGCAGCTTAACCTGGAGATAGCTGACAATTCCTCGGTGACAAGTAATAGGCAGACCACCTCTGCCTTAAGTCGTTGGAGGCAGAGTGTAATCTCCTCAAGTCGGCCTTCCAATGTAGTGTGAAGAAGGGAATGGGAGGGTCTGTTTGGGGGACCTTGCAGCTGGAGGGAATGTTGTGAGAAAGTGCCATCTTTCTTGCATTGGTATCCCCCCCCCACTTTTTGCTGAATTGCTGATGTGCTTTGACTGAGTGTGCCCTGGGCTCCTGCCAATCAGGTATCCAGGGCCTATGTGCCTTCCCTAAAAACTGTATTGAAGCTGAAACCCAATTGGCATCTCTGGCCACATGGCAGCCCCTGGTAAATGGTACCCTGGGTACCCAGGGCATTGTGACCAGAGGAGACACCTAAGGGCTGCAGCATTTATTTTGCCACCCTTATGGTCCCTGCACCCTGACACCCAAACCCTGCCTTCTGAGTGGCCTGGTGCAGAACTAAACAAAGTCTCAACATGGCCCACATCCCTGTGTGCCATGGCCACACACCCACTGCCCTGGCATCCATCAGTCACCTCTCTAGCTGGGTGCCCTATGCCAGTGGTGTGGGCACAGGTGCATGAGCCCTGTGCCCCTACAGTACCCGGGCCATTCCTGGGCACTGTAAGTACAGTGATGCCATTATGAGTATATGGTGCTTAGAGGTTGTCAATACGAACTCCACAGCACCATAATGGCTACACTGTAGACTGACAAGTTTTATATCAAACTTCTCAGCCCATTAAACCCAAACTTATGCCAGTGTTTGATTTAATGTAAAATGCACAACAGAGAAAACTAACTTACAATCCACGTCTGGTCTGAGAGGCTGCCTAGGCTGCCTAGGCTGCCACACAGCAGACATGTTGCTGGACCCCTGGGTGGAGAGCCCCCGTTCTCCTAGGCCTGCTACAATGCACATCTTGAGCGAAGTGCTAGACCTCTTCCACCAGGATGGGCAGTGGGAAGCTTCAAAGGCATACCGGCTTTGTGAGCTTCTCCAGACCACTTGCTGTACTCAGCAAATGGCCCCCACCGGTTCTGACCCCCACTCTGGCGGGAAGACTGGAGGGAAAATCTACTCTAGGAAAGGGGTGTGCCAGCCTGTGCTAACTCCACCCCTCAGGAAGGAGAGGTGAGGTGAAGCACAACTCCGGGCTCTGGCCATCTTGAAGATGGGGAGCCTTGCCCAATTAGAGATAGATTCCTGCCTCCCTCCCACAGGAGAGGAGCAGGATAGGGGGTGTAATCACCCTAGGACAGGGACCTATTGGTCCCTGCCCTTCCCCTACCTTTAATGCACTATTTAGGGGCACCCTGACCCTTCCTTCCTCAGATCCCGATTTGAAAACAAGAAAGAAGATCAAGAAGAAGAAGACATGCCGTGCAGCTGCTAACAAGAGGACAACACCAACTGACTTGGCCCCAGCCCTACAGGTCTGTTGATCCTTGAACCTGCTCCTGCTAAATCCCGGCATCTCCTGCGGACAGCAACCTCAAGAACCCCAGAGGACCTGCCTGCCTTGACCCTCTTAGGTACTGGGACTCCCACAAGCAGTGGCTCTGCTCAACCAGCAACCCACCTGGTGCCAGCCAGGAAACGCGAATCCAGCCCACTCGGCACCGCCGAGCCAGGCCTGTGCCCGAGTGGATAAAGACCCCGAGGACGTCCTCCCGGCAATTCTGACCTGGAATCCAGTGCCCAAGGACCCTCCTCGATGACCCAGAGGATGCCTGCAGACTCAGAACCAGGGACCCCTCCAACCGCGACCAGCAGAGGGTAAGATTTCCCGACGTACAAAGACACCCCTGTACCCTGCGCCCCCAGCCTCCTGTGCCCAACTCAGGGGTGCCTACCTACCCTTCAAGATCCCAACTTACCCCTCAAAGTGCTGGTCGCTCCAGAAAATCCCCCGTCCCAAGCCTGCAGCCTGTGTTCCCTTTTCAAGATCTCCTTTGAATAACATTGAGCGCCCAACGGTTCAAAAGCACCTCGCACCCAGCCGCCCGAGTGCCCCTGGCAGTGCAATCATTTTCCTATTCTACCATTTGCCCTGAGCAAGTGACCAGGAGCCCAGCTCCCACAGCTGTGTGGCCTGCTAGCCAGCAGCCACCAACCAAAGGCTCCCTGCCTCTCATTGGATAATATTGGGCCTAACTACCTCTGCACCCGGCTGCCCCTGTGCCGCTGAGGGTGTACCAATTGTACCTACCTGACTCTGGGAGAACCCTGAGTCTATGCCCAGAACCTTAACTCTGCCAGTTTTTTACTTACCTAAAAGCCGATAACTCACTTTTCTTCCATAGGCTAACATTGACTGGTTTTAACTTGGAAATTCTTCTAAGTGTGGAGTGTTTGAACTTTAAAATATTCACCTAAATTCAGCTGAACAACGAATTCCGATTTACTCACATGGTATCAGGAGGGACCTCAGTGTTACACCTTCTAGCCCAGCACAAACCCTGAAAAGTAATTTTAACCGTACTTACCAGTTACCTGAATTTTCTTCCATAGGAAACCATTGACTGTTTTTCAGTGAAATTTCTTCTAAGTGTCGATTTTTGCAAACTACAAATGTTCTTTAAAAATCGTACCGAGAACCAAAACGTAATTACTTACCTATTTTAGATAGAGGTCCCAGTACTGAACCTAGGAGTCCAGTACTGGATTACAAAAGTAACGTGAACCTACTTTACCTGCAAAGTGAATTTTCTTCCGTAGGAAACTGTTTTTCTGTGAAATTTCTTCAGTGTCGATTTTTGCAAACTACACAAATTCTTTAAAAATCGTACCAACTACCAACACGTAATTACTTACCTGTTTTAGATAGAGGTCCCAGTGCTGAACCTAGGAGTCCAGTACTGGATTACAAAAGTAACGAGAACCGACTTTACCCGCAAATTGAATAGGATAACATTGGTAATTTCAACTGAAAAAGTTTCTAAGTGTAAACTTTTAAAATACAATAATACTGTAACCAAAACGCTTTTACTAAACTGTTTACAGTTCATGTCCCAGGACTGAATCTAGGATCCAGTCCTGTGGTTAGAAAAGTAATCTACAAAGTAACCAATTGCATTTAACCAGAAATTCCCATTGAGCTCAATGTTGCATTGTGTTTGAAATTGTGTTACCTATTGCAACAAACTGTAACTATTGCAATAAAAAAGTCTATTGCCTATTTGAAAAGTATTTAACTAAAGTAACTCATCCTGAGAAAGTATATTTTGATACCTTGTTGGTTCTAAAAATAAAAAAAGATATATCTTTTGATACAAAACAATTGGCCTTGAGTTCAGTTCTTGAGTCTCTGAGACCCTTTACTGAGTGTGTACAACAAATGCTTCACACTGTCCTCTGATACTTCCTTACTGCTCGACCAAGCTACCTCTTTAGAGAGTAAGGTTATATCTAACTTTAGCCTCTGCCAAACCTCTGCGGTCTGGGGACTCTATACAAACTGTACCTTACTTTGGTCCCATATATATAGAGAGACACTTTCCAACAACTGGGTCCCACAGGAAAGGGTTCAGGGGAATGGAGCTGTTTGCATTGAGGGGAGGGTAGGATAGGGGGAGAAGGATCAGATGGAGCGAGGACCCTGGAAGCATGAGGGAGCAAGTCAGGATAGCATATCAGGATGGGGAAAGGACTTCTGGGGAGACAAGGAATTGTTGTGAGTAGTGGAGGCAGTGGAGCTAGAGCTAGCTAACAATGAAGGGGAGGAGGGGGTAGACTAGGGTGCTGACTGTGATGTCTTGAGTCTATCACAACGGGCCATGAGGAGTCATTTTTATTGAGCAATAAGGTATCTGGGAGGGACCCTTTCTAGTCGCTATAGGGTCAGAGGATGGGGGTAGAGAGGAAGGAGCTGGACTTTGCGAAGCCTGGGTGTTCGCTTGGGGGCCAGGGCCAGGCCCATCGATTGGGATGAAATTAAAGTTAGCCACTGTATTCATGATGCTAGGGAAGATGGTATCAAATAACACTAAATTGCGTTCTGAGGCATGGATAAGGATGGTTCCATTTTTGTAGAGGGAGATGGTAGCTTCAGCTCTGTAGGCCAGGGAGGGAGCAACCATCAATCTAAGACCATGTGGAGTTTTCAGAGAGGTGGAGATCTTGAGTAGGGAGTATATGACCTTCCGCCATTGAGCATGGCGTTTAGTGTAAAAAATGAGATCACTTATAGAATCACCCCTTCTGATGGAGAAGAAGGCGTCCGAGATGAGGGTTTCTGGATGGGTTTTGAGAAGTCTGTGTTTGAAGTTGTTTGCGGCATTTTTCGATAGGTTAGGGGGATATAAGATTAGGAAAGCATTTTGGCCAGCAGGCTCCCAGTTGGGAGAGATGCGGTAGGGAGGGACAGGATCCATAGCAACACAGGTTTTGTCTGCGAACCAAGGAGGCTTAGGAAGGGTAGTAAGGGTCGTAAGTAGGTCAGTGAGATATTAGGCGGAGAGTTTTTTGGGGGAGAAGATGGGAAATGAAGTAGAGTCACACTTGCTAGTAACGTGCTAATTAGTTCAGGCCGGCAGGATATGCAATATTTTCCAGTGGACCATATACCTAGATGTAGTAGCCTCATTGAGAGGAAAATGCCTTAGCAGTATACCATCTATATTGGTCACCATGCAGTAGATCCCCACTCTAAGATGGCCATCATAAATTAAGGGTAGGGCAGGCTCATTTCTCATCCAAGGACTGCAGAAAGTGGAGCCTGCTCATTACTCATTGCATGGATTAAAAGGGCAGAGAGGTTGAATGGGGGCACCCCTCCTCAGTATGATGACAAAATGGATACCCAACATCAATTCCAAGAAAAAAGCATGGGTCTTTAGGTTTCGATGTATTACAGCTCGTTTCATGGCCTGAGTGTGGTGGCCATGTTTAGGTCAGGCATGGCAAATGGCTTCTCTATGGGAGTCATTGAAACTGATTGTTCATGGCAAAGTTATTGCTATATCTGCCGCTAAGAATCAAATGTGAAAAAGAGAAACAGCAGGCTCTTGAGTCAAAAGTCTTAGAGCTTGAGGCGGTACATAAGTGTACTGGCACTCCGCTTGTCTGGAGAGAGCGAGAACAAACTTACCTGCTCCTCAAAAACATTGATCTAGATAGGACAGAGTATGCCTTTGTCTGCCAAAGGCACAAGTTTTATCTTAGAAGTAATTGCTGTTGCCAACTGCTGGCACGCAACCTGCGGGCCAAAATTCACTCCTAATCCATCCAGGTGATCCATCCCATGCGGAATGAAGAGGTACGCTCTGATTCACATATTATAGAAGCATTCCAGCATTTCTATGGCAATCTCTTCACAAAGAAAGTATATGCTCCTACTAACCCCTCGATTACCTCACAAGTTGCCCACTGACCCCCTTCCATCCCAGACAGCAGATTCCCTGGACAAGCCTATACATATTGAGGAGGTAATCTTGGCCATTGCCCTCCCGAAGCCTATGAAGTACCCTAGTCTGGATGAATTCCTCCAAAGGTTTTACAAAACTTTCTTCCTAGAGGTAGCCCCGGTCTTTACTGACTCGTGATCTCCTCTACTACTAGCTCCCTTACGGACTCTATGCTAGAAGCCTTGATCTCGGTCATTCCCAAACCTGGCAAGGGCCCAATGTTGTGTGGTCTTATAGAACCATATCCCTTTTAAACATTGATACCACGTTATTCACAAGCATCCCGGCCCACCGCCTCAATCCCCTCAAGCCAGGACTGATTTCTCTAGACCAAGCTGGCTTCATACATGCGCCTCAATGTGGCGACAACACCAGATGCATTTTCCACCTTCTATAAAAAGGCTCAAAAACACAAAAGGAGGCCCTGTGCTTTTCCATCGATGCGGAGAACGCATTCCATTTGAGTCCATTGTCCATACCTCTATAAGACCTTGTAGCTCTTCAGTTTCAGAGAAAGGTTCCTATGCTGGACTAAAAGCAATTACAGTGCCCCTTGCGTGACGGTACATGTCAATGTAATCTCACCTCTGTCTTCTTCTATCCTCAAGGGCACGCGGCAGGGCTGTCCTCTTTCTCCCCTCCTTTTTGCCTTGTATATGGAGCCCCTTGCCAATAAGCACATCTTAATATCACAGGTATCTGATTTGGCGGCGAACAACATCTTGTCAGCCTTTACACTGATAACGTGATCTTGGCCATCACAAACCCATTGGCATTTCTTCTTGCCCTGGTCACAGAACTGCAAACATTTACTGTTGTCCCTGGCTTCAAGGTCAACAAGCAAAAAAATCTAATTCTGAACCTTTTTATTTCGGCCTGACTGAATAGCTCATGCGCACCCAATTTCCATTCGATTGGACCTCTGACTCTATCCCCTATCTTGGGATTGGGCTGGCCTACGATGTCCCCTAAACCACCTCTATTAATTACACCACATTGACTGAGCAAAGCTAGTCAGATATACACAACTTGGAGTGCTTGTGACTCTCCTGGCTGGGCCGAGTAGCGGCTATTAAAATGACCACCCTGCTAAGCATTCTTTATCTGTTTCAAGCCTTGTCACTGACTCTGCCTAATCAAGGACTCTGATCAATGCAGGTTGACATTAACAGATGCATTTCTGGGGGGTGTAATTAGCCTTGCCTCCATAAACATCTTATATATTGCTGACATGGGAGAGTGGCCTTGCAGTGCCTTCCCTGCTTTGGTATTAACAGGCCTCACAGCTACTGTGCTTAGTAGAATGGAGCACGTGGTGCTTCATGGATCAGACAGTAGCGGGCTTTCACATCTGGAAGGAACCCTGGCTAATTCAAAGGCATAGGGTTTGGGAGCTGTACTAATTGCCAATTGCAAGCTCCATCTTTCACGTTTGGGATGCTGTGGTGATTAGAGCTGGGCTAACTTTTTTCCCTTCTCCAATGACTCTGATAGAGCCCCATGTTATTCTGAAAGTTCTAGGGGTGCATTTTAATCCCAAGTAGTCAGTACCCACATATTTAGAGGACTGCATTAATGTGTAATATTTAGAAATGTAGAAATAAATTGAGTATATTGCAATATGTAAGAGTGTGCTTATGTTACTCAAAGACCAATGTAGTGCTTTAACCGGGAATAGGCCTTAGGTAATGTTGGAAATGTTGCTTCATGTTTGAAACGTGCCATATTAGAAGTTGCACGTTTATGGTTGCTTATTAATGAATAAAATAATGTTCAACATGAGAAAGAATAATGTTTTAGAAATGCTATGAAACGTAATGTTTTAGAGTGACTTTGAATGGAATGCTTATGTTGTAGTATTAGAAATGCATTTAAACGTGTAAAGGCCTGAGACATGGAAACGCCAGCAGAGGCCTAACTGCAATTTCTTAGCTTGATTTAACGTGGTAGACCAGAAATGTATTCTCCTTGGGAAAGGTTCCTTTCTCAGTCGAATTTTGAGTTGTAACTTAATGTGCGTGCTAAGTTGTTTTCTCATGCGTCTCTGTTGCAGGTGCGAGTTTGTTTGCTTCGTTAGGTAGAATAATCCTTTGTTTAGGAGTTAGGATGGTAGAAGCAAGTACGGAGGGAGTAAATCGGAATGCGAAGATGTTACATTTGACAGAGTAGGTGCCTGGGACCCAAGGACACAGCAACGGTTTTTGGACGAAGACGGAGCCTTGGTGGAAAAATTCAGGAGGAAGCACCTGTCTGAAGGGGTGTGTTTAGGGCGTGTTCACTGTTTTTGGGATTTTGTATTAGGGACAGCCCCCCGAGGGTGGAGAGCAGATTTTGAGGCAGAAGGAGTAGAATGCAGTCTTAAAGCAGATCTGAAGCGGAGAGGCAGGCGAGGGGGTGTAGGAAGGAGCATCTTAGAACGAGCTCGGTAGCTTAGACTACTAACCTATGGAAAGTGATTGTATTTCTAGGGGATTTATATGATAACACGGGGTTTTCAACGTTTATCAGACTTCAACTTCTGTATAATGTTACCGAGAGCATGTGCTTAAAATATTATCTAATTCTAGACTACTTTCAACGTAACCTTAAACTTATTGAACCGACTGACTCTAATATGTGGGAATGTATTTACTCAGCAAAAGACAGATCACTGATTAGTTTTGTATATAAAAGATTTAATTCTCAAAAGGAAGGTGACTGTGGGAAATTAGCTACACGCTGGAGCCAGAAACTGGGGTCTACTATCACCGCTAACTTAATACTCCTTGCACTTGGCACTATTAGAATATCAGTTCATTCCTCCAGTTTAAGGCTGCAATCATATAGAACTATCTGCTTTCTTTATTACACCCCTGCACGTATTTCAAAATGGGCAGCAATTAACTCAAACAACTTAAGCAGTGACAGGACCAGATGCCCAAAATGTGACCTATACACTACTGATTTAGAGCATATGTTCTATACATGCCTATCATTATTATCATTTTGGGGTGTCTCAGAAACTTAAAAGATCTATTTCATTTACGGTTATAGATATTTTACTGGGGCCACAATTATGTGACCATAGCCTGAGAGAACTTATCAGTATTATAGTGGCTTGTGCTAGGCTAACTATAGCTCGACCATGGATCGCATGAGATCCACCATCGACGGCAGAATGGTGGGCCATAGTTAAGGATACATATAATATGGAACATGCCTTAGCTAAAACTCGGGGTGCAAGGGCACTACATAAATTTGGAAAAACCTGGGGAGGATTTCTTTAGGTATTTGTATAAAAATCAGGCCAGGTTGCTTATAGAAAGCTATACTTGTGTGAAACAGGTTTTTTTATTGTGCTATTGGAATTTAATCTCCCCCTTGCCCTTACAATATGTACTAACCTTTACAATGTGATATATGTGCTTATTAGCCTACTGCTTTTTCTATGTCTTTTGATTATGCTTTGCTTTTTCTTAACCCTGCTGTTAATGTGACCTCATGTCATTAATAAAAAATGTATTAAAAATAAAAATAAAAAAAGGAAAGTGAATGTATTTCTTAGGAAGTCTTCACTGCTGACACCTTTTTCTCTTGCCTGGAGGGATGCTAAGTAAGGATGTCACTTTAGAAGTAGTGTAGGGACAGAATAAAGTTTTCTTTCTTTTGAGTAAATGCAGTCACAGCTTCAAGCAGGAACTGTCATCGTCTGCCTAATGCTTCTTGAACTTACGCTGATCTTTATATTGCGTCGTCTGAGACTCTTGCGTAGGATTATGTTTGCATTAGTGGCGGTTTATTTTCTGAACCTCTTGATGAGATGCTTGTATGTTCAGTTATTTTTGGCTTTGTAATAAATCTTTAAACTTTCTTTAGTAGTCAGTGGTCCTTTGAAATTGGATTTGATTTGGTCTTGAAAAATTGTCAGAACTTATGAATTTGGAAATCTTCCCTTCACACTTCTTAGCAGGCAACAAAGATCCAGTCGACCACGGATTCTAGGATTGGTAAAAATCAAGATAAGAATCCAGTTGTAATATTGGTAGCAACCAGGGTTTTGGTTGTCTCTAGAGTAAGGGGAGATCTAGATTAGGATAAGAATTTCCCAAGGCCCATAGAATACAGGTGATGATTGCCCAGTGGATTATCGGCAAAAGACGGCGTTTCATGGGAGCCGACGGAGAGTGACGGTGCAGTGAAAGCAGCAGTCTGTGTGTGAGTGAGTATGAATAGGGTTATATGTTGTTAGATTGTGGTGTTTGTGTTGTGATGTCTTGCGGAGTTGGAATGTCTGTTGTATGAAAGGAGATCAGGCTTTAAGCGCGCGCAGCTCGGGAAAGTCTTAGGCTCAAGGAGTAGCTTAAGCGGTTAGGCTGTAGCAGACACCCAGCGTAATTGTCAATCATTGTTAAGGGAATCGCACTGTACCATTGATTGCCCGCTGGACCGAGATAGGGGGAACGATTGTGTGAGTGCGTGAGTAATTGGCGCTGGTCGTGGGTTGCTGTAACATTGAGTGCTTGTAACCTATCAGTTGAGGTGATTGTCCGGTCGTTTCATGGACAGACGGTTGCCAGTGAGGTAGACAATTACACAACAGTGGACGTACAGTCAGACTGTGGACGTACAGTCAGCGAAGTGATTGCTTGGACGTACAAGTGATTATTTCAGTGTATGAATGGGACGTATGCGTGAGTACGAGCCGTACTGTAAAGGAGGGGAACTGCTGCGAGCAGAGGCGAGTGACATGAGATGGTGCTGTGCTGTGATTGGGCGGTTGGTGTGAAGCCGTGCTTGGATTGGTGAATTGTCATCAGGAAGTAGAAAAGCGCAGCGAAGAGAGAGAAACGTTGGTCTCATCATGAAATGTTTTAAAGTTTTGTGAGATCTGTTCAAAAGAAAAAAGAAATTAGAGCCTCGGAGGGGGAGAAGAAGCTCCGCCTGAAGATACTCCTGCTCATTACATGGCTACGAATGTGGGTTTGCATACTATACTTTGGCTTGAAAATTGGTGTAAAATGACTGAAGGCAATGAAGAGTTGACCTTTCCCCATTATGGAACTTTTAGATTGGAAGTGTTATATTAGTTGAAATGTATTATGGCTTCTTTGCGACCTCTGCCTAGACCAACTCAGTTTGAGGCATTACATGCATGGATTAGAGCGGCACATGAAATAAACAGGGACAGGAGACAGGAAAGAGTGAAGAGGTCGGTTAGGGCATTCCAAGATGCGAGGTGGGATGTATTGGAGAAGAGTTGGAGGATGCAGACAATTGAGGGGGATAAATTGTTCCCACTGTTGGTCAAGACAGGGAGTACGCAGAAAAGGGATGCCAAGGAAGATGACAGTGATACTAATGACAGCTTGATAGAAAGGCTGTTATCTGAGAGACCACCCCCATACAATCCAGAGTCAGAGGGAGAGAAATCAGCCCCGACGGAGGAAGCTAAGGAACCGCAAGCTCCACCTAGTACTGAAGTAGTGGGGAAACTCCCAACAGGGGAAACGCAGAACACAGAAAGTGCCAGTCCTCAGAGGTTGCCAGATGCTCTTAAGGTGCCGGTTACCATTTGTCCCATAGTGTCAGTGTAAAATCCAGAGCAGGTGAGGAATGGAAACCCATCACAGACAGGAATGGGAGTGCCAGCTTTGGAAGAAACAGTGTGGTTAGTGGGTTGTTTCCATTGCTGAGGCCTGTAGAGTCGAGTACGCCAATAGCGGCTACAGCAGATTCGTCAAGAGGGCCGATGGATCTGAGAGGACCAAGACCGAAAACTTTTGCCTAGTTGAGGTCAGATTTAAGAACATGCGAGTCAGTTGAAGGTATTCAGAGTGACGGGCCAAGGGAGGACTGGGACCATGAGAGTGCTGAGAACAGAATGGCTTTGAGGGACACACCTGAAGTGAATAGGTGCTGAGAGCAAGACAGTGATTGCAGGGAGTCGAGTTGTGCATCTAGTTGAGGTACCCTGAAGGCAGCGATAAGGGCAAAAAGGCTGGATGTGATGCGGTTAAAAGCAGAAGTAGATGAGATAGTTGAAGGAAATTTGCCTTTAGAGAGAGTGGAACTTTATGAACCAGACGAGTTGCTGTTTGTTGCAAAGGATGTGACTCGCAAGGTGAGGTCGACACATGAGAAACTAACTGAATTGGCAAATCGAAATGAGGTGGATCTGTCTAAAACGAAAATGTTACAGGGTAGTCATAGGTTACAGTATACTGATCAGGATTTGGACAAAAAGAGAGTAATTGGACTAAAGACCCACATTAGAGAATTGATCATAGGGTTAAGAGCATGGAATAGGCTTGACAAGTGGTACGAAAGATGGTCCAAGAAAAAGAGTGTCAAGAGAAATGTGGCAGAGACGCCTCCTCGAGGAGGGGGAACGCCAGGAATAGGAAACTACCCTTTACGAGAGGTATCTAGCGGAAGGTATGTGCATGTGCTTTGGAGTCGAGGGGATTTGGCAGGTTTCACAAATGACTTTCCAAAGTTAAGGGAAAGCCCAGTTTAATGGTAGAAGCAGGTTGAGCAATTTGTCAAGATCTCAAAGGTGTTATGGATTGATTTGAACACATTGTTTGACATAGTGGTTCCAGGTGAGTTGTGGGTAGCCTGTAAAGTTGCTGTTGAGTGGCCCACTTCTGAACCGGACAGAGATGCTGCTACAAAGTGCCCATCCCCAATTGTCATGAAGAAATACGAGCAGGTGATCACCTGGTTGAAGTCTAAGGTATCACCACAGGATATTAATTTGGTGAAGATAGATCGAACAGTTCAGGAACCAAAGGAGACAGTGCATGAATATTCTGAAAGACTGTTATAAGTCTTTAAGCAGTATAGTGGGTTGGATGTGATGGACCCCAAGGATATGGGACAGTTTGTTTCGAAGTTTGTTCTAGGGTTGAGACCTGAGATTTGTCTTATGATCCAGCAACATTTGATCTGTTGGCAAAACAAGCCACTAAATGAAATACTGAGGTATGCTTGATATTGCGTCGATGAGTTAGATTCGATGCATAAGAAAGTTAAGGACGAACTGATGCTGGTCCAGATTCAAGCAGCTGACAAGGGAGGTCAAACACAGACAGGTGGAGGAACGGAACGCTGGGAAGGAAACAGAATGTCTGAATAAGGGAAAGGGAAACGCAGAGGATTCCAAGCCAAGGGTGGATCTGGCAACTTTGGAAAATAGCACTGCGTGTCACCTTTGTCACCAGGTTGGACACTGGAGACGAGTGTCCTCTGAATCCTGCAAATCAGATGCAGCAGGAGGGAGAGGTATTATAGGTACAGGCGTCTGAGGTGACAACAACAGTAACAAAGCCAAGGTTGATGAAAGGGGGGACTTCGCCTCCACGAGTACAGGTTCCCCAGCCACTGAGGATCCCAACAGGGACTCGGACTTACCAGCAGATGACTCTTTTTGAGGATGGTGAAGACTATTACTTAGACCCATTAGCCTGACGGTGCCTGAAGGGGGAGGAATACTGCACTCTTGAGGCAGCCTTGGAGGTAGACCAGAGGGGACCATTTGTGGAAGCTGATGTTGATGGTCACCCTACCACCTTCCTGGTTGATACTGGTGCTACCCGTTCTACTGTGAGATCTGCAGTAGTTCCCAACCTACCCCTCTTGGGACAATCTATACAAGTTGTAGGTGTTGCAAATAGGAAAATTACAAACCCTTTGACTGAACCGATTCCTGTGAACATAGGAACCTTTCGAGGCAGACATCAGTTTGTGGTGTGCGATTCGAGCCCTGTTTGTTTACTAGGGAGGGATCTCCTGTGTAAGCTCAATTGCACAATCTATTGCACCCCCAAGGGAGTGGAACTGCAAACTAATGATGATGATGCTACCTTCAAGGTTGCAAATCAGCATTTATTTATAGAAATGTACCCCGTGGTGACAGTGGAAGAGCTTCCACTCGATTTGAGAGATTCATTCTCACGGAAAGTGTGGGACTTTACTGGTGAGGACATAGGTTTGATCAAAGGAGTTGAGGCAGTCAAAATTCAGATCAAACAGAATGTTGAATTCCCAAGAATGCCTCAGTACAATTTGATGCCAAAAACAGTTGCTGGAATAAAGCCTGTGATTTAGTCCAAGATTAAGCAGGGAATTCTGAAGGAAGTAATGGGCAGTCCATGTAACTCGTCTATTATGGGATTGCAGAAACTGAGCGGGAAATTCAGAATTGTGCAGGGCCTGAGGAAAGTAAACAACATAGTTCTTCCATGCTGTCCAGTGGTACCGAATTCATCTGTGATATTGTTTCAGATCCCATGCCAAGTGGAGTGGTTCACTGTGATTGACCTCTGTCAGGCTTTCTTCTCGATACAATTGCATGAGGAGAGCCAATTTCTTTTTGCTTTTAAGCTGGAAAACAGTGTTTTTAACACGGTGTTGTATCCCTCAGGGGTATAAGGAGAGTCCATCGATCTTTAATCAGATCCTGAAAAAGAACCTTCAGAGTCTTGTGCTGCAGCAGAACTCTGTTCTCGTCCAGTACATATACGTTCTCCTTGTTGTGTCAGAGACTGAAGATGCATGCAGGATTGATACCATTGCCCTACTGAATCATTTAGCAGAGAATGGACACAAGGTGTTGCAAAATAAGCTTCAGTATTGCCTGAACGAGGTGCAGTATTTTGGTCATCGAACAGAGAAAGGAAAGAGGAAGGTGTCACCTGACAGGATTGAGGCAATTATGAGCATGATGGTGCCTTCTACTCAGAGGGAAGTCAGGATGTTCTTAGGGATGGTTGGCTACTGTCGTCAGTTGATTGCCAATTTCTCATTAAAGGTGAAGCATTTACAGAGACTGATGCACAAGGATGTGAGTGATCCGGTACCGTGGGACAATGACTGTATGAAGGCATTCTTGGAGTTGCGAGAGGATCTCTGTCGTGCTCTGGCACTGGCGATGCCTGATTAAAATAAGCCTTTTTCATTATTTTGCTGTGAACAAGAAGGTTGTGCATTATCAGTTTTAGTTCAAGATCATGGAGGTGTCCATAGACTAGTTGCCTACTTTTCAGCTACTTTAGATCCAGTAGCTTCAGCGTTGCCCGGATGTCTCAGATCTGTTGCTGCAACAGGTGTCAGCATTGAAAGGTGTGAAAGTATTGTCATGGGTCACCAGTTGACTGTCTATGTTCCACATTCTGTTGAACTGTTGATGACAAGGACCAAGACACAGCACCTGACCAATAATAGGTTCACACGCTACGAGCAGGTTATACTTGCTGCGGAGAATGTAACCCTTAGGAGGTGTTCTGTTTTGAATCCTGCCACATTGATGCCGTTGCCAAACACACTTGATGAATGTTGTGCGGACCACGATTATCTTGATGTGACTGAGCTTTGCACCAAACCCAGACCTGACATTGTTGATGAACCATTGCCTGACCCTGATGAAATTTTCTTTGTTGATGGTTCATGCATAAGAGACAGTGTTGGTCAGTTGAGAGTAGCATTTGCTCTTTGTACCATTACAGGAGTAGTTGGAGCTGCATTCCTGGAAGGAGTATACTCCGTTCAGGTGGCTGAGATCATTGCTTTGACTCATGCCTGCTTGGCAGCAGACCAGATTCGAATTACCATTTACAATGACAGCCAGTACGGGTTTGGTGTGGTTCATGACTTCGGACAGCTTTGGTCCCAGAGAGGTTACATGACATCGTCTGGATTGCCCATCCGGAATGGGGAGTACATGAGGGTGCTTTTAGAGGCCTTACAGCGCCCCAAAGAGATTGCTGTTGTAAAGTGCACAGCTCATGGAAAGGGGACAGATTTCATGTCTCTTGGAAATTTCTCTGCAGACGAAGTTGCACGTTTCTGTGCCAAACAGGGTTGCTCATTTACTGAGAGTCATGTAGAAGTGAGCCAAGAAAGAACCGAGTTCAACATGATGTTGGCCATGGCAGATACTTGGGATGAACTTAGGTGCCTGCAGGAACAGGTTTCAGACCAGGAGAAGGATATATGGATCAATTCAGGCTGTGTAAAAGGGGATGTGGACATTTGGGTCTCAGGTGATGGGAGAGTGGTTTTGCAGGATGAGTTGCTGAGCCCGATGGCAAGACAGATTCATGGTGTGGTACATCTGGGAAGAGATGCGATGGTGCGAGTGTTCGGGCAAACATGATACAATCCGCGATTTTGTGCAGTGGCTGAGGCTGTGTGTCAGAGATGTGTTACGTGCCAACAGATGAATGCTGGAAAGAAAACTGTGGTTATGATGACTCACATTGGGAGGTCCGAGGGACCTTTCAACAGGATGCAGTTGGACTTTATTGAGATGCCTATCTGCAACAGGCTGAGGTACATTTTAGTAGTGGTATGTGTGTTCTCAAGGTGGGTGGAGGCGTACCCGACAGGTTGTTATTGAGGGAAGTCATACCTAGGTTTGGGATTCCGACCTCTTTGGAATCAGACAGAGGAACACACTTCCATAGCAAAATCATGAAGATGCTTTGCGCAGCGCTTAATGTTGATCAGAGGCTTCTGGGATAGTGGAGCAGATCAATAGGACCTTGAAACCCCAAATGGCAAAAGTGTGTTCAACCACGTCTCTGAAGTGGCCTGATGCTTTGCCTCTGGTGTTAATGAGTATTCGCAGTACCCCTGACAGGAGAACAGGTCTTTAACCTTATGAAGTACTGATGGGGAGGGCTATGAGGTTACCAGCAGTGCCATCAACAGCCTTGATAAGCATCATAGATAATCTGATTCTCGATTATTGCAAGGGACTAGCTGATGTCATCCGTTCTGAGTCCCATCAGGTGCAGGATGCTGTGGTTCCGGCTTCAAGTGATCTCTGTCACGACGTGAGTCCGGGGGACTGGGTGCTGGTTCGGAAGCACGTGAGAAAGAGCTGCTTGGATGTTTGTTGGAGAGGCCCTTCCCAGGTCATATTGGTAATGAACACTGCAGTGAAGTGTGGAGAATTGCCGAATTGGGTGCATGCTTCTCACACCCATTGAGTTTCAGCACCCTAGGAAGAAACAACTCCTCTCCCAAATGAGAATCCAGCTGAAGTGGCAGGGCCACAGAAGAGGACAAGTCAAGCTGCGAGGGTGGCTGATGAAGCTGTTTGCTCACTAGACCGAGCTGAGGAGGGTCACGACGTCGGTGACACTGAAACTGCCTCAGAAAGGGTAAGTGATTGTGAAGGTGACCGAGAGTCAGAATCAGCTGAGAAAAGTTGTGAGCAGAGTGAGGAAAGAGAAGGCAAGAGAACCAGCAGAGTAGAAGAGCAGTGGCCGGAGAGACAGAGGCGGCTGAACTTGAGACTGGTCTCCGAAAGGGATCTTGCTCCTGTGTCTGAAGAGTCTGAGTCGGACAAAGGCAAAGAAGGGCAAGCTCGTGGAGGTCTGAGGAGATCAAGACGAATGAGGGTGCCTTGCCAAAAGTACGCAACTCCAGAGTGGACATACATTGTGACTGATGCCAGGAGTACTGAGATTGGGGAGACTGAGGGAAGTGACAGTGATCAGTACCAGTCCTAACGTGAAATTGGACATGGTGTTGTTGGTACCAGGACTTGAAATTGAAGGAGTACTGACCATCACAGTTCCGAATCCTCCGATACTAAGCAGAATTCGCAACTTGATTCTAAATAGACTGATATTTCCTACGTTTGGAACTGTAGTCCCATCACATTAATCTAATGTTCTTCATCTTGAACTTTTGCAGCATGTTATAGAAGCTGTTGGAGCAAATCCTATTTTGGATTAAAGAGACTTTGTTCTAAACAAGCTGAATTAGATAACCTAGGTCCAAGTGGAAGAAGAAGAAATTTAGGGGTTTTCCACAGAGGACGGAGAAGAGTTAAGGTTGTTTTTTGAATAGTGTAAATAAGGAACTGAAATCAAAAAGGGGACTTTCAGCTTCCGAGGTGTGGTTCGAGTTGGTGAAGTAGCCGAAGTAGGAGAAGCAGTGATTCCTGAGTGTTGCTGCTGAACAAGAATTGCAGACTGTCTTGAGACCATGGAGGCTGGAAACCCAAATCGTAGGGCTAGATGTGTAGTAGGTACACTTGTAGGAGGAGTGATACTCTTCATAATTCTAGTAGTTGTAGTTTCATATTTAGCTCCACATGAGCAGGCAGTGGAGGTAGAGGGAAAACCTACACCTACTACTCCTAGCAAGAAAGAGGTCAAAATAGGAGATGAAAGAGCTTTGCTACTAGAAGAGAGTCATAGGTTTCTTGTAGATCTGTCTAGAGGTGACTTTAAGCTTAATGCGTATGCAAAGTTATTGTATGAGTATATTGATGCAATGGAGGCGAAAGATTGTTATGTGTGTATGCAATTGTCTGCTTCGATGGATGAGGGTATTAGAATACCATCATCTTCCATTGACATATGGTATTACATGTAGTTTGTTGCTTAGCATTTTGTTTTCAAATTATGATGCAGTGCTTCCTGAAGTACCAGCTTATAAGCATTTGAATAAGTATGATTATTACAAATCTGAAGCTAGACTTAGAACGTATTTTATACCGACTTTAGAGTTGGATAAAGCTTATGCTCATCGCCATAACCTGAAGTGCATGTTGTAAGATGTAGAGAAGAAATTCATAGATCAAGCAGGAGATAGGTACAGGAAACAAAAAACAGCTGCGAGATTCAGGACAGGGTAAAGTAGATTGGACAGATGAAGAGAAATTGCACAGGTCGAAGGGGAGTTATGGTCCGATAGCTCTAGATGAAGTGCAGAAGGGGAAGTTGTGCAAAAGTCATCCACAGACATATTATGAGAATGTTAATGTGGGACCGACCACATGTGATCAAACCTTTACATTAGAGTATTCAGTGAAAGACTTTTGCAGGGTGTGGTGCAGGTTATTCCGACTGTGTATTTTGTTTGTGGAAGGAATGCTTATGTGCGATTGCCTGCGAAATGGTATTATCTATCTAGTGATCATTTTCCATAAGATATATCATGCAGAAGATTTGGAGCTTCTAGAAGGAGGACAATATGTAAGGGTGAAGCGAGGTGAAAGTGCTGCAGCTGTGGTTGGGGATATCTTTGGAGCAATGATACCAGGATTGGGAGTGATTTTGAATAATGTGAAGATTGGATGGTTGGCGACTGTTGTGGATGAATTGTCGACGAATTCAGCTAAATCGTTGGTGTTGGTTGAAGGAGAGATGTTATCGATAAGGACTATGGTTTTGCAGAATCATCTTGCTTTGGATGTTCTGTTAGCAAAGGAAGCGGGAGTCTGTAAACTTTTGAAGGTCCAAGAGTGCTGTACTTACATACCAGATAACAGCAAACATCTGGAGAAATATATAAGTAACATCACTACAATTCATCATGAGATTAAAGGATTTGACTGAAGAAACCGTGTAGGAGAAAGTTGGCAAAGGATTTGGCAAAGTAGGAAGTTGGTTTGCGAGTCTGGGAAAAGGAATCCTTGGCTTTGTTTTGAAACCCCTTACTATAGTTGTGGCATGTGTGATTGGATTTTGGGGTCTGATTAGGGCTTACAAGTGGTATAAGACCAGCAGATTGGAGAGATCTCTGAGAGTGCAAGAGAGACTAATGAGAGAGTGCAGGACAGTCAATATCCGAATCTTAAGAACATGGAGTTGCTCAGGAGAGGAAGAGTGGCAACAAGTTCTGTTTAAGTCGGTTCTTTCCCCAAGGATGGTGTAGTTTGGTGATGACACAAGTCATCAAAGAGGGGGGACTGATAGAGCGCCATGTTATTTTGAAATTTGTAGGGGTGCATTATAATCCCAAGTAGTCAGCACCCGCATATTTGGAGGACTGCATTAATGTGTAATTATTAGAAATGTAGAACTAAATTGAGTATATTGCAATATGTAAGAGTGTGCTTATGTTACTCAAAGGCTAATGTAGTGCTTTAACCGAGAATAGGCCTTAGGTAATGTTGGAAAAGTTGCTTCATGTTTAAAATGTCGCATTAGGATTGAACGTGCCATATTAGAAGTTGCGCGTGTAAGGTTGCTTATTAATGAATAAAATAATGTTCAACATGAGAAAGAATAATGTTTTTTTTGAAATGCTATGAAATATAATGTTTTAGAGTGACTTTTAATGTAAAGCTTATGTTGTAGTATTAGAAATGCATTTAAAGGTGTAATGGCCTGAGACATGGAAACGCCAGCAGAGGCCTAACTGCAATTTCTTAGCTTGATTTAACGTGGTAGACCAGAAATGTATTCTCCTTGGGAAAGGTTCCTTTCTCAGTCAAATTTAGAGTTGTAACTTTATGTGCGTGCAAAGGTGTTTTCACATGCGTCCCTGTTGCAGGTGCAAGAATGTTTGCTTCGTTAGGTAGAATAATCCTTTGTTTAGGATTTAGGATGGTAGAAGTTAGTACGGAGGGAGTGAATCGGAATGCAAATATGTTACATTTGGCGGAGTAGGTGGCGAAGATGGAGCCTTGGTGGAAAAATCCAGGAGGAAGCACCTGTCTGAAGGAGTGTGTTTAGGGCGTGTTTACTGTTTTTGTATTAGGGACAGCACCCTGAGGGTGGAGAGAAGATTTTGTGGCAGAAGGAGTAGAATGCAGTCTTAGAGTAGATCTGAAGAAGAGAGGCAGGAGAGGGGGTGTAGGAAGGAGCATCTTAGAACGAGCTCTGTAGCTTAGGCTACTCACCTATGGAAAGTGAATGTACTTCTTAGGAAGTCTTCACTGCTGACACCTTTTTCTCTTGCCTGGGAGGGATGCTAAGTAAGGATGTCACTTTAGAATTGTGTAGGGACAGAATAACCTTTTCTTTCTTTTGAGTAAATGCAGTCACGGCTTCAAGCAGGAACTGTCATCGTCTGCCTAATGCTTCTTGAACTTACGCTGATCAATATATTGCGTCGTCTGAGACTCTTGCGTAGGATTATGTTTGTATTAGTGCCGGTTTATTTTCTGAACCTTTTGCTGAGGTGCTTGTATGTTCAGTTATTTTTGGCTTTATAATAAATCTTTAAACTTTATTTCATAGTCAGTTGTCCTTTGAAATTGGATTTGATTTGGTCTTTAAATATTGTCATAAGTTATGAATTTGGAAATCTTCCCTTCACACTTGTTAGCAGGCACAAAGATCCAGTCGACCACGGATTCTAGGATTGGTGAAATTCTAGATAAGAATCCAGTTGTAACAACTCCCATCCTTAAAACCCCTGATTTCACTCTAGGCCTTCACCCTGATCAGTTTCGCTGATGGTACGATAGAGGTTGTAGACTAATAGGCCCTAAAGGACAATCCCATTTGAGCAAATAAAAATGATTACAGAGGAAGCTAACCACATCTTCTATCTACAGGTCTGTCAATGGGTGGTGCAGCCTTCAGTCCAATCCCAGGCAGAGAGACCCTTGACATCCTTTGAAAAATGGTTGATATGTAAGAAAAATGATAAGTGGTTCATCACTGAGTTATATGCCCTTCTCAATCTAGAGGATACACTTGTTCATTCTTTGGGACTTATGAGATGGGAAGAAGAAATAAGTAGAGCATTTACTGATGAGGAATCGACTAACATGTCCAGCACAGAAACCACTTACAAAATTGTGTCTGTCCCCAGCATGCATAGGCTCATGGAACTCTGAATGCTCTAAAGAATTTTAGAGGGGTTTGCTGGGGGACGAGCTCACTACTAGACACTCTTTAGCATTGTCTCAAGCTTACTTGCTTCTGAGAACAGGTCCTAAATGACATTTATGGGGCATTTGAGACCTCAATTCTGTGGTTACCTCCATATACAATCCTAGGGTTGCCCAATCCATTGACATTCCCACTCCATTCGCGTTGAGGCATATTTATGGCTTTAGCTTTGGGGGCAGCACATTAGGCGTTCCTGGGTCTATGGTAACTGACAAGAGCCCTAAATACACATCTTGGCTACACAAACTAAAAGTGGTTCATTTTAGACATGGGAAAGGTGTCACTAGCAGTGGATCTGATTCTAGATGACTACACCATGGAGTGGGCCCCTTTTATTTACTCTCTTTCTACTGAATTCAATGAACTAACATGTCCAACCTACCTGAAACTTCTCTGACTGTTGCCTCCTCCTGACACCCGACCATCAGCTACTCCCACTCCCACTTGTTTTGTAACACCGGCACTACAGACAGTTGCCTTTTCACACAACGGATTCCTGCTACCGAATATATAACGACATTTTATGAAGGAACAGGGGGTGGGGGGTTTTCATAGGGATATATGTGTTCTTTAGGATTAAAAATCTTTATTTCGCTGCCAGCCTCCGGGTTGTGACAACAGAATTGATCCATAACCATGATCGGCCGTGTATGGTTCTTTTTTTTCTTAACAAACCTTTGCATGTTTCGTAACCCTGCGATCCCATACATCTCAGTTTTTTAAAATGTGACGAAAACCACATACTTTGCCTTTCTTTTCTGCAGCTATGCCATTCCTTACCACATACATTTGTTATCTTTGCTGCATAATTTAGTGTGTAAGCCCAATGCCCTTTTAAATGTATATGCCATGTTGAATTTCTTGCTGCCTGAGGCATGTTTACCCATTTTACCCCGCTGGGTATCCACTGTAGCTTTCCCATCAGGATCGATGCGGGTCGCATGCATTTTTTAACCTTATGCGAATCCCTCTGTTCAAAAATGGTTGGAATCATTTTTCAGTAAACATAAAAGGCACTGTAGTATTAATTTTTCTTCACTTACTCAGGCAATAAACACAGTTCTACATATGTATCGAAGTATATTTTTGGAATGGGCATGCTGTATATATAATTCAATTTATCATCTCGATAACTGACGGAAACTATTTGTTAATATCTCTCCAATTCTTCTTCACCTGAATATTTTTTATTATAAAACATTTTCAAGTTTCCTGGATTGTGGATATACTTTTTTATGAACATCAACCATTGAAGTACATCTCATCATTCATCCTTCAAACCAAATCAAATTATTATCCTCCATGCTCTTCCTTGGACATAGAAAGATAGACGAGCTTCTGCTGCTTTGAATAAAATAGAGGCAAGGTAGATTCACATTTCGTAAGACAATGAAACAAAAGAGCTAGGAAGAGTGCCTATTTACTTATAATGGGGAAGGTTAGTGGGACAACCTAATTGGAATTAGGAGATCTATTGTAACTCCTCAGATCTGTGGTGTTTTACCCAGAGATTCCACCTACTCAATCCCCAATACATGAGACTCCAATTTTGCAGTACTCTAACTAATTTCAGCCAGCCCCTCTCACATACTTCTTAAGCTCTGCTGGATTCTCACTTATTTCCAATCAAGAATCTCAAACACTTCCATCGAAGCTCACTAAAGTGAGATGGAGTCTTTCAATGAAATACTGGTTACAAATCGTGAATTACTGTAGCATTGAGTTTGGAATTACTGATTCGAGTTCTAATTTCCTATTTCTCAAGAGACCCTTAGGGACCCACTTGTTATACCTGGACGTTTGCCACCGGAATTACTAATGCATCTGTTATCAGCAACTCTGGGGGTGGGAGGCGTGGTTGATGGGAGAGATAGCTCGGACCCCCTAATGTTGTTCTGAGGGTCTGATTTGTCTCAGAGCATTATGCAGTTGGAAAAATTAAAAAAGGTGTATATGGCTGAATGTGTGCTTCAAAATGTTCCAGTTATTTAATTGGCTTAATGTGTAATTTGCACCTGTTTTGTTGATACCACACAGTCTAGAGTTTGTCTATTTTACTTAGGAATCTATTTTTACTCATTTTAGAGCAAATTGCTTAATTTCCTACTGATGAGTGGATTTTACATGTGATTTCAACCTATGCATATGGCAGTTTATAGTGGTCTCTCAAGATACATGAAATCAGTTGAATGTTGAATGGCAGTAGTAGTAGGGTACAGTGAAAATCTATATGCTGTTCTGTCAGCATCAAATATCTCAAATGTATTGATTGCAAGCCACATATTGAAGATACTAAGGGGCAAATTTACAATGGCCATATCTCCACTTTTTTGGCTTTGAAAGCCCAAAAAGCGGAGATCAGAATATCGCCCTATTTACAAGAGGGTGATAACATGCATGAGCGCATATTAGCACCCTTTTACTCGACGCCTCCCTTTGCATCTCTAACGAGATGCAAAGTGGGCATCACTGGGCAGAACAAACCTTGTAAATATCGCTGATGTGCACATCGTGATATTTACAAGGCTGCTCATGCATTTTAGCAGACTTTAGTTTTTGGAGAAAACTAATGTCTGCTAAAATGCAGACTTAGCTATACTTATCATTGGGGTGGATTATGCTGATACCACCACAAGGTCGTATCAGCAAGGTTATCGCTGTTTTCCATGGAACATCACTGGAAAACCAGCGATGTTCGATGGAAAACAATGCTATCGCAGGGAAAATATCGCAATTGCGCTATGCGTTGTTAATACAGCGCTAGCATGTCGATAATTTTCTGCGATAGCCGGCAATAACTATTTTCTCGCTAAGGGTGGTCAGCAATAATTATCACTGCTGCTTGTTAATATGCCCCTTGGATCTTTATTAGTAGTTTCCTGCTTCAATTTCCTGCAAAACGGAAGGATGAAGTGGTATGTCTGTGAGTAAAGGAAAACCATTGCAAATAGTCAAAACACCTTATATGACTTGTAACATTTTTACATTTTAGTAAACTTAACAGTGATATGTTTATCAGATTAAAGGGGAAAAATGTATGTCATGTGTTGTAGATAGAGTTGCAGTGAGATTTACAAACCAAAGATTTTTGATGTCACCAGAACCCACCTCTCACTAGTTTGTGTGGGGGAGTGGTGTGCATAATAACTTTTTTAAATTTAATATATTATACATACTGCAGTTAATTTCATTATAATGCAAAATATACACACACTAAAACGTATAAGTAAAACCTTTCCCCATTGGTCAACATTCAGAGCTTACAGCTCATCACAAAACAGAAACACTAGAAATACACAAATTAAGAGGGCAGATCCATAACTGATTTTCAGACATATTCTTTTTTACAAGAAAGTACTGGTAACATGTTCTCCTTTCAGTTTCTGAAGTCACCTTCATAGTGTGTTATAGTAAGATATGGGGTATTTTACCTTAAATTGCCCAACAGCATTTGGTTACAATTCTGCATATCTTGAAGTCTCCTTATTATTTATAATTCAAAGAATTTAGGAATGTCTTGCCATGTATTTTTCTTGGTGGGGAGGGGGTAAGCCGGATTATGGTTTATTGCACAAAACTTAAAGTAATCTAACTAGCATTTCAATAAATGAGGGCAATAGTTCCAAGAGAAGCTCTTTCAACTAATTGCTATCTGCCGCTAAAGTTAAATACCTACCACAGGTGGACATAAGAAAAAAATCTCTGGTGAATGTATTTGTATATTTACCATGAGGTTTTATATAGTGCTGCACATCGACTTGCGGTTAGTCAGAGCGCTGTTCCGTGAATGAAAGAGCGCAATGTATATTGCTGCAACTGTGGAGGATTGAATCAAAACATGTTAATCTGTTATTCACACAATGTAAAAAGGGAACCCCTTCAAAAGTGGAGGATAATGTAGCTGGAACTACATTTACTAGAAAATGCAAGAGGCATTCTTCATGGTACACAGACATTTTATCTAGCAAAGTTGACTTGTCAGAAAGAATTGTGGGGTCCGTATGTCAGAAGAGCCACTATAAAAATATTGTGTTGCACAAATAAATGTATTAGATTGTCAACAACAAAAATATGTAGTTAACAAAATGAATGTGCAGAGTTCCCAGAAGGAGACAAAAGAGTAGCTCAAACTGACATTTCTCTCACTAGTCAAGACAGGGAAAGTGCATGGTGTGAACCCTTATCAGAAAATTTAGGATACCTCACACAAGTTACCGGTTGGATGACTACTGTCATCCCATCCGGTGACCGTCCAGCGTCATCATTGGCATCCTGCTCCTACGGCAGGCTGGCGGTGCAATGCCCGTCGGGCAGCCCAGGAGGGCTGCACTTTGGTGGAGATCTTTTATTCCTTGCCAACGGGTGTGTGAATGTAAGGGGCCTAAACAAAGTGCAATTGTGAGCGTGAGTGTGATTTCTAAAAAAAGTCAGTAGAGTCCATTAAATAATTTTAATAGTGTGGCTCACTGCTTTGTTAAAAGGGAACAAAGGGGTATTAAGGAGTGATGGGTAATCTGATCAATCCTTATTCAACCCTTAGTGTGAATGCGGTCGACATGTTTCTTGCCTGAAAGGCAATTCATCAGGACCTTTGGTGCTCATATAATTGCTTACGGTCCCTCTGGATTCAGAGGAATCGAAGATACGACCTGAATGGTGTCGCAGAATTATTGTATTCTTTGTGGACCTCCCGGGAACTAGGAAGGAAACAAACAAATGGTTACTAACATTGCTCACTCTATGGCCCGGTGACACCATGTGGTGCCAAGAGAGAGGCGACAATGGGTGATCACGGGGTGTGAAAGATAGACAGACCCCGTTCGTGTATGGTGTGTCCATGAGAGAGAGATAAAGTTATGTTTATGAGACAGAACGAGGATTGCTGCGTACTGTGTGTGGCAAGCTTACTCAAATGGTGGCATGCCTCATGGTGTTAATATACACCATGTGTGATAGATAAACCAAGTGTGGTGTGCCAGTTACACTATTGATAATGAGTGTTTAGAGCCCTCCAGCATTCGAGTGAAGTGAAGGGAATTTGTCAAAGGAGACACATTAAGTAATTGGCTAGAAAACAGAAAAACCGTGGCCGTTTGACACTCTGTAGAATACGCGGATATTGACTACCGCAGGTGTGTGTTACATAATTAGCGCCAGATAGTCATGCTCGCCAGGTGGGAGATGGCACAAACAATACACTTACCCGCTATTCCCATTTCTAGATCCCCTCGGCTGACCTGGTGGGGCCAGCAACAAGTGAGGAGAACCTGTAAACAAATCAGAAGGAGCGCGGGGCAGAGTGAATATTTGGGCGGCACCGCTAACTGTAGGCTGAAGTGCCGTTTAGGAGACCGGGCGCCGAGAGCACAGCTTAGCGCTCGCCGAGGTCAACAAACAGGGCAGGGAGGGAGAGAGAGAGCGAAGGGGGTCTTTCACATCTTACCTCAATAGTTGCTCGCAGTAAGCCTCTAGGCACCTACCCCTCCCACGTCTCTGCCGAATGCAGGACAGCCGGTGTAAACAAGGGAGTCCCGGAGAGGCGGATAAGCGTGAGATGCGGGCGCGCCCAGAGGGGCGTGTCTATCGGGTTGCTAGGTAATCTCAAACAAGAGTAGAGAGCGTAGAAAGCGAAGATGCTTTCACTGCGCTAGTATGGTAAACATGGGCGCCATCTTAGATTGGGAGCTCCGGGAATTGGAAGTGCAATAGTTATTGCTGAGTGATTAGACTTCCAAAAACGAAGGTAAAAAGCGAAGATGCTTATGCTAAGTCAGATTGGTAAACATGGGCGCCAGCTTGGAAACGGGATCATGAACACTAAAGGTGTAATGGTCATTAATGGGGGCAGGACAAAATAGTCCGAAATAAATGCTATCTGGCTAACGTCGTCCATGGCACCGCATCGTTAAGACCCAGTTCATCTGTGTGCAGACGATGTATCCATCTTTGTTCAAGTCTAAAGAGAGTTTGTTGGTTGACTGATGGTAGGCTTTCAAGGACAGTCCATTGGATACTCTCTACGGAGTGGTTTTGCTCTTTGCAGTGTTCATAGAGTTTGGTGTGTGTTTTCAGGCAACGTATATTACTGTTGTGCTCCATTACGCGCTGTTTAACAGGGCGCATTGTCATCCCAATATAAAGCATCTTACATGGGCATATAAGAACATAGATACATCTGGAGCTGTTACAATTGGTGTGCCTATTAAATGTCCAAGTGAAGTCTCTTTGGAGTACGATGGTTTTTCCTTGGATGGTCTGGGGGCACACCACGCAGGAGCCACACCGGTAGTGCCCGGTGACTGGAGGAAGGTCCCAGAGGGTATTTACTGGTTGGGTACTAGTTTTCTTGGGGCGAGTATGGATCAGAGTATCCTTTAGGTTTGCTGTCCTTTTGAATGCAAAGCGTGGGCGTGGAAGCTCCATCCCTGCAGAATTGAGAATACCCCAATGTGAATTGATAGTCTTTTTTATGAATGTAGAATGCCTGGTAAAAGAGGTCACGCACGTGATCGTGTCATCTTGTTCTTTAGGGTGAACTTCAAGCAAAGATTCTCTATTATTGTTTAGTGCTCTTTTGGTTGATGTTTTTAATAGTCGTGTAGGGTAACCCCTGTCCCTTAGCTTGTGTTGTAGAGTCTTTGCTTCTTGCTTGAAGTTATCGATGGAACTGCAATTTCGCCGAAGACGAAGGAATTGCCCGAAGGGTAAATTGTCCCTAAGGGCCCTCGTGTGGTGGCTGTTGTAAGGTAGTAGACTGTTCCTATCAGTATCCTTTTTAAATAGGGTGGTGCTGATCGTTGTTGGATCCAAGGAGATGGTAAGGTCCAAGAATGGTATAGACGTTTCGGAAATGGTGCCCGTAAATTTTAAGAATGGGTCTTGTTGATTAATCCAGACACAGAAGGCCTCGCAAGTGGGCCGGTCCCCCTTCCAGAATACCAGGATATCATCGATATATCGACGCCAACAGGTTAGATTTTCACGAAATGGATTCTGTTCTGGGGGGTAGATGCAATTCTTCTCAAATGTTGCCATGTAGATACATGCTAGGCTCGGTGCAAAAGTCGAGCCCATCGAAGTTCCACGGACTTGATGGTATAGACTGGACTCATATCTGAAAAAGTTCTCAGTGAGTGCAATGTGTGCCAGCTCCATAATGAAGGCTATCGGGGTAGGGGACACCCATTCCTCTTGTCGCATCAGTGAGTCGACCGCCTCTAGTGTTGCTTGTTGAGGGATATTTGTATACAACGCCTCCACGTCGAGTGTCAGGAGGAGGTCGATGTCTTCTCTCCCATCCATGTCAGTGATAACACGGAGCACATCTCTGGTGTCTTGTAGATAAGAAGGGATGAGTTTGACCAAGGGTTGAAAGAAAGCGTCGCAGAATTGGGACAAGGGCTCCAACACCGAACCAATGCCCGACACAATTGGTCTCCCAGGGACCGGGGTGGTGCCCTTATGTATTTTTGGGAGGGTGTAAAAGTATGGTGTGACCGGGTCTGTTGTCACCAGAAATTCTGCTTCTTTCTTGCTGATCCACTCATTTGTTTCAGCTTCAATGACCAGAGCCATAATGGTGGTGATCAGTCGTTTGGTGGGGTCCTCCATCAGAGGTCTATAATGTGTAGTATTGGCCAATTGGCGTCTACATTCTCGGTCATAGTCGTCATAGTTTTGTATGACCGTTGCTCCCCCTTTATCTGCCTGTTTAATCACAATAGAGGTATCCTTACCCAAAGTGCTGGCTGCCAGTCTTTCCGCATTTGAAAGATTGTTGAAGGGTTTGATGGTTGGTTTGTTCTGCAGGTTCCTGAGGACCGCTCTCTCAAAGGTCAGAACTTCAGGTGGTACCATCCCATCAGTGGGAGTGAAGGTAGAAGGTTTCCTGAGACCTGTGTCTTCACTGGGGAGTTCAGGGTGATTGTCAAAAAATGCTCGAAGGCGTATCTTCCTGAAGAACTGTTTGAGCTCAATCATTTCCTGGAAGGTGTCAGGTGTAGGAGTCGGGACGAAGCCAAGGCCTTTTTCCAAGACGTTTTTCTCCATTGGGGAAAGAGTTCTCTTTGATAGATTGACGATCAGGCTCGTCTCCCTCTGGATGTTGAGCTCCTGGTCTCCATTGCTGTCGGTGCTGACGTCTGGTCCTGCCACTGGACTCCCTTTTGCCCGCCTCGTTTTCGCCCTCTTCCTCTGCCCCAGCCTCTGCCCTGAAAAGGTGGCGGATTGAAGGGGTAGAACTGCGGGGGCCTTGTGGATAAGAAGGGTATTGCCATTGTGGCGTCATATTGGGTGGACCATGGAACACCGGTCCTTGATGATAACCATGTTGCCAGGCACGTGTTGGTCGTGTATTCCTTGCAGAGTAGCCGCCACTGGAGTCACTGCTTGTAGAGCCGCGTCTGTTGTCACCGCTTGAATTTTCATCTGACGAATAATTACTCTTCTTCCCTTTGAAATCATCTTTAAGATAGGGGTATACTTTTTCTTTTTCGAATTTGTTAATATCCTTCTCCAATTTGGTTGTTTTCTGTTTAAGTAAGAATTCGTGGTGGTCAGCCATTTCCTGGTTGATCTCGGATAATTTAGTCGTGAAGGCTGTTTTATTGTTCTTTGAGATTGCATTCTTCATGGTAGCTTCGAGGGCAGAGATTTTCTCCTGTAGTGCTTCAGAGAGGCGTTTCGCAGTCTGGCTAATCAGAAATAGCAGGTCTTTGGTGCATTTCCAGGAGACCTGGCACCAGTCTACTTTGAAGCGTTTATCATCTAGAAACAGTCTGGGAATGATGTTGACAATTAAGCCTTGTGGTGCTATGTTGCTTCTCAAGTACTCTGTCATCATGATCCCATGGATAGTTATTCTTATTAGTTCTTTCTTCATTTCTGTTAGTGTAGTCCATTCATCAGAAGATGCGCCAGATGTCGAAGCTGGAGGAACGTTCAGTAGTGATGGCGTGTTTCTCAGAGCTTCAGCTATGGTGTCTTCATTGAAGCTTAGACCCGGGACATCCTCCATGTCGTCAAACTAAGTGGGATGTGGTACCAAGGACTAAGTGAGCCAGAACAGAGTGTCAAAGGTAGTTATTCTGTCACAGCAATTACTGGGGCGGTTTGGTCCAAAGAATGGTGAGAATTCCTCACCACTTGGTAACCTCAAAGAAAAAGATTCCCGTGCGGGAAGCACGCATAGGTTTGTATCAAAAAAGGGGAATAAAAGATGGACGATTTTAAGGGGTCCAATGCACTCGTCCTAAGAAGTAGTTAACAAAATGAATGTGCAGAGTTCCCAGAAGGAGACAAAAGAGTAGCTCAAACTGACATTTCTCTCACTAGTCAAGACAGGGAAAGTGCATGGTGTGAACCCTTATCGGAAAATTTAGGATACCTCACACAAGTTACCGGTTGGACGACTACTGTCATCCCATCCGGTGACCGTCCAGCGTCATCATTGGCATCCTGCTCCTACGGCACGTTGGCGGTGCAATGCCCGTCGGGCAGCCCAGGAGGGCTGCACTTTGGTAGAGAACTTTTATTCCTTGCCAACGGGTGTGTGAATGTAAGGGGCCTAAACAAAGTGCAATTGTGAGCGTGAGTGTGATTTCTAAAAAAAGTCAGTAGAGTCCATTAAATAATTTTAATAGTGTGGCTCACTGCTTTGTTAAAAGGGAACAAAGGGGTATTAAGGAGTGATGGGTAATCTGATCAATCCTTATTCAACCCTTAGTGTGAATGCGGTCGACATGTTTCTTGCCTGAAAGGCAATTCATAAGGACCTTTGGTGCTCATATAATTGCTTACGGTCCCTCTGGATTCAGAGGAATCGAAGATACGACCTGAATGGTGTCGCAGAATTATTGTATTCTTTGTGGACCTCCCGGGAACTAGGAAGGAAACAAACAAATGGTTACTAACATTGCTCACTCTATGGCCCGGTGACATCATGTGGTGCCAAGAGAGAGGCGACAATGGGTGATCACGGGGTGTGAAAGATAGACAGACCCCGTTCGTGTATGGTGTGTCCATGAGAGAGAGAGAAAGTTATGTTTATGAGACAGAACGAGGATTGCTGCGTACTGTGTGTGGCAAGCTTACTCAAATGGTGGCATGCCTCATGGTGTTAATATACACCATGTGTGATAGATAAACCAAGTGTGGTGTGCCAGTTACACTATTGATAATGAGTGTTTAGAGCCCTCCAGCATTCGAGTGAAGTGAAGGGAATTTGTCAAAGGAGACACATTAAGTAATTGGCTAGAAAACAGAAAAACGTGGCCGTTTGACACTCTGTAGAATACGCGGATATTGACTACCGCAGGTGTGTGTTACATAATTAGCGCCAGATAGTCATGCTCGCCAGGTGGGAGATGGCACAAACAATACACTTACCCGCTATTCCCGTTTCTAGATCCCCTCGGCTGACCTGGTGGGGCCAGCAACAAGTGAGGAGAACCTGTAAACAAATCAGAAGGAGCGCGGGGCAGAGTGAATATTTGGGCGGCACCGCTAACTGTAGGCTGAAGTGCCGTTTAGGAGACCGGGCGCCGAGAGCACAGCTTAGCGCTCGCCGAGGTCAATAAACAGGGCAGGGAGGGAGAGAGGGAGCGAAGGGGGTCTTTCACATCTTACCTCAATAGTTGCTCGCAGTAAGCCTCTAGGCACCTACCCCTCCCACGTCTCTGCCGAATGCAGGACAGCCGGTGTAAACAAGGGAGTCCCGGAGAGGCAGATAAGCGTGAGATGCGCTCGCGCCCAGAGGGGTGTGTCTATCGGGTTGCTAGGTAATCTCAAACAAGAGTAGAGAGCGTAGAAAGCGAAGATGCTTTCACTGCGCTAGTATGGTAAACATGGGCGCCATCTTAGATTGGGAGCTCCGGGAATTGGAAGTGCAATAGTTATTGCTGAGTGATTAGACTTCCAAAAACGAAGGTAAAAAGCGAAGATGCTTATGCTAAGTCAGATTGGTAAACATGGGCGCCAGCTTGGAAACGGGATCATGAACACTAAAGGTGTAATGGTCATTAATGGGGGCAGGACAAAATAGTCCGAAATAAATGCTATCTGGCTAACGTCGTCCATGGCACCGCATCGTTAAGACCCAGTTCATCTGTGTGCAGACGATGTATCCATCTTTGTTCAAGTCTAAAGAGAGTTTGTTGGTTGACTGATGGTAGGCTTTCAAGGACAGTCCATTGTCCTGCCCCCATTAATGACCATTACACCTTTAGTGTTCATGATCCCGTTTCCAAGCTGGCGCCCATGTTTACCAATCTGACTTAGCATAAGCATCTTCGCTTTTTACCTTCGTTTTTGGAAGTCTAATCACTCAGCAATAACTATTGCACTTCCAATTCCCGGAGCTCCCAATTTAAGATGGCGCCCATGTTTACCATACTAGCGCAGTGAAACCATCTTCGCTTTCTATGCTCTCTACTCTTGTTTGAGATTACCTAGCAACCCGATAGACACGCCCCTCTGGGCGCGCGCGCATCTCACGCTTATCTGCCTCTCCGGGACTCCCTTGTTTACACCGGCTGTCCTGCATTCGGCAGAGACGTGGGAGGGGTAGGTGCCTAGAGGCTTACTGCGAGCAACTATTGAGGTAAGATGTGAAAGACCCCCTTCGCTCCCTCTCTCCCTCCCTGCCCTGTTTGTTGACCTCGGCGAGCGCTAAGCTGTGCTCTCGGCGCCCGGTCTCCTAAACGGCACTTTAGCCTACAGTTAGCGGTGCCGCCCAAATATTCACTCTGCCCCGCGCTCCTTCTGATTTGTTTACAGGTTCTCCTCACTTGTTGCTGGCCCCACCAGGTCAGCCGAGGGGATCTAGAAACGGGAATAGCGGGTAAGTGTATTGTTTGTGCCATCTCCCACCTGGCGAGCATGACTATCTGGCGCTAATTATGTAACACACACCTGCGGTAGTCAATATCCGCGTATTCTACAGAGTGTCAAACGGCCACGGTTTTTCTGTTTTCTAGCCAATTACTTAATGTGTCTCCTTTGACAAATTCCCTTCACTTCACTCGAATGCTGGAGGGCTCTAAACACTCATTATCAATAGTGTAACTGGCACACCACACTTGGTTTATCTATCACACATGGTGTATATTAACACCATGAGGCATGCCACCATTTGAGTAAGCTTGCCACACACAGTACGCAGCAATCCTCGTTCTGTCTCATAAACATAACTTTCTCTCTCTCTCATGGACACACCATACACGAACGGGGTCTGTCTATCTTTCACACCCCGTGATCACCCATTGTCGCCTCTCTCTTGGCACCACATGATGTCACCGGGCCATAGAGTGAGCAATGTTAGTAACCATTTGTTTGTTTCCTTCCTAGTTCCCGGGAGGTCCACAAAGAATACAATAATTCTGCGACACCATTCAGGTCGTATCTTCGATTCCTCTGAATCCAGAGGGACCGTAAGCAATTATATGAGCACCAAAGGTCCTGATGAATTGCCTTTCAGGCAAGAAACATGTCGACCGCATTCACACTAAGGGTTGAATAAGGATTGATCAGATTACCCATCACTCCTTAATACCCCTTTGTTCCCTTTTAACAAAGCAGTGAGCCACACTATTAAAATTATTTAATGGACTCTACTGACTTTTTTTAGAAATCACACTCACGCTCACAATTGCACTTTGTTTAGGCCCCTTACATTCACACACCCGTTGGCAAGGAATAAAAGATCTCCACCAAAGTGCAGCCCTCCTGGGCTGCCCGACGGGCATTGCACCGCCAGCCTGCCGTAGGAGCAGGATGCCAATGATGACGCTGGACGGTCACCGGATGGGATGACAGTAGTCGTCCAACCGGTAACTTGTGTGAGGTATCCTAAATTTTCCGATAAGGGTTCACACCATGCACTTTCCCTGTCTTGACTAGTGAGAGAAATGTCAGTTTGAGCTACTCTTTTGTCTCCTTCTGGGAACTCTGCACATTCATTTTGTTAACTACTTTTTAGGACGAGTGCATTGGACCCCTTAAAATCGTCCATCTTTTATTCCCCTTTTTTGATACAAACCTATGCGTGCTTCCCGCACGGGAATCTTTTTCTTTGAGGTTACCAAGTGGTGAGGAATTTTCACCATTCTTTGGACCAAACCGCCCCAGTAATTGCTGTGACAGAATAACTACCTTTGACACTCTGTTCTGGCTCACTTAGTCCTTGGTACCACATCCCACTTAGTTTGACGACATGGAGGATGTCCCGGGTCTAAGCTTCAACGAAGACACCATAGCTGAAGCTCTGAGAAACACGCCATCACTACTGAACGTTCCTCCAGCTTCGACATCTGGCGCATCTTCTGATGAATGGACTAAACTAACAGAAATGAAGAAAGAACTAATAAGAATAACTATCCATGGGATCATGATGACAGAGTACTTGAGAAGCAACATAGCACCACAAGGCTTAATTGTCAACATCATTCCCAGACTGTTTCTAGATGATAAACGCTTCAAAGTAGACTGGTGCCAGGTCTCCTGGAAATGCACCAAAGACCTGCTATTTCTGATTAGCTAGACTGCGAAACGCCTCTCTGAAGCACTACAGGAGAAAATCTCTGCCCTCGAAGCTACCATGAAGAATGCAATCTCAAAGAACAATAAAACAGCCTTCACGACTAAATTATCCGAGATCAACCAGGAAATGGCTGACCACCACGAATTCTTACTTAAACAGAAAACAACCAAATTGGAGAAGGATATTAACAAATTCGAAAAAGAAAAAGTATACCCCTATCTTAAAGATGATTTCAAAGGGAAGAAGAGTAATTATTCGTCGGATGAAAATTCAAGCGGTGACAACAGACGTGGCTCTACAAGCAGTGACTCCAGTGGCGGCTACTCTGCAAGGAATACACGACCAACACGTGCCTGGCAACATGGTTATCATCAAGGACCGGTGTTCCATGGTCCACCCAATATGACGCCACAATGGCAATACCCTTTTTATCCACAAGGCCCCCCGCAGTTCTACCCCTTCAATCCGCCACCTTTTCAGGGCAGAGGCTGGGGCAGAGGAAGAGGGCGAAAACGAGGCGGGCAAAAGGGAGTCCAGTGGCAGGACCAGACGTCAGCACCGACAGCAATGGAGACCAGGAGCTCAACATCCAGAGGGAGACGAGCCTGATCGTCAATCTATCAAAGAGAACTCTTTCCCCAATGGAGAAAATCGTCTTGGAAAAAGGCCTTGGCTTCGTCCCGACTCCTACACCTGACACCTTCCAGGAAATGATTGAGCTCAAACAGTTCTTCAGGAAGAAACGCCTTCGAGCATTTTTTGACAATCACCCTGAACTCCCCAGTGAAGACACAGGTCTCAGGAAACCTTCTACCTTCACTCCCACTGATGGGATGGTACCACCTGAAGTTCTGACCTTTGAGAGAGCGGTCCTCAGGAACCTGCAGAACAAACCAACCATCAAACCCTTCAACAATCTTTCAAATGCGGAAAGACTGGCAGCCAGCACTTTGGGTAAGGATACCTCTATTGTGATTAAACAGGCAGATAAAGGGGGAGCAACGGTCATACAAAACTATGACGACTATGACCGAGAATGTAGACGCCAATTGGCCAATACTACACATTATAGACCTCTGATGGAGGACCCCACCAAACGACTGATCACCACCATTATGGCTCTGGTCATTGAAGCTGAAACAAATGAGTGGATCAGCAAGAAAGAAGCAGAATTTCTGGTGACAACAGACCCGGTCACACCATACTTTTACACCCTCCCAAAAATACATAAGGGCACCACCCCGGTCCCCGGGAGACCAATTGTGTCGGGCATTGGTTCGGTGTTGGAGCCCTTGTCCCAATTCTGCGACGCTTTCTTTCAACCCTTGGTCAAACTCATCCCTTCTTATCTACAAGACACCAGAGATGTGCTCCGTGTTATCACTGACATGGATGGGAGAGAAGACATTGACCTCCTCCTGACACTCGACGTGGAGGCGTTGTATACAAATATCCCTCAACAAGCAACACTAGAGGCGGTCGACTCACTGATGCGACAAGAGGAATGGGTGTCCCCTACCCCGATAGCCTTCATTATGGAGCTGGCACACATTGCACTCACTGAGAACTTTTTCAGATATGAGTCCAGTCTATACCATCAAGTCCGTGGAACTTCGATGGGCTCGACTTTTGCACCGAGCCTAGCATGTATCTACATGGCAACATTTGAGAAGAATTGCATCTACCCCCCAGAACAGATTCCATTTCGTGAAAATCTAACCTGTTGGCGTCGATATATCGATGATATTCTGGTATTCTGGAAGGGGGACCGGCCCACTTGCGAGGCCTTCTGTGTCTGGATTAATCAACAAGACCCATTCTTAAAATTTACGGGCACCATTTCTGAAACGTCTATACCATTCTTGGACCTTACCATCTCCTTGGATCCAACAACGATCAGCACCACCCTATTTAAAAAGGATACTGATAGGAACAGTCTACTACCTTACAACAGCCACCACACGAGGGCCCTTAGGGACAATTTACCCTTCGGGCAATTCCTTCGTCTTCGGCGAAATTGCAGTTCCATCGATAACTTCAAGCAAGAAGCAAAGACTCTACAACACAAGCTAAGGGACAGGGGTTACCCTACACGACTATTAAAAACATCAACCAAAAGAGCACTAAACAATAATAGAGAATCTTTGCTTGAAGTTCACCCTAAAGAACAAGATGACACGATCACGTGCGTGACCTCTTTTACCAGGCATTCTACATTCATAAAAAAGACTATCAATTCACATTGGGGTATTCTCAATTCTGCAGGGATGGAGCTTCCACGCCCACGCTTTGCATTCAAAAGGACAGCAAACCTAAAGGATACTCTGATCCATACTCGCCCCAAGAAAACTAGTACCCAACCAGTAAATACCCTCTGGGACCTTCCTCCAGTCACCGGGCACTACCGGTGTGGCTCCTGCGTGGTGTGCCCCCAGACCATCCAAGGAAAAACCATCGTACTCCAAAGAGACTTCACTTGGACATTTAATAGGCACACCAATTGTAACAGCTCCAGATGTATCTATGTTCTTATATGCCCATGTAAGATGCTTTATATTGGGATGACAATGCGCCCTGTTAAACAGCGCGTAATGGAGCACAACAGTAATATACGTTGCCTGAAAACACACACCAAACTCTATGAACACTGCAAAGAGCAAAACCACTCCATAGAGAGTATCCAATGGACTGTCCTTGAAAGCCTACCATCAGTCAACCAACAAACTCTCTTTAGACTTGAACAAAGATGGATACATCGTCTGCACACAGATGAACTGGGTCTTAACGATGCGGTGCCATGGACGACGTTAGCCAGATAGCATTTATTTCGGACTATTTTGTCCTGCCCCCATTAATGACCATTACACCTTTAGTGTTCATGATCGCGTTTCCAAGCTGGCGCCCATGTTTACCAATCTGACTTAGCATAAGCATCTTCGCTTTTTACCTTCGTTTTTGGAAGTCTAATCACTCAGCAATAACTATTGCACTTCCAATTCCCGGAGCTCCCAATCTAAGATGGCGCCCATGTTTACCATACTAGCGCAGTGAAAGCATCTTCGCTTTCTACGCTCTCTACTCTTGTTTGAGATTACCTAGCAACCCGATAGACACGCCCCTCTGGGCGCGCGCGCATCTCACGCTTATCTGCCTCTCCAGGACTCCCTTGTTTACACCGGCTGTCCTGCATTCGGCAGAGACGTGGGAGGGGTAGGTGCCTAGAGGCTTACTGCGAGCAACTATTGAGGTAAGATGTGAAAGACCCCCTTCGCTCCCTCTCTCCCTCCCTGCCCTGTTTGTTGACCTCGGCGAGCACTAAGCTGTGCTCTCGGCGCCCGGTCTCCTAAACGGCACTTCAGCCTACAGTTAGCGGTGCCGCCCAAATATTCACTCTGCCCCGCGCTCCTTCTGATTTGTTTACAGGTTCTCCTCACTTGTTGCTGGCCCCACCAGGTCAGCCGAGGGGATCTAGAAACGGGAATAGCGGGTAAGTGTATTGTTTGTGCCATCTCCCACCTGGCGAGCATGACTATCTGGCGCTAATTATGTAACACACACCTGCGGTAGTCAATATCCGCGTATTCTACAGAGTGTCAAACGGCCACGGTTTTTCTGTTTTCTAGCCAATTACTTAATGTGTCTCCTTTGACAAATTCCCTTCACTTCACTCGAATGCTGGAGGGCTCTAAACACTCATTATCAATAGTGTAACTGGCACACCACACTTGGTTTATCTATCACACATGGTGTATATTAACACCATGAGGCATGCCACCATTTGAGTAAGCTTGCCACACACAGTACGCAGCAATCCTCGTTCTGTCTCATAAACATAACTTTCTCTCTCTCTCATGGACACACCATACACGAACGGGGTCTGTCTATCTTTCACACCCCGTGATCACCCATTGTCGCCTCTCTCTTGGCACCACATGATGTCACCGGGCCATAGAGTGAGCAATGTTAGTAACCATTTGTTTGTTTCCTTCCTAGTTCCCGGGAGGTCCACAAAGAATACAATAATTCTGCGACACCATTCAGGTCGTATCTTCGATTCCTCTGAATCCAGAGGGACCGTAAGCAATTATATGAGCACCAAAGGTCCTGATGAATTGCCTTTCAGGCAAGAAACATGTCGACCGCATTCACACTAAGGGTTGAATAAGGATTGATCAGATTACCCATCACTCCTTAATACCCCTTTGTTCCCTTTTAACAAAGCAGTGAGCCACACTATTAAAATTATTTAATGGACTCTACTGACTTTTTTTAGAAATCACACTCACGCTCACAATTGCACTTTGTTTAGGCCCCTTACATTCACACACCCGTTGGCAAGGAATAAAAGATCCCCACCAAAGTGCAGCCCTCCTGGGCTGCCCGACGGGCATTGCACCGCCAGCCTGCCGTAGGAGCAGGATGCCAATGATGACGCTGGACGGTCACCGGATGTGATGACAGTAGTCGTCCAACCGGTAACTTGTGTGAGGTATCCTAAATTTTCCGATAAGGGTTCACACCATGCACTTTCCCTGTCTTGACTAGTGAGAGAAATGTCAGTTTGAGCTACTCTTTTGTCTCCTTCTGGGTACTCTGCACATTCATTTTGTTAACTACTTCTTAGGACGAGTGCATTGGACCCCTTAAAATCGTCCATCTTTTATTCCCCTTTTTTGATACAAACAACAAAAATATCCCATAGATAATTACATAATTCTAAGTGTAGATTTTGCATTTTTTTCCTTCATATCTAAATATCTTGAGGATATATGTATATAAATATATAGAGAGAGATTTAAGGTACATACTTATGCAGTTGCATGTAGTAAATCTGTTCTCATCTATATATAGGTTTGCAAACTTTTTCTGTTACTAGTCTTGCTGAAATATTTTTGCAGCACCATATTTAGGAAGATTCTGGTTGCAGACATCCTAATACTCCTAATGATCAACTTTAAGGAGGTGTGGTCAGGCAAGATGACCAATCACACACCTTGAACAGAGGATCTGCATGCCCATGTGTAATCCTGCACTACCGTTGCCACGGCCGAGCTCTGTATCAAAGCCCTGCCATTGTTGAGGCCCTCTGCATGCGCAGGAGTCAGGGGTAACCTGGGAGAGGAATGTAGAGGAAATGCTCAGATGTGGATGGGGACAAGATGGCAGCTGCCCTAGTATCCTAGAGGGAGAGCGGCCCAACTCGCAGAGGACGCAGGGGTGGCGTGGACATCAAGCATGTGTCCCCTCGAGCTGCTGGACAACAGGACTGGAGAGGAGTGGGGAAGATGGTGGCCGACAGATAGTGCAGCTGAGAGCTCTCCCTGCTCCATGGCATGCCCGCTCGACTTCACACACCTGCTGTGGTAGTTTTCCACCTGTGTCTTTGGGGGGGGGTCCTAGTGAGGGCTCTCAGTGAAAGGCTTCTGCACCTGGCCATCTATTCTCCATGCAAAGCAATCGGGCGCATGACAGCTTCCTCTACCCAAGACGGATTCCCAACGGCTCTGGTGGGTGGAGCAGTCTTATAGGTGGAGGCTGCGGTGCCGCTCGATAGAGGCTGGTGCGCTTCAGCGAGGATTGGTTTCTGGGGTATATTGGGCAGCAGCAGCAGGAGAGCTTGCTGTTAACAGTCCCCACAACAGCTATCACCTCAGGACTCCACAGAGACAATAAGCGTGATGCTGGCCCCAGAATGCCCATGAGCCCTGAGATTAAAAAGACCTGGGGAAAAAGACACCCAAGGCGCGGCCCCACAGACTCAGATACAGGCTTGCAAAGTAACAGCAAAGGGGCTGGAAGAGAGCAAATAGATCCTGTTGTAACCTCCTAAGACCAGCCGCTCAATAGATATGTACTTAGGGGTAGGCATATTTGGAAAAAGGGAGAGCCAGGGATCCCACCTCATGAAATAACTCTTCCCTCTTCAAAATAAAATTGCCTGTCAACCAAGGAAATGCAGTCATTACAAAGGGGATCCTATCCCCACCCAGTTTCCATATATCTGTGCCCAGAAAACCCCAGCAGAGCAGCCAGTATTGAAGATGACAGGGAGGAAAGGGTCAAAGAAAGAAGACTATTTAAAAATCACTCCTTCCCTGCGATCTTACTTTCAGGTTCAGTCGAAAGGGGAGCAGACTGTTTCTCTTTCTACTCCTCTTATTCCCCTATCCTTGTCGCTCTCTAAGTCAGGACCTGAATCAGAAACACATAGAAGAACAAACAAAATGGAGGACTTTGGCATAAGAAAGCAGGCATTAGGGCTTAAAGATACTCTAGGTTCAGAGAATTGATTCTAATTACTAGCCGAATGCGATGATCTGGAGTGGGATCAGGAGGACACAAGGGTCCTGGTCATCAGCCCCTAACTCAAGATTCTGGTGTCCAGTACCTGGGGGGGAGAATAAGGGGGGCATGGAAAGATTATTGTCTACACTGATAACAGAGGTCATAAAAACATTTGCAGTGTCTGAAATGAATCAGTAAAATATCCAGGGCGAAAGTGAGGCCCTAGATGTCAAGATCAACCCTCTAATGGATAGAGTGGATGTGATGGAAACGTCTCTTGTAGAGCTCCCTAAGGAGGTGGAAGTAACCCAAAAAGTGATACAGATGCTGAAAACCGGAGACAAAAACCTTTGAGATAAGTTAGAAGCTCTTGAATATAATGCAAAAAGAAACAATATCAGGATACTGATAGTACCAGAAGGGCTTGAAGGAGAGAATATCAAATGTTTTACAAACAGCCTCTTATAAAGAAGTTATGCCAGATATCAATGTAACCAAAGTGGAAGAGGATATACAGCGGGTCCATCGAGATCTATTTTCCAGAAGTTCAGCCAGGAAAAATTCAAAGAAGAGTCTTGGTCAATTTTAAAACAAACTCTCTCAAAGAGAAAATTCTCTCAGAGGCTCTCAAGGTATGGAGCTATGTGAAGGGAGATTGGTCCTTCTGCATTAGGTCGGACATCTCCAGAGTTGCGCACGACAGGCAATGGGAGCTAGGAAAACACATCCAGGAACTCAGTGTATTGGGAGCTACTGCACACATTCATTATCTCTCTTCCCTTAGAGTTATGTGGAACAACAAAATGCACATTAGAGACCCTATGGAAGTAAGGTCATTAGTTGGCAAGATTAAACCGCAACAGATATGATTGAAATATTAATGTCATGGAACAAAAGGAGAGCTCAAATAGGTAATGTTTTAGAATACCTCCAGTTAATAGGAAGGGTTCCCCAGGGAGAGGTGGATTGGTCACTAGCAGAAAAAAATATATACATAATGTAACATTTTTATTAATCACAGGGAGTGGGAGAATGTGGGAGAGAATTGAGTTCTGGATGAGCCAGGTATACAGCCCTATCTAGTTCGGCCTGGGTACCAAACTTAACCATGGTGGAATCAGGCAAAGTTCAACCCTTAAGGGTCTTAACTTGGAATATGAATGGTCTCAGGGTTCGTTCCAGAAGGAGGAGAATTTTAGAATATCTTAGGCTCTCGGAAAGCGATGTTATATTCATACAAGAATCTCACTTATTAAAAGAGGAATTGGAAGATATATTAAAAGGTTAGATATGGATAGATTATTGTGTATGTACTACCCAGTCATGTTGTGTAAAGGGGGTGGCGCTCCTTTTTAAGAAATCCATCAAAGCTATTTTGGGAGAGTGTTTGGTCAACCCGGCAATAGCCAACGTAAAAATACATAGTACTTGGATAGCATTTGCAGGGTACTGAAAGACAAATTTAGATGGCCCGCCACCTTTCTGGTTTATACTACCAGCTTTTCGGTCTTAACCTCCCTATTATTTTGGGAGGGGACTTCAATATGTAATAATAGACCCTGCCTCCATGAGAGGAACAGCACACCCATCTAACATGACAGGTCTGCTGAAACAATTGATGGAAGATATAGGCCTTATTGACATTTGTAGGCTAAAGGGAAGCAAAGGGTAGAGCTCAGGGGGAAAGTTCACCTTTTATAATAAGAAATACGGACACCGGACTTCTTCCTGATAGATACTATCACCAGTAAAAATACTACCAGAGTTAGACACATATTGGAGTACTATCCGATCACTCTGCAGTAAGCCTAGAGTTCATGCTAGAGAACAGGCCCTCACCTCAGAGATGGACTGTTAGTCGAAGATTACTCTTGGATCCACAGGTAGTAGAGAGTCTGAAAGAAGCCACAATGAATTATTTATTTTTAACGAAGCGTCCGCGCCTTTACACACAGTAAGGGATACATGCAAGGCTTTTTTAAGGGGCACCTCAAACTAAAAGGGTAAGTAACGTTATTATTAGTAAACTTGAATCCTCAATACAGATCCTACTTAAAGAGTTGGGGAATGCCCCAGATACTCAAACCTTGACTTGTATTGAAGAACAGCTACAGAAGGCAAAGCTAAAGCTGGCAGACTACCTGGAGGTAATATTAAGGAGAAAATGGGAGGCTAGCAAATGTTCCCACCATGAATATGGGGAGGGCTATGGAAAGCTGCTGGCCTGGAAAACTAAAATAGAGCACCCAAGGACTATGATTAAGGCATTAGAGGGTAAATTAGTCTCAGATGACTCAGAGATCAAACACGCCTTTACACAATTTTCCCAAAACCTTTATACAGAAGATCTGGAGGTAGGAGATCATCAAATTAAGACGTATCTTCTAGAGCTAGAAATTCTGCCTACTCTAGCCACCTCTAAGGATGAACTGAATGCTGATATCAGCTCTGAAGAAGTCTTTAAGACATAAGTAATTTAAAAAAAGGAAAAGCAGCCGGGCCGGATACTTTTCCAAATTAAATATACATGATATTAAAGGGAGAATTAACGCCTATTCTGATATCTCGACATTTTCCCCATTAATTAGAGCCTTGACTTTAGACTTTACTATGAGAGGTACTTTTTCCTTTTTAAATACGCCCACCAAAAGTACTTCAAGACAGTGACATTCAAGATTCTTGTTGCCACCTGTAAGTTGTAGTACCAAATCAGATGGTCATTAGGAATTCCCTACTATAGTAGCCTTGCCCCAATATGGAACTCCCCCGGTACACCTGCCTGTCTCCTGGACAAACTTGCAACCCCCCTGATTGAGTGGGGTACACCTAAATGGGGTCAAATCATAGAAGACAACCAACTAGTACCTTGGGAGCGCCTAGTAGAAATCATTGAGGTTAGTCAGAGGAGGAGTATACCCAGCCCACTGATATCTGGAATAGGGACCTGCCAAACCAAGACGTCGAAACCCTGTGGTACATATCTATATCTTTTTTGTGGATATCTACAATGTCTTTGCATCTCAGGAAAAATCATCTGTTACCTGTACACAAGTCTTACTAGAAGCTAAGGAAGCTGTCGAAGCTGGGAAGCTGGGAGGCAAGGAAGTGCCCCAAGTGTGGTTAAATAAAAACCAACGATGCCCACATGTTTCGACAGTGCCCCTGGATTGAGATCTTCTGCCAAGAAGTGGGTAAGGTGCTCTCAGAGATAATGGGTCAAGAGATTAAGGTAAGCCTGCGCTTGGCTGTTTTGGGGTGGTCAGTGTTGGGGAGACTCACTGAAACTTCTTCAGACACAAATATTACTCATCTTTGTGCTGATCTTGCTTGCAGGAAGAGAGCTATGCCTAAAGTGGATTCTTTCCAGTCCCCCCTTGGAGTGGGAATGGCTAAGCACAGCACAAAGGATATGCAACTTAGATTGGAGTGGTCCCTCTTCCAAAAGAACAAGATTCTGGGAGATTTGGGAAGACTAGCATAAATCCCGCCCTTCAGGCAAGTAACTCTAACTATTCTCTTGTGTGTAAAATGTATTAGACCAATGATTAAACATCAACGCAACATTGGTCGAAAGGGAGCCAGGACGGATTTCATGGCTAGAGCACCCCATATCAACTTTATTTTTGTTTGTGGCTTCTGTTCTCCACTCAGTCGGTTGCACATGGCCCATGGGCTCTATGAAAGCCCCCTGAGGGGAGATTGGGGCACTAACATAGTCTCGGAGTTCCATGGCCCTGTACAATGAAAAATGAGGACACAAAAAAAAGCAGGACCTGAGAGGCTGCCAGAGAGAGTACCTCTACTCATTCTTACATTCTGGGGTGGCCATCTTGAAGTGGCACTGACGGTCGTATTAACCCACAACAATCAACCATGACAATCTGTTATCCCTTCAAGCACCACTATCCTAACGATTATGGCCATTAAAACTATTGATAAATGATCCGGCTTCTTATGAGTGTGCCCATCCCAAGCCAACATGATGGGGCCCAGGTTTGACTGCCTCTGGGACAAACGCTTACACCCTGGTCTACCCCCTAAATCTCTCAAAAAACGCCAAAAAAGCCTTCAAACACCTCACCTTGAAAAACCATCCTGAGGCACTGATCGCCGACCTATGTTTCTGTGCGGACAAAGGCACCATCATCAATCACTTCGCTTTCTACTCCAGAAGAATCCCCGCCTGGCGCAATACCTTTTCTCTATTAATTAATGTACGCTTTTCCAGGAACATTCCCTACGGCACTAAGCTCTCAATAGGGCCCTCAGCAACCCTACGAGATGACCTCACCATCACCCTCTACAAAAGAGGCATTGTACTGATCCAAGCCTCAACAAAAAACTTCAACAAATTTTCAGATCTTTATACCACTCTCCGAAACCATGTGCATGACACTGGGACGCCGACCAACATCCGGCCTGACGGTAACCTGTCCCCCCTGCCCAATATAGAACACACTAATCCGCTCACTACTCCTATCAACCTCCCTATTGCCATGGTCCAGAGACCTGTGATTTCCCCCCTCCATGCTCCTCCCTCGGAATCCACTATTTCCTTCACAGCACACCTCAACCCCATCAGTCTTCATACAACCCCCCGAACGAAATAAACCCTGGACCCTCGGTCCCCTCCCCCCATGCTCCCCATTCGGACTCTAAGACCACCACATCCTCAGTAACTTTTGGTGTGACAGGTCAAGCCAGCCCTGCTAACACTCAAGCCACCCCTTCTATGACTCCTAACACAGTCCACCCTTGTACTCCAACCCCCCCTCCTTAGCGACTTCCTCTGCAGTAGGTCAAGCCAGCCCCGCTAACACTCAAACCTCCCCTTCCATGACTCCTAGCACACACCACCCTACCACCTAATCCACCATGACTCCTAGCACAATCCACCCTAACCCTCTAACCCCTCCTCCACATATATCCACTCTAAGCGTGAGCGCAAAATCCGTTCCGCTCACGGATTTTGCAGATTTTCGGTAAATCTGCAATCCGCGAACTCCCGCGAATTTACCGAAAATCCACGAATCCGCGAGCGGCGGATTTGGGGGGCAAAAGTTCAAGCCTTCTAGCTTGAAGTTATAACTATTTTAGGATGGCGCCGGCAAGCTGCCAGCGCCATCCTAAAATAGTTACTAAGTTAGCTTCAACAGGAAGCACTAATAGATAAAATAAAGCAGGTGCTGGCAGCTTGCTGGCGCCATCCTAAAATAGTTACAGGATTATGGGCATAGGCAGCTCACTCAAGGGACCCCTGCGCTCTTCGGTGTGATGGCAAAGTTAATCAGCCCCCCAAAAAATGAGTGTTTTGTCGAGGCTGGGCAGGTGTGCGTTCACCCCATATCTATTGTCGAAAATTAGCTATGATGCTTGATGGAGGCCTTTGCATAATTGACTTTCATGAGCTCAATCCCTGTGCAGTTCCTGTGACCACGAGCTTCTCCGATCCGTGCCTGTCCTTTTATACACACAAGAGGCATGTGAACTCGCATATAAGCCTCGCCCGTTTGGCCCCGCCCCTCACTCGGTGTGATGGCAAAGTTAATCAGCCCCCCCAAAAATGAGTGTTTTGTCGAGGCTGGGCAGGTGTGCGTTCACCCCACATCTATCGTCAAAAATTAGCTATGATGCTTGATGGAGGCCTTTGCATAATTGACTTTCACGAGCTCAATCCCTGTGCAGTTCCTGTGACCACAAGCTTCTCTGATCCGTGCCTGTCCTTTTATACACACAAGAGGCATGTGAACTCGCATATAAGCCTCGCCCGTTTGGCCCCGCCCCTCACACTAGCGATATGCACCGTTTTCCCGCCCTTTACCCACATGGAACTCGCACAGAAGACCCCCCCACATTTAAAAAATCCGCAAAATCGACGATTCCGCAAATTCGCGGATTTTGCGGATCCGCGAATACGCAAATCCGCAAATTCGCAGATCGTGGATCCGCAAAATCCGCCCATGCTTAATCCACTCTCTGCACTCTAGGGCCTCCAAAATAATTCAGAGCTTCCACTCCTCCATCCTCGACCTAACAAACCTCCTCCACCTCGCCGAACTCTCCTTTGCATACCTCATGCCTCAGCTGGCTACCCCTCCCATCCCAGAGCTTCACAAACGCCTGCTACCGACATCCTTAAGGCATCTTCGCCCTCGCAAGCACACTAGCTGTCTATCTGAGGAGAAAATCCTTGGCCTCGCCCGCTCCTACAACTTTTGCCTCGTCACAACCAATTCCTTAGACCTCACTGAAGAGGAAATCCAGGATTTTCTCAAGGACCTCAATGCAGCCCCTATCTCTCCCAGTCCTCCAGACGTGAGTGCAGCACACCCCATCTGCACGGTCGCTATCAACCCACACAGATCGGCCCCCCTCTGTAATAGAAGGGCGGTCAGAAGCAATCTTGCACCCGTACCCCTGTCTGCCCCGACTCCCGCTACCACCTCCCTCCCTGGTCTGACGGGTCTCTTAATCAACTGCCGCTCTGCAGTAAAGCATGCCGCCGATGTCGCTGCTCTCATTCTGAACAATAACACCGACCTAGCCATCCTAACTGAATCATGGCTTAATGATGCATCATCCCCATGCCTCAACCTCTTAGTCCCCCCCAATTTTAGCATTGCCAGACTAGACAGACCACTTAACAAAAAAGGTGGTGGAATAGCCTGCATCTATTGCTCTAACCTCCTTGTCACAGAGCTTCTAACGGATGCCACTGATTCCTGCGAATATCTAGCCCTCTTAGTCTGCAGTAACACCACACACCTATGCAACCTGCAAACTTTTTACCACCCCCCCAGACAATAACAATCAATTCACTGACTACCTCATGGAAATTATCACGGCTAAGAACTCCCCCAACACAAAAGACATCTTCCTCGGTGACTTCAACCTGCACTGGAACGACCTTAAGGATCCTCATGTCAACGCCATTAAAGACCTCATGACCGATCTAGCCCTGACCCAAGCTTGCCCACTCCCAAACCACTTGAAAGGGGCCACTCTAGACTGGATCATCTCTAAGGAGAAAACCGTCAAGCTCATATCCACTGACCCCTGTGACTGGTCAGACCACCATGCCATCGCCTTCCTTCTACCCGGCACCCTCAAGACATGGGCTCCACAACCAGTGATCCCAAAACGCTGGGTCAGCTACACCAAAAACCTAGACCTAAATGAACTCGAGACCCGCTGCAAATCCTTCTCCCCCCCTCCCCACATCACCTCGGTCAGTGACCTCAATGATCACTACTTTGTTACGATGTCGAACATTTTGGATGACCTAGCCCCTCTTAAACTAAAAAGAACTCAAGTCAAAGATAGAAACCCATGGTTCACTGGTTCCCTCAACGACGAGAGGAGATCCCTCCGACAAGCCGAAAGAATCTGGAGACAGCACCCATCGGCAGATCACCTAAAACTTCTTCGCCAGGCCAGAAATGCTTCCAACAAAAACATCCTCAACTCAAAAAAAGAGTTTTTCAGAGCGGAACTAGGAAATGCCCAGAACAGGCCACGCAAACTCTTTAAGATGATCAAACTCCAATCGAACAAACTGTCCAAAACAGCGAAAGAAAACCCCAAGTCTCCCATCTCTTCCGAGGATTTCTCCTTGTTTTTCGCAAACCAAATCAAAACCTTAGGTACAGAACTCAAGGCTGCCTCCCTCCCCCACCGAACCTTGACCTTCCGCCTCCTCCATCCCTACCGACACTGACCTCACCCAAGAATCTAGCGCACTGGTCCGAATTCTCACCCTACGATGAAGACTCTGTCACAAATATCCTTTCCACCTTGAACCCGAACAACCATTTTAATGACCCGCTCCCCTCTAACTGTCTTGCGACTGCTGCCAAATCCATTATTCCTTGCTGGACTGCGATAATCAACGCCTCTCTCCAGCAGGGATCAATCCCGACCTCGCTGAAAGCAGGCCAAGTCCTCCCCATTCTGAAAAAGCCGTCGCTGGACCCAGCCTCCCCAGATAACTTCAGACCAATTTCCAACATTCCCCTATTGGCTAAAGTGCTGGAAAAGTGTGTTCAAATACAGCTAAGTCACCACATCAACACCTTCCATCTACTCGATGACTGCCAATCCGGCTTCCGACCAGGACATAGCACTGAAACCACCATGCTCCACATTGTCGATGATGCTCTTCAAGCCCTTGACCAAGACAAAACCTGTCTCCTAATCCGCCTTGATCTATCCTCGGCCTTCGATACTGTCAACCACGAGATGCTATTTGAACATCTCAAACTTGGGATGGGATTAGATGGCACAGTCCTTGATTGGATTAGTTCCTACCTCCAAAACCGATCTCAGAGATTCCTAATCAATGGCGAACTTTCCGCCCCCTCTGTGGTCACGGTGGGAGCCCCTCAAGGATCAACGTTGTCCCCCACCATTTTTAATCTCTATTTAGAACCCCTTGCCGAAGTCCTTCGCACTGCAAATATCTCCTTCCATATGTACGCTGATGACACTCAGATCTACATAAAAATCTCATCTTTTGCGGAGATCCTCACCTCGAATGACGCCCTGAAGCTGACCGTCCGATGGCTCTCCTCCAACCAACTCAAACTCAATGCAAATAAAACTGAGTTGCTTCTAATCTCCCACGCCCAAGAGCAACTCTGAGATCCAGACATGGATCAAAGCTATCACAGCCTTAAATTGACCCCCGACCATTGTGGACTCGGCCAAATCGCTGGGAATTTGTATTTGTATTTGTATTTATTTATTTGTAAAGCGCTAACATTCATCCTGAAAGGACATCACGGCGCTGAAGAAAGTTGCAAGTGATTTGACATCAGCTCTGATTGAAAATTATTGATCTGGCCTGGGAAAGAGGAATGTTTTCAGTTGTTTCTTAAATGAGACAAAGCAGTCATTTGTTCTAATTTTAGGGGGTAGCTCGTTCCACTTTGTTGCCGCAATGTGAGAGAAGGCCCGCTCTCCCATCTTGACAGTACGAGCTCGGGTGATGACTGCTCTTCCTAACGTCATAGATCGTAGGTGTCTAGAGGGTTTATGAAATCTGACCCTGTCATGTAGGATGGTGGGGCCTGTGCCGTGGAGCACCTTATGAGAAATGCACAACAGCTTAAAGATGGCTCGTTGCCGCATTGGGAGCCAATGAAGCTCACGCATGCAACTTTTAGCTGAATTATATTTTCTTTTATTGCAGATGGCTTTGGCAGCGGCATTCTGAACCAGCTGCAATTTAGAAAAGAGATAATCCGCCATTCCTACAAACAGAGAGTTACCGTAGTCCAGCCTACTCATCAGTAGTGACTGGACTAAGGTTTTCCTGCAATCCGTTGGCACCCAGGGGAAGACACGTCTAAGCAACTTCAAAAGTCCAAAGCTCCTTCCACAAGTTATAGAAACATGGGATTTCATGGATAAATCCCTATCCAGTGTTATACCTAAGTTTTTTGCTTTAGCAGTGGGGTTGGGAGGCAAACCCAAGTCACTTGGCCACCAGCTGTTGTCCCAGGCCTGTGTGCCTCTGCCGAACAGTAAGATTTCGGATTTGTCGGCGTTTAGTCTAAGACAGTGGTCCTGCATCCAAGTTGCTAATTCGGTCAAACAGTTCGTCAGTCTAGTTTTGGAGTCATTATTTCCATCAATGGTGACCATCAGCTGAGTGTCATCAGCATAGGAGCACATTTCTACGCCCCACTTTTTGCCAATGGTTGCCAGCGAGGAGACGAATACATTAAACAAAGTTGGGCTCAATGACGCCCCCTGGGGAACTCCGTATTTTATGAGTCGTGGAGGGGATGTGTAGTCACCCAAACGTACTGATTGGGTTCGATCCGCTAGGAACGATTGTAGCCATCCCAATGCTTTGCCCAGTATTCCTTTCTCTGCCAGGATGTTCAACAGTTGATTGTGGGGTACAGTATCAAAAGCCGCTGATAGATCAAGAAGTATCAGTGCGACTGTTCTACCCTGATCTACCTTGGTTCTGATACTGTCTGTCACCGCTAAGAGTGTAGTTTCGGTGCTGTTGTTTGTCCGGAACCCTGTCTGTGAATCATCCAGCAGGCCATTTGCTTCCAGAAATGTGGACAGACTTCTGTTGACTAACTTCTCCAGAACCTTTGATAAGTAAGGTAGCTGGGATATTGGTCTGTAATTGGCCGGATTGTTTACGTCTGCTCCAGCCTTCTTTACTAAAGGGGTGACTAGGGCCTGTTTCCATGAATCTGGAAATTCAGCAGAACTAAGGGAGAGATTGAGTACTCTAGTAACTGCTGGACATATTACAGGAGTTAACTGGGAAAAAATGTGATGTGGACAAGGGTCAAGTGGAGAACCCGACTTGACCTCACGCATGACCTTTTCTACCTCCTCTTCTGAAAACGGGCCGAAACCATGGCAGCTGGTGTGTGCAACGGTTGGTGCATCCTGTTCATAGATTTCAGTCAGGTGATTTGGAAAGGAGGCGTAGATGGTATCAATTTTTTCGCAGAAAAAGTCATTGAGCTTATTACAATTTTCCTGTGAGGGGGTAAGATGTAGGGAGAGATTGGTTGGGTTGCATAATTCTTTGACGATTTTAAAAAGTTCTTTTGAGGAATTTTTATTCTCAGATATTCTACGTGTGAAGTATTCCTTTTTCGCCTTTCTGATTGCCCTGTGATAAAGTGTTTGAGCTTTCCTGAAGTTATCTTTGGTCTCATCTGTTTTGGATAATCTCCATTTATGCTCAAAGGAAGTACAATTTCTTTTTAGAAGCTTAAGTTCAGGTCCGTACCATCTCTCTGATTTTTTGTTGCCTGGTGTACGACGAGTGGAATTACCTTGGATTACAACCTAAACATGCGAGACCACATCAACTCAATGGCCAAATCTGCCAGATTCCACCTGAGCTACCTATGGAAACTGAAACCCTTTCTAGCTGCTCCCGACCTAAAACTTGCAGTCCAATCATTAGTTATCTCTCGGCTGGAATATGGTTGCTCCACCCTCTCCGGTTTACCCAAGGTCTCTCTGGCACCCTTAAAAGCCTGCCTCAATGCAGCCGCCAGATTACCTACAGGCTCTAGAAAATTCGATCACATCACTCCTCACCTGAAAGCGTTGAACTGGCTTCCCCTCGAGGCTAGAATTTACCTCAAGCTGGCATGCATCACGCACAAGGCCTTACACTCTAACTCCCCGGCGTATCTAGCACAGAAGCTTGTGATATCCGGAGGAAGCAGAAACTCACGATCGGCAAATGCCTTCCTACTCCGGCCTGCACACTTTAAGAAAAAAAAAAACTACACTCGGGCTTTCAGCGGGACTGCTCCAAGAATATGGAACTCCTTCCCTCCCGACATCAGAAGAATACCCTCCCTGTCACGCTTCAAAAAAGAGGCTACATCCTTCCTCATGGGTAAATTCCTTGGCTAAACCCGCTCCACAGCCACCGAGAGACTTAGTACCCGTGTGATATCCTGCCTATTGTATGATCCTCGTTCTGTAAATTACCCTGTTGTATAGTTTTCCTTTTCAGTCCCCTAATGTAAAGCGCCCCTGCGATATCTTGCCTATTGTATGACCCTCTAATCTGTAAAATAATCCGATGTACAGTTTTCACCCTTCCCTCTAGTACCCAGCACCCCCTCCCTCCATTGCACAGTACCCTTTTGACACCCTGCCTACCATATGACCCTTAGATTCTCTAAAGCTCTCTGATGTACTGGTCTCCTGTGATAACCGTCTTTTCTGTATTACTCTATCAACCTGTAAAGCGCTCTGATACCCTCACGGGTCAAGTTTGCGCTCTATAAAACCTTAAAATAAAATAAATAAAATATTAGGAGGAGATGGCTGCTGGGGCTCCAGGCTTGAGTTTTGAACTTGCACCCAAGGAGAGGCCCACAAGGGCTGCGGCATTTCTCTGGGGAGTGATGGGATGTGCCCTGTGACTCCCGGGTAGCCTGACGGCCCTGAAGCACTGTGGGGCCTAGACTGTCACCCTCTGGCATGTTCATAAGTTGCCGAGGTGCTTGAGCTGAAGTAGGTGTGGCTGTGTGAGGGCTGGCACGGACCTGTAGGGACAGATCAGGCTGCCCCTCCCTTTTGGAAGATGCTTTGAGCTTGATGATGCGATGGCCCCCGTGAACGGTAAGGAAGGGCCCATCAAGAAAGCTGCTTATATGCAGACCTGGCTGAGGCAGTCCTGGATGAATGCTGCCATTTCCTTTTGTCCCACACCATGCTGCATCTAAGAGTACCCTTGGAGCAACCCCCTCCCCCACACAGTAGGGATATTGCTGGACTGGATGTAGCCTTGTGGGCCCATCATGCTGTAGCTATGTTCAGCTCTGAGGAGCTAGAGTTGGACTACAGGAGGTGAGAACAATCAGCCTCCTTTCCAGCTTATTAGACTCTAGGCTGTGCTCGTTGGATTCCTTGTGGAGAGGGAGGTCCCCTGATGCAGGAAGGCTCCTTTTACTGGTTACACCTAGAGGCCCCCAAAATCAGCAAACAAGAATGGACCATTCCACTAAGACACCCAGATCCACCACATGCAGGACTGAGTACGAGAAGGGGGAGCTTCGTAGGGGTTAAGGAACCCATTGGTGGGCAGATAGTAGTGGCCATTGAATCCACTAAACAGCCACTAGAGGGTAAGATTGACTTTATCTCCATACAGGTCAACCTACTGCGTTCAGATGTGTGCAAAGTTACAGAGAAGTCCTGGAAGACCAAAACAAAGGTTGAGGGCCTATCTAAAGAGGAAAAAGAGCTTTGTACGTGTATTGACTGATAAAGCAAAGCACTTTGATGACTGCCGGGATGACTCAGAGGGTAGTGCTCTGATAAGGAATATACGCTTGCTAGGATTTCCAGCAGGTCACGAGGGTGACACTCAAGAAGGATTTCTGGAACATTGACTTCAAACCATTATGGACCCTTGTCAACTGTTTGCCTTGTTTATGACAGAGTGTCCTCACTGGGTGTTGGCGCTTCCATCTAGACTGTGTGCCCTGCCGGGGGCCTATATAGTGAAGGTGCTCAACTACTGAGACTAAGCTGTATACTTCAATGGGTCCGGAAGCATGGTGACTCCAAATATGAGGAAGATGCCATTCAAATATTCCCTGATTATATGTACAGGGCAAGGGTCCTGAGGCTTATATTCTTGGCCCCCAAACAAAAACTCCAATCTATGAATATTAAATATCTGTTGCTTTTATCTGCTACGCTATGGGTGGTGGACAAGGGTCAGTATCGCGTTGACACTAGTCTGAAGTTGATGTGGAGCTGGATTGACATGGCACATCGCATGTGATGGATGGAGTGCCAGGAAGTCCAGGTAACTGAGCTGGGGAAGGCATGCCAGGCCCAGTGACGCCGCTGAGAAGTGGCGGTGGAGCATGGAGACTGTTGCCAGCAGACCCTGTATAGAGGTGCAGCGGGACAACACATTGACTGTTGTAACTGCTGACTTCCAGAGGGACACCCTGAGTGGTGATGCAGACGATACCCAGACACAGACAGGTGCACTATGGCATGCCTATCGGATACTGAACCTGAAAAAGCTCTGGGGGCCTTTATGACATTTGAATATATACTGCATACAGTGTGCTCCACCTTGACATTCGAGCTGGCAGATGATAGTGCTTCCCCCCTTTGGTGTTTGGTGACCAAGGGACTCCTCAGGGGCTGTGAGGGGACCTGCTTTTTTTCTCACCCTTATAGCTCAGGAGGGCACCGGGTGGCACTGGTGTTAAGTAGTGTCAGAGCTTCCCACCTTCTAAACTGTTCACACCTCTTCTCTTTTTCTACAGGTTTTTACTGAGTTCTGGATTGAAGAGTCTAAGCTGGCTTCCGCTTGTAGCATTGCAGGGTTCTCTGCATGTTAAATTACCTGTTATGCGTTGGTTGACTACAGGCCTTATTGGGATATAGATACCACATTGAGTGGGACAGGGGTTGACACTCAGTAGAATCTCACATGAGGAAACATCTCTGGAGCATAGGCTTTGATGTTTACCGAGGGGGGCGGCAGGGTCATATTGGTTCTGTTAGTTTTACTAGTTTAAAATTGTTCCAAGGCAGGGTTCATTCATAGTTACAGTACATGCACAAAGACCTCTGAGGGGTTGACGATAATGGGTTGGAGATGGACTGGGCTTTCTGCATGGGATACTGGGAGGAGAAGGGCAATAGCAAAGCTGAGTGTGCTGCAAGGGGGACCGAGGTGGCATAAGTATCTATGGCCGGAGAAGTGAGAATTATAATGTGGAATGTCAGGGGCCTGCAGGACAACAGAAAACACTACAGGGTCCATTCTTACCTTAGATGTTACAAGGAGAGGCTCATCTCAATTACCCGGAAGCAGACAAACTAAACTAGAAATGAAGGGGGAAATTATACACACTCACTTTCTCCTCATATGTGAGTGGAATGGCTGTATGAATTGGCCCAGGGGTGCATTTCCAACCCAGGGAGTTGATGAAGGTAGATACCTGTTGCTTACAGGAACACTGTTTGATAGGGACATAGGTTTATTAAATGTTTATACTCCCAACTGCGATGACAAGTCCTTCTTAAGGAAGGTGGCTAGCATGCTTACATCACTAATAGAGACACACCTAATTGGGCAGAGGATTTTAATTGCATCTTTGAGGGTGACATGGACTGGCCCCGAAACATAACACAAAACCAAGCATGTCAAGGCTGCTAGAGGAGGCGATGAAATGAGAGAACTGTTTGGACACCTGAAGAGCACATACACATCAGATGTGCACAACATGTACAGTAGGCTTGTACAGCATTTATAGTAGGCTTAACAGAATGCTTGTGGTGGGAGAGCTGGTTGGGCAGGTGGCTGCAGTGGAACACTTGGGGTGGTTTCTGTCTGACCATGCCCAGTGCTTCTGACATATGTGTGGTGTCGGGATACTCCACCTATCTCTACATGTATCTAAATCCAGAGGCTCTGTGAGACAGGGCCTACTGAGCTAACACATAGGAGGTCCTAGAGTGATTAATTGAAGGTAATCGAGGGTCCGCCACCACTACAGCTAATGAGTGGGATACACTTAAGGCAGTCATATGTGGGGAGTGCATTTTTAGGAAGCATGGAATCAAGACTCAGTAATGGAGGGAGTAACAGGCACAGAGAGATACATTAGCACGCCTTTGGAAAGGCGGGATTATTTCTCTAGAATTTGCATAGTATTCTCCAGAATCCCATCACAGGTCGACTAGACCTTTTTACCTGTCATAGAGTGAGATAGGCAATCTATTTAAACAACTAGGCAATCACTTTCATTCTATTCCCCTTAGTTCCCCAAAAGAACCACCGACTAAGGACCACGTTCAAAAATGTATTACAAGGCCAAAGGCAGTTGGATGTATAAACATCTCAGCAAAAGGTTCAGAAGATAAACAGGAACTAATACAAACATAATCCTACGGAAAATTCTCAATCTGCACAGGAACAATACAAGAATCAGTTCCAAAATCATCAGGCTAACAAGGATTGCTATGACCTGAGTTTTAGTATGCATTTGAAAGGAAAATTAAAATCCAGGTTAATCTGTCCCTACACTGTACTAAGGGACATCCCTACTCAACAAAGTTCCCCCCTAACAAAAAGGTGTCAGCCGTGGTGTCTTCCAAAGAAGTTCACTCACTTTCCTTCAATCTCAATCTCTAGGTTACTCAGTCATAGCTAAACTCTCTGCCTGGCCAGCCGCTCTCTCTGACTCCCGGTCCATCTGTTCTACCTCCACCCTCGGGGTGCTGTCCCTAATACAAAACCCCACAATGCGGACGACACGCCCAAAGGTACGCCCCTCTCGAAGGTGTTGATTTTCAGAAACTTTCCACCATGGCATCTCTCCATCCTTGTCCATTTGAGCGTCCTTGGGTCCCAGACTCTTCTTCGCCTATGGTTGCTTCCCTAAATTCCTCAGTCACTCCTCCATGTCTAGGTCTACCATCTTAACACTCATACACAATGGACCCTTTTTCTGCACTATCTGCTTAGTCTGGCACCTACAAAGGAACGCATATCAATCGGCTCATAATTTGAAATGTTGCAGTTAACTCTAACCAAAAGCAGCTTTCTCAAAAACATTTCTATGGTTTATTGTTAAGCAAAGCATTTTCAATCAGGCCTACACGATTTCCATGAACTAGGCCTCTGCACGTTTATGTGTATTACCATGCTAACAGAAGCAATACATTTTACATTCTTTAACATCACCTCTAACATAAAATACAATTCTCTACTTAAGATGCTTAATCACACTTCGTTACAACTATAAATTTAATAAGCAAGGCTAAAGGCACAACAGTGATTTATTAAACACACTCTTATTAATGAAATACTCCACAGCAAACAACATTTCTAGGTTAAAACAGCATTACTGATTCTTAAAGCACATTACTTTAGCCCTTAGTATAACTCTAATACCGTCTACATTTGTTTTCTATCCTACATTATATTTGAACACGATTATTAAGTCCTCTATGTATGTGGGTGCCGACTACTCATGAATATGATGCACCCCTACAGATTCTTCTTCGTTTTAGCGCTCTCTCAGCTCCCCCCTTTGATGACCTGTGTCATCACCACCAACCCAAACACCACTCAGGATAGGAACCGAGCTAAACAGAACTTGTCGCTACTTTCCCTCCCTTGAGCATCTCCAACGCTCTCAAGCTCCGATATTGACTGTCTTGCAGACTCTCCATTCTTTGCTCTTGCACCATCATCGACCTTGCCAACCTATTTGACCTATACCACTTGTATAGTCTCATCAAACCCCACAACCCAATCACACATGCCACTATGATGATGAGGGGTTTCAATACGTATCCAAGGAAACTCCTTCCCAGATTTGCAAACCAACTTCCAACATTTCCAAATCCCTTGCCAACTTTCTCCCACACATTCTCTTGCGTCAAATCCTCAAGTTCATAATGAATGGCAGTAATGTTACGTATATATTTCTTCAGATCCTTGGAATTATCTGGAATATACGTGCAACATTCCTGAACTTTCAAAAGTTTACAGACTCCTCCCTCTTTTGCTAGAAGGACGTCTAAGGCAAGACGGTTCTGTAAAACCATTGTCCTTATCGACAACATCTCACCCTCAACCGACACTAATGACTTAGCTGTACTCATTGACAGTTCATCCACCACAGATGCCAACCGCCGTATTTTCATGTCATTCAGAATCACTCCCAACATTGGTATCGCTGCTCCAAACACATCACCTATTATTGCACCCGCACTCTCTCCCCGCTTTACCCTCGTCTGGTGTCCACCCTCCAAGAGAGCAAAGTCCTCCGTATGATATATCTTGGGAAAAATAATTGCCAGATAACATGTTCCATACCACTTCTCCGGCAACTGCACATACGCATTTTTCCCACAGACAAAGTATACAGTAGGGATCACTTGTACCACACTCTTCAGGAAATCCTTTGTGTAATACTCCAACATGAAGGTGTGCTCACAGGTTGTATGACCCACATACACATTTTCATAATACGTCTGTGGTCTGTGAAGGCACAACTTCCCCCTCTGCACTTCATCTAAAGCTATCGGACCATAACTTCCCTTTATCTTGTGCAACTTCTCCTCATCCGTCCAGTCAACTTTTCCTTGCCCTGAATCCTGCAACTGTTTTTGCTTTTGGTATCTATCTTCCACCTGTTCAATGAACTTCTTCTCTATCTCTGATAACGAACATGTCAAATTGTGTCGGTTAGCATATGAGGTGTCTAACTCTTGTGTTGGAATGAAAAAATATCCAAGTCTATCCTCTGACTTATAATAATCCCACTTGTTCAAGTGTTTATAAGCAGGGACTTCCAGAAGCACAGCATCATAACTCGAAAAGAAATACTCAAAATGGTTTCGCCCATAAAATATGCTAAGCAGCAAACTACATGAAATTCCATACGTCAATGGAAGGTGATGGTATCTGATACCTTCGTCTACTGAAGCTGGCAGTTGCATACACACATAGCAATCTTTCGCATCCATCGCATCAATGTATTCATACAACAGCTTTGCATACGCATTTTGCCCAAAATTGCCTTTAGACAGATCTGCATGTAGTCTACGACTCTCTTCTACTAGCAAAGCCTTTTCGGCTCCTATTTTGACCTCTTTCTGGCTAGGAGTGGTAGGTGTAGGGGTTCCCTCAACCTTCACTGCCTGCTCTTGTGGTGCTAAATAGGAAACTATGACTACTAAGAATATGAAGAATATCACTGCACCTATAAGTGTGCCTATAATACACTTAGCCCTACGAGTCGGGTTTCCAGCCTCCATGGTCTCAGAGCAGTGTGTTTCGTTTTCAGCAACAACGCAAAGTCTTTTCTTAGCTTTCTGGAAGTTCTCAAACCACACCTGGAAGCAGAAATCCCCTTTTCAGTTCCTCATTCGCTTCAGCATCAGACAACCCTAACCCTTCTCCGTCATCTTAAGGGAAAGTCCCTAAATTTCTTCTTCTTCCACTCGGCTCTAAGTAAGTTCAACAGTTATTTACAAAAGTCTCTAATAATCAATGATGATACTTGCTCCAACTGCAGACAGCACATAATCCAAAAGTTCCATGCGAAGAGCAACTGCTTCGTAAGCTGGTATTTCAGGACCAAAAGTAGGAAAAATCAGTCTATCCAGAATTAAATCATGTATCTTGCTTAGGTAAGGGGGATTGGGAATTGTGAGTGTCAGTACGCCTTCAATTTCCAGTCCAAGTACCAACAGTATCACTTCCAACTTAACGTTTGGGATGGTACTGGTCACCGTCACTGACCTCACCCTCCCGGACCTCAGTACACCTGGCATTTGTCAAAGGATAGGCCCACTCAGGGGTGGCGTATCATCGACAAGGTACTCTCACCCTCCTTGACCTTCTCGGACCTTTTTCCTCTGACTCTTGTTTTCCCTCTTCCGGGTCTGATTCCTCAGATACAGGGGCAAGATCTCTTTCGGAGGCCAACCTTACGTTCAGTCGTCTTCGCCTTTCAGGCCAACTTGCCTCTGTGCTGCTCACTCTTCCGCTTCTCGTTTGCACACCCTGCTCATCACTGTCTTCAGCTTGTTCTGCGTTCAAGTCACCTTCACAGCAACTTCCCCATTCAGAGGCTGTTTCTGTTTCACTGTCTTCGTGACCTCCTTCAGCTTGATCAGATGAGTTACCAGCTCCTTCAGACACCCCCACAGCTTGGCTCGTCCCCTCTAGTGGATTTCCTTCCACTGCTGGATTTTCATCAACGAGAGGAGCTGTTTCTTCCAGGGGTGCTGGAACTCTTCGGGTGTGAGAAGCATGGACCCAATTCGGCAATCCACCACACTTCACGGCAGTGTTCGTCACCAAGATAACCTGGAATGGTCCTTTCCAGCGCACATCCAGGCAGATTTTCCTCACGTGCTTCCGCACCAGGACCCAGTCACCTGGACACAGATCGTGACAAAGGTCTCTAGAGGTCGGAATTTCAGCCGTCTGCACCTGAAGAGACACAGAATGGATGACATCAGAAAGTCCTTTGCAATAATCAAGAATCAGATCATCTGTGATATTTAGCAAGGCTGTTGAAGGGACAGACGGCAATCTCATAGCCCTCCCCATCAACACCTCGTGGGGTGAGAGACCTGTCCTCCTGTCTGGTGTACTACGTAAGCTCATTAACACCCACGGCAATGCATCTGGCCAATTCAGGGACGTAGATGAGCATACTTTCGCCATTCGGGCCTTGAGTGTTCCATTTATCTGCTCCACTATGCCAGAAGCCTCTGGTCGATAGCTACAATGCAGTCTCTGGTCAATGTTCAGTGCTGAGCGGTAAACAGACATAATATCGATTCAAAAATATCGATTGGACAAAATATCGAGTAAAAAATATAGACTGGACAAAATATAGACTAGACAAAATATAGACAACAAAAATATCGAGTAATATCGACTAGAATAGCCAAAATATCGAATCAAAAATATAGACTAGACATAATATAGACTAGATAAAATATAGACAACAGAAATATCGAAAATAAGGTAAGTTATTAATATTTAATAATACTTGTTTAATATAAATCTGTAGCGGGTTGTGGGTTTATAGGGGAATAGGGTGGGAAGTATTTTAATTATAAATAATTAATTATGTAAATTTAATTTAATTGTTAATTAAATAATAATTGGTAATTATTTAAAATATAATTGTTAATTAATTTAAAATGAATAATTGATAAATAAATAATTTTTTGTAATTGATTTTCTGTAGCGGGTTGTGTGTTTACAGGGGAATAGGGTGGGAAGTAATTTAATTATAATTAATTAATTATGTAAATTTAATCTAATTGTTAATTAAATAATAATTGGTAATTAATTTAAATATAATTGGTAATTAATTAAAAATAAATAATTGATAAATAATAAAAATTTTGTAATTTATTTTATGTAGCGGGTTGTGTGTTTATAGGGGAATAGGGTGGGAAGTAATTTAATTTTAAATAAATAAATATGTAAATTAATAATATTTTTAAATTAATTATTAATTGGTAAATAATTAAAATATGATTGGTAATAATTTTAAAATAATTAATTGGGAATAGTAATTTTCACCCCTACGCTATCCAACGCTTTCCCTACTGTTGCACCCACTGGAGTTGGAATAGTAATTTTTACCCCTACGCTATCCAACGCTTTCCCTACTGTTGCACCCACTGGAGTGGGAATAGTAATTTTTACCCCTACGCTATCCAACGCTTTCCCTACTGTAGCACCCACTGGAGTGGGAATAGTAATTTTTACCCCTACGCTATCCAACGCTTTCCCTACTGTTGCACCCACTGGAGTGGGAATAGTAATTGTTACCTCTACGCTATCCAACGCTTTCCCTACTGTAGCACCCACTGGAGTGGGAATAGTAATTTTTACCCCTACGCTATCCAACGCTTTCCCTACTGTTGCACCCACTGGAGTGGGAATAGTAATTTTTACCCCTACGCTATCTAACGCTTTCCCTACTGTTGCACCCACTGGAGTGGGAATAGTAATTTTTACCCCTACGCTATCCAACCATCTCTTTAATGTAGCACCCACTGGAGTGGTTACATTAAATTTAACAATTGATCAATAGGGGGGATTAGGGATTTGAATGTCTGTTTCATTCCCCAGGGTAAGTAGGTAATTTATCAAAAAGGAGAAACAGACACTTGTAACACATCAGACCAATGGTAAGGAAAGTTTTTAGAGTAACCTCAAAAACCCTATGCCAGTGTGGTTTGTGCGGTATATCTGGTTCATCCGCCCGCATATGGGTTGTTGGCAGTTATCATTGGTTGCTCCAAAATAGTGATGTTGCCAGCCTCAGCCCGAGGCACCTCTGGTCTGTAGTGCAGTGTCCAGAGTTTTGAACCAGATATACCGCACAAACCACACTGGCATAGGGTTTTTGAGGTTACTCTAAAAACTTTCCTTACCATTGGTCTGATGTGTTACAAGTGTCTGTTTCTCCTTTTTGATAAATTACCTACATTAAATTTAAACCTTTTGCTATGCTATGGTAAATATATTCTATATGTTTTATTAATAACATGTATTTAAATATATATATGTATTATTATTATTAATTTTTAAAGTTACATTAATTATGTAATAATGTTACATTTATTTAATAATTTTAACAATGTTTATATTAAATATATTTAATATTATAATAGTTTCAACTTATTTTAAAGACATTAAAAAAACAATATTTTGACAGTCTATATTTTTAACACTCGATATTTTAAACTCGATATTTTTGTACTTACCTTAGTGAAGATAGAAAGTCGATATTATGTCCCTCAATATTTTGGCATCGATATTATGGCAACTCGATATTTTGGCAGTAGATATTATTTCAGTGATCCGTGCTGAGCAGAGCATTTTCACGATCTCGCTATTAAAATGCGTCCCTCTGTCTGATTCCAAAGAGGTCGGAACCCCGAAACGAGGCACTAGCTCCCTCAACAATAGCTTAGCTACTGTGAGTGTATCGCACCTACGTGTTGGGTATGCTTCAACCCATCTGGAAAACACACACACAATCAGCCACACATATCTGAGGCGATTACATCTCGGCATTTCAATGAAATCCGGTTGCATCCTGTTGAAGGGTCCACTGGACCTTCCAATGTGACTCAATATGACTGGTGTTCTTTTCCCAACATTCATTTGTTGACATGTAACACACCTCTGACACACTGCTTCCGCAGCCGTCCAAAACTTTGGGTTATACCAAGTCTGCCTGAACACTCGCATCATTGCATCTCTTCCCAAATGTGCAGGACCATGTGTCTGTCGTGCCATCGGACTCACCAGCTCATTCGGTAACACAGCTCTCCCATCAGCCGAAACCCACAGATCCAATTCTCCTTTGACACAACCAGCTGTCCCCCACACTCTTTTCTCGTAGTCTGACGCTTGTTCCTGCATTTTCCTCAACTCATCCCAGGTATCAGCCACTTCAAGTATCATGTTCATCTCAGTCCCTCCCTGCGTCCCTTCGACAACTTGGTCAGTAAATGAGTATCCCTGCTCGGCACAGTAGCGTGCTACTTCATCAGCATAGCGATTTCCCAGGGACACAAAATCAGTACCCTTGCCATGTGCTGTGCATTTCACCACCGCAATTTCTGCTGGACCCTGCAAAGCCTCCAGCAGTAATCTGACAAATTCTCCATTCCTGATAGGGGAACATGATAATGTCATGTAACCCCTTTGAGACCATAATTGCCCGAAGTCATGAACCACTCCGAACCCATATTGGCTGTCAGTGTATATGGTAATCCGAATCTTGTTGGCTGCCAAACAGGCACGCGTCAACGCAATGATCTCGGCCACCTGAGCGGAGTGTACTCCTTCCAGGCAAGCCGCCTCCACAATTCCAGAAATTGTACAAACAGCGTAAGCTGCTCTCAACTGTCCAGTATTGTCCCTTACACATGAACCATCAACAAAGAAAATTTCATCAGGGTCGGTCAATGGTTCATCGACAATATCCGGTCTGGGTTTGGTACATAATTCAGTCACATCAAAGCAATCATGGTCTTCACAATCATCGTCTAAAGCATTTGGTAATGGTATCAAAGTAGCAGGATTCAAAACCAAGCACCTCTTAAGGGTCACATTATCCGCGGCAAGTATAACCTGCTCGTAGCGTGTGAGCCTATTGTTGGTCAAGTGCTGCGTTTTGGTCCTGGTCATCAATAATTCCACCGAGTGTGGAACATATACCATCAGTGAATGTCCCATCACAATGCTTTCACACCTTTCAATGCTGACACCTGTTGCAGCAACGGACTTGAGACATCCGGGCAACACTGCGGCTACTGGGTCTAGGGTAGCCGAGAAATAAGCAACTGGTCTACGGACACTTCCATGATCTTGTGTTAAGACTGCCAAAGCACAACCCTCTTGCTCCCACAGAACAATGAAAATGATTTGTTGTAATCAGGCATTCCCAGAGCCGGAGCGCGACACAAGTCCTCTCGCAACTCAAGGACAGCCATCATGCAGTCTTTGTCCCATGGTACCGGATCACTCACATCCTTGTGCGTCAGTTTCTGCAATGGTTTCACTTTCAGGGAAAAGTTGGCAATCCACTGGCGACAGTAGCCAACCATCCCCCAAGAACATCCTGACCTCTCTCTGGGTCGAAGGCACCATCATTTTCATTATCGCCTCAATCCTGTCAGGAGACACTTTCCTCTTTCCCTTCTCTATTCGGTGACCCAGATACTAAACCTCAGGTAAACAGTACTGTAACTTGCTGGGGGACACCTTGTGTCCATTCTCAGCCAAATGGTTCAACAAGGCAATGGTGTCAATTCTGCAAGCGTCTTCTGTCTCTGACGCAACAAGGAGGTCATCTATGTACTGTATGAGAACGGAGTTCTGCGGCAGTACTAGATTCTCAAGATTCCTTTTCAGCAGCTGATTGAAGATCGATGGGCTCTCAGTATACCCCTGAGGGATACGGCACCACGTTAAAACACGATTTTCCAGCTTAAATGCGAAAAGATATTGTCTCTCTTCGTGCAATGGAATCGAGAAGAAAGCCTGACACAAATCAATCACGGTAGACCACTCAGCCTGGTGCGGTATCTGAAACAATATCACTGAAGGATTCGGTACCACTGGACAACAGGGAACAACTATGTTGTTCACCTTTCGTAAAACCTGCACAATCCTGAACTTCCCGCTAGGCTTCTGCAAGCCCATGATCGGGGAGTTGCATGGACTGCCCATGATTTCCTTCAGAATTCCCTGTCTAATCATGGATTCAATCACAGGTTTTATCCCTGTAATAGTTTCCGGTGTCAACTTGTATTGGGGTGTTCTTGGAAACTCAACATTCTGTCTCACTTGGATCTTAACTGGCTCTACTCCTCGGATCAAGCCGATCTCCTCTCCTCTAAAGTCCCACACCTCTTGCCTGACTGAATCCCTCAAGTCCCAGGGGAGTTCCTCCACAGTTAACACAGGGTACAATTCTATGCACACGCGCGTATTCGCAACCTTAAAGGCCGCATCATCATCATTTGTCTGCAACTCCACTCCCTTGGGGGTACAGTAGATAGTACAATTGAGTTTACACAAAAAATCCCTTCCTAACAGACACACAGGACTGGAATCGCACACTACGAATTGGTGTCTGTCTCTGAAATTTCCTATCTTCACTGGGACTGGCTCAGTCAGTGGGTTCGTCATCCTTCTGTTTGCAACTCCTACGACTTGGATAGTCTGTCCGGAGAGTGGTAGGTTAGGGACTACTGCAGACCGTACAGTAGAGCGGGTAGCACCGGTATCTACCAAAAAGGTGGTGGGGTGTCCATCCACATCAGCCTCTACAAATGGTCCCCTCTGGTCTACCTCCAGTACTGCCCCGAGGGTACAGTCTTCCTCTCCACTCAGGCACCGTCCTGTCACTGGGTCAAAGTAATAGTATTCATCCCCTTCAACTATGAAAGGCATCTGCTGGTAAACCTTGCTCCCTGCCCCAATCCTTCGGTGGCTGGGGAACCGGAGCCCTAGGGGCCGAAGTCCCCCCTTTAGCCGCCTTGTACTTAGCTACTGCTGCTTTCGGCACCGGAGGGGCCTGAACCTCCTCCTCCTCCTTCTCCTGTACTTGGTTTTCGGGGTTAAGGGGACACTCGCGTCTCCAATGTCCGATCTCATGACACTGATGACACTTGGTCGTCTTCTTCAGGGTCGCAAAATCTATCCTTGGCCTTGGACCGTCCTCACTGTCCCTTTTCTGACCACCCAATTTCCTACCTAATGTTCCGTTTCCTGACTGACCCTGTCCTCCCGGTTGCATCTGGACTAACATCAGCTTATCCTTAAGCTTCCTTGTCTTCGAATCTATCTCATCACTGCAGTACCTCGCGCACCTCAGAATCTCGTCCAGAGGCTTGTTCTGCCAACAAATTAGATGTTGTTGTATCATGAGACAGATAATGGGTCTCAGCCCCAGAACAAACTTGGACACAAATTGTCCTATGTCCTTTGGGTCCATCACATCCAATCCACTGTACTGCTTGAATATCTGCAATAATCGCTCGTAATACTCATGGACTGTCTCCTTCGGTTCCTGCCTAGTCCGGTCTATTTTCACCCAGTCGATGTCTTGTGGTGGTACTTTAGTTTTCAACCACGTGATAGCCTGCTCATACTTTATCATCACCCTGGGTGAGGGTCCATTTGTGGTCGCATCCCTCTCTGGCTCCACTGTGGGCCATTCAACGCTGACCTTACATGCTATCCACAGGTCTCCTGGGACCACAATGTCAAACAATGTGTTCAGATCGATCCACAGTACTTTTGATATCTTAACGAACCTCTCTACCTGCTTGTACCACTCCACTGGATACTCTCGCAACTTCGGAAATGTGTTCGTAAAAGCAGCCAAATCTCCCCTACTCCAGGGTACATGCACATACCCCCCATGAGCCACCTTCCTCAAGGGGTACGCTTCCATATTCATCAACCCTGCTCCCGGAGATGTCTCAATAGCGTTCCGCCTAACGCTCTTTTTCCTCGACCACCTTTCCTCCCATTTTTCCAATTGGATCCATGTTCGGATTCCCACAATCAATTCCCTGATGTGGGTTTTTAATCCGATCACCCTCTTCTCTTCCAAATCTTGGTCCGAGTACTGCAGTCTATGGCCACCCTGTAATGCTTTCGTCCTTGTCAAATCCACTGAGTACCTGTTCGCTAATTCAGATAATTTCTCATGGGCTGTCCTAGCCCTGCGAGTAACATCTTTCGCTACAAATAACAGTTCATCTGGTTCATAAAGTTCTATTCTCTCCAGGGGTAATGTACCTTTCACTATTTCCTCCACCTCTGATTTAAGTCTCAGCACATCAATTCTCCTTGCCTTTATTGCCGCCCTCAATGTACCTTGACTAGAGGTTTCACTAGAGTCCCTCCCTTTGCATTCCTGACTCACTCGTCTGTCTTCCTCAGGTGAGTTATGGGGAAACCTTCCTCTTTCCCAGCCTTCGCGGTCCCAGTCCTGTCTTCTGTCAGTAGGTGCATGGGTGGACGTTCCCCTATTCTCCTCACTCCCACGGTCCCATTCATGCCTGCTTCCATTAGACGTGCAGTGAGACACCCCCCTATTTTCTTGACTTTCCTGGCCACAATCATCCCTTGACCTATCGCTCTGGGTATCCACAACCGTCTCCCAAGTTCGCAAATCTGGCCCTAGTTCCCTAATTGACCTTGGCCGTGGTCCTCTCAGATCCATCGGCCCTCTCTGATCTATCGGTCCTCTCAAACCCATCGGTCCTCCAGATGAGTCTGCCGATGCTGCTAAATGGGTGCTCCTTTCTATTGGCCTTGGCAATTGGCTCCACCCGTCCGCCACATTACTCCTTCCTTCGCTGGTACTTCTCTCCCTATCTATTTGTGGCAGACTCTCACCTTGTGTCTGGTCTGGATTGTACACTGATACTATGGGACCTATGGTGACAGGTACCGTAAGAGCGTCTGGCAGTCTCTAAGAACAGACCCCCCTCTTCACTGCGTACTTTCTGTACCGTAAATCTTCCCACTACTCTCGTCTCAGGAGAATGCTGGGATGCCCTCTCTTCCTCCAACGAGCCGGACCTGTCCCCTACTGGGCCCAAGCCGCTCTCCATTAGGATGCCACCGTCCATGACAGATGCTTCCCTGCCCATTGCTGGTACTGGCCTCCCCTCTAACTCAGGATTATATGGAGGTGGTCTCTCCGACAACAGTTTCTCTATCAGGCTGTCGTCTGTCTCACTGTCCTCATCCTCTGTGCTCTTTCTCTGCGCATCCCCTACATTGACCAACAATGGGTATAGCCTGTCTCCTTCAATTGTCTGCACTCTCCACCTCTTGGCCAGTGCATCCCATCTCGCATCTTGGACTGCCCTAACTGATCTCTTCACTCTTTCCTGTCGCCTATCTCTGTTCTTTTCGTAGGCTGCCCTGACCCACGCATTCAATGCTTCAAACTGTGTTGGTCTAGGCAAAGGCCGCAAAGAAGCCATAGTCGCCTTTAACTGGTACAGCACCTCCAATCTAAACGCTCTGTATCTAGGAAAAGTCAACTCCTCGCTTCCATCAGTCATCTTACACCAGTTCTCGAGCCACAATATGGTATGCAACCCAACATTCGTGGCCATGTTATGAGCTGGCGTATCCTCGGGTGGAGCCTCTTCCCCACCCTGAGGTTCTAACTTCTTTTCTCCCTTGAAACAATCTTGCAACACTTTTAAACATTTCATGATAAAAGCCACAACGCTTCTTTGTTTACAGCACTCTTTTACTTCCCGATGAAATTCCACCAATGCCAGCGCGGCTTCACACTAACCGCCCTATCCCAGCGCGGCTCTCTCTGACGTCACTCCACCAATCCCAGCGCGGCTTCACACTAACCGCCCTATCCCAGCGCGGCTCTTTCTGACGTCACTCCTCCGCTTCGCAGCAGTTCCCCTCCTCTCTCAGCTCGTCTCCCGATCACGCATGCGTCCCAATCATACACTTGAAATGATCACTTCCGACCAAGCAACCACTTCTTTCACTGTACGTCCACAGTCTGACTGTAATTGTCACCAACCTGGCAAATGTCTGTCCACAAAATGACCGGACAATCGCCTCACTGATAGGTTACACACACACAGCAACTTCCGACCAGCATCCGTTACCCACGCACTCACACATTTGTTCCCCCTATCTCGGTCCTGGTACCTCATGACCCCCTTACAATGGTCGACAATTACTCTAGGTGTTCGATACACCCGAACCACTTAAACTCTCCTTGAGCCTAAGATTTTCACCGGTTGCGCGCGCTCACAACCTGATCTCCTTTCACACCACAGGCATTCAACTCCGCAAGACAATACGACTCAACAATACAATGCACACCGCAATCTAACACGCATGACCCTTTTCATAGTCACTCTCTTACGACCTGCTGCTTTCTGCCGCACCGTCACTTTTCATCATTTTCCATGGAACGCCATCCTCCATCCGTGGTCCTCTGAACGCTCATCACCAGATCTCTATGGGCCTTGGGGTAATCTTAACCTACTCTAGATTACCCTCACTCCAGAAGATAAACCATCCTACTCTGCTACCAACTGGAAAGGCGGGATTATTTCTCTAGAATTTGCATAGTATTCTCCAGAATCCCGTCACAGGTCGACTAGACCTTTTTACCTGTCATAGAGTGAGATAGGCAATCTATTTAAACAACTAGGCAATCACTTTCATTCTATTCCCCTTAGTTCCCCAAAGAACCACCGACTAAGGACCAAGTTCAAAAATGTATTACAAAGCCAAAGACAGTTGGATGTATAAACATCTCAGCAAAAGGTTCAGAAGATAAACAGAAGGATGCAGACTCAGAGACAAATTATTTTTACTCACTCTCCGATGCTACCTGGTCTGGACTAGGCTCGGGGTATGGGTCTAATACAGAATCAATTGGGGATGACAGCATCTCGGAAATAGATACGGAAGGGAAAGGCAGAGATAGGATCACCCCCAACAGGAAAGCACATCTACGGCCAGTGAGAACGGGCAACTCTTAACAGAGTGATCTTAGACGGGAGTATGCAATAGGAGATAAACAGGTGGGAGCTCGGAACCAGCTTAATTCAGATGAAGGGCTGACAGGGTCACCGGTACATTCCCGGACGTTAGAATCTATACTGCAGTGTGTTATGGCGCACAGGGAATAAGCTCGAATGGAAAGTAAGTGCTCCCAGAACGCCAATCGGAAGCTGCAGGGAGCCATTAGGAAAATTGCCAGAACTTTTGGATGACGGAGCTGGAAACAAGGACAGCAGCACTAGAAGAGGATATCGCAGGCTCAAGAGGTCAAGCTAATGCACATGAGGGGCAGCTCACTGGCATTCAGTGGAAACTCGAGGAAGGTGAAAATCACCAGAGAAGGAACTCCTTGCTTTTTTTTTGGGAATCCCGGGGGGAAAGGATGGCTTTGATGCATGCATCTTCATGGTCCAGCTCCTGGAGAAATCCTTTCCGGAACTGGTAGGTTGGAACTGGGCTCAGGAAATACAAAGAGCACATCGAGTTCCCTTTAACATTCGACAGCCAGTTTGCACAGATGCCAAACCTAGAGCTCTTCTGGTATATTTTGGAAATTTTTTACTGAGACAGAATGTCTTTGAAAAGGCCAGGCCAGAAGCACAGAGGGCGGTGGAGGGTTTAACTTTTTTTACAAGGCCGGAATTTTGCCACGTTACAGTGGAGCAAAGATGGCGACTGCGGCAAATGATTTCCCAGTTTCTGGAGAAGGGAGCGCAGGCCTTTCTTCTAAACCCGGCCCGGTTGAAAGTCACCTGGAAAGAGCAAATCCGATTTTTTGTATCCGAAATTAAGGCCAAGGAATTTTTGAATACCGGGGGATGAATAATTTTTTTGTTTTCTGCACGTTTTTTTCTTGCTGTTGGGCCAATGGACAGAATGGACAGAATGTATAGACTGAACAGAATGATTAAAATAATGTTTAGAAAAGTGTGAATAAACATACCTATCCGTGTGGGTTGGGGATGGGGTGAATATTTGGGTCAAGGTTTGATATTTAGGGGAGATAAGAATATAGAAATATAGAGATGCACGTTATGCCATCACTTGGGAAGGGAAGGTGCCACCACTCATCACATACAGACCTAGAGAGGTCTGTTGCCTTATGTAGCTGGGTGGGGGGATGGGAGGGGCCATTGGGGGAGAGGGGTGGGAAGGGAGGGGGGGAGGTAGAGGGTAGAGGGGGTAAAAAACAGAAAAATCAGGAAAGCAAATATGTTGGACAGAAGATAAGATGTACCAGTGGTGGACGCTATACTAGAAGGAGGGTAAGAGTGAGGCTCAAGGTTCAATGTAGGAAACAGGGAACCCGTAAAAATGGGTAGGTTGACAATATCTACTATTAATGTGGGGGGCTAAATGATAGGGGTAAAAGGAACAGGGCCGGGTAAATGCTCTGTGCACTTAGGGCTGATATTAAATGTCAGCAGGAGACTCATATTCCCTGGCAGAAAAGAGGGGTCAATATTATGCCAGGGTATTCCCAAGTTGTCTGCTCCTCCCACTCTACCAGCACTAGAGGCGTGGCTATACATGTCTCCTCATGACTTTTACCTATTAACCGAGTAAAGGCAGATAGATTGGGATGGTGGGCCATTGCTTTTATACCTAATATACAATAACCTCTGAGCACACACCCACAGTTCACTTGTATAATTCAAATGTATATTTGGCAAGTAACTCCAATCCTCCGGAGTCGAATTAATAAGTATAACTTCCAAAGTCAATGTCAAAAAGAGTCAACTTCCAATATGAAAAGTCCTTGTAGTTTATTTCATAGAATATTCAATGTTGATTACACCAGCCAACACGTGTTTCGTCGTGCACTTAATAATACCTCGACTTCTTCAGGGCTGTAATCAAACAAAACATATCCCATAATCATTGTATGTATTACATATAAATTGCTATAGAGGTGGGACAGTACCAACCACCATCTAGTAAGATAAAAGCCTGCAGAGTGAAGGGTTTGAGGTAAGAAAGAAAATAGTCAAAAGCCACTCCAGTATAAATGTGCACCCAAAATGTGATACAAGTAAGAACCCTCCAACCAAGAAAAATAATCATGGTATGGGTAAAATATCACCTCTGAGTTTAACAGTTTTCAATCACTTTAATATGGTCCTCACAGCGTGAAACACTAATCATTCTGAAAAACAGAGGCATATCGAAAATCATATATTCCTTCAACACTTTCTCTAATATCCCTAGAGTAACCGAATAATCCACATTTGGTTTCAAACAGAAATTGTTTGCCAACAGAGAGTTTAAACTTCACCCCCTATGTTATAGTTCAAAATCTTTTTACCTTCGTATTCTCATCTAATCCAATCCAGCACTTGTATACAGCATTCAATTCTCCACTCATCTATATTTTTCCACTGAAATCAAAATAAATATATGACACTCAGAATATCCTGCTGGAAAACGCTTAGACAATAAGGTGTATCCTATAACACTGACCCAGTATATATCATCTGGTGTGTTCAACAGAGTAATAACTTTGGCTTCACTTATCCACTGCACTATAAACAGCAAAATAGTACATGTCATTCCCCAATTTAAGGTCCATGTAACACAGTCCAAACAATTTGCCATTAGATAAGCATAGGCATCTCACTCGAAATATACCTCCAACTCTAATTCAAAAGCTCAATATACAAATAGACCATCCCCCATAGTTACTGAGGATTCCAAAATTATCCCACCCCCGTTAGTGGTCTGTCTATACTCATAATAACCCCCAACAGAAAATTCACTATCTGTAAATAAGGGGAACGGGAAATCGTTTTCATATGTACATGTCCAAAATAACTCCTATGAGACTGCATAGACTTACCCACGGTTTTACTATAATATATTATGCACAGGGTCGTTATCTTCTCAAGATCCAATATGCGGCTATCTGTGTCAAAATAATGACAATGTGTCATAGCCCATAAGCATGTAGGTAAAGCTTATAATATTTAAAGCTCTCCGTCACTCACCAAAATTTTAGTTCCTTCTAATTTCACGACCACCTAAAGAATACATAAATGGTATCTTAGTATTTTAGTCCGTTATATTGTTCGAAATATCGGTAAAGCTCCTAGCCTACGTTTCTTTTTATTTACCTGTGTTCCGCGGAATCGTAACGTGTCCTGTCTCGTCCGACGTTACCAAGAATTGGCGTCTAGCATAAGCGCCATCTTGGAATGTCCTTAAATAGGAATATAAATGGGCGCCATCTTGTAACATGTTTGTACTGCTTAAGAAAGTATAAGCAGGCGCCTACCCTCGAGTACGGGCGCCATTTATGAAACATGTTCCATTAATCAAAAACGGGCATCAATATATGACTGATGCCAGTATCGTCAGCTAGAAGCTTCCTCAAAGTTATTACCATCTATCAAAGCTAAATACCCCGGTTTCGATCGGGTTGCCGCAAAAATATTCCTAGTTCTAAATCAGACCCTGCACACCACCGCAAATTCCGGGATAATGTACTAGTCTGTTTCCAATTACAAAGTATAAAAAGAGCTCCAATTACAACCATAATATGCATACATCTTATTCCATAGGTATGGGTGAGTAGGGTTCATGAAGGATAAATGTTAGTCAGTTAGCCAAAAGAAAGGCAACCGAAAGTGCAATTTTATCCTAACTACTAACTGTCATTCAACATAGAACAGAATACAGATATATGTGAAGCGAATCATACACTATCCTTTAGGGAACAAGGGTCCCTGTACAGTCTAGTACCAAATAGCAACTAGATGACAACAACAGGCATGTAGTAAACATAATCAGTAATCACTCCATATGCAGAAAACATAATTTGGGTCAGAAATCTACACAGTTATTACTCATTGCCCAAGAAGTACTGGTATTCATTATCAATATTAAGCCCCTGTTGCACCGATTTCAATTTCATAATCCACAGTACTTCCCTACGCCTGAGTTTCAGAGTTCTGTTACCTCCTCTAGGGTCCTGAGTCACATGTTCTATTCCATGGTAACAAAATTGGTGTTCTCCCTGATTATCAATATTCTGAACAAAATGAGCAGCAATTGGGTATCTGGTGTCCCCATTCTTCCATGCCCTGATATGTTCCATCATCCTGTCCCTGAGTCTTCTTATCGTGCTGCCCACGTAAATCTGTCCGCATGTGCAAGCTATAATATATACAACAAAGGAGGTTTCACAATTAATGAAGGTGTCTATTTCATACATAGCTGAGTTATTGTAGCTGAAACTCACAATCTTTTTACAAGCCTATCTACAGCAATTGCATCGCCCACATTTGTAAAATCCCCTTGTCATATTCCTAGGCCAGATTTCTCTATTCCTGATAGGATAACTTGGGCTAAGGTCATTCGCTAAGGTTCTCCCTTTCCTGAAAGTTATAGACGGTCTCTGCCCAATGTGCAATGATAGGTCTTTGTCAGCAGACAACAAGTGCCAGTGACGATTTAAAATAGAGTATAATTTATTAGACTCTGTATTGTAATTAGTCACTAGGCGAACCTCACGTTCTTTCTTCTCTGTAGTAATCTTTTCCTTCAGTGTATGTGATCGTTCAAGATTATGTGCACGTCTCTTTGCCTTCTCAATAACTACCCGTTGGTAGCCTCTAGCCGCAAATCTGGTAGACATATCCTGTACTGTATCATTAAATTCTTCATTCTCCGAGCAGTTTCTCCTAGCCCGAACCATCTCCCCATATGGGATGGATTTAATCTGAAAATTAGGGTGGCAACTCGTAGCATGTAGTAATGAGTTACAACTAGTCTCCTTTCTGTACATCTTGGAACACAACTTATCTCCCTTAGTATAAAGCTCTACATCAAGAAAATAAATTTTCTCCTTATCATATTGAGTTGTGAACCTTAGGTTAACATCATTGCTGTTTAGATATTCAAAAAAACACAAGAGGTCTTCAAGGCTGCCAGTCCAGATCATGAGACAGTCGTCTATGAAACGACCCCAATATTGGATATATTCAATCCACCTGACACCACGACGACCCCAGATCCACTCCGCCTCAAACCATCCCATGAACAGGTTGGCAAAAGACGGAGCAAATCTGGAGCCCATCGCGGTCCCAAGACGCTGTCTGTACCAATTGCGATTGAACACAAATACATTATTATTGAGTACAATCTGTGTCATGTCAAGTATCATCTTTGTGTGCTCAAAATATTCAGCTGGTCTTTTGTTGAAAAGGGTTTCTACTGCGTGAATTCCTAGGGTATGATCTATATTAGAGTATAGTGAAACCACATCAAGTGTTACGAGATACATATCTTCTTGCCAGACCACATCTGACATCATGTTTAAAACATGCTTAGTGTCTCGAATATAGGAGGGCAAGCACTCTACAAACGGTCTCATAAATATGTCAATATACTCAGATATCTTTTCAGTCGGACCACCGATGCCAGAGATAATGGGCCGTCCGGGTGGGTTCTCTCTATTCTTATGCACCTTAGGTAAGGTGTATAAACAAGGAGCTCTAGGTGCTGAAATTGTCATATAATTATACTCATCCACGTCCAATAGTGACAAATCGTACCAAATCTTAAGTTTCTCATTTATCAACAATGTTAAGGATGGTAATGGATTGCTAGATAGATAAGGATTCGTAATATTTCCGATCCCCCAGCTGTGACATAATCTCTGCATTGTATTTAGTGGTATCCATTACAACCACATTACCACCCTTATCTGCCATTCGAATAGTAATGTCATCATTGGACTTCAAGAGTTTGAGTGCTTTTCTTTCTCCCTGTGTGAGGTTGTCTGGTTTCTTATAGTAGCCACCTTTCGACCGCTTATCAATGAGTTTGTCAATTTCAAATTCCACTGACTTGTGGAAAGCATCTATAGTATTTCCTGTTCCAAGTTGCGGTGTCCATTTAGATTTCAATTTTAGACCACTACTTTGACTGAGATATCTATTGATCTCTAAGTCTTCCAAAACTCTAGATAATGTAATAGGGTCTTCCTCATACTCAGTTAAAGAAAGTAGTAGTCTTGTAGCATTAGCCCCTTCTATAGTCAAGTCACTCAATTGGTTATGTATAGAAGTACTTTTGTCTTTCAATGGCGCATGAACAAAGAATTTTTTAATTTTCAAAAGTCTCACAAATTTATATACATCAATCTTGGTCATGTACCAATCAGAAATAACATTAGGGCAAAATCCTAATCCCTTTTTCAACAATTTAGTCATATCATCGGTCAATACAAGTTCAGACACATTTATAATCTCGATCTCATTATCTGAGCTGCTCTGTGTATTATTCAATCCTTCCATGACCTCAGTCTCATTCCCCTTCTTGCTCCTTGTTGACCCCCTGCCCCTGGATCCTCTCCTTGTCTTGTAGTTCCGCCACCTCTGTCTCTGATCGTAGAGTCCCGATTCCCAATTCTGTGACGCTTCACCTCTTCTAAAAAAGCATTCTCTCGTGTGCCTGACTCGGCCACCGCCCCACCATTTACCTCTTCATTCTCACTACTAACAATGGATGAGGCATCAGTTTCACTAGCTGTTACGCTAGGTGTGGCAGTTGTTTTCTGTTTGGAACCACGGGGTTGTCTAACCAAATAGTCAAAACGCTTAGCAAAGGTGAATACACGGCCAGCTTTATAATCATTCTCATCTCTTTGTAGCTTCCTAGCTTTCCTACGCTTGATATCCGCCTGGAGGTCTGTTAAAAAGTTATCCAAGATAGTATAGTTCTTAATGGTTACTTCAGGCTGGTTAAGTTCCTTAATCTCCTCTTCTAATTTGTGTATCTCCTCAAGTAATTTCTTAATCTTTTTCTCAGCATTCTCAATAAGAATATTAATAAGATTCCTAGAGGAATTTGTAAGCTCCTGCTCCCAATTCGCTAACAGATCAGACTCCAGGTCCTCGTATGTGGGCATGATCTGAGATCTCAAGCCCCTTGGTATTCTATTAAGAGAGAGATACTGTTTCAGTGTCGCTGCATCCCACCACTTGTTAAGCTCCTGTCTTTTCAAATTCTCCAATTTTTTGAATTTCTCCCTCAAACCCTCCGTCTTGGCAGGTAAAGGGTGCATTGACTGACTTGCCTTGTTTATTCCCTGTCTTGAGATTATTAAATAACTCTTGAGCTTCCTGATCTCTATTCATCATGGAAAAGATATAAAGTACCCTCTAGGTGGCAGCTCCAAGTTGCAAACAAATACAAATAAATGGGGGATACCAACCAATTATGGGCGCACTAACCTTGACATCAGGGTACAAAATTATACACAATTAACAATCATAAGACGTGCCTCTAGAGAAATGATGCGTATCCTACATCACTGGCTTCATAAGAAGCGGAAATATATACAATAACCTCTGAGCACACACCCACAGTTCACTTGTATAATTCAAATGTATATTTGGCAAGTAACTCCAATCCTCCGGAGTCGAATTAATAAGTATAACTTCCAAAGTCAATGTCAAAAAGAGTCAACTTCCAATATGAAAAGTCCTTGTAGTTTATTTCATAGAATATTCAATGTTGATTACACCAGCCAACACGTGTTTCGTCGTGCACTTAATAATACCTCGACTTCTTCAGGGCTGTAATCAAACAAAACATATCCCATAATCATTGTATGTATTACATATAAATTGCTATAGAGGTGGGACAGTACCAACCACCATCTAGTAAGATAAAAGCCTGCAGAGTGAAGGGTTTGAGGTAAGAAAGAAAATAGTCAAAAGCCACTCCAGTATAAATGTGCACCCAAAATGTGATACAAGTAAGAACCCTCCAACCAAGAAAAATAATCATGGTATGGGTAAAATATCACCTCTGAGTTTAACAGTTTTCAATCACTTTAATATGGTCCTCACAGCGTGAAACACTAATCATTCTGAAAAACAGAGGCATATCGAAAATCATATATTCCTTCAACACTTTCTCTAATATCCCTAGAGTAACCGAATAATCCACATTTGGTTTCAAACAGAAATTGTTTGCCAACAGAGAGTTTAAACTTCACCCCCTATGTTATAGTTCAAAATCTTTTTACCTTCGTATTCTCATCTAATCCAATCCAGCACTTGTATACAGCATTCAATTCTCCACTCATCTATATTTTTCCACTGAAATCAAAATAAATATATGACACTCAGAATATCCTGCTGGAAAACGCTTAGACAATAAGGTGTATCCTATAACACTGACCCAGTATATATCATCTGGTGTGTTCAACAGAGTAATAACTTTGGCTTCACTTATCCACTGCACTATAAACAGCAAAATAGTACATGTCATTCCCCAATTTAAGGTCCATGTAACACAGTCCAAACAATTTGCCATTAGATAAGCATAGGCATCTCACTCGAAATATACCTCCAACTCTAATTCAAAAGCTCAATATACAAATAGACCATCCCCCATAGTTACTGAGGATTCCAAAATTATCCCACCCCCGTTAGTGGTCTGTCTATACTCATAATAACCCCCAACAGAAAATTCACTATCTGTAAATAAGGGGAACGGGAAATCGTTTTCATATGTACATGTCCAAAATAACTCCTATGAGACTGCATAGACTTACCCACGGTTTTACTATAATATATTATGCACAGGGTCGTTATCTTCTCAAGATACAATATGCGGCTATCTGTGTCAAAATAATGACAATGTGTCATAGCCCATAAGCATGTAGGTAAAGCTTATAATATTTAAAGCTCTCCGTCACTCACCAAAATTTTAGTTCCTTCTAATTTCACGACCACCTAAAGAATACATAAATGGTATCTTAGTATTTTAGTCCGTTATATTGTTCGAAATATCGGTAAGGCTCCTAGCCTACGTTTCTTTTTATTTACCTGTGTTCCGCGCAATCGTAACGTGTCCTGTCTCGTCCGACGTTACCAAGAATTGGCGTCTAGCAGGCTTTTATCTTACTAGATGGTGGTTGGTACTGTCCCACCTCTATAGCAATTTATATGTAATACATACAATGATTATGGGATATGTTTTGTTTGATTACAGCCCTGAAGAAGTCGAGTTATTATTAAGTGCACGACAAAACACGTGTTGGCTGGTGTAATCAACATTGAATATTCTATGAAATAAACTACAAGGACTTTTCATATTGGAAGTTGACTCTTTTTGACATTGACTTTGGAAGTTATACTTATTAATTCGACCCCGGAGGATTGGAGTTACTTGCCAAATATACATTTGAATTATACAAGTGAACTGTGGGTGTGTGCTCAGAGGTTATTGTATATATTTCCGCTTCTTATGAAGCCAGTGATGTAGGATACGCATCATTTCTCTAGAGGCACCGTCTTATGATTGTTAATTGTGTATAATTTTGTACCCTGATGTCAAGGTTAGTGCGCCCATAATTGGTTGGTATCCCCCATTTAGTTGTATTTGTGCTTTTATACCTAATAATTGTACTATTTGTACAGTATATGGCTCCAATATCGACAATGCTGAATTGTGGGTAAAGCTGGAGATGGAATTAGCGTCTTGGCCGACACCCCTAATTATATGTGGGGATTTGAATATTCATATAGATACTGGGGAGTGGGGTAGGGGAGGGTACTCATGGAGGAACTCACAGTTTTTTAAAGCATTAAAAGCTCTCACAGAAAGTCATGGCCTGGTCGATATGCGGGCATGTAAAAGATTGGGGACCCAGGATTTACTTATTTCTCATGCCCACATAGGAAATACGTCAGACTGGACTATTTTGTGGCTCCAGCATCCCTTATGGAGGGAGCGCAGATCTCTCTCTAGAGTCCTTTCGGACCACAACCCATTGGTAATGAGCATCGTGGCTGCGGAATATAGAAAGGGTCCAATGGAATGGACGTTTGATAAAAAATTACTAGCGATCATAGGGTTTATAGAACATATCAGGGGGTAGACCAAACAGTTTTTCTATATGAATAGATATAGCGCATCCAGAGAGACGGTCTGGGATGCATATAAGGCAGGGCTTAGGGGCGAGATAACGAGTTTTAGGGTATCCCACCAGAAACAACTAAGGGATGAAATACAGGCATTAACGGAAGAACTAAGTTTGATGGATCGACAACATATGGTTGCCATAGTACAGAAGCAGAAAGAGCAGCAAATTAGTCTAGAGCTAAAAGTACTCAAGGCGAAGGCAAAAGTTAATGGAATTTTTAACAAAAAAGTGGCAGAAAATTTCAAGTGGCAACTCAGGATAACTATGAGTATGGGGAGATGGCAGGGAAACATTTGTCATTACGAATGAAACAGAGGGCAATGGCTAATAATATCTCACAGTTAAGGGGGAAGGATGGAATAATAGTTACAGATATAATAGGAATATTAAAAATACTTGCTGATTTTTATCAGGACCTGTACTCCTCCAGGGATTCCATATTTGATGGATCAGGGGTAGAACCAGAGAATGAAGCTTCCCAGCTCCTTGAGCTTGAAGCAGATATTACATTAAACGAGGTTTTGGAGGCTTTAGGGATGATGGCGTCAGGAAAGGCATCGGGCCTGGATGGGATTCCGATGGAGATTTACAAAGCTCTACAGTCAGAATGAATTCCAATATTGCTGGATCTGTTTTTATCGGTACAATATAAGGGGGTCCCGCCACGGTCTTGGCAGGAAACTAATATTGTAATTTTTTTGAAGAAGGGTAAAGAGCGTGAAGATCCAGCTGCCTACAGACCAATATCATTAATTAATACAGACGAGAAATTATACTCTAAGATATTGGCTCTGAGACTGTCCAAGGTAATCGGGAACCTAGTGAGCCCTTGGCAGCATGGCTTCATCCCGGGTAAAAGTACTACGGATCATATTCGTAGGGTTATCTCTCTATTTGATATTTCTGCAGCCACAGGGGCACAGATGTCTCTTATATTGCTAGATGCTCAGAAAGCATTCGATCAAGTAAAGTGGGCGTATCTGTGGCATAATCTAAGATCTAAGGGATTTGGTATAAGAATAATAACTGCCATTCAGGCCATGTAAGTCAAGGTACATGCTAAATTTCAAATAATGGGGAGAATGTCTGACAGGATTAAAATCACACAGGGGACGAAGCAGGGGTGCCCATGCTCCCCTATCTTATTTGCTCTATACATAGATCCCCTGATTAGTTCTTTGCTGGCGGATCATGCAATTAAACCAGTAGTCACCCTGTGCTATCATACAAAAGTGCTTGCCTACGCTGACAACATTGCGGTTGTTACCCCAGACCCGCAGAGTGCTATGGATAAGATCGAAAGGTTAGCAATAGAATTTGGCAAACAATCAGGCTATTGTCTAAACACTGACAAAACACAAATCGTATGTACTAGAAACACACAATTCCAAGATGCACGTAGGATAGATGCAGCTAAATACTTAGGGATAATTATTATAGCAGAGGTGGGTTCAACATGGGAAATAAATCCGACTCCGATTCTTAAAAAAGTGGAGGGGAACCTTAAGTTATTGGATCATTTACATCTCTCCATTATTGGCAGAGCAAATGTCATTAAAATTACGATGTTTCCCAAGATGTTCTATTTATGTCGGTGTATACCTTTAGAACCGGAAAACTCCTTATTCAAAAAGGTAGACGGAATGTTTTCGCAATTTATTTGGGGGTATAAGAAAATTAGGAGATCATTAAAATTTATGACCTTACCGCAACATCGGGGGGGGGGGGGGCTGGCAATCCCTAATTTCATATATTGTTTTTGGACAGTGATGCTGCAACACATGATTATATTATTTAGATCTCAAAGAGGGGGGTTTGCCGGGCTGGAGGAGATGGATAAAGAGACGCCACCAACTATTTATGAGTTAGCAGTTGGCAAGCTTGCTCCAGGGCTTGTGTTAAGGCAGGCGTAAGGTAGTTATTATAAGAAAACACGTTTTAAGATTCTAAGAACGGCCTGGAATATATGGCAAAACATTAGTAAAAATGTGGAGATACCCAAAATTCACAGATATATATGGTTATGGCGTTCAGCAGCCTTTCCGGCCTTCTTTTATGATAACATAAGTACAAAATGGGAAAAGGCAGGAATAAAACAGATAGGCGATATCGCAGATCAGAATGGGCTTGCCTCATTTGAGGAACTCCAGACTCGATTTGGGCTGCATTCAAGCACGTTTTTTAAATATATACAAGTAAGGTAGGTGATAAATAAGGTGGTCTTGCAACTTACTAATCTAGCTCCAATTCCGTTATTAGAACTTTTAATGAAAAAAAACAGATCTGTGTTAAAGAAGTGTATATAATATTGTCGGAGGCAACCCCGGATGACATCTGTAAAGTCGAAAGTGTGTGGGCAGTTAAATTGGACAACCCGGACATAGATATTTGTAGGTCATTAGAGCTCTCTAAGGAAATCTTCTTAAGTGCAAATCTCAAAGCCCAAATTTATAAAACAGTGTTCAGACTGTATTTTACCCCGGTTAAACTTTGGGCTTGGGGGAAACGGGATAATAATAAATGTCCAAGGTGTGATCAGGGACCAGCTGATATAATACATATGTTCGCTGATTGCGGTAAACTGCTGGCCCTGAAGGAGGGTATTGAACAGTTTCTATGTCAAAATCTGGGGCGGGCAGTATCCCTTACGTCAACGTTGTTAATATTGCGATTTGATGAAAGATTACAATTAAACCCTACTCAAGGATATTTATGTTACATGGTGACAGCAGTCTATCATATTCTGATTGCTACTATGTGGAAGTATGCAGTGCCACCAACATTTCAGGCATGGTATGCAAGACTATATCATGTACTTAATCTGGAGATGGCATTGTATAAGTGTAAAGGTCGAAGGGGGAAGATGAGGGGTCGACAGATATGGGGTCTGTTGATGGAAGAATAGGTGGAAGGGAGGGTTAAAGCCGGGCATTGCAGCATGCTCAGGATGCTTATAGTATATGTCTTTACTGTCTGGGCGATCCCATTGCTTGTTAGGCTCTTCTCGTGCCTCTTTTAGCCATCAGTTTTAGTTTCGCTTTTCTTTTCCTTTTCTTCTCTGTCAATGTATTAAGTTTGTTACTATTGGTATGTCGTATAGAAAGAATTTGTAATTATTGCTTCCTGGACATAAAAAAATAATACAAAAACAAAAAAATTGAAAGTTGGCATTTTCTTACTTTTGCCATTTGATGCCTCCTGCCTGTGTCTGAATACACATCGGGGGTTGGTGATTGCTGGGCCTTGTGCATTCTCTCCAGACAGTAACACACAAAAGGAGCTTATAGGTGACTGATGGGCCATTCACATCCTGATGAGCCATCCTGGACAGGATGGGAGGGAGGAGCTGACACTTACACCTGAAAAGACTTTATCCTGTACAGACACAAAGGAATCCTTAACCCCGTGTAGTGAGTATCGAGCCTGCACAGGAACAACAGGGACTCTGCACTTCAACGGTCTCTCTTTGAAGTCTCCCCCACTTCAAAAGCCCAATTGGGTATAGGTACTAGACCCCTGACACTGCTAACTCAGTGCACTTATGGCCCTGTGGATTCTCTGCCAGGAAGAAGGACTGCTGTGCTGCTGAAAGGACTGTCACTCTGTTGGACTCTGCGGGACTCCTCCTCTGCTGTGCTGACCTGGTGCCTGCTTCCCTTCTTCCTGGGAGTGAGAACAACTGGGCCTGCATTCTCCAATACTTAAACCCAGGGTTACTCAAAGGGTTCCTATGCTTGCCACCTGTTGGAATTTTCAGGGACATCAAAGACTTTACTCCAGTCTTTAGCCAGCACCTGGACTCTGTCATCTGAGAGTCTTGCCCTCTCAGGTGGTGCTAATCCGGCCTTGGACCCTTGGAAGTAGTCTTAAAGTGCTGCAACCTGCAAAAATCATGCACTGATGTCACTGTTCCAGTTGGAACCGGCGCATCTCCTTCAACGCCGATGCTTCACGGCTACAGAGTTATGGCATCACTGGCTGCGCTGCTTGACAATGATGCATTGCCTACATCAGAGTGGTTCATCAAAGACGCATCTTCAATTTGTGTGGTTCTGAACTGACGTATCACCTACATCTCCAGGAATGATTCTGTTTGCTCGCCTCCTTTGATCCTCACATCTTGCCTCCAACGTCAACGCAACCCTTAACCAAGGTACTGTTTCAGAGGGTCAAGGCCGGTCCCTGTTACCAATGCTCACTTTATCACGGTCCGCATGAACTTTCAGATTTTACCTCATCCATCGCTACCAGAAATATCCCCAATTGGCGCTTTATGCCTTTAAGCGCTATATTTCAGAATATTCTTTAAAAACGTATAACTCTGGTTCTACTTGTTAAATTTGTGTAATTTTGAACTTGTTCTGTTCATTAAATTAAGCTATACTTGTCTATCCAGGTGTGGTATCTTTTTGTGTTGTTTTCTCACTATTTAAGTGTTATACAAATTCTTTCTACACTGTCTCTTAAGTTAAGCCTGACTGTCTGTTTCAAGCTACCAGAGGGTGAGCACAGGTTAATTTAGGGTGTGTATCTTTCTTACCCTGACTAGGATCATGGTTCCTGGTTACACCACTTACATATTTATCATATAAACACACATATGCATTTCATTTACACATAAAGATTTTTTTGACCCGATGGAAATTACATTTGTTTACATTATATTCATTGGTGTAATCCAGGTACTTTTCAGCTCTCATAGATTTCCTAGATTACATAGACTTCTGTTTCATAGAGATAATGCCTCATGTATGAGGTTGAATCTTCCTGCGTTGTCTTAAAAGGATGTTATTCCCTTACGGCACAGACAGCCTTCACATTTTACAGCAGCAGCAGCTTTGTGTTAGAGCCTGGATATGTATTTTCCAAGACAAGTTACCTAACATACTGGTTAATAAAATGTAGTACATTTATTTTACAATTAAATATGTTTTCTTACCAATTTCTGGACTATAAAATGTGGTCCTTGAACTCATCACTTTTGATTAAGCTACATAAATTGCTAACTTGTTATTATGTACTACCATTCTGTGGAATTCCATTACTTGCATAGAGAAATTAGAGTACAGACTAGAGTTAATAAACCTTTAAGAAATAAAACAAGTGGGCATTTGCATTCTTTTTGCAAATATACTAATTGTGCACACAATAAAGATGATCAATGCTAGTATGCACCCATGTTTTACTCCAGTTTCTTTTCCTTTCAGGCACAATTTTACTTAAACACGAATGCCTTCTTGGATGGATGTCAAAGGCCTGAGACTGGTATTCTCATCAACAACCTTCCTGACATTATGCGTCCTAGTATATTTGTCTGGTGGTGTCTGCTCTCATCTCAGGCATATCAGCTTATGGCTCTCCTTTAGTTGAATCTCTCTAAGTCCTCGAAAGCGCCCATACAACAGTGACAAGACAGAGATAGAGAGATAATGAAAATGCGCATTGGAGTAAACAGTATTATCTGGTTGTCAGAGGTAGTCCTACACCCAATCTATCATGGCTACTGCCAATGCCCTATAGACACAGATCATTCCCGGGGAAGATGGAGTTGCATTTTCTGGATCAGTAAAGGAAGTACTGGCAGGATTCCCTATTTAAAGGAGAATAACAAGCAAGGGGTGCACTGCAAAGGCTAAGGATGTTTGCTCTGTTACACTCAATGCACCCTTGTTTTACATTCTCTTTTTACTTTTCAATGGTCTATCTTCCATTAAGCTAATCCCCCGAAGTGCCAAGGGTATGCCCAGGCATGGGTCCCATGCTTACTGTGTCATTGGAACCAAGTTGTTCCTGAATGACGAGTCGGGATCAGGGCAAAACCGTTCTTTGGTTGCTTGTGTTCTGGTTCAAGAAGAACCTGTCTTGGCAGTTTGGGCTGGACTGTTCCTAAGGCTGGATCCAAACTAAGGTGGCATGATGGGCAAAAGAACGATGGGTTGGAATGCCAGCTAGAGAGATTATCAGTGGTTAGATAAATTGCAAGCATTCCTCTCATAACCATTTGCATGCTTGATACATCTTTTTTATTTCTCCAGCCTTATACCAACTAAAGAGAAAGCTAGTTGTTTCCAAGACACACAATACATAATGGGCTGAATTTGTAATGCACTTTTCCTGCATTTAACATACCAATAATTCGAGAGCATTCAGGATCCTTCTGGTATATTGTTGGTAACTTCTTAAAGAAAAAGAGAAAAAGAGAAAGGGCTTTTGTAGTATTTACTGGTATTCTAGCACTGAACCAATCAAAGGGGCATGTATAGAACAAAATGTCAGAGCGCAAAGCTGTTCCAAATTTGGCAGGACCGCGCTCTGACATTTTGAAAACGCAGGGATGCACTGTATTTACTACAATGTGACAAACCCTAGGGATGGTGTTAAAAGTAGCTTCCATATTGCCAAAAGAGGCACTTTTACACCATAGTGCAAAGATGCCTGCTTTGTGAGGAATGATTCTTTATGTGCTGGAAAGTGTCCCTTCCTGGACATAATCAATCCATAATGGCTATTTGTTACTTCTATGTGTGCTGCAATCTGCAGCACACATAGAAGTAGCAAATCATCATTATTTAGTGATTGTTTATGTGCAGGAATGGACACCTTCCTGCACATAAATAATTATTGATGGATTTTGCTCTTTCTATGTGTGCTTTAGAATGAAGCACACATAGAAAAAGCAAAAATGAGGAGACTCAAAAGCATTTCTCCTTGTGTGCCATTCTAACACCTGATTTTGCTTGGTGTTAGTTTTGGGGGCATCAACAGATTTACACCACCTTGTAAATCAGGGGCAGCATAAACAATGAATGGGTGTTGCGGTGGAATGTCCACAGCATTACCCAGTGCAGGCCCCTTTCATGCATATTAATGCCACTTTGTCAATATGGTGCAGGGCTCTAGTGTTAGGGGTAATCAGGAACACACAGAATCATCGGGTGGTATCCAGCGTAGCTTTATTTAAAATGTAAAGCTGGAAAATAAGCATAAGGGAGCCCACGGCAGAAACACCAGCACTGACAAGTGACCAGCAGCAACTGCCATGGGAGGGTAGAACACAGTGACAGAATGCAACAAGAGTTCCAAAAACAGACCATTAAAGGAACAGACAACCAAAGTAAGAACTTACCACATACCCCCCCCCCATGAACAAAAAACGAATACAAAACATAGTCTTGAAATTTGATAGGCAACTTACACACCAGCTGATTGCGTGCTGCTCCACTCTCAGGTGAAGAATGAGGATGAGAAGGTAAGACACAGCTAGAACAACATGAAGATGAAGCAGGTGTGGTTGGAGCAAAATTTTCAGAAGAACATTTTGGAAATTAGTGATTTAAAAACCAGGACCAAAAGTGAAATCAGAATCATTTTCATCAAACCTATTAGCATAAACTTCGTTAAAGATTCGAACCTGTAATTTTTACAACATTGTTCTTGTTCCTCCAACCTCTGTTTTCTAAAAGAACAGAAGGCTTCGTGACTCTGATAACACAAGCAGGCAGTGTAAATCTAGACTGACCTTTGCATACCTTGTAGGGTTTCTTAATGAGAACCCAGTTGTTAACTTTAAGATCAGGACCTTGGAATCTAGAACCCCATCATAAGATTTCTTTTGCAGTAATTGCTTTGCAGCAACTGGGTTTTTGGTTAATTGAAGATCTAGCAAAGCATTCTTTTTTTTAGTCAAAGCAGAACCTACTGCTAAGTTATTGAACCATTTAGACATGAGTTTAGATTTAGCGTCCCTACCCGTGAGAGTATTAAAAGGTGTAACATTAGTGGTGGAATGAGGTGTTGTAAGATAAGCCCACACTTTACTCTGTAGAAAATCACCCTCATCAATATTGGATGCAATGGCAGTTTGAACTCCTTCTTTTATAAACCGGTTGGCTCTCTCAACAAGTCCATTTGAGAAGGGACTGTATAAGGCAACTTGATAATGTTTTACCTCGGAATTCTCCAAAAAGTTGGTAACCTGATGAAAGAGAAATGGTTGACCATTATCAGTGACAACACAATTAGGAGTGCCCTCAGTCCTAAAAAGCTTTTGAAGGAAAGAAAAAACAGTGGAAGAATTTGCAATTTGAACAAAAAAATTGTATATCCACTTGGAATGGTAATCAATAGCAACTATACAATATCTTTGTCTGAGGGTAGCAAAGTGAAAGGTCCTGAAAAATCCAAGGCAATTTTATCCCAAGGAAGATCGGGAAATGGCACTGGGCACAAAGGTTTTTTGTTGGTATTCCAGTGTTTGTCAGAGACAACACAACTTGGACAATTATCCACAGAAAGGGCTACTTGTTTGTCTAAATCTGGCCACCAGTAGATACCTTTTAATTTTTTACAGATGGCAGAAATGCCCAAATGGCCTTAGTGAGCAATGTTGATAATTCTTTCTCTCAGCGAAACAGGAGGGACAAAAAGACAATTTCTGACACACACTCCATTTTCAAACGGCAATTCCTCGCTAATTTGTGCAAAACATTTTAAATCATTACTTAAACATTTATTAGCAGCCCATATACTTTTGATGAAAACATCTACTTTTTTGAGAGTCTCATCCAGCGCCATGGCAGATGCCCATTCATCTTGTGAGATGCTGACACAACACATGGAAACAGCATCTATTGAACCAATAACACAATCTTTGTGAAAATAGTCTTCCCCTTCACTGCAATCAGGGAGAGGAATGCGAGAGAGGCAATCTGCTCGGACGTTTTTACCTTCTTGAATGTATTTAACAATGAGATTGTACTCTTGTAATTTAGAAAGTAACCTTACTAGCCTTGCAGAAGATTTTCCTAATCCATTAACTGATAATAATGACATCAAAGGCTTGTGATCAGTGAAAACCTTACAATGAACTCCCCAGATGTATGTTTTAAATTTCTGGACAGCCCAAACAAAGGCAAGAGCCTCCCGTTCAATTGTGCTGTGATTACATTCGATGGGTGTCAAGACACAGAATGCAAAAGCAATAGTGTTCTCTTTACCATCCACCCACTGCCCAAATACTGCACCAAGACCTTTTTGACTTGCATTCAAGGACATGAAAGAACTAGCATTTTGAACAAAAGGGTGTAATGCTGGTGCATTTATGACTAGAAGTTTCACCTTCTCAAAGACGTCTCAAAGTGTGTCAGTCCATGCAAATGTACTACCTTTTGTGAGGAAGCTCCTTAGGGATTGGACTAACTGAGCGTAACCAAGAACAAACCTAGCATAATATTCACAAAGTCCTAGGAATGACCGCAAAGCATCTTTATCAGTAGGAGGAGGAGCATTGCGTATAGCTTCAACATTGCAAAATGTAGGTTTGATGCCTTCACTTGAAATCAAATATCCAGATATTCAACCTCATGAACAAATAGTTTGCATTTGTTAGCTTTAACCCTCATGCCTTTACCCTGCAAGATTGAAAGTACCTTGTCAAGAACAAGTAAGTTGTCCTCTCTGCTTTCTGTATGGACTAAAATTTCGTCTTGAAACGCTTGCACTTGTGGAAGATCACCAAAGAGGATGTCCATAAGCTTTTGGAATACGCTCTCAAATGAAACGAGACCAAAAGGTAACCAAAAGGTAACCTCAAATATTTAAAGGCACCAAAAGGAGTCACAAAAGCTGTGAGCGGTTGTCAACTTGGTGATAGTTGAATTTGGTGGTAAGTGGAATGCAAATCGATTGTGGAGAAACATTTAGATTTACCAATGTTGGCCAACATTTCATGGATGTGTGGTAAGGGTTAACAATTAACAAGGATATCTTGGTTAAGAGATCTAAGTCCACACATAACCTGAGATCCCCAGTCCTTTTCTTCTGTAAAACTACTGGAGAAATCCATTCCAAGGCATCAATAGGAGAAATGATACCTTCGAACTGGAGATTGGATAGTAGAGATTTTAGATCATCTCTGACACTGAGAGGCACAGATCTGACTCTATGTACAATGGGAGCAGCATCTTTCTTAAGCAAAATAGTATGTTCATAGCCTTTGACAGTACCTACAGATTTTTTTAATACATCAGGAAAAGACTGAACCAGCTTATCAACAGTCAAATTTTGATGATTAATGGAGGGAATTTCGGAAGGAAGGTCACCCAGCCTAATGGGAGGATCCTGTCCAGGACACAGGATGATGCCTAGGAGAGCAAGATCCTTCCATCTTATGATATCTCTTCCTTTGGTTGCCACATAAACCTTAGTTTTAGCAGACCTGCCTAAACATTCAACTTCATCCCATTAGTAAAGGAATAGGTCAATATCTTGTTCCCCAAAAGCCTTGCGACTGATATCAGGAGAAGTAAGTGGTATGCTATTAGGCCATAATTTGTCAAATGTGAGATCTGCAAGGATAGTGACAGGAGCGCCTGAATCCGCCATAGCTAGAATGGTTTTACCATCAATGGAAATATCAACTAACTGCCCTTTAATAGGCTTATCAGCAAACTCAGGAACATCAACAGAAACTAAAATGTTAGCAAACTGGGAAGTATAGTCTTGGACTTCAGGAGTGTCTACTGAAATTTTGGAGATTCTAACACTACCAGGGTTACTGTTGGATGCTGTGTTCATACCTCCTCTACATACACCTTGAAAATTTCCAAATTTCCGGCACTAGACTCATTTTTTCCCTATTGCTGGGCAAATAGGGTTGTTTCCATTGTGATTTCTGGAACCACAACAAAAACAAACTAATTGGGTTTTTACAGGTTGATTTTTTTGAAAACCTTTTATCAGAATTTTGCTTCGAGTTGATGACACAAACAACATTCTCATTGGAAACAAAATTCATGGTTGGAGGAAGTGCAGTAAACATGGTGGACTGTGCGGGGGAAATTAAAGTTAGACTACTAGATAAAACTTTGGATGTAACAAGTGACCTCTCAATGCTTTTGGCAATGTCGAATGTTTCAGTCAAAGTTGGATTACGGGAGGTAAGAAGGCGCTCTTGGATCTTCTTCGAATAACAATAGAAGACAAATTGATCTCTTATATAAGTATCAACATTAGTAAAAAAATCACATTTCTCAGCTATAACTCTTAAGGTTGCTATATAATCCACACTGATTCTTTAGAGGATTGTTTGCACATAGCAAAATTAAACCTCTCTAAGAGGACACTTGTAGAATCAGAATATTGTTTTCCAATACGTAGTTTAGCTTCAATGTAAACGTTCCACACAGTATTTTCAGACGCAGGTGCAGGAAAACATGGAAGGTTGTCAAAAACTCTGCAACCAGCTGCCCCCAAATGATTAATCAACAAAGCCAATTTCCTTGAAGGAGAGTAACCATCAGCATCAATTGCTGTAAGGTAATTTTCAAAATCCTTCAGCCACTCTGCACATTTCAAATCCGGTGTGCCAGGTTTCTGCAGAAAAGGCGCAGGCTGAATGACACCCTGATCACTTGCCATAATAAAGTAAGTGTAGTAAGAGAATGTTAAAACAACTTAATGTAAATAAATGAAATGAAATTGTAAATAACTTGTGTCTGACTCACTGAAGCATAAGCTGTCACACAAAGAACTGATGTATTGCAGAACAGAAAACAAATGGTGTGTGAATCACCGAAGAATAAAGTGTCACACAAATATTAGATGAACTCACTCACTTGTGTGGCAAACAAAAGTAAATAGGTATGCAAAATGTAGAGAACTGTACAGCACACAACAGCAGATGAAGTCGCCACAAATGCGGATGGTGTGCGAATCACGGACTGCAGTATCGCACAAGGAAAATCACTGGGGTAAAGTCGGAAGAAATCGGAAGTCAAAGAACTTCACGACCTACCCAAAATGGCCACTGTGCGTGTGACGTCAACGCGCTTCCCACAATGCAGTGCGGGACTTCCTGTGAACCACCGTGACAAGACGAATGGATGGGAAGTCAGAGCTTCCAGGTTCCAGAAATCCAATATGATGAAAGCAGGAGCGAGCGAGCAGTACATTGATGGCTTGAAAATGGCTGTGTGAGGCAACCAAGGGTAAGGTGGAGAGGGGAAAATCAAGTTTTTACCCACCTTTTGAAATGGCCTGAAGAGTATCCTGGCCAGGGTCGAAGTAGGGTCGCAGTAATGAACACAGGGACATGAACCACTGGGCTCCAGTAGAACATTTGTAGTCGATGAAGAAAAATGAAAAAATATCCCACTTCTGGTACCAAATTGTAGTGGTAGGGGTAATCAGGAACACACAGAAACTTTATGAACATAATAAACATCAAACCAGCCTCCCTGTCTGACCAGATGACTCTCTGTACACCCCTATTAAATTCTCACCTAATATAGTTATACTCCCCTGTATACCTCAAGTCAGTATGTGAATGCACATTTATTACAAAACCCAGGCTCACAGTTACATATAATTTTAAACTCACTAACAAAACTGGATTTTTTTAAGAACAATCATTGCTGATACTATTTCACATTTAAAGTGTTATCGGAAACCACAAAACTATTCAGAGTCTAAACTTATTAACATGTTATGCACTTATCACACACTCCACAGTCCTATGACTTAACCATGTACCCTAAGTACAGATTTCCACCACCCAGTCACTGATATGTTATGCTTGAAATGTCAGCCACATTATATCAAGGACTGGACACACAATTACATGCCAGACTTTTGTCTCACATGTTTAACAGAAGTGTAACTATATATCATCTAGGGCATGAACTATATGTGACAGACACTAGTTCAAGCTACTCCTACATTTATTTGAAAAAATATTGTTTTTAAATGTCATCCACATTGCCACTTTGAATGTCATTTACACTAGGCCCTCACAACCACACTACCACTTTCTTTAACATATGTGGGAAAGGTTCTAAACTACATTTCTTACAATGCAACACATTAGTATGACATATAAATGAAAGTTTAGCAACTAAACAACAATTTGATAATGATAATGAAAGAAAAAGGGACTACAAAATCTTCCTTCTCTGGGTTTAAGAAAAAATATATTAATTTAAGTAAAATGAATCAAAGCTGTGTGGTGGGTTGGAAGCAAATAGCGTCATTTCACACTCAACCAGATTCTAAATGCTTCCAGTTATAGGTCTTGCCTTCTGACCTTCTGTAGCAATGTCTGCCTCAGGGAGTTCCCAACCCTCCTGGACCTCAAGTTATTCAGTAGACACTGACTTCTTGGGATGGGTGGCATTTTTGGGGGCAGGTGGTTCTAGAAAGGGAGGGAATGGTGAGGTTTGTTGAAATAGGACGTTTTATGGGTTTTAGGTATGGCTGTGACAGGTGGAAAAATGGAGGGAAGAGGCCTGAAATAGAAATGGAGCTGGGTTATGGAATGAGGTCAGGACTTGGAATAGTGGCAGGTGGTGGAATGTGGTCAGGGCTTTGGATGGAAGCAGATGGTTCAATGTTGTCATGGAAGTAGGGGCGCAAAGAGGAATAGGGACTGGTGTGCTAGAAGTACTGGCATTAGCTGAGACGCTAGGAGACAGTGAATCTCTCTGTAAGGCAGACAGGTCAGAGTGCATGCCATTCAGGATGTTTATTACTTGAGTCAGTTGTTGACTGACATCTGGGCAGCATGCAACAGTGTTGTCTGCCACCAAAAGAGGCTCTTATGGCGTTCTAGTGCTTCCTCTGACAACTGTGCTCGTGGGATGGGAGTGGGAGAGAGGTGCCAAGGACAAAGGACCTCAGATTATTTCAGGACAGGGTGTGGGTCTTTACCGGTGGGGGCAAGAATTAAGGCGCTGCCGGTTGTAGTGGTGGTGGCAGACACAGTAACAAATGTTACATCCTCTGTTGGTTTGACTGCTACCACAAGTTGCCGGCTGAAGTCAAAGCCCTCAGAGTCCAAATAATAGTAGTATTGTGGCTAGTCCCAGAAGTCTCAATGTCACTGGGTCTCTTGGTGTAAGGGGTTCAACCTCAGACTGGCTGTCCTGCTGGTCCCATAAACATTGGCCAACCTCTCCGTTGCTAGCTCCAAGGAAGCTGAAAGCACATATATACACATATCGGTTACAGAGGTCAATAACAAAAGGTACCCACATCAAAGATTCCCAACACATAATACCTTATACCATACAAAACTCAATAAAGGGCACACAACAAGCAATTATAAAGGCCCTGGTTGTAATTTGGGACTACCAGTTCCTCCTTCAAAAATGTCAGGGATATTCTGCCTGCTCTGTTAGAAGAAGATTATATTATCAGATACTTGTGATAAGGTTGAATGTCAATCAAGTACATTTGTGATAAAGTAACCCAGCTTCCAAATTATAAATCTGAGCGATACTTAATGCCCAACATAATAGACCTTAGTATGCTTTTATACTGATTTTAATATCTTTATCTCTGTTTTGCCATTTTCTTCAAATAATTTCTGTTAAAATGAAACTTTTAAATTGTGTTGAGACCAATTGTATGCACATGGTGTATACCCAAAGACCATGGCCAACATTTACATTGCAACATATTTGTCCTCAGACTACTACGACTATATTGAACAGTCTAAATAAAAAAAAAGGGGTAGGTGAAGGTTTTCTTAACAATAGTGTGTACATACACTTGACCTGCACCTGGATTTCTTTGACAAATTAAAGACTGATGCTATGGCCAAGGGAACTTATCCCTGTCACATATCCAGTTAATCACGAATCTTGCAAGACATTATGGTTAATCTACATAGTAATAGCTTTTTAAATGTTTTTGTTCCTGAACTACTTGATGATAGGCAAGGATTTAATTATTTAGATGCATATTCTGTCTTTAAAATATATCTTATCCCATCAGCAAAGTTACAACTATACTATTGTCCCTGTGATGCATTTATATTTTGAAGTTTATGTTACTTTATAACAAACGTGATCTATATCCTGTCTGCCATATTGCACTTGCAAGTGCCTTATATATAAATAAACATGTTATAAGATGGATGGTATATCTGCCCCATTTGTGATGGTATAGCTGTCCAGCAAAAACAAAGAGCCTGCTATAGAGTTTGGCAGACAGGTTACTACTTCGCTATTTGATAGATATGCCATCCATCATTTTACACGTGCATTGCATTTGAATGCATTTGAGGCAAACTCTAATATATTTTATGGTTCTTGTAATAGAAATATTTTATACATTTTTATGTCCAGATTTAGAGTCTGTTGGATGGATAACTACCTCACAAATGTTCCAGCTATCCCATTAGTCTTATTGCTATTGCATTATATCCTACAGCACTTATATTAAGGTGCATGGGAGTACATCCTATGCAAAACTCTAAACCGGGCTCTAAATAAGGGCTTTAGATGTGCGACATTATATTACAACCTAAACACTTTAAAGAATGGTTAAGAAAAACATTTAAAGTTTTTAAGGTCTGTACACTTACAGGTACATGCATCATTGGAGCCGTTTGCGAATCCTTAATTGCGAAAATTAAGGAATCGCAATTATGCAATCGCAAACGGCAATGCATCAAAAAATCGCTAATTTTTTTGCGATTCCTTATTTTTCCTTAATTGCGATTCACATTTTGCGAATCGCAATTAAGGAAAACCTTCCCATTGATTCCTATGGGCCAAAAGGCCCATAGGAATCAATGGGAAGGCATTAACATTTTGCGATTTTCATTTTGCGAATCGCAATTTGTTAATGCATTTCAAGGGTGCTGAGAGGGGTCCAAAGGACCCCCCCCTGCACCCTTGAAATGGTATTGTAAGTGCAAGTTACACACACACATGTCCAAAGGACATGTATGTGTGTAACATGACACTTTCAAAAATGCATTTTTGTGCATTTTTGAAAGATTTCGCAAATTAACACGAGGTTCAACCTCGTGTTAATTTGCTCCCCCTAATTGCGAATTCGCAATTTTTTTAACATTCATGCATTGCATTTAAGGAATCGCAAAAATGCGATTCCTTAAATGCAATTGCATTTTGTGAAATCGCAAAAAATAGCGATTTCTTGTACTTTTGCATTGATGCATCCCAAATAGTGATTTTGGAATCGCAAACGGACGAATTTTGCGATTCGCAGCGTTTGCGACTCCAAAATCGCTTGATGCATGTGGCTGTTAATTTTTGTAAGCGCTCCATGGCCTTCAGCTCATCATCTAGGTCAGGGTAGGCCACTACCAGAATGCACAGTATCATGGCGGTCAGCGCCCATGGCACCTGCTTCCTTTCCTGGGAGGACAGTCTAGGTTCAGTTAGAGCAATGAGGCACATCCAATGCCAAAGGTCTTCTCACCTTTTATTGCAGTGAATGCTGCAGTTTTTGAAAAACCCCTACCTCTGCAGTTGCTTGGCAATAGCCAACCACATCTTCTTTTTGGATCGGGTGCTGGCCTACAGAGAATAAGGCAAAGAAAACCAAACAGAAAAATACATTAACTATAATGTCTCCTTAAACCACAAATATACCTATTTCAACATATGTTACATTTAGATGAATATAGCATGTTATCGAATGGCATTTTGTTTTGAGAGTGAATCCATCACTACAGTGCCAGAAATTTTGTTGGCAAATGTCCCTCTCTGAAGGGCCACCCTAAACGTTTTGCTTTCCTATTGCTCTTTTTGATGAACTGTTATTTTTGGCCTTAGGTCTCTGAGCACTTTACGACTGCTAACCAGTGCTACAGGGCATGTATTTCTCTCATAAACATGGTAACATTGATGAATACTCAATTGACATATTTAGTTTACTTGTATGTTGCTTGTAAAATGGTATACCATTTACCCAGGACTGTAATCTAAATGGTACTAATGGGCCTGCAGCACTGATAGTGCCACACCACACAAGTAGTCTTTCAAACCTGTCTCAGGCCTGCCATGGCAGGGCCTCTGCATGCATTTTACTTCGACTTGGCATTTAAAACCACTTACCAAGCCTTAAACCTTCCTTTTATTACACATAAGTAACCCGTAAGGTAGGCCTTAGGTAGCCATAAGGGAAGGGGGCTGTGCAAATAAAAGGTAAAACATGCACTTTTAAATTTGATATGCCCTGGTAGTAACAACCAGCCAAATTAGTTGTTCACTGCTATGAGGCCTGCTCCTCTCATACACTAGCATTGGGAATTGTTTAAAAAACTTTTAAGCTGTACTTCCTGATTAGAAAGGAGTAGAAGCGTAATGTTTCATCTCTTTGGAATAGCAATGACAAATCCTCTTTAGTGGTAAGATTGGATTTAACATTACTTTTTTAGAAATTCCATTTTTAGAAAGTGGATATTTCTCTGCTCTTAACTTAGCTCTGTGTGCCTGCAGCCTGTCTCCAATGCACGTCTGGGGTGGATGACAGCTATACTTTGTCCATTCCTTCTAGACAGCCACAAACACAGAAAGGGTGGGTGTAACAGAGAACGCATCTGCATTCTGTTTGCTCCTCCTGGCCAGGAAGAGAGAGAGAGAAGGGGAGCCAACACACCTGAATAGGCAGTGTCCTGTTAACCACACAAAGGGCTGATTACCCCCCACAAATACTCTGGCAGTCAGAGCTGGGATGAAAAGGGACCTGTGCACTTCAAGGGCCTGCTTAACACGCCCACTTCAAAGGCACCTTTGGGTATAAGTATTAGGGCACTGGCCCTACCAAGACAGTTCATTACTGGACCTGGAAAGAACTCTGCCAGGAATAAAGACTGCTATGCTGCAAGGATTGCCACTCTGCTTGACTACTGCTCTGGAAGAACTGCATTTCTGCTTTGCTGTACTGCCCTGCTGCCTGCTGATCTCTGATTTGCTGAGGACAAGTACTGGGCTCATCTCAATTGAACCCAGAGTGACTCCAAGGGCTTGCTGCCTTGCCCCATGTTCTGAAGTCTCAGGGCCATCAAAGACTTCCTCCAACTCTACAACCTGGACTCTACCATCTGTGAGTCCTGCCCTGCCAAATGGTGTCAATCAGTCCTGGGCCCTTGAAAAGTGATCTCTGGTGCCCAGAACCATTATAATTGACACAGTGATGACTTTACCCCAATCATAACCGATGCATTGCCATTGACGGCAACGCCGTTCAACGACATTGCCTTGACAGACTGTGTGGCTTGACGGTGACGTACAGCGTGCCTCTAGGACGAAGCTGTGCCTACATTTTAAAGGGGTTGGTGGCAATGCTTTCATTGACTGCTTGGATTATTGCAGATGCTCCGCCTTCATCCACTGGATCAACAACAATGCAGTGCCTCTGCAAATCTTCATGTAGAGTATTCAGCATCGAGAATTGCTCCATCAAAGGTATTTTTTCAACATTAACTCAAAACTGTTGTGTTCTATATAGCATTTAATTCATTTCAAAATGTATGTGAGTACATAGCCAACAAATGAATAAATGTATGTTCATTGTTTATGGCACCTTCACAATTGACTTAACATTTTGAAAGATAACTTCAACACCCAGTGCATCCCTTGGCTCTGATAGCGCTATGTCAAAAAATGTATATATCAATCTAACAAAATGCACATTAAAACATGAAATGCTTAGTAACACCATGCATGTCAATATTTGTGTCACTGTTGTCAAGGTAGACCACAGAGCTTCCTCATACCAAAGCATGGGCCTGCTTACCTCCAATAATGATATCTTTTGTTTCTTGCAATTATAACATATCTTTCTGGTTAATTTTGTTCTCAAAATTTCCAATTACATATTTCTAAGCAATCCTTAATGGTAGTGCACTACATTAAGTATACCTTCTTGAAGTAATATAGTTCTAAACGTTGTATACACTGTATTGTTAATGTCCTAGACACTTACTAATTATGCTTGACATCGAAGCACTTTATACCAGCATAGATCACCAGACTGGTATAGCAGCTATAAAACACTTTTTGGAAACAAGACCACTGAACTTTTACCCTCATAATCTGATGCTTTTAGAACTCATCAAATGGTGTCTGTTTAAGACTTTTTTATTTTTGGCAAAGAGTTGTTTTTACAGAAACAAGGAGTGGCCATAGGTTCCTGCTTCTCCCCAAGCTACGCATGTTTACATGTGGGCTTGTGGGAGGAGCAGGTCCTGAAGTGGACTCATGGTGCAATTTTTAACACTAAAGTGATTCAGTGGTATAGATATATCGATGACGTGTTTTTAATTTGGGATGGCAATGTTACAAGTGCACAAGAATTCATCACACTATTAAATAACAATGCCCTCAACTTGAGATTTACATCTAATATCAGTGATTCTAGTGTATAATTTTTGGATACTACAGTATATATTGAGGGCGGCAGTATTTAAACCACATTGCACAGAAAAATAACAGCAGGCAACACAACACTCCATGCCACTAGCAGCCACCCTCAACACGTTATAAATATTATTCCCTATAGTGAACTCCTTAGGGTAAAAAGGATTTGTAGCACTACAGAAGAATGTGATAAATGGTCGGCTGACCTAATGAACAGATTTACAAAAAGGGGATATAGTGACAAAATACTTGAAGAGGCAGGAAGGAAGGCCAAAGTCAGGTCCTGAGAGTCCCCTTTGAAGGGGAAAGCTATCTCTGATGGGGCGGTTGCAACATCACCCAGCACACCCATGGCGCAAACGGCCCCCAGACTGATCACGACTTTCAGTAAACATCACAAACAAGTGAGGGGGATCATGAATAGAAATTAGTTTTCTCTGAAGTTTATCGACTGCACTTTTGCACAGGATGTTGAATTGCAGTTATGTCTTTTTTCTAACAGCCTACCAAGACATCTCATTCTACATATTAGTATCCTTGGCACATATACGTTTTTTTCACTGTATATTAAATTTTCAAAAATGGTTGTATGGGATTGTTTAGTATATTTGGACTGCATACTTACTTAGGATCATGAATATGAATTAATTGATAGCTCCTAGTCGGAAATCTAAAATGGAGGACTGCGTATTTTGCACATTTGTAAAGAGTTTTGCACTAAACGTAATTGGCATTAGGGAATAACATGTATTTTGTAATTTAAGTCAGCATACATTTAGAACAACAATGTTATGCTTATGACGTCGTGCACTTTATTTGCGTATTTTTGCACATTTGCTATTTTTTGCACAATCTGCAATTTGCACAAATTATATTGTACTGTATGCAGATCTCTAGCAATTAGCTTAAAACAGCACTGCTAGGTATATAAGATTATGCACTTTATTTGCATCTTTTGCACAATTTTGCTAAAATTTGCACATTGACAAGGAGCCTCCAATATGTAAGATCAAACTAAAGGAGATTGGAATTAATTCCGGCAACAAGTCAGTATAATGCGCTAGTTATATATTGGAATTATATATACTTATTTGCCTGTTGCAGTTTATAAAATTCTGAAAACATGCTAAATATGGAAATGAATGCCTAAAGTATAAGGCATTTTGTTGTAAATAATGATATATGCAGGCTTAGTATTTTCTTTATGTCTATGCATTTTAGAACCATGTGACACTTAATGGGTGTGTATTTTAAGTCAGATCTCGCGTTTACGGGTTTACATGTCATCAAGGCCAGCTTGGCTGACCGAAACGCGTAATGTGTCAAGGGTCCTCCCCTGTAGAGGAGGATGTTTTTCCACAGGAGCAAAGACGAATGTCCCACACACTTCTAAACAGCAACGACCCTAGCGAGAAGAGATAACTTGCTCAAAGTCAGTTGCTCCCAAAAAGTGTGGGGGGAATTTTCCCAGGGAGTATACCACTCTCCCCCAGCAGGAACGATGTAGCTGCAGTCTCGATGGCAGGAGATGGCTGGAAATAAACGTACAACAATACTAACCTCACCTGTAGTTTACAGGACTGATACATAAGTGTTCAACATAGCATTCCACTTACCTCACCAGGTGAGCGTCAGGGCTTTAAGATAGTAGTCAAGTTGAGAACCAGGAGGTACAGAAGGGAACCTGGGTGACTACCAGCAAGGATACCTCCAAGGCAGAAGGTACACAATTCCAGTCCTGCTCTTAAACTGAAGACAGAGCAAGAATGGGCCACAAGAGCAGCTGATGACAAGCTCGTATCACTTATAGAGCTAAAGACAAAGTGACACGGAAACTCCCACTTCCAACTCATAAACTAAAGACAGAGCGAGTGAGAAACATATATCACACAACACACACAATACACACACCACGTCCGTCTCTTGAACTTATGACGTAGCGGAACGGGTGTACACACAACAAGACAATGCAAGGATTACATACAACGCGTTCCACTCGTAAACTGAAGACGGAGTGGAGCTCGTAAACAATCACAACAAAGAAAGCCTCCGTCCACTCTATACATACGCCAGAGAGGAACGGCGAAGAGATAAGTGCTAAAGATCAAGCCTCACAAACAAAAACGGGGCGCGATGGACCGGAAGGTAAACAATGCGGAAAAGAGTGAAAGGCACCGGGGAAAGGAGGCGCCGGGAAAAGGAGAAGCAGGTTGGAAGAAGGGATACTAAGAAGGACGGGAAGGTCGGTTGAAGGGAAGGATACGGGTAAAGAAAAAGGGATACCGGTAACCCTACAGGGAATCAAGGGCAAGTACCACAGGCTCAGGAATTAAAGGAGCAAACGGGAACACGAAGGCAGACAGGAACCAAGAACGCTCACAGAGCAGGACGCTGAGTAAAGGGGGCGTGGTCACTAACCAAGCAGTAAGCCAAGCAATGATTCGCGGGTGAAACTCTCTTTTCTGCTAGTTAGGGAGCGTCTCAATTTACCGCAACACAATGCAGTATGTGAATTAGGGAATGTCACAAAAAGACCTCAGGGGTTTCAACAACGAATGCGGAAAGGAGCACTCTACGCAGCCCTGCGGAATCTACGTTGAACACTCATGTCTGTGATCAGATCCGACCACCCCTAACATAATGACAGGTTGTGGGAGCACAGCAAGCAGTTGAAAATAAAAAACAACTGAAGTCACTGCAATTGGAGTTCGTGCATTTCTCCATCGCCAGCCGGAGGTTGGGGAAACTTTGAACTTTGTAATATATATATATATATATATATATTACCTACTGGCGGTCTCCAGTAGGTATATATAGTTAGGATTTTTTCTCTATGGGATTTTTGAAAATTCTATGTCTAATAACTTTGGCGTTTGTGGACGGAATTGGCTGAAATTTTCAGGAAAATGGAACATTTTGTTTCTGAGCAGCCCCTGACAATTTGGGGGGGTTTCATCAAGGGGGGGCCGAGAAAAAAGGGGGGTCCCAAAACGCGTTTTTCCCATGTTAATTTCCATAGGGCGGTTGGCCTCACTTTTAGCTCGAACGGCTGAATGGATTTGCACGAAACTTGGCAAAATTGTAGGGACTGTTAGCCCGATGTGCCTTTGCTAGGTCTCAATATATGTGCTCCAGTGGATTTTGAGTAATTTAGGTTCAAAAAAAGATATATATCTGGGCGGAGCCTAACCGCACATCTGATCTGATTGGCTGTCAGCACTTCATCCAAGAAGTGTTGGCAGCCATCTTGGGACCAATATACATGATAGCACCTCATTAAAAAGCATTGTAGTTAATAGAGGGTTTTAGGACTTTAGTTACATTATAAATCATTTGTTGATGGTACCATACTCGTTTTAGGAATTGTGGTGGGTTCTAAGGTGATTTTACCATGTGAAAAAACCTTCTGCTGTGATATCATGAATATTGTTTGAAAGAAAACTAATATCTCATGATTTTCCCACAGTGGTTTGGAAGGGGATCTATAAGCTAAACTGAAAGCATATTTTCTGTAAAATCACATTATCTTTCTCAGTCATGTGAAAATGAAGTCTGACATTCTCAGTAAAACATGTACATCCAACAAGGACAGAGACTGTCAGTTGATTCCTTTGTGTTCTACTGCAGCCTCCTAGAGTGTTCTAAAGAACAACTAGAGCGCTAACAGTCCTACTTATTACAAAGGTATGGCACACCTGAAGCCATCTTGATTGGAATAAAGTGGTAACTCTTAAAACATTTAATTTAAAAAGAAACAACATGAGGGGGTATATTTTGCCATAGAAAGTATGATTAGTGCTGCAGAATGAAAAATTAGGGCACATTTTGAGTGACTTCTCAAATCCTTTTCTATTTCATTAAAACATTCTGACATGCAGTCTCCCAAAATGGCCACCAGACACAAAAGAGCCCAAATGTAGCCCAAATATCACCCAGATGTAGCCCAAGTATAGCCCAATGACAGAATGTCCCAGAGTGTTCTAAAGAACAACTAGAGCGCTAACAGTCCTACTTATTACAAAGGTATGGCACACCTGAAGCCATCTTGATTGGAATAAAGTGGTAACTCTTAAAACATTTAATTTAAAAAGTAACAACATGAGGGGGTATATTTTGCCATAGAAAGTATGATTAGTGCTGCAGAATGAAAAATTAGGGCACATTTTGAGTGAGTTCTCAAATCCTTTTCTATTTCATTAAAACATTCTGACATGCAGTCTCCCAAAATGGCCACCAGAGACAAAAGAGCCCAAATGTAGCCCAAATATCACCCAGATGTAGCCCAAGTATAGCCCAATGACAGAATGTCCCAGAGTGTTCTAAAGAACAACTAGAGCGCTAACAGTCCTACTTATTACAAAGGTATAGCACACCTGGAGCCATCGTGATGGGAATAAAGTGGTAACTCTTAAAACATTTAATTTAAAAAGGAACAACATGAGGGGGTATATTATGCAATAGAAGGTATTATTAGTGCTGCAGAAAGAAAAATTAGGGCACATTTTGAGTGACTTTTCAAATCCTCTTCTATTTCATTAAAAAATTCTGACATGCAGTCTCCCAAAATGGCCACCAGAGACAAAAGAGCCCAAATGTAGCCCAAATATCACCCAGATGTAGCCCAAGTATAGCCCAATGACAGAATGTCCCAGAGTGTTCTAAAGAACAACTAGAGCGCTAACAGTCCTACTTATTACAAAGGTATGGCACACCTGAAGCCATCTTGATTGGAATAAAGTGGTAACTCTTAAAACATTTAATTTAAAAAGGAACAAAATGAGGGGGTATATTTTGCCATATGAATTATGATTAGTGCTGCAGAAAGAAAAATTAGGGCACATTTTGAGTGACTTCTCAAACCCTCTTCAATTTCATTAAAAAATTCTGACATACAGTCTCCCAAGATGGCCACCAGAGACAAAAGAGCCTAAATGTAGCCCAAATATCACCCAGATGTACCCCAAGTATAGCCCAATGACAGAATGTCCCAGAGTGTTCTAAAGAACAACTAGAGCGCTAACAGTCTTACTTATGACAAAAGTATGGCACACCAGAAGCCATCTTGATTGGAATGAAGTGGTAAGTCTGAAAACACTCAATTTAAAAAGGAACAACATGAGGGGGTTAATTTTGCCATAGAAAGTATGATTAGTGCTTCAGAAAGAAAAATTAGGGATCATTTTGAGTGACTTCTCAAATCCTCTTCTATTTCATTAAAAAAATTCTGACATGCAGACTGAAACATGCACTTTGAATACCAGCAGCAGACGTCCCTGGTGAGCAGTAGCTTTACTACAGTGATCTAATGTGCAACTAGAGTGCTAACATTCAGAATTTATGGCAAATGTGTGACACATCTGAATGCCTTCTTGATGGAACCAAAGTAAACAAGCATTGAAAATGCAATAGATCTCGCCCTCGTTTAAGTTAAAGCCATTCTGTTTGTAATGAGGTGGCTTTTTAGCTTTGCTTTTATTAGTGTTTTTTCAACTTTCATGTAAATAACATGCATCTGTATGCATATAAGTATATGTATGCATGCATTTATGTTTGTATTTATATAGATATACAGATGATATATGTTTATATATGTATGTATATATATATATTCACTGAAAAAAACATAGGCTATAGACCATATATAGTTAGGAATTAGCATTTACAAAAATTTGAAAATTCACTGAAAAAACCATAGGTTATAGACCATATATAGTTAGGAATTAGCATTTACAAAACCTTGAAAATTCACTGAAAAAACCATAGGTTATAGACCATATATAGTTAGGAATTCGCATTTACAAAACCTTATTTTACTCACACAAAACCATTGAAATTCCATATATAGTTAGTTGCACTAACTATATATCGCGCACCCGCAATCCACTGCTGATGATGTCACATATTACATCATTCATGACATGGTCAGTGACATCACTGATGACATCACTGATGACATCTCAAATGACATCACTGATGACATCACTGATGACAACATCCAGTGACTGTATGTTTCTGTAAAGTTAAAATATGTCTTACATATTGAAGAATGAGTGGATGTATAAGTGTCTGGATGAAGGATTTAGTAGGTGCATGACTGACTGTATGAGTGAGTGAATAAATGTGTCTCACTGAGTGCATGGGTTAGTGACTAAACTGTCTTAATTTGTGCATCATTATGTCTGTTGTTCTGTAAACTGTTGCATGTGTTGATAAGTAGCTATATGAGTAACTATATGGGTTATTGATTGGTTGCCCAAGTATTTGTATGGGAGACTGAGTGTGTGTGTGGGTGGCTGGGAGGTGTATGACTCTGAGCATAGATGTTTGAGCAGTTGATTCTCTAGATGTATGGTTTCAAAAGTGCATGTGGAAACAGCTGTATGGGCGGTTGACTGTGTGCATGAGTGTATTGGTGAGTGAATGGATATCTCAGTGCTACATGTCAAAGTAAGTACATATGTAAAACACAGTACATGTGAGAGTTGACATATATAAATAACTGTGCATAAGAGCCAGTGAATGTGTGAGTGGCTGTATGGATCATTGTGAACTTGTATCAGGGATTGTATAAGAGAGTTAATATGTGTTAGTATATGTTTGAATAAGTAAAGTTTGTATAACTGTATAGTTGAGGAAATGGAGGTGTGATTGATTCTTTGCATGACTGACTAGGTGTGTGAGTAACTCCATGGATGAGTGACAGTCTGTGAGTGTCTGTTTACACTGATTGTATCTAAGGTTATATTAGAGTCTGAAGAGGTTCATCGTATTATCACATGAATGATATCATCAGTGATGTGATCAGTAATGTCAAATGAGATGTCATCAGTGATGTCATCAGTGATGTCATTTGAGATGTCATCAGTGATGTCATTTGAGATGTCATCAGTGATGTCATCAGTGATGTCACTGACCATGTCATGAATGATGTAATATGTGACATCATCAGCAGTGGATTGCGGGTGCGCGATATATAGTTAGTGCAACTAACTATATATGGAATTTCAATGGTTTTGTGTGAGTAAAATAAGGTTTTGTAAATGCGAATTCCTAACTATATATGGTCTATAACCTATGGTTTTTTCAGTGAATTTTCAAGGTTGTGTAAATGCTAATTCCTAACTATATATGCTCTATAACCTATGGTTTTTTCAGTGAATTTTCAAGGTTTATATATATATGTGATCAAGGCAGGGATCTGCCGAAACGCGTCGTGGCTGATATGGTTGCACTTTAAGCTAAAATAAAAAAAGAAGAAGCACGAAAATCGGGTCTACCTCGTCTTTGCTTGTGTGTGGCTGTTGGTCTCGTGTGGAGACTGAGACGAGTTCTTGCAGCATATATATATATATATATATATATTACCTACTGGCGGTCGCCAGTAGGTATATATAGTTAGGATTTTTTTGAATAAGGATTTCTGAAAATTCTATGTTGAATAACTTTGGCTTTGAATGACGGAATTGGCTGAAATTTTCTGGAAAATGGCACATTTTGTTTCTGAGCTTCCCCTGAAAGTTTGGGGGGGTTTCGTGAAGTGGGGGCTGAGAAAAAATGGGGGTCCCAAAACGTGTTTTTAACATTGAGTTTTCCATAGGGCGGTTGGACTCACTTTTAGCTCGAACGGCTGAATGGATTTCTATGGAACTTTGCAAAATTGTAGGGACTGGTAGCCCGATGTGCCTTTGCTAGGTCTCAAGATATGTGCAAAAGTGGATTTTGAGTAATTAAGGTTCAAAAAAATATATATATCTGTAAGCGCGCCCCGGTACGTGCACCGGGAAGCGGTCCGGGGAGCGTACTATGGGGAAAAAAGAATGATAGACTTTTCAAATATTGTATGTTTATTGATTGTTCTTTTTGTTGTTTTTTTTATTTTTATTTAAGTAGCAACATGTAGGTACCAATACAGAGTCAAAAAATTAATATACCCCGTCTCCTTTGTAGATATCTTGCATGTTGTTTCAGAAGTTATTGTGGGATATGGAATTCATACCATAGTCTGTCAGGAAAGCAGAAACAATATGGAGGCAGGAGATGATAAAGACATGATAAATAGACATTTGAGATAATATAGTTAGAGAAAGGAAGTAACTATGAGCAAACTTACTATGTAACACAAAAAAGTTGCACAGTATATTTTAAGTCTCACTTTATATTATATCTTTTTGGGTACTATTTCATAATTTAAATATAAAAAAGAATAATGTCTCAAACAATTTTAACTTTTAAAAATTTAATTTATTGTTCTGATTTTTCAAAATCTAAAAGAATTTGTAACATTAATTCATCTGGAATGTCCTCCTTTTCATTCCATGATTCACATTCTTCAACACATTTAATTAATTCTTGGTCTAAAGTGTCATCCAAAAACTCAATTTCTTCATTTTCTTCCTTAGGATTGTTTTCAATCTTAATTTGAAAGGAAATATTATTTTCTTTTTGTTGTGCTTCCATTTTCTTGCTGTAAATTGCATAAAAAATAAATATATCAGTAGAGATAGGGCACTGTTGGGTTTAATTTCAAACAGGTACTTGTGAGTTTTTAACAGTGAAGTTATCTTTGGGCACTGTATGGTTTCAGGCAGGAAGTAGAACTATTAAAAAGTGATGAAGCTTAAGTAAATTAATAATTATACCAGAGAAGCCTAACTCAATCCATAATTATAACAGAGAAGCCTATCTCAATCTCTAACTCTTACAGAGGGACAGTATACAACTATCTGAAAACGTTTTCCCAAATTAGCATAACATAGTTCTCCTTTCAAATTTTAAAAATAACATCTTACCTTTCAAAAAGAAGTTTAAGTTGTCAGTGAAAATGCTCTTGAAATGTACTTCAGGAAGTAGTAGTCAAAATGGCTGTGTTTCTCTCTCTTTCTTTATATATATTCAGGTACATAACCAATCAATAGTCATGAAATAATAGTAGAAAATGAAAGTAACATTTTAATTGGTTGTCAATTCTAACACTTCATATGTGTTTTTGTCATGTAATTTACCTCAGGATATTTAGTCAGGCCTACAGCATAAATGTCTCAATGGAATTCCATCAAATTTGGGTAAATGGTAGGGACTGCTATGTAGTAGGGCCTATTCTATATTTGATGAAAGAGTCTCCAGTGGTTTCTCTGTAAATTACTTTCCAACCTTTTTTTATCGAGCGCTTACCGGTGCGCAGCCCGGTACGCGTACCGGCAGCGTTACGGGAGTCCTCCATTTTGTGTTTCGGTAGAATTGAGACACAAGATGGAGGGCAAGCAATGTTCGGAATGGGTAGAAGGGGGCACGGTAGACACTTCCTAACCCTCTAGGTTTTCTGAGGGGGGCTTAGGACGCTCAAATAGGCAACAACAAAAAAAATCGCGTGGAGAGCGCCCGGTACGCCCACCGGTAAGCGTACCGGGGAGCGTACTTTGGTGAAAAATAGTTAAATAATTTAGAAAAAGATAAACGTTTAGAATGATCAGAGGTAGGGTAGCTCTGAAAAGAGCTATTGGGTTCTGTGGCTGATTTAGGTACCTACAAGTATGTTCCAATGCACAGTCTTAAATTCAGGAGGAATATTCTATTCCCCTCATCTGACAAGTGCACACCATCTCCTCTGTAGATGTCTTGCATGTTGTAACACAAGTTATTGTTGAATATTGAACCCATTCTAAAGTCTCTCATATAAGTAAAAACAGATTTATTCACATGTTTCTGTGCTTTCTCAAATTGTGGACAAAATTGGTTGGACCAGTTCGCTTTCTGTCTTTGGCAAATATTGGGATATATCAAGGCAGTTTGGGGAAAAAGTGTCATCAATTGATGAAAGGTGTCCTTTAAAAGCATTTCCAGACCAACCCCAGTCATAGTGCCCAAATCATTTCCACCAAAGTGCACTATTAAGAGGTTCAGGGTTTGGAAGATGCATAAAAAAATTTAAATAAAAACATATAAAATATATTTTTCCTTTAAAAGAATAATACATTTTACAGCTTTTGATATTTGCTATTTAAAAACCATTGAAATTCACTGAAAAAACCATAGGTTATAGACCATATATAGTTAGGAATTAGCATTTACAAAACCTTGAAAATTCACTGAAAAACCATAGGTTATAGACCATATATAGTTAGGGATTAGCATTTTCAAAACCTTATTTTACTCACACAAAACCATTGAAATTCGCATATATAGTTAGTTGCACTAACTATATATCGCGCACCCGCAATCCACTGCTGATGATGTCACATATTACATCATTCATGACATGGTCAGTGACATCACTGATGACATCACTGATGACAACTCAAATGACATCACTGATGACATCATCCAGTGACTGTATGTTTCTGTAAAGTTAAAATATGTCTTACATATTGAAGAATGAGTGGATGTATAAGTGTCTGGATGAAGGATTTTGTAGGTGCATGACTGACTGTATGAGAGAGTGATTAAATGTGTCTCACTGAGTGCATGGGTTAGTGACTAAACTGTCTTAATTTGTGCATCATTATATCTGTTTTTCTGTAAACTGCTGCATGTGTTGATCAGTAGCTATGTGAGTAACTATATGGGTTATTGATTGGTTGCCCAAGTATATGTATGGGAGAGTGAGTGTGTGTGTGTGGGTGGCTGGGAGGTGTGTGACTCTGTGCATAGATGTGTGAACAGTTGATTCACTAGATGTATGGGTTCAAAACGGCATGTGGAAACAGCTGTATGGGTGGTTGACTGTGTGCATGAGTGTATTGTGAGTGAATGGATATCTTAGTGCTACATGTCAAAGTAAGTACATATGTAAAACACAGTACATGTGAGAGTTGACATATATAAATTACTGTGTATTAGAGCCAGTGAATGTGTGAGTGGCTGCATGGATCATTGAAAACTTGTATCAGTGATTGTATAAGAGAGTAAATATGTGTTAGAATATGTTTGAATAAGTAAGGTGTGTATAACTGTATAGTTGAGGAAATGGAGGTGTGATTGATTCTTTGCATGACTGACTAGGTGTATGAGTAACTCCATGGATGAGTGACAATCTGTGAGTGTCTGTTTACACTGAGTGTATCTAAGGTTATATTAGAGTCTGAAGAGGTTCATCGTATTATCACATGAATGATGTCATCAGTGATGTTATCAGTGATGTCATTTGAGTTGTCATCAGTGATGTCATCAGTGATGTCACTGACCATGTCATGAATGATGTAATATGTGACATCATCAGCAGTGGATTGCGGGTGCGCGATATATTGTTAGTGCAACTAACTATATATGCGAATTTCAATGGTTTTGTGTGAGTAAAATAAGGTTTTGAAAATGCTAATCCCTAACTATATATGGTCTATAACCTATGGTTTTTTCAGTGAATATATATATATATATATATATATATATATATATATATATATATATATATATATATATATATATATATATATATTCACTGAAAAAACCATGGTTCAGTGACTATATATATATATATATATATATATATATATATATATATATTCACTGAAAAAACCATAGGTTTCACACCAGTTATAGTTAGGAATTAGCATTTAAAAAACCTTTGAAATTCACTGAAAAAACCATAGGTTTCACACCAGTTATAGTTAGGAATTAGCATTTAAAAAACCTATTAAATTCACTGAATAAACCATAGGTTTGACACCAGTTATAGTTAGCTGGAAATTTTACTGACATAAAACCATTGAAATTCCCACGTTACAGTTATGTTATGTTATGTTATGTTATAAAGGGCTCTTCTATAGCGCACGGCTACTCCATGGAGTGTCCCGGCACTTTGGCAAAGAGAGAATAGAAGGAAAGTACATAACACAACGCCCTCCGTATGGCAGTGCAGAAGTTACTGGGCGAAAAGCCACATTTTCAGGTCTTTTTGAAAAGCAAGCATGTTTGAAGTAGTTCTCAGAGCAAAAGGAAGCTCGTTCCAACAACGCTGGGCCAAATACCGGAAAGAGCGGCCTCCAGTACGAGCACGTTTAATGATGGGAACAACTGCTTTGGCCTGCAGTGCGGACCTTAAGGACCTCCTGGGAGCATAGAAGGCCATCCGCTTCCGGAGGTAATTAGGGCCGGTCAAATGGAGAGCTTTAAAGGCCAGAGTCAAGATCTTGAAAGTGACTCTTTTGACAATCGGAAGCCAATGAAGTCTCTCAAGCAACTCCGACGGTAGTCCAAAGATGGCTCTAGCGGCCGAGTTTTGCACGACCTGCAAACGAGCTAGAAGATATTTCGGGAGGCCTAGACGGAGGGCGTTGGCGTAATCAAGACGCGAGCCTATCAAGGCCTGAACAATAATTTTTTTATGTTGGAGGGATATTAGGGGAAGGAACTTCCTCAGCATTTTCAAAATGCCGAAGCACTTTCCGGTCAGCCCTACAATCTGGGGTCTAAAAGAAAGATCAACATCACATAAGACACCCAAATGTTTAGCTTTTTGCGAGGTATCCTCAGGCGGTGACATGTCACGAGGCCACCAAGACTTCCACTCAGAAGAGCAACTCCGACTTGTCCGAATTGCTCTTCAGACTATGCCTCTGAAACGATTCGAACATGGCTTCCAGACATTCCCTGATCTGACCGCTGTCAAAATCTTCACCCTTGTTACACGTGAAAAGTAGCTGGGTGTCATCAGCATAGGATATGATCTGGGCACCAAAAGATTCCGCTACCGCCGCCAGAGGGGCCATATAGATATTGAAAAGGGTGGGGCTCAGGATGGACCCTTGAGGAACCCCCACCTCCAGCGGCGGCATTTTAGCGGAAAACGGGGGTGCCCAGACCACTTGTCGGCGGTTGGTTAGAAATGACTTAAACCATTTCCACACCATCCCCCAAAAACCAATCTCCCAGAGTCTTAAGAGGAGACCGTCGTGGGGGACGGTGTCGAACGCCGCCGACAAATCCAGCATGACCAAGATGGCTTTCCCTCCTCCATCCAAAGTCTCTCGAATGGCATCGGTAATCTCTAAAAGAGCTGTCTCCGTGCTGTAATTCACACGGAAACCCGATTGAGAGTTGTGCAGCAAGTTGTTATTCTCTATGAAGCTGGAAATAGAAAGGTGCACGTGTTTCTCAATCACCTTAGCCAGAGAGGGAAGGAGGGAGATTGGTCTGTAGTTCGCGTGAACAAGGGGATATGATGTTGGTTTTTTTAACAGCGGAAGAATCAGGGCGTGCTTCCAGGCCATGGGCACCTCTCCAGATGTCAGGGAGGCATTGAGCAGTGGGTTGAGCAAGGTGTTAATTGCCGGCGCCGCTCTCTCAAGGCATGTAGTTGGACTCACTATAACTTGTGCGCCTGCAATGCACTGCTGATGACATCACATATTACATCACTCATGACATGGTCAGTGACATCACTCATGACATCACTGATGACACCATCCAGTGAATGTGTGTCTTTCTGTAAAATAAATATGTTTTACATATGTATTTGTAAAGGTCGATGGAAGAATACATTTTTAAATAAGTGTCTAAATGGATGTTTTAAAAAAACAAAAAATGATTGGTTAACTGGTTAAGTGTATCTTAGTGAATACATATATTAGCGAGTAATGTTTAAATATTTAAATATATGTATCAGTGTTTCACTTTGTGTATAAGTGGCTGCATGGGTTGGTGAGTAGCTACATGTGTGTGCATGGGTTATTAGATGTTTTTTTAGTATCAGTATGAGTGTCTGTATGGTTTGGTGGGGGTATTAATTAGCACATAGATGCATTAATGACTGACTCACTGTTTGTATGTGTTTTGAAGACAGCATATGTGTTAGATTGTAAGGGTGGATGACTGTGTATATGTGTGTGTTAGTGAGTGAATGACTGTCTCACTAGTGTTTTCAAGTTTTTTCAAGTTTATTTTTATTTATGATTACGGAACTCTCATGAGATCCACATAAAAGATCATAGCATTACATTCCATAAAATCTTGAATAAGTAATATTACATTACATAGAATAATGAATAAAAATACAGAGTGAACTGGACGTCGAAACAACCACCTAATACAGAGTCAAAAAACATTTAAAAAAGTTATACAATTTAAAACAGAACATTTCATTAGGGGGGTTGTTCATAGCCGCAATAAAAGCAGTAGCAGACAGAATATTCAATTGGAGACAGATGGGTCTTAGCCACTTTCGCCTGTGCGACATTAGAGCTGGGCAAACAAAGATAACATGGAGCAAGTCCTGATTTTTCCTATTGCAGAGATCACATAAGGCTGATGAACCATACCATCTGGATAAGAGAGATTTCGAAGGAAGTAAGTCCTGCCTTAGTAAAAACAATAGACGCCTGACTCCATGAGGAATGTTCCAAAAAACATAGGGCTGCGCATTCCTCACCAGACAGGAATCAATAACTGGAGTGGTGCCTTTTTTTAGAATACGGGTCTCTCTATCCAGTCTAAACCCTAATTCCCAAGATGCGGACTTCAGGAGGGTTTTCAGCTGATATGCAGATAAAGAAAACAAAACAGCTTCATCTAGTTGTAATTGGCTCACAGCACATCTAAAATGTTTTAGAATTAAAGAGTAATCATTAAAATTTCCCAGCAGCTCAGTTTTTATAAGATGTCTTAATGTGCCGGGCTCACCCTTTGCCAGGCTAAAGACCCAGCGCACACTCCCCGCTAGACCTTGAACCCAGCTGCTACGTAATCCAAATTCCTGTCTAAGAGCAGCTGTTGAACTAGCTGTGTTGACAGATAAAAGGCTACGTAGGATTTTACCTTCAGAGGAGTTAAAAAAACTCCAGCTTTTCATATCAATTAACTCCATTCCGTAAAGTAAAGAGGCAGGAATTTTTGCGCGATATACCTCCAGCAGTATCGAGAAATGTCTTCTGCCTGTGGCCTTATATAGTGAAACCAAACTCTTTCCCTGGACAATAGCTTTCCGGGTGTTATTAGCTATGTGAGATTTTTCACTTAAGTTGCTCGTAACAATTTTGCCAAGAAAAGTATAGGATTGCACTACTTCCAACTTTTGGCCCTCCACGGTCCAATGAAAGTTCGCATATTTAGAATTCTTCCTACCCGTCAAACACATCACTTACTTTTTGCAATATTTATCAGCAGATGATGCTTTCCTGCATAATTGTACAAAGCATGCAGGCGATTATTCAACCCTTTAGGTGTTAGGTCAAGAATCAAAATGTCATCAGCATACATAAGACATACGATTGGGGAGCCCCCCAAATTCAGAACAATACCTGTACTTGCGGAAAGAACCTGGGGTAGATCGGCTATATATGGGGAAAACAGCAAAGGAGCCAATAGGCAGCCTTGCTTTAACCCATTAGCTGTGGAGATAATTCTAGACAGTCCTCTTTCCCCACCCAACAACACTCTGCACCAGGTATCTGAATGCAAGGCACGGACTAATCTGATAAGAGTTGATGGCATCCCTAAATCGAATAACTTTCCCCACAGCAATGTTCTATCCACTTTGTTGAAAGCTGTGGAGAAATTGATGAAGGCGCCATAAACTCGCCCTCCACGAACCTTGACATATTTCTCTGTTATAACCTGGAGTGCAGTCAGATTATCTAGGGTACCGCGCCTTTGCCTAAAACCGGTTTGTTCATAGGGTAGAATTTCGGCCTTAGACACCCAATCGTTAATTAAATTAAGAAGACATTTTGCAAAGACCTTGCCAATAGCATCTAATAGAGCGATTTGGCGGTAGTTTTGAGGTAGGTCTCTAGCCCCTTTTTTAAAAAGAGGGACTAGTATGCTCCCTTTCCAAGATGGAGGAACTGTTCCACTAATAAAACAAAATCTAAACACTCGGTAAAGGATTTTACACCATAATTCACTCTGATGTTTTAGAACAGAAATAGGGACCTCATCCGGACCCATCGCGCCAGAAGAGCGCATGCCCTTGATAGCTAATTTGATGTCCTTTTCGGACGGGGGATCACAGGGAAGATTGTCCTCGTAAAGCGAATCATTATCCCGTTGCGAGCCATTACTGCTATACAAATGCTTAATATGTTGCACCCAGATCTGCTCATCAATAGAAATTGGCGTAGGTCTAGATCTAGAACCGCAACCTACGCCAATTAATGACCAGAATGTCCTGGCTTGACCCTTATGAGAGGATTCCCGTAGTTTGATCCATAAAGAATCTTCCTTATCTCTTTTCAGTCCAGCCTTCAACCTTGTTCTCCTTCTTTTTAACAAGACTAATTTATGGTACCTTTCCTGGTTAAATAATAAATATTGATCCCTTATTAATTTGTTTATTTCAATATTCAATTGCCGAAGGGGTTTAGGGATTACTGTAGGTTTTTTAGCGGGAAGGGCTTTCCTTGCTATTGAGGTTACTAATTTAAAAAAAATCAGCAAAACCTAGGAGTCCCCTCCCATCCCATTGAGACAAATTCTCCACAGTAGATACCAAGGTACTCAGCAGTCTCTTGATAGCCCCGAAATTCCAGTAACTTTTCCCTGACTTGGCTCCAAAATTCACCAAATCAGGATCAATGTACCAGGAATCCGACAGAGGGGGCTTGAGATCAACTGTAACAGTCAACACCTTGTGGTCACTTAGTTCCGAATTAACAACCAAAACATCCTTCAGGAAAACGAAGAAGGAGCTATCTGCTACTACATAATCAATAATTGATTCTCCATTTTTTGATTTATGTGTAAAAGCTGCAGGGATGTCAGAGGGGAGCCTGCCAATTATTACTATGCAATCCACCTTAGATAGACCTTCCAAAGTTAATTTCCCTCTTTTGTTGAAATTAATATTCGCCGGGAACTGAGCTTGCGGAATATGGAGAGATTCTTCCTTAAGCTTATTCCTGAACAAGTCGAGGCCACAATTAGAAATTTTGCAGTTGAAGTCCCCTAATAACAATATATGCGGAGGGGATGTAGCATCCATAAGCTTAAGTATAAAGGAGAAAAGCGACTTTAGGGCAACATTAAAGCAAGTGTCAGGTGGAATGTAAGTGTTTATCAGGACAAGCGATTTAGTTGGGCCGTACTTAACCAAATTTTTCAGAGTTACTGCCTGGAACAATTTATTTGGCTCTAAAACAATGGGAAACATTCCAATTAATCTTATTAGAGAGTAAACAAGCTAATCCACCCTTCGCATGGCCTCTCCTAGAGGGGAGTGCACTACCATCTAAAACATAATAATCTTTTTCCATCGTTATTTTCCCCTCCACCCAGGTCTCCTGAAGGCAAATAACATCAGCTTCTAGGGATTGCAAGAATGATAATTTTTCCGGACTATTCTTCAAACCAGCAATGTTCTAAGAAATAATTTAAGTGTTAAAAATTTAAATGCAGTTTAAGGGTAGAGGAGGATTTGCTTGAGAGAACGCCAGGCAACCAACTCCATTTAGAAATGTCATCCATCAAAACTGGTTTGGAAGGAAGAGGATTTTTATAGATTACATGTTGTTCGTTTTTTGATACACATATTTTTAAATCCTCAGTTTTAGCTGAGGACCAGTCTGTAGAAACCGGATTTACTCCGTGGACTGTTGACAAGTTAATGGATAATTTGTTACCCTGTTCCTCAATGAAGAAAGGGGTATCATCTATCCCTCTTATTTGTAATTCCTCTGCCCAGTGAAAGATATGATTTAATACCAGTTTAGAATGAAATTTAACCCTGGCTGTTTTCCCTATGGTGGAGTTCAGAAGTGATACCAAGTGTAAATCGGAAGATTGAATTAGTTTGAGACTTTCGATCTCTCGGAAACATTTGAGAAGTACCGATCTATTTAAGATAAGATCGGTATCAAAAAGAGGAATAAAATCCAAGAAGGCGGTATCTACACTTTCTTTCTCCTGAATAGGCAGAATGGGGACATGCTCAATTACAGGTAAATCCTGAAATGGCTTAGCCAGAGGATTAAGGGTTGGGAGTAAAGCATTTACGGGAAAAATCGATTCAACAGTTCGAGAATAGCTCGAGGGTCCTGCAGATTCAATAATAATATTCGCATGGTCCCCTTTGGATGCACCAGTTGTGTCATCAGGTAGGTTAGGTGACAACTCTTTAGGGCAGGATTTTTCTGGCGAGGCCTCTAAATTGCTTTCAAATTTAATTTTCCTCTGTCTTTTTTGATAGAATCTTCGGATGGGTTTCCTTTTTTTAGCTCTATTCTTTTTTTGCATTGAGGGTACTACCTTTTCATCATTATTTGGGGGATCAGCACGTGCCTCTTTTTCTTTTTTTATATGAGGGGTAAATATAGGAAATACAGGAGGCGTTTCCATGTTTTGCATGTCAACTGAGTCAATCAAGGGTTCTATCTCTTCATCAAGGATGGCGATACAATTGCCTCCAGCTGAAACTGCATTGTCGACTATGAGACTCGCCGGGATGGCCGCTAGCTTATTTCCAATCCGACCTTCGGAAACGAGATTCAGGTCCATTTGAACTGGGTCTAAAATTTCCATCTCCTTTGTTAACCTCTTGTCTTTACTCGTGTTCACCAATAAGTTGGCAGACTCAAGATGCAACCCGAAATCGGTCCCACCTTTATTATGTAATAGCACCCTAAGACTTTGGGTTACCGTATCAAGGACACAATCTGAGCCTCCAACAAATTTTTCCAGTAAAAGTAGAATAGATGATAACAAGTGTTCTAAAGAAGACAAGGATTTAGAAATTAAATTATCGTTGCCAATAAGAGAACTAGGGAGAATGTTATTCATATTGGTGACAGGGCTAGAGGTGAGGTTTAGCTGAGAAAAATCTAATTTGTTAGAGGGAGTGCTGCTGTAGAGATGAAGCCTAGGGGTTAAAGGAACTTCTTGAGCATTTGTATTGACCAGAGCTTTAGCGTGAGCAAGTTCTGAATACCTCTTTTGGGACTCTAAATCTATATCAGGTAATGTAAAATCACCCTCTGTGATTACAGGGGTATGAGGTGAGCCCGGAGAGACTTTTGATTCCTCCTTAATTGGATGTGTTGGGTTAAACGCTGCTAACTCAGATAATTTTAAAGAAATGTCATTAAAGGTTTTTAAATTGTTAAAACCAAAAGCCCCAAGGGGGTGATCCATTTGCCTCTGTAAATCTATCAAAACAAGAGGCGGACCCCCCACTATTTCAGAGGAGAGATTCCCAGGGTGGGGCGTTAAGGGAACCTCGATCTGAATGATATTATCCGTAACAGGGAGAGAAACTGCCTCTGACTCTTTGCCCTTTAATTCATCAGAGTTTAGAGCATCAGACACAACTTTATCCTTTCCCCTTTCCCATAAACTGTACAGTTGGCATTGACCTTTCAATTGCAGGGTATAATTAATTTTATTCCGCAGGGGATTAGATTTCGTTTTAGAACATGACCTCCCCACTAATACTCGACCTGAACGAAGTTTTTTTGCCGTCATAATAAAAAAACTGAAGAGCACAACAGAAAGAGCAAAACAGTAATATATCACTCTTAACCAGAAATAGGATAAGTTTAGTGAACAAAGAAAAAGAAATAGGAAGACAAAATACAGTGACGGCTAAGGGTGCTGAAGTGCCTAGGAGATTTGCAAACAACTAAGTGTGGCAAATTAATAGAACAAGCCAAAGGGACAGGGCCCAGCCCAGCCTACTTCAGCCTCTGATGGCCACAGACGGTCCCGCCCTTGTCCCGGGCTTCTCCCAGGACGCTCCCTGGACGCTCCCGCGCGGCGGGGGACTGGGCGTGATTATATAGGGAGGAAGAATAGGTAAAGGGGCGGGGCAGGCAGGGAGAGCAGCCCAGGTGGAAGCAATGGGCTCACAGGGACTCCTGGGATATGGAGTCCCTGATACTATGCTCGTAGCCCTGACTCAGCACACCCCGAGGACCTTTCAGGCAGCGCAGCCCCTCTGCAGCTTCAACTCCCACTGAAGGATTCAGCGCTGAGGGACCCGTGAAGCAGGTCCGGCGAGTTGTTGTAAGTGGAGGGGCAAAGAGCAGCAGCAGCAGTTAGTCCTGTGGCAAGGCAACAACAACAGTTCCTCAGATAAGTGGAGAATATCCAGAACAAGCCACAGGTATCCGCTTTTACTCCGTCGGTAAGGGGGCGGGGCAGGCAGGGAGAGCAGCCCAGGTAGAAGCAATGGGCTCACAGGGACTCCTGGGATATGGAGTCCCTGATACTATGCTCGCAGCCCTGACTCAGCACACCCCAAGGACCTTTCAGGCAGCGCAGCCCCTCTGGAGCTTCAACTCCCGCTGAAGGATTCAGCGCTGAGGGACCCGCGAAGCGGGTCCGGCGAGTTGTTGTAAGTGGAGGGGCAAAGAGCAGCAGCAGCAGTTAGTCCTGTGGCAAGGCAACAACAACAGTTCCTCAGACAAGTGGAGAATATCCAGAACAAGCCACAGGTATCCGCTTTTACTCCGTCGGTAAGGGGGCGGGCAGGGAGGGAGAGCAGCCCAGGAGGAAGCAATGGGCTCACAGGGACTCCTGGGATATGGAGTCCCTGATACTATGCTCGCAGCCCTGACTCAGCACACCCCGAGGACCTTTCAGGCAGCACAGCCCCTCTGCAGCTTCAACTCCCGCTGAAGGATTCAGCGCTGCGGGACCCGTGAAGCGGGTCCGGCGAGTGGTTGTAAGTGGAGGGGCAAAGAGCAGCAGCAGCAGTTAGTCCCGTGGCAAGGCAACAACAACAGTTCCTCAGACAAGTGGAGAATATCCAGAACAAGCCACAGGTATACACTTTTACTCCGTCGGTAAGGGGGCGGGGCAGGCAGGGAGAGCAGCCCAGGTGGAAGCAATGGGCTCACAGGGACTCCTGGGATATGGAGTCCCTGATACTCTGCTCGCAGCCCTGACTCAGCACACCCCGAGGACCTTTCAGGCAGCGCAGCCCCTCTGCAGCTTTAACTCCCGCTGAAGGATTCAGCGCTGCGGGACCCGCAAAGCGGGTCCGTCGAGTTATTGTAAGTGGAGGGGCAAAGAGCAGCAGCAGCAGTTAGTCCGGTGGCAAGGCAGCAACAACAGTTCCTCAGACAAGTGGAGAATATCCAGAACAAGCCACAGGTATCCGCTTTTACTCCGTCAGTAAGGGGGCGGGGCAGGCAGGGAGAGCAGCCCAGGTGGAAGCAATAGGCTCACAGGGACTCCTGGGATATGGAGTCCCTGATACTATGCTCGCAGCCCTGACTCAGCACACCCCGAGGACCTTTCAGTCAGCGCAGCCCCTCTGCAGCTTCAACTCCTGCTGAAGGATTGAGCGCTGCGGGACCCGCAAAGCGGGTCCGGCGAGTTGTTGTAAGTGGAGGGGCAAAGAGCAGCAGCAGCAGTTAGTCCCGTGGCAAGGCAACAACAACAGTTCCTCAGACAAGTGGAGAATATCCAGAACAAGCCACAGGTATCTGCTTTTACTCCGTCAGTAAGGGGGCGGGGCAGGCAGGGAGAGCAGCCCAGGTGGAAGCAATGGGCGCACAGGGACTCCTGGGATATGGAGTCCCTGATACTATGCCCGCAGCCCTGACTCAGCACTCCCCGAGGACCTTTCAGGCAGCGCAGCCCCTCTGCAGCTTCAACTCCCGCTGAAGGATTCAGCGCTGCGGGACCCGCGAAGCGGGTCCGGCGAGTTATTGTAAGTGGAGGGGCAAAGAGCAGCAGCAGCAGTTAGTCCCGTGGCAAGGCAGCAACAACAGTTCCTCAGACAAGTGGAGTGTCTTTATCAGTAACTAAATATGTTTTATTCTAGTATATGTGAGTATTGATGTATATAAGTGAGTTATGTGAGAGTGAGAGATTGTAAGAGTTCCTGTTTAAATAAGTATGTTTTCTATAAGTGATTGTTTAACCGCATCGCTGCGGCGGTCATTTTTGCGCTGCGCGGCTTTTTTACAAAAGCCGCGTTACATGACGAGCTCAGCTCGTCATCCGCACACGCCCCCCGTGGCTGATGATGAGCTGAGCTCGTCATCAGCATCGAAGGGGTTAAGAGATTAAGTATGTGTAAGTTTCCTTAGAAGTAAGGTGGTAGTGTGTGTATAGCTGTATATGCAAATAAATGGATGTTCAATAGTTTATTTGCATGTGTGATTATGTGTGTGAGTAACTTTTGGATGACTGTCGGTGTGTAACAGGATGTATAGGTGTTTCACTACATATGATGAGTGAATATATGTATAAGTGACTATACAGAACTGTTGGTGAATGAGTGGATGTGTATATAGATGGTGGTATTACTGAATTGGTTGTTGTAACTGGTATGGGTATCTCTATTTTTTTGAAAATGTTAGTTTCTATTTTTGAATATGTCTTTCAAGAGTTACATTACACTGAAAGGAGGTCTGTCACTCTGTCACAAGGATGGTGTCATCAGTGATGTCATGAGTGATGTCACTGACCATGTCATGAGTGATGTAATATGTGACGTCATCAGCAGTGCATTGCAGGCGCACAAGTTATAGTAAGTCCAACTAACTATAATGTGGGAATTTCAATGGTTTTATGTCAGCAAAATTTCCAGCTAACTATAACTGGTGTCAAACCTATGGTTTTTTCAGTGAATTTAATAGGTTTTTTAAATGCTAATTCCTAACTATAACTGGTGTGAAACCTATGGTTTTTTCAGTGAATTTAATAGGTTTTTTAAATGCTAATTCCTAACTATAACTGGTATGAAAACTTATGGTTTTTTCAGTGAATTTCATAGGTTTCTTAAATGCTAATTCCTAACTAAATATATAGGGCCTCAAACCTATGTTTTTTTCAGTGAATTTCAAAGGTTTTTTAATAGCAAATTTCTATAGCTATGAAATGAAATATGTTTTATATATATATTATATATTTTTATAATGAATCCTATATTGTATATTTATGTAATACTAATTTTTTTTATGTACATTGTCCATGTTTTTTTTTTCCTTTTTTTTGCCCTGGAGTGCTCCCGGTGCGCGTCCCGGTGAGCGCACCAGTAAGCGCAGTCTTGCAGCGCACCCAAGGGCGCGTACCAGTGAGCGTCCCGTAAGCGCTATTGCCGCGAACGAAAACATCATCGTGACGTATCGCGTAGCCGCGTCCGTGTGATATGCACGGCGTAAACGCACCCGGAAGCACTTGAGCGCATACGATCGCGCAACGTAAGCATCCGACGCGCTTACTCTACACGCCCCGGGGCGCGTAGCGTAAGCGCGTCCGATTATGTGACCTAAAAATAACACTTTTTATTGGTTCAGGACAGTTTTGGTTTCCAAATGATGAAACCCCCGGTCATGTGACCTGAAAATAACACTTTTCATTGGTTCAGGACAGTTTTGTTTTCCTAATGATGAAAGCCCCCACCTTTTTCCTCATTCTCACTTTGTACTTTGAGTGAGGAAGACCTGTTTCCAGAGCTATTACTTTCTATTTGTACTCAGAAATGGCTACAGTAGCAGCAGCAGCAGGAGCATCTCAGCCACCACCAGCACCACCACCACCAAGAGGACCACCACAACACCACAGTGGTGGAGATGAAGAAGAGGAGGAGGAGGAGAAGGAGGAGGAGAGGGGGAGGTTCCTGCCTGAAGATACTACCCCATATAAGTCAAAGGAGCACATTATCTGGGAGTTTTTTTCAATCTCAAAGGACCTCAAGAAAGTAAATGCGCCAAGGGTTACTTGTTTAATCTGTGGCACTGTACTTTCCAGGGGGAACCCTAACAAAAAGTACTCTTTTGGCAATAACACCATGATTCGCCACATGCAACGCCTGCACCCTAACAACTATGCTGCGGCAGAGGTCAGAGAACTGACCAGAAACCCTCCCCAATCTTCTCCCAACACCTCCAAAAGAAAGCAACCCACTCCATCGGGTCCAGAGACAAGGGAGATGGTCCCAAACATACAAACCCAGTTTGGACAATACAAAATTTGTGTATATTTTGTGGAAAAACAATTACCTATGGTGAGCAAAGCATTAAACTCATAAACCGTGCTGGTGACAACCACATTTGTCCAAAAAACCTTAATTTTTTCCAGATTTTTTTTGCTCCAGTTGAGCCGTTTACAATTCCCTGTTTTTTGGTTGTCCCCATAAAAATAACAAAAAATATATAAAATTGTTCATAAAAGCCAAAAAAATTACAAAATGTTCAAAAAAACAATAAAAAAAATATAAAACAACAAAAAGAAGAAAAAAAACTGTTCTTTTTAGAACTACCTCCAATTTTTTTAAAAAAAGGCTACATTTTTTAAAAACTCAGTCATTCTTTTTTCCCCATGGTACGCTCCCCGGTACGCTCCCCGGTGCATGTACCGGGTGCTCCCCCCGTGCAAATCGAAAACAAAAAAAAATGTTTTGCACCGCGTGGCCTTTTTATGGCCCCCACATCAAACCTAGGGGGTCAGGGGGGGTCTACTCTGCCCCCTTTTGGTCATTTCCCCCTTTGTTTTTGCCACCTCTTGTGTGTCGATCCCGCCGAGACACAAGATGGCGGCCGCTCCGGACTGTTTGGAATGTTGAAAGGCACCCGAGAGCCAATCAGCTTTCCGCGCGCGAACTAGCGTAGCGTGCTGGTACGCGCCCCGGTGCGCGTACCGGGGCACGCTTATAGATATATATATTTTTTTTAACCTAAATTACTCAAAATCTACTGGAGCACATATCTTGAGACATAGCAAAGGCACATCGGGCTACCAGTCCCTACAATTTTGCCAAGTTTGGTGGAAATCCAATTAGCCGTTCGGGCTAAAAGTGAGTCCAACCGACCTATGGAAATTAACATGGGGAAAACACGTTTTGGGATCTCGGCCCCCGCTTGACAAATCCACCCAAACTTTCAGGGAAGGAGCGGAGCACTGGGAGGCAAATTTGAGGACAATTTCAGGCAGATTCCTCAACAGGCGCCAAAGTTATTCCCAATAGAATGTTGCGGATTCCCTATGGAAAACAATCCTAACTATAACTACCTACTGGCGACCGCCAGTAGGTAATATATATACATATAAATGTCCACTGTGCAAAAGTTCTGTAAGCACGCTCGCAGGAACAGCACAATCCAACCAAGTTCATAGTAAAAAAACTGTTTATTACAATAACGCCTTTCGGCTGTCCTGCAGCCTTGGTCACCTAGAACAATATACTGGCAGTGCCTGGCCCTGTGACATGGGGTTACACAACCACAAATCAGTGCGCATGCAAGCCCCCTTTAAGTAAATTTGAAAAATGGTTCATATCCAGACATTCAGACAAACGCCTGCTTTCACATATATATTCATTTATTCTTGCACCCACACAGCGAGTCAAGACCCCAGCGCAGCGTAGGTGGGAGTCGGGGTGCAAACAGGAATTCTTCCCAAAAGAATGGCATGATATAATACACAGAGCCAGGGTCTCCTCCTGCAGTACAGTAGGAAAAGAGATGTTCCTCAAAATAGCGTATTTTTGGTACTATACCCCGACAGGCGGGCACGCTGGAAGCCAGGAGGCGGCGCCCTTTGTTGGCGTCACTGCTGCCAGGTGGGAAATTTGACCCATTTATTATGGCAATGCCCAAAGATACAACCCTTTTGGGACTCTATACTACCCAACATAAATGCTACTTATGAAACGGACATACTGAGATTCCCTAGCTACATACTCCTTGGTCTTCCCAATGCCCTAACATAGCCCTTAGGATCATGCAGGGGAAGAACCATTACATAGGCACTGGGAGTTGCCAAGCTGGTGATACTGGTCATATGGAGTACAGAGGGGGTTCCAAACAGGCTAGACTGGCTGCATTTGTGGGAGGTAATCAGGATGGAAAAGACACCTGCAAGCTTAGCACACCAGCTTCTCCGCTTTGACAAAACATGGGGATCCACTTTAGAGTTCCTGTCCACTGAATTTAATGAACTTACATGCCCCAAGTACCTCCGGGTACTAGGAATTACAGGGATCACGCACAGGACCAGTAGACATCTCACCTAATAGTAATTTAATCACAGGACAGGCATACACCACTCCCCCAACTCTAAACCAGCATTAGCCTTCTACAGCACCTTCATTCCATTTCAATTTCTATTCTACACCTACAACCTCTTACTACCTCTATATATTTTACAATGCATTCCCCCACCGGCCATTGGATGTAGGTGGCAGCTACTGTTATTGGGAAACTTAGTAAAAAGATCTAAACTATAAAGTAATGTATGAACTCAATAACATTTTGGCCTTAATTTAGGTTGTACTGATGGTGAAGTGCAATAAAAAAATGATGGAGAACCACTACTAAATCAATTGATTGTCCTTTCACATTTTTGCAGTCTAATTATTAAAAAAAGTTTCGAAAAATATTAATACTGAGTGAATTTAACTTTAATGTGAGTTCATTGTAGTGCAATACTGAATGTGAGATTTCAAAAGTAGAGTTAGTTGACTCTCCTGTGCCAAACTCCATTGTCCCACATCTTGGAAACAGAATGTAATGTAAAATCCCTAAAATCCATAAAACTGTTGAATATCAATTATCTAAAGTTTGAACTAGCCCAGCCTTCTAGTAGGGTTTACTGAAGACATACAAAACAACATTATAGCAAGATTGAATATGTTGTAAATTTAAAATAAGAACTTTAACAATAAATCAGTTGTATTAGAAAGACCAGTGTCTACCATACCAACATTGACAGAGTTGTACCCCTCAACTGGGCAAGTGTGATAAAAGACTGAAAAACGAAGGTCCTCCAGCAGATCATTCTCCATCATGACAGATGGAGGACCCTTGGGTTAAACCCCAAGTACTGTGGATGGAAATGTGTGAGCCTACTGGATAGATTAGTCTTTTTGTGGTGGAGAAATGACAGAGATTAGTCTTTTTGTGGTGGAGAAATGACAGTCCAGCTGAAAAGCTCTAAAGCAGATCCTTACGTCTTAGATGGCAGAAGTGATTATCAGTCAAGAAGCAACTTTAAATATATATTTTGAAATGAGCCATTTTTTTCCTATACAAAAATAAACAGATTTTGTTATGAAATACAAGCTTGTGATTCCCAATAAATAAATGATCCTCAACAATAGACAATCATATTGTGAAAACACAATATAATATTTTTTGTCTTGAAATAACACCTTTTCGTGTCTAATAAATACATATTTGGATCATGCCATATGTGTACACAATATGCCAAGAAGTATCACATTCTGGCACGGCCAGTATTATCCCAAAATGCCAAGAATCAGTAAGGGTGTTCTAAAGCCTTTGTTATTTCAGGGTGAACAACATAATGCCATGGTTTTGCACAATATGCCAGTGATTTCTATCATTAAGCCTTATGCCGGGCCCAGCATTAAATGAGGGGTGAGCATAATCCTGCCATGTATTTTGACTATATAACAGGAACTTTCACTATTATGCCAAGGTCAGTATTTCACTCGGGATAAACAATGCTCATACCAAATCTGCTTCAAAATCTTGAAAAGTATTGATAAAGAAGTATATTTATTACAATTACTTCAGTGTAAATACTTTGTACCTTATGTAACATTAATAGAATCCATTTTGTTTAGATCCAACCCATCATGCAAAATGAAAGTATTTGGTAAGACTATGTCCCCACATTACTTTCTTGGGGACTACGCCTAATGGTGAACACACAAAATCCGGCACTGGGACTTCCTGGAATGGCCCCCGCTATCCTGCCCAGGAACAGTTCTTTTCGAATCTTAGCCATGACTACCGCAGGATTATGTTGTACAGATAACTGGCTCCTACAGTGCGCACTGCCGGTGTATCCCCCAGCCGGGATCCGGAAACCTTGGGAGAAACCTTCCTGCAGTAACGCAGCTGCACTGTGGTCTGTGTATCTATTCAACCATGGAATCATTGCCAGGACATTAATTGGGGAGGGGCTAACCGTGCTTCCAGCGCTACTGTGTTTTTTTTCCCCCTCTCTGACTTGGTTACCATTTTTCCTGCATGTTGTCTCAGGATGGGAAGTGTAACCACAGATTGCGCATGCATGTCTGAATCTACATGTGCAGGCCGGTCTAGTACAGGAACGCTTGTTTAAGTCCCAACGCACACCCTTTCTTTCCCCGCCGCCTCCCCTATTCCTCCCAGGGAACTCATTCCTCGGCGCCGCCCGAAAGGGCTGCTGGGTCTTTGCGGGGAACACGCTGGCTACGGTCCCGGGCTGGTCAGGGGCCGTGCTCCCTGCGAACTGTTTATGCCACGACAATGAGTCCACCTTGTCCCATGACAACGACGAGTCGAACTCTTTCGACTTCGTGAAATTAACGTCATATTCTTTCCATGCGTCCCCGGGATACTGTTCGCTCCAACCCACGATCCTGCTCTGATAGCAAGCCATTGCCGCATGCAAGTTTGGAGGGTGTTCAACAGTGATAGCTGTAAGGATGGAGAAGGCCCTGATCCAATTGCTCAGCGTTTCCTCCACCCTAAACTTCGCACACTCTACTCTCCATTCACTAGGATGCATCTATTCCTTTAGCATTTTGGCATTTTCCATTTCCCTATTGTCTAATAGCAAAGAGAAAATATAAATGTACTTTCCCGCCCAAATCATCTCTTTCACCGCCCTAAAAACATGTTGCCCTAAATCTTCGCTCTTAGACGGAATCGTCCCGTCCCCTAAAAGAGGCAGGGCTACCTCCTTACCGTTACCGGACACCGAGGCTGGTCCTGCGTCGCTTCCGTTCAGCCGAGCGGCATCCAAACCTGCAGAAGAAGGAGAAACAGGGGCCGCAGCCGCACTCGTAACTGTTCCCGCCCTAATCTTCTCCCCCATTTTTGCTGCCCCCGCTGCATGGTCTAACGTTGAGGGTATCATACCCCCTTTCTGCAGCCAAGGAAGTATAGCCGCTATCTGTGCCGTTAACTCAGGAGGGATCTGAGTGTCGCAATCCAGTACTACTGCCGGCACCACCGGTGATGACGGCGCCATGGGTGCCGGCAGGGGGGCAATGGAAGTGGGCCATCTGGGGCAGACGGCGACGGCCGAACAGGACTGGCATCTGCTGGCAAGGCGGGAGCTGGTGCCAAGGGAGCCGGGAGTACTGGCTCCGGGGTAGTGGGCACCACCACCGGTGCACGAGCGGAAGCATTGCGCCTTGGCCATTTAGCCTTGCCCCTTTTAGGCGAGGAATCAGAATCTCCCTCCAGTAAAGGCGCATCAATCTGCCACTTGGGCCTACCGCGCGGGCCTGCAAAATCCTCCATCCTTTCCATCATTCAGGCCTCTAGGCCGTCAACCTTATTCAATCTTTAATCCATGGCATTCATCTTACGCATCATGGCCTGAAACATCAACTCCATCTTTGACCCTTTAGCCTTGGCTCCCGGCATTCTGACTATCGATCAATTCGCTCACTGCTCAGATTCGCAACCAGTGCGCCCTGTACCTTCACAAAATGGAGGATGTGCAGGGGGCTATGAGCACCACGCAAGAGCGACCGCAACACTGGCTATTCTGAATGTTAGGGGTGGCCAAACTTTAACGTAGAACCACCCGGCGGCCACACAAAGCGATAAAATGCAAGCCCCCCGCTTCCTCTTACTTTCGATGACTTGCGTGTCCTGCACTCTACAGATCCACCGTTCTCGATCTTTTAGGGTTAACTCTCCATCTGTCTGCTTCCAACATTGCGCTACCACACCCTCCAGTCAGCAATCCTTGATCTGAAAAAGAAAACAGAAAATTAGGCGGCCCCGAGCGCGGGGCACGACCGGTGTGGGGGAGCGTCAGGCGACAAGAAGGGCCAACTGAGCGCTAACCCCTCTTTTATACCCAGGGACGCGGGAGAGGGCGGGCCGCCCCCTCCCTTCACCCCTCGACACCCGCCCCTCTGACCCGGAAGACTGCACCACGCCTCCGGATCAGGGATTGGGCGTCGGCCGACCGGTGGTGTGGCGCACACCTCCCGCGTACCATTGGGCGCCGGGAGATCACGCCCCCACACCACCGGTAGGCAAGGGGAGAGGGGATCGCCGTGCCGCCATTCAATTTCCTATAAAAATACCCGTCCAGCCTCTGCCTATCAGGTTGAAACTGATCTTGTTGAGTGACCTTGAGTTTTCTTCATAGCTTCTGACCTGTTGAACGATTGGCCTGAGAAATAGCTTGGTAGACCCACCTATTTAGATTAGCCAGAGAAACTTTCTTACCCTTCGTTGCTGCTACATGAGAACAAAATGGCCTCTGATCCACGAAAATCATTTGTTTTGCCAAAGTATATTGCCAAGGCACTCTTAACATCTAATGTTAGAAGTATTGCATCTGCTGAATCCTCAACAGGCACTGGCAAAACAGTTTCATGCACCATATGAAATTGCTTTTGCACTTTTGGCCAAAATGTTAGGTTTGTCCTTAACACTACCAAGTGAGGGGAAAATGCATGGTACAGATATCAAATATAGGCATACAAAAGGTTGTATGACATAACCCTGCAGGCATTTACCCTGCTTGAATTTACGATGCAGTCACTAATCCGACAACAATGTTACCACACGTTACTTTGTCATGCAAGTCATTACAGCGACTTGCCTTAGGGGGCACTGGTCTTTGGAATCATATAAATTACTATTCAAACTCCAGTCTACCCAGCAGTAGGGAAGGTGTTGGACCTAAAATAAGACGCCAGTCCAACAACTCGCCCCCTTAAGTAAGTCGTTATAATGACTTGCAGGTTAAAGGAATGCATGGTAACTTTGCATTGTGATAGTGATTACGTTGTAAAGGCAGGTTGTTGTTCCCACTGTGGAGTGAAGGGTGTTTCCCACACAAAAAGATGATGGACGAAATGCTAAATATTGTCAAGCATACACCCGAGTCACAAATCTGTGTTAAATTCTTTGTTTGTTTGTTCACCTTGCCACCCTAGTTTGGACTCAGCCATATGCACACCAGTCTTGACCCTGCTCACCATGGGAACTGTCCAGCTCAAACTGCAAGGACAGGTTCTCCCTCAATTGGAAACACTCACCCTGAGACCGGTTTTGGTGTATCACTCGTCATCAGCCAGGTTAGCTTGGATCCAGTGGTGGAGTGAGCACAGGACCTATGTCTTGGAATACCCTTCCTGCTTCGGGCTACTATAGCAACACAAAAAGATGAGGAACAGAATGCTGAACATTGTCAAACTTCCACCCCAGTCACAGATCAAGGTTAAATCCATTGCTTTTTTTGCTCACCCTGGCACCCCAGTCTTGACCCAGCCATCTGCAAATCAGTCTCCACCCTGCTCCTCATGGGAACAGTCCAGCCCGAACTGCCAGGCCAGTTCTTCCCTGGACCGGAAACAAACAAGTGGCCATGGGTATGACCAGACGTGGTTCCCTTGCTCGCTGTGCTACAGGATTCAAGCTAGCCTTGATGATGGGGGGTGATACCCCCAAACCGGTTCCAGGATGCTTGTTTCTGGTCCATAGAGGACTTGGCCTGCTAGTTTAGGGTGGACTGTTCCCAAGGGGAGCAGCTTCAAGCGTGATTTGCATATAGCTGGATCCAAACCAGGGTGGCATGGTGAGCGAAAGAACAAAGGGTTTAACCCAGATCGCTTAACTGAGGGTGAGTTTTCGAAAAGTTTACATACTACTTACATCATCATGTTGAGTTTGCTATGGATATCAAATACCCAGAGCTCCTAGCTCACCCAACTACCCAGCTGACATTATTGCCAACCAGAAAACAACCTTTGCTGATGTCCAAACCGTACTAGCCTGTTCTAATGGCTCAAAAGGTTGCTTCAGTAATAACTATAGCTAAATCCCATGTTGATGCTAGATTGGTAGCAGCTGGTTTTCTAAAACTAAAGCTTTTAAGTAATACATAATCTAATGGAATTATGGGAGAGATGTCTCCATTAGATTCTCTTAACCCTCTGATTGCTGTAGACTAACATCGCCAACACGGATAATCCTAAAGCTTTCATGAAGTCACCTTTAAAAAATTCAAGGATCTGAAACAGATCACAATTTTTTTGTAATATATTTTTCTTTACACACCACTTCTCAAAATTTGTTCAAGATTTAGAGTATGATAGTACTGTTACACATTTTCTGGAAGATTGAATGTCTGAAGCCACCTGTAATAAACAACTTTCTCTCTAAAGGGAAAGCCTCTCAGCTTTCATTCTCTTAATTACAACCTCAGGAGCTGTTGCACCAAGAGGTATGGAAATCTGAGGGGAGACGGTGTGCCCCAATGATGAAAAGGGCAGTTTTTATAACATCAGAAATCAGGGGCATTATGGTAAAAAAAGCATGATCAAAATTACCATTACCCTCTCCTCCCAAATTTTCTGAAACACCTTCAGGAGGTAGGGAAATGAGAGTAAAGCAAGGAGAGCCCCTTGTGGCCACTGAATTGGTCATGCATTTATCCCCCAAACCTCATGACAACTCACCTCCGAGCAAAACCTTAGAAAAGGTGCATTGTTTGGGGACTCAAAAAAGATCAAACTAGGGCATCCTGAATGTCAAGGTTATCACTTGGAATACATCCTGGCTCAGATAGAATTGGATTGATAAAGGTAGATTGCATCGGAGTCTTTCTGCCTGCACATGTTCACGTTCAGGAATATACATCACCTTCAAAGATACAGATGTTTACTTCTGCCTAGGAGAATATTAGCTTAGCTATCTATTCCAGGGTCTTACTCTTTTTCCTCCCTGCCTCCTGATATGGCTTTTGGTAAATTGGTTCTTGGCCATGATTAAGACCAAACTTCCATTCAGATGTTGGGTGAAATATTGGACAACATATTAACTGTTGTCAGCTCCTTTAAGTTGGAGGACTGAATTCCCCTGGATTGTGGCCAACTGCTCTTTGCCCCCAAATCTTGTAATGTTGCCCCCACCCCCAGGGGCTTACATCTGTAGTCACTACCAGTGGAGTTGGATATAGAAAGAATACAATACTCCCTTCTGTAAATTCTGTGGAATCAGTAACACTGCAGACCTTGTCACACATCATCATTCACCAGAATCATGTTCTCTTATTCGTTTCAGATGGTGAGGAGCCCGTGCAACCACTGATATATTTGATGCCATGAGCCTTGTACTCTCACTCACATCCAGGCAGATGCCTGGGGTAGAGACAGCAAGTATTTTTGGTGGATGTGCAAGAAATCTTTCTCCCAGGAGAAAACTGTGCTCCATCTCTGCATAGTATATGACTCAAATTAATTTCTTCCATCTCTATCAATTAAAAATGGACTCCAGATGGTTGATCACAAACCCCAGAGACTTTATGCAGGGGCAAAGCACACTGAGAGCTGCTTTGGACTTCGAAAGAGAAGAATTCAATATCGTCCAATCAAACATGAAAAACCTTTATAGCTTGTAACTGTAACCATCCAACCACAGCTGCAAGTACCTTTGTGACTAGCCTCTCAGAGGATGATAGACCAAATGCTAAAGCCTTAAACTGGTAAGTTCCTAGTCCACTGTAAACCTCTGATATTTCTGACTGTTTTGATGAATCAGGACAATGTTACTAGAAAATCTTCACTTGTTATCAAAGTAATTATGCTTTACAACGTCATCATTCTGAATGACATGTAAAGGACATATCTGTTCAATGTCTTCAGGCCCAACACCAGTCTGAACTTTCCATTTTACTTCAGGACAAGAGCAATTATAGAATAGATCTCATATCTTCTCTGTGATTCAGGGACTAGCACTACTGAACCTTTCTGAATTAGAGGCTGTACTCCCTCCCACATTTCCTGTTTCGTTAGGTGAGATTTTGGCAATGGAGTTACTCTAAAGCTCAGGCCCGAAAGACATTTTCCTACTGTATAATGCACAACACCCACTTGCCCATTATCACTCTCTTTGAGTGATAAAATATATCTTTCAATCTTCCTCTCGCTGCCCCGGCTATATTGTCAGGATTTCACGGTGTTTAACTGAGGTCAGGATTTCTTAGACTGTGTGACCTTCCAACGTCAGGGCAAGCCTGAAAAGGTTGGCAAATTCTTTTCGACAGCTTTTTCCTGTACGAAGGACTTCTTAAGCTCTGGATGAATGGTTGCAGTATTCCCTCTCCTCTGCTGAACACTAAGGGCATCATTTATGAAAAGTGACGCATCGTTGCATGAAAACAGTGATGCGTCACTTTTCAATGTGCCCTCCTTGCGACACCAATGATGCGTCATATTTACAGTATGATGCATCATGTTGCATGGAGTTACAGATTATCTGTAGGCGCAAAAGTGACGCATTGCTGGAGTGTGTCACAAAAGTGACACAACTCCAGCAATGTGTCCTGGGGCTTGCGTCAGTCTTAAGCCTGCTGTGAGGCAGGCGTAAGATTTTGATGCATTTGAGTCCTAGAAGTGGCACAGTGAAATCTCATAGATTTCACTGCGTCACTTTCATGACCCTTTCTTGCGTCAATACGCCCCCCCCTTGCATACATTATACCCGGCGCAGGTATACTGTGGCGCAGGGGTTTCCAAATTAACGCATCTATCTAGATGCGTCACTTTGTAAATATGGCGCAACAAGGCGCATTTTTTACGCCACTGGTGGGTCACAAAAAGTGACGCACCAGCGGCGTAAAAGTGACGCACAGCCTCATAAATGAGGCCCTAACTGTTTAATTGAGCTCAGGCCCAAATAGGTTAGTGCTCTGGAACAGCGGACAATGTACTAATGTTCTTTGAGAGAGATCTAGTTTTCAAAGCTTTAATCTGTATTTTTAGATATGTGTTGGTCATGTAGATGACTTCCTCCTTTTCCGAATAACGGTTCAATATTATAGTTCTACATGGAACACTTCTTATACAAGGAAAGTCTGTGCTAGAACAGCAAAGCTCTTACGTGGGTTTTTAAGGATGTTAATTCACAACTTGCAAAAAGAAAAATTCTGCTTAAAACCTCTGTGTTTGCTAAATTTGACCCCTGCGTGCACGCGTGCACTTGTGCACCGGGGATGTAGTCCACACAGTGTACATTATAACGTTGCAACCTCTCCCCACCCCAGGTTAGCATATGAGGAGAGCGTGCCCATAAATGTCACACTTGATCACAACCAGTAACACATTCACAATTTGACCACATACAAAGAATACACTTACTTTTATTTACTCTTAGCTTTTATTTCTGTGCAAGAACGGCCTTTGAAGTTCCTATTGCGATGCCTGTGTGAATGACACTCCCGTGGACAGCCAAAGGACTGCTCGCCAGACTGCAAAAGCATGAGCCTTGGCGGTGAGGGCGGTGGCTTGGCAGCCCGCTCCCGTACAGCCAAAGTCATAACCAGGCCCTAAGTCTGTGCTGGGACGAGGAGCAAGGACCAAGCGGTAATTTAGCTGTGTGGACCACGGGGCCGATATACAAGCCCCTTGCGCCACTTTTGCGTCACGTTTAACATGGGAAAAATGATGCAAAAGTGGGGCGAGGGGCTTGTAAATCTGCCCCCACATCTTTAAGACTGTGCTGCGCAACTTCGACCCTAGGAGTGATGCTGAAAATAATGCTGAGGCTCCGCCCTGGCCACCTCCTGGGCAACACACCATGGTCACAAGGTCAGCGCTCTTCCTGGTCTGAGCTTTAAGTGTAATAATCATTGGTTGTAACAGTCCAAAGGGGTCAACTGACCTGAACTAAGACAATGAGTCCTGGAAAGCACACATGTGATAATAGAAAGTGTCAGCCTGGAAATTAGATGTATTTTCATTTTTTGCATTATATGGCACAGTTATATAACCCTAACCAAGGGGAGGGTGTGTATGTCCAGTCAGGGGCATAACACAAGCCTGTGCAGCCCCTTCAGCGTAGGGGGGCACCCATCCCTTCAGGTGCTCCCCAACCTTTTGCTGGGCCCCATTCATACCAAGGCATATCTGAGAGATATGGGGGCTGTTAGACCTGGCACCATTGGCGTGAGTCTCCCTTCCATTTTTGCTGTTGTCTCCTCTGTTTTTGCTGGTATTAGATGCTCTGGGCGCTGTGCCACTGCCATTCAGTGCCACAGCGCAAATGCTCCCTGTGTAAATATGCTTGTGAATTGGTATTTCCCTGATTGGCTTACTTGGTTTACCTGTTAGTCCCTAGTAGCGTGGCCTGTGTGCCCAGAGCTGGTTACCCAAATGCTGCTGGTGGGCCTGCAGCGCTGGTTTGCGCCACCCACAGAAGTAGCTTGTAAAGTGTACCTCAGGCCTGCCACTGCAGTGTCTGCGCGCAGTCCAGAACTGCCATCTTGGCTGTGAAGTGTCCACACTTCCCAGCCCCTGACCCTTCCCTTAGCCTCATGTCAGTCACCCCTATGGTAGGTGCATTGTGTGCATAAGGCAGGACATGGCTTGATGTGTGTAGCATGTCCTGGTAGTGAATCCCCCTCCATTTTGTGTTTCACTGCTGCAAGGCTACCTGTTCTCCATAGGTTAGAATGGGCAGACTGGCTATTACATCCTATAGTCCTATCTGACTCAGGGAACATGGTAGAAAATCGAATTTAGTATGCCTGAGCTCAGAATAATAAAATGCATCTTTCAGTGAAGTTGGTTTTAATATTCTGTGTTTGAAAATACCACTTTTAGAAAGTAGGTATTTTCTTGCATAAGCCTCCAGTGTGATCTGCTGTTATGTGTATTGGCTGTCTGGGTTTAGAGGGGCAAGGCAGGCTGAGTCAAACCTGGGTTGAATAGAGAGATCTGCATTGAGTACTGGGGAGGGGTAGCTCCTTGTCCTGAATAGGGCTGTGCCTGGCAAGGTGAATGCTGGCTCCACCTCCTATTGTGCGTCTGATGGCAGACCCCCTCTTCCTGAAAGGAAGACTGCAGCCTGGTAAACAAAGTGCTCCAGGCCTGAGCAGAACTGGTTCTGGCTGGGTTCAGTGACTAGAGACTTCTGAGAACAAAGACATTTGGGGTATAAATATCTGTGCCCAAAACCCTACAATTTGTATTGCCCCTGGATGTCAAGAGGAATCTCTGTCCGTGTTACTGAAGGAATCTGCAGGAGATGACTGTCCTTGTGCGTGTGTGGTGTTTCTTGGATTGGCCTGCAGTAATTCCCCTTGGACTTGGAAGAAGAGGGAAAAGGACTTTTGAGAGACTTTTATTTTTGCTGACGCAATCACCCAAGGGCTAGAAGAGAGCTAGCCTCCTGCTGGAGTCATAAGCACATCTGACTCCCCCACCAGCCTCCTGATTCCTACCAACGAGGATTTCTATCTGCAGGTGAGGCCCCTGTGAGTTCCAGGGCCTCTAGTTCTACTACAGAGAAAAGAGAGCTGAAAATCGTCGCTAATGAGCTGCTGCAGCTGAAGAGCGTAAGAAAAACCCACGCGCCGCTGCTGCCGAGCGCTCGCAAACCAAAGATCATCGCATTGCACGCTTGCGGGCCCCAAAGTGCTCGCTAACCTCAGAGATCATCGCATCGCACGTTTGTGGGCTTTTCGAAGGCTTGCTGACCCCGGATCATCGAAGCTCGGACGTCGTGCGTCCGCCATTTTCCTCGCATCCACCCGGATCGTTGCTTCCTCGCAAAGCGCCATTTTCTTTCATCGCAACGAGATCGCACACACAACAGGATCAGCGCATCATCCTCTCTCACGGCAAGTATTCGACGCATCGCTGGCCTAGCGTGAGGAAACCTGTTGCTTTGTCCCGCACGCACCCGCAGTCCGGCGCATCATCCTCCCTTGCGGCCAGGATGCAATGCATCGCCGGCTAACGTGGGGAAAATCATTGCTACAGCTCCTTTGTGACCTTTTGTTTGTGTTGCTATGAAATTCAGGTACTTTGTGAGTAAAAGGGTCGCAGAGACCCCTGCTTTGAACTGAACCCCTATTTGAACACTTTGAACTATTTTTCTATCCTTTCAAGAGTAACCCCCTTTTTCAGTATTGTGGCTTTTTACCGTTATTGGCCTTGTGTTAAGTCTATATATAAAAATACTTATTTTTTATAATTACTTGAGTCGTGTCCCTTTGTAGTGTCCTTCACTGTGTTACTGTGTATGATCATAAATGCTTTACACATTGCCTCTGAGATCAGCCTAACTGCTCGTGCTACGTTACTACAGGGTTAAGCAGGGGTTATCAAAGGGTGTAGCCCACTTACTCTGACTTAGGAAGAAGGGTCCCTACTTGGACTGTGGCCAGCCACTGCCAACTAGAGACTCCCATTTCTAACAGGGGAATATCAGCAACAAATTGTGATAATGAACGCAAAAAGCACGTATCGCTGTTTTTCCTTTCGCCTGCTATGCCTGGATGTCTTCGCCGAGTTAGTGCGGTATTACCAACGCATTTCCCAAAGGCGATAAGAAATCCAGCGATAGCGGCGAAAAGCGCCAATATTGCGTAAAAAAGTGATAACTTGTGAGTGCCAATGATGAGCTTGTAAATATGGGATTGTGGATTTAAACTGACAATCCACCTCCCATACACTGCATGCTTAAGTCAGAATTGAGGAGACGTAAGGATCCGGCGATACCCGCGGTTAGCGGGAGATTCAATATCGCCTCGCAAATCTTGTTAATACAGTGCTGTTGTGTTAACGCTCTCTTACATGTTGTAACTTTGACGGCACGCCTACTTTGCATCTCATTAGCGATGTTCATTGATGGAATGAGATGCGTTACAAAAATGGCCTCTAACATGCGTTAATGCATGTTAGCGGCACATTGTAAATAGGGAGGTGAAATTATAGCCGCTTTTTTAGCTTTTAAAGCCAAAAAAGCAGCAAATTGACCCTTGATAATATGCCCCTTGGATATTTGAGACTCATTGGCCCCTCGTCACATTCTGCAAGGGGATGGGGGCACCATTTTATGTTAGCGCAGCTGATTCTAGTCTCCGGTGCAAGCATAGAATTGTTTTGTCTATTATATGTGTCTGCTGAGATAGGCTCAATCCTCAAGGACCTGGTTAAGCTGGAAATGTATGAAAACAACAGGTGTTTTTTGCCATGCGCTGAATGTATTTTCAACCGCTGCACCCAAATGCAAATGCACAGATGAAACAAACCCGCTTCTCCGAGTCTCCTCGGGACTAGGAGTGTTCTTCAGTTAGTGTGCCTTGCCCTACGAACCCAAGCATGGAGGAAAATTAGAAAAATATAGTTTGTGCATCGCTTCCTGGGGCCCTTCATCTTTCAGGAAATGGTTCCCTCTCTAAACTCTGACACTGCCGCAGCTGAAGAGCACTTCAGTTTTGCCAGCCTTGTTCTCCGAATCGCGGAGCCTTTGAACTGCCGCTTTTAAATGCACTTGCTGAATTGATGAATAATTTTGCCAGGTGTTTCAGCGCGTGCAAGGGCTACCAGCTACAGGCCTGGTCTGCTCGAGTTCTCATTTCAGCATAACTAGATATTTATTAGCGTGAGATAAAAGGCCTGGCTCATTCCCATACCTTTAATTTAAAGTTGAAAAGCAGAAGAAGCGATTGGAGCAAGAAACAGAGATAATGACAAAAAAACAAGGGCGGCCATGTGATGTTTGCGAGATCCCAGAGAAAATGAAATTACTTCTGCAGCCGCCGGCCGTTCATTTAACACATTTTTAATGTATCGAATTTTAGATAAAAGGTGCCGTTTTTCCATATTTCCTAATGAGATGCAAACAATATTAATAAGTATTCACGCTGGATATAGAGAAATTAAATTATCATGCTGCTCTGCACTGCTCAGCTTCTTAGGTTTATTCATTTATAAATTTGGTATACGAGCAAATCACTGCAGATTACACCCTATATTCCCCTTTTCTCTCGAGAGTCTCACATGAAAATTTCACTAAGGCGAATGTCGTTTCATCCGAATCCCAGGAGCTCGTAATGGGGCCCAACGTGGAACAGAAAATGAGGGTGAGGAGCAGAGGTGTTACAAGTTGGGCATGGGCGACACAGATGATGGAAGCATAGCTGTCAATATTGTCTTAATAGAAAAAAGACATCACCCCAGCGATTAAATACACAGCCAATGTTCCAAAAAGAGGAGTAATCAAATGCTAATCAAAAGTAGGAACAATATTCCGGTCACATGTAGAGTTTATTCCATCCATGAGATTTATTCAATAATAAAAATTTGTGCCATGTTTGCATCGTCGTAGAAGCAGGAGTTTGGCGTACTGTTCGTACTACTTTCAGTGTCCGCGGAACGGGACACCAAACTCCTGCTTCGACGGCGATGCAATCTCCCCTGAAGAAGGGCTTTGTTTGCCCGAAATGCATTGGGTTTGTGCAAGCATAACTTACCCAAGATTTTGGTGCTGACGCCACAAATTTTGAATATCGAATAAATCCCATTGGCGGAATAAACTCTACATGTGACCTGAATATTGTTCTTACTTTTGATTAACATTGGATACTCTGGCCCTGGGAAACCCCCCAGAAATATTTTGGGTATCACGGGGAGAGCCTCAGACCCCAGCTGACTCCCAGCCCGCTGCACGAGCCATCATTGCTCCCATGTGTAGGGAGCAGCTATGTATGCTGCTCTCTTCAGGTAGGAGCAATATGTTGATTTGTTTCCTTGCCCACATCAGTGCGTCGCCCTCCACATGTTAATACATCAGGCCCTGGGGAATGGGGGCCTAAGGGCTGACTACGGCTCAGGGAAGGGGGACAGCCCCGGACTGCCATTTTTTTAAGACCCATGGGAGTCCTACGGGGTTGCAGCAAAATGTGATAAATTATTTTCAATTTTTGCCATGGGGGCCCTCTGGGGACTAAGTCCCCGAGTCCATATTGCCTGCCAGCAACACTTTTCTCATGGTGGTGGACGTCATTCAGAGTACCCACTCCCGTCGGAGCCTGACTTCCATGGGAGCGAGATGCCCAAGGGAAAAAAGCTTCCTGGACCAATCAGAACGATCTTTTTTAAAATTGGGTTTAAGGGACTCTCGCAAGGTCCCCTTGAACCCAATTTCTCAAAAAATACTGAACAGACGTACACCAAATCACAAAAAGCACAATCTGTAGACCAAGATCTAGCTTCCGGTCAAATATGGGGAATTCCGTAGCGCTTCTTAAAGAAGTCCAATGAAAATGCAAGGGGATTTTACGTTTTGGACCCAGCTTTTTTCTATTCTCCCACTTGACAGATCACCCTGAAACTTTTCATGCCCAAACTAGACAAAAAGTAGCACTTTTTGGAAAGTTTAATGGAGATTAGTCAAACAGTACCATAGTTATTGGCAACACAATAACTGCTGAGCTAACCATAACTACTACAATCTTTATTTTTAAATAAGTCCTGAGTCCTCATATGTCCTTTAGAACATGTAGGGGCATATCATCAAGAGGGGGCGATAATTATCGCTAAGTGCACTTAGCGCTAGGATAATTATCGCCACCAAACTCTGAATTTTATCGCGGAGATTGCGTGCTATCAGCAACGCTTATCTCCACAGCGATAAAATATAGTGTGTGATTATCGCTGGAAATCCAGCGATAATCATACAACTTTTGGAGATAGCTTGTGGTTGGGCCTCACATACTTAGCTATGAAATCCACCTTCCATAGGATATCATGGCTAAGTCAATTTCTAAGCAGGCGTAAGGAAAGTAGCGATAACAGAGGTTACAGCTACTTTTCTTGTCGCTATGCTGCTTTGCGTGAGGCTTGATAATAGGAGAAATGTCGCTTAGCGACATTTCTACCATTATCCTGAGGAGGAACGCCCACTTTGCATGTCATTAGAGATGCAAAGCTGGGCATTGAGGGAAAGGGCGGAGAAGCATGGATTCACGCGTTAGCGTGTCCTTGCGAATAGGGTGTTAGAAATATCGCCGCTTTTCGGCGAAAATTTTTTAACGCCCCCTTGTTGATATGCCCCGTAGTCCTACAATGTCTGTGCCCGGCCCGTTTTTTGGTTTTGAAATTCTGGTCACCCTTACATTTGACCACCCCTTGCAAATAGCTTATGCTTACAGTGCAACCCGTTATATAACAAAAGAGCTGGGTGGAAAAAAAAGCATTGCAAGACTCTGGCTAAGGTATCCAATATTCAACTCGTGCTCGAAATAGTCACGCTTCTCTGTAAACATTGTGCCTGTGCCAGTATATTCAGAAAATTAGTATTTTCTAGTAACTTCTTACGGCGCATTACCTCCACTCAAAGAGAAATTCACTCTATGCCCTCCAACGAAAAACAACAGATTACAGTTTTTTACCACCAACTACAGACATCAGAGTTGAAATTTACCAAACAATAACAAAGACAAACCACGTGGTGCCATAGCTACAACCTCCCCCCTGCATCTCTGCTCAGTAGACTGGAAGAAATGAAGATGTGCAGTATGAATGCAGTAGCGTGTTGAGTTCTGTGAGCCAAGGGTTTGCTGTACTAATAGAATTTAACTATTCCAATGCATGCACTCTCTACAGTGCTAAATGTAACACAATAACTAGTGGAATATTAAAACACATAATTAAAACATGCACTAAAAAAGAAGTTAGTAATCTGATCGGCTCTGCTGCAATTATACATTAAGTTTATATATATGGCGAAATGCATTTATTGTAATAATTTCGTCCAACCCCATAACACACTGCACGGCCTACTAACCTGCCCTCAAGCCAGATCGACCCTCGCTAGCCTCTCTCCCCGCGATGGTCCCGTGAAGCGATGTCTTCCTCACGGACGTCCGACTCCTCGGCTGGCCAGTAGACAAAGAGGGAGTCCTAAGATGGACGCAGGCTTTTAAGCCTCGCGCCCAGGCATTACTTCCGGGGCGCCAATAAGCCCCGGTTCTATTGGTCTACACGTAATTCCACTTCCGGGTCGGCCGACCCGGAAGTGAATCCTCAGACGGGTCGGCCTTTTGCTTACCACTAACGACGCCACTCCCCGAAGGGGGGTGGCGCCTTGCAATTTAGCAAATTTCAAAATCTCTCATACCGTTCACGTTTCCGATATCAAACCTGGATCAGAACATGTTTATAAATAGATTACAATGTATTTGCCCAGCATAACAGGGCGCACGAATACAAATGGTAGTTTTGTAAATGACACATGTCTTGATTTGGGGGTCACCTTCTGCTCCATAATAGAAAATACACGCTCATGTTTTACCTGCATCTGACTGACACTGAAATCGATTAAATTGACTGGTAACGAACGGATAGTCATACTAACAGCTGTGCAATTAACACACCCAGGCCAGTTCCGTACCTGCCAATGGTAACTGCACACCTTTGCGACCAAGGATAGCAGCAAACGCCTTCATCAAATATGAGTAGCTTACCAAGGCGGCCATTTTGGAGACAGGGGCCTACGAAAGCTAGAACAGAGGCTTAAAATGGAAAGCAGTTCTCAACTGCCCTCTCCAACTTGGCTGAATTATGACGATGAGCTGCAAAAAAAGTTTTCATGTTTTTCAATAACTATACTGAGATCAGCAGGGTGTCAGCCAGGAGTCAGCGTTGTCTCAAATTTTATGGTGGCAGCACGCAAGAATATAAAGTAAAGTGGGCTTAGCAAGCCCAGCTTGCTTTCTATGCCACCAACTCATTGTTCACCCCAGCTATACACAAGTGAACAGTTTTTTTTTAGAGTGGAACAAGGAGTAGGGTCCCCAATGTCTTGTCCCTCCCCTAGCCACTCAACAGTCAGTTATTTGATGCTGAGGGGCAAGGGGCAATTATAGTGAAGGGAACATTTCCTCCCTCTCCCACATCTGCCGGAAGATATGAGAAAAGACAACCAAGAAAGACTGATATCAACATATCCTTCATTTGAGCCAACTCCAAGAACAGATGGAACTAAAACACCTCCTCTACGACTATGAATCTGGATTACACCCTTTGAGGGCCAAATAAATGGCATGGGTGAACATAAGAGAATATTTCATTCTCTTCCTGCATGAGGCTTCAAAATGACCTCATCCTGCTTGACTTTTCCACTGCCGCCACCACTGCCAACCACACAACATTGCTGGAAATGCCTGAACAGAAGTCATGAATATCCGGACTCATGCTGCAGCAGGCCCAATCATTTCTTCCCAAATACACTCAAAAGTCAGAAAGGTTTTGTTCACAGCATTTGAATCACCCATACTCGGAAACCCCTATGGTCTTCCGCAAGCATCAAGCCTTGAGTCAGCTCAGTTATTTGAAAAGTAACAGCTGGAATTCCGAATCTTCGCAGATGGTACAGAAATCTGCTTCCATTTGCAAAACCTTTGCCTCCTTCTTTATTGAGAAAATCAAGAAAACCAAGAAAATTGATATTGATCTCTAGAACGTTGTAAAACTCTTACCGTTCGAAGCCCCGCCATACGACATCAGGAAGAATGCTCTAAAAGTTTTCTCCATAAACAAAATAACAACGCTATGTGGTCCATCTTTAAGACCTTTAATGAAACTGACATCCTAAAACTATTAACATCCCTGAAATACTCAAACCACTTCAACCACCCCTACCCTCAAAACTCCTTAATGAGACTAAACGCCTCTTGCTCTCCATATGGACCTGGAATAATAATGCCTCTCTCACACAAGGCTCCATAGCAGACTGTCTAATAAGTGGCCAGGTTGCCCCTATAATAAAAAACTCAACTCTGACCTGTCTGATCCTAGCAACTACCACCCAATGTGCAACACCCAAAATGTGGCCAAACTGTTAGAAGAATATGTACATCAACCACTTTGCAATCACATCTAGCAATTCCTTGAACAAAGTCAATCTGCTTTCAGACCAGGTCACAGTACTGAAACAGTCCTGCTCCACATTGTCGATGATGATCTACGATTACTCGGTCAGAACGAATCTTGCTTATTAGTTCTACTTGATCTATCAGCTGTGTTTGATGCGGTCAATCATGAGAATGTTAAGATCCTCCTGGAATGCCAGATAGGTCTCTCTGGTACAGTGTTAATATGGTTTTCCTCATTCTTACACAACAGATCTCGAAGAGTTTGACCAAGCTCGCTCTATCCAACCAGATACCAGTCACGATTGGCGTCCTCCAAGGTTCAATTCTTTCTACCACCCTTTTCAAGCTAGACATGGAACTCCTGACCAAAATCCTCACACTTTTTATAGCCTACCATATGTATTCTCATGGTACTCAACTTTGCATGAAGATTGCCTCACCCAAAGACATCATAATCCTCAATAATACTCTGATAAAAACAGAACATTGGCCTACTCATAACGACCTCAAACTTAATTCCCTCAAAACTGAATTCCTCCTAATCCCATCATCCAATATCACTCCTAACATCAAGGAATGGCTTCCACATCTTACAACCTTGAGCTGCACTCCACATATCACACACAACCCCAGCAAAATCCCTAGGAATAATCTTGGATAATAACCTTTCTATGCAGTACCACATTGGCACCTTCACCAACTGCATTGATTCAGCAAACTGAGCGTTTTAAGGAAACTATTGTAGTGGCACCCTCCTTGGCCTACTGAAAGAAAAACTAGCACCTTTGAAGGCTAACTAGAACGCGGCTGCTCAGCTAATCATAGGCAAAAAAAGTGCTCATATCACCCCAGACCTCAAAACACTGAACTGGCTACCCTATGAGGTGAGAATGCATCTCAGAATGGCCTGCATGATGGATAATGTTCTTCAAATAATCAATAAGAGAATGGACACTTGTAACTGCGTTACAATGGTTCTCTTATACAACCCTCATAAATGCTATGTTGATCTCGGTTGCGGTCTATATCGTTTCTCCACCCCACATATGTGTTATGTCATTATCATCGGGTTCTCTAAATTTGTGCTGTATGCCAGCCTCAAGCCTGAGGCAACCTCTGGTGTAGCACAGTAGTGGCCAGCTATATATATAGGCCCACAAAAATTATCTAAAAAACAAACCTACATCATAGAAAGTGTTTTATTCGCCGAAGGCTGAGGTTTATTATTAAAACAGTCGGGTATACACACAGATCGAGTTACTTGAAAGTTCAAGAAATCATCAACATGTTTCTGCCCCACCTCGCCCAGCCGGGTCTAGGGGGCATTCGTCAGGACAAACAAACTCAAAATGGAACTATATTCACACAATTTGTGTAGTAAACACAGTGGATTTTGTGTTACCACTTAGTTTCTAAGGAGGTAATGTGTACCTGTAATAAGAGAAACATACAAAAAAAGGAGGGGTATATATACAGCACTTAATAATTCTCGACTTGAGATAGAAATGCATAATTATGCTTATTAAATTCACAGGAATAGTCCTATATGGAGACCATCATGTTCAAGCTAATTTGGAAGATGGTATCTTGTTCTACATACTAGGAGGGTAATATTAGGTTCTTAATTATGTGGAGAAATGTCATACTAGGGGGGTAATATTAGGTTCTTACTTATGTGGAGAAATGTCAATCTCTCTTAAAGGCCGGTATTCAAGCTCTCCGATATCACTAACCACACCCTCTCAGGCACTCCCATTTGACAGAGTTAAGATTTTAACAAACATTACCTCTGTAATATTTTCGCCACGTGTCTTCAGGGGAAAGTGGACACAATAGTCCCAGCTGTAAGGAAAGCATACGGGGGTTTGTATTGAGAGTTAATCTTACCCCGCGGTGTTCTCCCTCTCAGGACCGGCTCTAATTCTCACCCGCTAATGGAGGTTCCTCCGCGTCTTGTGCTGGCTCTGCCCCTGGACGCGGAAGTCTCGATCGGATCCTTCCTTTACTGTGTGTGACGCAGGGCATCATAATAGAAGAAGGACTAGCATCTTCTCATCTTTTTAGTGTTTGTTACGTAAAACTGTTCTAAGATATTACATAAAGCCTCTAGACGTGTTTATCATATATATTTTTCCTATATATACAATAGCCTTCCAAATTTTGTACCACGATATTATGTGTTCGAACTTTTGTAATTGAAGTGATTAACAAATCGTTAGACTAGTACATTGGATATCCCTAAAGCTTCCTATATTTAAAGGGTGTGGTTTTTGGGTTTGGACGGTACTTTGGGCACATATTTTTATATAGACTGGACATATCTCCTTTTGCCAAACCTCATAGACATTAAAAACGGACAACTAGGTGTATACTACTCAGTTTTAAATGGAAGTTGAAAGGTGAGCTTGTAGTACTCTATGTAACTGTCCCTAAACTAGATGTAAAAGCAGTTCTTATTTTAGAGGTTTAATCATAGTTTATTCCTCTGGACACTTTTCCTCATACTAAGAGTCATGACATAAACAAAGGACTACTGGGTATTTATACACTGCTCACTGCTAGATGGAAGCTGGAAAATAAGCTTATGATGTTTAATCATTGTTCTCATCTCAGGACTGGGCGGTAAATGTAAATGTGATCAGATTTAGGATCTAATTTTCACCTCATGACTGGGCGGTAAATGTAGTTGTAATCTTAATATAATCAGATTTGAGATCTATATTACGAGAATTGGTGCCACGCACTCCATCCTATTTGGACCAGAAAATGTTTCTATCTGGCATGAATAGATTTTCTACTACTGAAGTCCCACAAATTCAACAAGAAAACCTACAAGCGAGCCTTTCCAGAACTGCCCCAATAATCTGAGACCAGGTCAAATCCGTCTACAAACCTCTTAAAAAAAATAGTAGAACTTTTACTATTGAACAGACCTCTTCCCCATTAAATGCTGTACCTTTCTCAACCTTACCTTTAAGAGTCTAATTGATCATGTTTACATTTTATTTTTTATTTTTCATGTTTGCTATTTTATCAACTATTTCTATGACAAATGCCTTTTGGGATATAGGTCAATCTTTTGTCTTACAAGCACCCATATGTGTACTGTTGTTTAACATCCAAATACACCAAAGGGTGTTGTTCACAATATCACCTATGAGAGTCTATGTGCTCCTGTTCATATTCTTTTTAATTTTTCATGTTTGAAACTTTAACTATTATTTCCATGAACAATAACAAATCTAGATCTTATGTTGATCTTTTGTCTCATAACTACCTATCTGTATACTATTGTACAGTGCTTTAGTAACCAAAAGGGTCTTTTTTGTGCTATATTGTAGCATCCTCCACAGCCCGGAGCATCCAACAGACGATGACACACAAGCAGCTTTGGTTTGCAAGTCTTTTTTCTTCAGCATACAACCATTAACTGAACATACTATGGCTCAAACTTTATTAACCACACCCAGCCACATCCACTAGATTATGTAATACATGTGAGGAGTCTGTAGAGGGTCACCAAAGGCCTCACACTCACAAACACAGGACACAACATATATAAAACTATAAATAATTAAAATAAATAAATACATTTGGAAAATGATCCAGAGAACCCAATCAACATCTTTTTGTGTCAGGACCACCTGCTTCATCGGATGAAGGAGAGTGTCCTGTGTAAAAATGGTGGTAAGACCAATATCTTAACTATTGGATGCACTAATCATCATTTACTTCTCTTACTGGCCATTAGGCTTTCAAACCCTTTCTACCTATATAAGGAGTATTTTGTTTTTTAATGTTGACTAATCATTCACTCCCCAGGTCTATGCTGTGGCAGAGGGTTCGATCATACAGCTCTCCTCTCTCATACAACCCTCCACTTATCCACACTGACCACACAATTGTTTTGGCAAGAACCCTCACCTTGGCATTCAGGATTACTACAACACCATCTACTTTGGTGATCACCTATTCTCATTGCCTGGGTCCAAAGAATGCAGAACCATGCAGCCAGTGTTCACATCAATATTCATTAATGTGACCACATCAATCCCACTCTCAAAGAACTTGATAGAGTATCGAGTGATGCCTGAATCATATTTAAGGGGTTGTGCACCATCCACAAGCATATTGACTGATATCAAATCTTGAAAATAGTCTAAACCATTGAAAATTGCTCTGGGCATCATTAGAGCTGTTGTTTTTTACCAACCCTGCCACTCTAGACAGAGGCCTACCTTTTGCACAATATTATTGAGTTTGTTTCTTTTGGACTGTGAGACCCATTTCAGAAGGGAATACTTGCAACTGCAGACTATTTCCGTCTTGAGAGTGAGCGAGGGAGTCATGTATGGGTATACACTTGGCCACTTAGGGTATCGCATGAAGCACACAAAAATAATTCTTGCAAATAGCCTAAACCACTGTCAATCACTCTGTGTAGAATTACAGTTCATTGATTTTTGCCAACTGTGATACTCTAGACTGAGATACACTTTATACAGATCAGTACTATTCCTGCCCCTAAGGGAACACTTTATACCGAATTATAAGGCAAGGCATTCCCAGGAAATGAGCTAAATACCTGCAGACCAGATTCAGCCTTATCAGTGAGATGTAACATTGATTATGTGCCACAGTGAGTAAGGGACCCCATTGTCATCTTGAGTGTCCCATCAAACAGACACAACATGAGGGAGGAATGTTTGCAAATGGTCTACACCCCTTCTAATCACTCTGAGCAGAATTCAAACCCATATTTTTTCACCCACTGTGAAACTCTGGCCCATGCCACCTTATGCAAATCATTAGTGTCCCTGATCCTAATAGGTACAGTCCATCCCCACAACCTGACGAGACCCACTTAGGAAGGAAACGCAACTAAACCCAGTCCAGTTGTGTTGGAATGATACCCAGAAGAGTTGACAGTGTCAGACATTTAGGAAACTGAAACGGGTGGGAATCAGTGGTGAGGACCGGTATAGCTCTGAAAAATTGAAACAGAAATTCACTAGTTTTGATTTTTATACTTGAAGAACTGAGATAGGCATTTTACCATAAAACAGGTACAGAGGTGAAGTAGTGCATCTTATAACGGCAACATTAGGAGCCTAAATTATGAGGCTTTATTTTTAAGAATTGATTAGATATCCCTGTCAATGACTGACTGGTTTAGACCCTAGGACTCCCTGCTTGACCAACTCAAAGTAGAGCATTTGGCATAACCTGATGCTGGAGAGATGGATACTGTATCTGCTGTCCTGAAGAATTCCTGCTTGCTTGTAATAACTGGATAGATGTCTTTCTTTCTCAGCCTGAATTTCCGTTTCCTTCATTTTACTGCAAAACTAGCAGCACCAGTCTTCTGATCCACAGGAATAAATGGGGGTCATTAGTGAAGCTTGCTTGTCTGTGTGTTCTTCCGTTTCAATAGCGTTGCCTACCTGGAATATTTACAGTGAACCAGTTGGATGTGGGCCTGGAATCTGAGTAGTGATAATAGGCCTGCACCTGAGAAAAGTGGCCTAATCTCTTCTGAAAAGTCAGCCCTTTTAAAGATTTTTCTCTCAGGATTGTAATGCCAGCTGAAATTGTAGAAATACTTTGCATTTTGTGGATCACATACACACATTTTGTTTTGCACTTCATGTAGGATATAATTGAACACGTTTCCAAATCATAAGCATTTTCCTGATAACTTTTAATCCATGTTTCTAACATTCTACAACTTTGTGACTTTTTAATATGATACTTTTGTCCTTTGAGTAAACATTTTGGTTCTTTATTTCTTAACTTCATTGTTGATTGGCTTGTTGTTGCATATAAATCAAATACATTTTTTCCAAGGAAGGACTTGGTGCTTGGCCCCAGCTCTTTTCTATGTCCCAAGCAAAGTATTCTAAATATTATTTTTAATATTTTCTCATATTGAGCTAACCATAGTATTCTTATGATAACTCTTTCATCATTATCTTTCTGTGGATTTCTTTTTGGGTTTTTTACCTTTCTCAGTGAACTTCTTATTTATACCTGTAAAGTTTCAATAAATTGCTCTATGTGGTTTAATTTGAATTCATTATTTGTAGTTACTGTAGTTTTAAAAGAAATAGTTATTAACCTAAATAATTATTTTATCCTGTTGAGGTTGATAAAAAACTATTGTATTTGTGTTTTGCAGTAAATTTTAGGGAATAATATAAGTAGATGACAGAAACACTTTCTAAATATACTAAAAAAAAATTGGGGCAGTTTTATTACATTTTGGAACAATGCAGCGCAGCAACAAAAGTAGCTGTGCTTCGTTGCATCAAAGGGTGAGTGGAAAACAGAGCCATCTCCTCTACTATATTATACTGTTTTTCACTTCCCCAGAGGTGCTTTAGACTGCGGTGTGTCAATGCCCAAATCCTTAAACCACAGTGCAATGGTGTTTGTGTTCTGAGAAGCATATGTTTTGTACTTAAAGGGGACCCTTCCAGCACGAAACTATGGTTGAATATTTTTCACACTTTGGGGTCTATTTGAATGGCTGGCGGATCGCCCCCGGTGGGGTTGATCCACCTGCCATCCATACCTGAATGACCCCCCCCGTCATATTAAGATGGCGTGGGTCCTTGGCGGATGGGAAGACTGTTTGCTGTTTTTTGGCCCGTCGACCGGGTGGAAAACGAGCTCAAAATGGTGGTGGTGTCTGCAAGAATGCGCCATCCATATTTACATGCCGGCGGAGAGCAACCTTTCCATGGTGGCGTTGCCGCTATGGAGAGGCATGCGATTTTCGCTGTTGGGGGCCCATAGCCGGCCCCCATGATGTTGGGAGTGTGAGGGGTGCTCATGGGGGGTAACTATGTTACCCCCCTGCATTGGCATGGACATGGTGGCAGGCACCATGCAGTGCCTGTCACCTTGTGCATGCCAATGCACAACGTGCCTTCCCAGCATTGTGGCAGGCGGTGCTGTGAGCACCGCATACCACAATGCTGGGAATGGGGTATGCCACCGCCACAGCGGTGGCATCCTGATTGCAGGTGCGGGACCACCGCACCCCTGGTGGACGGCCCTGCATACCGTTACGGTGGTGGGCGGATCACAACACTTTGTACCAGTTTTTGTTCCCTTGTGTTTCACTTAAAGGGCTTTACAACTGCGACTCAACACGTTTCCCCATTCATCTATCTTCGGCTACTTTGTACTGGGTTATGGCATTCTCACATTTTCTCACCTATCCAGGAACTTAGGGCGCGATGTAGGTAGCCCTTTACCGATCCGAATCGGCCGAAAATACCGATTTTCGGCCGTTTCCGATCGGTAAAGGGCTATTGAGATGTAGGGGCACATTTTCGGTAATTTTACCGAATCGGTATCATTACCGAATCGGTAAATTTACCGATTCGGTAATATGTACCGAATCGGTAAAATAATTACCGATTCGGTAATATTTACCGATTCGGTAAAATTACCGAAAATGCAATGTAGGTAGGCAATGTACCTTCTGCACATGGCTTACAGAATCGGTATTTTACCATGGAATACAAATCCATGGTAAAATACCGATTCCGGTGTGCATGCACATGTGTGCATGCACACCTATGTCATGTGACAGGCAGACCTGCCCTTAGGGCAGGTATGCTTGACACATGGCACCTGTGCCTGTTTTGGGGGTGCCAGAGGGTGTCAAAGTGACACCCCCTGCACCCTTGTGAATTCTTTAATTACCGATTCGGTAAATACCGAATCGGTAATGCCTAATCATTCCTATGGGCTTCAAAGCCCATAGGAATGAATGGGCATTACCGATTCGGTATTTACCGAATCGGTAATTAAAGAATTGTTAAGGATTCGGTAACGAATCCAGATGTTGGGACCTACATACCATTTACCGATTTTGAAATACCGAATCGGTAGTATTCGGTATTTCAAAATCGGTAAATGGGATTTACCTACATCGGGCCCAGAGTGATTTATTTTGTCAAGCTATCCGAAATCAACAAGCGCTTTTTTTCTTTCAGTTATGAAAATAAGCAGAGCAAATATTAAATGAAAGTTGAGAGGAAGTCGTACCAATCTAATAAAATTGTGTCTTTCCTTCATGTTTGCATAGATACTGAGTATTGTCTGATGATGTTGGTGAGATGATCGTTTTCAAGTTCAAAGTTTGTGTTTACCTTCCAGGCATACTTGTTTATAAGACAACATGTTCGCAGTTGACTTTAAACCAGTTTACGTTAATTAATGTAGCATTTCAGCTATAAGGTATATGTTTGTCAGTCCCATTTTGCTTCATTATCCAACCAACACATCAGATTGACAGAGAGATGAAATCAAAAGACTGGACACCAGGATAGAAAATGAGTATTACATATATTTGATCTCTTAGGGTATCATTTGTACTCTCATAAACTTGTAAATACCTATAAAAAAATTATTTTGTAGGACGGTAGCTGCCATGTCTGCTTCTGTTTCACAGCGGTATTTTTCACTTGTTATTTCTAACTTTTAATAATGGATGCACAATCAGGTGGCTGATATACTTCTCTTGTTTCCTTGTTTGAATTCCATTTATGGTACTTAAAATTGTACTGGAATGGATGGAGGCCATATATTGGCTCCAAGTGATATCTACTTTTTTTATTGCTCACTTCCCAGGGCCAATTCCTTGTCCTTTTGTAGGAAGGAAGCAAGTCCAACTGGTGGCAGCACTAGAAAAAGGGGTTTTAGAACTTCCACTATACAAATGACAAATATATTTAATTTCCACGATGAGCAACCACTGCTTCAGGGCACAACAGCATGAAATGTTTGAATAATTATACGTGTACCAGTGTATGGGGATCTTCAGTAACCATTATGAAGTCATTGGAAAGGAAGTGGGCATCTGTTTGCAAAATAACTAAGGACTGAGACTCAAAGGTGATGGGAGGTGGCGTACGTGGTGCAAGAGGCAGATTAGTTGGGGCCACATGTATCATACTTCCATTTTGCGAATTCCAAATAGCGAATTTTAAGGAATCGCTACTTGGAATTCGCAAAACGGTATGTATGTACAAAATTGCTATTCAATAGCGATTCCTTCCCCTTCCTAATTTGCGATTAGCAAATTGCTAATCGCAAATTACCCATTCATTTCTATTTGCCAGGAGGCCCATAGGAATGAAGGGGCAATTTGCGATTTTTTCAAGGGTGCAGGGTGTCTCAAGAACACCCTGCTGCACCCCATTTGGGGGCATATGGCACACATACATGTCCTAAGGGCATGTATGGGCGTCATATGACACCTTTGGTTTTTTGGAAGAAAGCTTTTTGTAAAGAATACGCAACTTACCACCAACTAGAAGTTGGTGGTAATTTGCGAATCCTTAATGGCATTTTTTGGATATTTTTTGTTTGATACATTGCATTTAAGGAATCGCCAAATTTGCGATTCCTTAAGTGCAATCGCAAAATAAGGAATAGCAAATTCTGCAATTCCTTATTTTGCATCAAACATGTTTGATACATACCATTTGTCAAATTAGCATTCGCAAATACCGAAATTCGCAGAATTTCGGCCTTTGCGAATGCTAATTAGCTTGATACATATGGCCCTTGGTGTGTTGCTAGCTTCATTGTCAGTTTGTGGAGGACATCAAGAGCCTCCGCCACTTTGTCACTCCTACCACACGGCTGGCAATGTGATACACACTGTGAAGGGTGAACTTGTCAAGAGCAGACTTTTTAGATCCTTCTTCTTCCAATGGGCCTGCCAGAGATATGGGTTAGCACTTCCAGTAGCCACAGAGCTGTCTAGTGCTTTGAAACTCAATAGGCAACTTGTGACTTCTAGAATGAGCCACAATGGATGGAAAAAGCCAAGATGGTAAAAAAAAAACATTTGGGATGATAAAGGTGTGGGAGGAATATACTTTGAGGACGACAAATTCTGAAAATCAGACGGGAATGTCAAGAAAGGCTGAAATCAACCAGACTGAAAATTACCCTAAAGGAGTGCTGTGGAACAATGAAAGAGACATAAAGAGAAATGAGGGGTGATAGGCATGACTAAAAATGCTTTGAAAGTGTGGTGTTCTGCTAAAATATTGTGTTAAGAATTTTGATTTGAATATTGTGATATCAAGAAAAGCCTGGAACAGAATATCACAGGAAAAAATATCATTTTTTGACATTTTTAAAGTATTCTTGTTACAAATATCATTGTCTGTTGTATTGTTGTAATGTATATAATGTATTGAAGTTTATTTATTGCATGTTATTTTTGAATTTATATATTAGTTTGTTTTACAAATTATTATTTTTTTTTAAACAAATTTAGGAGTGAGGTGATGGGTTCATAGGAGAATATGCTGAGAATTGTTATATAAGTTTGTTATATTTTAAATTCATCTTGCGTAGTTTATTGTTTTTTATTTATACATGTTAAAATATTATTTATATTTGATTTGATTTTGCTATCCCTTGATCAAATGAAAATGTGCTATATTTGTATATTTCAAAATGTGTTTAAAAAACTATAATAATTGTGTTGATTTTTTTTAAATGCTGTTATAATTAATAAGTAGTTTGTTAAATATTTTATTTTTCCTATTTTATGTATGTAATTTATTTAAACAATTTTTGTTCATTGTTATTTACATATACACATTCCTTTGATTATTTGATTTTCTCTATAATAAAATTTAGCTCCCTAATATATATTTCCTTTTCTTGCAAGCTAATAGTGTTTTAATATATTTTTTAAATGTCAAATTTACATTTTATGCAAAATTTTATTTTGATTATTTTACAAATAGTTCTTTTTTTGTATATTCTTTGGTATATGTATTTTCAATTTTTTTGCTTCTAATTTATTTTGTTTCTGCTCCCAATTTCACATTTTTAACTAATGTGCTTGTTTTTTTGCATACGCAAAATAGAGTCCTACATAATATTCGTTTTCAATAGAATGTATATTACAACTGTGGGAGAGTAGTTAATTATGACCCCTGAAACTCTAGCACATTCCAAATGTTGTTGCATTTGAAGAGGGAATAGTAGAGGAGACCCCTTAAAGTCCAATCACTAATAGGCTCCCCAAATCATTTTGAGCCTGTCTTATATCGGTGAGCTCACATCTTTAGTAACATGATGCATCATGGAGTTGTGAGTATGCCTCTTCATGGTACAAGGTCCGTGGCCACAGCCACCTTTGTCGGCCTGGCGCACAATGATCGAATTGTCAGCTTGTATCTTCCTGACCAGGTTGTTGTATTGATTGTTATGGATGCTGTAAAAACGCTTTGTTTTTAAAGTGGAAACATGTAACTTCTTGATCCCTGCAATAGTGAGGTCTTGGCAAATGTCCAGATTGTCATGTGCCGTCAAAGGTGAAAAAGTTGACTTAGGTTTGAATTGTGTCAATCCCGGTGCATTGTAAATAACAGGTTCATCTTGGGACGTAGTGAGCGCCCCTTCATCACGTAGAGCAGTTAAATCCTGTAGAAGACCCGCTTCTCTAACTACTGATCCCGAGGTGGATGGGACCCGTGGAATGAAGCATGGATTAGACATCAAACGGTTGTTCAAAAAATACTTTTTGAGCTTCAGTTTGCAGACGAATTTGAACAATTCTATTCTGGTTTGTGCATAGTTGAAAATGTTTGGTGGGCACTAGGAAAGACCTAATGACAAGATGCCAACATCAGATTTGCTAAGTACCGTGGGGGTGAGATTGATCACTGTAGAACCCCCCAATTCCTGAGCTGTCTGTTAAACCACACCCTTTACTTCTTCTTGTTCCACCTTTTCTTTGTAAAGTACTTTTTCTTTGTTGGCTCTCCTCCGGTTTGCTTTACGTCGTTGCCACCACTTGCGGTTGCGGTCTTGTTGATGTGTTTATTTTGTAATCTGGGGAGGGGTGTGGCTCGCCGGTCTTAAAGAAGACAATTCACTTCCTGACCTAGCGAAAACTTGGTAAACCCCAACCTCGTGTTTGTTTTGCCACTATCTGTATCCGACCCACTTTCCGGAGCCGAACTAAAATCAGAAGCTGAGGAGGGTGCATTTGTGGCCGTTGTTCCTGCTGCTGTGGCCAAAGATGTATTGGCTTTACCACTGGAATTTGCTGCTTTGATGGCGTCGTATATTTTTTAGGCATGGGCGGATTTTGCGGATTCGCAATCCGCGGATTTGCGGATTTGCGGATTTGCGGATTTGCGAATTCACAAAATCCGCGGATTTTGCGAATCCGCGGATTTGCGGATTTTGTGGTGGGGGGGTCTTCTGTGCGAGTTCATGTGCCTCTTGTGTGTATAAAAGGCCAGAGAAAGATCAGTTCAGCAGATGAAGAGAAAGAAGCTCCTGGTCACAGGAACAGCACGGGTATTGCGCTCGTGAAAGTCAAGGATGCAAAGGCCTCTATCCAGCATCACAGCTGATTTTCCACGGTAGATTAGGGAAGAAAGCAGACCTGTGCCCAGCCTACTCATGTAACTATTTTACAATGGTGCCAGCAAGCTGCCAGCGCCGTTGTAAAATAGTTACAAAGTTAGCTTGCACAGGAAGCACTTAGATAAAATAAAGCAGCACCTGCTTCGTTTTATCTAGTGGTTTCTGTGCAAGCTAACTTTGTAACTATTTTACAACTGCGCTGGCAGCTTGCTGGCACCATTGTAAAATAGATACATGAGTGGGGGATTAACTTTTGAACCTGTTACGTCCGCAGATTTTTTTTTGCGGATTTTTCGGGAAATCCGCAAAATTCGCGGATTGCGGATTTCCCAAAAATCCGCAAAATTCCCGGGCGTAACGGATTTCCTGCTCATGCCTAATCTTTTTGCGAAGGTAAATACCCGGCCATGTTGGTAATCAGCTTTATCCCTTTGTAATTTGAACGCTTTGCGTTTCTTTATAATGTCCTCCTCTTTTAACAACCTGGCAGTCATATTTTCCCTTAACATTTTGGATTCTGCTTCAGATCCCCTTTCCAGTTCTAAGATTTCAATATTAAGGGTTGTCGGCTCCCCGGCCGGGGAGTCATCAAACATGTCAAGAGCCGCCTCCTCTCTGCCCCTTAACGCATTGGCTGACATGGCGATAGAATAAATTGCAAAAGTGCTTTGCTCACCTTCACCAGACGGCAGAAAAACCAAATGGCGACGCTCGTCTGCTAAGCACGTCTCCTTCACCAGACTTTCCACGTATGCCCCGCAATCACAACCTCAACGAACACCAGACCAAAGGTTGGGACGTCAGTCACTCGGTGCTCGTTTTCCAGCTATGCAGGGTAAGCTCACGTGGTCCGTGGGCTGGCGCAGCTACTCCTCAGCGGAGTTTCGTTACTCTTCCGGAACACCGAAAGAAACAGCTTCCTGCCGCGTATATATATATATACAGTGGGGAAGGAGGGGACGGGGCCTGAGGTGACTTATGCAAACACGCCCTGTTGCGCATTTAAGGTTGGGGAAATAATTTCCCTGCAATCCTGGGGGCCCCTGGGGGCTAATTAGCCCACCAGGTGCTTCCAGTAACCGCCACTGAGCTGCGCTGCGTTGCAGAGAGGTTGTCCAGGCCGTGACCCTTTTTACACCTCTCAGCAACACAGCTCTGTGGCGCTTACTGGAGGTACCTAGAGGTCTAGTTGGACCCTAGCGACCCTCAGGATTCATGGGGAGTTAATCTCCCAACTTAAAACGGCCATAAGGTGTGTTCACACAGTGGTGAAGGGAGGGGACGGGCCCTGAGGCGACGTGTGCAAACACACCCTGTGGTGTGTTTTCAGTTGGGGAAATAATTCCCCTTCAATTCTGAGGCCCCCTAGGGCCAACAAGGCCCACCAGGTGCTTCCATTAAGTGCCACTGCTCTGCGTTGCTGATAGGTGGTCCACGCCGTTCCCTTTTTTACACCTCGCTGCAATGCAGCTCTGTAGCACTTACTAGAGAGACCTGGTGGGCTAGTTGGACCCAAGGGACACTCAGGATTCAAGGGGACTTAATCCCCAAATTAAAACGGCCACAGGGCGTGTTTGCACACGTCACCTCAGGTACCCCCCTCCCTTCACCAGTGTGCAAACGTGCCCCGTGGCACGTTTTAGGAGGTAGTTTTAATCCCCATGCCCTATTATGTACTAGGGTCTTACAGAGGAGGTCATCGCAATCACAAGGGTACCTCAACACATAGTGTTACCTAGTGTATGTAGGTGTTTTCACTGTATTCTAAGTGTCTTTTAGCATAGCACTGGCTCTAGGCCTGGTTAGTCAGATTCAGTTACCATCAGTACCCGTCAGAAAAAGTTGTGGTAATAGGAGGACTTTCTACTCCTCTATTGGTTCTTTCTGTACATCTTGTCTTCTTCCTGCACTTTTGACGTCTTTGTGGACTTCTGTTGCTTCTTTCTGCATTTTTTTTCTTTCCGTGCGTTTTTCTTCTTTCTTCACATGTCCTACCTCGGTAGGCATTTTTAGAAACTAGCATTTAAAAAACCTTTTAAATTCACTGAAAAAACCATAGGTTTCAGGCACGGTATAGTTAGAAATTAGCATTTATTAAACCTTAGAAATTCACTGAAAAACCATAGGTTTCAGGAGCGTTATAGTTAGTTGGACATTTCACTCGTACAAAACCAGTGAAATTCCCCCGTTATAGTTAGTTCAGCTAATTATAACTTGCGCGCCTGCAATGCACTGCTGATGATGTCACATATTACATCACTCATGACATGGTCAATGACATCACTCATGACATCACTGATGACATCTCAAATGACATCATTAATGACATCACTTATGACATCATCCTTGTGATAGAGTGACAGACTTCCTCTCACCCTATTATAAACTTTCATACACACACTCAAAAATAGAAACTAACATTTTCAAAACAATTGACATACCAATAACACGTACAACACATCTATTCAGTAATTCCAAGACCTACACACACATCCACTCATTCACCAACAGTCCTATACAGTCACTCATACATGTACTCACTCATCATATATACTCATACACCTATACATTCTGTAACACACTGACACTCATCCATAGAGTTACTCACACACATAGTCAAACATGCAAAGTATCAAACATCCATTTACTTGTATATATAGTTATACACACACCACCACACTTACTTCTACAGAAACTTACACATACTGACTCTCTTAAGCAATCACTTATAGAAATACATACTAATTTATACAGTAACACTTCCAATCTCTCACTCTTACATACACTCACTTATATACACCAATACTAACATATACTAGTTTACAACCTATGTAGTTACTCATAAAGACAGTATTGAGACAGTCATTCACTCACTAACACACCCATACACACCGCCATCCACCCATACAGACCTGCACACATGCAGTCTTCAACACATACCAACAGTGAGTCACTCTATCATGCATCTATGCACTACGTAATACCCCCATCGAACCATACAGACACTCAGACACTTATACTGATACTCAAAAAACCAACTAATAACCTATATAGACACTCATGTAGCTACTCACCACGCCATGCAGCCACTTATACACAAAGTGAGAAACATACAGATATTTACATATTTAAACATTACTCACTAACCCATGTATTCACTAAGATACACTTAATCAGTCAGTTATGCAATCATTTTTATAAAAATAAAATCATCCATTTAGACAATTATATAACCATTTATTTTTCCTTCGACCCTGAGATATATATAAATATATAAAAACGTAAGTAATTTTCTGAAATACATACATTCACTGGATGATGTCATCAGTGATGTCATTTGAGATGTCATCAGTGATGTCATGAGTGATGTCACTGACCATGTCATGAGTGATGTAATAGGTTACGTCATCAGGAGTGCATTGCGGGCACACGAGTTATAGTTAGCTGACCTAACTATAACGGGGGAATTTCACTGGTTTTGTACGATTGACATGTCCAACTAACTATAACGCCTCTGACACCTATGGTTTTTTCAGTGTAAGTAAGTAATTGCTTTATTTGATGATTAATAACAAATCATTTCAAACAGAGATGAAAAGGCAGTATGTAAACAAAGAAAACATTTAAAATGATTTTTTTTTAGCAGCATTAATAGAGGACAACAAGAAATAAGATGCATTTGTGCAAAGTTGCTAGAAGGCAATTTCCAAACCCTATCATAACATTTTTAGAAAACGCTTTATCTTCCGTCTTAAAATTAATAAATCCTGTAAAAGTTATAATGTAAAATTTGGGCATGGCTTGTTAAAAGTAAATTAAAAGCAGGTTTTTCATTTTCATCACCATTTTGCATGAACAACATATTACAGAACTAACAATTATAGTCGGTTTTGGCTAATAGTTTTTTTTCGGCTATAAAGATGACCTTTACAAATTTTAGAGATCTAGTGAAGCATTGACCCAGTGAGACAAGTAATAATGGTGTGTCGACATGTTCTCAAACCCAATTTGTTAAAAATAGGTCTTAAAAGAGTCTTCCGCTCTTCTAGCAAATGGGGGCATGTAGTCACAATGTGTATTAAAGTTTCACCATGGGAACCACACAACCTACAAAGGTTAGAGGACCAATTTTTTCCCATTTGGGTATTCCCTCCTTAGTGGGATATCTCCCAAACCGCAGTAACATATATTTTTTACCTCAAGAATGATTTTAGAAGTATCCCCTTTGGGGTACTATAGAGCTAGGAGAAATTGCAGCAATGAAGAAGAATATGACAGAATAGAAAAAGAAATGACTCAGAGATTCATCCAAAGGGGATATCGTCAGGATGCTCTGAAAGGTGGATCTAGAAAGACTAAAAATCTGGAGAGACATAAGATACTTTTTGAACCTTCTAGAACAAAACGACAGCAGAAACAGAGAGAGAAATTGAGAGATCAAGATAACTCTGGATAAATAACCACCTTGAACGTAAAACAGAGAAATTAGATCTATCCTGAATAAACAATGGCACCTGGTAAGAAACAATCCAGTGTTGGGTGCCAGAGTTAAAAGAAATCCAGAAAATACATATAAAAATCAAAATCTCTGAAGGACCTGATTGTCATGTGCGAAATCATTGAAAGAAGGAAGGGTGCCCCCACATGGTTACATCAGAAACCAGGTTTTAAAAAATGCACTAAATGTAAGGCATGCTAGCATAGCATGAACCGTACTGATTTTAGAACATTTTTTAACACAAGAGTAACCATTAGAGGTTTCCTGACTTGTAGAACTAGTTTTGTTGTTTACTTGTTACAGTGCTCCAGTCCAAAAATATATATAGGAAGTACTACTCTGCCCGTTTATCAACGAATCCTTCAACACAGGCGAGCGATTGTAAACAAAGGCAGAACATATCCTATTGCCAGGCATTTTGAGTCCCATCTCCAGAGTAACCCTGCTAGCCTGCAATTACCTGCATAGCAGAGGTCCCAAAGAAAAGGAGAGGGGGGGACAGAGAAAGAGAACTCCGGAAATTAGAAAGATACTTTATTCTGGAATTCAATTGCATTGAACCACATGGGCTTAATGCAGATGAGGACCTATATACCTGTCTGTCTTGAAAAATATGATGAAGAGTTATGATAAGAGAATTTGCACATAAGATTATGAATTGATTGTTTTAAAAAATATATATTTTTCTTTTATTTCTGCAGAGGTGGTTACCAAGATACGTGAAACATAGGATTTGTATCATTAAGTTGAGTTGGGTAGCTCATTCCATTCTTTGATTATTATTGTACTTGCACTTTTTGAGATTGTTGCACTGTACTTAAATAGGTTTTAAAATTGAGAAGAGTGAAATGTTTACATGGAGAAAATATTATCCAGTTTACATATGAACTTGCACTTTATTTATATCATTGTACTGTATTGAAGTATGTTTACATTGAAAAGAGTGATGTGCTTACATGGAGAAGTTATCTTTAGTTTACATAAGCACCAGTACTTTAAAGGTGCTAGGCAACACTACAAGCGAAAGGCTAAAATTGGAAATGTTTTTGGTCTCTGGCGAACATACTTTTAGATGGATATAAATAATGATCTGTTTTTAAATTATATATAGGTCATGAAGAATTATATCCATTGAGTTTGCACTTTATAGTAAATTAACTTGAAGTCCAAGTATCATTGATTGAACAATGCCTATTTGCACTAGAGCACTTGCACTTTAAATCTGTTGGAATTTGTACCCAACATGAACCGGCACTTGCCACTTAATTTTGGTAAAAGCTGAAATTTCCTAAAGCTCCATGCATTTGCACTTTTTGTAATTGTATAATGCACGATTTGCATATATGAAAGGATATACCAGTATTTAGGGCGATGCATTGCAAATTTTAATGTTAAATGCCGTGCTCTCCCGGACTACAATATTGTATTGCCAATCGAGAGATGAGGATCAGGTAATGCATAGGTAATGGGATTCAGGACCCATGTCAGACTAATAGTCTCCCCTTGGCCTTTGAAATGTGGGTAGCAACCCCTAAACATAGATAGTACACACTTAAATACACATGAACATCTTACATACATACAGCATGTGACATATTTTGAATCGACACAGGCAGTGTATTTTGAATCCTGTTCTAACACCCAGGTGCTGTGCAAATGATTTTTTCTTTTCAGGAGAGACTGTGTAAATCATTTTTGATCAAAAAGCAGTAAACATGCTTCCAGTCCAGTGGGTCAACTATGGTGGTTGAGGGAATGTGGCCTTAGCCGAATACTATTTGATACAGCTTACTTTATATAGGTTGTAGGGCAGGGAGATCACCTGAGAAGAAAGTGTGAAATGGAGATGGCAGTTGTTGCATACAATGATTGCTTAATATATGTGAACAGGTTTGGAATGAATGTTCAGGAGCACGTCTGAAAAAGTTGGAAGTGCATGACAGTTTGATGTTTTCATTGAGGGTGAAAAGCTTGATGTGAGATGAAGTGAATTCTCATTCATGGGGTTAAAGCTGATAAGTGATGTGTTGGAGTTAATGCAGGAGCGGTTGTTAATGGAGTGTCAGGCTATGTAGTGGGTGCGGTATCAGTAGAGAGTGTTTCTGGACTAGGAGCACCTGGTGAATATTTGATGTTAGAAGTTCTTACGTGAGTTAGAGTAAAGCATGAGGTTCGATTATAATGTATGTCTGGGTGCAAAATGGAAGATGGGCAGTATGACAAGGATTGTGGCAGTGCAGATATGGGGGTAGCTTGTCATACGTGCCATGGGTCGGTGACTGTCGCTAGACAGGTACTGTAACATTGCAGTCATGTGGCTGCATGGGACATTTTGTACTAAAAAAGGATGATATTGGCTCCTGGAGAGCAGCTCCCGATACCCAGGCCCTGTTCAATATTGAGTACTGTAAGACCTGGCATCCTTGGCATGGTTTTTCCTGACTTTTTGCCTCTACCCACTGTTTTTGATGCTGTACTGGATTTAGTTTTTGCTGGCTTAAATGCTTTGGGCACTTTCACACTGCTGATAAGTGTCAAAGAGCAAGTGCTCCCTGTGTACATTATTAGTGTAATTGATTCTCTCTGATTGGCATATTTGATTTACTAGTAGTTCATTAGTGAAGGGCACTAAGTGTGCCAGGGCTGGTAAATCAAATGCTACCAGTGGGCCTGCAGCCATTATTGTGCCACCCACATGAGTTGCCCTGAAAAGGCGTCTCACCGCCTCTCGCCGCTACAAGAATCGAGGGATCATGGTTGAAGAGGACTGATGCAGTACCGCTTAACGCCGCCGCAGCGATCTCGAGGATCCACACATTGTACGTGTTTGGCACGCTTTCCTGACGCATCACCTGCGAACTGGAACCGGCACAAAGAATCAGTGCATCACTCCCCATACAGACCGGAACCGACGCAACTCGTCCTCTGCCGACCCGCAGAACTGTTGCATCCCCTTCATCAAGTCTCAGGAGTGTTGCATCTCTTTATTTTCTGAATTTGCGGCTGTTCAGTTTTGGAACATTTGTCGCATCTACAGGTACGTTGGTGAAAAAGCACGCATCCATAGATTTCTATGGTACAAGTTATTGAAACCTTTTGAAAGTCATATTTTTAACTGTGTATGTTGGATTTTTGTCATTTTGGTCTTGTTAAGTTTAGATGACAATACTTTATTTTTTAAACTGGTGTGCTATCCATTTGTGGTGTTTTTGCTGTATTACAGTGAGTGTTGGTACAAATACTTTACACACTGCTTTTGGGATAAACTTGTCTGCTCGTGCAAAGCTAACAAGGGGGTGAGCAGGGGTTATCTAAAGTGTGTATCCTCCTTACCCTGACTAGAAGCATGGGGCCCTATTTGGACAAAGGTACCTACCTCTGCCAACTAGAGACCCCCATTTCTTACAAGTACCAAGAAAGAGACGATGTTAGTGCAGTATGTCAAACCACAGACGGCTGTTACAGCAACACATGACACTTAAGCTTTTCAGTAAAACAATACATGTATTTTACGAAAATCATGACTGCCCATATCATTGGAAATAGGGCAATGTAAGAGCTGGTTTAGAATAGTAGTAGTGTCATTCCATTGAAAATGCTGTTTTTATATTATGTCACAGGGCCATGCTGCATGTTTTCCCAGCTTTTTGATAAAACAGCGAGCGGTAGAGTTACGAAGAAAAATAGTGCAACACAGCGCATTAACTATACTGAGCAGCAGAGAGCCATATTTAGTAAATATGGCCTGCTGTACTGCTCTCTTCCCATGTGCTGGCACACAAATGGGCTGCCTAGTGTCACGCACTCAGGTGTTTGTATGCTATAGCTCAGATTATGAAATGAATGGGAACGCCTCCACTATATGTGTTTCTTTTTTTCTTTTTTTATATATTTTTATTCCCTGAGAGGAGCATACAAATACAATATGATAATGATACCAAAATATATAAAGGACTTCATCTCAATCATATCAATAAGTATAAATACAACAGTTCAAAAATACATCAATACATAAATATGTATTATATACCAGTTGGGTATGTGAAGAATAAAAAAGTCTAAAATACATAAGAATTCTTCTTTAGCTAGGACAAAAACAAGACATACCCTTTGTTTCATATCCCACTGTTATACCGTAAATAGGAAATAGTTGTAGATCAACTATTTGCTAAAGCCCAGGCAATCACTCAGATTGTGATTTCTTCCCAACCAGTTCGACAAAGTGGACCAGATTGTTTATTCCCACTCCCTGGACTGCCGTCCCATACAATTATATAGAGATCGTTCTTGATTGCAAATAGCTAATTATCGGGCAAGCCAGGTCTGGAAGTAAAGTGTTCTGAATCCTTTCATCTTACTGCTATTAGCAGTCTGGCAACTACAACTGATAAAAAAACAAAGTTGGACTGTGTCATGTCTACATACTGATATTATTGTAGCCCAGTACCATCAAGGAAGGGCTGAGACAGACTCTTCTTCTGAGTACCTTCTCCCAGAATGTCTCTTGGCCGTTTTTTAGGGGTAACAGCTTACTGCAACCATAAAACATGTGAACCAACTCAGCAGGTCGATACTCTCCTTAGCCCATACAAATATTTTGGCCGGTGTGAAGTATAAGTTGAATATGGTTTTGTAGTGTTGCACCTTCAAGTTAGCTGAGAAAAAGGTCATTGCGGCTAGCTTTAGTGACATAGCTAAGTCAGCATCTGCATGCTCCACTTTCCTAGTCCAGTTTGTTTCAATCTTATCTAGATCATCTAGTACACCACCTAGCAGAATATGATGTATGTTTCTTATCTTACAGTCCATTTGGATGATTGCCAACAGCTGGGGGATTTTTTCAGGGGGAAACCTTCTCTACATTTATTTAAAAATTCCTTCACTTACAGATATTTAAAATACAAACTATCTGGTATACCATAGCCATGCTGTAGTTGTAAAAAGGAACATAATTATCCGAATGAAAAAATATCACTGTAATGATGTGGGGGCCCTAGGCCCACATCGCTAATAATGAATGGACGCAGATACAGGTTAGATGGTTAGTCAACTGGCCCTGAGCACGTGTGCTCAGCCCCTTTTATTTGGCAGGGCCATCTGACTGATGACGCCTGTGGTGGGTGGGTGTTCAGTGTGTAAACAACATGCTGAACACTAGAACGTATCTCTGCGATACTACAATCACCAGTCTTTATGAGACCCTGTTGTTCCCCTTTGCATTACATCATAGAAGGGGGCAGGAAAGAGCACAATGGTGTATATCTACGTAGTTTAAGATCTTCATAAACGTTTGGATTTTCCCAAAAGTTTCCAGGCATTAACTATGATATTAAATCATACTTTCATAAAATAGCTAGGCTCCAGTTGACGAAGCAGCCTACCCCGTCTTCTCAACTGCAAGCTCGTAGATGGTTGGTGGGCCTCAGAACATTCTAGTCCCTCACTGGCCTTCTTTTCAAAATATGCTCATCTGATGTAACAGAGCCAACCAATAATAGAACGTAAGACTAGGAGCGGCCCAGCTGCCACATTCCTGGGCCAGGGGGAGAAGTTTTAGGGAGGGCCTAACTATGCCATATTGCCATACAAAAATTATATAAATGGAATCCAATGCCTTCAATATGGATTCTTCGATCTCTATGGGCAAAGACATAAAGAAATAAAATATCTTTTGTAGCATTACCATCTTGAGGATGTTAATCCTACCAATTATTGACAAACGTAGTGCATTCATGCGCCTAAGATCAGAGAAAACCTTACTGACCACAGGATTGAAATTGATCTTGCTAATTGTATCTACTTCCAGGTTAATCTAAACACCCAAATATGTAGCTGTGCCCACTCGCCAAGTATCCTGATAGATGACCTGTGCATATAGTGTTTTCCATTTATTCAGTAGATAACCTGAGCCATGGCCATATTCCCCTGCCAGTGCTTCCAATTAGTTTATTGGACTTTGAGGATCAGTTGTTATTACGGCAATGAAATCTGCATATGCTAACACTTTCATTTCATAGCCATTAATAATCACTGGTTTTATTTTCTGATTTAGCTAAATCTGTTTGCTAACATGATTAATATAGAGGGTAAATAGAATAGGGGAGCAAGGGCATCCCAGTCTTGTTCCCATAGCCACCTTTATATTACTGGATTCTTTGTCCATTAACTGAAATCTGGCGTACTGGTATATATACATTGCCTTAATGGTAGTGATTACTCGAGGGTCAAATCTCTTAGCTTCTAGTGCCCCCCATAGATAATTTTAAGGCTGATTTGCATATGGCATGTCTGAACTGGGGTGGTGTGGAGTGCAAAAAAACTATGGATTTAGGCCCAGATCTCTGTACTGGGGTGAATGTATGACATTGTTCTGCATTCTGTCCATCAACTGTTGTTTTTGCATACGTCACCCCGAGTGGGATGGGTATGCTCCGACGTGAGTCCCATGCTTTCCACACCACTGGAGTCAAGCTATCCTGGCTGATGACGGCTGATAGCCAGAAACTGGTCCTAGGATGCTTGATTCCGGTCCAGGAAAGACATGGCTTGGCAGTTCGGGCTGGACTGTTCTCATGAGGCACAGGGTCAAGGCTGATTAGCATATGCCCATGTCTGAACTGGGGTGGTGTGGAGTGCAAAAAAACGATGGATTTATGCCCAGATCTCTGTACTGGGGTGAATGTATGACATTGTTCTGCATTCTGTCCATCAACTGTTGTTTAAGTATTGCAATTGCGGCAATTCATTTCTCTTGCATGAGAAAGAAGACTGCTCAATAAATAACCCTTTAATTGAAAACACCTGTCTCTCTATTTCTCTGCATTTCTGGTGAAAGGAAGCATGCACGATTGACTGAGTAAAATAGCTATCTATTGTTTCCGCGACTCTAGAGATACATTCCTTATTGCAGGGGGAACAAAGCTGTCATGTGATATGGTTGTCAGAAGCTAATCCCTTCTTGTCTATTCAGGAAAGCTAAAACACCTTCTTGTTTACGCGAGAAAGTTTCTAGTGACCTCTGAGCTAGCTGGCACACACAATTAAGTCTAACATATTCAATAGAGACCTAGTCGACCTCAGTCCTACGTCTAAGCTATCGTTTATGTTATTCCAATGCTCAGAGCCTATTGGGAATATAGAAACTACACTACATGGCGCCCAAAGTTTGGTAAGGCGATAATTTAACGCTAGATACTAGAGTAACTCAGTTGTGCTTTTCACACAGACCCCTTTTTCCCGTAAAAACTCCAATAGACGTCTCGAGTGGGTAAAAGGCTAATATCCGCCAAAACTTAGTAGGAAGAGATTCCTATGTATTAGTTTTTGGTTTAGTCAACTTCGAAGGATACAGTGTTCTAAAATATTGTGCACCTAATCTTTGTTTCCTTGAAACTTGCTCTGCAAACTTTCTGTCAGCAAAATGACAGAGAGTGACGACGAAAGGGAGAGAGCTAGACTAGCAGCTCAACTTTTGATGGAAGACACACGTCTCCAACAAGATGAACCGGATGCAATATTCATCCCGGTAAATGTAAGGAAAACCTTAACTATAAAACTTATAGAAAACAGAGTATCATCAAGAGGTGGTACAGTAATATTTGTTGTCGAGGCACATGAATATTGGCAGACAGAGGTATTCTATTCATGGATAAATTTTCCAGCAGCAAATGCTGTAACACACGAGTTACACTACTACAAAGTAGGGGAACCTCCAGCGGAATACACTCCTTTCGAGGAAATTGAAATTCCAATAACTTACCAAGAGCATGAGCTCTGGTTCAATGGCTCCCTAAAACATTAAAATCACATTACCAGGCTCGGTCCACTAGGTAGACCAGGAGCCACATGGCCGGTTTAGGTGGTAAACCACTAAAACCACAACTAACTGAAAATCCTGAAAAGACTTTCATTAAAAATAATCTCAATTCTCAAAAAAAGAAGTGGGAGGGTAATAAGCAAACAAATCCCAGAGAAAAACATTTTCAGACCAGAGGAAGGTCTCCCCAACGAAAAGAGAGATCTTCAGATATTGATAGACGTCCCTCTTGATCTTTTCAGACTTCCTCACAGAAATTGTAAAGAAGAGGACGGTCAGAACATAAAGAAGAGCGCGTCAAGTCCAAAGACGAAGAAGCTGCTCATCAAAGTAAAAAATTACAATTTCCCAAAAAGAAGGAAGCCAGTATTAAAATAAAACATGCCGAGGATCCTGAGGACACAACTCAAGAACGGAGAGTGGGCACAAACAATGCTAGACAGCGCAGCAGAAGTGACAATAGCTCGCAAAATCCTGATGAATCTTCTGGAGACAGTGGACACGAATTAATACATTCAATTGGAAACTGCAGACACGAGAGTTAGCGTGCCCCATAAACTATATGAAATAACATTACGTATAGAGTGAGATAAAACTAGGAAAATAAAAGGAGTCTTCTGGGAAAACCTATCTAAAGGCTATGATATCCTTCTTGCAGAAAAAGACTGGCCACCAGAGTTTGTCAGGAAGTGCCCACATGGTGAAGAAATAATTATGCCTGCCTTCTCAAATCACATTCCAATAATGGGCAGTGGCCCAAGCTCCTGCATTATATAAAAATCATGTAGGATGGGATGAGGATTCTCCTCACCATAAAATGCAGTTAAAAAATCGACCAACTGCTCAGAGGAAGTATCCTGTTAAGCAAGAAGCTAAAAACAAGTGAGGGAGATCTTAGATCAACTTAAATAACAGGGGGTGATTGAAACATGCACCTCACAAATGAACAATCCTTTGTTTCCTGTCTCCAAGCCAGATGATTCATATTGTCTAGTTTTGGACTACAGACACCTAAACTCTTGTTGTAAAACGTTTGCAGTGCTAAACTCATACAGTGCAGCACTAATGAATAATATCGTGCACACTGAAATTTAAAACGACATTAGATATTACAAATGGTTTTTTCTGTCAAAACATTGCACCAGAAAGCAGATATTTGACCGCTTTCTCCAGCATGGGGGCCCAAAAGCAATTTTGTCGTCTCCCACAAGGATTCAAGAACAGCCCAGGATTATTTTCAGCTAGGGTAACAGAGTTACTACAAATATATGATGATGAGGCATTATCTTATGTCGATGACATCTATCTTACAGACAATGACCTGGAGACACACTTGAAAAGAGTGAACACCATCATACTTGGTTTCTCATCTGAAGGGTAAAACTTTAAATTTAAAAAATCACGAATTGCCCACCAGACAGTCCCATTTTTAAGATATGAATTATCAAGTGAAGGCAAAAGCCTAGCAGACAATTTCCTAGAGAAGTGTGCAGTACTCCAAGCTCCAAAAACGCGGAAAAACTTACAATCAATTCTAGGTTTCCTGAACTTCGGAAGAACTTACATTCTAAATTATGCAGAGAGGGTTAAACCACTCTACAAATGAATAAAACCTGATTTTAAACCAACTAATTGGACTCAGAAACACACAGAAATTTTAAGATCATTACAAACAGATATGTTAACTAAAGCAAAACTGCAAACATGCGCACAAACGCAACCTTGTAATCCGAGTCATCCCAGGAAGATGCGGATTTACATACCTGACCTCCAATGAGGGAGAAACAGTGCCAATAGCTTATAAATCACACTTGTACACACAAGTTGAAATGAAATTCAGTTCTACTGAAAAAATTCTAACTGTGGTACAAACTGCTGTAGCAAAAGAAAGAGCCCTTGCACAAGGTAAACGTATAATAATCGTTATACCTGTACCTGCTTTAGAAGCAGTAACAAGAGCGAGCATTCCATATGCTAAAGCACTACATCCGAGATGGATACAATGGGTTAATTCTCTTGCGGCACCAGACGTAGTATACGAATTTAATCCTAACCTAAAAACGCAAGAATTTCTCCAATACGAATACGAATGTCCTCTGCCGACTGAGATTCTGCCTCTGGAACATTACGGCTGTATAATATATACAGACAGTTCAGCACAGCCTGCAGTTGGGGGTAAACAACCATATAGTGCTGCGTGCGCGATTGTTAAAGGTCAATGGCACGAAGGAAAATTTAGACCATTGGTCACTAAAACTCAATCACTCGGAGATTGTACAGCTCAGCGAGCTGAACTACAGGCTTTTAAAATGGCGCTTGAAAATACTGATCGCGAATTCCCCACACTTATAGTGTGTGATTCATATTACTGCGTCCAGTCCTACAATGATTACTTGCAGAACTGGGTTCAAAATTGTTTCAAGGATGCAAAAGGTGGCAAAATCAAACATAAAATGCTTTGGGAACAGGTAGTTCTTTTGCAGAAAGAACTACAAAAGACTCACGTGATACATACACTGAGTTATCAACGTGAAGGCGTTCACATTGCAGGGAATTTATTGGCTGATAAAGCCACGAAGGCAGCTGTGCAAACGGCTTCCATAGCTGCAATTACCCGGTCAAAAACAAAAATAGACAGCGATATAATGCTAGCTGTCAGTGCTTCAGTAAAAGACAGTGGTAAGACACTCCCAAAAGGCTTGCAGGCACATAAAGGAGGGGACCTCTCTAACGTTACTTTAAGGTCAGGGAAGAGAGGGGAAAGAAAGTAACAAGTACTGGAGAAATTCCCTCAAGACCTATATACTTTTCATTATTAGCATGATTTACATATATTTACTTTGTTCATACACAACAATAACCTCAGAACTAATAAATTTCATTTCTTTGATAATTTATTTCATCATTCTTTGTTTTTCATTTACATCTATACTACTATAATAAAGGAAGAACTTTCAGCCATTGAGGCGGGTAAACTCGGGAACCACAGCGCCAATCCACACACCTGATACACTGTTGGAATTGTCAGGGTGTGTAGATGGTTATAGGCTGTATAAATTTAAAAAAAAAACGTTATTTAAATAATTTACAGTAAAAAAAAGTAGTCCCTCCGAAGTAGCGCCGGCCGCGACGTGCGTGCTCACACCAGGAGCGGGGGGAGGAGCGGCGTCCAGGAGCGTGACGAGGAGCAACGGACATGGCGCGGGGAGGAGTGGTGACGTGAGGAGCAGCGGACAGGCCAGCGGCGGTGCGAGCAGCGGACAGGCTGGAGGAGCGGCGGCTGAGGTAAGGGAGCGGCAGGCATGGTGCGGGGGAGCAGCGGTGATGTGAGGAGCAGCGGACAGGCCAGCGGCGGCTGAGGTAAGGGGACCCATGTCGGGGCAGGTGGGGGATGGGCTGGGCAGGGGAAAGGCTGGGTGGGGGCTCGGGCTGCAGGAGAAAATAGAATGCAGGCGGGGGTCGGGGCAGGCGCGGGTCGGGGCAGGCGGGGGACGGGCCGGGCGGGGGCCCGGGCTGCTGGACAATGTCGGGGCAGGCAGGGGTCGGGGAAGCCTGTTGCTCCCAGACAAGGTCGGGATGGGCTGCTAGTATCTTATAAATCCATCATTCTTTGTTTGTTCATTTTCATTTCTTAAAAATATTTTTTGTCTTTTTTTTGGTATATATTATTTTGTGCAAAATACATATTACAGCAAATACAAACAGTCTTATAGCAAAAAGACCCTGGACTGTAAAAACACAATACTATTAATACAGTGCTACTCATACACTAACATTCATTCTAATCCTATTATCAACCACACATTCCATACAGATGCAGTATCTGAACAAATCTTGATGTAATATGGCAGAGAGGGAGTTTTTACTGCCTAAATTTTTGACCATCAGATCATGTAAAATATGGATTCCACGTAAGGTCGACGCGTGTTTCAGTGGGTTATGTACCACCTTCCTTAGGACCTATGCAGATACAAACATTCCTTACACAACAAAAGCCAGGGGATTATTCTTTCACAAGGTGTGTGCCTGCAGTCTTCTTTAGAATTCTGTTGGTAATAATCGGTTTTTCAATAGTCCCAGTTTGCATCAAGAAATATTTATTCCTTCTATATTTCTAATTATTGTCACAAAGAGGTGCTCTTTTTGTTAATATCCTTTCCTTCTTGAAAAGTGGATCTCATCACACAAAAAATAGTGAAACGGTATATAACACTCTTGTAGTTCCTTGTTATTACAATGAATATTTTTAAGTAAGTTTATATGGTAGTATACAGGAATCCCTCTTTTTACGCAAGGATCACAGTTTTCATGGAGATCACTCCTGCAACCTTAGAGTATGGCGTCTTGCTCCTACATGTGGACTGTACAACCGAATTACTGCGTGTCAAAAGCTTTCCAGTAAAGTACTCATACAAAAGTGATGCAAACAATGTTCCTTTTGCTCTAATCCCTGGAGTGGGGGATAGGGCAATTCCAAACATGGAACACAGGTTAGGATTAATCTTAGCGGCACACGAAGGGCTCGCCTCTGCACATGCAGGGGTTTCCGCCACAGTATCATTATTAAAACAGAGATACTGGTGGCCACGCATGAGAAAACGGACTAGAAACTATGTTTTAGAATGTGAAATATGCCAAAAAATGAAGGTATCAACAGTGAAATGACCTGCGCAGACGCCCCTTCTAATCTCAGACAAACCATTAGCATGTGTTTACCTGGACCACTGTGGTCCCTTACAAAGGGATGGGAACTATAAATATATCATGGTCGCAGTGGATTCCTGCACGAGATTCATTTGGATGTGGCCCCAGCACTCGGCTGACGCCAGAATTGTTATAAAACATTTGCGTGTCTTTATCGGCTCATACGCAATTGGCATGCTACATTGTGATCAGGGTCCTGCGTTTAGCTCTCGAGCTTACAAAGAGGCAATGACCAGCATAGGCATTGCATTGCGGTACTCTAGTCCATTCCATCCTAAGGGAAATGCGGTAGTGGAGTGAAAAAAACGTGACATAAAGCAATCTATAACAGCGAGGGTATTAGGTTCGGGTGATGAGTGGGCCAAACATCTAATAAGTGTCCAACGTAGTCTTAACAATCTGCCAAGAAATTCTCTCGGTGGAATCACTCCGTATGAACTTTTGTTTGGTACAAGAATGATTATCGAAGACCTCGATAGTCAGACTTCAGTGGTAGAACAAAAAACTTTTGATATCAAAGATCGTTTGGCTGTTTTACAGAACTTGAATGAAACAAGAAGAAGTCTAAGTAACACAAAACTAAAGCCAACAACCACTGAAGAGAAACCACCTGTCCCAGCAAGACCTGTCTGGATTCCAAAGATTGGGGATCTGGTCAGAGAAAAAATCGCGGTGAAGAAGGAATTTGGGCCTTCTTACAGAAAAGGAGTACCTGTCTTAGCTATCAGCGGAACAAGATCAGTAGTACTACCGCCCCTTGCTGGTAAAAAGGAGAACCGAGTTGTATCAATCGACCTGGTAAAATCACAACCATGTGGCCAATAATAAGTAGTAGGCCCAGTGGACTCCCAAGAAGTAGCAGAAGACCAAACCTTGCTACAATCCAAGAGGTTCAAACTGAAAGACTAATCACATTTGATAAACCTGCAGTGAATAAAAAAGGACTATGCAATAAAGCCATGGAACTTGTGCCTCTTGAAACCCAAATTGCAACAGTTCGTCAAGAAACACCTGTCTACAATGATGTAGCCTCAAACTATTCAAATATGAAAAAGGAAGAAGCAACTGCAAAGATTAATAACAATCCTGATGCCATCCAAACAATTGACAGAACTGCATCTGGCTACTTTATCAATTTCGATGACTTTTCCGATGATCCAAGTGAATATGGAGACAAGCCAGCAAACAAAACTTTCAAAGACAAAATTACAGAAATCTTTCATCAACTTAGAGAAACATATCTGATTTCACCCGGGATTGAACTGTGGATTGTGTTAGGTGTACTTTTCCTCCTGCTCTGGCTCATCTCAGTTTTAGGCTTGGGAAGAATGATTGATGGAAAATACAGTACAATGGACACAGCAAGTCAGAACATCAACTTGGTTCTAAAACCTCGCAGATCCTCTCACGTTGAAAAAAGAGAACTATCATCAGTGAACATCACAGCCATTCCTATACCTGGTGGTGTAGCATGGGACAATACTGATTACGAAATCTATGGCCCGGTTGAACTCTTGAAATATCCACATCAGTTCAAGATTTCTTTAAGTGACTTTGTATCACCTAGTACTTTCTCTGATGATTGGGACTTTGAAAATATTAACAATATGATGTCAGATTTAGAAATGTCAGCTAAATTTACAGAACATGATTATTTACAGGGTTCATCGAATTATGAAGAAATGTATTGCTTCAATCATTTTGGGCATCATTATTTGCATAAATCTGCTAATTCTAGAAATGTGTTCAGTCAAAATCAATAGGAACATTGTCCAACTCCGCCAAAAGGCAGTTCAAAAACATTTTATGAAAAATTCCCATACTTCTCAGGGTTTAATGCCACTGATCCAGAAACGTTTTATTTTATAATTATGAATAAGACAGGAATGAAAAACATGTTGACAAATACTAAACTGATTTATTCTGAAAAATTGTATGAAAAAATGTCTACATTTGGTTTTGAATTTTGGAAAAACAACATTGAGACAAAAACTGTCTGGGGTACAAAAGAATGGCAGGTACAAGGGTTAGACTCATTATTCAGAGCCTGCATGATCCCAGAACAAATAATGTTCCTGAATGACACCATTCAACAAACAACCTGTCTTGGTCTAGCCAAGATAAAAGATTTAAACGACCCGTCTATACCAAAGCCTATGCCTGATAGAAATAACACTACAGATGAGGGGTTAGACGTGTCCCATATTTTAAAACAAAACATAACAAATCCTAATTGAACAAATGTTTGATCTGGCCCACAGACACTAATAACTGTCAAGATAGATTCCTGAACAAAATACAGGGGTTCAAACAGAATAGGCCAGACCCAAGATATTCCCAGAGACAACATCCAGGGATAGTTACAACATACAATGTAGGAAAACTATGCCTCGAATGGCTACAGAGATCCACACTTCCTGAAATTAAGCAACAACACTTAACTTTACTTAAAGAAGGTGCTGACTTGCGAGATTTCTTACTGGGACCTCGCAAACAGCGTCAAAAACGTTTCATATACACCGGTATATACGCAGCTTACAATGAAGCTTGGAAAATAACACAAATTGAAATTGCAGAAAAAATTGATCGCATTAATTTGGAAATATCACTTTCTGTAGTGGACAATGGTTTAACGACTCCGTCCTCCAGAATGTATTCACTGGACAGCATTGTATCTTCTACTATTGATATAATAGAACAGGATATGCTAATGTTACAACATATCCAGTCCCAATTACGTTCTATTGTACAGTTAGGCTGGATGTTACAAAATTTGCGTTCAGGCAACGTGCCATGGTGTCTAATCAACAAAACGTAATTATTTACTATCTATAACCTTACTGATAGACACATCTCTTTGGCAAAGAGAGGGGCAGACTATACGGTGCTGAGCATTGAAAAACTAGAAAAATTGCCATTGACAATGTCAGAACGACCGGTCATTGAATGGATAATACATGGCACCATTACAATCCCGATAACAACGTTTCAATTTCAATACTGCCAAAAGTATATACCAGCAAGCCTGTATGAAAGGTTGGGTAAAGGATACATCAAGTCAACCTGGAATTTACCTTATACACATAGATGTTGGAGTGGGGGCAAGAAAGAAGTATTTCTTAGTGGTAACAACTGTAGAAAGTCACTAAGCGGTACACTTTTGTGTCAAGGAATTAACTTGCATGGAGCCTGCGAAGGTTCTTCAAATAACCTTTCATGTCACCAGCAAGGCACCCCTGCTACACAGATAAAGCCTTTTTTCGGACAGCTTTCCAACGGCAGCTACATTATAATAAGTTATATAGATAGAGTGGTCCCTGACCAGATTAGAGTTAATACACAACTTCTAAAGAACAATCAATGGCAAAAAATTTTGACAAAACACTATTGTTTATTCACATAGTGTTCATACGTATTTCATTATATTTATCTTTTTAGTTTTTACATTATTGTACACATAAATAACATTTTGCAGTGCCCACTATAGGAGGGGGGGGGGAAGGGTTTGTGCAGTGATCGGGATAAGTGCAGATGGGTGAAGTGACAAGTCAATTGTAAATTCCTTTTAACAATAGACAATGGCTTCTACAAAGAGCCATACAAGAGTACATCCAGAGATCTGTTGGCATTATTATAATGATAACGTCACATTGCAACCGGTGTCAAAAATCAATTCTGAAAGTCAACGTTTCGACCCTAGTTGTAGGGATGTTGCCCCTTACATGGCGGGTCTTCTTCAGGACAATGGGGAAGGGATGGGCATGTCCTTATGTTCGAATCATGGAGCTGCCTCAGAGTCAAATCTCCTTACTGGTGATCAGTATGTCCTCATTATCGTTAAACGCCTGTTTGAGGGTGCACAAGCTTGAGCCAGGGTCTGTGTTACTTCTTGACTCAGCCGCTGTGGAAATTGGGTCACGTCCCTGGCAGTCTCCTGGTATATCGGGGGGACACAGAATGGGGGGTCAACCCAGAGGGTCAGAGGGACCTGGGTAGTTATGTGGGTCTCTCTGACCCTCTGGGTTGACCCCCCATTCTGTACACATAACTACCCAGGTCCCTCTGACCCTCTGGGTTGACACCCCATTCTGTACACATAACTACCCAGGTCCCTCTGACCCTCTGGGTTGACCCCCCCATTCTGTAACCCACATTATAATAAGTGACCACAGCTGTTGTGGCATGGTGCCAGGAAAAGCCTATCTCGTGAGCGTTACTTCCATGGTCACTTGTTGTATGCAAGTATTGTATCCAAACAGCAAACCAGACGTGAGGCGGCAATATGGCCTTCTTTGAATATCTCTTCTATTCGAATTGATACTTTAAGCAGAATGAAGTCTATTCTTTTACAAACAACTGTGCCTTTAACCTCATCTAGAGAAACGTATAATCTGCAAGTTGCAAGGACAGCAGCAGAGATACATGCATTATTATCAACAAATTGCCCCGTACATTTCGTAGAAATGTTAAGTCAAATCTTAAACATGTCTGATACCAGCGGCATTGCACATGTATTTAAGACAATTTTTTCGGGACTGCTAGCACCCTTTGAAGCAGTTCTTGGCATCTTCCCGAATTTTGTGCATTCTGTGTTCAACGGCCTGCCTCTCATCTTGGGACTCGTAGCAGGAATCTTATTTTTGTTCCTTCTGCTCCGATATGGCAAGTCAAGTCACAGACAAAACTCAGGCTACAATGAAAGACACGATCCTAGCAGTACAATACCGAGAGCGGATCACTAAAGTCCTCGGCTTTGCACGGCTAAGAGATCTGAATACTACCTGGTTTCTTTGATTCAGACCAATCTGGCAAGATTGCATCCTACCTGTTCTAAGATGCTTGCTTTGTGGAGAAGAATGCTTGTTAGACGTCTGTCTCACACTTCCATTAGCAGTACCTATGGATGTCGATACTTTGCTCGGTTCGGTAACGGCTCATGGAACGTGTTGTCCCCAGCGGCTACCCATTCTGATGACGGCATTCGTTGAGACCTCACCATTACGATTAGGTGGCGGTGAGGTACGAGATGAAAGCGGCACACAGGTACAACCTTCCGTGACCATTGATGATCTAAACACCGATGAATGGCAATGCATCGCATGTATGCACTATTTCCACTTTTTCGGAGTTGGCCCAACTTTCACCTACTGTTGTAGACAAATTTTTTGCCGGCCTATCTGAGGTAATGTTCTCTCCTAACAATGGGAATAATATTTGAAATAGCGAGCACACAGCGTCCCCTGAACTTTGAATTTGACCTTCAGTTATGATAAACAGAACTTCTAAAAAACATTGGGACTATTTTTCTTCCCGAAAGCGAAATTATTTTTCTCCAGTTTCCAAAATATTTACCTTTTTTGTTCTTTTTGGCACTTGATACTCTGATTAAAGTAGAACTATGCTTAGAGAACAAGATTTCTATTTTTAAAATACCTAGAGACAATATTTTGACTTAGCCTCTAGCACATGTACAGTCTTGTATAAATATGTGATGAAATGGTCTCAACCTTCTCTTCTGTATTAAGAGCCATTTCATGAATGTAATTTTCATGATTCATTCAGTCAACATTCTAAATGTACACTATATGCATTATATGAATGATACCACTGCTTGAAAACATACAGTATTATACTCATTTTTCGTGTATACACCATTTCAAATGCAAACTATGTATTTTGGGGTGGGCTGAAAAACACATGCATCGTTATATGTTTAGTATTGCTTAGTATTTAGTAATGATGGACATTATACGTGGAGTGGGTGTTGTGAATGTATGTAGGACCCTAATTAGATATTCCAGATTTATGCCCTTGTGTGGTTATAATAAATCATATCCTTATAAAGGCATAAGAATCATATCCATATTAAGTCATAGCCAATGCAGTCCAAATACGGCAAGGCTACTCCCATAGATTCCTAGAAAGTACAACGCGTTCTTAAACAAACCAAGCCTTCAGCAGCCCGGGAATTTCCCCTGCTTCTCTTTTGATTTATCCTAGAACTCCTGAGAGTCCTGAAAGAACTGCCAGTTCTTAGTGACGTCTTATGTCCAACCTTACGTCAAACTCGGCACCTTCCAGGTATAAATATACCAGCATCTGCCTTAAGCAAACACACGGTGGTTTGGAGCAGATCGGCTATCTACTTGCCCGACGCCCAGCTGATGCAAGTGCCGAAGGAAGCCGACCCTCCCTGCTGACGCACTGAGAGAGACGCTGTCTTTTCTCCTGCCGAAAAAATCCAGCTCCAGTGTTTATCTAACACCCTCGCAGGTTTCTGGGAGATCGAGTCATAAGAGAGAGATACAAGACCTTCTTCATTCTATACCCAAGGTACGGAACTGATTAGACCCATAGAGAATTCTTGATTCAGATTCTTGGCAAAAACTGTAACTCATCTACTCCTTCCCTGTACTAGGCTTAGGTTAGGTACACTGGGGTAGGCGTATCTTAGAAACACCAGTTGAGTATGTTTAGTCAATATTTTATCATTGTATGTATTTTATCCATTTTAAGAATCTTATGGCTTAGAAACCATATAAATGCTTTTACAGTATTATTTCATAATACTCCTTTTACTGTACACACTTTACTTTATGACAAGTATTGCAATTGTGGCAATTCATTTCTCATGCATAATAAATAAATAACCCTTTTATTGAAAACGCCCGTCTCTCTATTTCTCTGCATTTCTGGTGAAACGAAGCATGCACGATTGACTGAGTAAAATAGCTATCTATTGTTTACGCAACTCTAGAGATACATTCCTTATAGCAGGGGGAACAAAGTTGTCATGTGATATGGTTGTCAGAAGCTAATCCCTTCTTGTCTATTCAGGAAAGCTAAAACGCCTTTTTGTTTACTCGAGAAAGTTTCTAGTGACCTCTGAGCTAGCTGGCACACACAAATAAGTCTAACATATTCAATAGAGACCTAGTCGACCTCAGTCCTACGTCTAAGCTATTGTTTATGTTATTCCAATGTGCAGAGCCTATTGGGAATATAGGAACTACACTACAAGATAATGTTAGTGCATTAGGCTCTCTATTAAGCACTGGTGGGCGATTTGACAGACCCATATCCCTGCTTTTAGAGTCATCACTAGGGCATTATGGCCGCTATCTTGCCTCTGGTGGACATAGAAGTCTAGGACCCTATCCCAAGTTCTAGTCTCGACCAGGATACAGTCAAGCAAAGAAGCCTGCCCCTCTCTATTGAACGTGAGCTGGCCCGGTCTATCAGATTTGGTCCTCCCATTGCAAGCCCTAAATGAGGGTGCCAGGGTGAGCGTGTTGAGTTGCATGACCAGTGGTGTCCAGGCTTTAACCGGTGGAATTTGTGAGTCGGGTATTGACCAATATTGGTCCTCCCCAGTGGGCACATCTAGGGATGGATCGATAAGAGGCTCGAATTGGCAATTAAAATCGCCTCCTATGATCAGCAAAACGGGCGGGTCCAGAGTTGATATGAGATATCGCAGCTCCTCTATGGCACCCGATTCCTGTTTGTTGCTCATAAGTCTGGAGTAGACATTGATTAGGGCTATTTGTGTGTTTGAGGAGAGTGTTAACAGTACACATTGGATGTCATCGGTGGAAGATGGAATCTGCTCGGCTTTAACACCAAGATGTATACCCACCCAAATGGATAAACCACCTGACGGTCTCCCTCTCCCCTTCGTGTTGGCTGGAATTTTAAAGGAAGCAAAGCCTACTCTGTGATGTTCTTCCATGGCCCATGTCTCTTGAAATATGCAGATATCATGGTTATCTACAAAACATACCCAGTCTGGACAGGGTACTTTTTTCTTAAGTCTAGCCAGGTTCCAGGAGAGGATCCGGATACTATCATCCTGTGCTCTGGCTCTATTCTGAACCTCAGTGCCGGTATCACACAGGGCCAGTAGATCACTGGGATGGGGTTTGTGTGAGTTGCCAGGTGTCCTGCCTGATTCTCCACTAGGGCCCCTCTGGATAACTAGAGGTAATACAACCATGGCCCCCCCTTTCTGGGTAATTACTGATGATAAACCAGAGCACGGGGCACCATCTGCACAGCTCCCCCCAACCAAGCAGGACCCACTAAACTCCAATGCTGCCCTTTGTGCCTGCTGCAGGATTGCGGGGTTTTCCCCTTCCTGGTGCTTCCCTCCCAGTCAGTCCACTTCCTCATGACCTTCATACCTGTTATTCACCCTGATGTTAAATTGGGGATACCTACTATACAAGTCCCATCTTCTCTCCTTTGCTGTCTCAGGGCCCATTTTTGGGATTATAGGTGCTACACCCTCTGTAAGTATTGTGTATTGTTGGGGATAGAAGAAGTCTATGGAACGAATATTGATACCTATTGGGGCATTCTATGGTTAGTTGGAGTGTGGAGTACATTTCTAGCAGAATTAGTATTTTTTAAATTAATAACGACACACTACCCGGAGTCTATTTTGCTACGGGTTCCCACCCACCCACCATGATTATTTCCCCTGCTCTGGCGTGCTCGAAATGTATTTATCTTGCGAGCCAATATAGGCATTTATTTCTAAGTCCGAGTGGGGTCTCTTTTACATTAGGTGCAATTGACGGAGTTCCTGTCAATATGACAATATATGGGGCACATGCCGGGGGGAGATTTATAAGAGGGAGATTCAGTTTCACCAAGCACGCTCCTAGCAGCTTGATGAACATGCTCTTGTTGCCCACTCTTGTTGCTATTGGTATCCAGTATTGGGAGGTTAGGACTAATACTACATCTTGCGGCAGGGGGACTGGGCCCTGCTTTTGGGACCTGGCTGGGGTTACTATTACTCTTCACATGTCTACTTCTCTCTACCCCACCATCGCATGTAGTAAGTGGGCCCTCCATAGTGCATTCTCCCCCTACTGTATGTATTAACGGTGGGGTGACTCCATTAGAGCCACTTTCCATCCCTTCCCTTTCATTCTAAGCTGTGGAATTCGATTGTGCGGCAATTCCTGCATCCCCCATTGCCATCGCCTTCTCAAGTTTATCTAATCTAATGATTGGAAGGGCTAGTTCAACTCTGAGTGTAGCCCTCACTTTGTCATGTAAAGCGTCCATTAGGTTACATGCCCATGGTGGATAGGGAATATCTCCACAGACAGATTGATGGGCAACCTGTTCAGGATCTTGCCCTGTGCTCTTATCCCCAATGGCCACAGTCTCCCCACAGAGTTTTTTTTCCTGGGGCCAGCCTCAGTGGTTGACTTGCGTTTGCCATTTTTGGGGGCGGTTGTACCTGGTCTGCTCTTACGCAGGACCTTTTTAGGTGGGATGTCCTTGGTGGGCGTCTTATTTTGTTCGACCTCTGGTGATTGGGGCTTGACTTCTAATGTGGGTGGATCCAGTGTTTGAGTGAAAATATCTGGAGTGAGTGACAACCTCCGCTCTGTTAGCTCAATTTCAGTGTTAACAACCCCAATAGCCCTCTGTGGCATTTCATCTATTGACGTTTGTGGTGGTGGGGGAGTACAGCTCGTTTTGCTTCTACTGGAACCCACCCTTTCCCCATTTTTCCACTACCTAACTCTTGGTGCATAAACCCAATTAGAACCGTGGGGTAAATAAAAGGAATACTCCACCTAGAACAACTTATGCCTTTTTTTCTCACTATTCGCAATACAACAGTCCCCAGTTTTGACAAGGCTCCTCACAGTCCAAAGTTTTACTTTTTGGCCCAGATCAGTCAAGATATGTTTGGAACAATACTGTATATTGTCTTATGCCATCTCAATTACACTGCACTTTGTCGGGCCCGGTAGTTACTTTCCTCATGATCTCCAAGTCCATGGTGGGTGATGGAAGGTTTGCCCACTCTTGTCTTCGCTTTCCAGGTGCAAATAGGAACGGCCCTGGGAGGTGGCCCAGCCCAGCCTCCTCCGGCCTGTGACGGGCAAGGACGGGCCCGCCCTTGCCCCGGGCTTTGCCCGGGCGCTGCGTGAGCCCGCTCAGGAATTTAAAGGTGACGCTGGGGCTGACACTGGCGCAAGACTCCCTGGGGCACTGAGTCCTGGCAGCCTCCGTTAAGGCTGCTGCAAAGTATTCAGTGTCGAGGGCTCTGCCAGTACTGCCAGTAGGTCCTTAGTCGAGTCGTCAGAGAGGTCGGTTCCATGATCTCCAAGAATTACCAGTTGCCTTGTTTTCCCTTGTTTCCCGACCAGAGCTCGCAGCAGCTCCAGTACTGTTGAGCCAGCCAGGCGTAGACTGCCCATTGCCCCACATCTTCCTTTAATTTCTGAGGCCGTCTCATCCTTCTGCACTGGCAGGGCGTACCTTGCAATCTGCCATGATCTCGAGCCTCCGGTGGGGTCAGCTGATCAATTAGCGGAGTCTGATGGAGCGACCAAAGGGGGTGGGACAGGCTTTCCTTTCTGTGCACTCCCGCCATCTTGGGGCCCATCTCTCAGCTACCAGATGAACCCTGCACCAGTTACAACTGGGATGACCCAGCACCGCAGTGACCAGACGTCCAAAGGCAACCAAGAGCTCCTGGATCAGAGCCTGGATCCATGCTGCTCCGGGGCAATCACCTGCAACCAGCTGAGCCACTTCCACGATGCCCAAGAAGCCCAAAGCCATACTCGAATTACAGAGTGAGTTGATCCTTCATGTTTACCCGTCAACGGTACAAGGTGTTGCTGTAACCACTTAAAAAGCTGCCATCTTGCCCTTTATATGTTTTTTAGTGCTTTTTAAACCTTGTTTTCTCATTTTCTACTCTATAGCTATTGTACGGCTAACTTTTATTAACACTGTTTCTTGATGTAATGAATGAATTGCATTGCATTGCAAGTGTATTTTATATATAGTGATAAATACGCCTTATGTAGCATTAAAGAGCTTTACCGTAAGATGCATAGTACTCCCGGAAACCAGAAACCAAGGTTACTGGTTAGCCTAGTACATGATTGGTTATTAGGATTAACTTTGTGAATTCAGGTAAGTAAGTCCATGCAATCTCATCTGTTTCCTTGAGATAAATGAAAGGAAATTAAATTAGTGTAAGAGATACACAGCTTCCTGCTGGTTACTGAGGAGGTGAACAGAGGAGCTAGAATGGACAGGGTCTTATTGGGGTTCAGAGTGATGGGGTTGTGATCTATTGAAAGAGGTAAACCTCATATTGCCCAGCTTGTGGTGCATCAAATGAAAGTATAGGCCACTTTTTATTCTCTTGTAAAGCTTATGCCACCCCGAGAAAAGTCTGGTTAGTCCCTGTTTGTAAAACTTTAGGGACATCCAGGGGTGTCGAGGCCTTACAAATCATTTGCACTTCTACCCATATGCCTGTAGTCCTAGCAACAGCTAAGTACCTGGGGTGGGCATGGTCTATCAGATGGAGGGCTCTTCTCTAGAGTACACCGATTGGGATATCCTATCTGGCATCTGTGCAATTATGTACCAAAGTTTTATATTGCTTCTTTGCTCTGATTAATTGTCTATGTCTGCACAATTTTTCTTAAAATTACTGTATTTAATGAGGAAACAATTTTAACGATGTATTTTAAATGTATGTTTGTGCTTTTATGAGTCTAATCCTCGAATAAAGCTTTTTGTACCGGTAAACCTAGCACCTTACTTTTTTTGTTTTCTGTGATGCAGATTTCATGATTCGGCAGAATGATCAGAAGCAGCAAGGAGAACGGGGAGACGATGAAGGCTTAATGTGCCATAAAAGGGCTTCAGAGGGGAAGTCAGAGCAGCACCATACACTGGTGGTACCTGGCATCCCGACACCCAGGCTCAGCCCAGTCCAAGGAAGCTGACGGGGAGGGTGAGGCTAAACCCCTTTTCAGCTCAATGGGTGTTGCATACATCACTGAAGTTTAGCAAAGACTGGGATGGCTGGTGTGTGCACACTGGCTAACACAGGCCTCAAGGCTTGGGAGCAGTGGCATAGCTAGGAGGCGGCGGGTTGCGGCTCACCCCGGACGGCACTCTTTTTTGGGAGCAGTGGAGGTGAACAAGTCATGTCTGTTGATCAGGGCCGGACTGGCCATAGCGGGCACCGGGCAATCCCCCTTTGCGGTTGGGGGCCGGTTATTGTTTTTGTTACAGGGCCGTTTTTGCAGCATGTACCAAAATCGGCCGAAAACCGGCCCCGTCAAACAGCTCGGCAGCACCTCCAACGCCCCCCCCCCCCCATCCCCCGCAGTCGGAGGGGAGGGGGGGTGGCCGAGCACTTTCCAGGGCCGGATGTGGTTCCCAGTCTGACCCTGCTGTTGATTATCACCATCCCCCCAGGAACAAGTCGGCTGTCAGCTACTGCTACTCCCCCTCAACAAGTCATCTGTCGGCCGCCATCCCCCCACTCTTACCTGCACAGGTACACTGCTTGGGAAAGAAAGAGAAGAATACAAACTTCTTAACTTCCAGACTCTAAAATAAAGAAGCAAAGAGCCGTCTGTCAACATGTCTGACACTCCAGTTAACAAAAGACTGTTGAGATTGTGAATCACTGTTCTAACAGATTAATGGCCCAAGGAGGCTGACCAATTGCCTCATTCTATTTATCTGTTCAGAAGGCTGATCCAGTCGGTGAATAAAACTGCAAATGAGCAATGGCTGAAGAGTCCTGACCCAAAGTCGCTCTAAGAATACTTTTGATGTATTATTGTTTTTTCGCAGCCAGATCTAAAACTGTGTCCTTGGTAAATCAACTAAGAATATTACAAATGCCGATCAATGTGTGTGACTGGTAATGTAAAGTTATTCTGCCATTCATTTTATTGTTTTATTTCTTCATTAAAAACAAAAAAAACTGTTCGACAATCAAGATTCTGCACCTTTTGTTTCCGATTCCAAGTTATTTTGAAATCAGCTTTTAGATTATGTTACATGTTTCAACAGTCTTTTGGGTACAAATGTGTGTGGTGGTTTTATTAACCTTAAAATGGCATATCTGTCCCATCCACAACATATTCGTTCTCAGTCACAGAGAATGGCGAATAGTTTACTTCACATGAAATAATGAGCATGTTTTATTATGAAGCGCTTGTTACTCCCATCTTGCAAATTTGCACTGCTCCAAAGAACAGATGATGCCCAGAAATCAATTAATTGCTGGCCAAGGGGTCTGCGACCAATTCTCCCTTTGTATGAAAAGAACTGCGAAGAAGTTCCGACTACATCTGCTGAAAAAAACGAATACAAATGAACAAGCGACAATTTCTAGCACGTGTTTTTGTCAGAAATTGCTAGCTATGGGCTTTAAATGAATGACAGGGTTGATGAATTCTTCATCGGCCTGATTGGCTGTTTGATTGTCTACATACTTGAGAGGCCCAATGAAGGAGTCCCATCGAATTGAAGATATCCATTTCACTTCCACGTATGCACGTACCAAGGGTACAATTATCTTGTGTGTTGATGTTTCATGACAATAACAGCAGGTGACTTTGCTTTTTACAATCGACAGAGTGTATTAATTAGACGCTGCAGTCTGTAATTCATTAAATTTTGTGCATACAATTGAAATGCAGGTGCGCGTGAATGGGGGAAGGAACACTTGTGCCATAAATCAGATTAACTATTTCATGCCAGACTGCTTTGTGCTCTGTTTATTTTCTTCAGCTCAAGCCTTACGTTCAAGACCGAGCTAACCATCAAATGTTTACAATTCCGGTTTCTTTTATTTTATAAATTCGTTCGCTTTTGAGTCACAAGAGCGGTCAATTTGCTGGGCAGGCTAACATTTCTCGCAGCACTTGCAAATTTAGAAGGGAGCCGTCAGGGTTTCACTCCATCATCAAGCCCTTTTAGCGGAATCTTGTGGCCCTCGAGCTATTATGCAAGTGTTTGATTGAATTACCACAAAGAAATGATGATTCTTACAAGTATATGTAGACCAAGACAACGTTAATTGAATAATTTAATAACTGCAATGCAAAGGCTAAATTTCATGGTATTACCTCAGAACAAATTGACTATTTATACAAAAAAAATGTTTTTGCCTCAAGATTACTCTCTACTATCAATTCACAAATGAACAAAAGTGGGATAATACCCAGAAGGCAAATTTACTATACAGAGATTACCAGCACTAACCTGCACCAACTTTGGTGAAACACTTCAGCAAAATTTCAAGAAAGCTTTTAAACTGAACTGCATTTACCGGGATGCTAAGAGGTAAACTGTGCAGGGAGGTGAAGTGGTGTCCTGTCAGAAGACACATTTACTGTAGTTTTATCTCACTGCATTTACTGAACCCTATACACACACACACATGCATGCACGTACACACACACGCATACACACACACAAACACATTGAAGGATTACATGTATTTTAGGTAATATTATTTTTACATTTGCTGACTGCTTTTTCTGTCCAGTTTGCTTTTGTTGAATTAAGTGATAGTGTATCGTCTTTTTATCTTATCACATGTTTTTTTGCATTGTTTTTAAACTAGCTTTGACAAGTTTTTTAATATCTGTGTTGTAAAATACGGCCCCACCCTATAAGATGGGAAATCTTGCACAGAATATTTAATTTATACTAGGAATTGATAGATGCTGCACTGACAAAGATAGGTGATGCTATTGCAATAAGAATATTTCTACTGACTGAAACATATCGTCATTATATTGTGTCATAGTACATGAAATGATGAGGTCAACCATTCAATTTTACCATACTTCCAATTGAGATATATTGAGTGAGTTGATGGAATGGATCAGGAATGATATAATTACAACATATGGATAGCAAGATCATACTCTATTAGGAATAATAAAATGTGGAAGAGAATGCAGTTATGTGGCAGATATGGAATCTATTAGAAAATCAGAATGAAATAATAGTACAGACATATTGCCTGTCTGTTGTTCTAAGAATTATTAAACACTTTTTTAAATGAAGGTAACAATTTAAAATAATTTGTTTCCACGATATTCTCACTGATCCAAAATGACCGCCAAATTGATTTGCAAATTTGTATGATTTCTATAGTCGGGTAAATCAAATTAATGAAATGGTTGATTGGTAAATATTACTTGATCTAACTACATTTGGATTCAAGATGAATATTAGCATTTAACATGTGACTGATTTTGAAATAAATACATTGTAATAATTGTACAATATGTGCCATCTAAGATGGATGCTTACATTTACCTGCAAAGCTAATAATTTGTCAGTGGGTGGAAAACTTCTACTTGTGACGAGAAGATGAATCTATATATACTATACTAGCAAAAAACACATGATGACCACTTTGAGCAAGGATGAGAATTAAGTCAAAATTAGTCTTCTTGGCATTGATTTGCACAAATGGAGAATAAAAGCATGAAATCTAACCCTTGGAGTGCCAGTTTTCTGTTTTCTAATGGTGAGCAGAGTGTATATAAATAATCAAGGGCTGAGAAAAAGGGTGTTTTCCCAAAACGCGTCTTCCCCATGTTAATTCCCATAGTGTTTTTCAAGAGGTATACAGCTTGAACCACTGAACAGAATTACACCAAAATTGACTGAAGTCTAGAGTTTGGCTGAGAGTAGTACCTTTGGGTAGATTGGTGTAAACCTTTTCAGTCTTTTTAGAGATATTATCCAAAATCCACATCACAGAAAAGTTGTGGGTGCCATTTTATATGTTGGAAAATGGTGCCCAGGGCAAAAAAAGTGGTTTGGATAGTAATTCAATTGGTCAAGTGAAAGCTTCCCTGACCCCTTCTGAATGTTAAAAAAGAGGGGCAAGCATGGGTACTGGGGTCCAAAATAACCTCAAACTGTTTTCCCCCACAAGCGAGATCCACGGACCCCTTGTGAGCTAAGCATGTCCCATGTGTAACTCTATGAGGAATCCACAGAGCCAGCGTGACTCAAATATATAAAACTAGTTTTGCACCCACACTTACACCAATACAGAGTGTCACACCCTCTGACATACCCATACACATACTGTCATACCCATGACACTCCCTCACACCCACTTACATAGCCATAGAGACACTCTCACAAACACTCAAATACCCCTCAATACACTGCTACACCCACATCTAGACCCATATTGAGACGGTTTCACTCGTTTACATACCCATATAGGCACTCTCACACCTTCACCTACAACCACACAGACACTCTCATGCCCTCTGGCATATCCATACACATACTGTCACACTCTCACCTAGACCCATACAGGTACTGTCACACCCAGTAAAACACACAGACAGGTCCTCTCACAACCATTCTTACATCTATACAGAAACTCTAACAATCTCTGACATTCCCATACACCCACTATCACCCACACTTACACCCATAGAGACACATTAACAACCACTTACATACCCATACAAACTCTGTCACACCTTTACCTACAACCATACAGACACTCTCACACCCTCTGACACACCTCTGCACATACTGTCATGCTCATACATATACCCATTCAGACACTGACACACCCACTTACATACCAACACAGGCACTCCCACATCCATACTTACACCTATACAGACACTCTCACACCCTCTGACATATCCATACACATACTGTCACAGCCACACATACACCCATAGAGACACTCTCTCACCCACTTACATAGCCATACGGACACTCTCATACACACTCACATACCCATACACATACTGTCATGCTCAAACCTACACCTATACAGAGACTGTCACACTCAGTTACATACCCATACAGGCACTCTCACACTTGTACACTCATACAAACACTCTCATATCCAGCCACACACCCATACAAAGTCTGTCATACCCACTTATTTACCCATAAAGATACTTCATACCCCTTCACACACCCATGCAGACCTTCTCACACCCATTTGCATCCATTCACTCCGACATCCTTACAAGTGAATGTGAAAAGGTTGTTTTCTATTGAAAGTGGGCTATTGGTATGCAGGTACTCAATTGATCCATGGAGTTGAGAACAAATTATTTAAAAAGGATTTAGAAAGAAAAAGAACAAGTATTTGGGAAATAGGGTGGCTTCGATAAGAGCCTTTGTGTTTATTTTGTGAGTGTAATGACTACACATAAAACAGGGTGCAATCTTTCAAGTTGTCTTTCTTTGTGAAGTGAACTCCATCAGTTCTGCAAATCCCGTCCTTGTCCAAGCAGAGGTTATTATTGTAGCTGGAGCCCAAGTTATGGTCATTCACATGTTTCTTGGTGTTGTCTATCTGTGGACAAAATTCAGGGGCTGCTGCCGTTTCTGCCTCTGGCATATGTCGGAAAACAAATTCAGAGTGAGGTAAAAGTGCCAGTAGTTTTCCAAAGTATCCTTCTTTAGGATTTCCAATCCTACCCCAATAAGAGTGTCCAGGCTATTACCACCACAGTGCACAATCAAAAAGGTGTGAGTGTTGGCAATCCATAATGTTTTCAACAAATGGAATTATTCAATGCCAACCCTAGTAATATCAACGTTATGCCTACTCAGGTCCCTGTCAATGTTCAATCAATCAGGGGGTTGTAAAGCACACTACTCACCCGTGAGGGTCTCAAGGCGTTGGGGAGGGGGGGTCTGAAGGTCTTTTAGCCGAAGAGCCAGGTCTTGAGAGTCTTCCGGAAGGTGTTCAGGGAGGGGGAATGCCTGATGTCTGCTAGCTCGTTCAAGGTTTTGGCCGCAATGTGAGAGAAGAGTCTTCCTCCAGATCTGGTTCTGCGGATGCGTGGGTTTTCGGGCAAGATCGGAGGTTTCTTTTGGGTGCGTGGAAGTTGATTCTGTCGTTGAGGTATTTGGGTCTGTTGTTGTGTAGGCATGAGTGAGGATGTTGAAGGTGACTCATTTCTCCACAGGGAGCCAGTGGAGTGTTCGTAGTTTTCTAGCAGTTTCGTAGGTTTCTAGCAGACTCTGTGGGCCAAAAGACATAGCTATATTCCACAATCCACACTCTCGCCTGTTTTAAAGGAAGGATTAGAAGCACACAGGAGAAGGCTGCTGATGAATGACAAAGATGTGATAAATAAGTCAGTTAAAAAGAATGCTAGCCACTAAAACTTCAAAGTGAGACAATTGATTGGCTGGTATATATATAGTAGTCATTAAAACTAAGTTGTAATATTGAGAAAAATGTAAGCAAATGTGTGATTATGTTTTCTGATATTAACAAAAAGCAATGGAGTATAATAGATGGCTGAAACTCAAAACACTCAGCCACACCTGTTACAGTTGGTTTAGAAGTTAGCATGCTGGTCTAGAAAGTGTTATGAAATTGTAACCTACTGTTAGCAGAGCATGTTACAACATTGGTCACCATTGTAACCCAGCTACAGTAGCATGGGAAGAAGTGCCGTTAAAAGCCTACAAGGTAAAGGTGAAGGGAGAGTGGTTGATGAACAAATAGTGGATGAAGCGTATTTGGTAAGGGTGGGCGGGCAACTTCGCTACGCCCACAAAGTGGGTGTAATGTTGCCTACTTCGCCCTTTGCAAAGTAGGCGAAGCAGGAAACACTACGCCCACTTCGTGGGCATAGCGAAGTTGCCCGCCACCCGCCTCCCTCCCGCCCTCCCTAAATGCTTACATTAATATATAAAAGAATTATAAAACCACTTACCTTGTCCTGCCGCGTCCCCGGGGCTCCCGCTCGTCATTGCGCCGCCGGCGCGCGCGTCTTGGATGCTAATGCGCATGCGCGGGTGGCCGCGCATGCGCATTACCGTCCAAGACGCGCGTGCCGGCGGCGCAATGACGAGCAGGAGCCCCGGGGACGCGGCAGAACAAGGTAAGTGGTTTTATAATTCTTTTATATATTAATGTAAGCATTTAGGGAGGGTGGGAGGGAGGCGGGTGGCGCGTAGTGGGGCTACACAAAGTGCGTGGGTGGGCATAGTGTTTTGCCCACTTCGCGTAGGGTTAGTATTTGGGTCACATTTAGGCATTCATTCTCATTGTTGTGTAACAGATGGTGATTACAAGTATTTTAGTAAAAAATGCCTTTTCCCGCATGGTTCTGCGGATCCCTAGCAAAGTTAGATGGGGTCCATGCTGAGCACCGCAGAGAATCAATCCACAGAGGAGTGAAAACACCTACCAAATTGGTCTTTCTTTAAAGGAGGGTAACAAGGGGTTAAGAATTCTGGCCATTCAGAAGAGGTGTAATAATCCAAAAATATGAAAGTTATGATGCAATTTGTTCAAAGTGTGTGTAACCTTCAAAGCAAAGTTGTAAAGGTTGCCATTAATGGTGCCCTTTTATGAGAGTGGTATACCATTCTTGTGCTTGGTTTCTGTGTACATTTTGAAAGGAGACAATCAAAATCATACTGAGACAGAAAGAAAGAGACCAACAATCACTCTAACAGGTATGTGAATTTAGCTGTAGCATACAATTTATTTGATAAAGAGCAAATATGTGCAAAAAAGGTGGAAGGATGTAAGTAGGATGTTTAGAAGAGCTAGCAGAGTATATAGAAAGAGAGGATATGAAACAAATAAAGTGATCAGCAACACGTACACTTACCCAACCATATACTCAATTAAACATCTAGTCTCCCATCTGTACTGCAACACATGCATCTAATTTCAAAGTCTTAGAAGCACTCACACACCCAGTTAGACAAAAGCACAAGCACATGTACTCATGCATCCGTACAGCAGTTATGTATCTATTAGTAACAGAGTCTCTTGCAGAGCAGTTACACACCCCAAAGAGTCACTAAGGCAGTCAGTAGGCAATCCATAGAGGTATATATATGCAAATATAAATGCCCAGTCATTTTGTAAGATCTCTAGTCATATAGCGACATATTATCAAGACAGGCGATAAAATTATCGCCGCTTTAGCGGCAGAAAACTGCCGCTAAAACAGCGATAACAGGCTTGATAATATGCTCTATGGAATTCCAATTGAAGCCCATGTTAGATGTGAAGGACATCTAACCTGAGCTTCAATTGGAATACCATAGAGCATATTATCAAGCCCATTATTGCCGGTTTATTTGTCTTGATAATATACTCCATAGTGACTTACATATACAGTGACACATGTACAGCAGAAAATAGTACAGTCACTCAGATATGTATTTAAATCCTGACCCAAGCATGATAGCCAACCAGGCAAGTTGCCCTTTAAACACGTCTCACAACTGCTACTGCTGACCCTTATCTGTGCAGTTTCACTGGCAAGCTAGTTTGACATTCAAATCACCTTGCCAGGCATTACAACCCCCTTTCTCTAGATATGTCACTCCTGGGGTAGGCGGTATGTAGGCCAAAAGACTGGGTGCTATCAGCTTTATAGATAAGATGTAGTTTAAACATTCACAGATTTACACATGCACTTATAGACCTATATACCCAGTTAGACAACCATACGACAACTCATAAATGTGCATTCAAAACCATAAATAGACTTTTAAATCTAGTTTGTGAGACACACTTACACAGCGACTCATGCATCCAGACAGTAGTTGTGTACCCATCACTAACAGAGTCACTAGCACAGACAGTTACACAGCCCAAGAGGTACTACCACAGCCAGCAAGCAATGCATAGAGGTACATACACACACATTTACAGACCTAATCACTTTCTAAGATAGGTAGTCATATAAAGACAGATTCAGTTACATATCCAGTGACACCAGCAGAGCAGAAAACGGTACTGTCTCTTAGATATGTAGTCTAATTCTGACACAACCAAGATAGCCATTCAGACAAATTGTCCTTTAAACATGCTTTGGGCCTGCTATTGCATACCGTGTTTGTTTAGATTTACTTCCAGGCTAAGTTGTCATTTAAAACACCTTGCCAAGCCTTACAATCTGCTTTCTCTAGATATGTCACTCCTAGGGTAGACATACATAGGCCAAATGGCAGGGTGCTATGAGCTGAAAAGGTAAGACATGTAGTTTAAACTTTCACTGATTTACACATAAACAAGCAGACTGATATGCCCAGTTGAATAACTAGTCTCCCAACAGTACTGAAACGCATAAAGCTATTTAAAAAAACCCTAAATGTACTCTGAGATCCAGTTAGTTGGAGACACTTCCACACACACTCATTCACCCATTCAGCAGTTATTTAGCCCTCACTGATAGAGTCACTTGAACAGAGAGTTACTCACCTCAATGGTCACTAACACAGTAAGTAAGCAATCCATATCGGTAAACATATGCACATTTAGAGACCCAATCACTTTCTAAAGTAGCTAGTCATATACTGACATATTCCCTTGCATTTCCAGTGACACATGTTCTGTGGAAAATGGTACAGTCACTCGGATATGTAGTCAAATTTTGACATAATCAAGATAGCCATCCAGATGAGTTGCCCTTGGAACATGTCATGGTCTTGCTACTGCAGAGCCTGCTTGTGCAATTTTACTGTCAGTCTAACTTGGTATTTAAAACTTTTTGGCAAAGCCCTACAATCCTCTTTTATTATATAAAAGCCATGGCAAGGGTACACCATAGGGAGGATTCTTTGTGTTTAAATGGTAAGCAATGTACTCCTTTGTGTCATTTGACCAGTAACATATGCGTCTGTCCTTCATACTGTGACTTATAGATCCATTTACACCACCGTAGAGCCACTCACAAACCCAGTTAGACAGTAACAGAGTTATGTAGGCATTCATTTGCACACTCATGAAGCACTTATGTATCCAGCAGGAACTGAACTAGTTGCACACACAATTACATACCCAAATACTCACTAACACAGCCAGTAAGTAATGCATATAAGCATTTAGAAATAAATATTGAAACTCATAGACTGACTAAGAGAATCAGTCATATAGCGACATAGTCACTTACACATCCAGTGAACCATTCACAAAGGGACTATTACAGTCGCTTAGAAATGTACTCAAGTACTAATACAACCAAGTAATTTATGCATTCATATATGCACACCTATAGAGGTACCAAGCCTGCCAGTAACATACTTACATAGTTATTTGCACCTCTAGTAAAACACCTAGAGAAGTAGTGATACACCTATTTAGCTATATACTGAAGTAGTAATACTCCAAGGCATCCTATTGACACAACTAGCCTTTCAATCAGGACTTCAGCCTGCTACTACATTGTCTGCAAACACTGTTTTACTGCCAGGCTAAGCAGGCATTTTAAATCCCTTGTCAAGTTTCAACTTTCTTTTTTGAACATATTAGTGGCACTATGGTAGTCCTTAGGTAGATATACATTAATGCATAGACTGAATCACCCATAAACACACATAAATATACTGTAGGACACCGAGGCACCCACTGATGCATGCAGTAACACAGTCAACCCCATACGTATACATACACTAATATAACCAGGTATACTCTCATGCATACAGAAAGATATCCAGGAACACAGCTACGTATACATTAACTCACCCATTGATACACTGATGCATACACTGACACACCCAGACACGCACTCATAAATACACTAATACACCCAGGTACAGTCTTATCCATACTATGACACACCCAGTCACACACTGATGCATACAGTACCACACTCAGACATGTAGTAAAGTATATATGAGCAATGCAAAATACACTCATGGATACACTAACACACCCAGATACACAGTAGGACATATATTGATGACACACTCAGGAACACACTGATACATCTACCAACATGCCCAGACACACACTCATTCACACACTAACACTTCCAGTCCCACACTGATCTATACTGAGAGACATATGCAACCTTTTACAAACTTAAATCACCACTTATGGACTTAGTTGCTTCCTTATAGTAGCTAATTTAATACTATGTTCTGTAGCGGTAAATGTGTTATTTATTTTCTTTTAAAACATTTACTTGTATTTTTAAAAAAAGTCTGCTTCAAAGAATAAAGAAGCATAGGAAACAGTATTACAAACTTCAAACGGAGAAACAAAAAGAAAACGAGTTGGAGAATGTTGAGAGGAAAAATAAGGAAACTGGTAAGCATACTAAGCAGTTTCTGAATAAGATTTGCCAGAAAATACAGTGCAAGGTAGTGTTATATAAAATTGGAAATGTGTCTTCAACCAGAAAAAAGCAAGGAAAATATGCTTGTGCCATTAAGAAAAGGTCTAAGAAAACAGGGAATTTGTCAAGGAGAAAGAAACAGTTAAAGGAGTTCAGAGCTAAGATGTTTTGGGCTAGAGTAGTACACAATTTGCTACAAAAACAGAGGAAATATAAGAGGAAAGGTGCTGTAAAAAAAGCATTTGCATTGAGGATAAAACTATCTTAATAATGAATAGAATTAGTACACTAGACAAAAAAACTGTGTATGAAGAAAAAAATCCTTAGAAGAAGGCTTATTAACATAACTATTTTTTGTAAATTGCTTAAAGGGGAATTGAAGCACACCTCAAGTACAGAACCTGTATTTTCTTGAGGAAAGCTATTTCCAAGAGAACACACTAGTGCATGCACTTAACTTAACTGGTCATTGTTATAGGGGAAATATGGTACTCCTGTTGCAAAAGGGGAGATAGTCGCTAGGAATATAGAACAAGTAATAGCTGAAAATGTGTAAGGAAGGCGAGGAAGGCATAGACATGCTCCAGTGTACAAATTGAACTGTAGTAGTATTTGCAGTGTTCATCAGCAATCAATTGATTATTTAAAAACTTTTATATGTGATTTTCCATGCGGAAGTATTAGGCAGAAAATGTAATTCTTGGAAGGATTAGATCCATGCAAGGATTGCATCCAGGATCACAGTTTTCAAGTTGCGCAGTGTCCACATATCTCCAAATGCATCCCACTCTCACAAGGGGTTCTGCAGGGCTCAATTCTAAGCCCAACTCTTTTTAATCTTTTTATCTGACCCTTGGCAGAGGTTGTGGAAAAACACAATGTCACCATTGTGTCATATGTGGATTACACGCAATTTGTGGTCACCCTTTCGCAAAACTGGGAGGAAGCAGCCATCCAGTTTCCTCCTGCCTGAGTGACCTTGCCTCCTGGATGTCGAGTAACTGCCTTAAATTGAATGGCAGCAAAACTGAGATCTTAATAGTAAGGAAGTCCCTCTCCATTTTTTCCTCAGTTTGGCTGTCCCAGATTCTGGGCTCCAGGCCTATCCCAAAAGAGGAATGCAAAAACTTTGGGGCATATTATCAAAAACGGCCTTAAAATTATCGCCGGTTTAGCGGCAAAAAACTGCAGCTAAAGCGGCGATAATGGGCTTGACAATATGCCCTGGAGAATTCCAATAGCGGCCCATCTTTACCCCAGAACATGGACTTTTATTGGAATTCTGCAGGGCAGATTTCAAGCCCATTATCGCCTCTTTAGAGGCAGATTTCTGCCGCTAAACTGGCGATAATTTTTAATGCCGTTCTTGATAATATGCCCCCTAGGTGTCTGGCTGGACCCCAAACACTCTTTTGGGACTCACATTAGAAAGGTAACAGGGAAATGCTTTGGAATTCTCAAAATGCTGAGAAAAACCCTGGACATTCTCCCTGTAGCAGCCAGAAAAACCCTGCTTCATGCCCTTGCAACTTCCCAGCTAGACCATGGAAGCATTCTTTACCTTGGAGCAGCAAAAAAATGTCTCTACGAGCTGCAGTGCAGCCAGAATGCGGTGGCACGTCTGGTCCTCAACCATTCCAGAAGAGCTTCTGCCTCCCTAGACTTTCTAAACTGGATACCTATAAAAAAAAATACTCTTTAAAGCCATATGTTAATGTCATTGGATCCTGCAGAGCAAAGGCCCCAGTTATCTCTACCATCTCCTTATCCCCCATCACCCAGCCCATCATCTTAGATCAACCAGAGCCCACTTAGTAGAACTATTCAAAGTACGAAGAGCCAGAATGGATCCGCGCTTGTTCAGCTACTTGGCAGCTAAAAACTGGAAGCATTATCTCGCTCTCTTCTCACTGAGCCCTCCAAAAATATTGTTCAGAAAAAAATAAACACTTGGGGGTCGATTATGATGGCGGACGGACCTGAGTCTGTCCGCCACCCCGAGGTGGAGGGACTGTCTGCAGGGGCAGGGCGTTCCCTCCGTTGGAATTAGGATGTGACCACCACCCTGGCGGTCACATCCCGTATATTTAACATTGCGGCGGTCGCTGCTTTAAGCAGCACCCGCCGCAAAGTTAAAAGTGCATGCTGTGCATTTGCATTGTGCATGCAAATGCAGGGGGGTACCCCCCATGTGCACCCCCACCCCCCTGTTGTAGATGATTCTAGGACTCTAGTAAATATTCCCGATTTCATGCCCTTATGTGGTTATATCAAATCATACCCTTATGTAGGCATACGAATCATACCCATATTAGGACATAGCCAATGCAGTCCAAATACGGCAAGGCTACTCCCATAGACTCCTAGGAAGCACAACGCGTTCCTAAACAAACCAAGCCTTCAGCATTCCGGGAATTCCCCCTGCTTCTGTATTGATTTGTCCTAGAACTCCTGGAGTCCTGAAAGAACTGTGAGTTCTTAGTGATGTCTTATGTCCAACCTTACGTCAAACTCAGCACCTTCCAGGTATAAATATACCAGCATCTGCCTTAAGCAACACACAGTGGTTTGGAGCAGATCGGCTATCTTCTTGCCTGACGCCCTGCTGATGCGAGTGCCGAAGGAAGCCGACCCTCCCTGCTGACACACTGAGAGAGACGCTGTCTTTTCTCCTGCCGAGAAATCCAGCTCCAGTGTTTCCCTGTCACCCTTGCGGGTAGCTGGGAGATCGAGTCCTGAGAAAGAGATACAAGACCTCCTTCATTCTATAACCAAGGTACGGAGCTGATTAGACCCATAGAGAATTCTTGATTCAGATTCTTGGCAAAAACGATAACTCATCTACTCCTTCCCTGTACTAGGCTTAGGTTAGGTACACCGGGGTAGGCGTATCTTAGAAACACCAGTTCAGTATGTTTAGTCATTATTTTATCATTGTATGTATTTTATCCATTTGAAGTATCTTATCGCTTACAAACCATATAAATGCTTTTACAGTATTATTTCATAATACTCATTTTACTGTACACACTTTACTTTATGACAAGTATTGCAATTGTGGCAATTCACTTCTCTTGAGGGAGAAAGTAGATTGCTCAATAAATAACCTTTTTATTGAAAACGCGCGTCTCTCTATTTCTCTGCACTCCTGGTGAAACTAAGCATGCACGATTGACTGAGTGAATTAGCTATCTATTGTTTCCGCGTCTCTGGAGATATACTCCTTATTCTGGGGGAGCAAAGTTGTCATGTTTATGCGGTTGTCATAAAGTAATCCCTTCTTGTCTATTCAGGAAAGTTAACACCTTCTTGTTTACTCGAGAAAGTTTCTAGTGGCCTCTGAGCTAGCTGGCATTTCATAATTAAGTCTAACATATTCAATAGAGACCTAGTCGACCTCAGTCCTACGTCTACACTGTTGTTTATGTTATTCCAATGTGCAGAGCCTGTTGGGAATATAGGAACTACACTACACCCCCTTCACCCTGGGGGCCCAATACGGGCCCCCAAAGCTAAGACCGTATGCCTTTCCACGGCAGCAATGCTGCTGTGGAAAGGCATTGGACCGCCAGCATCTTAATATGGTTGGCGGTGTCTCGCAGGGTAAACAGTCAAAATATCGAGTTTTTAATTTCGACCTACACTAATATCGAGTTGCTAATATCGATGGGACAGAATATCGATGTCCAGAATATCGATGGCCAGAATATCGACCCTAAGGTAAGTAATATCGAAATTACTAATATCTATAGCATATATATCGATGTAAGTAATTTCGATTTACTAATATGTGTTAGAAATATTGGTTAAGTATTTAAATTAATTGTTATAATATGTGTTTAATATGTTTTTATAATGTAAAAATATATAGTGTAAATATTATGTTTTACTACCACAGCGGGTTGTGGGTTTATAGGGGAATAGGGTGGGAAGTAATTTATTTGTAATTAAATAATTATTTTTCAATGAATTATTTATTTTGCAATTAAATATTAATTGGCAATGATTTATTTTAATTGATTAATTGATTAATTAATTGATAATTTATGTATATTTTTAACTAAATTATATGTTTTACTACCACAGCGGGTTGTGGGTTTATAGGGGAATAGGGTGGGAAGTAATTTATTTGTAATTAAATAATTATTTTTCAATGATTAATTTATTTTGCAATTAAATATTAATTGGCAATGATTTATTTTAATTGATTAATTGATTAATTAATTGATAATTTATGTATATTTTTAACTAAATTATATGTTTTACTACCACAGCGGGTTGTGAGTTTATAGGGGAATAGGGTGGGAAGTAATTTATTTGTAATTAAATATTTATTTTTCAATGATTAAATTATTTTGCAATTAAATATTAATTGGCAATGATTTATTTTAATTGATTAATTGATTAATTAATTGATAATTTATGTATATTTTTAACTAAATTATATGTTTTACTACTGGAGCGGGTTGTGGGTTTATAGGGGAATAGGGTGGGAAGTAATTTATTTGTAATATTAATTAATTTTGGGTAAAGGGGTATTTTTAGGGTTCAGGGTCAGTTTTCAGTTTTTGGGTAAAGGGGTATTTTTAGGGTTCAGGGTCAGTTTTCAGTTTTTGGGTAAAGGGGTATTTTTAGGGTTCAGGGTCAGTTTTCAGTTTTTGGGTAAAGGGGTATTTTTAGGGTTCAGGGTCAGTTTTCAGTTTTTGGGTAAAGGGGTATTTTTAGGGTTCAGGGTCAGTTTTCAGTTTTTGGGTAAAGGGGTATTTTTAGGGTTCAGGGTCAGTTTTCAGTTTTTGGGTAAAGGGGTATTTTTTGGGTTCAGGGTCAGTTTTCAGTTCTTTGGTAAAGGGGTATTTTTAGGGTTCAGGGTCAGTTTTCCGTTTTTGGGTAAAGGGGTATTTTTAGGGTTCAGGGTCAGTTTTCAGTTTTTGGGTAAAGGGGTATTTTTAGGGTTCAGGGTCAGTTTTCAGTTTTTGGGTAAAGGGGTATTTTTAGGGTTCAGGGTCAGTTTTCAGTTTTTGGGTAAAGGGGTATTTTTAGGGTTCAGGGTCAGTTTTCAGTTCTTTGGTAAAGGGGTATTTTTAGGGTTCAGGGTCAGTTTTCAGTTTTTGGGTAAAGGGGTATTTTTAGGGTTCAGGGTCAGTTTTCAGTTTTTGGGTAAAGGGGTATTTTTAGGGCTCAGGGTCAGTTTTCAGTTTTTGGGTAAAGGGGTATTTTTAGGGTTCAGGGTCAGTTTTCAGTTTTTTGGTAAAGGGGTATTTTTTGGGTTCAGGGTCAGTTTTCAGTTCTTTGGTAAAGGGGTATTTTTAGGGTTCAGGGTCAGTTTTCAGTTCTTTGGTAAAGGGGTATTTTTAGGGTTCAGGGTCAGTTTTCAGTTTATGGGTAAAGGGGTATTTTTAGGGTTCAGGGTCAGTTTTAGGTTTTTGGGTAAAGGGGTATTTTTAGTGTTCAGGGTCAGTTTTCCCTACTGTTGCACCCACTGGAGTGGGAATAGTAATTATTGTTAAGTAATTATATATTATATATGATTTATCATTTTATTTTTTTATTAAATATGTATTATTATTTTTTTTAACAATTATTACATATATTTAAATATGTTTAAGTAATTAATAAGTATTATTTACAGTTTTTTTATGTTATTTTACATTTAAAAAAAATCGATATATTTAACAACGATATTTTTAACATCGATATTAATTTTTCGATATTTTGGTACTTACCATGTTGTACATAGGGCGTCGATATTTTTGCTATCGATATAATTACGCCGATATTTGTGTAGGTCGAAATTCTGTCTGTCGAAATTCTGTCATAGATCCGTCTCGCAGACACCGCCACCATATGTGAGCACTTTTTCCGCCGGTCGAGAAGGCGACCGGCGGAAAAGCAGTGGACGGTCTTGCCATCTGCCACGGACCCCCCAGCAATCCTAATGTGGCGGAGGGTCATTTCAGAGAGAATGGCAGACGGATTGCCCCTCCGGCCCGGCGGAGGCAATTCGTCCGCCATCATAATTGACCCCTTAGTTTTTCCATTTGTGAGACCTGTCTATTCTCTTGTCTGTTTAGCATTTCTGGCTCTTTTCAGCCTCTCCGGAGAGTGTTTTTTCCAGCACAGAGACACATCGGTTGGTGTAACCAGGCGCTATATAAGTAGACTACTATTATTATTATTATCATTATTATTATAAGTTAAGAAAGAATTGTACTTTACAAGGATATTCAAAGAAAGTCTGCAGAGTAACCTTTCATCATTTTAGAATGTTAGCTGTGCACCAGTCTGAAATTCAAAAATTAATTAGGAGGCTTTACTATGTTAAAACCTCTGCACTATGTTTAGAAGTGAATAGAGCTCTTTTGCACGATATCAAAAATGTGTGCTAATGTTCAGTTTTGTTTCTTTGGTCCTGGAGAGGAGTGTAGGCAATATGAGGACTTGGTAAATGCAAAAGTAGGAGAGCAGGACAAAGGTAATACTATTGATAACTTTGTAGAAGGAATTATAAAGTTTACTATGGTCTGTTCAGAAAAACCAGACTGTGTTTGTATATGTTGTCAATGCACCCACTACACAATTCAGACATAATATGCTATTGTGTCTTCGAAAACTAATTTTAAGCCAATTTATTTGTAATTAAATGTTTTGATTGTTTCACATGCAAAATTATGTATAAGTACTGTTATAATAAGTTAGAGGATAATAAAATGCCAGCTAGAGCAGTGCATATCAAGTAAGAACTAGTTCCAAACCCACGAGAACTTCAGGATTTGAATGGTTATTAATCTTACCTTGCCCTACTCCTCGTTCTGCCATGGTTGTTCCTGTTTGTGCAGAGGGAGACCCGGGCTACACGGCTGTCGGCAGGGATGCCATCTTGGGGGTAGGGTCAGCGGTCTAGTTGCTCGCCCCATTCTGTAGACTGCATAAAAAGCAATGACAACCCGGACGTACAGCAGACGCGTGAGACCATGCCCCCGTGCGAGCCAGCAACTACATTATAGCTCTGACGACCTTCGCCGTTTAGATGCCCCACTGACTGGAGCATGCAAACATGTCATCTCACCCCATAATTCACCTCTCCCGTGCCCACGCTGCAGCTTCCAGCTAGGAAACAATCTGACCCCCCTCCCACCAAATCACTAAGGTTCAAAATTTTTTTAATAAATTGCAGATCCTTGCCATCCAACTCATATAAAAAACCACCTACTAGACTCAATCTTCTCTAACCTGGACACTCTGTACCGATCCCATTGTCAGACCATTTCCTTATACCTTTTGCATGGTCTCCACCTGGCAGAATTGCGCATAGAACCCCCTTCCACATAAGAACTAGGCCCTGGTCAAAACTTTCAGTGGAACAATGGGCTACAACCCTGAAAGACACTAAACCAGTGCCATCATCAGACACAGCCTTGGCCAACGAAAATTTTAACAAAAATCCCTGGATGTCCTTATCCCCGAAAAAGATATAAAAGTTAAGACTAAAAATGCCAAAAAGCCTTGGTACACAGCTGATCTGCGAGGCCCAAAGCAGAACTGTAAAAAAATAGAGAGAGAGCAGGGAGGAAAAATTTCTCCCCAGACTCGAAGGAAATATACAGAAAAGGTATTAACCTCTATAAAGAGAAAATCAGAGGAGCACAGGCTACTTTCTATAAAGATAAAATCCTAGCGGCACAAACTCTACCCGTGAGATTTTTAACATTGTGAAAACCCTCTCGAAGCTCCCCTCTGCTCCTGTCTATCCGGATACTTCAGGAGCTCAGTGTAATAAGCTTGCAGCTTTTTTTTCTACTAAGATCAATGCCATTTTTTCTTCCTTCCCTCCCATAACTAAAGACCTCACCCCCCTCAAGATCAATGCCATTTTTTCTTCCTTCCCTCCCATAACTAAAGACCTCACCCCCCTCCCACCCGGGAGAGGTCAGCCTAGCCTTGACTCTATTCCACCCTTGGAAAGGCCAGATCTGAAAAAACTGTTCTCCAAAGTTAACAGTGGCTCCCCCAAAGACCCCGCACCTCTACGAATGCTCGCCCAGGTAGCAGAGGTAGTCTTCCCGGTGATCTTAGATCTTGTTAACACCTCACTTGCGTCAGGAGTTGTCCCCCCCTGCATGGAAGGAAGCCATGGTGAAGGCTTTACTGAAGAAACCTTCCTTAGACCCATCAATCTTAGGGAACTACCGTCCCATTTCCCTGTTACCAGGGATAAGTAAAATCACAGAAAAACACTTCAACTTGACACTCTCCTCTTTTCTGGAGACGCATAATCTGCTCCACCAGACACAGACTGGCTGCCGCCCTCATCAGGGTACTGAAACAGCCCTGATTTCGGTAGAAGAAGAAGCCAGAAAAATAGTCAACCGGCGGCACAGCGATGGTACTGCTTCTTGATCTCAGCGCGGCTTTTGATACCGTTAACCATCACTGTTAGAACCGGCTGTCTCTAGTTGGCAGAGGTATGCACTTCTGACAAATAGGGACACACCATTTCTAGTCAGGGCAAGGGGATCACACACTTAGATAACCCCTGCTCACCCCCTTGGTAGCTTGGCAAAGCAGACAGGCTTATCTCAGAGGCAGTGCGTTAAGCATTTATGACCACATACAGTAATAAAGTGAATACACTACAAATGGACACGACACAGTAGTATTATAAAAATAAGGATTTTTATATAAGGCTTAGCACCAGACCAAATAACGACAAAAATATACCACAATCTTAATAAATACGCTTGGAAGGAAAAATAATAGTTCAAATGTAGATTCTTCTTAGCACAAAGTCTTTAGTATCAAAAGCAACTCTTCTTCTTTAAAACACAGTTCTTGGCAACAATGTAACCCACACGGGAGTCACACGACGTCGAGGCAAAGTTAATCCAAAGGGTTCGGCGTCGACCGCGAGGAGCGCTACGTTGAGCCCGGAGTCACACGGACCCCCACAACACAGTACCTTGGAAAAGCGAAGCACACGATGATCAGCAGAATCGAGATGTTCGGCGTCGCGTCTCCGGCTTCGATCCGGCCTCGGAGTCTGGGCGACCTGCAGCGGCGTCGATCGATGTCGGGCAGGAGCAGCGCTCACGAGGCGAAGCAGGATACGGCGTCGTCGTCGCTGTCGATGATGTTGCAAGAGTGAGCAGCGCTCACGGCGTCAAGAGGGCTCGAGGTCGGTGCGATCAGCAGCGGTGCAGACACGAGGTCACTTGGAGCTGGAGCCGAACTCACTACTCACTGGTGTTGCTGCTGGCGTCTATCGGGCCCGGCGGCCGGCGTCGAGGAAGCGGGACACTGGAGCCGTTACTCACGATGTCGAGCTGGATTCGGCGACGTCCGTCGGCGTCGAGATTGCTGGTTTCTTACAGAGGTGCTGGATTCTCAAGTTCCAGCAACAAGCACTTTTTAGCAGATGAAGTCCTTTAGCCCTGTGACTTCAACAGGAGGCTGGCACTCTTCCAGCCCTTGGAGATTTTCTTTAGCAAAGCTTGAGAGTACACACTCAGTTCCTCTCTCCTGGTTCCTTGGCAAAAATAAAGAAGCAACTGCAGGATTCCCCCAACAAACAGCACACTGGCAGAAGGGGTAGGCAAGTTCTTGAATCAGCAGGCTTCTTGTCCTTGTTTCAGGTTTCCTTGTCAGAAATGATCTAAATTCTTGGTTCAGGGGTCCTTCTCTTATACCCCTTTTTGGCTTTGATCCCTTTGTCCATGCACGGGAATTTCCCAACATCCTGGGTCTGTTGTGGGTGTAGCCAGGCAGAGGCACCTGGCCTATTCACTGAGCAGGGCCGGGTCCTCAGACGCCCAGCAGCAGGTGGAGCCAGCATTGTCACTGACAGGAGCAGAGCTATCGGCCTCCTGGTAGGAGGTGGGGCCAGGATCGTCCATGGCAGGCACAGAGCCATCAGTCGCCTGGCAGGAGGTGGAGCCAGCATTGTATCAGGCAGGGCAGGCTATCAGGAACTACTCTCCCCCTACTCTCAATGCAAATGTCCCACTCATCCCACACTGACTCATTCAGACCTCTGGAGCCACCCACCTCCTGTCACACACACACCAAACCAGCAGAAACCAGAAATAGTTAGACAAGAAAATAGCCACTTTCTAAAAGTGCTATTTTCAAACCCAGAGTCCAAAAAGCATCCACACAAATGGATGCGTTATTAAACCCCGAGTTCAGGGATACCAAACTCGACATTGCACCATGCTCCCCGAGCGAGCTAGGATTATAGCATTAATAATCCTGGCAGCCCATTCTAACTAATGGAGAGCAGGTTACCTTACAACAGTGAACAACGAATATGGCTGTTATTCACTATTAGGACATGCCAACTTGGTCAGGCCTGTCCTACCTTATACTTACAATGCACCCTGCCCGTGGGCCTACCATAGGGGTGGCTAACATGAAGTTAAGGGAAGGTTTAGGGACTGGAAAGTAGGTGTACCTGTGCAGTCAGCGTGACAGTACTAGACTGCACGTAGGTCTAGCAATGGTAGACCGGTAGACACACTTTTACTAGGCCGCTCTTGTGGGTGGCACAACATGTGCTGCAAGCCCACGAGCAGCATTTGTATTTACAAGCCCTGGCACTCCTGGTGCACTAGACTAGGGACTGACAGTAAACCAAATAAGCCAAACATGGAATTCAATCAATACAGCAATTTTACATAGGGAGCACTTGCACTGTGGCACCGATCAGCAGTGGCACAGTGCCCAAAGCAATATACCAGCAAAAACATTGTAAACAGAGGAGGCAAACAGAAAAAAAATAGAGGAGAGACTCAAGCCAATGATGTCAGGTCTAACAATCACATTCTAATTCATAGGTATCTCTGGAACCGCGATGGCCTGGCTCCAGTCATTCCTTGATAACCGATCCTTTCAAGAGTTTCAAAATAGGGTGACCTCCAAAAAAATTCCCCTCCACTGCGGGGTGCCTCAAGGCTCCTCCCTAAGCCCCACCTTATGTAATGTATACACCTGCACCCTCGCCGAAGCAGTCCTTCCCTTCGGAGTACACATTGTCACCTATGCGGACGACAGGCAGCTGGTGATCGGGCTTAACATAAAGGATAATAACCTCCCCGACCTATACAACTGTCTTCAGGAGATTGCCACCTGGATGAGGGACTCTTTTTTAAAACTAAATGGGGACAAGAGCGAAATCATGGTCTTGGGAAACCGTTCCCCACTTGATATGAGAGAAATCTGCCCACTGCCTTAGGCCAGGCTCCCATCCCTAAAACTGATTTAAAGAGTATGGGGGTATGGCTGGACCAGGACCAGTCTCTTAAGTCCCAGGCACGGAAGACTGGCGCCACATGTTACGGCCTCCTTTATATCTCCCACAAAATTCTCCCCTTCCTGCCGTTCAGGGCCAGAAAAATCATGGTACAGGCACTTGTCCTGTCCCGACTGGACTATGCAAATGCACTCTATCTGGGGACCCCGATGGCCACAATCTCCAAGTTGCAAACCGCCCAGATTCGGGCCGCCCGACTGCTGCTGGATGTTCCCAAACTGCAGTCTGCTAGACCAGCCCTGAAATCCCTTCATTGGCTCCCCGTCCTGAAAAGAGTTACATTTAAATCACTATGTATCGCCCATAAATCATTTAATAACTTAGGCCCTTCCATTCTTAAAAACATTATTTAGCCTTATGAGCCTAATAGGAGCCTCCGGATCCAAATCGTTAAATGTTGCCTCCGTCCCTAGAATTGAAAAAGCTAAAAGTGGAGGCCGACTATTCTCGCTGAACGCTGCCAAGCTTTGGAACTCCCTCCCGCACAGCCTCCGATCTGAACCCAATCATCTCTCCTTCCGCAGATCTCTAAATACCCTGTTGTTCCCTTAACCTGTCCTGCTACATCTGCCTCTGTCTCGGCAAGTGCTGGGATGCCTCCGGATAGCCATGCGCTATTAAATACCATTCAATTTCAATTTCAATCAATACCAATACAATATATGGAGCCAAAGACAGGGAAGTTACCTCCAGCTGCCCACCAGAAAGGTTTTAAAGTTAGAGTTGTTTACTTGTTGTTAGATTTCAAGCAGAAAATGTAAACCATATGGGTGCAGAGATATTTGGAAGAAGCACTTGTAATTCTAGTCAATGGTGTCCCTACGAAGAGCAAAACGATATAGCAAGACTTAGGAGATGTTGGTAAAGTAAAAATAAGCTATATTATATCTGGTACAAAATAACATTTACTATACAAATGTAGATGTCCTTCAAGATATTACACATATGGAGGATGATGCTATGCCATCTAGAGGCTAGATTGAAAAGGTGGATCGATCTAGATCTGAAGAAATTTACAAACAGTACAGTATTCATACTCTGCATTCTAAAGAGATTATTGGTGTTGCTATTGATCTCCTTCAAATGAAAGAAATGAAAGGCGCTCCCTTAAGTGTGGGGGAGAAAAGTTTAGAAGCTCACTGTTTTCCGCATCTGCTTCCTACTGGAGTAGGTCATAGGTATGATGACTATCTGTACAAATATCAGCAGCCGAGTACAGATCAATTAGACTTTATTCGGAGGATCCTAGATTTCATCAGTGTCTTCCGTATATATTTCATCTCGTATTTGAGAGCGACATGTATGGCCAACCTTATGCAGTAAATCCCATTCTCAAAATAGGAGTGAATCTACAAAATCTGTCAGCAAGGGAATTTGTTGACAAAGTTCATGGAAAAGATGAAAACTTAAAATACAAACTGATTAATTTGATGGCATGCCAATGTGGTACCATTGCGTATTGGTATCATTGTCATGGAAAGCTCAAATGTATGCTGAGAAACCTGGGAGTGCCTTCTTGGTTTCTAATACTCATTTGTGCTGAGTATGATTTGATGACCTGCTTGAATTCTTACGAGACGTTGCAGGAAAAAGGGTATACCCATTGAAGTCTCTGGGACCTGGGTGTAATCTGGTACATAGAAAGGGGGGTCCCAGTACACAGTGTATTTAAGAAAAAAGGAAAAAAAATATATATTCAAGAAAAATCCATATATTTAGAAGGTACACTGTTATTTAATCACAATGTTGTTTATAATTACACACAATTGGAACACTTCCCAACACCACCAAAAGGTAGTTCAAAGACATTTGCACAGACGTTTGCTTATTTTTCAGGTTTTAAAGCTTCAAACCCAGCCTCGTATTATTATAGGCTTGCACTTACACCTGCAAAGAAAAACATGCTAACACTGACTTTATTTCCCAACTGTCTATACAGGGTTTTGACTTTTGGAAAGTCACCATAGACACAAAATCCATCTAGGTGACTAATGATTGGCAGTTGGAGGCCTTGTTTAGAGCATGCCTCATACCACATCAAATGATTTTCATGAATAAAACAGTGCAGCAAACGTCCTGTCTTGGTATAGCAAACAGGAAGATTTAAACGCACCATGTATTCGAGAATTAGCAGCACTTTACACACTTCAGTGAGGACATACTAGATGCCATGATACACAAAGGTTCTTTCAATTCATCGGACCCCAATTGGAAGGGATGGATGGTATGGCCTGTGGATACAAATGGGTGTCAATCTAGATTCCTGGGTAACACTGAAGGGTTTAGGATTAATAGGCCTGATCAACAATATGTACAACCAGAACACTTAGGGGTGGTGACTTTATATAGTGTAGGGAAATTGTGCCTTGATAGCTAAAAATCTCAACACCTTTCCAAGTGAAACAACACTTGTCCCTTCTTTCTGAAGACATGGATCTCAGGGATTTTTCATTAGGACCCCGGAACTCACATCAAAAATGCTTTCTGTACAGAATTTACACAGAACTGTGGAAATTTTCTCAACAAGTGGCTGCTGAGAGATTGCTGAAATCGATAGGGTTGATTTTAAAGTATGACCACATTATAATCCAAACTTTATTCAATGGGCAACATAGCGTCTTCCGCAATTGATATAATTCAACAAGACGTCTATTTTACAACATGGATGGTCATAATTACGATCAAGTATGATACTAAGTTGGGCATTACAAATGTTACGTTTTGACCACAATCCATGGTGCTACATAAACAATACACGTCTGTTTTTTTGGCATATGGCCTAACGGAAAGACAGGTAGTAATGGCACACAGAGATACAAAATATACCATGTTGGACATTGAAAAATTTGACCAATTACCTTTCACCCTGGTTGAGACACCATCCACTGACTGGTTCATTTATGGTTACATAACTCTACAGGTCACATCTTTCCAATTCTAATATTGTCTTCAATACCAACAACAGTTAGGCATATATGAAGTGCTAGGGAAAGGATATGTCAACGAGTATTGAGAATTATCATTCAGGGTTAGATGCAGAAATGGGGACACAGAAGTTTTTCTTATTCGCTCAGAACGTGGACATGCTTTAAGCGGATCTATAGTTTGCAAGTCTCCACAGGGCATGCAAAGCTTTAATAGAGAACTTGTCTTGCTAACTGAAGGATTCCCCAGCTGCAGTGATTTATCCTCTATTCAGGCTGCTGTTGAATGGGAGCTTTTTAATGCTGAAAAATCAAGGTTGATACAGAATGGACCAAGCATCGCTTATCGAGTGACGGTTAGTTCCATAGTGACTTGTTTTACAAAAGTATTGTTTCCACCTGCCTGAACAGGGAGGCAGCACTATGGCCTTTGATAAATATTTCTAACATCAAGTTTGATTCCCTGATCAAACAGAAAGCCATACTTTTTCAAAAGGATGTGGCCTTAACTTCAGCCAGGGAGACACTTGATCTCCAGGTTGCATGGTCCTCGTCTGAGATACAGACACTCCTCCATACTAGCATTTTAGGGAGGTGTTCCATTGTATCTTTAACATGTCTGATACGAAAGGAACAGTAAACTTTTTAAAAATGTTTTGGCTCTGATCTGGTTAGCATCTTTCAGATGATTTTCGAAGTTATACCATCTTTCATACTCTATGGGGTATATTCACAAGAACGTGTGATAACTGCCGCAAGAGTAGCATAACGCAACTTTTAACATCGCAGCCTATTGCGGAAAAATAACCCTGTGGCAACATGAAATGCACAACACGGTGGTAGCATACGATAGTCTGCCAAAACTGCGGATAAAGTCTGTGATATAACCACCTTAATGGAGATAAAAACACAAACCACAACACCAAAAAACCTGCAATGGGCCAAAGCATGATGAGGAAACCAGCGATTAGCAGCGCCAGGCCTGCAACACGCACCTAGCAGGTGGGAAAAATCACCATAAAAGTAGAAAAACCACCCAAACTCAAACTGACCAATATCCAAGCACCATGGAGGCAGCTGGAGCAGGCGCAGAGGATGAGCAAAACCCCACAAGCACCCTGGATGACCAGCCCCAGCCTCGGGGACAGGGAAGTTCAGTCTGCAGGCGAACAGGATCATACTCACAGAGGTGATGTAACACTATCAACAACTGTTCGCCACCTCCAACGTGTCATTGGGCACCAAAAATGGAACATGGCGGGACATCGTGGAAAAGGTGAATGCCGTCAGGGAGCACAAGAGGACAATGGAAGAGGTCAAGATTCAATGGAATGACATCAAGCAGTGGACCAAGGAAAAACTCTCTGCCAACCAGAAGGCAGCAACTCAGACTGGAGGTGGGGCCTAGCACCACAGCTTGTGCTGGATGACATGGAGGAGCTGGGGTTGACAGTCTTCAGTGTGGGGACTGTGGCCGGAATCGGGGGATCGGACACTGCTCAACAAGACACAACACAACCTCAACAGGGTGAGTGACCACCAGGTACTAGGGAGACGGGTGGAGATGGGCACAATGGCACACATGCACAATCAAGCAGAGCACAGTGCACACCCACAATGACTCTAGGTCCTCACCCAGTTTCTACAGACTGTCACAATGTACAATGCAATGTTGTCTGAATGTCAACATGTACCATGCGGCTACATACATGTGGACATATTGTAATACACCATCTCCCCTTCACATCGCAGGGACACCTCCTACAGAGCAGTCCCAGCCACTCTTCACTGATGTCGAGGAGGACAACACCAGCATCGACACCCAAGCCACTCATCTCCAGGATCAGGGCAGGCCAGCTACATCAAGGAGATCCCACCCACTACCCAAAGCACCCAACAGGAGGCACCCACAGCCCTGGCACTCCCCGAAGACCCCAGGATTAACACATGGCCTTCCAACGCAGTGTGCTGGCGTGCCAGAAGAAGAACGCTGAGCAGGTGTGGTTGGGCTTCGGCAACATGGCAACCAAACTTGACGACATCCTTGGCTGTTTAGTCCCGCTCCATTGTCTCCAACAAGCCCTGACTGACATCACTGGAGTCATGACACAGAGAGAAGAACACCTGTCCGCTCAGAGTGGCTCCAGCGATACCAGCCGTGAGCTGGCAAACATTCGGAGGCTCCAGGAGGACAGGGTGCGGATGGAGGCAGAAAGGATTGCAGCCATCGCTGCACATCAGCAGAACTAGCTGGGATCTACCATGCCCTGCGGGCATTGCTGCCACAAGGTGTGGCGATATTGAATGCTGCTGCCCACACACCATCTACATCTCCTCCCCTTGGTGTGTCTATGACTCCCTGTGTGGCAGGCCTAATCACTCCGGCACTTGATGTGCCAGTGGCACACAGTGCGGCCGACAATCCACCTCCGGCACCTGATGTGTCAGTGGCTCACAGTGTGGCCGACAATCCACCACCTCTGGCACCTGATGTGTCAGTGGCACAGAGTGCTATAGCCAGTACAGCAACACCCACAGGTGGGGCAGGGCACACATCCGGGGACGAGGACGTGGATGGGCATGTGATCAGAAGGACTCTGTAGCAATCATTTTTGCCCCCTGGCCTGTTCCTGATTTGGCCCCGCACATGGCACATGGCCTTATGACCTTCCACTGACCCCCGATTCACTCAGATGCACTCACCTTGGACAACGACATGGACCGCCACATCCTGTTTGATGACCAATGACACAGCAACCAGACTGCGGACTGCACCCCTCCTCTTTCGAAGTACTTGTCTTCCACGGATGGACTCTAGCTGGCCCTGCACGGGCCCATATAATGTAGTGTATTCAGCAGTGCCCTGTACTGATCCAGCTGCGGAACAGCACTGGATGTGCAATAAACATCCAGTGATGCACTGCTGTGTCATGTCTTTCATCATTCATGTATGTATGTGTGAATGAATGTAGGGACAATGATTTCCCTTGCGTCAATGATGCTCATCCTGTGGGATGCCAGTCAGAGGGTGCTATATAGCAATTTGTGTCACAGGTCCCATGGACACCACAACAGAGACACACGCATCAGCCACTTTCTTGTTCGGACATGGACTGAACCACGCACAGTGCTCATGAGTCATTTTTGCGTGCCCTGTGCTGTTCCTGCGTATGGCAGGCTAGACCACTCCGCTCATGCTCCCACGGGGAGCCTCATTGCTACCAGTCGCAGGCGCACTCGCTGTGGGTGTGCAGGTCACTGGTCTAGTTGTCAGCATGTCACAGCCACTCGCTGAGGGAAAGTTTGCACGAACACCACACCCACCCAGCACAGGCGTTACTGTGGCGTTGGACAAGGTTTGTGGCACATGCTGCATTGCAGCCAGCACAGGCACCCCACCACGGGACGCTGACTGAGGTTGGACAGGGTTTGTGGCACATGCTGCATTGCAGCAGGTACAGGCACCACACCACGGGACAGTGACTTTGGGTGCACTGAGTCATTGGCACCTTGAGTTGCTGAGTGGGTGTGCAGCCTGTGATGATGCCCCGTCCCGGCGGTCTGGACTGGTCAGGATTTGTGTGCCTTGCTGGACCGCAGTGTAGGCCGCGCCAGCGGGCTGCGTGATCCTACCGCCACTTGGCCACGCTTCTGGGATCACAGAGTTTGTGGCACCCATTGGGCTCAGCGACTCTGCAGGCTGCGATGTTACTGAGTGCCCTGGTTTTTCCTATGCCATGGTGTAATCAAGTCCAGCACCAGATGTGAGACCTGGTGGCCAGCGCAGCCTGGATGCATGTTGTGGAGGGTGCCAAGTCTGCGGGCCCTGGGCTTGTGGCTTGCAGCAGCACGTTGGTGGGACCTGCAGTCTACACGCTGGTGGCGGAAGGTGAGCAGTGAGGTCCAGGTGTGCATGGGGGTGCATGCTCCGATGGGCGGTGGGAGGGGCAGGAATGCCTCTGCCTGGGTTTGCATGGGCAGGCAGGCGATGTTGTCTTGTGCAAGTGTGTGTACTGTGCCAGTCATGTCGCTGTTTCAGATGATGCCTCTGTCTCAGATGTGTGACCTGGTGTACTGCTATATGTACTGGCAAGGGGTTGGAGACACACCGGTGGCAGCAGGTGAGCAGTGTGGCCTGTGTGCACAGGGTCGTCTCTCTCTCCCTCTCTCTCTCTCTCTCTCTCTCTCTCCCCCTCTCCTCTTTTCTCTCTCTCCCCCTCTCCTCTTCTCTCTCTCTCCCCCTCTTTTTATCTCACTCTCTCCCCCTCTCTTCTCTCTCTCTCTCCCCCTCTCTTCTTCTCTCTCTCTCCTTCACTCTCTCTCTGTCCTTTGATGTGCTCAGGACATACCTTATCATCATGTTTTTTGTCTTGCAGGCTGTGACCAATGGATTGTGTCGAGGGGATCCCGCCATGTGTCTTCATTTATTTTCTGTGTTAATTTCAATAAAGTTTCATTGTTTGCTTCAAAAGTGGATGTGTGATGCTCTTTTCTTTGACGACATATGCATGTCACCAGTTGTGATTGTGCGACATCAGGTGGATTATTTCGTACATGTTTTGGTGTAGCTGATAAGGCATGTCTTTGGTCAGGGGGCAGCAATGCGTCTGCCTAGGTTTGCATGGGCAGGCAGGCGATGTTGTCTTGTGCAAGTGTGTGTACTGTGCCAGTCATGCCTCTGTCTCAGATGTGTGACCTGGTGTACTGCTATACGTACTGGCAAGTGGTTAGAGACACACCGGTAACAGCAGGTGAGCAGTGTGGCCTGTGTTCACAGGGTCCTCTCTCTCTCTCTCTCTCTCTCTCTCTCTCTCTCTCTCTCTCTCTCTCTCTCTCTCTCTCTCTCTCTCTCTCTTTCTCTCTCTCTCTCTCTCTCCCCTCTCCTCTTCTCTCTCTCTCCCCCTCTCCTCTTCTCTCTCTCTCCCCCTCTTTTTCTCTCTCTCTCTCCCCCTCTCTTCCCTGTCTCTCTCCCCCTCTCTTCTTCTCTCTCTCTCCTTCACTCTCTCTCTGTCCTTTGATGTGCGCAGGACATACCTTATCATCATGTTTTTTGTCTTGCAGGCTGTGACCAATGGATTGTGTCGAGGGGATCCTGCCATGTGTCTTCATTTATTTTCTATGTTAATTTCAATAAAGTTTCATTGTTTGCTTCAAAAGTGGATGTGTGATGGTCTTTTCTGTGACGACATATGCATGTCACCAGTTGTGATTGTGCGACATCAGGTGGATTATTTCGTACATGTTTTGGTGTAGCTGATAAGGCATGTCTTTGGTCAGGGGGTGCCAGGGAGGAGTGGTCCTGGGTGTGGTGTCAGTGGGTGTTGTGGTCCTCTTGGGTGTCCGTGCTGCTTGTTCAGTTGCTCCATGACATCTGTTTGTCTTCAGGTGTGGCTGTGCTCCATTTTGTGGTGCAGGCTGTGGTCTGACTTTAGACCAGGGCAGAGCAGGTGTTAATTTCCTGCTGCTAATGTGCCTTATTGCGTGTTTTTTGTTCCTACTGCTGGTCTGGCTGGTCGTTGTGAATGTTGAGGTGTGGTGTTGTCATGGCTTTTTGCACGGGAATGCCTACTATGCATCTCATTAGCAATCATTGCGGGCATCCTCTGTGGCGATGTTTTTTGCGGCTGCTATCATGGGAAAACTGGTGCTGTGGGCTGTTAGCACCAGCTTGTGAATGGTGGGGTAAATTTATCATGACTTTGGCTGCGATAAAGTGCCGTTAATTCGTCGATAGCTCCTTGTGGATATGTCCCTTTGTGTTGGGAAGCATTTTTGGAGGGCCAGCTACTTGGGCGGGAATCCTGATTTTATTTTTTTCTTCTCGTCCAGTCCTTGTTTAACTTGGAATGGAGGCAGCACTGCTAGGGCTGACTGGCAGTGAGCGCTTCGCAACACCTTAGCTTCAAGAACTGAATGAGCATTGGTTCTTATCCTTCATGCCTGTCTGGCTTGACTGCATAAAACCTGTCTTCTGCTGTCTGTTTTGCAGCCACAAATGCGTCCTAGGTATAAATCTCGGAACAGAATTGGTTGTGCTACCTGACATTGAAGTATTGATGGAGCCCTTAAAGGCCCATGCGTATGGTTGTCCTCTGTGTATTCCTTTGATAATGAATGCATTCTTAGAGCCACCCTGGGATGCTTCAGCTCCTAGTGATGTGAACAATGACTCAGCAGAAAACCTATGGGATACAACGCCTCCCCTTACGGCTGCTGCAGGAACTGGATGAAATCACCTTCGCTCCATAAACATGCTACGAGGTGCGCCTATAGGATCATAATCTGCGGTTGTGGGCAACGGTGCTTCTACCACTTGGAACACCTATGCAATTGGCTTTTCCATGTTGGAACAATTTGACCTATTTTTTAAGCAAAAAATTACCAAAACAGCTTTTGCTTTCTTTTTTTCTTAGTGCTTGGAATCTCAAATGGTATGAAGACTTAAACGTTTTTAAATAAATATTTTAAAGGAAAGCCCACTTTTAGATGCCTTTTAGGAATAGTTTTTTAACATGTTTAAAATGGTCTGCTGGCTTTTTAGATAACTTTTATATATTTACCCTTAGTATGAGGGGTGGGTGTTATATTTCCGGGTTAGGTCTATGTAGCGAAGCAGCTTATTTCTTAAATCGTCCTCACAATAACATTTCAGCTGCAACCTTTTACACATATTAGTGTGCATGACAATGTTGGAATAATTTCCCTGAAACTAAACTTGTTTACATATCTAGCTTCGCACAACATTATCACAGCGCCCTAAACATCATGTACAAGGTCTCTTTTCGTACTATTTACAAATGTCATCTCTATTTTAATCCACAGGACTACAGAGCTATCTACATATCCATAACATCACTAATCTGTTTGCATATCACAAGGCTGCTTTCTATTATAAAAGATGATTATCCCAATAGATTAGTATAGGAGGCCCTTCTGCTGACACTGAGCGTCCTTGCATGCTGGTAACTCACCATGCAGCAGTCTGAGATCTCGCTAGAAGGGTCCAGTTTGTGACCAAGACGGGGTCCTTCACTCTATCCATCAGGTAGTGGCGTTGAAACATCCCTTAAGGGATTCTTGGCTCTGCACCTACACACACTCTAGGTACACTTAGGTTCACGTCGTAGGAGTATGCTTGATTACTTCCTAGTTTTATATGCCTATATATATACTGTTTTAGCCCCATGGTAAAACTATATCTACAATTTTCGCTCTTGGTGCTTGCAATCACGTTTATCTGCTTCTGTCTGTTAATAATTGCAACCCACATATATTTTACAAGAATTTAGTTGGTTCAATAAATGTATTGAAAACATCCCACTGTGTATTCTCTATATATTTCTCTGAAAATAAGTGAGCATGACTGACCCATTGAAAGGTTCCGTACTGTTTCCATGATCCCTGACCGGTCAGGGTTCTCATGTTCAGTGGCTGCCATAAACCATTCGCTCCCTGGTAGGTTATGGGGTAAATAGTGATACTGTGTGGTGCAATGGGTACGTTTTTTAATTTAATTAATTTCGGAATTAGAACCTAATGTTAAAATACCAATTAATCATAATGCAAAGAGCTGAAATATCCAAACAGTGCATATGATCTAAAAACTAAAAGAGAAATTGTCTCATCACATACTAAAAAAATCAGCAAGTATTAAAATGCACTAAATTATTGGCTTTAGTAGCAGCCGTAATCAGGTTTATTGTGATCTTTGAGTAAATCTTGTAGCGGACTGATATATTTGCCAAATCTTTCCAAGTCCATTATAGTAAAAACTAAATGTGTTGCCTCCTTGCAGGTTTGAATTCTATGGGCTAAGAACAATGGATACAGAAGTGTGCATCAAGCATACAACAACGCCGGGCAACAACACAGTAAATGGTTTAATGTTCAACTTTTTATAACCACGAAGGGGCTGATTCCGATGTCAGATGGACCTGAGTCCGTCCGACATGGGTCAGGAGCCGTAACCGACCGACTGACATGCTGTCAACGGTTACGGCCCTGGTAGTATGATACGATGAACAGGGTTCGGTCTCACTCGTATACCTCACAATGCAAGCATGCATTCCGAGCGGAATGCATGCCTGCATTGTGTAGAGTAGGGGTGCAGTTCATCCCTGCACCCTGTGGCCGGCACCCCAAGGTGCCTGCACTGGGTGCAGGGATCCACAGAGGGGCACCATAGGTGACCCCAGGTTGGTATTTGGTGGCCTTGCACCCATGGGGGCCCTGCTAGGGGCCCCCAGAGACAGTTTCCGACTTCCTTTTCATGCGGGACACAACAGCACGAAAAGACAGTGAAAAACTGCCATCGTACTTCCTCGGTTGTAAAGAGGCGACCAGGGAAGTACTGAAGGATTTCTGGACGGCAGACGGGCTCTCCGAGCCCGTCATAGGCCATCTGGAATTCCGAGTCGGATTGTTTTCGGCCAAGCCCATTGAAATGGCTCGGTTGGAAAGGAATCCGGCCGGCACTAACCGATGCAGTGGGAAGGGCTCCAAACATGGTCCAGAGCCCTTCCAACTGGAGTCGGAATCGGCCCCTAAGTCTGCAATTGACTATCATGGAAAGGGTGTGCCATTTTGGGTTTGAATCTTGGATCTGTAGTCACATCATCCTGGTAACCATGCTTTTTCTAAGACATGCCTTTCCAATCGAACCCTAAAAATATGGTTGTGGGCTTAGATGCTGATTAGCTTATGATGTGTGCACTGCTTCAGGTACTGGTGTGGTCTTCAATTTGTCCAAATCAGTTAGCTTTGACAGGGATTTTATATGTCTTTTAAGAATCATTTTAAGTGCTAAATGTGAGAGCAAACATTTTTTTTAGTTCAGACAGGTCTACTTGGTGGGGATCCACTGATTTATTTATAGAATTTGACCAGGGACTTTTTATGATCAAAGATGTATCGGAGAGCTGATTTCAAGGTGTTACGTGGGGCCTTAATTATCCTGTAATAGTATTTTAAAAGGTACCCATGTTGGACAACATTTGGCCCTCCAACCCAAGTTCTAATCTGATTGTACTGCCATTTGTGTATTGTGGCAACCTGAAAATCCTTTTATATGCTTTGAGCTGCAATTTTTCCATTCATTTACTAAAGTATTTTGTGAAAGACTTGTATGTGTGGCACCAGCAGTTCCCACTCTCTCTAGCATATGCTGTAATCATCCATAACTCACAAGATTTAAGTGTAGATGCAGCTTTTGTTAAAGTTGGAAGTTCTGTTGTCAAAGAAAGAATGTCATATGTAGCATTGCAGTTAGTACTGATCTGATGCAAGCTGTGTAAGAGAGTAATTGGTTAAGAAGTTTATACACTCCTCATTTAGGCCCGTACCCTGTTTATGAGAAACAGATAATCTGTCCAAAGGGGAAAATTACAAAAAGTCGACGGGTGCTCACGAAAAGAAAGGAAACAAGGACAAACCAGAAGGTCTTAAGAAGAGAAATCTTGAAAATGACTTTGACAATGTAGGCTCACCAGTTAGAAAATAGTTCAGGGGTCAACTGCTATGTGAATGTTGTTCAGAATGTACTGTTCCATTTACTTCATGTAGTTAACCAATGTGAACAAAAAATTGTTAAGTGAATGTCTTCTGCACCATATAATTTTCTCCACCGTTTACTGACTGACATAAATGTGACACATTCTGCTTCAGATATTCGATATCGTTTAGATATATGTAGTGTATTAGTAATGTGTACTCTCAATACTCAATAATATGCATAGGCATTTATTATGGTCATCTTTGGAGTTTTCGAACAAGAAGTAGTAAATATTGAAGATTTATTCGGAATAGGTTACACATGCAAGCATGACTGTGAAGATTGTCATTATTAATCAATTGATGAAATACATTCTGAATGTGTTCTCTATTTAATTACCAGATTATAAAATTGTGCCTTTTGACCAATTGTTGAAAAGGGCTATCTAAAATAGGACTTGCCCAAACTGCTAGTCCGATGTTATGTCTACGTTGATTCAGGAACAACTGGAAAATACCTTATAGTAATGTTACAACGATGTAGTGCAGATGGCTCCAAATTGGAAACTCAAATTACGAATTTCAAAGCTTGACAAATGTCATTTCTTGAAGAACTTTCACTACTTTAGCTTTCATTTTTCAGGAAGGACTTAATACAACATCTGGAAACTGTGTTGGGGCATAAATATATTTTTCAAATGTAGCTCATGTAGCCCCCCTCCCCAAGGTCAGTTTGTGCCCTGGGGACTGTCACCTCCACGGGGCTTGACCTGCTAATAGGAAGGGGGCTTTATAGGCCCTTCCTGGTATTGAAATTATCCAGAGAACCAACGATATACTGTGTATTTAATGAATGAAAGTGGATGGACGGAATGCAATGACATTAATCTTAAATTCAAAGCAAAACGTTCTTTCAAACTGTCCAACTCATATCTCTTCTTTCTTCAATTGAAGTTCTGAAGAGAAATTCTACATCAGACAAGTGGTGCACGGTGTTTCTTCTATTTGGTTAATCTGTGTTTTAGACATTATTTGGCCTATTGGGGATAAGGGCTATAAAAAGTTCTTCAAAAGTCAAGAGTCCTTTTATATTCCAGGAGGGAGTTATGTAACATATAAATACTGAACTGTCTAATTAATGCCTGAAACTGGATGGGCATACTCCAATTACAACAGCCTTAAGATGAAACCCAAAACTGTGTTCAAAAGTAAAAGATTGTTCATTTCTGTTTCTCCAACCAAACTTCTATGTCCTATAGGTGAAAAACAATTACTGTGTGGGATTTTGTGCACATGGATCAGCAGTTTACTCACCCTTTGGCCTACCAGGAATGACTTTTTCAAAAGGATCTCCTAAATTGAATAGTTTTTCAAGTTTATTTGTGATATTGTAAAAGATATAGCAATATAAGAAATAGTTTAAAACTCGGCATGTTTAGATTACTGTAGTAGGCCAAGAAAGAGCCACTAATTAACTCATGCGTGGATGGAATGCATTGTATCACTTATTTGTTGTGATCTACTGTGCAGCTTTGGGATTTTTTCACAATCCATTGATTTTTTCCTACCAATGTTTGAGGACGATGTTTTATACAGACCACACATGCACACAGGCACACACTCACCCATACTGTCACTGATACAACAACTCACTCACTCATATACCTACTCACACAGCCACTCACATACACATTCAAGCCCTGATACACTTACTCAACCACATAGCCAGTTATATACCAACTTGATCACCCAGTCAGCACTCATGCTTTCACTAACTCACCCATACACTAACTCATACACCCTATAGGTCACTCATACAAAGAGCCACACACCCACTCACTCACCCATACAGTTACTTACCCTCCCACTTACTCACATAGGCACTCACACATGCACTTATGTATCCAAATAGCCACTCACACAGCTACACACTTACTCATACACCCACTGACAACCCCATTCACTTACCCATGCTTCACTCATGCACCCTCACTCACTGATACAGCCACTCACACATCCACTCACTCACCCATGCAGTCACTCACACATCCATTCACTCACCCACACAGCTACTAATACAGCCACTAAGTCTCCCATATTATTACTCACTCACTCACAAGAGAACCTGAGACTGATTCACACATAGACTGAGACACCCGTTGACACACTTGTGCATTCACTGACATGCTCTCGCACTTACTCATAAAAGCACTGAGACACCCTAAGACTCACTGATGCCTACACTGACAGACCCATGGACACACTGATGCATTCACTGACACACGCATCCAAACACACACTGATATTCTCTAGAACTCACTGATGCATACACTGACACAGCCACGGATATACCAATGGGCTCACAAACACATCCATACACTCACTTATACACACACTGAGCTATCCTAAGACTCATCGATGCCTACACTGACACAACCATTGGTCACTCATACACACACCGATACAGTCATACATACACTGATACACCCAGGGACACACTAATGCATTCACTAACACGTTCAAACCGTGTCTCATAGACAGTCTGAAGGCACCCTAGGACTACATACACTGACACACTCATTGACACGCCAGGCATTCACTAATGTATACACTGAGACACCCTAGGACTCATTGCTGCATACACTGGCACATTCATGGATACACGTATGCATTCGCTGACATATTCACCTACTCACCCATTATTGGTGATGTCACAGATCATACTATGAGTGATGTAATGTGTGATATCATGAGCAGTGATTGTGGGGGCATACGTTAAAGTTAGCTCAGGTAACTATAACTGTTGCATATTACTCATTTAGTACAAGTGAAATCTGAGCCTTACTATAGTGGCTGTATAGGTTGGTGAGTGGGTGTATGAGTGTCAGTATTGGCCTGTGAATGGGAGTGTGAGTGGCTGTTTGGTCTGGGAGTGGATGTGTGAGTAGCTGTATGGGTCAGTGACAGGGTCTGTGAGTGGCTGCATGAGAAGCTGTGTGGATGTGTAACCGATTTTGTGGATGGCATTATGGGTCTGTGAATGGGGATGTGAGTGGCTACATGGGTCTGTGAATAGGTGTGTTTGTGGCTGAATGGGTTTGTGAGAGGGTGTTTGAGTGGTTATATAGGTGTGTCAGTGAGTGTGTGTATGAGTCTGTGAATAGGTGTGTTAGTGGTTTTGAGGGTATGTAAGTGGGTGTGTGAGTGGCAATATGCGTGTGTGCATGGATGCTTGGGCCCATGAGTGTATGTGAGACTGGCAAAATGGGTGTGTGAGTGGGTATATGAGCATCTGCTTGGATGTATCAGCAGCTGTGTGATTAACGAGGCCAGAATGGTACCCCACCTGCCCCTTTATCTAACAAGAGTCCACAGTTTTACACAAAATGTCTACCCAACTGGAAAACCTCCTACTGCTTAATTTGTAAGTGCTACCTCATTGGGAAATAACTAGTACATGTTCTACACTACAGCTAAATAATTGACTACGAGGAAATGTCCCCAGTGGATTTGTGTGCATGTAATTTCAGCAGTGAGATTGCCCATCAAACGTCTTGATCCACAAATCTGTGATAACATGAATCCTCTTCTAGAGAACAGGTACATACTCCAACTATATGAAGCAATTGCTTCTTTGTTTGGTGAGATGTTCTCAAAAATCCTTTGCATCAATAACGCATCACCAAAATCGGCAGGAAACACACTCTGAGGCCTTTTGGTAAGCTGTACATCAACATGGGAAAAGGCAGAAAGACCTTTATAAACTACTAAGTAAAACAGGGCAGGGTCACTTTGGTGGACTTTGCAGATGATTTTGGGCTTTTGAATACTCACGGTAATTAAAAGGGAGAACCATGGGCTCTGCTCTCAACACAAGGAAGCCACAACTCGTCACAGTCACTACTTATCAGATTGTGATCCAGTAGATCAACAATGCATTCACCTCCACTCAGGATTTCAGATTGTTTTTCAAAGAGGGATATGAGGGGAAACACACTTGGTTTGCCTTTCGGCAAATTCAAGAAGTTAGGATCCTTTGTGCTTTAAAGAAGTGGAGCTTCAACTTGGGCAATTGCTGTGTTTATATATGTAAGCGATTCCTGTTGAGGCTCAATTTCTGTCCCTGGGCTGATTTCAGCCCCAGCCATTTCATACTGGGTGCCGTAAACCCAGCCAGGGAACCCAGTCTCCAGCGGAACCTGGCATTGCTCCCACAAGTAGGGCACAACCAAAAATGCTGCTCCCTGCATGTGGGAGCATTCATTTAATCTGTTTTCACCGATGAAAACTCTGCTCTCAGTGGCTGGGAGCAGTATTCTGCTCCCACCCGATGGGAGTGGAGCTACTGTTGGCGCTCACTTGGTGGCAGCTGTCAAATCTTCCATTAAAGGAAAACAAAATGCTATCTCCCAAGGGTGGGCACCTCAGGAGATAGTAAGCCAGCCCTTGGGAGTGATGGTCCCCAGGGCCAATAATGGCTTGAGGAGGGGGGGCCACACAGCCCCCCTCATTTATTTTGCATATGACCTGCCCCAGGGAAGTGGTGGTCCCTGGGGCTGAATATGCCCCTGAAGGGGGGTTGCATTGCCCACCTCCTTCCTTTTGAAAGTATTGTTCCCCAGGGAGCTTGCAGTCCCCAGGATGATTTCAATTCCAGGAAGAGGGCCTATAAACCTTCCTCCTATGAAGGCCCATGGAGAAGACAGTCCCCAGGGCACAAACTGGCTTTAGGGAGGGGGGCTACATTTTAAAAATATAATCATGCCCCCGGGACTTGGCCCACCCAGATACTGAAAGAGAAACAATAGCGGAGCACCAGGCATGTCCTTTTAAAAAAATGTTGCTGTAAAGTTGGAAATCTGTCATGATTTGCACTGTAAAAAAGTTTTACAAAAATGCTATTTGGCCCTGTGGGCACATTTTTTGCAAGGAATGTGCAGATCCACTTGAAACGCGAGGTAGAGGAGGACAGCAGCCCGGGGATGTGGAGGCATGTGGTGGAGCAGAGCAGAGCGGAGATGGGTCCCAACTCCGTGGACCTCCGCATAGTCCCTCTCTGCCAGCTCGGCCAACATCAGAATAATATGTTGTATAGGGCAGATCATGATATGAAAGAATGGGGGTAAAGGATCACATCTATGTGCATCTGGGTCTTCTTCGGAAGATAAGAATGCATAGTTAACAATAGAATAACTAAACTGTACTCAGGCAATGAAACTGTGTGACCAGTGAGTAGCATGTTCATATGAAAACATGGTGCTAAGGCAACATGCTCATGAAGTGCTTTAAGGGGTTGTGGTTGTTCGTAGGCAGTAAAAATGTTAGCACAAAAACTTTCTTGAGAGGGTTATTGATAACTTTAGTTAGTGGCAACTTACTTTCATCATGGTTAGTAGAGCATGTAGACATAATGCTAAGAGCTTGTTTTTGGTCCCTGAGTTTTGGTGATAAAGGAGGTGGTAAAAGAAAACTTTGAAACTATGGGAACAGGCAGGAAACTGGAATCAGTATTAGTCATGACTCAGATCATATCAGTACCTATTCCTATTTTGAACTTATCTGGACTTCAAGTCAGTACTTCTAATAGGAATAGTTAGGAGGGTAAGTGGCTTTGTCGTGCTTTGTAGGGGTTAGTAAGAGTTAGTATATATACAAGCATATTGAGGTAGCAAACATGTTGCTAACTGTTTATTTTTATACCCTGAATCTCAGCAATAAATGAGTCTGAATCATTTTCCAATGTAGGTGGTCTTCAGGCGAGCTGGTCCCATGAAGGAGAATTGTGTCACTAAGTCCCTTAGAATTTTCTGCTGTGATAGGAATGCTTTCCTTTTTATGATACTGTCCTTGGAGTGGTCCTTAGAGATACCAATTGTTGAGCCTTGCCAGTTGCTCCTTTACACCTTTTTTATCAGTGTGAGGATTGCTTCTGTCTGTGTGTATCAAAGAGATCTGAATATTAGAGCTCTGGGTGAGGTGCTGTTTTTAATTTTAAAGGTAGCAACTCTGAGAGCATATGTTATGCCAAAGACCTTTGTAAAGTATAAGCCCATGATTTGGGGGATCCATTTCTCCATGAGGTTGGCTCCAAATGGTGCTTTGTCCGACACTTCCTCCGGGGGCTCCAAGATTTAAAGATTTCCCCTTCTATGCCTCTCTTGTAAGTCCATGAGATTCCACAATAAAATAAATAATAAATCCGATATTTGTAATGTGCCAACTAATCAACCCTAAGGGTCTCAAGGGACTGAGGGCTGTTAGGGAGATTGAGTGAGCTATTGCCTAGAGACACGGTGTCAGACCCCACTCTGCAGGATCCGGATGATGCACATATAACTCCACCTCCCAATCTCACCAACACGCTCGGATAAACAACACAGCGTGCTCGAGTGATAGGGCGAGGGATAACAGGAAACAAAACAAGGAGGGGAAGGAAGGGGACTGCAGGGAAGGGATAGCTGAAAGACAAGAACACAAGCACTCAAATTATAATTAGGCAATCAGGGGATCCTACTCTCATTTCATTCTCGCTACTTATGCCTAGATATTCACCTTTATCAATAGAAGATTGCTCCACCTCCTCCCTTTGTCTTGAATAGTGTTAAGCGTCACACTAGCCCCCTAAAGAACACAAACACCGGTTATTGTCAGATCATTCACAGAACCCAAAAATAGCCTATTACTAGTGTGGTGACACCTACCCTGCCTTGTGTTGAACTGTGCTCTAATAATATCCTTGTGTATATTCCACAACCTTTGTGATATCCAAAAACAGTCTTCTTCTTGTGAGAAGCTAATTCACTCTTGTACATAAATATCTATACAATCCTAGAAGGACACGGTAAGACGTAGCTACCTACTACCGTCTTCCGCTCTCAGTTCCACAATGCAGTCTCTTTGATTGTTCAACTCCAAATACGGCAAGGTGTAGGATCTCCCCCCACTACCTTCCGCTTTGGCACCTAATAATTAAGACACCAGTGACTTACTTCGTAACGGTAGTACACAGCATGCGTCAAACCGCTGTACTCCGTTCTCACTGTGGTCCGCTAAACGAGACAATCAATCCGACAGAAAAAACGTAAGCGCTTTCAGTTCCCTTAGCCAGTTACTCTTTGGCCGCTTATGCAGAAAGCTTCCGCTCTATCATAACAACGCGTTAACCTTCACGCGCCGTTATGCAACTCACTGTTTGGAAGCAGCGTAGCATAGTCCCGGTCCTACAATCTCCTAGCACTACGCAGGTACTGGAAATCCAAAAGCAAAACAAACAGTCTGAAAGCGCATTCCGCGCGCTGCTGGAAAAACCACAGGACGCCTAATTTCCCCGCGCGTCCTTGTTCCCTTCGAGCGGTGACTAACCAGGAAACATGAACCAAAATCCCTTAATGAATCCAGATAGAGGAAACCAACTCAGCGCTCCTCTCAGGTCTCTACTAAACACTGTTTGTTGCACAAAATCACGAACAAAGTCAGGTGGTCCCACCCTTCCTTTATAGAGCCACACCCCCTACCAGGATTTATGGGAGATGTAGTTCCTTAATGTTAGGTAGGCGCCTTGGCAAACCCTGACAGTATGTCCCCGTCCCTAGCGCCTTCTATGGCCAGGCTTAGCAGGAAACCATTAACGAAAAGACGGCACCTTCCCATGAGCAGACACCTCAGAACAGCCCACCCCTTGCATGTACTCCTCATTGACCTTGTTCAAACATCCCTGCACCCCATAGTGAGCCCTCTGCAGTATTAATGCCTTTTCCTTGACTAATGGCTGAAATTGGAGATCCACAGGAATATCAACCGGAGAAGAGATGGCATCAGTTCCGGATTTAGCTAGGAAGGGGAACATTCCAGGTGACCTATGCCGCGCATTCTTACTGGACCTCTCCGCCCTCATCATGCCATTAACCTTCCCTGTACGAATGATAGACTTTTTATCGTTCACTCCCTCCTTGATTGGCAGTATCTGTTGGGTTAATGTGTCTGTCTTCTGACTACTCAACCCAGTGCGGACGGTGACCACCTCTCTCTTTGCCAATGTGGCCACCCTAAACTGACATGCGACTACCGCTAAAGGTGAGGATGCAGAAGACACCAGATGTTCCTGACAATACCCAGACAAAAAGTGTACTGTTCGAGTTCTCCAGTTTATAGAAGGGTTGTGGAACGTAAACCACGGCATCCCCAATATGATCTCGTATTGAGGAGCTTCTATGATGTTCAATGTTATCTTTTCCACATGTCTCCCTTCTGACACATTTATGGACAACCTTACCTCAGCTGTCTTCTCAACTATTAGACCAGATTTTATAGGCTGTCCATCTACTGCCAAGACCTCCTCTGGTATATCTCTAGGTACTCTGGGAATAGCTAAGCGAGACACTAACCCATTATCAATAAAAGTACCTGTGGCTCCTGTGTCTAGCATAACCCTAACTTGATGAACTCTTTGCTCATACTCTAATGACATGTTAAGAACCAGGTGTGACCCATTCACTCCTATACCCGGTGAAGACAGTGAAGTGAGTCTCCAATCAGGTATCTCTTTCTCTAGGGAGGAAAGTACTACCAAGTCGTCTGTCTCCCTTCCCATAGAGGAAACGGCTATTCTTTTATTCTTATTCCAACTAGAGGGGTTTTGGGGCTTAGAAGGGCATTCACGCACGTAATGCCCTTTTTTGCCACAGTACATACAAAGACCGTGTACTCTTCTGCTTTCTTTCTCATCATGGGACAGAGGGGATCTAATAGCTCCTATTTCCATAGGTTCTGCCCCGTTTTCCGATGCCTCTAGAACTCGGGGAGGGGAACTCACCATACTATTGTAACCCCTGTCCCATTTTCTTCTATCCCCACTCAGCTCAGTCAGCCTACCATCCAATCTCAGGACCAAGTTCACCATTTCTACACAAGTGGTGGGTTGAGGATCTATGTAGGCCACAGCGTTCTTCAATTCATCCCTCAAACCCTGATAGAATAGAGACATTCTTTTGCCTTCGGGCCATTCAGTTTCGGCAATCAAACGATTGAACATGGTTAAATAAGTTATCAAGTCACTCCTACCCTGACGCAGGGACAATAATTCCTTATCTGCGCTGAAATTGGTGGCCCTCCTGTCAAAGACTTTCTCGAATTCGTCCCTGAACGCGGTCCAGTTGGACAACATGGCATCATCTCTTTTTACCAGAGGGACCGCCCAATTGGCTGCGTCCCCCACCAGATAAGATATTGCAAAAGCCACCCTGGAATGGTTTGTAGGGAAGGAGGCTGGTTTACAAGAAAAATGGAGCATGATTTGAGTCATGAAAGCTTGTGTTTTACGAGGGTCCCCCCCATATCGTTCTGGGGTAGCTAAAGGAATAGGGGGAGGAACAGTAACCTGAATCTGAGAAGGACCTGATGAAAAAGGGTTTTTTGATAACTGTTCCACCCTATCCTTAAGAATTACAGCCTCCGCCTTGGACGCTGCCAATTCTTGTTGGACCAAAACCAGGGCCCTCAACACATCGTCCAAGGTGGCCATATGTACCCCAACCGGACCAGGCAGAATGCAATTCGTGGGTTCGTGATTCTGTCAGACCCCACTCTGCAGGATCCGGATGATGCACATATAACTCCACCTCCCGATCTCACCAACACGCTCGGATGAACAACACAGCGTGCTCGAGTGATAGGGCGAGGGATAACAGGAAACAAAACAAGGAGGGGAAGGAAGGGGACTGCAGGGAAGGGATAGCTGAAAGACAAGAACACAAGCACTCAAATTATAATTAGGCAATCAGGGGATCCTACTCTCATTTCATTCTCGCTACTTATGCCTAGATATTCACCTTTATCAATAGAAGATTGCTCCACCTCCTCCCTTTGTCTTGAATAGTGTTAAGCGTCACACTAGCCCCCTAAAGAACACAAACACCGGTTATTGTCAGATCATTCACAGAACCCAAAAATAGCGATTACTAGTGTGGTGACACCTACCCTGCCTTGTGTTGAACTGTGCTCAAATAATATCCTTGTGTATATTCCACAACCTTTGTGATATCCAAAAACAGTCTTCTTCTTGTGAGAAGCTAATTCACTCTTGTACATAAATATCTATACAATCCTAGAAGGACACGGTAAGACGTAGCTACCTACTACCGTCTTCCGCTCTCAGTTCCACAATGCAGTCTCTTTGATTGTTCAACTCCAAATACGGCAAGGTGTAGGATCTCCCCCCACTACCTTCCGCTTTGGCACCTAATAATTAAGACACCAGTGACTTACTTCGTAACGGTAGTACACAGCATGCGTCAAACCGCTGTACTCCGTTCTCACTGTGGTCCGCTAAACGAGACAATCAATCCGACAGAAAAAACTTAAGCGCTTTCAGTTCCCTTAGCCAGTTACTCTTTGGCCGCTTATGCAGAAAGCTTCCGCTCTATCATAACAACGCGTTAACCTTCACGCGCCGTTATGCAACTCACTGTTTGGAAGCAGCGTAGCGTAGTCCCGGTCCTTCAATCTCCTAGCACTACGCAGGTACTGGAAATCCAAAAGCAAAACAAACAGTCTGAAAGCGCATTCCGCGCGCTGCTGGAAAAACCACAGGACGCCTAATTTCCCCGCGCGTCCTTGTTCCCTTCGAGCGGTGACTAACCAGGAAACATGAACCAAAATCCCTTAATGAATCCAGATAGAGGAAACCAACTCAGCGCTCCTCTCAGGTCTCTACTAAACACTGTTTGTTGCACAAAATCACGAACAAAGTCAGGTGGTCCCACCCTTCCTTTATAGAGCCACACCCCCTACCAGGACTTATGGGAGATGTAGTTCCTTAATGTTAGGTAGGCGCCTTGGCAAACCCTGACACACGGATGCTGAGCTGAGCTGCCACCAGTGATTGAACCGTGAAACCCTCGCTTCAGAGTCAGCCGCTCTGGTCACTGAGCCACACCTTCCCCGCCCCTCAGATTTCTTTCCAATTAGCCAATCTTCCAGTAGTGGTTCTCAATATCTTTAATGAGCTTTGTTGGTGGTCTTCCATGAAGCTAATATGAGAACTTGCTTTGGTCACCATAGTGAGTGGATATTTTGTTTTATAAACACAATGGCAAATTGCATGGATTCTGTGATGTCTTTTTTGGATCTTGTTTGCGCTAGTTTATTGTCTTTTGGGACCCCCTGGCCTCTTCAGTGTCATGAGAACTGATATCAGTCATGCTGGTGAGTTGTTTAGTCGTTTTGGCACTATGTGGATTAGAGCCTCAACTCCTGGTCAAAAAAGCAGCTTATTGCAGGATGTTTGCACAGTGAGTGTTCATGTCTATTCTCCGGTGGTATTTACAACAAGGGGTGGTGAGGGACAGAGTCTCTGAATTAAGCAGAAAGCTCTCACCCAGTCAAGAGATCAGGGCTAGATCCAACACCGTTTTTTAGCTCACTGCACCATCCCAGTTTCAGAACCTGGCTGTATGCAAATTAGTCTGTTCCTGTCCCAGTGCATGATGGGAACAGGGCAAACCAAACTACAGAAGCCAATTCTTACACTGGGAAGGAAACAAGCTCCCGGGGACCGGTTTCTGGCATTACAGCCGTCTTCGGCCCGGTTTGCTTGAATCCTGATGGTGCAATGAGCAAGGGTCTCACATCTGAGAATACCCTTCCACGCTTAGGGTGGACAAAAATATTTACAACAAGGGGTGGTGAGGGACAGAGTCTCTGAATTAAGCAGAAAGCTCTCACCCAGTCAAGAGATCAGGGCTAGATCCAACGCCGTTTTTTAGCTCACTGCACCATCCCAGTTTCAGAACCTGGCTGTATGCAAATTAGTCTGTTCCTGTCCCAGTGCATGATGGGAACAGGGCAAACCGAACTACAGAAGCCAATTCTTACACTGGGAAGGAAACAAGCTCCCGGGGACCGGTTTCTGGCATTACAGCCGTCTTCGGCCCGGTTTGCTTGAATCCTGATGGTGCAATGAGCAAGGGTCTCACATCTGAGAATACCCTTCCACGCTTAGGGTGGACAAAAATATTTACAACAAGGGGTGGTGAGGGACAGAGTCTCTGAATTAAGCAGAAAGCTCTCACCCAGTCAAGAGATCAGGGCTAGATCCAACACCGTTTTTTAGCTCACTGCACCATCCCAGTTTCAGAACCTGGCTGTATGCAAATTAGTCTGTTCCTGTCCCAGTGCATGATGGGAACAGGGCAAACCAAACTACAGAAGCCAATTCTTACACTGGGAAGGAAACAAGCTCCCGGGGACCGGTTTCTGGCATTACAGCCGTCTTCGGCCCGGTTTGCTTGAATCCTGATGGTGCAATGAGCAAGGGTCTCACATCTGAGAATACCCTTCCACGCTTAGGGTGGACAAAAATATTTACAACAAGGGGTGGTGAGGGACAGAGTCTCTGAATTAAGCAGAAAGCTCTCACCCAGTCAAGAGATCAGGGCTAGATCCAACACCGTTTTTTAGCTCACTGCACCATCCCAGTTTCAGAACCTGGCTGTATGCAAATTAGTCTGTTCCTGTCCCAGTGCATGATGGGAACAGGGCAAACCAAACTACAGAAGCCAATTCTTACACTGGGAAGGAAACAAGCTCCCGGGGAGAGCTTTCTGCTTAATTCAGAGACTCTGTCCCTCACCACCCCTTGTTGTAAATATTCTCTGGTGGTGACAGGTATTCTCCCTAGTAGGTGTCAGAGCTATAGTCAAGTCTCATGTTTTAGAGTGTCACGAACATGAGTGAGCATACAGGATGAGCACATAGGAGTGGGTAACCAGGGGTGAGTACAGAGGAGTGAGATGGCGGCCCAATTTGGTTGTTCTGGAAGGCCAGAGAATTCCAAGGCAATCTGGATGATGTGGTGATATGGCCCCCAGCAGCGGCCTTTTTGTGGTCAGGCATGGCCTCTGAGATCCCCCATGGAGGCGTCATTCAGGTTTGTGGCAGAGATAAAGGTGGGAAAGCCCCTCCCCAAGAGCTGGGGCAGGTGAAACATTGAATGGGGGCTGCTGGGGGTTCCAAACTGAAAGAAACAGCATGAGCCTACCGTATCTGTAGAGCAGTATACCAATGGTGGCAATCTTACAGTCAGGCACACCGCACCTAGGTGCCACGTGGGAGAGAACAGATCAGGGTTTTCGTTGTGGCAGCAATTCTGTGGTGCAACATGGTAAGGCGAGTGGTGCCGTACATTATCAGGGGTCTAGTCGCTTATGTTGTATACGAGAATCTGCCCTTCCATGCAACAGGGAAAAACTGTCAGTTTGAGGGGGCACGGCGGATCAATGAGACTTGGCAGCTATCTTCTTGGGAGGTAGCCACAGACCGGGCCTCCTTTTAACACAAAAATGGATATGAGGCTTTCCCCATGCTCTGCTACTGTTTATTCTTCACATTTGCTCAAATTAATGGTATCAACATTCAGATTTTTCAGATGGCTTGTGATTTTTGTGAATGGATGGTACAGGCCAGCCATCCACACTGAGAAGTGTTCCAGCTTCTGATCCAATGCAGTGCACTCCTTGCCACTTTTGACCAATCGATATCGTGGCCTTATTTAATATTGAACAGTACAGACAATACCAAGACATTTGAAAACAATTGCTGTTATTATATAAAAAATTGTCTCTGTATCATGTTCATTAAAACAAATGGGTAGCTAAAGTTTGTTGTTCTAAAAATTGGGTTCGGATTTTGAAAGTTTCGAAAGCACTGCTCCAATAGTTTGTGAACAAGCATTTAATAAATAATGTTTAACTGCTATGCTAAGAGGGTTTAACTCAGTAGTGTAAATTTTACAACCTGAGAAAAGTATTGCAACTAGTGCTTTATATTTTTTACTCGTTAGCCTTATGACCAGATGTAATATTTGACCTGGGCAAATTTTCATGAATTGACAAAGTTTCTTTTTTAATTTTGCAGTCCACTATATCCTGAAAAGAAATCTCATAAAATGAAACCCAGTCAACTCTGTCTAAAACAGTGGAGGGATCCCAGCTTTAAAAACGTTAGTGCCTAATGTGATTTTACACATGGACTTATAAAAGGCAAGAAGTCCATCTCCATGGAATAAATCTTTAGCAGACTGCAGTTTGATAGGTAAACATGGCCTCAAATTCTGGTGCAAAACTGCTACCAAGTACAAATATTTGCTGCACTCCTTCAAGGCTTTAACCTCCCAACGTCAACAATAACTTACATGTCTCTTGCTTAACTAAATAATTGTATTTTGGCCTGAGACTATTGCCATATAATCAAAGATGGAACTATACAGAAATTCTGCAGACCAGAACTGATACCTTAATGAGACAGCCTTCCACATAAAACCTCAATAAATGTTTTCAGAACAAGAGACAGCACTCTACTGCCATTCCTTATGCTCAGATAATTGGGCAAGGGGCAAGTATGACACTCCTGTTTATCACACTTTTAAGGAAAATGGGTGCTCTGCCAGGGTAACTTTACATAGAAATTGATTGAGCTTACCAGATCTCAAAGAAAACAGTTTCAGATGAAATCAACCCAGTGTGTCATCTCGTCATCATACACAATAAAGTCTTGGCTGAAAGTGGCTAGAATCCATAAAGATGAAAGGCCTGATTTATTGTTTTTTGGATGCCTTTCTAGTCATAAGGGGGGCACAGAAAATTATGTGCAGCACCGTGATGGACTACCTTCCTCCACATTCTAAGATCAACACTGACCCAGTTAGGATCCTGAGCCTTCTCAGGAGTCACTGCCACACCACCACAGTAGCTCCTGTGAAGGCACATAATATTTGAATAGTTACCGCCATTCATCATGTGGCAGTTCATCAAACATTTATGCTTTTCTAAAGCAAAATCCTAGTATAGGAGGGTGACCTAGGGTGGATTAGAAGAAGATTCCAGAATACAGTGGTTTCATTTTGAAGAAAGTAAAGTTTCTTTATTTGTTGATTTCCAAAATGTCTTATTGTTTGGGTTTGCATAGGAGAAGTGGATGCTTATTTCCCTAAACACACTGGCTCTCAAGCTACGTCCAAGGGCAGAAGGCCTGAGTCATCTTAGATTACTCTTAGACTGGGAGGTTTTGGTATAATTCACAGTAAGGCAAATGGGATTTACTGTAGAAGTGGGAAGGGTTGTACCAGGAACTTTTTTCCCCTTTGAGTAGGAAATGTCCAATTTTAACTCCTCCACCCCACTGGCTAGTGAAACCTACAAAGCTGGCACCTCACCCCCAGCTCCTCAGAACACTTTTTGAACCTGTGAAAGAACAGAAAAGGGACTGCACTTCCTGTGTGTCACCTGGAAGGAGCCACGAAGCCATCATGCTTAGCTACAAGGAAGCAACTAGGGTAGGACAGAACTTGAGGTGTTTTACTCTGTGGAATTCTGCAGAGTTACATTAAAACTCCGCAAGGTCCAGCAGAGTACTGCAAATGGATGGAATTAAGCATAATGTTTAGCGCTGGGAGCTCATTCTGAGTCACAAAATCAGCAAGAGCATCACCTCACATTGCGCCAGAGGGTGTTGCTTCTTGAGTTGATTTGGCTGCCGCTCAAGTAGACTTTCTACTTGTGCAGTAGCTTTCTGACCGTGAATGGTCGCGATGGCCACCGGGGCCTGCATTGGGGAAATCTCACTGGGTACAATAAAAAATAACCCTATAAGACGCCGAATATTGCTCATGCTTGCCATCTTACCGTTAGTGAGCTGCATGCGATAAAAAACTCTGCTATGCGGCAGTTGGCGAAATTTGATCAGAACTCCATGTTACATGCATAACGTGTAGTTGTCAAAAATCCGCCAACTCTGCTGGCAGAGCAGAATTTATCATCCACCCCTAGATACAACACGGGACAAGAGGCCTTTTCCTGGGCCAGAGGCCAGTTGCAACTGGAAGAAGACTAGAACCTGCTTTTTTTCTTGCAGTGAGTCCTGACTTCTTGTACTGTGCATGAGGCTCTGGGAGCCCTAGTAGTGTTAAGTAGGATGTCTGCTTAAATATCTGCAAAAAGTTTGACTTAGAAAGATTTCTGACTTCCATATCTCTACATGACTGGATCAAGTGCAAAGGCATGAACTTGCAGGGGAAGAAAATCATGTTGGTCCCACTCAGAGGTTTATGTTGCTGCTCTAAAAACATGTTCCGCAAACCCTCCCAGCATGCCTATCTGACTTTGATGTGACATTCCCAGATATAGCCTTCAGCCATGCCTCGTTGGATAATTCTGAGCTCCAAAATATAGACTAAGGGCCTCCATGGCAGAGTATCTAACTACTCTGCCAAGCTGATAGTATTCAACCTTCCGTATTTAGATGTGTGATGCCTGAACTGCCATCCTCATCAACAGACTGCTCTCCTTTGTGTAAGCAGCAAACCACCGTCAAGGCAGCGGACCCCTCTGCTGGCTAACAGTACTCCATCACTGTCAGGGCGGCAGGTTTGCAAGCAGCCTATTTAGATGTTCCCATCGTGCTGCATTGTCCTAGTGGTGGTTTTCTGATGGAGTGAGTCCTTGCTGTAGTGGAGACTGGTAGGTACTACTGCTTTATCTGTTAATGCACATACATGGTGTGGTTGCTTTTAAAAAAACATGTAGGTAATGTGTTATACCCATTTTTTTACATATTGCATAGCACACAAACAACACAAACACACACTACTGAATGCACACCCACCGGCACCACAAGCTCAACACCCTCACCCACCACAACATATTTATTTTTTAGGTGTCAATACTTATATGTTTATTTTACCTTGATAAGCTGTGAAATGTACACTTATGCATTGCATATACAAAATGCTTGTAAGAGCATTGTAAAAATACACTGGACTAAAGCAATTGTCAGCACAGTATTCATAGTAATACAAGTGTAAAAGAAGCTTACCTTAGATCGTTAGCATCATGGTTATGTAGTAGCATCAAAGGGAGGACCTGGACAATGGGTTTAACGACAGAAATGGAAGTTAGAAACAGTCAAAAGGTCATTTCTACCTCATTTCCTTTGATTCCATTAACTCAAAGTAGGAGGTATCTCTGTCATAGTTTCCTCAATGGAACGGCACATCATGATTGGCCTGACAGTAATCTTGCCTGGGTTCCCACCGATAGCCACTAATGCCCACAACACTGCCACGTGGTGAACATTCTTGGTAGAGTCAGTAGCACTCGGGCAGGCTTTCATCCATGGACAAGCTAACATCTAAACAGAGCGGGCAGACTGCCAAGTGAGGGGAAACCATTAAAAAAAATGATGACGGGACCAGATCAGCCAAGATCTAAATTAGGCCCTAAGTCACAATGAAGAAATCTTGACTGGGCAAAGGAGTGAGGAGTATCCCGCTTCCGAGCAAAGTTCCATGAGTGCACAATTTGAACTTTTCTTTTTCTAAGCTTTTACTACCAAACCAACAACTTTAGTGGGGCCTCATCCAACAGCTTTCTGGCCTTGATAGGAGTTCCTTGGATACAGCCTATTGAAAGATTTCAACTTCATTTCAAAGGTTGCATGACAGTATATTGTGGAAAAGAATATAGAGAAAAAATATCCCATCAAAAATATCAATTTTTTTTAAAAACAATTTTTATTGAACTTTTCGCATATCGTTCCAATGACAGTACAGTTCACATGGTGTACAGACAGAAATCCAGCATTTTGCAGATATTAAATCTTACGTTTTCCAAAGCACAGACCTACCCGTTCATTCCTATGCGCCCATGGGGGTTCTAAAAAGTACGTGTATCAGAGAACATTCAACAGAGTGTGTTCATACATTAGTATCAGACTCGGACTCTTCCAGTGATGGGGGTTCACATATGATGATCCAATAGGCGTTCCAACCTCCCCAGACCTTCCCCCATTTTTTAGGACACCCTCGGTGGATATACACTGACTTTTCTGCCATCATCGCCATGTCCATATCTTTGCACCATTGATTGAGAGTAGGGCTAAGCTTGGATCCCCAGTGTTGTGCAATGTTTCGTTTTGCTACCGTCATGCCTAAAATTACCCAGTCCTGAGCAACCGTGTTCCCAGATGTTGAGTAGACAGCACCTCGGGTCTAGCAGTATTGTAACATGTGTGATCTGGGAGAGTGTCTGCATCACCGCCATCCAGTAGTGTGCTATCCTCGGGCATAGCCAAACAGTATAGTAGAATGTGCCTGTTTCTCTGCATTGCCTGAGACAGGGCGTAGTATCTGAGCAATGTATCTTATGGAGGAGTGTCCTAGTGTAGCTATGTGTGGTGTGAGATTTTTAATTGCACTAACCTTAGTCTTGATGGAATTGCAGCCTCTCTGGTGGACGCAAGTGCCTCCTGCCAGTCAGCCTCATCAATGTCACCCAGCTCTCGCTCCCACGCGGCCTTCAGTGTTACTGTGGGATCTGAGCAATTATTACCTATTTTGCGGTAGGTCAGTGAAATTGCCTTTTTGTGAAGGTAGTCTGTTAAAAGCCTATCCTCCAGCAGGGAGGATTCTTTGGGTCGCGTACCTGATGGTAGGAGGGACTGAAGTGCATGCCTGATCTGCATGTACCGAAATAGTTCTGCCTGTGCCTGTAGATGGGCAGAGGTAACCACTCCTCCCTTCTGCCACAAGTCCTCAACTTTTGATATACCTATTAAATCCCAGCTGTGACAGCCCTTGGTATTGCCCAGCATCCCAAGTCATTTTGTATCTCATAAAGGCATTGCTTGTGTGACCACCCCTTCCCAGCCTAATGTTTATTGCGCCTCAAACCATACGCATAGCGTGTGTGACGTTGGACCTGTAAGATTGTGCCGTTTATTATTGTTGTATAGTGCCCCCATGATCCCAGACTGGGGTAGAAGATGTCTTTCCAACGGAAATGCTGGATCCTCTTGGGGGACATGGAGCCATTGGTTAATAGTAATCAAGTGAAGGAATGGACACTTGTAGCGTTCAGAACCATTGGTTCAAATGGAAACCCTCATAAACGCCATGTTGTTACGGTATGCAGTGTATCTTGATTATCCGCCCCACATTGGCGTTACGGCATTGTCATTGGGTATCCAATTTTTGTGCTCTATGCCGGGCTCAACCAGAGGCAACCTCTGGCTCTGAATGCAGTGTCCAGGTTATGAGAGGCACCCCCTAGAGGCAAAGTGAATGAGAGTGAAAAAATTATAAAAACCAAATCTTCTCCTGTAAACAGCAATTTTAATAGAAAAAGGGGGGATTTTGGTATTAAAAATTGGCAGGTATCAACTGTGGAACGAGTTACTAGGTCTAGTTGTACCTCCTTGGTGGTGCAGTCGACATGTTTCAGCTCCCTATGCCCGGAGGTCTATGGAGCATTCGTCAGGACAAACATACATGCATTTACTCACACGACTTGTGCGGTATTGGTCAATGAATTCACAGACTTGGTCACTCTTGTTGGCCTTGTACGAGAATGGAATATACTTCATCAGGGAAACAGCTGTCTTGTAGCGTGGAGCTGCACATAGAAGAACTTCCTCCGGTAGTGCTAGCTCCGACCCTGGGTAAGTCGTGTGAGTAAATGCATGTATGTTTGTCCTGACGAATGCTCCATAGGCCTCCTGGTTCAGAAAGCGACCTCTTTTTTTAAATGGTGTAAATCCATTCAGTAGTTCCAGAGAAATTAAAAAAATGAAAATATTGATATCTGAGCACCAAGGAGGACTTGCGAATCCTCCCGAGCACGAGCTTCATCGGATGAAAAAAGATAAAAAAACAAGAAAAGAGGGCAGAGTAGAAACAACCTGACCCCCTAGACCTGCTCAGGGGGGTCTTTCAAGGATCCCCAGGGCCAAAAAATGCATTTAAAAAAAAAAGAAATGAGATGAATTCGTGCTTCGTTCTCTATAAGCCCCTGGATGGGCAAGGTCCCGGTGGCAATACCTAATTATATTGTGGGGGCCTGCGGGAGCCCCTCCCTGGTGCTTGAATAAAAAATGTGAGTGGGCTCCAACCCTCCCCCCGCTGTCCCGGGGACCACCACCTGCCCAAAATATTTGAGCAAGGGGGCCTCGTGGGCCCCCCAAAGCCCAGGGGACCACCACCTCTCCAGGGCTTCCTGGGGACCACCACCTCCACCGGGCTTTCTTCTTTAATGAGGGGGGTTTCTTGGGCCCCCCTAGCCCTAGGGACTACCGCCTCCCATGGGATTTCTTCTTTAATGAGGAGGGCCTCCCGGACCCCCAAAGCCCCGGGGACCATCATCTCCCCGGGGCTTTGTACTCATTGAGAGGGGGCCATGTGCCCCCCTCCTGGAGCCCTCGATGGGCCTGTGGACCCTCCACCAAAGGGCCGGCTCCTGCAATGTCCAGGGGTGCCCAACCCTGGGACATTGCGGTTTGTACAAACAGGGCGGGAGCCGTGCGGCTCCCGCCCAGTCATTGCAAACACAGCTATGTTAGTTGGAAGCGAGAGCAGGAAACTTTCCTCAAAAGCAATGCATGCTCCCGCAGGAGGTGAGGAGCATGCTGGGACTGTGGGGGCATTGGGGCTCCCCCCACGGTCCCCAACTTGAGGGCTGGCCCCTGGGGATGGGTTCCCCAGGGCCAGATTTGGCCCAGGAGGAGGGCATTCAGCCCCTCCCTTTAAATTATTATTTTTTGGAAGGCCTGCCCCGTGGGATGGGGTGATCGGGCCATAATTGGCCTTAGGAGGGGGGGCAACACGGTCTCCCTCTTAAAAAAAATAATCTGGCCAGGCCCCGGTGGATGGGGTCCCTGGGGCCAGAAGTGGCCAAGGGAAAGCGGGCCTTGCGGCCTCCATCCCATATAATTTTATTAAAACGTACAAATAAAAATGAGACAATACCCCGGGTGATGGGGTCGCTGGGGCTATTATAGGCCTCAGGAGGGGGGCCATGCAGCCTCCCTCCCCAATTTTTTTTTTTTAAATGCTGGCCCTGGGCTGGGGCATGGGGTCCCCAGGACCAATTGTCACCCAGGGAAGGGAGGCCACACTTCCCCCTTCCTGTTTTTTTATTTTTTATAAATTCTCAGGCCCTGGAAGATGGGGTCCCCAGGGCCCAAAAATACTAAAATAAGGGGGGCCACGGAGCCCCCTTCTAAAAATATTTTTTTTTTAAAGAAAAGCCGGCATCTCGCCGTAGGCCCCACCCCTACCCTGCACCACTCTGTAAATGCACCCCCTAGCACGTTTTAAGTTGGGGATTAGGTCCTTTTCATTCCCGAGTGTCCCTGGGGGACAACTAGCCCACCAGGTACCTCTAGTAAGCCCCACACAGTGGGATTGCTAGGAGGTGGCCCAAGGCCACCCCCCTTTTTATTACCACTCTGCAAACACGTCTCTTAGTGCACTGCTGGTAGGGCGATGTGGTCCTCTTGTGTCCTGAGGACCTCAAGACACAAGTGGACTTCATCCCTAGAGCAGAAGTGACCAGGCGGCGTGTTTGCAGAGTGGTGTAAAAAGGGGGTGTTGCCTCAGACCAAACTCAGCAATCCCGCTGTGTGGGGCTTACTAGAGGTACCTAGTGGGCTAGTTGGCCCCCAGGGAACCTCAGGAGGAAAGGGGACTTCATCCCCCTACAAAGAGCGTGCCATGAGGTATGTTTGCAGAGTGGTGGAGAAAGGGGGCATGGTCTGTGTCCACCTCTCAGCAATCCAACAGTGTGGGGCTTACTGGAGGTAAGGGGTAGGGTAGTTGGCCCCAAAGGACCCCCAGGAGCGAAGGTGACTTTAATGCCCATCCAAGACACACCGGGAAGCGCATTTGCAGAGTGGTGGGCAAAGGGGTCATCGCCTGCTATGAGAACTTAGCAATCCTGCTGTGTAGGACTTACTGGTGATAATAGGAGGGGTAGTTGGCCCCAAGGATGTCCTTGGGAGCCAACTACCCCTCTTGTTACCTCCAGTAAGGCCCACACAGTGGGATTGCTAAGACATCTTTGGAGGCCGCGCCCCCTTTCTCCACCACTCTGCAAACACACCTCCTGGCAGTCTACGGAATGGTGGATGAAGTCCACTTTACTCCTGAGGGACTTTGGGGGCCAAGAAGCCCTCCTGATATCTCTTGTAAGTCCTACGCAGTGGAATTACTGAGCACTGTTCAGAGACCCAGCCCCCTTTCTCCACCACTCTGCAAACGCAACTACTAGTTTAAGAAGCATTTGAATGTAATAGGTTTCGCATTTCAGAGAGTTAGAGCTATTGGCGTAGTAAATGTAAACGTTGTTTACTAATGTTTTTTGGTGTAGAGTTGATGTACGTTGTGCGTAGTGTAATTATGTGGTATGTCGTGCAGTGAAATTATGTGAATTATTTGGTATTTAGTGTATAGGAAATATGTGGAGTGGGATTATGTGTTTTGGAGAGTAATTATGTGGTATTGTAGTCTATGTTGTGGAGTGGCAACTTCAGGTTTAGTCTTCCTCATTTCCAAAGAAGCTAAACTATAAACTCAATGAGACAAAAATAAAGAAGGAACCACTGAGGAGCACTTCTGGACCTAATCCGAGGTATGAGCAGGGCCACTGGAATTATGTGACTGTTCGGCTGTACCAATTTTCACACAATTAAACAGTTTCTGCATTTTGCCAAATATTCCATCATCTGCTGCCTATTCTGCAGAGTTGAACAACAAAAGCCTTGTTTCTAGCTCAAACTGCTCAAATATTCCCAAAAATACAGCATCACGTTATAGAACCGTGGAAGGCCCTCTGCAAAGCTGGAATGGTCACGTCTTACTTATTGCATAATGTGGGTGTTAAACTGGTACTAATGGTGCACAAACCTCTCTTATTTCTGTGCCTCTCTTGCCTCTTTCTGCATTTCTTTTGCTTTTTTCTGCACATTTCTAACTCTTTCTGCACCTCAATGTCTTCTTTCTGTACTTAACTTGTCTCTTTCTGCACTTCTCTTGCCCCTTTCTGCACCTCACTTGTCTCTTCCAGCACCTCTGTTGCTTTTTTATAGCAGATATCTTGCCTCTTTCTGCACCTCTCTTGCCTCATTCTGATCCTCTCTTGCTTCTTTATGCATCTCACTTGCCTATTTCTGTACCTTTTTTGCCCGTCTGCACACCTGTTCCCTTTTTCTGTACCCCTTTTGCCTGTTTCTGCACCTCACTTGACTCTTTCTGCACTTCGATTACCTATTTCTGCATGTCTCTTGCTTCTTTCTGCATCCCTGTTGTGTCTTACTGCACCCCTGTTGTCTCTTTCTGCACCCCTGTTGTATCTTTCTTTACTCGTCTTCCCTCTTTCTGCACCGGTCCTGTTTCTTTCTGCACTTCTCTTACTTCTTTTGTCACCTCTCTTGCTTCTTTCTGCACCCTTCTTCTCTTTTTTGCATCCCTCTATCCTCTTTCTGCTGTTTTCTTGCCATTTCTTGTCTTTTTCCACCTCACTTGCCTCTTTCTACACTTCTCTTGCTTCTTTCCACACCTGTGTGGCATCTTTCAGCAATTCTCTTGCATCTTTCTGCACTTGTCTTGCTTGTTTCTCCACCTCTCTTGCATCTTTCAGCATCTCTGTTTCATGTTTCTGAACCTCATTTTCTTCTTTCTGCATCCGTCTTGCCTCTTTTTGTACCCTTTTTTCTCTTTCTGTACCTCTCTTGCGTCTTTTTGCACCCCTGTTCCCTCTTTCTGTGCCTTTCCTGCCTGTTTCTGCACCTGTCTTGTCTCTTCTTTCTGTCCCTCTGTTGCTTCTTTCTGCCCTTCTCATGCTCTTATTGCACCCTTCACACCTCTTTCACCATCTCAGTTGCTTCTTTCTGCACTTTTCTTCCTTCTTTCTGTACTTCTCTTCCTTCTTTCTGCACCCCTCCTTCCTCTTTCTGTACTTGTCGTGCCTCTTTGTGCACATCTCCTACTAGTTTATGCACCACTTTTGCCTCTTTTTGCACGTCTGTTGGTGCTTTCTGCACTGCTCTTGCTTCTTTTTGCACTTCTTTTGCAAATGTCTCCATCTTTGCCTCTGTATGCATACCTGTTCCCTCTTTCAGCACTCCTTTTGCCTGTTTCTGCACTCTCTTGCTTCTTTCTGCACTTCCCTTGTCTCCTTCTGCACCTCACTTGCTGCTTTCTTCAGCTCTATTGCCTCTTTTTGCACCTCTCTTGCTTATTTCTGTACCCCTGTTGTCTCTTCATGCACCTCTGTTGTCTATTTCTGCACTCATCTTCCCTCTGTCTGCACCTCTCTTGCTTTCTTCTGTTCTTTTCGTGATTTTTCTGTACCTCTCTTGCTTTTTTCTGCACCCTTCTCCCCTTTTTTTGCATCCCTCTTCCCTCTTTCTGCTGTTTTCATGCTATTTTCTGCACTTCTCTTGCCTCTTTCTGCACCTCACTCACCTCTTCCTACACTTCTCTTGCTTCTTTCCACACCTCTGTTGCTTCTTTCAGCAATTCGCTTGCCTCTTTCTACACTTCTCTTGCTTGTTTCTGCACCTCTCGTGTGTCTTTCTGCACCCCTATTCCCTATTTCTGCACCTTTCCTGCCTATTTCTGCAACTTTGTTGCCTCTTTCAGTACCTATGCTGCTTCTTTCTGCTGTTCTCTTGCCACTTTCTGCACCTCACTTGCCTCTTTCTACACACCTGTTCCCTCTTTCTGCACCCCTTTTGCCTGTTTCTGCAACTCTATTTCTTCTTTGTGCAGTTGCCTTGCCTCCTTCTGCTCCTCACTTGCCTCTTTCTGCACTTCTATTTCCTCTTTCTGCACTTCTCTTGCTGCTTTCTGCACCCCTGTTGTCTATGTCTGCACCCCTGTTGTCTCTTTCTGCACCTCTGTTGCCTCTTTCTGCAGCTCAAGTGCTTCTTTCTCCACCCCTCTTAACTCTTTCTGCACCACTATTTCCTCTTTCTACACCTCTCTTGCCTCTTTTTACACCCTTGTTCCCTTTCTGCACCTTTTCTACCTGTTTCTGCATCTCTCCTGCCTCTTTCTGTACCTCTTTTGCTTCTTTCTGTACTTCTCTTCTTCTTTCTGCACCCTTCACATCTCTTTCAGCACCACTGTTGCTTCTTTCGGCACTTCTCTTCCTTCTTTCTGCACCCCTCCTGCCTCTTTCTGTACTTAATTTGCCTCTTTGTGCACCTCTGCTACTCATTTCTGCATATCTCTTGCCTCTTTTTGCACCTCTGTTGGTTCTTTCTGCACTGCTCTTGCTTCTTTCTGCACCTCTTTTGTACATTCCAGCATCCCTCTTACCACTTTCTATAGTCCTCTTCCTTCAGTCCGCACATTTTTTGCCTCTTTCTGCACCCTTTTTGCCTGTTTCTGCAACTCTCTTGCCTCTTTCTACAATTCTCGTGCCTCCTTCTACAGCTCACTTGCCTCTTTCTGCACTTCTATTGCCTATTTCTGCACCTCTCTTGCATCTTTCTGTACCATCTGTTGTCTCTTTCTGCACCCCTGTTGTCTCTTTCTGCTCTCGTCTTCCCTCTTTCTGCACCTGTCTTGCTTCTTTCTGAACTTCTCTTGCTTCTTTCTTCATCTCTCTTGGTTCTTTCTGCACCCTTCTTCTCTTTTTTTGCATCCCTCTTGCCTCTTTCTGCTGTTTCTTGCCATTTTCTACACTTTTCTTGCCTCTTTCTCCACCTCGCTTGCCTCTTCCTACACATCTCTTGCTTCTTTCCACACCTCTGTTGCATCTTCCAGCAATTCTTTGCTTGTTTCTGTACCTCTCTTGTTCATTTCTGCACCCCTGTTCCCTCTTTCTGCACCCTTACTGCCTGTTTCTTCACCCTTCCTGCCTCTTCTTTCTATACCTCTGTTGCTTCTTTCTGTACTTCTCATGCTCTTTCTGTACCCTTCACACCTCTTTCAGCACCTAAGTCTCTTCTTTCTGCACTTCTCTTCCTTCTTTCTGTACCCCACCTGCCTCTTTCAGTACCTCTCGTGCTAATTTGCGCATCTCCCCAATCTCTTTTTGCACCCTTCTTGCCTCTTTTTACACCTCTGTTAGTTCTTTCTGCACTGCTCTTGATTCTTTCTGTACCTCTTTTGCAAACTTCTGTATCCTTCCTGCTGCTTTCTGTACCTTCTTCCCTATTACTCCACCTCTCTTGCTTCTATCTACACTACTCTTGCTTCTTTCTTCACCTCTTCCTTCTTTCTGTACCCTTCTTCCCTGTTTTGCATCCCTATTGCCTCCTTCTGTTGTTTTCTGGTCATTTTCTGCACCTCTCTTGCTTCTTTCTCCAACTCACTTGCCTCTTTCTACACATCTCTTGCTTCTTTCCACACCTCTGTTGCATCTTTCAGCAATTATCTTGCATCTTTCGGCACTTCTGCTTGTTTCTCCACCTGTCTTGCTTCTTTCTGCATCTTTGTTGCCTTTGTAAGCACCTCACTTCTGCATCCATCTTGCCTCTTTTTGCACCCCTTTTTACTCTTTATGCACATCTCTTGCGTCGTTCTGCACCCCTGTTCCCTCTTTCTATTTCTTTCCTGCCGGTTTCTGAACCTTTCTTGCCTTTTCTTTCTGTACCTCTGTTGCTTCGTTCTGCACTTCTCATGCTCTCTCTGCTCCCTTCACACCTCTTTCAGCACCTCAGTTGTTTCTTTCTACATTCTTTCTGCACCCCTCCTGCCTCTTTCTTTACTTGTCTTGCCTCTTTGTGCACATCTCCTACTACTTTCTGCACCACTCTTGCCTCTTTTTGCATCTCTGTTGGTTGCTGTAACTCTCTTGCTTCTTTCTGCAGTTCCCTTGCCTCCTCCTGCACCTCAGTTGCCTCTTTCTGCACTTCTATTGCCTTTTTCTGTACTTCTCTTGCTTCTTTCTGCATCTGTCTTGCTTCTTTCTGCACCCTTCTTTCCTTTTTTACATCCCTCTTGCCTCTTTCACCTGTATTCTTGCCATTTTCTGCACTTACCTTGTCTCTTACTGCACCTCACTTGCCTCTTTCGACACTTCTCTTGCTTCTTTCTACACCTTTGTTGCTTCTCTCAGCAATTCTCTTGCATCTTGCTGCACTTCTCTTGCTTGTTTCTCTACCTCTCTTTTGTCTTTCTGCACCTCTTTTCCCTCTTTCTGCATCTTTCCTGTCTATTTCTGCAGCTCTGTTGTCTCTTTATGTACCTATGTTGCTTCTTTTTCCACTTCTCTTCCTTCTTTCTATTCCCCTCCTGCCTCTTTCTGTACCTCTCCTGCCAATTTGTTGATCTCTTCTACCTTTTTTTACCCCTCTTGCCTCTTTTTGCACTTCTCCTGCTTCTTTCTGCACTGCTCTTGCTTCTTTCTGCACCTCTCTTGCAAAATTCTAAATCCCTCTTATCTCTTCTATACTCCTGTTTCTCCTTTCTGTGGCTTTTGTGCATGTTTATGCACCTCTCTTGCCTCTTTCCGCAACTCTGTTGCTTCTTTCTGCACTGCTCATGCCCTTTTCTGCCTCCCTTTTGCCTCTTAAAGCACCTCTGTTGCTTCTTTCTGTACCTCTCTTGCTTCTTTCTGCACCTCTCCTACCTCTTCCTGTACCTCTTACCTTTTTCTGCAGTGCTCTTGCCTCTTTCTGCACCTCTATTGCTTCTGTCTACACATTTCTTGCCTCTTTCTGTACCCCTCTTGCCTATTTCTGCACCTCTGTTGGTTCTTTCTGCACTGCTCTCTGTTCTTTCTGTACCTCCATTGCTTCTTTCTACACCTCTCTTGCCCCTTTCTACTCCTCTCTTGCCTTTTTGCGCGTTTCTCTTGCTTGTTTCAGCAGTTCCCTTGCCTCTTTCTGCACCTATCTTGCCTCTTTCTGTACTTCTCTTGCCTATTTCTGCCTTTCTCGAGCCTCTTTCTACACGTATCTTGCCTCTTCTAAACATCTCTTGCTTCTTTCTGCACCTCACTTGCCACTTTCTGAGCTTCTCTTGCCTCGTTCTGCACCTCTCTTGCTTCTTTCTGCACCCTTCTTTCCATTTTTACATCCCTCTTGCCTCTTTCAGCTGTATTCTTGCCATTTTCTGCACTTCCCTTGTCTCTTACTGCACCTCACTTGCCTCTTTCGACACTTCTCCTGCTTCTTTCTACACCTCTGTTGCTTCTCTCAGCAATTCTCCTGCATCTTGCTGCACTTCTCTTGCTTGTTTCTCTACCTCTCTTTTGTCTTTCTGTACCTCTTTTCCCTCTTTCTGCATCTTTCCTGTCTATTTCTGCAGCTCTGTTGCCTCTTTATGTACCTATGTTGGTTCTTTCTCCACTTCTCTTCCTTCTTTATATTCCCCTCCTGCCTCTTTCTGTACCTCTCCTGCCAATTTGCTGAACTCTTCTACCTTTATTTCACCCCTCTTGTCTCTTTTTGCACTTCTCCTGCTTCTTTCTGCACTGCTCTTGCTTCTTTCTGCACCTCTCTTGCAAAATTCTAAATCCCTCTTATCTCTTTCTACACTCCTGTTTCTCCTTTCTGTGGCTTTTGTGCATGCTTATGCACCTCTCTTGCCTCTTTCTGCAACTCTGTTGCTTCTTTCTGCACTGCTCATGCCCTTTTCTGCCTCCCTTTTGCCTCTTAAAGCACCTCTGTTGCTTCTTTCTGTACCTCTCTTGCTTCTTTCTTCACCACTCCTACCTCTTCCTGTACCTCTTACCTTTTTCTGCAGTGCTCTTGCCTCTTTCTGCACCTCTATTGCTTCTGTCTACACATTTCTTGCCTCTTTCTGTACCCCTCTTGCCTATTTCTGCACCTCTGTTGGTTCTTTCTGCACTGCTCTTGCTTCTTTCTGTACCTCCATTGCTTCTTTCTACACCTCTCTTGCCCCTTTCTACTCCTCTCTTGCCTTTTTGTGCATTTCTCTTGCTTGTTTCAGCAGTTCCCTTGCCTCTTTCTGTACCTTTCTTGCCTCTTTCTGTACTTCTGTTGCCAATTTCTGCATTTCTAGAGCCTCTTTCTACACTTATCTTGCCTCTTCTATACATCTCTTGCTTCTTTCTGCACCTCACTTGCCACTTTCTGAGCTTCTCTTGCCTCTTTCTGCACCTCTCTTGCTTCTTTCTGCAGTTCTCGTGCATCCTTCTGCACCTCACTTGCCTCTTTCTGCACTTCTATTGCCTCTTTCTGCACCTCTCTTGCTGCACCCCTGTTGTCGTTTTCTTTACCCCTGTTGTTTCTTTTTGCACTTGTCTTCCCTCTTTTTGCACCTCTCACTTCTTTCTGTACTTCTTTTGGTTCTTTCTCCACCTCTCTTGCTTCTTTCTGTACCCTTCTTCCGATTTTTGCATCCCTCATTCTGCTGTTCCTTTTGCCATTTTCTGCACCTCTCTTGCCTCTTTCTGGCCCTCTCTTGCCGCTTTCTGTACTTCTCTTGCTTCTTTCTGTACATCTCTTGCGTCTTTCTGCACCCCTATTGCCTCTTTCTGTATCTTTTCTGCCTGTTTCTGCAACTTTGTTGCTATTTTCTGTACCTCTGTTGCTTCTTTCTGTACTTCTCTTACCTCTATCTGCGCCCTTTGTATATCTTTCAGTACCTCTATTGCTTCTTTCTGCACTTCTCTTCCTTCTTGCTGCACCCCTCCTGCCTCTTTCTGTGCTTTTCTTGCCGATTTGTGCATCTCTCCTATCTCTTTCTACAGCCCACTTGCTTCTTTTTGCACCTCTGTTAGTTCTATCTGCACTGCTCTTGCTTCTTTCTGCGCCTCCTTTATAAATGTTTGCATCCTTCAAGCCTCTTTCTGCACTTGTTTTCCCATTTCTCCACCTTTCTTGCTTCTTTCTGCACTTCTCCTGCTTCTTTCTATACCTTTCTTGTCTTTTTCAGCACCTCTGTTGCTTCTTTTTGTACCTTTCATGCCTATAGCTGTATCTCTCTTGCCTCCTATGGCAACTCTGTTGCTTCTTTCTGTACTTATCTTGCCTCTTTCTGTACCCATCTTGCCTCTTTAAGCACCTCTGTTGCTTCTTTCTGCACCTCTCTTGCTTCTTTCCGCACCCCTGTTGTCGTTTTCTGGACCCCTGCTGTCTCTTTTTGCACTTGTTTCCCTCTTTATGCACCTCTCTTGCCTTGCCAGTTTTCTTACCTCTTTCTGAACCTTTTGTGCTTCTTTCTGCCCTCTTCCTATCTCTTTCTGTACCCCTCTTGCCTCTTTCTGCACCTCTGTTGGTTATTTCTGCACTGCTCTTGCTTCTTTCTGCACCTCTGACTTAGAGGTAGTTTTAATCCTCTAGTCCTATGTACTTGGGCCTTACAGGCAAGGTCATGCCGTTCACAGGGGTACCCCACCCATAGTGTAATCTAGTTTATGTAGGTGTTTTCACCATATTCTAAGTGTTTTCAGCATGGCAGAGTCAGTTACCACCAGTACCAGTGAGCAAAAGGTTGGGGGCACAGGATGACTTTGCAACAAGGCCTCTCTGCACCTCAGTTGGTTCTTTCTGCATATCTATTGCTTCTTTCTATATTTTTCTTCATCTTTCTGGATTTCTGTTGCCTCTTTCTGCATTTCTCTTGCTTCTATCTACGCCTTTCTTCCTCTTTCTGTATATGTCCTACCGCTGTAGGCATAGTTAGAAATTAGCATTTAAAAAACCTTAGAAATTCACTGAAAAAAACACAGGTTTCAGGGACCTGTGTCATAAAATAAAGCCCGCTTTGGACCAATTCCAAGCAGACAAAAAACCTTGCATCTATATCACACACTACTCAATACAAATTTTCATACTAGGCAGCAAACATGATGATGTAAGAATAGTCAGAAAATTATAAAAACTATACAATTTATTATGTCTTTAACAACTCGCAATAAAAAAGGATAAACAATGTATCCTAACAAAGTACATGCAGAAAATAATCACAAGGTGGGAACATAAAACACAACACATTGGTTAAAAAATGCAAAGGGATACTATGGTCTGACTTATATAAATCATGCTCCAATTTTGTTGAAATGTCTTTGAATTGGAGACGTTATCTTAGTCCAATGATTTAGTGTATCCCAGTCTACAAGAGCATCGACGCGTTTCGGCTTTGGCAATAAGGTTTATCAGCCAACACCTTCATCAGGATAAAATTTACAACATTCCCACAATATAAGGATAATCTCGTTGTTATGGTGTCAGGCCTCTTTAGGTCCTTCCAATAGGAAATCTCGTGTTTAGGCCTATTCAGGTCCTTCCAGTAAGAAATCTCAAGTTAAGTGGACAGATAGTACAACTTCTACTGCTGCCACCCAATGGACTTCAGCGTATTATCCGACTTTAGGAGCTTTATCAGGGTGAATATTATCAATGTTTATACTCGAGAGCTTACTTCAATCGTGGATGCACGTATACGTTGCAAGTGAATAGCCTTTCTTTTCCGATAAGGTTTTCTTCCCAAAGTGCAGGACCGCCAGCAGTCTGCTCATACACGCTGTGCCTCCGTCAATGTGGGGTTCTCTGGCTCGCAGTCCTGGGACCTGTGACCAAGGACAGAATGATTGTCTGAAACGCGTAAGGCATAATATTTGAACTCATGCTATGATGGTCTTTGTTGCAGCCCAATATACCAGAGGTTTGCAGATGGGGAGTGCATCCTAAAGCTTGGAGCATTGTGGAACTGTATATATATCCTGAGCTGAAGAAGATTAGAGGCGACACAGCGGGGCTCATGATTTCACCATTTTATTAAAAACATTGGGCATGACGCGTTTCGGAGGGTTCCTTTTTCAAATGCCCTTCAGTTTTAAAATTGCCACTGTTACTCGCAGTCCCCATTTTAAGTACTTTTATTGTTCCCATTCACTAATGTAGTGTAGGCTACGTGGACATTGTGGAACTGTATTGAAAACCCGGCTTCTCTGCCGGGGGGATTGCACCACTGCATGGAGTTATAGCGGCCCGGCGGGCCCTAAATGAGGAGCCTTGATATCGGCCTTTCTTCTGGGCGTTTACTGTTGTGCAACGGAGGCTTCAACACATGAGAAGTCCACTAATGGCGATATTGTTTTTGGTAATTTTGAGATGACAGAGTGAGTCCTTATTGCGAACTCTGGTGCTATCGAGACTACGTATCCCAGAAGGCAATTTTTTGATCATGTGAGCCCCCCAGCTGTGGGCAATAAAAGAAACTGGTGATGTGATGCTTAGTCTCTGCCATTTATTTGCTGCCACTCAGCCTGTGACCAAAGACAGAATGATTGTCTGAAACGTGTAAGGCATAATATTTGAACTCATGCTATGATGGTCTTTGTTGCAGCCCAATATACTGGAGGTTTGCAGATGGGGAGTGCATCCTAAAGCTTGGAGCATTGTGGAACTGTATATATATCCTGAGCTGAAGAAGATTAGAGGCAACACAGCGGGCCCATGATTTCACCATTTTATTAAAAACATTGGGCATGACGCGTTTCGGAGGGTTCCTTTTTCAAATGCCCTTCAGTTTTAAAATTGCCACTGTTACTCGCAGTCCCCATTTTAAGTACTTTTATTGTTCCCATTCACTAATGTAGTGTAGGCTACCTGGAAAAAGTGGCACAGAGTCACCTCTGCTTCCATAATTGGACTGCATTTCCCAGCATGCAGTGTTCCTTTCTTGCTGGCGGTGATTCCGTTTATCAGCATTTCCTTTATTCTCCATTGAGAAGCCGACTTGTCACCTCATCAGGTAAGGGCTGGAGTACTTGTTCTGGGCGTTACAGGTGATATTCACGTCCCTCACTCCCAGCCTCGCAGTTCAGCCCGTCGCAGAGTCTGAAACACCCATGAAGTAGGGGCATTCCTCCATGCAGGTATGGACTGTCAATTGCAGCATTGTCTCTGTTTCCAGCTTCATGCGAGGCGGTCAGGGAGTCTCCTTCCATGCTAGCGACTCCCAGAACGCTTGAGGGAGGGCCATCCTCACGTGTTGGCTGGACACGCTAATATTTCCAAAGTAATCATCCTCAGCTGAAGAAGATTAGAGGCGACACAGCGGGACTCATGATTTTACCATTTTATTAAAAACATTGGGCATGACGCATTTCAGAGGGTTCCTTTTTCAAATGCCCTTCAGTTTTAAAATTGCCGCTGTTACTCGCAATCCCCATTTTAAGTCCTTTTATTGTTCCTATTCACTAAAGTAGTGTAGGCTACCTGAAAAAAGTGGCACAGAGTCACCTCTGCTTCCATAGTTGGACTGCATTTCCCAGCATGCAGTGTTCCTTTCTTGCTGGTGGTGATTCCGTTTATCGGCATTTCCTTTATTCTCCATTGAGAAGCCGACTTGTCACCTCATCAGGTAAGGGCTGGAGTACTTGTTCTGGGCGTTACAGGTGATATTCATGTCCCTCACTCCCAGCCTCGCAGTTCAGCCCATCGCAGAGTCGGAAACACCCATGAAGTAGGGGCATTCCTCCATGCAGGTATGGACTGCCAATTGAAGCATTGCCTCCGTTTTCAGCTTTGTGCGAGGCGGTCAGGGAGTCTTCCATGCTAGCGACTCCCAGAACGCTTGAGGGAGGGCCATCCTCGCATGTTGGCTGGACACGCTAATATTTCCAAGGTAATCATCCTCAGCTGAAGAAGATTAGAGGCGACACAGCGGGGCTCATGATTTCACCATTTTATTAAAAACATTGGGCATGACGCGTTTCGGAGGATTCCTTTTTCAAATGCCCTTCAGTTTTAAAATTGCCACTGTTACTCGCAGTCCCCATTTTAAGTCCTTTTATTGTTATATATATATTAGTTTTTTTCACTGAAAAAACCATAGGTTTAAGGCACGTTATAGTTAGAAAGTAGCATTTAAAAAACCTTAGAAAGTCACTGAAAAAACTATAGGTTTCAGAGGGATTATAGTTAGTTGGACATTTCACTCATACAAAACCAGTAAAATTCCCCTGTGATAGTTAGTCCAGCTAACTATACCTCGCGCGCCCGCAATGCACTGTTGATGACGTCACATATTACATCACTCATGCCATGGTCAGTGACATCACTCATGATATCACTGGTGACATCTCAAATTTCAAAGGTTTTTAAATGCTAATTATTAACTATAACGTGCCTGAAACCTATTGTTTTTTCAGTGACTTTCAAAGGTTTTTTAATGCTAATTCCTAACTATAATGTGCCTGAAACCTATGGTTCTTTAAGTGAATTTCTAAGGTTTTTTAAATGCTAATTTAACCCACCATGTTCCACCAGTAAACACCACAGAGCTGCGTTGCACCGAGGTTGTCAAAGGCCATGCGCCATTTTACACCTCTCTTCAATGCAACTCTGTGGCACTTACTGGACAAACCTGGTCGGTTAGTTGGCCCCCAGGGACCCTCAGGATGGATTCACGGGGACTTAATTCCCCAACTTAAAATGCACCACAGGGTGCGTTTCCACACTTGTGACATCAGGCCACGCCCCCTCCAAGCACCACTGTTCATCCCTGGTGCATTGTAAATTGGGGGATTAAATCCTCTTGAGTACTGAGGGTTCCTGGGAGCCAACTAGCCCACTACTTTCCTCAAGTAAACACCACGGAGCTTTGTTGCAGATTGGTGTAAAATGGGGCATGGACTGGGCCACATTTCTGCAACGCAGCGCAGTAGCGCTTACTGGAGGTAAGTGGTGGGATAGTTGGCCCCCAGCGACACTCAGGATTGAGGAGGAATTAATTCCCCAACTTAAAACACACCACAGGGTGTGTTTGCACACGTCACCTCAGACCCCTCCCCCCTCCTTTCACCACTGTGTAAATACACCCCATGGCCCGTTTTAAGTTGGGGGAATAAGTCCTCTTGAATACTAAGTGTCCCTGGGGCCAACTAACCCACCAGGTACCTCCAGTAAGCGCCACAGAGCTGTGTTGCAGAGAGGTAGAAAAAGGGGCGTGGCCTCTGAACACCTCTCTGCAACGCAGCTCTGTGGCACTTATTGGAGGTACCTAGTGGGCTAGTTGGCCGCCAGGGACCCTCAGGGTTGAAGAGGAATTAATTCCCCAACTTAAAATATTCAACAGGGCTTGTTTGCACACATGTCACCTCATGCCCGCCCCCTCCCTTCACCAGAGTGCAAATGTGACCCTTGGCGTGTTTTAAGTTGGGGGATTAAGTCCCTTTGAATCCTGAGGGTCCCTGGGGTCCAACTAGCCCACCAGGTACCTCCAGTAAGGGCCACAGAGCTGCGTTGCAGAGAGGTGTAAAAAGGGGCATTGTCTGCGCCACCTCTCTGCAACGCAGCCCTATGGCACTTACTGGAGGTACCTGGTGGGCAAGTTGGCCCCCAGGGACCCCCAGTATAGAAGGGTAAATAATTCCCCAATTTAAAAGGCGACACAGGGTGCGTTTGCAAAGTGTTTCTTGGAGGGGCAGGCCTCTGGCACGATCGGTCTTGTTTTGTTTCTCTTTTTGTTAGAAAGGGGGTCTGTGTAGCCCCCCTTCCTTTCCCTTTTTTTGAGCCCTGGGGACCCCACCCCCAGGGCCTGCTCCCTTTTTAAAAAAAAGAAATATGAATAGGAAGGGGGCCGCGTGGGCCCACCTCCCGTGGCCAATTATGCCCCGGAACCCCATCCCCCGGTGCATGGTCAAACATATTTTTTATATTAAGAAGGGGGGCTGCATGGCACCCCTCCTAAGCCCTCTATTGGCCCCAGAGACCCCATCCCCCAGGGCCTTTTTTAAAACAAATTGAGGGGCAAGGGCCGCGTGGCCCCCTCCCGGGTCACTTCTGGCATCGGGGATCCCATCCTTGGGGCATGGCTATACTTTTGTTTTTTATTTGGAGGGGGGCTTCATAGCCTACCTCCTCAGGCCATTTAAGGCCCTGGGGACCCCATCCCCCAGGGCCACCCTTTGAATTAATTTTTTTATTATTTTATAAAAACAAAAATATTGGGGAGGAGGCTGTGTGGCCCCCCTCCCAGGTCACTTCTGGCACCGGGGACCAGATCCCCTGCTTTTCCACATGGGGAGCTGCTGAGATGCAGCTCCCCGTGTGGAAAAGCAATCTGGTTTGGATTTTGGAAGAGAGAGCAGGTTCCCTGTCTCCAGGGCCATCACAGGCTCCAGGAGGGGGGCCGCACGGCCCCCTCCCAATATCTGCACAGCCCCCGGGAGATGGTGGTCCCCGGGGCTTGCAGGTCCTTAATGGACCCCCAAATGTACATAATAGTGCCCCTGGGAGGTGGCAGTCCCCAGGGCATGTGGGGGGCTCAGCCCCCCCACACAAGTATTTATTTTAAAAAAAAGAAGCCCCAGGGGTGGCGGTCCCCGGGGCAGCGGGAGGTCCGTGTGCCCCTCCGCACACTAATTCATGAAGCCCTGAGGATGGTGGTCCCCGGGGTTTGGGGGGCTGTGTGCCCCCGCAAATATTTCTAGAAAGCCCCAGGGGGCTTTTTGAGATGCCCCCGGGACTAGGCCCACCCAGGGGCTAATTAATAAAGAAGCGCGGGTCCTCAGCGCATCTCACGATTTATTTGAAAAAATATGCTTTTTTTGGCCCTGGGGATCCTTGTGGGACCCCCTAAGCAGGCCTAGGGGGTCTAGGTGTTTCTACCCTGCCCAGATTTCTTGTTGTGCGCCTTAGTTTTTCTGTTTTCTTGTGCCTCAGTTCTACTGAGGCACAAGATGGCTGCCAAAACTTCCTGGTTTGAAGTGTTGGCAGCCAATTAGAGTGAAGCTCTTGATCGGCTGGCTGCACGGATCCACCGCGCCTGTATATATATAAACTTTTATTTTTTTATTTTCTCAACAAATACTGAACAGATTTACACCATTTAAGAAAAAGAGTTCTTTCTAAGGCAATGACTACCTTTATGCCAAATTTGGTGTAATTCCATTCAGCAGTTCGAGCTGTAGCTGTGTCCGAAGTTTCCTATGGGAAATGCATTTTTCACCTCTTTTTCTTGATTCTCCCAGGAACTACTGAACGTTTTTACACCATTTAACAAAAAGAGTTCTTTCTGAAACAAGGGCTACCTTTTTGCAAAATTTGGTGTAATTCCGTTCAGCAGTTCAGGCTGTAGCTGTGTCTAAAGTTTCCTATGGGAATTAACATGGAGAAAACACGTTTTGGGACCCCCCTTTTTCTCGGCCCCCGCTTGTCAAAGCACCGCAAAAATTTCAACATAGGAGCTGACTGAGCGGCCCATAAGTTTTGAAAAATTCGTGAAGATTTGTCAACCGGCGCCAAAGTTATTGGGAAAAGAATGTTACGATTTTCCTATGGATAATAGGTCCTAACTATAACTACCTACTGGCGACCGCCAGTGTATGTGTGTATATATATATATATCCTTAATCCAAAAGCGATCCTTCTTGGACGGTTCCCATAGTCAGGTGGCGCATGTGCCGGCCGGACCCCAAAGCCGGTAAATTTGTGCACAAATTTCACAGGTTCCAATAAAGGATTGAATGCGCACTTAGAGCGAGGGTAGATAACACCAGTTTTATTTTTCAATACTTGCTACGCGTTTCGAGACCCACCGGTCTCTTGATCACACAATATTGTTTGACCACCGCTGCGTGCATAAGTAAAGTTTTCAAGTGATTTGGTGCATGAACATAGAAGAGGCATTCCTTCACAAGAAAAGATCGGAGGCCACACAAGGGGAACTTGAAGCAGATGTATCCTTTAATGAAACTTTAGCGGCTGCGGATGCATTTCGACTGTATTAGCCTTCCTCAGCGCCCAACGCTTTAAAGGACTCCTCCCAAATGTTCTCCTCCTGGGTGAAATACTTGCATGCACCTGGGTCCCCTCCCCCTCAAGCTGTCGGCCCACCAATGGTTGGTTCGTGTTGAGTGTTGCGAACCACATGTCCCAGCAGGCACTGTGTTGTCCTTTGCAGAGTTGGTGGCGTGGGGGAGTGCGGGAAACCGGAGGGTCGGTGCACGATTACCAGGTGAGTCGGGCGGGTGGAAACTGTCTCGGGTCCCCTTGTACTGCAGCGCCAGTCCTTGCAGGTAGCTCCATGAGTAGGGGTAGTCACAATGAGGACTGCACGCCCCAGCCGAGATAAAATACCTCTGTCCCCTCACAAAGCGCCTGCATCTCCTGGCGGACTTCAGGAATACCGATACCTCGGTTGAAAAAACATGCTGTAAACAGCAAGATGTTGGCAATTCCAGAGTCTTCTTGTTGCCGCAGGTCCTTCCGTGCTGCGCAGCTATATATATATATATATATATATATATTACGCTCGACTTTCAAAAAATCCAACAGAAAGAGGCAGCACTCGCGGACCAAGGTCAAACCAGGGTTTAATTAGAGGGAGAAAAGAAAGCACAGACGCGTTTCGGCGTTAGCCTTCGTCAGTGTGTCATTCATCCACATCCAACAGTCCATGTTATAAACAAACACATACACCATAAGCATTGTCATAGACATAGGACTACACCCCTTACGCCGCTGTGAGCGCCATCTTGGAATGGTGTTTTCCCTGAGGGGTCTTTACAGATTTAAGCATGAAATAATCATGGTTAAGATAAAGCCGTGGATCGGCTGGTGTCCTATGCTACATATGTACATTGCTCAGGTAATCACATTAGTGCATAAAAAACAGAAAGAAGTCACAGAAATCATCAGGCACATGCAAGGAAAAAACGAAAAGCATTATTATCATCTGTCCTATCCCATCCAGTGAACCAATATTTCGTGATATTTCATCATGGTTCCTAAATAATACTATTTACAGGATGTATAACAAGAGAACATACTTTTCGATAGATAGAGTTCGCAAAGGAAAGAAGTATTTACACTATTTACAGAAATGAGGTTGGACTAAACTCGATATAGCTTTGTTTCAAAGATGAAAATTATAACAGGGTTATCAGAAAGGGAAGGATACTACAGTTCAAAATTATACCCTTCATCCTGATATAACCACGTACATATACAATAGGATATCACCTTGCTCATGTATAGTGTGTATGTATAATCATTAGAGATTGAGTATCCAAGGGTGCATTAGCACTTCCATGGTAGTCCATCCTCATTGTCGTCGGGGGACAAAAGTATATAGGTATCGTTATATACATATTCGTACAGGTAGGGTATACACAGTGTACAGAAATTCATAAGTTAGGTTCGTAGATCTCATAATTGGAGCACTGTCGACAGAGTTTAGTAAGAATTTAGTAAGAAATGTCCTGCTGGTCTACAAGGTCCACATGTACATTCTCCCATGGAGCACGCCTGTTCTAGTTGGGAGTTCATTACAGTGTATAGGGCTTCCTATGGGAATGGACACTCAGTAGATACTATGTTGTTACTTGCCCAGGTGATATGCTAGTTCCTCCCCGCTGTTGAGCCCACCAGGTTGTTTCGTGGATAGATCGATTATGTATCTGGACTCTAATCTGCGGAGTCGCCTCAGCCTATCGCCTCCTCTTGCATTCGGAGGGACCATGTCCAATCCGAAGAATCGGAGTAGCTTGCGATCTTTGCTGTGCTCCTCTGCAAAATGTCGGGCGACCGGATAGGAGATGTCAACTTTCTCGATCGCCCGTTGGTGCTCCAGGATCCTCAGCTTGAGTTCCTTGATCGTGCTGCCTATGTAGCGTAAGCCACACGGGCAGACCAAGCAATACACCACAAACTGGGAACTGCATGTAATGAAGTTCTTGATAGGCACATTCTTCCCGGTGTCTGGTATATCAAATGATAGCACCCGTTTGCTTCCACTGCAGGCCTTGCAGTGGCCACAGGGGAAGAAGCCCGCCATCCGCTTCAGGGAGTTAGCTTTTGGTGTTGGTTTTTTAAGATGGCTTGAGACGAGCATATCACTGAGTGACCTAGCCTTACTAAATGTGATTAAGGGGTAAGCAGGTAGGTCATCTGCAAGAACGCTGTCGGTTCTTAAAATGTTCCAATTCTTCGTTAGCATTGCTTTTAGATCCCCCGCTCCTTTTGAATAAGGAGTGATGAGTCTAAATTTACCTTCACTTTTGTTAGAGTTTCTGTTCCTTCCAGTTATGGGAGTATCACTAGCCAACAGTTGCGATCTCTGCAACTTCCTTACTTTTTTAAGGGTCTTAGTAAGTAAGGTAGTGCCGTAACCCCTCATGGAAAATCGTTCTAGACACTCCGAGGCAGCCACCTCGAAATCCGAATCCTTGGAGCAGTTCCTACGGATCCTCAATAGCTCTCCGTAGGGAATGCTGTTCTTGAGTGGGGTGGGATGGCTACTGCTGGCAAAGAGTGTTGAATTGCCAGCAGTAAGCATATATAGATATATGTATATATATATTACCTATTGGCGGTCGCCAGTAGGTATATATAGTTAGGACCTAGTTACCATAGGAAATTCCGAACATTCTATTGGGAATAACTTTGGCGCTGATTGAGGGATCTGCCCGTAATTTTCCTTAAATTTGCCTCACTGCGCTCCGCTCCTTCCCTGAAAGTTTCGGGGGGATTCGTCAAGCGGGGGCCGAGAAAAAAGGGGGGGAAATGTGTTTTCCCTATGTTAATTTCCATAGGGACATTCTGACAAGGCTACAGCTCAAACGGCTGAACGGAATTAAACCAGATTTGGTAGGGACTGGTATGCAGCATTGCCTTTTGTATGTTTGGTGTAAATCCCTCCAGTAGTTTTTGAGAAAATGTAATATGAAATTTTTCAAATGGCATTTTCTATGGGACCTGTAGACACGGCTACAGCCCGAACGGCAACACGGAATTACACCAAACTTGGCAAAATGGTAGGGACAGGTATGCAGTAGTGCCTTTTCTTTATTTGGTGAAAATCCCTCCAGTAGTTGTTGAGAAAATTGAATTTGAGCAAATTATATATCTATATGCGCTCAACATTCTATTGGGAATAACTTTGGTGCCGATTGAGGAATCTGCATGTAATTTTCCAGAATTTTGGCCAGCTCCGCTCCGCTCCTTCCCTGAAAGTTTCGGGGGATTCGTCAAGCGGGGACCAAAAGGGGGGACCCAAAACGTGTTTTCCCCATGTTAATTTCCATAGGGACCTTTAGACACGGCTACAGCCCGAACGGCTGAACGGAATTACACCAAACTTGGCAAAATGGTAGGGACAGGTATGCAGTAGTGCCTTTTCTATATTTGGTGAAAATCCCTCCAGTAGTTGTTGAGAAAATTGAATTTGAGCAATTACTTATCTATATGCGCTCACCGTACGCGTACGGTACGCGTACAGTACGCGTACATGCGCGTACCCTTACGTGCGCGAGCGAGTTTCTGATTGGCTGGCAGTCGACTGTCAATATTCCAAATTGTCCAAAGCAGGAAGTGTTGGCCACCATCTTGTTTTTCAGGAGTACTGAGGCACAAGAGAGCCTAAAACAAGAGTGGAAAACACGAAAAGGGGGCAGGGTAGAGACCCCCAACCCTCTAGCCCTTCTCGGGGGGTCCCAGAAGGACAAGGGCAAAAAAAAAAATATCAAAAAAATCGAGGGGTACGCACACCGTACTCGAACGGTACGCGTACCGTGCGCGTACCCCGCGATTTAAAAAAAATAAAACATTTGTTTTGCACTTGGTGGTCCTTCTGGGACCCCCTGAGAAGGGCTAGGGGGGTCAGTGCTCTCACATGCACTGTGTTTTGCATATGTACTTACTTGGACATGTAGCACTGAGATATCCATTCACTCACCAACACACCCATGCACACAGTCAACCGCCCATATAGCTGTTTCCACATGCCCTCTTGAACTCATACACCTAGTGAATCAACTGCTCACACATCTATGCACAGAGTCACACACCTCCCAGCCACCCACACACACACTCAGTCTCCCATTCAAATACTTGGGCAACCAATCAAAACCAATATAGCCACTCAGATAGCTACTGATCAACACATGCAGCAGCTTAAACAACAACAGATATACTGATGCACACATTCAGACAGTTTAGTCACTAACCCATGCATTTAGTAAGACACATTTAATCATTTACTCATACAGTCAGTCATGCACCTACTAAATCCTTCATCCAGACACTTATATATCCACTCATTCTTCAATATGTTAAACATATTTAAACTTTACAGAAACACACAGTCACTGGATGATGTCATCAGTGATGTCAAATGAGATGTCATCAGTGAGGCCATCAGTGATGTCATTTGAGATGTCATCAGTGATGTCATCAGTGATGTCACTGACCATGTCATGAATGATGTAATATGTGACATCATCAGCAGTGGATTGCGGGTGCGCGAAATATAGTTAGTACAACTAACTATATAGAGCAATTTCAATGGTTTTTTAAATGCTAATTCCTAACTATATAAGGCTTTAAACCTATGGTTTTTTAAGTGAATTTGCAAGGTTTTTAAAATGCTAATTCCTAACTATATAAGGCCTGAAACCTATGTTTTTTTAAGTGATATATATATACATATATATATATATATATATATATATATATATATATATATATATATATATATATATATATATATATATATACATATATATATATATATACATATATATATATATATATATATATTACCTACTGGCGGTCGCCAGTAGGTATATATAGTTAGGACTTTTTTCCTATGGGATTTCTGAAAATTCTATGTCGAATAACTTTGGCATTTGTGGACGGAATTGGCTGAAAATGGCACATTTTATTTCTGAGCAGCCCCTGAAAATTTTGGGGGGTTTCGTCAAGGGGGGGGGGGCGAGAAAAAAGGGGGGTCCCAAAATGCGTTTTTCCAATTCATTTTTTCATAGGGCGGTTGGAATCACTTTTAGCTCGAACGGCTGAATGGATTTACACGAAACTTGGCAAAATTGTAGATATGGTTTGCCCGACATGCCATTGCTATGTCTCAAAATATGTGCTCCAGTGGATTTTGAGAAATTAACGTTTTAAAAAACAGATATATCTGTGACAGCGCTCCGGGTTGCGCCCCGGTTCGCATACCTGACGCGTAACGGAACTTCGCGAAGTGAATCTGATTGGCTCTCCAGTGTCTGTCAACATTCTAAACAGTCCGGACCGGCCGCCATCTTGTCTCTCGGTAGGATCGAGAGAAAAGAGGTGGAGAAAAACGAAGGAGGAAATTAATGAAAGGGGGCAAGGTAGACCCCTCCTGACCCCCTAGGAATGATGTGGGGGCTATTAAAGGGTCCCGTGGGGCAAAAAATTAAAAAAAAATTCGATTTTTCGCGGTAGAAGTGCTACCCGGTACGCGAACCGGGTAGCTCACCGGTAGCGTAACGGGAGTTCGCCATTTTGTGTTTCGGTCGAATTTAATCACAAGATGGAGGAAAAACAATGTGGGAAATGGGTAAAAGGGGGCACGGGAGACGTATCCTGACCCCCTAGGTTTTCTGAGGGTGGCTGAGGAGGCTCATATATATCGGAAAAAAAATTGAATTTTTCACGCGGTTAGCTGTCGGTACGCGAACCGGGTAGCGAACCAGGAAGCGGACATAGGTGAAAATTAGTGAAAAAAGGTACATTCGAAATTTTAAAAGAGTAATTATAGTTAAGGTAGCTCTGAAAAGAGCTTTTGGGTTCTGTGTAAGTTCTAGGTACTTATAAGTAGGTACCAATACACAGTCTTAAATTTTGTATGAAAACTCTGTTTCCCTCATCTGAGAAGTGCACACCATCTCCTCTGTAGATATCTTGCATGTAGTAATGCAAGTTATTGTTGTAGATGGAGCCCATTCCATGGTCTCTCATATAAGCTGAAACAGACTTATTTACATGCTTCCTCGCTTTCTCAATTTGTGGACAAAATTGATTGGACCACCTCCATTTCTGTCTTTGGCATATATTGAAATATACCAAGGCAGTTTGAGGAAAAAGTGCCATCAATTGCTCAAAGGTGTCATTTAAAAGCATTTCCAGACCTACCCCAGTCAAAGTGCCCAAATCATTTCCTCCACAGTGCACTATTATGAGGTCAGGGTTTGGCAAATGTAAAAAGGTTTTCACCAATGGTATCAATTGGTGACATCTCAATCCTCTTTGGCCAATCCATTTGATTTCCACATTTTGTAAATTGAGGTTGTGTGAATTTCTGTTATCAGCATACCTGTGAGCCCAGTGGATGTAGCTATGTCCAAGAATCCAGACAGAAAACATGGTGAGAGGAGGTTCTGCTGCAGTCAGATGAAGTGTGGGAATGAAATGGCAGTTGAAACAGTAGGAGCTTGTAAAGAAAAAAAAACTGTGGAGTTTCAGTGCTAATGATTCACTAGCAGTGATTGGTGGATTTCCATTTCTGAAAACAGAAAGTTAGGGTGCATGGATGTGTTCTTTGAAAGATGTAATTTGAATGGTTAAGAAAAAATGATTTTAAGAAACATTGCAGTGGATTAGCAGGTGTACTGAGAGTTCAGAGTTCATTTGAAACATTGTTGTGTGAACTTGTAAACATGAGAGGTCTTTCAGGAGGTAGTTGCTATTGAAAAAGGGCAGAAAAGGCAGAGGGGGGAAGGCTGTTGATTTGAAAAAAGTGAGAGAAGAGTTTTGATTGGGTGACATGAGAGATATGTGTGATGAAATACAGCATGTCTGTGCCTTTGTTGGTTGCAGCCTCTGGAGTGCATACCCTTTGCTCTGCTAAAGAAAAATTGGTGTGTGTCTGAGACTGTTTTGAAATTCAAAAAGCATTTGCTAAGGTGAGAAAAAATTCATTTAATTTAGATAGAGACTAGTATAGTTTATGGAGAAAATAAGGTAGCCAGCTGTGCATTTAAAATGTTGTTTTGTGTCAAGTGTTTTCATTATTTTTTCCAAAAAGATTTTGCTTATTTGACAAATTATAATTATAGATAATGTGAAGTATTAGTACTGACAGGGTGTGCTTGTTCATAGGAGCTGTGTTGTGTTTTCAAATTATGACCAGAAAATCGTTTTTTTTAAAAAAGAAATGCTTTTTACATTTATGAGAAGGACAACATGGTGTCTGCTTTTTTAAATAAATATTTCACTTCGCACCATGAATATGGGAGAATAATTTGCTTGTTTGTTGGTTTAAAAACTCGTTTCTTGAAGTAATTTAAGTTTCACAATATGTTCTGGAAGAGTTACATAGTCAACATGGGGGCTAATTTACAAGGCTTATGAGCCACATTCACGTCATTTTCCCCATTTTAAAAGTGACTTTAAAGGTGGTGCAAGGTCCTTGTAAATACACCCTCATGAGTGCTTTGCAAATTTAGGTCATTTTCCCCTGGTGCATGTGCCTTGTAAATACGCCCCTATGTGTGCTAGACAATTTTAAGTTACTTCTCCCATGAATCTGGGAGACTAATTTGCTTACATGATGTGTTTAAAAATCGTGCTAAGGTGAGAAAAGATTCCTTTAATTTAGAAAGAGATTAGTATGCTTTTTGGAGAAAATAAGGAAGCCAGCTAGGGTGTGCTTGTACATAGGAGCTGTGCTGTGTTTTCAAATTATGACCAGAAAATCGCTTTTTTTTAAAAAGAAATACTTTTCACATTTATGAGAAGGACAACATGGGGTCTGCTTTTTTAAATAAATATTTCACTTCCCAACATAAATATGGGAGAATAATTTGCTTGTTTGTCGGTTTAAAAACTTGTTTCTTGAAGTCATTTAGGTTTCACAATATGTACTGCTAGAGTTTCATAGTCACTATGATAATAATGATATAGATTTAGGACTGTTTAGGGGGCATGGATATGCTGAGGCTTCTGTAATTGTCAAAGGAGGAGAATTATGTACATTGCACTGCTACATACAGTCCTCACCTTCTGCGTACTCTTGGATATGCTAGAATATATCTGCTCAATGAGATAGCTGAGGAAACACAGGCGATGTGATTGTGAAATGAGCAAAAATATTTGCACGTTTTTCAATTACATCACCTGTGTTTCCTAACATTACTAATCACATTGTGCAGATGAGGTTTAGGCCTGTCCAGGGAGACAGAGGAGGTCTGGCCTTTGTTCAAGAGTGCAGTGGACCTGACTCACTTCATCTGTAGGCCTGCACATGTATTATCTCCTCTGTACTCTTCAACAAGCCTAAATTTCATCTGCAACCCTGAGTAGGCCTCACCTCAAACAAACTTTTGTGACTGCAAGACCTGCCTTTTTGCTCCTGGATATTTCTTGGTTTTACCATGGCTGCCAGACAATCCAGCATACCTCTGGATAGGCCACACCTTATGCTGGTGCAAGGGCCTTGTAAATACGCCCTCATGTGTGCTTGGCAATTTTAAGTCACTTCCCCCTGGTGCAAGGGCCTTGTAAATACGCCCTCATGTGTGCTTGGCAATTTTAACTCACTTCCCCCTGGTGCAAGGGCGTTGTAAATACGCCCTCATGTCTGCTTGGCAATTTTAAGTCACTTTCCCCTGGTGCAAGGGCCTTGTAAATACGCCCCCATGTGTGCTTGGCAATTTTAAGTCACTTCCTCCTGGTGCAAGGGCCTTGTAAATACGCCCCCATGTGTGCTTGGCAATTTTAAGTAACTTCCCCCTGGTGCAAGGGCCTTGTAAATATGCCTTCATGTGTGCTTGGCCATTTCAAGTCACTTCCCCCTGGTGTAAGGGTCTTGTAAATACGCCCCCATGTGTGCTTGGCAATTTTAAGTCACTTCCCCCTGGTGCAAGGGCCTTGTAAATATGCCTTCATGTGTGCTTGGCAATTTTAAGTCAATAACAATAACATCAACAATGTCTGAAGTGGAGCAATCTCTAGATGTGGAACAATTTCTAGATGAGGAACAATGTCTAGATGAGGAACAATCTCTAGATGTGGAACAATCTCTAGATGAGGAACAATCTGTAGATGTTGATTTAAAATTATCTGAAAGTTTTCAAAAACACCCTGTGTGAAGTCTTTTTAATATAACTGTGAAATAGAGTCTTAAAATTAGTTGAGATTAACATATAACAGAGCACAGGTCATATGTAGAAGCATTCCATTCCATTGCTACTATTTGAGATTTTTAAATTTGTCTAAGTTGTTAAATTACTGTAGGTAGAATTGACAACTAGTGTGTTAATTGTTTGCCTACTGTTATTGGTTTACTGTTTGGTAATAGTGGTTAATAACAATTTTTTTAAAAAAATTCCACAGATTTAACTGAAGATCTTTTGAAAAATTTAAAAATGCCCTCAAGGCAGAGGAAACAAAAAGAAGCAAAGCGACTTACACTCCATCTTGGTAAAGATTTGCAGCAGTCCTCTACTATAAAATCATTTCAAGTCACCAAAAAAGCTCCGGGTAAGAAAATGAAATCATTTTTAAAAAGAATTTGGAGACAAAAAAATACCACTATAGAACATGTTTTAGTGTAGAAGAAGAGAGACAATTTAAAGGAAAAGGAAAGGCCCGTCAAAAAAGTTTCTGCTAGAGCAGGAGATAACTCTGTGCATGGCAGTAGAAAGGAAAATCAGTTCAGGGACATTCGTAGGCGAATGTTCCGCAACAGGATAATTGTCAATTTGTTAATAAATCTTAAGAAAGGTGAACAGAAAGTGGCATTTTATAAGAAAAAGAAAAATGTAGAGCAAATTATTTATCAGGCTTTCGAAATTAAGTGAAAGTTATTTATTTTGGTAATCAATAGAATTAGGAAACTAAACAAGGTAATTTATGATTTCAAATCAAATAGTAGATGGAAGAGAGTAGTTAATCGTAGTAATTTTTGTGAAGTTTTCTCAGGAGAATGGATGCATAGTTCAAGTTGTGAGGCATTTTTCAATGAGGAGAGTTACTTCCAGGACAATGATTTGGTGCATGCAGTTGACACCAGTGGTCGAGCATATGAGGTGAAAGATGGTTGTCCGGTTGAAAAAGAAAAACTTGTGTCTGCAGATGCAGAAGAGGTGTTAGGTGATGAGGTTTTAGGAAGACGTCCTAAGGTTCCAGTGTCACCTGGAAGTGTAGTAGTATTTGTAGTGTGCGACAGGATTCTATCAATTTGCTTTGTGATTTTGTTTGTACATTTAATAAGAAAAGTTTAAAACAGAAAATGAAGTTGTTGCAAGAATTAGATCCTTGCAGAGTGAGAGAAGTAACAGGTTTGCATGGGCATTCACTGGCTTGTCTTTCCAGAAGAGTATGCCAGAGTGTTTCTCATCATTTCAGGATGCTAGCAGTGCATCATAATAAAGTGAGGAAATTAGTGAGAATGTTGTATTATGCTAAGAGTCCAGCAATTATGCTTAAACAATTGAGCAGTGCTCTTTTGCATGGTTCAGAACTACATGTGAAGAATATTTGTGAAGAAATTGAGTTCTGTTACTTTGCTAGTAAAGAGAACAATGTTGAAATTGACCCAGTAGAAGACGGTAATGTGGAAGAGAGTGTACAGATTTCGAATATAGATAATTTTCACAAGGAAATTTCCATCTTTCAGGTGAAATCAAGTGAGAGGCCTAATTTCACTTGTGTGTGTTGTCGACGGACTTATTATAAGAATCAGACTAAGTTAGTGGATTTATATGCAAAAAGTGAAATGGAAAACAATAGTGAATGGAAGGATTTTGCCACATACTTGATGGTAGAAAATTGTTTTTATTTGGGATAGGACCAACGTATGTGTACTTATTGTTTTAACAAATTAAACCAAAACCGGATGCCTGCTAGAGCGGTTCATAATAATCTGGAATTGGTTAATATTCCTTCTGAATGATTTAAATACTTATGAATCTATTTTGATTCAAAGTGTGCATCCCATTCAGGCTATTGTACGAATGGAGCCAAAGACAGGGAAATTGCCTCCATCAGATTTACAGAGAGGATTAAAGGGAAGAGTTGTTTATTTGCCTTTAGATTTGAAGAAAAACAATAATACAATTGGAGTAGAGAAAGTGGAAGAGGAACCTCTGGTTATCCTAGTTAATGGGGTTCCGACAAAGAGTAAGAAAATCTGGCAAGATTTAGTGGATGTTAGGAAAGTCAAAAGGGCAACATTGTATTTGATAAAAAACAATGAGTACTACAAGAATGTATGTGTTGCAGAAGAGGAAGTAAGTGAAGAAGAAGACAGCGAATTGTGTGCTGGACAAATTGAAAAAGTAGAAGCCTCTAAAAATGAAGAAATATATGAACATTATAGTGTTCATCCTTTGCATTCCAAGGAAGTCATGGGGAATGCTATTGAGTTGTTTCAAATGAAACAAGCCAAAGGGAGTCCCATTAGTGTTTGGGAGGAAAGTTTGGAAGCTCAGTGTTTTCCACAGTTATTTCCCACAGGTCGAGGAGGACGATATGATGAGTGACCTGATCAAATTCCTGCTTCTGAATACCGGACTTTACGATTGTATGCAGAAGATCCTAGGTTTCGTCAATGCATTCCCTATTTGTTTCATCTACTGTTTGAAAGTGATCTGTCTGGACTATCTTATGCAGTGAACCACATCCTGAAAAGTGGTGTACAACTGCGAAATATCTCAGCAAGGGACTTTATGGATAAAGTCAATGTGCAAGATAGTATTTTGGATTCTCACCTGATTAATCTGATGGCATGTCAGCGTGGTACTAATGAGTATTGGTACCCTCGTCATGGTGACTTAAAATGTATGCTGAGGAACTTAGGAACTCCCACATGGTTCCTCACTCTCAGCTGTGCTGAGTATGGCTGGGAAGACTTACTTGAATTTCTACGAGAGGCAAATGGAAACATTGAAAATATTGAATTCAAGACACCCGGAGAACTGTGCTCTTTGGATCCAGTGAATGTATGCAGGTACTTCAATCATAGATTTGAAGCTATGATGTCTTTCATCACGAACAAGAAAAATCCACCTCTTGGAGAGGTGTTGGATTTCTTCTGGAGAAAGGAGTATCAAGCAAGACGTGCTCCTCATATACATATGCTGCTATCGATCAAAGATGCACCCAAATTTGGAACAGATCCAGATGACTTAGTGATGAATTTCATAGAACAGTATTCTACATGTGCTGTTCGAAAGACAAAGGAAGACAAAAGTCTAGGAGAACAAGTTTTACGGTTTCAAAGCCATCGTTGTGGAAAGTACTGTCGTAGTAAATTCAGAAACAAGAACAAGTACTATACAAAATGTCGTTTTGGATTTCCACGATCAGTGATATCTAAAGGAAGAGTGAACAATTTGATGTCTTCGCTGCGACATAATGTGACGAGGAAATCACCCAAAAATACATACAATTTGAAAAGAAACGAAGAGTCCAAGAACATCAACGACTACAACCCAGTGATTTTGTCCATGCGGAATGCTAACATGGATATACAGTTTGTGGCTGACAACTGTATGGCTGTGGCTCGGTATGTGACATCTTACATCACAAAAAAAGAAAAGACAGAACTCAAGGATATGTGGGAGGGCATTTCCCATGAAAAGAGCCTCAGTAAGAAGTTGTACAGTTTCAGTCTGAAGATGTTGTCGCATCGAGAAATCGGAGCTTACGAATGTTCTGACCGGTTATCTTCAGCAAGTCTCTATGCCAAATCTAGGAGTATCATTTGGGCAAGTCTTGGTCTTGCTGCAACGCGTAATCGAGTTCTGAAACCTGTACGGGAAATTGAGTATTTGGCGGAGAAGGAGCCAAGCAGTACAGATATTTTGAAGACCAACATGTTGGATACTTATTATCCAAATAGAAGCAGTCACCTGGAGAATGTTTGTCTGTATGAGGTTCTACAAAATTACATTAACGGCCGCACTGTCCCCATTCCCGGAACAACTGTACTATACCCATGTACATGCCTAACTAGAAACACAGCCAACAGACATTGTTATTTTGTGGTGGTTGTTGGCCGCAGTTTTTATTACTCGTGGCATACGTCATATTAGTACAACTCCCCTGGGTACCTTCTCAGGCCAGGGTCATAAATCATTATCATACATTCTCATAACTGGTTATCGCTCAGTGTCATTCGGACGTCATAAATCATGGGTCATAAATCATCGGGTATCATAATTCATTCTGTCACAAATCGGTCATCATCTTGTTGTCATAATTCGCTCTGCCTACTCGTCGTGAATCTGTCGTCATAAATCATGGTCATAAATCATCGGTCTATCATAAATCATTTGGACACAAATCTGTCATCATTTGGTTATCACAAATCATTCTGCATGGGCATCATAAATCATCAGCCATAAATCATCGGCTGACCATAACTCACTGGTTTGTCATTTGCTCACTGGCATATCCTAGTGTCGTAAATCACCCTGCCAGCTTGTAGATTGTTCTTTGTTGTTTTCCACGCCCCTTTGCGTGTGGGGGGTAGCCTTTTCCCCGGAGCCAGGCCCAACTCGCTACCTTGCTAGTCTCTCCTGCGCCCTGACGTCTGCCGGGGCTGGGCTGCGAGTGCCGTCTCCGTTTGCTACCCCAATTTTTCGTCAGGCGTACTCACCCAGCCGTGAGGCATCTGAGAGTGAGTGGCCCTCCTTCTCCACACCGCCCTGTCGGTGTGTCTCCATAACCAAACCAATAACCTTTTGTTTCTGCTCTGTTTGGTTGGCTTTGCCCTCTCTTTGGGCGCTCCTTGATTGCGGGTAGCCTCTTCCTGGAGTTAGGCTTCAGCTCGCTACCATGTTGGACTCTTTTGTGCCCTGCCATCCGGCGGGGACTGGGCTGCGAGTGCCGTCTCCATTTCCTACCCCTTCTTATTGGACCACTTCACTCAGCCGTGAGGCATCAGAAAGTGAGTGGCCTTCCTTCCACATACTGCTCGGTGTTACTCCAACGCCACTTGTTGCACCCTTAGTTCTTTTTGTCCCTGTCAGCACTGCGACACTGCTGTTGTAGGTGTGGGTGGGTGGGACTCAAAATTAGTTTGGTGGCGCTCCCCCAGCTCCCTGATGCAAAAGGTGAGCTTTCCAGGGGGAGCGCGCCTTATATTCCCCTTCCCCCCTTCCCTTTGTTCTTGGGGAGGGGGAGGGCCACAGGCACTCTTCGCTGTGCGGCCATTCCTGGTGGAGCTAACCGGCACCAACCGGTTTTGTTCCTTGTGGGCATCGGTGGCCGTTAAGGCGCCGGCCCTTGAGGCCCCCTTCGGTGGCCGGCCTCTGCTATAACGGCCGCACTGTCCCCATTCCCGGAACAACTGTACTATACCCATGTACATGCCTAACTAGAAACACAGCCAACAGACATTGTTATTTTGTGGTGGTTGTTGGCCGCAGTTTTTATTACTCGTGGCATACGTCATATTAGTAGAACTCCCCTGGGTACCTTCTCAGGCCAGGGTCATAAATCATTATCATACATTCTCATAACTGGTTATTGCTCAGTGTCATTCTGACGTCATAAATCGTGGGTCATAAATCATCAGGTATCATAATTCATTCTGTCACAAATCGGTCATCATCTTGTTGTCATAATTCGCTCTGCCTACTCGTCGTGAATCTGTCGTCATAAATCATGGTCATAAATCATCGGTCTATCATAAATCATCTGGACACAAATCTGTCATCATTTGGTTATCACTAATCATTCTGCATGGGCATCATAAATCATCAGCCATAACTCACTGGTTTGTCATTTGCTCATTGGCATATCCTAGTGTCGTAAATCACCCTGCCAGCTTGTAGATTGTTCATTGTTGTTTTCCACGCCCCTTTGCGTGTGGGGGGTAGCCTTTTCCCCGGAGCCAGGCCCAACTCGCTACCTTGCTAGTCTCTCCTGCGCCCTGACGTCTGCCGGGGCTGGGCTGCGAGTGCCGTCTCCGTTTGCTACCCCGATTTTTCGTCAGGCGTACTCACCCAGCCGTGAGGCATCTGAGAGTGAGTGGCCCTCCTTCTCCACACCGCTCTGTTGGTGTGTCTCCATAACCAAACCAATAACCTTTAGTTTCCGCCACGCCGCCAGGGAGGCTTCCGTCTTCCTGCGGCTCCCCCTACCTTGTCTCGTCTCTTTGCGCCTCCGTTGTTCTTTCTGTTGGCCTGCCCCTGCTGCTACTCCACTCGAGCGTTAGGAAACCCCACCTCTTGTTGTGTCTCCGGGAGGATGGCGTCTCGTTAGGTCTGCCGGCAATCTTTCCTCAAAACGCCATGGTGTGCTCTGCTCCGTCCTTGTTATTATCTCGTGGCACGCTTGTGTCCTGTTCGGAGTCTTATGGCACTGTCCCCTCTCGCCCTGGGTCATACATGAAATCAAAAATAGGGAGACAGTCAGATACCGATTATGGTGGCGTGATACCATATACCATCCATTGCTTAATTAATCATCCTCTACGTCGCCCCTGCTCCTGGCAGGTTCCCCCTGGTGAGTACCCCTGTGAACCCAGTAACCCTGCTTGGCGTTCACCAGTCTGTACTACCACGCACTGTATTTATTTCTTATTCCTTGAGGAAGCGAAACCTCGCTCATCCTACGGGGGATGCAGGGCACCTATTTTTGAACGGCAAGTGTGCCCCAGGGAACCGACAGGTAGTGACTGTTTTATTTATTTATTTAATTTATTTAATGGTTTTTGTAAAGCGCGTAGTAACTCCGAAGAGCATCCCAGCGCTGATCTGCTTCTCCAGGGGTTTTAGCCAACTAGTGGAATTATATTTGCGGGAAAAGGAGGGTCTTTAAGGTCTTTCTGAACTGGAGATAGTTCGGTTCTGTCCTGAGTTTTCGGGGTAAATGGTTCCATCGTTTAGCCGTGTGAACCGAAAAGCGACGGCCACCGGTCTTGGCTTTTCTCACTCTAGGGACTGCAATGAGATTTTCTGCATTGGACCGGAGATCTCTCTCTGCTTTGTATGGGATTAAAAGTTCTTTCAGAAGAGGGGGACCGTTGTTGTTGAGTGTTTTATGGGCCAGACAGAGGGCTTTGAACACGACCCTTTCTCTGACTGGGAGCCAGTGGAGAGAGTTGAGGGCCGGCCTGGCGGAGGATCTTCCAGGTGTGCCCGTAAGTAGGCGGGCTGCGGCGTTTTGGACTTTCTGCAGTCCAAACTCAACTGCCTTCAAACTGATTGCTTTCTCTTTCGTCCTGTGATTCAGGGGACGTGTCACCGGTCTGTCTGGGAGCATAGGCGCCCCTGGTCACGCTTGCGTCCCTGTTCCATGGGGGGCTGCTTATGACCTGCTCTATTGGATTTCCGCAAAATTTCTGTTCTCCTCTTGGCAGTTCCCTGCCAATGCGTCTGTTTCATCTATGAAGTGTGTATACCTCGCTCTATAAATATATGTATATGGGAGGGGCCCCTGACCTATGCATTCGTAGAGATCAATTTGCTGTACACCTTCCCTTCTATTCATTTTTTTTTTTTTTTTATATCGTCCAGTGATCATCGCTGCAGTGGTTTAATCTGCTGTACTATTGTGCACTCCTCTATTCCTTAAAGCTGTCTGTGCATTTATATTTAAGGGGGTGTCCATCCTATTTTATTTATTTATTTATTATTTGTATGGGTGGTAGATTTGATTAGCGTATAATCAAAATAGAGTTCCATCATGTTTCTGCCTGATATTCCTTTTAGATTCTTTAACATAGCTACCCTTTGTTACCAATTGTGACTTCGCCTTTATGATGTAATTATGAATCCACATACTAATAAGTTCCCCACTCCGTAGCAATTGTGTACATCCTGGTACAGAAAGTATTGGAGCACTTTACCTGAGCACCTGTTAGGTTACACAAGGACACCTTTGTTGTTTTGTTGGGCCAGAGGAGATTAAGTGGGCTGCCCAGAATCACAGGATGTTGACCAATATGTGTGTGTCCCTGACTGAACCCCCAGAATGGTGTTTTAGCTTAAACTACCCACTAAGGGCAGGTCTTTGGTGTGCCAGCGAATTGTGCCTGTTCTGAGTGCCCGGAAGTCAAGGAGTCGCCCCCCTCTAAGATTCGTCAGCTCAGATTCGGAGTGAGGGGGGGTAGTTGTTGTCCATTAATCCCCACCGCTTGTCTTCCCTTTCGGGCAGGTGTCTCCCTAGCAGGCTCACCAGCTGAAATCATCGCAGTTACTTAGCAGTGACCTATGGTCTTCATTGTTCCGGACCCATCTGCGTGCCCTCGAGGCCACTGCATGCCCGCAAGCGGGCCTGTAAACCATAACAGACACAAGAGGCGTCCGTTTCAAGTGCGCAATCATTTGGATGACCGACTCCGACCAGCGTGTGCCCACCCCTGCGGCCTATGTGGGGAGGGGGGTGGGGGGACGAGACGCATCCTCCCTGCACAATAACCTGTGAGCGACTAATTGCTGCAATGCTCTCAATGGTCTTCCTCAGTCCGCTTTCTTTCCCTTTGGGAGTTTATGTGGCGCTGCCTTGACCGGCCGGTATTGGGGCGCTGCACAGGGGCACCAGTTGCCTTTAATACAGCCGTCCACCCAGGTCAACCTATAGCAAGCAAACGGGCATGATGGGGGGTGTGGCCATCTTATCGCCCCAAATATTCCTTAAGCACGCCCCGCTCTCGCACCGCCCTTACCCAGGAATACATCCCCGCAGCAGCTGGCATGGCATGTAGCCGAACAGGAATTGGTGCTAGAATATTGAAACGTGTCAGTATGGCAAGTGAGTCTCGTCACTCCTACCCTCACCTGCTTAACCCTTCTTCCACTGGCCTGCATTTTTTTTTTTGTTGATTTACAACGCTCCTCCATTTTTCAGTCGCTGCTTCTATTACATGCTGTAGGTATTAGAAAGTATTCCTTTGTAATGAAATGTTTCGTCCAACTTAGATAACGATCCTTTTCACAATTTAATACTCTACATCTAATTCACAAACAAAGTTTGTTAATGTCTGGAGATTACTTGGGCATCTTCATCAGCAGTCGACTCGCAGCATTTTTAACGCTAAAGTACTGCGACTAGACTTGCGAAGCTGCGACCCACGCTGCGTAAATGCCTCATTTATGTTTCCGTTTCTTTTTTTTTTTTTTTTAACTCCTTCTTTCGGACAGTGATAGCTGGCAAAAATTATTTTTCTACCTTATTTACCTTCCTTGTACTATATCCCGCAACATGTGTTTCGCGGGGGTCGGTGGCGACAGTGGGAACACTTGCATCTAATTGCCCACACTGTAAAGTTTATATTAAAATGAAAACAATTGTCGCAAACCACGTCATATGACTCTAATGTTTCTCTCCTTATAAAGTGGTTTCAAATGTGCTCAATACATGCGCCCGTTACCCCAGAGAGTGTTGATCTATGCTTCTGGTGGATGAGGTCGCAGCCCAACTGGATTCGAACTTGCGACCTTTAGCTTAATGAGCTCTTTTAACCAATTGTGGCAGCCCTGATCACGTTAGCTGTTAATTGGGACCGTGCGTGTCTTTAAAACAGCTGGGTACTCCAACCATCTACCCGTGGTCCCTTCACTATGCTAGAAGGACCTTCTTACCTCAGGAAGTCTTGTGACCTTCCTATACTTTGGTCTCGCTTTGCTCTGGGTCACTAGGGTCCAGGCACTTCCCGTGCCCTCTTTCCCCTGGCTGCCTCCTCTTCCGGGTAACCGTTTCCGGTACCGGATGAACTCCCTGAGCAGCCCTTTTGCCGATTTAATCTAAGGCCCACCGGCGGGGAAAGCCCACACAAGGGACTCTAACCAAGGCTGTGCAGACAGAAAGCACAGGTAGGGGATTTTTTTTTTTTTTTTAACATTTCTGTTGTTTTATTATTATTTCTCAACTATCTAATTTTCATTTGTTTAGCCTGAATAGAAAGCTCTCAATGGGATTCGAACTTGTGATCTCAAAACGCTGCATGTTTCTGCAGCGAGCTTTCCAACTAAATGAGCCCTCATCCCTCTGATCCAAAAGCCACTACATTACATTTTTTCAACGTTAACATATGGTTAAACTTCAATTATGCTGAGCTGCGTGAAAATATGCGTCAGGCGAAGGATGAAGATTACAAGAATATTCTACAAGATGTTAGAGTCGGGAAAGTGACTGAGCGTGGGAAAGAAGCTTTACATGCACGATTACTGTCAAATTTGTATCCAGAAGAAGACATTCTGCCAGAGAATATTTTTCAGAAAATTACTGAGAAGAAATCTGGAATATGTTTGATGCCAACTCTTGCAGAATGTTCCATCTTCAACAACAAAATGTTGAATTTAGAAAACCAAGAGATTGTGAAACTGGAAGCTATTGACAGAATAGAGCATATGGGAGCAACAATTATTTTGTCTGAGAATTTGAAATCTAAATTGGATTCATTAGAGAAGACTATGTCTAAAACTGCTGGTTTTGAAAAGACTCTGAATGTGTGCTTAAATTGCCGTATCATTTTGAGAAGGAATTTACATGTTGAAAGAGGTCTGGTAAATGGATCAATGGGTAATGTTGTTGATTTTGAGAAATATAGAAATAGAGATGGAATTTAATTTTTAAAAATTAAATTTGATGGCATTGAGGAAGTACAGCTAATTGGTCGTTGCACAGCTAGGTTTTTGCTTGTAAAAGACTTATATGTTCGCCGTAAGCAATTTCCTGTTTGCTTGGCATATGCGGTGACAATCCATAAATCACAAGGTTTAAGTGTAGACAGTGCTTTGGTGAATAAAGGCAGTTCTGTGTTCAAAGAGGGTATGGCTTATGTAGCATTGTCACGAGTCAGAACTTTATCGGGTTTGTACTTGATTGAGTGTGATGTCACAAACATTTGTGCAGATCTAGATTGTGCTAAGGAATACAATAGGCTAAGAAGAGAGTATGCGCCACATTTGCCTCAATATCCTTTGATTGAGAAATGTGTGGTAGGCCGGAAACGAAGAAATATCACTAATAGTAGGGAGGTTGTAGCAAAAAGACCAAAAGTCGATGAACCCAAAATTGTAAGCAGAAAGAAAATGAATTCTGTTGAAGATGTTGTTGGTTTTCAATTTGAAAATAGTTCTGGTGTCAACTGCTATGCTAATGTAGTGGTTAATGTTGTCTTTTCTCTAGAAACTTTAAAAGAACAGTTTGTGATCAATTCGGATTAAAGTTTTTGCTGTTTGTTGAATTCTTTGTTAGAGAAATGTAGCACTGATAGAACAAGAGTAGAAAGTGTGTCTGAAATTCGAAATCTGTTAGACAAATGTTCAGGTCAAACACATTTCTCTCAAAATATTCAGCAAGATTGTCAGGAGTTTTTAATGTATATGCTTAATGTATTGCAAGATGAAGGTGTAGATGTAGATCATCGGTTTGGCCTTTCTTATCAATGGCAGCATGACTGCGAGAATTGTACGTTATCAAGTACTACTAGTGTAGACTCAGAAAGATTTATATATTTAAGTTTTCCAGACAGTAAATCAGTATCCTTTAATAAGCTAGTAAAAGCAGCCGATCAAAACATGGAGTGTAGCCAATGTAAGTCTGCAATGCTGTCCACATTATTTATACGAAGATATGGCCAGTATGTCATTTTAATGTTCCAACGATGTAGGCCTGATGGAACAAAATTGACAACTTTAATTAAACATTTTGTGGCTTCTCAGTTGTCAATATCAGGAAGGACTTTTCTAACTGCAGCAATTATATATCATGAGGGTCCTTCAACAACATCAGGACATTACACAACTTATTTCAAGTCTGGAAACGGCTGGTCATTCTGCAATGATTCTGTTTTAACTTTCAAGAAAAGATTGCTTTTTCACCTTAAAAATTCTTACCTGGTGTTCTTACAACCAAAATTTTAGGGAAGGAATCTCGGGATTTGTTCTGAGGAATTTCAAGAGGTTCTAATGGCTCCTACACTATATAGCCTTGTGGATAAGTGTAGCACAGAGCAAAAACTGTTTGTTTTAATAAGCTAATTCAAGCTGCAGATCAAAACAAGGAGTAGAGGTAATGTAAGTTTGCAATGCTGTCCACATTATTTATAGAAACTTATGGGTGAAATGTCATTTTACAATTCCAACTATATAAACCGGATGAAAATAAGTTGTCATGTCTAATTAAAAATGTTTTGGCTGCACAGTCATCGATTTCAGGAAGAACATTTGTAACTGCAGCTATTATATGATATGATGGTCCTTTGACAACATCAGGATATTACACAGCTTATTTGAAATGTAAAAAAGGCTGGTCTTTCGGCAATGATTACCATTTGACTATGAAGCAATGTTGCCTTTTGACTTGTTTTCAGAAGTGAGAATTTAGGGTAGGTAACTGGACTATAATGATTCTAGGTGTTGATATAATTTAGTGTGCTGTTTTAAATTGCTTTGTATGTCACATTTTTGTTAAAAAGATGGAGCTTATCTTTCAGAAAGTGGCGGGCAGAAAATAATAACAGCACAACAGAGTATAAGCTGTTCATAGGACATCCTTTGACGTCATGGAAAGTAAGTTACTTTTGAGGAGTTCTGATTTATGATTGGTTATATTATATGTGTTTTTTAAACACAATCATTTTGATTGTGTTTTTTTTCCCCGCTGTTATATGATGAATACCTTCAACTCACTGTTTTTAGTGAAATTTGATATATTCTGAGAACAGCAAAAATAAACCATTTAATATTATAATTAATTCTGTACTTTGAATTGTGATTTTTAATATGTACTCATCTTGTCTCATGCTCACTCATCTTTTACTACCTCCTATCAATTTTTAAATTTTTGTTCTTTCTTTCACAGATTGAAAGTATAAAAATAACAAGTGACTAAGTTAACGACAATTATAAGGTAAGTGTTTAGTACTCTTTCCGTTACATCTCTATCACATTTAACTTTTATTAGTTCCACTGTTTCATTTCTTTAACCCTCAGTTTCCTGCCTTTGCTACTTCCCTCATTCCTTTTCTACTACTTACTTATTCTACTCCTTCCACTCCTTTTCTCAGTCCCTCTGTTCTCACAGTTCCTCACTCCTTTTCACTCAGTCCATTTCTCAAACACAAACTGTCACTGTCTCTTCACTCTTTTACAAGTTGTTCTTTATGCTTTCTCTCTGTAGTTCATGCACAGTATCTTATTTTCATTTCTTTGCTGTTTCAATTATTCTTTTTCTATCACTTCTTCTTTTCTTCTTTCTGTTTTTCTCTCTGTCATTCCACATGTTTTTATCGTATTCACTATGATACACCTTGTTTTAATCCTATTTACTAACACTCTCTTTTTTTTAACACTTTCCCTCAGGGTTGTTGTTTTAGTCCAGTTCTATCCCTACTTCTTATTCCACATCCTTTACTCTGTTTTTTTTTATTTGAAGATTCATTCACATTCTCGAAATAACTCTTGTTTATTATTCTTCTACACTCTTTTTTTCTTTCACTTCCTTTTCTATTTTCTTTTTCTCAATTCTTCCCTCTTACAACTTTTCTTTGTATACTTATCTATTATACAGTATCTCTGTGTTACTCCCTCTAGCTGTCTTTCTTTTAACATTATTCTCTCTGTCTCCTTCCCTTATATACACTATTTTTTTTTCCATTTTTTTTTTGGTTTGCTTCCGGTTTGCGTACCGGGGCGCGAACCAGGAAGCGAATAAAAAAAAAAAGAGAATGCAAGAGTGCTAAACATTTTAGCAATTTTTTATAAATGGGAGGTAGTTCTGAAAAGAACTTTTTTTATTGTTTTTATTGTTTTACATTTTTTTTATTATTTTTCTGAACATTTTAAATTTTTTTTGTATTTTTTGAACAATTTAAATTTTTGGGGGTTTTTTTCAGGGGGAAGAACGAAAAACAGGCATTAGAAACGGCTCAACAGGAGCAAAAAAAAATAATCACTTTTTGGGGCGTTTTGAGCACTTGTGATTTTCAAATGCTCTGTTCATTAAGTTTACACTCATCTCGCCGTAACAAAGCAATCCCCCACAATAAATACACACCAGCTTGATGTGTGCAAAATTAGTTTGGATAGTGGGGACCGTCTCCCTCGCCTCTGGTCCCGAAAGACTTTCCTGCGTTGAGGTGGTGGCCACAGGAGTTGGTGGGTTTTCACGTAGGTTACGCACCTCAGCCACACTGTAATTTATTGGATGCCACCTTTGCATGTGGCGATGCATAGTATAGTTCCCAAAGCTATACTTTTTATCTGTGCCTCGGGACAGAACTTCTTTACATATCAGGCATGTAACATGACGGGCATTCACCTTTTTTTGGCCTTGAGGAAATGTAAAAAACTGCCAAATGAAATTGTCCTTGCGGTGTGATTTCCGGGGCTCTTCAGGCAAAAATACTATGTCATGTACATCCTGTTCTTCTTCTTCCTCCTCTTCTTCAGGGTTGGGAATGAACTGGGGAGGTGGTCCTTCTTTCCTAGGAGGTGGTGGTGGTGGTGGGGGTCCACCAGCTGCAGCTACTATTGAAGCCATCTTTCAATAATCAAAATAGGTCTTCCTCTCACAAAGTTGAAAGTCAGAGTGAGAAAAAAAGGAGGGGACTTTCATCATTTGGGAAAAAAAATAATTCTAAACCAATGAAAAGTGTTATTTTTAGGTCACATGACCTAGCCTTACATCATTAGGAAACCAAAAGTGAAATGAACCAATAAAAAGTGTTATTTTCAAGTCACATGACCTGTTACGCTTACGTTACGCGTCCCGCTACGCACCCGGAGCGCTTCCGGGTAGCTGCGCTTCGCGCCTCGGTTCGCGCCTCGGTTCGCGTTCCAGAACGCTTCCTGGTGCGCTAACGCGGCGCGTCATAAGAAGCATTACGCGGCAACGCGATACGTTGCGCTTACGCGACGCGTCACAATGTTGTTTTCTAACGCGGCAGTTGCGCTAACGGAACGTTTACCGGTTCGCGGACCGGGTCGCGGAACCAAATTGAGCTAACGGGAAGCTACCCGGTGTGCGGACCGGTAGCGAAACAAAAAAAAAATATATATATATACATAAAAAAATTATATTAAAAACATATAAAATATATTTTTCCATTAAAATAAGAATACATTTTACAGCTTTTCATATTTGCAAATAAAAAACTATTGAAATTCACTGAAAAAACCATAGGTTATAGACCATATATAGTTAGGAATTAGCATTTACAAAACCTTAAAAATTCACTGAAAAAAACATAGGTTATAGACCATATATAGTTGGGGATTAGCATTTACAAAACCTTATTTTACTCACACAAAACCATTGAAATTCGCATATATAGTTAGTTGCCCTAACTATATATCGCGCACCCGCAATCCACTGCTGATGATGTCACATATTACATCATTCATGACATGGTCAGTGACATCACTGATGACAACTCAAATGACATCACTGACAACATCACTGATGATATCATTCATGTGATAATACGATGAACCTCTTCAGACTCTAATACAACCTTAGATACACTCAGTGTAAAAAGACACTCACAGATTGTCACTCATCCATGGAGTTACTCATACACCTAGTCAGTCATGCAAAGAATCAATCACACCTCCATTTCCTCAACTATACAGTTATACACACCTTACTTATTCAAACATATTCTAAAACATATTTACTCACTTATACAATCACTGATACAAGTTTTCAATGATCCATGCAGCCACTCACACATTCACTAGCTGTTATACACAGTAATTTATATATGTCAACTCTCACATGTACTGTGTTTTACATATGTACTTACTTTGACATGTAGCACTGAGATATCCATTCACTCACCAATACACTCATGCACACAGTCAACCACTCATACAGCTGTTTCCACATGCAGTTTTGAACCCATACATCTAGTGAATCAACTGTTCACACATCTATGCACAGAGTCACACACCTCCCAGCCACCCACACACACACACTCACTCTCCCGTACAAATACTTGGGCAACCAATCAATAACCCATATAGTTACTCATATAGGTACTGATCAACACATGCAGCACTTAACAGAACAACAGATATAATTATGCACAAATTAAGACAGTTTAATCACTAATCCATGCACTCAGTGAGACACATTTAATCACTCTCTAATACAGCCAGTCATGCACCTACTAAATCCTTCGTCCAGACACTTATACATCCACTCATTCTTGAATATGACATATTTTAACTTTACAGAAACATACAGTCACTGGATGATGTCATCAGTGATGTCATCAGTGATGTCACTGACCATGTCATGAATGATGTAATATGTGACATCATCAGCAGTGGATTGCAGGTGCGCGATATATAGTTAGTGCAACTAACTATATATGCGAATTTCAATGGTTTTGTGTGAGTAAAATAAGGTTTTGTAAATGCTAATCCCTAACTATATATGGTCTATACCTATGGTTTTTTCAGTGAATATATATATATATATATATATATATATATATATATATATATATATATATATATATATATACATATATATATATATATCGCCAGTAGGTAGTTATAGTTAGGATTTTTTTCAATGCTAAATCTCAAAATTCTATTTGGAATAACTTTGGCACCGGTTGACGAATCTGCTTGAAAATGTCCTCAAAATGGCCTCTTTGAGCACCGGTCCTCCCCTGAAAGTTTGGGGGGATTCATCAAGCAGGGGCTGAGATAAAAGGGGGGTCCCAAAACGCGTTTTCCCCATCTTAATTTCCATAGGGCGGTCGATTTCACTTTTAGCCCGAACGGCTGAATGGATTTCCACCAAACTTGGCAAAATTGTAGGGACTGGTAGCTCGATGTGCCTTTGCTATGTCTCAAGATATGTGCTCCAGTGGATTTTGAGTAATTTTGGTTAAAAAAAAAAATATATATATATATATCTATAGGCGCGCTCCGGTACGCGCAATGGGGAGCGCACCGGGCCCGCCACGCGACTTGCGCGCAGAAAGCTGATTGGCTCTCGGGTGTCTGTAAACATTCTAAACAGTCCGGAGCGGCCGCCATCTTGTGTCTCGGTGAAATCGAGACACAAGAGGTGGCAAAAACAAAGGGGGGAATTGACCATAAGGGGGCAGGGTAGACCCCCCTGACCCCCTAGGTTTGATATGGGGACCATTAAAGGGCCCCGCGGGGTCTCAATTTTTTTTTTTTCGATTTTCGCCGGGGGAGCGCCCGGTACGCGCACCGGGGAGCGCTCCTGGCAGCGCTCCTGAGAGCGTACTATTGGGAAAAAAGAATCACTTTTAAAAATTGTATGTTTATTAATTGTTCTTTTTGTTGTTTTTTTTTATTTATTTAAGTACCAACATGTAGGTATCAATGCAGAGTCTATAATTTAATATACATAGTTTCCTTTGTAGATATCTTGCATGTTGTTACAGAAGTTATTGTGGTATATGGAATTCATAACATAGTCTGTCAGGAAAGCAGAAACAACATGGAGGCAGGAGATGATAAAGAGATGTTAAATACACATTGGAGATAATATAGTGGGAGAAAGGAAGTGACTATGAGCAAACTTTCTATGTAACACAATAAAGTTGCACAGTATATTATAAGTCTCACTTTATATTTTAAACATTTTTGATCTACTTGATGAATTACATATAAAAATGAATAATGGATCGAACAATTTTTGATTAATAAATATAAATTTATTCTTCTGATTCTTTTTCATAATTTAATAAAACTTCTAATAAAATGTTGTCTGGAATCTCTTCATTTACATTCTGTGTTTCCATTGATTCCACCCACTCAAGTAATTCAAGGTCCAGAGACTCATCCATAAAGTCAATGTTATCATTTTCAGCATTTTTTCCATCCTGGTTGTTGTTCAAAACAATTTCAAAAGATATATTCTTTTCTCCTTCCATTTTGTTGCTGTAAATTGCATAAAAAATAATTATATCAGTAGAGATAGGGCACTGTTGGGTTTAAGTTCAGACATGTAGTTTGGATTTTTTAACAGTGAAGTTATCTTTGGGCAGTGTATGGTATCAGGCTGGAATTTGAAATATAACAAAGAGTATGTGATGAAGCCTAAGTAAATTTATAATAATACAAGGGAAGCCTAACTCAATCCATAACTATAACAGAGAAGCCTATTTCAATCTATAACTATTACAGAGGGATAGTATATAACTAACAGAATATTTTTTCTCAAATTAACTTAAAGTGCACAACATACTTCACTTTTCCAAAATAACAACTTACCTTTGAGAAAGCAGTTGAAGTTGTCAGTGTTATTTCTTTTCAAATGTACTTCAGGAAGCAGTAGTCAAAATGGCTGTGTTTCCTTCTCTTTTTTTTATTTATTCATGTACATAACCAATCAAATAATAGGAAATAATCGTAGAAAATTAAAGAAACTTTTTAATTGGTTGTAAATTCTCACACTTCATATGTGTTTTGGTCATGTAATTTACCTCAGGATATTTAGACAGGCTCCTTCCTTTTACTTTCATAACCCATTCACATTTTACCAGAACCTCTGCTTTAGTCTTCTTCCTCTTTCTTCTCTTCTTTTGCTCCCTTATTCATTTTCTTTTTCTCAGTTACTTCCTCTTACACCTTTTCTCTGTCTTACTATCTATTACACAATCCCTCTGTGTTCCTCCCTCTAGCTCTCTTTCTCTTAACACCACTCTCTCTGTCCCCATTCTTCATGCTCACTCCTTCATTAATTTTTTTTTCTATTTTTTTTGTGGTGCGCTGACGGGACGCGCACCGGTACGCGCACCGGGGCGTTCACCGGTACGCGCACCGTGAGCGCTCCAGAGTCAACTATAAAAAAAAGTAAAATACAATTTTAAAACAAAAAATTATCTTAATATACAATATAGGGTTCATTTATAGAAAAACATACCTTTCTCAGCTATAGACATTTGCGAAAAAAATAAGCTTAGAAATTCACTACAAAGTACATAGGTATAAAGCCCTATAAAAAGTTAAAAATTAGCAGTTAAAAAACCTATGAACTTCACAGAAAAAAACAAAGGTTTCACACCAGTTATAGTTAGAAATTAGCATTAAAAAGCCTATGAAATTCAATGAAAAAACCAGAGGTTTCACACCAGTTATAGTTAGGAATTAGCATTTAAAAAACCTATTAAATTCACTGAAAAAACCAGTGATGTCATGAGTGATGTCACTGACCATGTCATGAGTGATGTAATATGTGATGTCATCAGCAGTGCATTGCACGCGCAAGTTATAGTGAGTCCGACTAACTATAACGTGGGAATTTCAATGGTTTTATGTCAGTAAAATTTCCAGCTAACTATAACTGGTGTGAAACCTCTGGTTTTTTCAGTGAATATATATATATATATATATATATATATATATATATATATATATATATATATATATATATATATATATATATATATATATATATATATATATATATATGTTCTTCAAAAAATGTTGGTTCAGGGTTTCTTCTGTATTGCGCTGCCTGCAGGTGCGAAGCTGTTTGCGGTAGAACCTCACCGCTTCTTATTACAACATTGTATCCCATAGAAGACCAAGTATTCCATAGAAGACCAAAAAAGCCGCCACTCCAGCCACTCAAGTTTTTCGTGAGACACACTTAATTTATTCTTGAATCCATTAACAGCTTATTCACAGTATAAACCAACGCGTTTCGGTAGCTCCCCACTACCTTCTATGGGATGCAATGTTGTAATATATATATATATTACCCTATGGAGAGATTCTGAGATTAAAGAGAATTTGCAGTTGCCCTACTGACTTTGAAAAATGTTTAGATGAATTGCTGGCACGATTAAAAGTCAGGGGCTATTCTGATAAGATTCTCAGGGAAGCAGTGGAGAAATCTTAACTTAGATCCAGAGAAAGTTTATTCCCTTCCCTTCAGCCAGAGTCTGCAGGTAACGCAATTCCTGATACTCTACTAGATGGCTCAAGAATGATTACAGCTTTTAGCAGCGAAGACAGGAAATTAAAAGCAATTTTCAAAAAGAATTGGCCCATAGTACTAAGTGACCACATATTAAATACCAGGTTACCAGCCAATCCTATCATCACTTTCAGACGGGTTAAAAGTATGGGGTCCGCATTGGACAAACCTGCCCCTGAATTGAAAGCTAAAACCCCTTGGTTGAAACCTTCAAGGGGTTTTTTCAAATGCTCCAGCTGCCGCGCTTGTAGATTTGGTGTGAATACTTCACAATATGTGACTCCTTTTTCTACAGAGCCAAAAATGATTACTGGCAATTTCAATTGCAAAACAGACTTTGCCGTGTACGTCCTGACGTGCACCTGTGGCTTTCAATATGTGGGTAGTACCAAGCTGCAGGTGCACGTCAGGATTTTACAGCATTTGCGTGCAATTCTGCACAGTGACCCTGCCTACCCGGTGGCACGGCACTTTAAAAGAGTACATAACAAAGATCTCTCGTGCTTAAAGTACTTTGTGATCGGTGCCGTGCCGCCATTGAAAAGAGGAGGAGACAGGGAATCACTTTTAAGACAGCTGGAGACTAGGATGATATTAGAGCTTGATACACGTTGGCCAAACGGATTGAACAATATAGATGAGATGCATTATTTTCTGTAGAATACATTATTGTCTTTCCGCCTCCTTTTCCTGTACACTGCTCCAGACCCATATCCACTACTTTCACCTCCCTCTTAGTTAGGTTCCCTATTTTGAGGTTGAGTATGGGTCTGATTGCATGGCTTGCCATTGCTGCAATTAATCATTTGAAACCTTTCCTTTTTGTAAATAAAAATATGTAGATATCCTAAATTATATATATATATGTAAATTTTAATATATATATATTTGTATGGTTTCTACTTTTCTAGTTTTCTACTTTTCTACTTTTTTACATCGTTGATTACTTGACAAGATGATAAATATCTAAGACATGAACATGAAAACACCATACACAAATTGTTGTGGGTTGTAAATATGTAATATAGATGTATATATATGCTATTTAAATTGGTGTGTATAAATATCATTAATTGATTATCACAAACCTAGGTGTATTTATTGATGTTCACGGAGCTTTTAACTATTCATACTATTTATTATTATTAAGGTACGAAATATGCACATAGTATGTTGATATAATCTGAACCCATGCGAGATTGAAGTGTGCTCAGATACATTCTTGTCGTACTTTATATAATGATTGGTATTGCACTTTATTTCGCATAGCTTTCTCTTCTTGCGCACTTTTTGCAGAACCTTGCACTTTAATTTTTATCCTTCACTTAGGACTTTATTATACTGCCATGGGCATGTAACTGGACACACTAATTGTACATTTACGGATGAGGGACTTTCCTGTCATTTACAGTTGCTTAGTATGCACTTAATGAAATTAAGTGGGCTCATATTTAGTTATAACATGATATAAAAATGCTAGTAATAAATTGACAGGCCTCTAAATGTGCAGTTACATTTATAGATTAAACCAGTTAGTTATTGTGTTCTATTACTGTATGTACAAGGATTTAACCAGTGATGTTTCTTTTTGGTAGTTACCATTGTATGCACTCATACTTACTGTGGCAGTATGTTTTCTATATTCATTAAGTCACATGACTCACTATGTCACTGTGAAGGGGTGGTCACTGTTTGAATTGCATTTAAAAAGCATTCAGTCTTATGTACATGTTGCAGCGTGAACAAGGGCATACCTTGCCAGAAACGCGTAGCTGCTTTCTGTTGTACCGAATAAACATCGATATGCTGACGTGACGTGGTCCGTCTCCTTCCTGTTTGCTGGTGTGCTGAATGTGCTGAGCAGGCGCGGGAAACACCGAGAAATCCAGAGGAGTCACGTGGTTCATATATATATATATATATATATATATATATATATATATATATATATATATATATATACATGTAAAGTTTCAAAGAAACAAGCATGGCATATCTGTTTGTTGCATTTCATCCCAATATTCATACCTGTGTGTGAACACATCACAGTATTAGAGGTCTTGAATATCCCAATCCACTATATATAGTGATCAAGGCCTCTGTGAAGGCCGAAACGTCATGCTGAGGTGTGCCGTCTTCCCAACAAAATAAAACACACTTCTCACCTGCACCCGGGTCTCCTCTCTTCTTCTGCGCAGTGGTACCAGGATTGGGCTCCAGGCGAGTGTAAGCAGGGATTGTTTTATATATATATATATATATATATAAATATATATATATATATATATATATATATATATATATATATATATATATATATATATATATATATATATATATATATATATATATAATATATTTATATATATCTTACCTGATGTTGTGATTGTCTATTCAAAACTATATGGTGGATTGGGATATCTGAGATCTTTAATACTGTGATGTATTCACATAGAGGTATGAATATTTGGATTAAATAGAATCAGGTACTGAGACAGTGATTCATTTGCCACATCTAAAATCCACCTCTGAAGCATTCTATGTGGTTTTTAAATGTAACACAATTGACGTGATAGTCTAACTGCATTTGCTTGGAATAAATGGAAGTGTAAGACCAAGCAAGTGTTCCGTGCCTGATTCTTTGAAACCTTAAATGCATACTTAAGTGAATCTACCTTCAAGCTGTGGAGGCACCCACCAGTGAGTTCTGCATGTACCTGATGGAAACTGTCTTGAAAAATGTATTTATATATATATATTTTTTCCTGTCTTCTAATGGCTTCTAAGAATAGACAAAGGTATTAGTGTCTTAATATTATTAGGAAAATGTAGACACTATGGTTGTAGTTATTAGAAACTCTGCACTAATACTGTATAGGGACCTAATGGCTTAACATTACATTCGCTTTTTTAATATCCAATTGTTGAGTACCACTGAGAAACTTGTGACAGTTTGCTCAGCCCTACCACTTAGTGTGTTATTGATGGCTCTTTGAGGGTTTTTATATAAACTTGCACATTAGAACTTTTTGCACTGTTTTGCACATTTATTAAGGAGCATTGGTTTTTATTCATGCTAAGCCTTTATGTGACTGCACGCAGTATCAATCGTAGCAACCTGCCTTTTTTTGTATACATTTTTTAGGTATCTATTTATGAAAGTATAACAGATATTGAGGAGGATGGTAGGACTACATTCGCTATAGTGTCATTGCTATATTACATGTGATATGATTCATTGGGTACTTGCCAGTAAATTTATCAATGTTTTTGTCCATTCAATACCATCTGAATTAGCATAATAATACCAACGGATAATACATTTTTGGAGAACTACTGAGACTTGTAATTATAAGGTTTAATTCTAAAAATGCTTTTTAGATTACAACAGGTTTGCTATTTTTAAAGTTAACGTATAGCAATTAACATACGTAGGCTGCATTTTATTTATGATTGCTCCTTGAACTATTGAATGCATACATAGTTTTTCTATGTCTATGTTCGCTTAATGTCCAACTTGTTAATCTGATTGGTCACTCACAGTTTAAATGTGGTGACCGATCGCCAGCGTGTCAGGTGATCAAGATCGCTGTGGCGATCGAAACGTGTCTGGGGCGGACACTTGTCTGTGTCACTTGGTGTTTAAAGAATAAAGCAATAGAACTGTGAACCCGCGTCTCCAGGAAAATTATTTTGCACTGTGTTGGTGGTCCGTACCTGCGGTATCTCTCCTGTGGATCACAATTGGAGGGAACAGGATTTTCTGTATATATATATATATATATATTTAGGAAATCGCCATTCACAGCTGCTTCCACGCAGAATAACGAAAGAGCAGAACCACCATATTCGTGCTTGTTTTCAGTACTTTATTCGTGCATAGTTCTAAGCCTGCAATCCGCCATGACGCGTTTCGCCTCCACATATATATATGTAAAGCTAAGGGTGGCAATGAGGAATAAAGAACAGACCGATTCAACACTGTTAGATAGGAGTCTGGGAGAGGAAGCTAATCTGACTCCGAGCTCTGAGGAGCGGATGCGCAGGGCCAGCAAACAAAGCCCTCTCCCTGAGATGACATTGGTTTCTATGCCACGAGAGAATGCTATCACTGAGACCCCAGTGCAAAGAAACTACAACAAAAGCACTCTAATTACAAATGCAGGAAGAGGCACAATGCAAGGAAGAGGGGTGTCATACAAAAAGAAGGGCAGGGGGCAATGGGTAGCCAAGAAATATTTGCACATGGGGATTCTAATTGTACCATCGTCGGCCTGACCTCCCCTACAGCTCTCCTGCGATGAAGAAAACATTCTCAAATTGGGCTAATCATTTGCACCGCATATTAATATGGACTATGCAGCAACAAGAATTGACCTATACAAGGCAGTCAGGAAACTCAAGCTCTGCAAATGTCACCTACTCAAATCGAACACAAATAAAAGAAATAAAACATCACAGAATTCGGAACATAGTGATGAGATCATTGCCTCGGGGTTGTCAATGTCTGGCGACATTTTAGAACTGTTGGAGACTTAGATGGCGGGATATGATGTAATAACTGAACTTGACAATGGATTGGCTAAAGACATTTCACAAATGAAGCAGAAAGCACCTACAACACCTTTTAAGCCACCTTCAACCTTTAGTCCCCTTATGCCCCGCAATGCAATTGACATTTTCCACGAGAATGTAAACTCTCAGCTCAAGGGTTTGTAGAGACGAATATTCAAAGGGAAGTGCATATATGACAAGCAAACGCAACAATATGAAGCGCTGGTTGCAAGGCTGAGCAAAAATAAAGATCCCATTGTCTGAGGGAGTGACAAGGGTGGTAACGTTGTGCTTCTAACCCAAACTAACCACGGCAAAGAAGCCTACCTCCAACTCAACGATAGACAGCATTACGAAAGAATTAACACAGCAACCATGAAAGCTACTCAGCGAGAGTATTATCAGAAACTTGCCTAGTGGAGGAGCAAGAAAATGTTGTTGGAGGACGAATACAAATACTTGAAAATCGATAGCCCAGTAACTCCCCTGATTTATTTCATACCGAAAGTCCACAAAGACATGACAAACCCACCCGGCAGACCGATCATCTCTGTAAGGGGTGGGCTTTTGGAAAGAACATCAGTTTTCATTGATTTCGTTTTGCAAGGATATGTGAAGGCCTTGGACTCATATATTCAAGACACTGGGGACTTTCTGCTTAAAATTCAAAAGATCTTATGGAGAAATGATTACTGGGTGCTGGCGCTTGACGTGACAGTGCTATATACGAGCATTATACACACTGATGGGATTGCTCCTCTAGACTATTATCTAGCTCGTCGACCAGAACAATTCAAGGATCAAAATATCATGTTACAACAAATGCTCAAATTCTGTATAGACAATAACAATTTCATGTTTAATAATCTTCTCTACCACCAGCTGCAAGGAGTGGCAATGGGGGCCAGTTTCTCCCTAAGCTACGCCTGTTTACATATAGGGGGCTTGGGAGGAACTGGTCCTCAAGGTCGACCATTGGGCAATTTTCAATACTAATGTGGTTGCTTGGTATCTTTATATTGACGATTTGTTTGTTGTTTGGAGAGGAGGCAAGAAAAAAGCTGTGGAGTTAATTTTTTATGATCAATGACAATGCGTTCAATCGTAAGTTTACTGCAACTATGAGTAAGACTAGTGTTACCTTTTTGGATACGGAGGTGTACATTAGCAACAACAAGATTGAGACAAAATTCTTCAGAAAGATCACTGCAGGCAATAACATTTTGCATGCAGGCAGTGCGCATCCTACACATTTGATAATAAGTATCCCTTACTGAGAGATGCTCTGACTTAGAAGGGTGTGCAGCAGCGAAGCAGATCTGAAAGTAGCCCAGAAAGCTAGCAAGAGCAGGTTTCTTGAAAGGGGCTACACTGAACGAGTCGTAGACAGTGCTATAACAAAATCCATGCAAGTGAGCAGACAAGATATGCTCGATACTTACAACCCTATAGCCCTTCCTGTAATACCAGTAAGTACCGTAATGATTGGTCAGCCGCTTGCTCAAAGCAGTTCATTTAAAATCATAACAGGATTTAACAGACAACACAAGGAATTGTATCAAATTATTAATCGCAATTGGCCTACAATTCTGAGTGATCCAGTTATTGGTCTTTCACTTCCACGGAAAGCCTCCAACACTTACAGCCGGGCTCCTTCAATGAGGGACCGATTGGTCAATACCAGCCCGGAGGTTATCGAAAAAACTACTTGGCTTCAAACCAATAGTGGTTTCTTCAAGTGTAAAAATTGTATGTCCTATACTTATGGTATAAACAAGAAAACATTCAGAGATGGTTTTAGTTATAAGGAGCATCGGATAAACAAGGTGCTTACCTGCAAAACTGAATTTGCCATCTATGTCCTTCAGTGCCCATGCCAATTAGGATATGTTGGAAGCACAAAACATGCAGTGCATAGGCGCATCCTGCCACATCTTAGGGCTATAGTAAATAAAGACAACACCTATCCTGTAGCCAGGCATTTGAGAGAATTCCATCATAGCGACAACAAAGGGATTCATTTTTATGTCATTGCCAGTAGACGAGGAGGCAACAGGGAATTCAAGCTCCATAAACTAGAAACGAAATACATTTTACAGCTAGACACCAAACAGCCAGGGGGCATTAATATAACTGAGGACTTACACACAAGCTTATATTAATTTCTGATTGGATTTATTTTCCCATGAAATGCAGTGACTTTTTATCTTAGCAGGTCAGACCCCAGTGTGGTCTTAACTGTTTGATAACTATTTATTGTTTTAAACTTACAATATGACAAAGGGTTTTTAACAGGTTACCTTTTTCTCATTTTAATTCATGGTAGCCTACCGATTAGTCCTCTGTTTGAGTAGTCATGAATTTTCCAGTGGTGGGAATAGGATAGCTGTAGGCAGTAGAAACCCCATTTCCCCCATGTTATGTATATGACATGTGTCTTTGTTGAGTTTTGAACATTCAAATTATATTTGCACAATCCAATCATTTAAATTATATTTGCATTGAAACTGTAACTGATTACTGGAAAATACGGGTATATGTAGGATATGGAGTACAGATTTGCTATTTAAATTTGACTTCTCATTAGTTAAGTGTGACTGGGCTCAGTCCACCCTAATGGAAGTTTTATTTCCCTGAATGTTCATAGCTGATTTTAATGCAACATTTTCACTTTAAAACCTGCACTTTTTTTGCACATTTACCGAAGGACAAAGATCTGTGATTTTTTTTCATGTTAGCTGGAAGACAGAAGTGACTAACATTGTAGGGATTTATCCAAAGATTTACTTCAGATGCCCAAAATTTAACTATGGGCAACTTAACATGTATAGTGTTTTTTACTGTGATCCTTGGTTGGCAGTCATTGATACAAGGCATAATGGTATTAATACAGTGCTGAGATAGGCGAGAATTGCACAGATAGAAGATACATTGATTCTATTCTTTGGCTTACGCTCACCATAATTTCGGTTATGGATTTAACCCAGGATGAGATTTTACTTTGAACAGCCACTAATAATTATGTTTTACTTTGAAGCGCAATTTTACAATGTGGATTTAACCATGCAATTTGTAACCTCTTAATGAAATTATGTATATTGCGATGTTTTGCACATAGGCGCACTATTGCACATATATAGCGATTTTTGCACATTGTTCTAGGTAAAACCAGTACTGTATGATCCAATTTGGCCATATGGAAATTACATAGCTTTGAATGACCATTACAACTGCCACTAAATGAGTTCTAGTATTTCTTCTATGTTTACTGGTAATCTTATCACATGATTGGTTTCACACTACGCACAGCCACTTTAAAAATGGTAGTTTCATTGGTTCAAGTTATCATGTGATCAAGGCTTTTTAGGAGCCGAAACTTTATGGTGGCAAAACAGCACAAAATAAAATTATATGTATCTATTTACCTGGTCCATGTCCGTGTATGCTGAGGAGTGGCGCCGACCTAGCTGCTGAGGCTGATCTACGGATTGAGGCGCAAACAAGAAAACCAGAAAAGGCAAAGTCTACCACAAGAATTAACCTACAACGAGCCACACAGCAGTACCCGCTCCGACAACACTGTAATCAACCTGTATAACATCAATCTTGATAAAGCTGAGCTTCAAAACCTATCCTTGGGTTTGTCCTTTTGCCCTAAAAATTACTTTCAATATGCACAAACACGCATTGAGGTATTCAAATTCATCGGCAATTTAAAAATCAGGAAATTTTTCAAATTGAACAGTGCAGCAGAATCAGCCTCTACCATAGCTACAACTTATCAACCTAGCACAAGATTTCAGGTATCTGACATCTCGATCCTCAGAACAGCTCACTCGCTCAATTCCTACAGTGAGGATTCCATTTTGGATACACAAACAGAGCACTGAGAGATGGGTATCTCCTGCAACAGTGCTGTTGGCAGTTCCTTTCGTCCAGCCTCAACTTTTGTCCCCATGATGCCCAAAGATTGTATAGATACATTCCACGATGTTGTAACAACGGAGCCTAAAGCTTTAAACAAACAAATCGGGTAAAACGAGGAGACGGAAATACAGTGACATCCAGTATTCTAAACTCATGGGTAAATTGAAAAAAGCAAAATATGTAATCATCAATAAAGTGGACAAAGGGGGAAACATAGTTTTTTGGCCTAGACAAATGTATATGGTAGAAGCAGAACGCCAGTTAGCAGACACAGGATGTTATGTCAAAGTCACCAGCAAGGAAATTACAGACACTAAGGAATTAGTGCATGGAACATTGGCACAAGGGAAAAGAGAGTGACTGTTGAGTAAAAATGAACACAAATTCTTAAAGAACGATCATCCCATTACTCCCGTGTTTTATTTGATACCAAAAATTCATGAGAATGAAAACACCGGTACCAGGGCGTCCGATTATATCAGCACAAAGGAGCCTCTTGGAAGCAACGAGTAAATATGTGGATTTCTTTTCACAAGAATTTGTAATATCACTTCCCTCATACATTAAGGACACTGGACACTTCCTATCCAAACTTAAAACAGTCAGATGGCAAAAAGATTATCTTTTAATTGTAATGGATATTAGTTCACTGTACACTAGCATCCAACGCAGTGACAGACTCAAAGCCATAAAACACTATCTTGATTTGAAGGATGTCCAATGTTATAAACATAATGCCATGATCTTGAAAATGATTGCAATCTGTTTATATAACAACTTATTCCTATTCAACAAGGATGTGTACGGACAGGTGCGCGGGGTGGCTATGGGGGCGTGCTTCTCCCCCAGCTATGTATGTTTACATGATGGCTGGTGGGAGGAGCACATTCTCAGACACACACATGGGCAGATGTATGGTGCACACGTTGTTGAATGGTGGCGCTTTATTGATGACATCTGCATTATATGGAAAGGGTCTGCACAATCAGCACAGAACTTTATAGACACCATCAGTGAATGATTTCAATCTCCAGTTTACAGCTCACATCAGTGATCAAAAAGTCCAGTTTTTAGATGTGGAACTGTATATGCAATGATACCATACTAAGTTAAACAGAAAGATCACGGCAGGTAACTCCACTTTACATGCTTACAGCAGCCACCCTCGTCATCTTATAGGGAGCATTCCTTACGGAGAATTCCTTAGGATTAGGAGAATCTGTAGTCTTGACTCAGATCGTGACACCTGCCAAAATGAAGCCTTTAGGAGATTTTTAAAAAGAGGATACAAGACTAAGGGCCTCACAGCAGCACTTACTAAGGCCAACACTGCTGAATCCATTGGGAGGGACACAGAACCTGTGTCATCTAACTCAGAGACTATAGAGCCCAACACAGTCAGGCTAATCACCACCTATAGTAACCAACAACATAAAGTCAGAAAGGTAATTCTCAACAACTGGCACATTATCAAAACTGACTTAACTCTCTCTCAAATATTGCCAGATAGTCCCGCAATTACATTCAGAAGGGCCCTGTCCATGCGTGACACTCTGGTTAAAACCTGTCCAGAGGTGATTGAGGCCCCTACCACTTGGTTATCCACCAAAAATGTTTTTTATAAATGTAATGTTTGTAGGGCATGCAAATTAGCACAAACAAAACAGATTATATCGATGCTTTCCAACCTCAACCTGTTCTAATCAAGAGCCGATACACGTGCCGCACAGAATGTACAGTTTATGTACTAGAGTGCACATGCCACCTGATGTATGTTGGTAGTACAAAACTGCAGGTATATAACCGCATCCTACAACATTTAAGGGCCATTGTCAGCACTGATCACAATTACCTAGTCGCAAGACAATTTAACCTAGTACATCACAACAACTTAAATGATCTCTCGTACTACATTATCGATGCAGTGCCAAAATCAAAAAGAGGTGGCAATAGAGAGAAATCATTGCGTCAGCTTGAGTCTCACTACATCCTGACTCTTGACACTAAAATGCCTAATGGAATGAATACAGCTGAAGATTTGCACAACTATTTGTAATACATTTTATGCTCATTTTGTTGGTTTATTCATGATTGGACTTTACATGGATTTTAACATATTTTATGTAAGGCAGTCTTTTTTAAGTGGTGGTTTTAGCAATACTTGTATTCCAGTATTTTAAGTCATCATCCTTATCCTAGTTTTATAGTATTTTAGCTTGTCTGATTTTTAGCTGTTTATGTGGGAGATGGATGAGTTGACTTTTTATGTGGTTTTATAAAGGTACCGCGCTTCTTCCCCCTTTTTAAAGATTTGAGAGGTATTTATTTGTATATTTATACACACTTTTATACCTGTTTTTAGCCTTACTAGACTAATGGGTCCATACCTTCACATTTCTTCAAATCCGTGTCCACATAGAAGTAACCATCTATTTGAGGATAACCTCATTAACCTCATTACTGTTACTGAGGACATGTCTGTGTTACATGAAGACTCTGAGACTCTGTATAGTTGCCAGATTTTGCACAAGTTTGCACATTTTGCACATGTTGCACTTTTTGCATATTTTGTACATCCTAATGTGGCACATTTGAGCTATGCATTTATGCTGGTCCATAACTCTACAAATCCAGCGGTCCCTCTGCCTTTCGCCCTCAACCAGGATCACGTAACTAAGTGACTGGCATCAATTTATCAATCATGTAGCAACCACATGATACTGTACAACATCAGTATGTATTTTACTGACTTTAACTTAATTAGATTCATCTATCGAGTTTTTCCATTCTTATATTTTGGTATTATGCCATCAAGTACCGCCAAAGCCTGAACTTCCCTTTTTTATTTTAACATACAGTCTGTGTCAAATTTTTGCACATTATTAGAACTTGCACTTTCTTAGCCAATTTTCCCTCATTGTTTGACTCCATGATTAACTTGCTTATATATACATTACTAGCAGCTTTGAAGATATCATTTTTTTGTCTCCCCTAGCGCAACATATTTGATGCCACTTGGCCTTAGTCTTTTGCACTTCAGTGCAGTTACTGTATCTGCTGCTAGTTTCTGTTGCAGAGGAGAATATTCATGATTGTTATGTATACAATTATATGTATTCAGTTCGAAATGCGCATTTGTAATCTCATGTATTTATATAAGCAAGATCTTTTCTATGTTCATTATTTATGTAGGAGGGGCCATTGGTTTTTCATGCACTATTTAAGACACGCCTCTATGTTGGCACATCATGTGATCAAGACTGGGGTGACCCGGTCTAAACTCGTCATGCTAAGGAGGTCGTGGTGAAAATAAACAGCACCTAAATTTCATGAGCCAACTTGTGGTCTGTACCTGTTCTTCCCTTCGAGCCCTGAGGGGGCATGGATGTTTGTTGCAGGACTTTGTTGCATATATATAGATATGTCCATAGAAACTTTAGACAAAGCTACAGCCCAAACTGCTGAACAGAATTACACAACATTTGGCAAATAGGTAGGTCCTAGTTCAGAAAGAACCCTTTTTTAAATGGCGTAAATCCATTCAGTAGTTCCTGAGAAATTAAAAAAAGAAGAATATTGATATCTGAGCACCGAGGAGGTGTTGCAACTTCTGATGGCTACCAACACTCCAAGCGTATTGGCAGTCATCTTGTGACTGAGTGTCTGAGTCACAAGAAAACAGGCCTGATGAGAGGGCCCCACGGGGACCCCAGGGCCAAAAAATACATTTTGTTTTAATCAGCAGAACTCGCGCTGGGTGCTTGAATCCTGCTTAGAAAAAAAAACGAAGTGTGGACTTCCGTGCTTAGTTATTGGTAAGCTCCAGGTTGGGCCAGGTCCCAGGGCAATCCCACATTATAAAGTGGGGGGGCATGGGGGCTCCTGCAGCCCCAGGGACTGCCAACTCCCCAGGGCTTCATTGATGATTTGCGGGGGCAAGCAGCCCCCGAAGCCCCGGAGACTACCTCCTCCCCGGGGCTCTCTTTTAAAAAAATAAAAACATTTGTGGGGGGCTTGAGTCCCCCCACATTCCCCAGGGACCACCACCTCCCCTGGGCATTAAATAATAAAATTCAGGGGTCCATTAAGGGCCCTTGGGACCCCACCTACCCGGGGTATTAGAAATTAAGGGAGGGTGACCGTGAGGGCCCATCCTTGAGCCCTTGATGGCCCTGGGGACTGCCAACTCCCAGGGCCAGCTCCTGCAATGCCCCGGGGTGCCCACCTCCGGAACATTGCTACTTGCTATGGCAGGGCGGGAGGACAGCTCCCGCCCTGCCATAGCAAACTCTACTTTGCTTGATTGAAGCGAGAGCAGGTAAACCTGCTCCCGCTTCAATCAAGCAAAGCAGGATTGCTTTTGCATAAGGGGAGCGGCATGACTGCAGCTCCCCTTGTGCAAAATCAATGCTAGCTCCCGCAGGAGCGGGAAGCCGGTGCAAGCATGGGGGATTTGGGGATCCCCCACAGAGAGGCCAGGACCTAGAGATGGAGTCCCTAAGGAGACAAATGGACGTCATCCCCCGAGTAGCAGTGTGTCAAGAGGTGCGTTTGCAGAGTGGCGTGAAAAGGGTGTGTGGCCTCAGGCCACCTCTCTGCAATCGAGCTACGTGGTGCTTACTGAAAATACCTGGTGAGCTATTTGGCCCCCAGGAACCCGCTGTATTCAAGGGGACTAAATCCTCCAACTTAGAACGTGCTAGGGGGCGTGTTTTCAGAGTGGTGGAGAAAGGGGGTGTGGCCTTTGTCCACCTCTCAGCAATCCCACTGTGTGGGGCTTGCTGGAGTCAATAGGTAGGCTCGCTGCCCCATAAAGGAACCCCAGCATCGAAGGGGACTTCAATCCCCATCCAAGAGCATGCCAGGTAGGGAATTTGTAGAGTGGTGGGCAAAGGGGTCATGGCTTGCTATGAGTACTTACCAGTGCTGCTATGTGGGACTTACTGGAGGTAATAGGAGGGGTAGTTGCCCCCCAACGATTTGCCTGTACAGAGACTTGGGCAGTGAGCAGAAGGGCTGACCCCCTGTCAATTATGCCGCCATTTTTAAATGCCTTTTATTTTTTTTAACTTTGCGGGGGCAATTGCGCACACAGGGAAAAACAATGTTTTAAAAAAAATATATATATATGTCCCCAGGTGGCCAGATCATTCCCACAAGGGCTGACTCCCCATGACATCCCTAGTGTCTAGTGGGGTTTCCTTTCAGGAAGGCCTCGTTTGAAAGGGGAGACTATTCATTTTCTAATTAGGCCTCCCTGAAAGCTCGGAAGGTAGTTTTCAGCCTGTTTTCCCCATCAAAGTCAAGTGTGGCCTTTTCTGCTGCTTCCTCAGCAGCGGAAAATGTGACGTCAGAGTGCCATGCGGCACACTGACTTCACAGATAGGTGGGATGGGGCAAGATAGAGACGCAGAAAGCCTTCCACATCTACCCTGGGGAAAAAAACTCTGGTGAGGATTAAAGGGGACCCTCCCTGGTGTCGGCCAATGAATGTGTGCCACACGTGGGAGGTAGGTCTTGCATCAGCCACTGGCTGATGCAAGCAGCAAAAGAGCTGAGAAACTGCATATATGTTATGTTTAGATGGTGATCTATGCTCAGTATGGCTGATACAATTTGCATGTAGATGGTGAGGGTAGGGTTTTTCTTTAAACTTGGTTTGTTTAAATTTGAGAATAGTGCAGAATGCCTCTAGATGTCTTGTTCTAGCTTCATTTCGAGTGTAACTTTTGTTAGAGATATGCTGAATATATGATTCAGAAGCAGAAGAAGTATTGGAGAAATGATGTATGTATGCCATTAACAAAAGGCTTTGTATTTTGAAAAATTTCAAAATGTTATTTTCTGTTTTAGAACCTTACTGATGCATGTGCATGCTCAGTAATAAAGCAATGTATGTTTCTAGAGAGCTATGTATGCAATTATATATCAAGTGTGATACCTAGATTTCACTCACACATAGCTCAGAAGAAAAGCATGTATACAGTAAAACAGGTAGTTTGATACTGATAGAAGAAAATTACCTATGAGATAGAGATATAGTGACAAGTGTTATGCATCTAAGTGAATGAAAGTACTTTCAGTCAGTCAGGCAGTAGTGAAGCACTCATGCAATCACCCAGCCACTACTCAGGCAGTCATCAAATCAGTTATTCACTATGCAAGGAGTTATTCAATTACCCAGACACTACACATGTATTCTTGCAATCAGGCAGGAAGAAATTATGTAGTCATGGAACTATGAATGCACTACCAATACATTAAACTAATTGCCTAAGTACTAACTATTGACTTGTGTAATTAACAATGTATGTGGGTGTTTAGATGGCTGCATAGAATCTGTAGGAATCTTATAATGATTGCATAGTTACAGCTTTGTAAATTTAGTGATACATTCGAAAAAGTTTTGTAGAAGGACAGAGGCAGTGAAACTGAAAGAACGAGTAGAGCGAGTAGTTGGTAAGGCCTTTGTTTTGAAGATGACACTTTTCATTTTGATTCTAAATAAAATGAGCACTCCTGACAAAATAGTATTGTGCATGAGGAGACAAAACCAGAAGAACAAAATTGAGAACAGATGTAACTATTGCACAGTTTTTAGTGGAGAATGGATACATACTTCTTGTACAGAGGTTTTCTTTAATGAAATCAGTATCTCGAGGATAACAGATTAGTTGATGCTATTGATTAAAGAGGATGATGTTATGAAATGAAGAACAGTACTCTTATAGCAAAAGAGGTGATGGTACCTTGAAATGTAGAAGTAGACTTTGTAGAAGAGATATAAGGAAGGCGTAGTCAGCGTACAATATAGAAATCTAATTGTAGTTGTGTTTCTAGTATTAGACAGTAATTTATTGATATATTTAGGAAATATATATGTGTCTTTTCGAGGCAAATTTTAAAACAATCAACAATGCAAACTTTAGGTAGGACGCTGTATTATGTGAAAACTCCTGCTTTATTTTTAGGAGAAATGAATAGAGTACTTTTGTATGGTATTGTGGCAGATGTAGAAAAGGTTTGTGGTAACGTGCAGTTTTATCTCTTTGGTCCTGAGCAGGATTACTGGGGAAATGAAGAGTTGTTAGGAGGAGGAGATGCAGAACAAGACACATAGATTACAATTGATAGTTTTAAAGAAGAGATTACAGCATTTAGCACAGGGTTGTCAAACAAAAACCAAGTATGTTTGTAAGTGTTGTTGATGCACTTACAAGAGGATTTAAACACAGACTGTTGACTTTTATGAAAAAGTAAATAATGAAAACAGGCAAAAGTTACATGTGTATTTATTCGTAGCTTGATGGTTTAACTTGTCTATATGGCAAGTTATATGTAGGTAGTGTTACAATAAACTAGAAGATAATAAAATGAGCAAAACATAGATCTTAGATACCCATTTTGTAAGATAATAAAATGCCTGCTAATGTAGAAAAACTATGAAGGTCCAAAAATAAAAACAAAATCAACATTTATTATTGTTTGCAGAATTGGGAAGGGCTGTTATGGACTGCCTCTCCACCACTCACAACAACTCCACAATCCATGCAACATGATGCCATCAGAGAAACTGTGGAGCCAAATTTTGAAGTTGAGATTGGACTTTGGAATGGATTCTCTGCTTCAATGGTGGGCTGGTATTGAAGTTGCCTTCTTGCTGCTCAGTATGAACTTATCTTATGGAATGTGCAAAAAATATAAAAGGGGAAAAAAATTATCATGTATGTTTTTTGGCAGCATTGCAAATAGCTTAACACACTGCTCACAAGCTCTAATAACAACACTACATTCCATGCAATACGTGGCTATTCTTGAAAGCTCTGGAGTCAATCTGTTGCAGTAGTCTGTACCTCTGAAGGGACTTTCTGGCCAGAAATTGTTGCTGCTGCCACTGATGTAGATGGACCTCCGCCTTCCTTCTGCATAATAGGCAGTTGAAGAATAAAAAGGCACTAGTCCATTTCGAGGCTATCAGCCCAACAAACACTCTCCTCGAGGCAAGGAATCCAAGGCCGCCATCTTTAATTGGGGCCTGGACAGCGCTCTAGTGGCTGGGCGATTTGGGCCTAATCCACTATAAAAGAGCCGACCTTAGTCCCTTCTTTAGCTCGATTGCTACTTACTCCTGAGGCGGAAGCCGGGAGGTTTTACAGCTCCATAACAGAATAATTGTTATTTTAAGCTTTTAAACGCACTGCACTTTATACCAGCACTAGCGCTTTTAAAATTGTTGTATCACCGCTTTTACTGTGTATTCTGTGTTCTGTCTCACTTTAAAAATTATTTGTCAAAAATCTCCCAATCGACCGCTTGTAACCCGCTTTTGACTGGACCTAAGAATAAAAAGGCACTAGTCCATTTCGAGGCTATCAGCCCAACAAACACTCCCCTCGAGGCAAGGAATCCACGGCCGCCATCTTTAATTGGGGCCTGGACAGCGCTCTAGTGGCTGGGCGATTTGGGCCCAATCCACTATAAAAGAGCCGACCTTAGTCCCTTCTTTAGCTCGATTGCTACTTACTCCTGAGACGGAAGCCGGGAGGTTTTACAGCTCCATAACAGAATAATTGTTATTTTAAGCTTTTAAACGCACTGCACTTTATACCAGCACTAGCGCTTTTAAAATTGTTGTATCACCGCTTTTACTGTGTATTCTGTGTTCTGTGTCACTTTAAAAATTATTTGTCAAAAATCTCCCAATCGACCGCTTGTAACCCGCTTTTGACTGGACCTAAGAATAAAAAGGCACTAGTCCATTTCGAGGCTATCAGCCCAACAAACACTCCCATCGAGGCAAGGAATCCACGGCCGCCATCTTTAATTGGGGCCTGGACAGCGCTCTAGTGGCTGGGCGATTTGGGCCCAATCTACTATAAAAGAGCCGACCTTAGTCCCTTCTTTAGCTCGATTGCTACTTACTCCTGAGACGGAAGCCGGGAGGTTTTACAGCTCCATAACAGAATAATTGTTATTTTAAGCTTTTAAACGCACTGCACTTTATACCAGCACTAGCGCTTTTAAAATTGTTGTATCACCGCTTTTACTGTGTATTCTGTGTTCTGTGTCACTTTAAAAATTATTTGTCAAAAATCTCCCAATCGACCGCTTGTAACCCGCTTTTGACTGGACCTAAGAATAAAAAGGCACTAGTCCATTTCGAGGCTATCAGCCCAACAAACACTCCCCTCGAGGCAAGGAATCCACGGCCGCCATCTTTAATTGGGGCCTGGACAGCGCCCTAGTGGCTAGGCGATTTGGGCCCAATCCACTATAAGAGAGCCGACCTTAGTCACTTCTTTAGCTCGATTGCTACTTACTCCTGAGGCGGAAGCCAGGAGGTTTTACAGCTCCATAACAGAATAATTGTTATTTTAAGCTTTTAAACGCACTGCACTTTATACCAGCACTAGCGCTTTTAAAATTGTTGTATCACCGCTTTTACTGTGTATTCTGTGTCCTGTGTCACTTTAAAAATTATTTGTCAAAAATCTCCCAATCGACCGCTTGTAACCCGCTTTTGACTGGACCTAAGAATAAAAAGGCACTAGTCCATTTCGAAGCTATCAGCCCAACAAACACTCCCCTCGAGGCAAGGAATCCACGGCCGCCATCTTTAATTGGGGCCTGGACAGCGCTCTAGTGGCTGGGCGATTTGGGCCCAATCCACTATAAAAGAGCCGACCGTAGTCCCTTCTTTAGCTCGATTGCTACTTACTCCTGAGGCGGAAGCCGGGAGGTTTTACAGCTCCATAACAGAATAATTGTTATTTTAAGCTTTTAAACGCACTGCACTTTATACCAGCACTAGCGCTTTTAAAATTGTTGTATCACCGCTTTTACTGTGTATTCTGTGTTCTGTGTCACTTTAAAAATTATTTGTCAAAAATCTCCCAATCGACCGCTTGTAACCCGCTTTTGACTGGACCTAAGACTAAAAAGGCACTAGTCCATTTCGAGGCTATCAGCCCAACAAACACTCCCCTCGAGGCAAGGAATCCACGGCCGCCATCTTTAATTGGGGCCTGGACAGCGCTCTAGTGGCTGGGCGATTTGGGCCCAATCCACTATAAAAGAGCCGACCTTAGTCACTTCTTTAGCTCGATTGCTACTTACTCCTGAGGCGGAAGCCGGGAGGTTTTACAGCTCCATAACAGAATAATTGTTATTTTAAGCTTTTAAACGCACTGCACTTTATACCAGCACTAGCGCTTTTAAAATTGTTGTATGACCACTTTTACTGTGTATTCTGTGTTCTGTGTCACTTTAAAAATTATTTGTCAAAAATCTCCCAATCGACCGCTTGTAACCCGCTTTTGACTGGACCTAAGAATAAAAAGGCACTAGTCCATTTCGAGGCTATCAGCCCAACAAACACTCCCCTCGAGGCAAGGAATCCACGGCCGCCATCTTTAATTGGGGCCTGGACAGCGCTCTAGTGGCTGGGCGATTTGGGCCCAATCCACTATAAAAGAGCCGACCTTAGTCCCTTCTTTAGCTCGATTGCTACTTACTCCTGAGGCGGAAGCCGGGAGGTTTTACAGCTCCATAACAGAATAATTGTTATTTTAAGCTTTTAAACGCACTGCACTTTATACCAGCACTAGCGCTTTTAAAATTGTTGTATCACCGCTTTTACTGTGTATTCTGTGTTCTGTGTCACTTTAAAAATTATTTGTTAAAAATCTCCCAATCGACCGCTTGTAACCCGCTTTTGACTAGACCTAAGAATAAAAAGGCACTAGTCCATTTCGAGGCTATCAGCCCAACAAACACTCCCCTCGAGGCAAGGAATCCACGGCCGCCATCTTTAATTGGGGCCTGGACAGTGCTCTAGTGGCTGGGCGATTTGGGCCCAATCCACTATAAAATGGAGCCTCCTCCCCGTCCGCACAGCGGGCGGGCGCAGCGGGCGCGCCGATGGCGCGCCAGAGGCAAGCCCGTCTGGGCCCGTCCGGGCCAGGCCGGGCACAGGGCCATCCATTATGCCCGTTTCTCATAGTCCCCGGATCAGACACTCACGTGACTACCTCCTTCAATTCTGCACAGCAGCTCCCTTCCTTGGAGCCCCACCATCTCCCAAGCCCCATGAGGAGTCAGCAGAGACATCCACCCACCAGTCCGCCAATGGTATCAGCCTAGCTCTGCTGAACTGCAGATCAGCCCCTAAACACGCCATAGAGATCAAAATACTGATCTAAGACTCAAAACTAGATATTCTATTCCTAACAGAAACCTGGCTAACATCCCACCCCGAAGCGGACATTGTCAACATGCTCCCCCAGGACTATCTTATACAATATCAAAACAGAAAGGAGGGAAAAGGAGGTGGACTAGCAATTGTCCACAAAAACTCCTTTGTATGTAGGCTACAAGAAGGAAAAATAAAGGATTGCGAAAGCACCCATTTCTCTCTACAGATAACCCCTAACAATTCACTTACGGGCACTCTGATATATCGTCCACCCGGCAGTCCAGGAAATTTTGTTAACTCACTGCTTGAGTCTACTACTTCCTCCTGCATCTTATCCCCCAACTTCATCGTGCTAGGTGATTTAAACTTACATTTCGAGGAGAACACAGACAAAACGGCTGTGGATCTCACCTCACAATTAAAAGCACTCGATCTTCATTTAATTAACTCAGAGGCTACGCACATCAAAGGTCATCTTTTGGACCCTCTCTTTACTAATCTCCCTAAAACTGAGGTTCGACCTGCGATCCCCCTCCCTTGGACTGACCATTTTCTCCTCCCATTCATCTGGCAAATTCAAGCAAAAAAGGCCCACAAACCAATTCCCAGAGAAAACGATAGATTATGGCCTAAAATATCATTTGAACAATGGACACAGGAGCTTATTCGCTCCGCTCCTCTGCCACTCCCTGACCCGGTAAAAGCAGATGAAAACTTTACCAGCTGGCTCACTTCCACTCTGGACATAATCGCCCCGAAACAAGATCTAAAAAAGAAAAATAACTCCTTTAAGTCGCCTTGGTTCTCACAAGAACTCAGGAACCTTCGAAAAATTTGCAAAATCCATGAAAGAAAGTGGAGAAAAAACTGGGACCCCCTTATCAAGGAAGAGTATAGAACTGCAATTAGGATCTACAAAGCAGCACGGAAAGCAGCCCAAGTTTCATTCTTTGACAAAAAAATCAAAGCTGCATCTAGCTCATCCCGAGAGACCTACAAAATAGTCAAAGAACTTCGCAAAATACCCACCCCCCCCCTCTTTTCAACAACCCTCAGTTGCCAGATGCAACCAAATAGCGGGCTTCTTCCAAAACAAGATCACCAACATTTTGGAGTCACTCCCGCCCAAATCAGACAGCAATCCCCCTGCTGCCCCCTTCCCCCCTACCCCTAGACCAACCCTCGACAGCTTTAACCAACTGTCTAACGATGACTTTTTGAAAGCCCTTTCAGACCTGAAAAGTGGCTCCCCCAACGACCCTGCTCCTATTCGAATCCTAAAACAAGTTGGACCTACCATATCCCACCTGGCCACTAACCTAATTAATACCTCGCTGGGCCAAGGAGTGGTCCCCCCCAGCTGGAAGCATGCCATGGTCAAGGCTTTACAGAAGAAACCAGGACATGACCCATCAGACCTATCCAACCTTCGACCGATCTCTCTCCTGCCTGGCTTGAGCAAAATCGCAGAGAAGGCAGTTAACCAGCAATTGTCAGCCTTCCTCGAATCCAATAATCTTCTTCGACCCTCACAAACAGGCTTCCGGCCAGGCCAGGGGACCGAGACAGCCCTCCTGAAAGTGGTAGAGGAGGCTAGATGCATCTTGGATTCAGGGGGATCGGTTTTACTGATCCTCCTGGATCTAAGCGCTGCATTTGATACAGTGGACCACAAGATCCTAATACAGTGACTATCGGACCTAGGAGTGAGAAGCACGGCACTATGCTGGCTCTCCTCCTTCTTAGAAAACCGTACCTTCCAGGTTTGTGAAGGGAACATCCGTTCAGATATCGTTTCCCTCCAGTGTGGGGTGCCCCAGGGCTCTTCAATACATATATGGCCCCCCTGGAGAATGTGGTCACCCCATTTGGGATAAAAGCCGTCACCTACGCTGACGACACCCAAATGATCGTATCATTTTCACTCGAGGAAGAAAAAATCAAAAACCTCCATGACTGCCTAGAAGGTATACACACCTGGATGTCCAACTCAAGGCTTAAGCTCAATGGCTCAAAGACCGAGCTTATGCTCCTGGGACCCCAACCACCATCCCTCCCCATTGCTATGTGACCTTCATGCCTAGGACCCATCCCCCAGCCTAAAACTGAAATTAAAAGTCTAGGCTTCTGGCTGGAACAGAATCTTTCCATGACAACACAAGCCAAAAAAACAGCCGGCACCTGTGTTGGCCTACTCCGATCAACTAGGAAGGTTCTTCCACTACTCCCCGCAACCTCCCAAAAAATGCTCATGCAAGGTCTAATACTATCAAGATTAGACTATTGCAATGCCCTTTTTTTGGGTGCCCCTGAAGCGACGCTCAATGTCCTGCAGCGAACACAAAATGCCGCTGCACGGATACTCACTGGCACCCCTCGCAGAGTTTCAGCCAAACCTGCCCTTAAGGCACTGCACTGGTTGCCGATCCGCGAAAGGGTCAAATTCAAGTCCCTATGTACCACTCATAGAGCCATGCAAAACCAAGGACCCCCAATGCTGAAATCTATGCTCTACCCATACACACCTAACAGACCCTTACGATCAGCACAAGGCAACATGGCCAAGGTCCACCGAACTAAAAGAGTTCGGACTGGTGGACGCCGTTTCTCGGTGGTCGCCGCAACCCTCTGGAACTCTCTCCCAATCCAACTCCGGTCTGAACCTAATCATATGAAATTCCGAAAGCTTCTCAAAACTCACCTCTTTCCACAATAACCTTTCCCTTCCCTTTCAGCCTCTATCCTCAGTTGTTTGTCTGCAATCACAGCGCTGGGACGCTTCCGGGCAGCCATGCGCCATACAAATCCCAAATTCATTCATTCATTCATTCAAGGCATTTTATATGGTAAGTTTTAAGATGATATAATATGAGCATTGTCACACATGAGTCCAGAAACAATCTTGATCCAAAATTCGACCACCTGCTCACAATAAACTTCTGGAAAAGAAGTTTCAAGAAAGAGGAGTGGGTGCATACTCCCTATTCAGTTAAACTGAATAGTATATTTTCCAAGGATATTCCCTTACTTTCACGGTTATGTGATATTTTCAGATTGTGCATTGCACTATTTTGGCAACAGTTTTTAATTCCCCATGAATTTGTTGAGTTGTTTCTTGATACTGTTCTTTTTTTATAAATGTGTTGTTAATATAAAGTAAAACCAATATGTTATACTCAAACTTTGTGTAAAATATGTCTATATATCTGTCTTTCAATGTGCCATTTGTATTCATGACTACTGATGTCATTGCAACCTTTGGTGTTGCTGTGAAGAAGGAAAATGCATTTTTGAATCAGTGGAATGCCAGAATATGGGATGATCTATTTAGAGATGGTAAGGCTTAGAGGTAATAAGTGCTTCTAGCAGCTTGTTACACATGGCGGCTAAACAGATTTAGCCCTCCCAGATTGCCTTATCCCACCCGAAGCTTGGGTAAATCACTTCCCAACACTCTATGAGTGAGATGGGATATTAGAGACCATGCTATTCCTTCATACAGATTCCCCTGGCGAGGAGGTCAAGCCATTTATTCTGCATGCAATCCAAACCCAGAAATATAGCAAAGCACCTGGTTTGGATAGAATCCCATCAAACCTATTCCGGAATTGTCAAACTCTTCGATGGCTCATTCTCCTATCCCTTGGTCATTGAAAGGAGCAGAAATAATCCTTATTTATAAAAAGGTGATCAATCCGTACCAAGACATTAAAGCCAATATGCCTGATAGACAATATCCAGAAAGTCTTCAGGATGCAAATCTTAACTAGGCTACGGAATTGGATTGCCCAAGTCAAAGTGTTGTCTCACTTACAGGTGAGATTTAGACTCAACAATAGCACCATAGACCACTTTGTCAGATTCCTGTACATTAAGTGGAAGGTAGTAGGAGGTTGTTGTATGTTGGCTTTGTGGATCTGCGAGCTGCATATCTTGTCCTTAGGGAAAACCTTGGGTATCCATGCACAAGATCAGGATCCCAAGCTGACTACTGTCCCTGTTTCCGGTATTATACACAGGAAACTTTTGTGAGGCTTAGGTGGGGCCCTGCAGGGGAATTGACAGAAGACATCCAAATTAGGAGAGGTGTTAGGTAGAGGTGTGTTTTGGCCCCCACACTTTTCCACTTACACATAAATGGCTGGATTCCCTATCTTTTAAACTGTGAAAATGACTCCCCAAAGGTGAAGCATTACAAATTACATTGCCTCCTTTTTGCAGATGACACCTTGTTACTATCAAAGTCCCCTCACGGTCTTTCTATTCTCTTGGATCAATGTATTCATTTCTGTCTAGATCACGTACTGGAAATTAACAAAAACAATACTAAGTTCACGATCTTTGGTAACAGAAGGAAAATAGCAGAGAGTAAGGTATTCCTAGGGGGAGAGACACTTGATAGGGCCCTTGAATTCAACTATTTGGGTGCAAGACTGGAAGACTCACATAAGGTAGCACAGGTACAGAAAAGTGCCATGACCCTAAAGCAAAGAACTAGGTTCATTCTCAGATTTGCCAATATATCACCCACATTCGCTATTTCCCCTACCATGCCTGCGGTGGGGCCGTGTATGGGGCAGATTAATGGGGGCCTTGTTATCTCGACATCCTTGCAAAAGCTGATACACCTTTATTAAGTCCCTCTTGAGTCTCCCCACTGGTGCACCTAGCCTACCTATCAAATTTGACCTAAACTTAAGATCCATTTATGACATCGCTAAGTTGAGATCTATCAAATATTGGCTAAAGTTCTGGATAAACGAGGATTTCGGTCCCTATAGGGATTGCCGTAGTATTATATTAGATGGCCATAATGTTAAGAAGATCCCCTGGCTTGTCCATATCACAAATCGGCTATTTATGTTAGATTTGGAAGGTTTCCGGCTGCAGTCCGCAGTATTGCCTAAAGGTGCTTGAGGGAAGCTGAAAACATCATACTGGAATTACATATTAGGCACAAAACTCTCTGCGGTTTCTCCTAGTACCCTGGTAGATTTCCCCTTGATGTTTAAATGTGCACCGAACATGAGCAATATCTGGATATGGTTACCAACACTACTTCACAAGCATTTTATGTTTATTTCAGATTGGGTATAGTACATTTGGCTTCTTTTACCCACTCCTGGAAGAAGAAGGGAGACATTCCGATCCTATATCCGATGGGTTATCTAGTCCCAGAGAATACTGAACATGTGCTATGTTTTTGTTAGGCTTATGCTGCACAACTCACACGCTGGATTATTCCCCTCTGTAAACTTCTTGGATGTAGAGCCCGCTATACAGCTCTCAGAATATGTAAAATCAACACCAGAGACTGTGTGGTGTATTCAATTGCTAGATACCAGTTGGCAATATGGCACATTAGGTTCCATGCTCCTTAAAATAGCACTTTCATGTATATTGAATGTACTGCCCAAATTATTTCTATGACTGCTCTTTTACCCTTTTATCCAGGTACTCCCTTGTCCTATTTTGTACAGCAAATCAGTTTTAGGATGTTTTATTTAAACCCCTTTTAATCTTTTCTATAATACTATAATGATTTTGTATCGTTAGACTGAAATTCCCCTAATAGAGTTCCACTTAGAAATAGTGTTGCACAATGAAATTGCATGTTTTACAACATTATCTTTTTAAATGTTTATACTGTACCTTTTGTCGTTTAATTTAACTGAAATAAAGGAAACATGATGATGATGACATCACTGATGACATCATAAACACATCTTTTTTACATGTATGTTGCCTTATAGATTACTATGTCAATAGAGGCCTGACAGCAAGTAAATATTATCTCAGGAGAATATCATCCATTGTTACTGTCATCACAGATACAACTCCCTTAGGTATAGAAAGCATGCATTATGTACAACATTGGCCCTATTCTATTCGCTTTACAAATAGCATAGTTTACAATTACAATCAACCACAGACATATAGAAAACCGTAATTGAGTATGGTGTACAATCTGTTACAACTGTTCATAGAAAGCCAAGTTCCAAAACATAGTGAATGTCAGTGCCAAAAAAAACCTACTATGGACAGCTTTTCTCTTTTATCCAACCACTGAAACTCACTGAACCAGCTTTGAGAAATTAAGTTGATATCTGCAGAGAACTGGTTCTGTAAACAGTGCTTACTCTATGGAGAGAATTTACTCTATACCACACTATTTGCAGACAGTGAAACTTTAATAAAAAAAATACACACTGAGTATTAAAGGATATCTACTAAAACAGTGTAAACTCTACGTAAAGTTTTAAAAAGATACTGTTTGCTAAAAATAACAGAGACCTGAAGGTGCTAAACATCATAATTCCTCCTCATCCTATTTCTGTGGAGAAGATTTTACAGATAGCCCACCTTCTCAAGCAAAAGAAGCACATAGTATTAGGTTAGTACCTGGTTCACACACTCTTGTATTTTATGTCGAACTTGTGATGATGACACAATTCTGTCTAATAAAGCAGGGCTGCTTTCAAATGTTAGTATCTACTATGTAGAATCTTAAACCTGTTGAAAACTTTTTCGGCAGAACCATAAACCTTGTATGGAACATAATGAGCACAAGTCAGCTGTCACCTGCACTCAGTTACTCTTGAATACAAAGATTTATAACATGTTGAAAACCTCTACACAGCTATGGTGCGTTAGGAGTACATGTGTTTTGTAAACATTTACACAAATGTGTGGGACCCCGGCTGTACAAATTAGGTAGACCAGTAATATGGTACATACCTGCCACTATGTAAACTATGAAACAAACTAACACATTCATTGGCGGATGTCATCAGTGATGTTATCAAGATGATGTCATTTGAGATGTCATTAGTGATGTCATAAATGATGTAACCAATGGGTAGCAGTGGAGAGCCCCCAACTATCCACAAGAAGGGGTAAGAGAGGTAAGGGTGAAGCTACCTTCTCCCAAGTTAAACTCTATTCACAACAGTGTATCCGGACCCCGAAGTGGCTCCTAAAGCCTTCTCAACTCCTTATGGTGGCGTGTTCTGCAACAGCGGAAAGGAAAGGAATCCTTTTGCTATTTAACCCTCACACACCCTATTGGTGTCATGCTTCATCAGCGGGTTCACCGAGACTCCTAAAGTTCTGGGTGGGCTCAACTGTCAGGGAGCTCTTAGGAGATGTAGGCATGGGGGACTTAAAGATGTAAACATCCTACTGCACCCCCCAGGTATCCCTTTATTAATGAGGATGTAGTGGATGTTTAAAAGATATAAAAGTAGGTATTTTTAGGAGGTTATGGTCCTAAGATCCTAAAAAACTGCCAAAATGTTTCAGCTCAAAATTTAGTGGCCAACATTGGTCCTGGGCTTTAGTCAGGGCACAATAAAATTCCTTCCCTGGTGTAGATCAAAAAGCAAATTATGCTGACCTATGTATTGTTTGTGAAGGTGCAGATAGCTGCAACCTTCTTGACTATAAAAACAATCACAATGAGGAGAATACTTATCTCCCTTCTTTTTTTTATGAAAAATTCCACCTCTAAGGAGAGAAAAGAGAAAACGAGAGAAGAACAAATAAAATTGCATTTCAAAAGCAATCTTAAAGTGCAACTAGTTCATCATGCATGGGTGCACATGTCCTTCTCATGTATGGTCTGTGTCCATGTGATCAGAAACGGTGATGTTACGAGGTTTTCGACTTTGCTTCGTATCTAGACGCCATTTTGTATTTAACCGCCATTTTGTGTTGCCTCACTCAGGCAGCACGGCAGACGTGGTGAATGCGATGTTTTTGCTTTTTCAACTGCTACGTGTCCTTCCCGTTAAAGAGTAACTTCTGCCTATGTTTATGAAACCGATGTCAGGGTCTCCCGAGTTTTGTAAATCCATGTCTAGACTGATTAATCCATGTCTTACTCCACTGTTTGGGTCTCACCATTCTTCTTGACTTTATCTTGTTTTACTGACCTTCGCTATTCTTTTCGTGTGTTCTCCTGTTAAATAGACTGTCCTTTGAAGCATTCAACATGTTCTACCACCTGAAAATTGAATTACGTACACTAGTGTTGATTAACTTGTGGGGAGGAGAGCACACAGGGTCTGAAAGGAGGGTGTGTTTTAGACATTCGATAGCTTGTTTTCAAACTATTCCTATTTGTCAGTTTTGTATGTTTTGGGAGTTGGCATTGTAAACATATGCACTATAAGAGACTGTGAGCCACGGAATGAAGTGGCAGTCTCCTGATAACCTACCCGCTGGCGTACTTACAGGACCACTGTGCTTAGCTGCATCTAATAAATCTGCTTTTCCATGCCTAACAGAGTATCACGTGTCTCTGTCTGCCAAAGCAGGTGAGCCCGGAGATCTCAGGCGTGCCCTGCGCCGCCTGGCCCATAAGGTCAGGTTCTCCAGTCGGCGGCCCAACGTGTGGGCGACTTCAGTGGTAGTAGTTTTGCCCGAAGGTCGTGAGGAGCTTTGCAAGAAAATTCCGGAGGATTTCGCGAACCACGTGAGCGACCCCTTTATGTCGAAGTGTACCGAAGGTCTTTTGAAGCACGGCTACTCCTTCCAGACGGCTGCTGACGACTGCTGCCATGACTGTCACCCTGCTTTGGCCCCCGGTGATTAGTATCGCGAGATGTTAGACGGACATCTGTTGGCGTGAGAAAACATTTAGTTAAGTATTCGTGGGTAGCGCCCAACTTTTTGTTTTTGGTTTTTGGTATTCGATTAGTGCACTAACCGAAGCCAAGGGGTAAGTACGTTTGTGCTGTGACTATTTTGTCTAAAAATCCCATGATGTTTGTAAGTAGTCCAGTTCGTTACGAAATGCTTGGATTTAGTAAGTTTAAGAAATGTTGTTGTTTTGGTTGTATTAGGGATTCCCGGCTAGAGGATTCTTGTCCGATTCCTCCAGTTGGAACTCCCACTTATGAGCTCTATTCAAAACATGGTTTAGGTCCTATTATTTTTAATAAAACATGGATTTGATACACTAAAAAGGATAGTGTTTTATGGTGGCCACAAAATGGTACCTTTGAGCCTGCTATATTAGACAATTTGGAAACGATTCTATTTAAGAGAAAGGCCCGGCCGGCAATGTTTGACTCTTTCCGCCTCTGGCGTAAAGAATCTAAACAGAGAGAAATTAAGCAAATGAAGAAAGATAAGAAAGAGCAGGATCTGACAATATTACAGGCTGCCCAACAGTTTAAAAATGATGAAGCTGATCAGGTGGTTGAGGTTTCGGAAAGACAGCATCGCATGGCAATAGACAGATGTTATCCTGTGTTACCTACTGTCTCAAAGAGTCAGGGTTCTGACGAAGATCCTTTTGTGTCCCATCTTTTGACGTTACCTCTACCTTATGTGTTAGGCGCTAATGCACCTCCATTACAACCTGTTGTTAATCCAGCTGTTCTGGTTCCTGCACAGTTGCCTCTTCCTGCGATTCTACCTCCACCCCCTTTGCCAACGACTTCTGTACCCCAAACTCCTGTGCCTCAGTCAACTTTACCTTTACCTTCTTTTGCTACTGGTTCTTCTCCTGTTTTACAGAATACGTTGTCTCCTGTTTTGGTGTAAGATTCCCCTACAGCTCGAAAACGTTTAGTTGAAACTGTTTCTGGTCTTCTGTAACCTTTTCTTGGGCCTCTTTTCTTTTCTCCTGCTTCGTCTCAAAGACAATCTCGTAGTCAGAATCCAGATTTGGAAGAACGGACTAAGTTGGATTCTCTTGCTCGTAATTGGATTACGAGTAGTTTACAGTATAGTGTACGTGATATTTTAGACACCTTTCTGCAATGGAATGCGCCTACGCAGAGGTATGTTTTTAATATTATGTGCAACACTCTTATCAAAGGGTGGGAAGATATGGATTTGGATTCACCTCCTCAGGATTTATTTGAAATACGGGATAAATTTGATAGGGGATTTATTGTGGGTCCTGATGTAGAGCCTGCTGTTACTTTTTCGATCTTCCTTCTTCTCTCAAATTTCTCTTGAGCCTGATCCTGCGGTTCGTCGTAAAATAGCACAATAACCTATGCGAGAAGTTCCTCCAATATGGAGAGAGGCAGACCCGAACGCTCATCCGCCTGTTCAAGCTCATTTTCAGCTTATATATGGGTACATGATCCATGGAAAAGATCAGAAGTGTTGGCACTTAAGCAGTCCTTACCGGACCCTCGTAAGAATCCTGCTGGGTATTATAAAGAATTGTCTCAGACTGTTAATGCGTGTATCATGAATTTGGCAGATATTGATTTACATATGGGAAATGTAGTCCCACAAGCTTTATGGGCTAAAATTCGTAGACAAGACCATGATCAAGCTTTAGGTGGTAATTGGGCTGCTATTACGGCCGCAGATGCAGCACAAGTAGGTGGTGCCAAACCCGATGATCTGATTACGGAGTTGCCCGGTAGAATAATAGATCTTATGAAAACGATGATGCCTGCTGTACGCGTTAACTGGGATAAGTTAGCAGCGTGCAAACAAAAGGTTGAGGAAAACGTCTCTGATTTCTTTACTCGTTTCAAAGAGACTTTCATCCACCATAGTGGTCAAGATATGAGTACTGAAGGTAGACAGCGATTATTTGTAGATAAATTCGTTTTTAATTTACTTCCAGAACTATCGCATACATTGAAGCAATCTAAAAGTGCATGGGCGGTTTCTTCAACTGTACAGATATTAGCTACTGCTCAATATTATGAGAATAGGGATAAAGAAGATAAGGAAAAAGCAGAGAAAAAAACTAAAGAATTAAAAACTAAGGTTCTTCTACAACAGGCTTATCCTCCTCGTTCTGCTCAGCACCAAATTCAACAGCCCCACAGTTTCAGAAACTGTTGCAAAAACCTGTATCTCCAGTTCCGCGATTTCCATTGGGTCCTAATCAATGTGCCTATTGTAAAGAGGAAGGTCATTTCAAAATTAGTTGTCCGATTTTGTTGCAGCGTTATGGAGGATCACAGCCACGGGGTCGTGGAGATTCTCGGTCAGTGTCCAGAGGTAGAGTGCGCGGTGCGTCGTTTCAGGAATGACGTCCCTCTCCCCCTCAGGACTCTGCAAATTATTTTGACCAGCAGAATTCTCAGTCTGCACAATATTATAATGATGATTATTGCCCAGATGGTGAGAATGCTGATTTTCTCACTTGCTAGGACAGCCATAGACAGAGTAAGGGAGTCGTATCAGTTCCAGTGGATCAGGATAGACCTTATGTTAATGTTGTAGCATTGGGTGTTACGGAACCATTTCTTTTGGATACTGGTGCAATCAGAAGTTCTATTATGCATTCTAAACACCCTGGGGCACCTTTGTCTGGCTTAACAAATGTTTCTGTGGGATTCTCTGGTGCCCCAGTTCACAACCCTGTTTCTTGTCCTTTGCCTATTTCCATTGGTCCGTACGATTTAGAAGCTCCACTTCTTTTGACGATGGGTTGTGGAGAGAATCTATTGGGTTTGGATTTATTGAAACGTCTGCATGCCACATTGTATTGCTCACCATCTGGTGTACATCTTACTTTAGGTGCCAAGTTGACTTCTCCGATGTACGTATCTAAAGACCAACTGCCACTCGAACTGCATTCACTTCCTGCTACGCTTTGGGCTACGGGTCCAAATGATGTTGGTTTGCTTCATATTCCACCTTATGTGATTACTGTGAAGCCTGATGTTAAGTTACCACGTATTCCACAATACAAAATCTCTAACGATGGTGAGAGAGCTCTGTTGGCTATTGTTAATGACTTGGTTCAGAAGGGTTCTTAAGCGTACTGATCCTTCCCAGCCACCTGTGTATCGTTTTGTGATAGATCTCCGAGAGGTCAACAAAATTGTTGTCCCTCAGTTTCCGGTGGTTCCAGATATTACTGCTCTGCTTACTATGATTCCTGCTTCGGCAGCTTGGTTCTCAGTTATTAATCTCAAAAATGCTTTATTTAGCATTCCCATTGCTGAGGAAAGTAGGGATCTCTTTGGTTTCTCTATTGGAGGCCGAAGTTTTCAATTTAAGCGTGCACCTGAAGGCTATTGTGAAAGTCCCTCCATCTATAGTCAAGCTTTGAAGTCTCAGCTTGACACTTTTTCTTTGCCATCAGGTGCTACTCTTATCCAATATGTGGATGATTTGTTAGTTGCTGCCAATTCGGAAGATGTCTGTAAGAATGCAACTGTATCCCTTTTGCGACATTTGTCTGATTTACATCACAAAGTGTCGCTTTCTAAGTTACAATATTTCCGACAAGAGGTTACCTATTTAGGTCATCTCTTGTCGAAGGAGGGAAGGCGATTGACCCTAGAATGTATTCAAGCAATTGCGCAAATGTCTGTACCATCCACACAAAGAGAGGTGCGTGCTTTCTTAGGCATTACCTCTTATTGTAGACAGTGGATTCCGAACTTTTCTCTACTAGCTAAAGCCTTGTTGGCACTCACCTTGAAAGATACGCCCCTACCTCTTCCTTGGACTGATGAATGTCAAACGAGTTTTTCTGATTTACGTACTGCTTTGTGTTCGGCTCCTGTGTTGGGTACTCCAGATTACAGCAAACCTTTTACACTCTATGTTCATGAAAGAGAAGGTTGTGCATTATCAGTCCGGACACAACAATTTGGAGGGAAACAAAGGCCATGTGCCTATTTCTCAGCTACATTAGATCCAGTTGCTAAAGCATTACCCAGTTGTCTTAGAGCAACAGCAGCAGCAGCAATTTCTATTCGTCAATCTGATGGATTGGTGTTGGATCATACTCTTAATGTTATGGTGCCACACGCAGTAGATACTCTCTTAAACAGGACAAAAACCCAGCATTTAACGAGTGCTCGTTTGTCTGGATATGAGTTGATGCTTTTAGCTAGTCACAAACATATCAGGAGATGTAATGTTTTGAATCCAGCAACATTGTTGCCTATTTAGGATGAGAAAAATGTACAAGATCAGCATGATTGTTTTCTTCGTACGGAAGAAGAAACTAAAGGTCGAATTGATTTGAAAGATACACCACTTACGGATCCGGATGGAATCCTGTGGGTAGATGAGTCTTGCTTCAAGCTTCCCAATGGCGAGACAACTGCAGCTTATGCTGTTACAACTTTACATACGATAGTGGAAACTGCACGCATTTCACAGAATTCAGCAAAAGCTGCAGAATTGATTGCGTTGACGAGAGCATGTGTGTTGGCGAAAGGAAAGAGAGTGACTGTTTATACAGATAGACAATACGCATTTGGTTTTGTCCATAGCTTCGGCCGTTTGTGGAGAGAGAGAGGATTCTTTACCTCCCACTGCACTAAAATACAGCATGGTCAGTTGGTGACCGACCTTCTTGAATCACTTGCTTTGCCTACTCGAATAGCGATCGTGAAGTGTAGTGCGCATAAAAAGATCACTGATGACGTGGGTCGAGGAAATGCATTTGCGGATGAAATAGCGACGGAAACTGCACAAAATGTTGAAAGTCGCATGTATGTTGCAGGACCGGCAAGTTGGGCCCCAGATGCTGGTATGTGTGAAGACACAGTGGAAAGTGTGAAAATGATTCAGAAGGAAGCAACTGAGAAAGAATTGAGTAAGTGGAAAGAAAGTACGGGAATGTTGGATACAATGGGATGTTGGACGGAATTGTCAGAGCATCAGCGATGGTTGTTACCAGATGCGTATGTATTACCTGTGGTTACTATGGCTCATGGACCAGCTCATATTAATGCAAGGGTATATGTAAACTTCTAGCTCCAGTATGGCAGAACGAAAATATTCCTAAATGTGCAGAAAATGTAGTGAAGCATTGTATTGTTTGCTTGATGCATAATCCAGGAAAGGGAATTCCAACTCCAGCAGGTCACTTTGCTCCCCCTACGTATCCTTTTGAGGTACTGCAAATAGATTACATCCATATGGAACGTTTCAACAATCTAAAGTATGTCCTGGTGGTGGTTTGCGCCTTTTCCAGATGGATAGAGGCTTACCCCCTAAAGGACAATACTGCTTTGTCTACTGCCAAAGTCCTTCTGAAGGAATTTTTCCCGAGGTTTGGTTTGCCGCGCATTGTCTGGAGTGACAATGGGAGTGAATTTGTAGGTCAGATTATGCAGAAAGTGTGTGCGGGTCTTGGAATTAGTGTAGAGTGTTACAATGGCACTCTCAAACTAAAGTTAGCAAAGATCCAGACTAGTACAGGCCTTTCCTGGCCCGATGCCTTGCCTCTAGCACTTCTTTCAACAAGAACGACTGTCCATTGTCATTTTGGCTTAGCCCATACGAGATTGTTTTCGGACGCCCAGCCAATGTCTGGGGAGTCCCTCGCCCCAAAAAGTACTCAGACATTCTGTATCCATTGTTGGCTGATTATTTGCACGACCTCACCACTAAATCACGTGTTATTCTTCAACAGGTCCAAAACGCTTTGCTGGAGGCCTCCTCAGATCCAGGACACTCCATCCAACCTGGTGACTGGGTGTGTCTGAAAAACTTCCAGAGGAAAAAGAACCTGGAACCTCGTTGGGGGCTGCTGAGACAAGTCCTACTGGTTACCAGTACAGCAGTGAAGGTCATCGGTAAACGAAACTGGATCCACGGCGTGCACTGTAAAAGGGTACCATTGCCTTTACCTTATGATCAGTGGGTCCGAGAAGGCATTGATGATAGTGAATGCGAAAAGGTACCCAGATTTGTACCGTTCAGAAGTGCACACCTGGATTGGACTAGTTCTGAGAAAGAGGACGATGATGTTTTGCAGGAAGATGTACCTCCACACCTATGACTGAACACATTGGATCCAGAGCCTTTATTCAAGGACCAGACGATACCTGGCAAGACACGATACAACCTGAGAGAAAGGTTGCCTTAGAACAATTAAACTCTGTGCTTTATAATTTTCTCTTTTGTTAAAAAGTGAACCATTTCTTTTCCATTATCCATCAAGTTGCAGGGTCACGGTAGGAGTCTTAGGCTGTGACCTGAATAGTGACTAGGTCAACAGGACTTGCAGTGTCATAGGATGGCTAACAATCACAGCCAAGTGATTAAGGAAGATTATCGTGAGCAACGCCTTTAGAGTAATGGATAGCGCAGGAAAAGATAATGATGTCAAAATAATGAAAATAAATCATTATAAGAAATTATTATTTAGTTGTTGTGGCGTAGCATTATGTATTTCAGTATGTTTATGCAGTTTATTAGCATGTGTAGGATGGATCGTACACAGTTTTCAGCCAATATCTGTTCCTACTTCTATTTCTTTGATTTCCTCTTCTACTATTTCTCCGCATACATTTTATGCACTCCCAGACCATGAGCAGATGAGAAGAATGGAGTATTTTAACAATTCATTTATCCAACTGTTACATCAACATAAATTGGTTGTTAATACCACTGATTGTTGGGTTTGTGGACTCATACCACATAACACAGAGAGAGGGATGCCCTATTTAGTCCTTCCATTTACATATGAAGGTTCTGCTTGGGCTTATCTGGCTATGTTTTCCAATGCATACCAGAACCTACTCCAATATCCTCCTGGTGGGTCCTTTAATGGTGGAGTGGATTTCAGTCATAGCTCTTTGATAAAGGGAATAGTGACGATGGCAAAAATCGCTGATATCATTAAGATTCCCAAAGATGAGAAGAGAGCATACGATGGATGGAACGTCACTCGGTATATCACTAGTCTTACTGATAAAGTCAAACAGAAGAGATCACCAATTTGGGTTTTACCCCAGAGAGGTAATCTGTGTTTACAAATAAATGGCCAGAATACTAAAATTAAGCAAGAGAGGAGTAATTGTTCTCACATATATGTCCACACACCCTTGACTCCTTCACCGTTAGTGCCATCTCAAGGTACATACTTTGTCTGTCACGACAAAGCTTATACATGGCTTCCCACACATTTCTCGGGAACATGTTATATAGCTTTTCTTCTTCCTCCGACATATACTGCTCCTGCAGATCACCATAGAAAGAGATTTGGTAGAGGGGTTATTAATGCGGAAGACACAGCCGGACAAGAGGGAGGATATTTTCTGAAAGGATTTCTTCCTTTTTGGAGTCCAATGGCAAATAGTAGAAACATCAGACGCTTAGTTCGTGTGGTCGACACTACCATAAATATAACTTCTGGAGCATTGACTAATCTGACAGCTGAACTTCAGGCGGATCGCCTCGCGAGTTTGCAGAACCGAATGGTTCTAGACATCGTCCTTGCAGATAGAGGTGGAGTCAGTAAACTGATTGGGTCTAGTTGCTGCATTTATGTTCCAGATAATGGCCCTACAGTATGGCAAAAGGAGGGTCTGAGGTTACGTGGTTTTCGACTTCGCTTCGTATCTAGCCGCCATTTTGTATTTAACCGCCATTTTGTGTTGCCTCACTCAGGCAGCACAGCGGACGTGGTGAATGCAATGTTTTTGCTTTTTCAGCTGCTACGTGTCCTTCCCGTTAAAGAGTAACTTCTGCCTATGTTTATGAAACCGATGTCAGGGTTTCCCGAGTTTTGTAAATCCATGTCTAGACTGATTAATTCATGTCTTACTCCACTGTTTGGGTCCCACCATTCTTCTTGACTTTATCTTGTTTTACTGACCTTCGCTATTCTTTTCGTGTGTTCTCCTGTTACATAGACTGTCCTTTGAAGCATTCAACATGTTCTACCACCTGCAAATTGAATTACGGACACTAGTGTTGATTAACTTGTGGGGAGGAGAGCACACAGGGTCTGAAAGTATGGTGTGTTTTAGACATTCGATAGCTTGTTTTCAAACTATTCCTATTTGTCAGTTTTGTATGTTTTGGGAGTTGGCATTGTAAACATATGCACTATAAGAGACTGTGAGCCACGGAATGAAGTGGCAGTCTCCTGATAACCTACCCGCTGGTGTACTTACAAGACCACTGTGCTTAGCTGCATCAAATAAATCTGCTTTTCCACGCCTAACAGAGTGTCACGTGTCTCTGTCTGCCAAAGCAGGTGAACCCGGAGATCTCAGGCGTGCCCTGCGCCGCCTGGCCCGTAAGGTCAGGTTCTCCAACTGCCGAGCCTTATTGAATCTATTGTTCAAAACCTGACCAATTGGCAGCGTGCGTAATAACAAAGCGTACAATTAGTAGTAGAAAAGTGAAGTGAAATTCGCCTATTCCAGTTGCACCACACGCGTAAATACAGACAATCTGTGTCACAATTTACATGCACCAAACTAATGGTCTCAAGTATGTCCGAAGATGTTATTCGTGACTGAGGTTTCAAAACTCGATGTCATCTTTGACTCATATTTTTAATTCTTACTCACTCTGTAATAATAATATATACATGTAAAAACGATTTGTACACTCTCATTCAGTAATATTTTTTATATGAATATATATCAATCGTGCCTCATTTCATGCAGATACACTTTCAGTCACCCTTACCCAATTAAAGGTGAATGTAAGTGTCACAGGGTCACAATAGGGCAGCCGTGTAGTCAGACGTTAATGAGAGGAAAAAATGGAAGTAAACACTTCTGCGTTAGGGATCAAAACAGGCTACGCTCCAAAGTATCTCTTTCGGGGTGTAAGGGTTGTTCCACTTACTACTCCAAAGGTCCTACCCATCTCTGACTCTGATCCCCATCTTCTGCACCGCATTGCCAAGTGAACCTCTCTTTATGCGGGTGATTCGCTCGGTATTGCCATTGGCGTGGTGGCGAGTGATCACTGCACTTCCGGTTCACATCACCACCGGTGCGCTACCCGGAAGTCTGTGCACCAAAATCCTCATTGTGCATGGGAATTGTTGTCCATTTTTTTAAAACGCTGTAATTATCAGTGGGACATTACCCAAAACGTTTTAGTATCAGCGGGTAATTACCCAATGTTTCATCATACGATGTTTACCCCGGGAATAAGGTACTGTGGTTTTCTGGATACACAAAAGGGAGGATATTCTTTTTTTAAAGCCCAGTATGAAGTTCAAAATTGGAGAGATAGTATTAAAATAGTTTTATAAAAATTATTGTGTCTACTTTTTATTTTACGATGGATTGCCAGTAATGCCCACCTCAGACATAAGTCTTACGTGATGTGTTGAGCTACATGGACGAATTTTATACCTACTGATGGTAAAAAGGACTAATAGAGAGAATGTTCTGTATCTATTTTCGGTTCTATGATAGGAATGTTTATAATTAACACTGTGCCTTGCATGTATTTTGTCATATACTTGATGGTGTAAAAAGGCCAATAATTAAGGGTCTAGGCACAACAGTGCTAAGACATCTGTGGAATGCCTGTAATTTACACAAGGGCATACCTCCAGAAAAGATGAGAAGTTATGAAAAAGTATGAAACTAATCCCCATACATTTGTTCTTTGCCATGAGGTGAAATGGACTCCACAATTGTTAGTTGTTTAATTTGGTGTTCAGTCTTTAGAGCTTGTACTCACAAATTCGAATAGTATCATATGATTTGTGGTCTCAGACTTAGAGGCACTATGTCTGTGCATCGATTCATAAATACATTTTTCAATTTCTATTCAGTGCATTCCATGAGATAGAGTCATTTAGCCCCTGGTTGTCAGTGCCCAACCTAAATGCTCACCGTTGTTCTCTTTCCAGGAGTCTTTTCGTGATGTTGGGACCTTTTTTTACTTTCTCTGTCACTGTCCATTCCAGGTCCTTGTGATTATGTTTGAGTTCTAAGTAATGTGCCGTCAATCTTGTGGCAGTGATTGCTCTCCTGATCGTGCTTCTGTGTTCACCTATTCAGAGCTTCACTTTTCGTGATGTCATTCCAACAATACGCACGGGCAGACGATCAAGTAGAACCTCATTGGCTGAATTGTAATTGGTGTGGTTTTGTTGCTCCCACTCTGATTGCATTCCCAAGTCAATGCTTTTAGTGTGTTTGGTGAAGGGGCATACTGCACAATTTCCACAGGTAAAATGGCCCTGAATTGGTGGTTGGTTCAATAGTGTCACTTGAGTGTCATGTACTGGTTTTCAGTTATCTGTGTGGACCAGCATGTTCCTTATGCTTTTTTTCCTCCTGAATGAGAACATGGGCTCCTCAAACTTTCATTTGTTAGACGTTAGGATACGCCAGTTGTTCTGTATGATTTTCTTGATGTTATTGGAGGATGAATTGTGTGTAGTAACACAAAAAAGTGCTGTGCTTTCTTCCCTTGTGTTTGTTTGCAGTTATACTTCATGAGGAGTATTACGTGATCTTTTGTTAGCTTGTTCAATCACCTTTCTAGGGTAATCCTTCTCTTCCAGTATGGTTTTGAGTATCCTAGCCTCTTCATTGTAATCCTACAGATTCGAACTGTTTCTTCATAACCTTAGATATTGTCCCACCTGGAGATTTCTCTGAAGGAGCGAGAAATGGAAATTATGATCTTCAGGATCAAAACTTCCTCCAAAGTCCACTGGAAGGGGGCCTTGGTCTATCGTCCCCCAGGGTCGAGTGCTGGTTTTGCACTCTCCTTGATTGAACTTCTGGCCCCTTACTTTAACACTGGAGATGATTTCCTCCTTCTCTGAGACTTTAACATACATGGAGACCTTCCCAACAACCCTGAGACTTCATTTTGTTTATCGGACCTCTCGTTATTGGGACTCATAAAGCAAAACACATTTAGCAGGTCACACACTGGACATGATTTTCTCTAATTGCTCTAAGATTATATGCCAACCCTCGATTCAGGTGAACTGGACAGACCATTCCATAATTGAATTCTCTCTTTTAGGTTTGGACAAACCTAATATATGGACCCCCGCCCTTCATTTTGGCACAGACAATGGCATAAAGTGACATTGGATGAATTTCAGAAGGTTCTAGCTGAGCCCCTCATCACAGCTTCCGACAATATTGAGACAGCTCTATCTAAGTTTAATTCTGCTATCTCAGCTGTGGCTGATCTCCTGGTCCCCTCAAAACTGTGCAAGCATTGTCCCGCCTCTCGCCAGGAGGCGTGGTATACTGACCAATTAAGATCGGAGAAGCAGGCTTGCAGAAAACTTGAAAAAGCCTGGAGAAAAACGTACTCTGAGGAAACTAAAAAATGTAATTTTGATGCTCTGTCAATATATCATAAAAATATTAGGTTGGCTCGAAAAACTCATCTCATCCCTCAGTTGACGGAAGCTGGTAATTCTTCCAAGCCACTTTATCGGATTTTAGATGCTTTTATTAAACCTGTGGCTTGTGAAAGTGCGGATGCTTCCTCTCAATCACTGTGTGACGACCTCTCTATCTTTTTTTAAAAATAAGATAGAGATGATATATGACAAAATCATCAAGGCTATAAATTTTAAGGGCAGCTCCCCCACAACACCCCCCTACCCTCCGACTTCTGACACTGCAACGCTTATTGCCTTTCCTGAAGTCAGTCAGTGTGATATCCATACTTTGATGGGTCAAATCAAAACAGGATCTCCCCTTGACTTGATGCCTGCCAAAGTTGTTACCTCTCTGGGCAACCTACTCTGTCCCATGATCAAGACCCTGATGAATCTCTCTCTCAAGGAGGGTCAGGTACCACAGGAATGGAAGAAAGCTCTAGTAAATCCTATCCGTAAGAACTCGGCTCTCCCATGGACAGACCTTTCCAACCTCCGCCCAATATCTCTACTACCCTACCTGAGCAAGATGATGGAGAAGCATATCAATACCCATCTGTTGATTTTCATCGAGCGGTCCAGAGGTTTAGACCACTCTCAATCTGGATTCAGTTCCAACTATAGCACAGAATCGGCGCTCCTCTCTGTGACCGATACCATCAGAATGGCACAAGATAAAGGGAGCTCTATGATTCTGGTGCTGTTGGACCTGTCCACAGCATTCGACACAATATCGCATGAAATCTTGCTCAGCCGTGTGCAGGAGGGTGGGGTCGGAGGGTGGGCTCTGTCCTGGTTGAAGATTTTCCTATCAGATCCCTCACAAAGTGTCAGCTTAGGTTCCTTTCATTCTATGCCCATGTTGATCACCAAGGGGGGGCCACTGGGCTCGTGTTTAAGCCCCACTCTTTTTCACATATATGTGGCCCCCCTAGCTGACCTTATGAGAACCTATGGATTTATTCCAGTATCATATGCTGACGATACTCAGCTGTTATTCCCTTTTCAGACTCTAACTCTTGCAGTCAAGCATTCTTTCTCGGAGGGCATGAGGGCGGTTTCTCGTTGGATGGCCTCAAACTTCCTGCAATGCAATGTAGGGAAGACCGAGGTCATGTTATTCGGAGAGAGGCCCAACTACTGTGGTCGCCAGATTGGTGGCCATTAGACCTGGGCCCCTTTCCCAGTCCTAAGCAGACAGTGAAGAACCTGGGGGTCCGACTGGACCAAGGACTGTCTCTAAAGGAACATGTCAACCAAACTACTGGTTCATGTTTTCGGGTGATTGGACTCTTAAGACGTGTGTTTCCTTTTCTGCCTGAGACCACCAGAAAAACCTTTGTCCAGGCCCTAGTCCTTAGCCGCCTAGATTACTGTAATGGAGTCCTCATATCAGCGACCGACAACCTGCTGAGTAGGCTACAGGTGGCTCAGAAGACCGCTGCAAGGTTGGTTCTCAATGCCCCGTCTAGAACCCCCTCCCGTCCTCTTTTAGAAAAACTTCACTGGATGCTGATCCGACAACGGATAAAATTCAAAACTTGCTGTGTCATCCATAAAAGCATTTTTGGTTCAGGCCCCTTGTATTTGGCTGAAAAGTTCATCCCCTACAAACCAGTACGCACTCTCCGTTCTAGCAATCAGTTTCTGCTACAGGTTCCTCCCTTGAGAAAGGCTAGACTGGGAGGCAGAGCCCTTTCGTATCTTGGCCCTAGTCTCTCGATCAAACTACTATTCGACCTGAGATGCTGCACCAACTATTTAATTTTCAGGAAACAGCTGAAGACAATCCTGTTTTAATTATCCCTCCCCCTCTCTAGTGCACTCATGAGAACCACTTTTCCTTCCTAACCTGTTGGGCGAACCAAGCGCAGAGATACTCCTCCGGGAGTCGAGTCTAGTGCTATACAAGCCTTTAAATAAATGAAAATAAATAAAGATGCGCAATGTTGAAGTGTAGAAGACCGTTGCGGTCAGTGAGTTTCTTATATAATGAGCTTTCTAGTCTCCCATCTCTGGCTAAGATGTTAATGTCCAGAAACGATACACTCCTGTTGTTATTGGTACTGGTGAATTCTAGGAACGGATTGATGTTGTGAATCCATGTCATGAAGTTCTTAATACTGTCATCATCTCCATGCAAGATTACAAAAATCATGTCTATGTACTGTAGCCATTTTTGTACTTATCCGAGAAAGGAATGTTGTTCCAGAAGTATTCTTCTTTTATGTGTCCCTTATAGAGACATGCAATACTAGGGGCAAATGTACTGCCCAACGAAGTACCGTGGACTTTCAGGTACATCTGATCCTCAAATTTGAAAAAGTTTTCTGTGAGGGCGAGCCACATAAGTTTCACAATAAATTTGACTGGTGCATTCCAGGGCTTCTCAGTTCTCCTTAGTATAGCCTGTATGACTTGGATGCTCTCTTCTTGGGGGATGCTTCTGTATAAGGTTTCAACGCCTAGACAAAGCATTGTTTCCTCTGATGGATCATATTGGACATCTGCAAGTGTGTTAAGTAGGTGTTCTGCATTCCTGACGTAGGATCTTATTTCTGGGACCAGGGGGTGTAGGAAGAAGTCTGTATGATAAGTATTCTCATCATTGTGATTGTTTTTATAGTCACAAAGGTTGCAGCTATCTGCACCTTCACAACCAGTACATAGGTCAGCATAATTTGCATTTTTGATCTACACCAGGGAGGGAATTTCATTGTGCCCTGACAAAAGCCCAGGACCAATTTTGCCCACTAAATTTTGGGCTGAAGTATTTACAAAGCATAACATAACATTCAATCTTGGACACTTCTTAAAATGCATATTGAACATTTTGTAATAACGTTTTGCATTACATACATATAATGTGTGTGCGTGTACATTTGGATGAGGAGCTGGCAACCCATCTCCATGAAACTTGAAAATTATGAATATAGTATTTCTGTTGATGTAAATATGTCTGTTTCAAATGTAATTTGATGATATGTATGATTATATACATGGTTTTTAACATTGTTTTAATACACATCCTTTTTCTCTATGTTTATATCTTGCAGGAGGAAAAGGAAGGGACCTTTTTCACAGCTCACTTTTTTAAGATGCACGGTTCCCTACCCTTTTTCTTCATAAGACTAAACCTCCAAAGGGTACAAGATAAGGAAAAGGCTACTAGCACACTATCTGCACTATAGTAACTTTCTTCTTTATTATTTTTTATTATACTACTGGTCGGTAGTTAAAATATATATATAATTTTGTTAGCAATCACTCATCGTTATTTCACATCTCTGCACAGGGGTAACTCGGGTTGTTTATTTATCATAATGAGGTTTGACAAACCATTACCGGCTGGTGATGGTACAGTATGTTCTGTGGCTGGCGGCTGCCAGGTACTAATAAGGGCACTAGACCTAGAGCATAGAAATTTCCGGCACTAGTCCGAGTTCAAAAATATTTTTAAGCATGCGTAAGTAATAGGGCACTTGCTGTATTACCTGGAATACAGTTATAAAAAGTAACTATAGACGTTTTCCCTATCTTATTCATGGACAGAGTGATATATTTAAACTTAGTCGTTCAGGGCAGCTTTGAAATGCTTCTCATGCCTGTGATGTATATAATAGTGCTGAGAGTTAGAATTTGCTCTTAATAGCATTTCCATGTGACAACTAGGATCTTGACACTAATATCGCCCAGGGAGGAATTGCATATTCCTGATAAATTCTCACTTGGTAATACAAATTTGTCGTGTACATGCACACACATTATATGTATGTAATGCAAAACGTAATTAATAAACGTTCAATATGCGTTTTAAGAAGTGTCCAGAATGAATGTTATGTTATGCTTTGTAAATACTTCGTTCCAAGATGGCTACCATGCTTTCAGCCACAGTATGTTGATTTGCAGTGCCTCTTCTATGTTTACTCATTAGACACTTGGGTTGTTTGAAAACTTTATTTATGCACAATGTGGTACACAAACATTATCGTGTGATCAAGAGACCGGTGGGTCTCGAAACGTGTAGCGGTAACTACATACATATGCGCCATCTGACAACGGGAACAATTCAAGAAGGACCCCTTTCTGTCCGTGGATATATAACGAAAACGCCATTCATCACCAGTTCCTTGAAGAATAACGAGAGTGAGCCCAGAATACGTGCAAGTTCATCGGTGATTTATTTTTCAATTACATCAGCCATCCGTCATAACGCGTTTCACCTCTCAAACGAGGCTTGATCACATGACGTGAGTTGAAACAAAAGAGGGTCTTAAATATTATCCAATGTGGGCGCGGCATATCATATTCATTTAAAGTGACCAATGCATGGATTTCTTATCAAGTTAGAACAAAAACAGAATTGTGGGCCAGTGCCCAATGCATTCAATTCCATATGTCATCACTTGTTCAATTTCATACAGGTAGGTTGATTCCCACTTTATGTACACAATTAATTATTTCTGTAAATGACTTAAAATATCAATCATCAACAATTCATTCATAATTAACTATCTATATATACATTATTATCCAAAAATATTCATTATATATATATCACAAAAATAAAACATATAAAAAATATATATATATGAAAAAATATATATATGCACACATATAAATATATATCTCTCTCTATATATACATCATACCAATATTTACATATATACACATTAAAATTAGTCATGTATACATATCTTTTGGGAATACACTATATATCTGTACAGTCATGTTTGACTTGGATTTAGTAATCCACTGGTTGGTATGATTCTTGCTGGATAAATGTGCAAAAGTTGTTTTTGTTACATTTTCAGAGATATGCCTATATTGTAAATATAATATTAAAAGCAAAGACCCTCAAAAGCAGCTGTGAAATGTATCTAATGCAAAAAATAATATAAAGTGCTCGTGCTACATAATTAATTCAAACAAGGAAAATAGTTTCATTTTAAAAGAAGGGTTGTTTCACAGGAAAGATGGAAGTCGTGGAAACCAGAATGATTAAACAAACCCTATGGCTATTTCAAATGCTGTAATAGAATAGATCTCCTATATCAGCTGGGGTATGCTTAACATCACTGTTAGAAACGGGACCCTGGCCGGCCAAGACTCGCGTCGAGGTCAGTCAGGGATCGCCATTTCTAAAGTCAGGGCAAGGGAGTCACACACCAAGGCAACCCCCACTCGCCCTCTAGGTAACGTGGCGCGAGCAGTCTAGGCTAAACTTGGAGGCGGTATGAGTTAAGTATTTGCGCACGCACCCCAGCAGCAACACCCAAGGCCCACCACAAAGAAGGACTCCACACAAGGTTATATATAAAAAAATAGCCTTTGTATTATAATAAACAAAACACATTAGATAACACACAAACTTTACAAAGTGCCAGGGGCACGGGCAGAATTTACAAGGGGAATTATGTACAGGACAGGGCCACATGGACCACTGTCAGGGGTAGGCACTTGTTAGAAAATAATACTGGTAGATATACACTTATGTCGTAAACATAGAATGAGTAGCACCAAAATTATAAATGCAACACACATCCAGTAATCACTGGAACAGTAAGGACCTCCTACGCAACCCTAAAACACTGTAGGAAATCACGCAGGTAACTAGGACCTAAGGAAGGAATACCAACACTTAAGCAATTCACTCTTAGCAAAGGGAAGGAAACCTAAACATAAAATGAACCATCAACAATCTACTATGCAGGTCACATTTAGCAAAGTGGATAAACATGAAATGGGACATCAACAATTCACTATGCAGGTCACATTTAGCATAATGGATAAACATAAACAATCCTCTCTGCAGGTCACATTTAGCAAAAGGGGATAACCATAAGAATACCTAATCAGGTCACTTTTAGAAAAGGTACAGGTTAGAACACATGCGCAAGAATTACATAACAAGAAATTACAATGCGCGGGGTGCACAAAGCACAACACTCAAAAGGTCCCTCAGGCCAACTGGCCTCGAAAGGGGCGGAATGCCCTGAGTCTCAGTGTCAGGGAGGTCTGCGCAGGCAGCACAGAACACAAAGCCTAAACGTGGCAACTGTCCACTAAGTGCTGGACAGTTGTTAACAGGACTGAGCAACGTTGGAGCCAGGAGGGCTCAAGACCAAGTGGGCAAGGAGCCTCTCGGGGGCTCACAAAGCAAATGCGCAAAGGTAGAGCTTTAGCGCTCTCAGGATAATCAACAATGCCCCAGAGCCTCTCTCAGGGCTCTAAATCACGATGGGGGCAATGAGCCTCGTGGCTCGGCAACAACTGTGGCTCTGGAGCCTCTCGGGGCTCGAACAGAACCAATGCGGGCGGAGCCTCTCAGGGCTCAAAGAACAAAGAATGGCCCCTCTCGTTGGAGTCCCTCGTGGACTCGGGAAGCCTGTGCTCGTTGGAGTCCCTCACGGGGGACTCAGGGTCAGATAATGCCCCACGGAGCCTCGCGCTCCCACAAAGGAATGCCACACACGTTGGAGTCCCTCAAGGGGGACTCAAAAACAAGTAATGCCCCCAGGAGCCTCGGGGCTCCACAAAGAAGTGCAGCAGCGTTGGAGCGGCCCTCTGCCAATCGGGGCCGTTCGACGAACAAAGGACCCTGTCCCCGCACTCACCGGTATCTCGCTGGTGCTGCGGGGGCAGGAACACTGCCGGCTCTCCTCCTCTGCAGCGCGGGGCTCCTCTTCCTCGGAGCCTCGCTGGTGGCGCCTCTCTCCTCGCTGCCTGGTTGCGGAGGCGGGACTTCCGGTTGGCCTCGAGGGGCCGTGCTGTGATTGGCCGGTCGGCCAAATACTTCCGGGTCGCCGCGGGCAGCGCGGCGGCTCGTATCAGGTAGGCAGGCGGCTTCTCAGTACCCGAGGAGTGGGCTCCCTCGAGGTATTTACCAAATCAAAGTACGGGGCAATGCCGGGTGGGCACCGGCCTCAAATTAAAAGATAAAGCGAGGTGGCACTCGCTAATGCCGAAAATCGGCAAATCGGCTCCGATGCCGGGTGGGCACCGGCCAGGTCAATAAAGCGCTCCCAAGCGGTCAGGGGCACAGGAGAAGCGCGCTCAGCGCTAAAAAGTAACTAAAAGCGCGCACAGCGCTCTAAATTAGAATCAGGGTGCCTCCAGGCACAGCAAAGCTCCAGCAGGGTCTGGAGGCAGGCAGAGGGGCAAGGCAGGGCCAGAGCCAGCACACTGGGTCTCCAGGCAGGGAGACAGCCAAGTGGCGGTCCTCTTGGCCCCTGCAGCAGCAGCAGCCCCCTCTGGCAGGATCCTGGAAGGAACTCAAAAACAGGACAAATTGTATGGGGACACAGCCCCTTCTTATACAGAAAAATCCCTTTGTCTCAGGGTGCAGGGTGGGGGGAAAACCAGTCGCAGCTGGTTCTGAAGTACTCTGTTTACCTCAACCACCCTCTCTATTCACTGGCAGGGCTAGGGCCATCAGTCGCACTACAGGGGGTGGAGCCAGCATTGTCCGGGGAAAGTCCAGGCCCATCAGGGACCAGGGGCACTCCTCCCAAGCCATCAAGCATGCTGATCTCACACTCACCACCGGGCAGACCCATCCAGCCTTCCTGGAGCCAGGCTCACCAGCCAGCTCCAGCCAATCACACTGCAGACATATTTTACAGTAATATGCCAAGTCCCAGAAATGGCATTTCTACTCATGACACACACATGCCACATACATCATTGCAAAGCATTCATTCCCACGAACACGCACATACCAAATTCGAGCATGCACTCCCCACACATCAGGAATTACTAGGGACACAGACATTCCCCATGCATCCCTATGAGAGAGCAGGCCAGCCTCACTACATGCACGCACTTTACTCTGGGACACAGAGAAAACGTGCGCACAGACCAGTAAATCATCCACGCAGATCACAGATCTAAAGCAAAAAGATTAGGGGTGAACCTGCCTTAAGGGCTAAGTCCAACAATCACTAACCAAGAAATGGCCGAGAGCGACTGCCAATCCCCAACAAAGGAAAAGAGAAACATCGCAAGGTCTAAAGTGAGATGAGATGTAATCTAATAAAAGAGCCAAATATGGACACAGGCAGTTTGATAGACAACAAGAAAGTCCTATTCAACATAGTACCGTGGACTTTCAGGTACATCTGATCCTCAAATTTGAAAAAGTTTTCTGTGAGGGCGAGCCACATAAGTTTCACAATAAATTTGACTGGTGCATTCCAGGGCTTCTCAGTTCTCCTTAGTATAGCCTGTATGACTTGGATGCTCTCTTCTTGGGGGATGCTTCTGTATAAGGTTTCAACGCCTAGACAAAGCATTGTTTCCTCTGATGGATCATATTGGACATCTGCAAGTGTGTTAAGTAGGTGTTCTGCATTCCTGACGTAGGATCTTATTTCTGGGACCAGGGGGTGTAGGAAGAAGTCTGTATGATAAGTATTCTCATCATTGTGATTGTTTTTATAGTCACAAAGGTTGCAGCTATCTGCACCTTCACAACCAGTACATAGGTCAGCATAATTTGCATTTTTGATCTACACCAGGGAGGGAATTTCATTGTGCCCTGACAAAAGCCCAGGACCAATTTTGCCCACTAAATTTTGGGCTGAAGTATTTACAAAGCATAACATAACATTCAATCTTGGACACTTCTTAAAATGCATATTGAACATTTTGTAATAACGTTTTGCATTACATACATATAATGTGTGTGCGTGTACATTTGGATGAGGAGCTGGCAACCCATCTCCATGAAACTTGAAAATTATGAATATAGTATTTCTGTTGATGTAAATATGTCTGTTTCAAATGTAATTTGATGATATGTATGATTATATACATGGTTTTTAACATTGTTTTAATACACATCCTTTTTCTCTATGTTTATATCTTGCAGGAGGAAAAGGAAGGGACCTTTTTCACAGCTCACTTTTTTAAGATGCACGGTTCCCTACCCTTTTTCTTCATAAGACTAAACCTCCAAAGGGTACAAGATAAGGAAAAGGCTACTAGCACACTATCTGCACTATAGTAACTTTCTTCTTTATTATTTTTTATTATACTACTGGTCGGTAGTTAAAATATATATATAATTTTGTTAACAATCACTCATCGTTATTTCACATCTCTGCACAGGGGTAACTCGGGTTGTTTATTTATCATAATGAGGTTTGACAAACCATTACCGGCTGGTGATGGTACAGTATGTTCTGTGGCTGGCGGCTGCCAGGTACTAATAAGGGCACTAGACCTAGAGCATAGAAATTTCCGGCACTAGTCCGAGTTCAAAAATATTTTTAAGCATGCGTAAGTAATAGGGCACTTGCTGTATTACCTGGAATACAGTTATAAAAAGTAACTATAGCCGTTTTCCCTATCTTATTCATGGACAGAGTGATATATTTACACTTAGTCGTTCAGGGCAGCTTTGAAATGCTTCTCATGCCTGTGATGTATATAATAGTGCTGAGAGTTAGAATTTGCTCTTAATAGCATTTCCATGTGACAACTAGGATCTTGACACTAATATCGCCCAGGGAGGAATTGCATATTCCTGATAAATTCTCACTTGGTAATACAAATTTGTCGTGTACATGCACACACATTATATGTATGTAATGCAAAACGTAATTAATAAACGTTCAATATGCGTTTTAAGAAGTGTCCAAGAATGAATGTTATGTTATGCTTTGTAAATACTTCGTTCCAAGATGGCTACCATGCTTTCAGCCACAGTATGTTGATTTGCAGTGCCTCTTCTATGTTTACTCATTAGACACTTGGGTTGTTTGAAAACTTTATTTATGCACAATGTGGTACACAAAGATTATCGTGTGATCAAGAGACCGGTGGGTCTCGAAACGTGTAGCGGTAACTACATACATATGCGCCATCTGACAACGGGAACAATTCAAGAAGGACCCCTTTCTGTCCGTGGATATATAACGAAAACGCCATTCATCACCAGTTCCTTGAAGAATAACGAGAGTGAGCCCAGAATACGTGCAAGTTCATCGGTGATTTATTTTTCAATTACACCAGCCATCCGTCATAACGCGTTTCAACTCTCAAACGAGGCTTGATCACATGACGTGAGTTGAAACAAAAGAGGGTCTTAAATATTATCCAATGTGGGCGCGGCATATCATATTCATTTAAAGTGACCAATGCATGGATTTCTTATCAAGTTAGAACAAAAACAGAATTGTGGGCCAGTGTCCAATGCATTCAATTCCATATGTCATCACTTGTTCAATTTCATACAGGTAGGTTGATTCCCACTTTATGTACACAATTAATTATTTCTGTAAATGACTTAAAATATCAATCATCAACAATTCATTCATAATTAACTATCTATATATACATTATTATCCAAAAATATTCATTATATATGTATCACAAAAATAAAACATATAAAAAATATATATATATGAAAAAATATATATATGCACACATATAAATATATATCTCTCTCTATATATACATCATACCAATATTTACATATATACACATTAAAATTAGTCATGTATACATATCTTTTGGGGATACACTATATATCTGTACAGTCATGTTTGACTTGGATTTAGTAATCCACTGGTTGGTATGATTCTTGCTGGATAAATGTGCAAAAGTTGTTTTTGTTACATTTTCAGAGATATGCCTATATTGTAAATATAATATTAAAAGCAAAGACCCTCAAAAGCAGCTGTGAAATGTATCTAATGCAAAAAATAATATAAAGTGCTCGTGCTACATAATTAATTCAAACAAGGAAAATAGTTTCATTTTAAAAGAAGGGTTGTTTCACAGGAAAGATGGAAGTCGTGGAAACCAGAATGATTAAACAAACCCTATGGCTATTTAAAATGCTGTAATAGAATAGATCTCCTATATCAGCTGGGGTATGCTTAACATCACTGTTAGAAACGGGACCCTGGCCGGCCAAGACTCGCGTCGAGGTCAGTCAGGGATCGCCATTTCTAAAGTCAGGGCAAGGGAGTCACACACCAAGGCAACCCCCACTCGCCCTCTAGGTAACGTGGCGCGAGCAGTCTAGGCTAAACTTGGAGGCGGTATGAGTTAAGTATTTGCGCACGCACCCCAGCAGCAACACCCAAGGCCCACCACAAAGAAGGACTCCACACAAGGTTATATATAAAAAAATAGCCTTTGTATTATAATAAACAAAACACATTAGATAACACACAAACTTTACAAAGTGCCAGGGGCACGGGCAGAATTTACAAGGGGAATTATGTACAGGACAGGGCCACATGGACCACTGTCAGGGGTAGGCACTTGTTAGAAAATAATACTGGTAGATATACACTTATGTCGTAAACATAGAATGAGTAGCACCAAAATTATAAATGCAACACACATCCAGTAATCACTGGAACAGTACGGACCTCCTACGCAACCCTAAAACACTGTAGGAAATCACGCAGGTAACTAGGACCTAAGGAAGGAATACCAACACCTAAGCAATTCACTCTTAGCAAAGGGAAGGAAACCTAAACATAAAATGAACCATCAACAATCTACTATGCAGGTCACATTTAGCAAAGTGGATAAACATGAAATGGGACATCAACAATTCACTATGCAGGTCACATTTAGCATAATGGATAAACATAAACAATCCTCTCTGCAGGTCACATTTAGCAAAAGGGGATAACCATAAGAATACCTAATCAGGTCACTTTTAGAAAAGGTACAGGTTAGAACACATGCCCAAGAATTACATAACAAGAAATTACAATGCGCGGGGTGCACAAAGCACAACACTCAAAAGGTCCCTCAGGCCAACTGGCCTCGAAAGGGGCGGAATGCCCTGAGTCTCAGTGTCAGGGAGGTCTGCGCAGGCAGCACAGAACACAAAGCCTAAACGTGGCAACTGTCCACTAAGTGCTGGACAGTTGTTAACAGGACTGAGCAACGTTGGAGCCAGGAGGGCTCAAGAACCAAGTGGGCAAGGAGCCTCTCGGGGGCTCACAAAGCAAATGCGCAAAGGTAGAGCTTTAGCGCTCTCAGGATAATCAACAATGCCCCAGAGCCTCTCTCAGGGCTCTAAATCACGATGGGGGCAATGAGCCTCGTGGCTCGGCAACAACTGTGGCTCTGGAGCCTCTCGGGGCTCGAACAGAACCAATGTGGGCGGAGCCTCTCAGGGCTCAAAGAACAAAGAATGGCCCCTCTCGTTGGAGTCCCTCGTGGACTCGGGAAGCCTGTGCTCGTTGGAGTCCCTCACGGGGGACTCAGGGTCAGATAATGCCCCACGGAGCCTCGCGCTCCCACAAAGGAATGCCACACACGTTGGAGTCCCTCAAGGGGGACTCAAAAACAAGTAATGCCCCCAGGAGCCTCGGGGCTCCACAAAGAAGTGCAGCAGCGTTGGAGCGGCCCTCTGCCAATCGGGGCCGTTCGACGAACAAAGGACCCTGTCCCCGCACTCACCGGTATCTCGCTGGTGCTGCGGGGGCAGGAACACTGCCGGCTCTCCTCCTCTGCAGCGCGGGGCTCCTCTTCCTCGGAGCCTCGCTGGCGGCGCCTCTCTCCTCGCTGCCTGGTTGCGGAGGCGGGACTTCCGGTTGGCCTTGAGGGGCCGTGCTGTGATTGGCCGGTCGGCCAAATACTTCCGGGTCGCCGCGGGCAGCGCGGCGGCTCGTATCAGGTAGGCAGGCGGCTTCTCAGTACCCGAGGAGTGGGCTCCCTCGAGGTATTTACCAAATCAAAGTACGGGGCAATGCCGGGTGGGCACCGGCCTCAAATTAAAAGATAAAGCGAGGTGGCACTTGCTAATGCCGAAAATCGGCAAATCGGCTCCGATGCCGGGTGGGCACCGGCCAGGTCAATAAAGCGCTCCCAAGCGGTCAGGGGCACAGGAGAAGCGCGCTCAGCGCTAAAAAGTAACTAAAAGCGCGCCCAGCGCTCTAAATTAGAATCAGGGTGCCTCCAGGCACAGCAAAGCTCCAGCAGGGTCTGGAGGCAGGCAGAGGGGCAAGGCAGGGCCAGAGCCAGCACACTGGGTCTCCAGGCAGGGAGACAGCCAAGTGGCGGTCCTCTTGGCCCCTGCAGCAGCAGCAGCCCCCTCTGGCAGGATCCTGGAAGGAACCAAAAACAGGACAAATTGTATGGGGACACAGCCCCTTCTTATACAGAAAAATCCCTTTGTCTCAGGGTGCAGGGTGGGGGGAAAACCAGTCGCAGCTGGTTCTGAAGTACTCTGTTTACCTCAACCACCCTCTCTATTCACTGGCAGGGCTAGGGCCATCAGTCGCACTACAGGGGGTGGAGCCAGCATTGTCCTGGGAAAGTCCAGGCCCATCAGGGACCAGGGGCACTCCTCCCAAGCCATCAAGCATGCTGATCTCACACTCACCACCTGGCAGACCCATCCAGCCTTCCTGGAGCCAGGCTCACCAGCCAGCTCCAGCCAATCACACTGCAGACATATTTTACAGTAATATGCCAAGTCCCAGAAATGGCATTTCTACTCATGACACACACATGCCGCATACATCATTGCAAAGCATTCATTCCCACGAACACGCACATACCAAATTCGAGCATGCACTCCCCACACATCAGGAATTACTAGGGACACAGACATTCCCCATGCATCCCTATGAGAGAGCAGGCCAGCCTCACTACATGCACGCACTTTACTCTGGGACACAGAGAAAACGTGCGCACAGACCAGTAAATCATCCACGCAGATCACAGATCTAAAGCAAAAAGATTAGGGGTGAACCTGCCTTAAGGGCTAAGTCCAACAATCACTAACCAAGAAATGGCCGAGAGCGACTGCCAATCCCCAACAAAGGAAAAGAGAAACACCGCAAGGTCTAAAGTGAGATGAGATGTAATCTAATAAAAGAGCCAAATATGGACACAGGCAGTTTGATAGACAACAAGAAAGTCCTATTCAACATAACATGTTGGCAAGGTCTCACAGTTCTTTTAAACAGGTATACAGATCCTCCCGGTCATTAAGTCCAGCCGGACTTTTAATATTCATTTCCAGCATATACCTTATTTCTAGGAGACGGAGCTTTCCCTCCCTATCACCTCCCCGTTTCAAACGCAGAATCGTATCCACTAAATAGTACTGAAGGCCACTAGGGTCGCTGTTATGCATGGCTTCAAAGTGGCGCGCCACCGGGTACGATTGGTCCTTGCTGGTTATGGCTCTGATATGCTGGAGAATGCGTTTATGTGCCAAAGGTCGTGTGCTGCCCACACAATTCAGGCCACATGGGCACTGAAGAACATAAACAACAAACTCCATTTTGCAAGTCAGTCTCTTAGTGATGGGTATGGGACACTCTCTAAAGGGACTTGTGTAGTGGGTTTTATTCACTCCATATTTACAAGCTTTACAAAAAGCACATTTTCTGAAACCTTTACTCAGGGCCTCCCACGTCCCTGATATGGTCGTCTCTAGGTTATTACTAACCAGGGCATTTTCCATCGATGGGGATTTGCGAAAGGTGATCTCAGGTCTGATTGAGACATCACCCACAATTATTTGGTCCCCCTTTATCAGGTTCCAATTTTTCAAAAAATATCTTTTTGATGTCTGAATGCTGTTGACAGAATGGGACTATGACCCTAGAATTTACATGCAGGCTGTCTGGGCTGGTTGTGGGTTCCTTGACCTTAGGTATAAGGGACTCTTCTCTTGTTTTAGCTCTTGTTTTCTTTATTGCTATGTCAAGGATGCTCTCTTTGTATCCCCTTTCCGAGAAGCGTTTTTTGCTTTCCTGTTGGGCCATTTCACAATCAACATCCGTGCTACAAATTCTCCTCAGTCTCAGCATCTCCCCATAGGGGATGCTGTTAATCAAGTGGCACGGATGTTGCCTTGCGGCGTGGAGAACCGTATTGCCTGCAGTTATTTTTCTGTGTAATCTAGTCTCCAGCTTATGATTCTTGATGAAAATCTGAACGACCAAACAATTAACAGTAACATCATCTATTTAACAGTTTAACAAATTCTTCTGCATCAGATTTTAAACCATTCCAAACCAGAAAGAGGTCATCAATATATCTTAGATACATTATGACATGTGTTCTCATGGTATCACCATGCAAGCCCAGGAGGACCCGCTCCTCCCACAGCCCCATATGCAAGCATGCAAAACTGGGGGAGAAGCAGGCCCCCATTGCGACCCCTCTCAACTGATGGTAAATCTGTCCATTAAAGATGAAATATTTCTGTTCTAGGCAGAGTTTCAGCATGTCTAAAATCATACGGTTATGGCTAGAACAGTTGTCCGGACGTTTGGACAAGTAGTACTCAGCTGCCTTTGTACCGTCACGATGCCTTATAGATGTATATAAGGCAGTGACATCCAATGTCATCAAGATGTAATTGTCATTCCATTCAAGATTGTTAAGCTTGCAAATGAAGTCTGTTGTATCCTTTACATAGGACGGAAGTGTTAATACCCATTCTTTTAGAAAGAAATCAATATATTTAAAAATTTCTTCAGTTGAACTGTTTATTGCCGATAATATGGGTCTCCCGGGTGGTGAGGATAGGTTTTTATTGACCTTCGGCAATAGATATAAGGTGGGTATCACCGTACAGTCTTTTTTGAGAAACTTAAATTCGTCGTTGGAAATGAGGCCTGCACTCCTCCGTGCCATTAGTTTGGAATTCTGCTCTGACCAAGCTGTCTTGATTGCAATAAGATTGCTTTTCTTGTAACAATCTAAATCGCTGAGTTGGGATTCTGCTTCCTTCACATAATCGTCACGATGCCACAAGACGATATTTCTTCCCTTATCCGCCTGTTTTACAATGACGTTTTGGTCAGCCTTAAGTTTTTTGATCAGGTTGTTATAGCAATGGTTCTGTCTACTCAGAATAGCATGTTTCTTGTTTGTAGCTATGTACAGTTTCTTCAAATCCTTGATGACAGAGTCCTGATAAAGATCTATACTATCATGGGTCATAATGGGCAGGAAAGTCGATTTCTTTTTGAAGGAAATAAATCTTGGAAAGCTGCTCACATCGTTGCCTGTTTGCTGGGGTTGTGTCTCAAGCTGACCTTCCTGTTGTAAGCTCCATAATTCATTGAGTGTTATATCCACTCCAGTTGAGTGCAATGTAGGGTTAACTGCATCCAAGTTGTCACGTTCTTTATATGGATGCAAGCGGTGATATTTGATCAATTTTAATTTCCTGACAAAGCGGAAGGTATCCATTCTGAGATTTGCATAGTTCATGTTGCTTGGGGGACAATAAGATAGTCCCAAACTCAGAATTTGCTTTTCTTTCGCGCTTAAAATAATGTCAGTCAAGTTTACAATTGTTGTTGTTGTGCTGAGGTTGACGCTTGAGTTTGGAATCTGTTCCAATTTCCCCTCTTTCCTCGATTGCCCCTCTTTCCTCCGGCCGTATTTCCTCTCGTGGCATTTTCGGCGCTGGAGGCGTTTGATGTTGGCCCTTTGTTGTTTTGTTGGGGGTTTACCTTCGATTTTGATCTCAATGTGTCTCGACGGCTCTCGCAGAGGCAGTTTACCTCTTGTGCCGGAGATAGTTTGGTAAACCCCTCTTGCAAGTTTTTTCTCCTTTGTTCATTGTCAGAATCGCTTTCCGCCGCTGAACTCAGGTCCGTGGATGAGGCTGATGTGGTAGCTCCCTGCCTAGTCCTTGGATTGTTTTTGCCCACTTGCGCTTTAATATTATCAAAGCGGCGGGCACAAGTGAAAATCTGACCATGGAGATAATCGAGTCTGTCTCGTTCAAATTTGAAGGCTTTCCTTTTTTTGATTATATCTTCCTCCTTCGCGAGCCTTATCATCATTTCCTCTCGTAGCTTGGTGGTTTGTTCCGTGATACCTATTGCTGTCAGTTCAGCTTCAACAGCTTCTATTTCAGTCTGTAATTTCGTTCTATCGCTGTCCGCATATTTGGCTAGAATCGCCATTAGGCGTGCGGAGTACTCCAAATTCATCTCCGCCCATTCAGCTAGCATGGCCGGGTCCGGATTTTCGTAGCTCGGAGCCAAAGTGCTCCTGAGACCTCGTGGGACACGCTTGACCGCTAGATATTGGGATAGGGATTTATGTTCCCACCACTTGGACTGTTCACGTTTCATTAATTTCTCCAATTTGTGAAACGTTTCCCTTAAGCTGGGGCTGCCGGCCACTCCCGCTTCACCTCCCGATACGGGTGTTATAATTGACCCCTCTGGATTTCCCACAAACATGTGGCCCGCAACTTCCTCTCTGCGTTTCAACACGTCGGCGGACATGTCGGCTAGTTGTGGTGATTTGTATGTGGCTCACACCGAAGAAACAAACAGTCAACACGCTTTTTAAATTACACAGCGCTTGCCGCTTGACACTCTCTCCTCTGCGATTTGCATTTGCTGTCCTACCTGGACTCGGCTATCGGCAGTTTTCCCACAACTTGTCAGGTCAGCTGTGACTCCTTTTGCTCAGATAGGTACGTGTGCTTTCTCACAGGGGCTCGGGCAGCTTCCTCCTATCGGCGTACAGTTTCCAATTCCGGGTCATGGAATTCCAGCTTCCTGCTGCACCACGCCCAAGACACGGAGAGGGGCTTTCACTCGTACCACGAACGCTCCTTGGTACAATTAGATAACGAAAACGCCATTCATCACCAGTTCCTTGAAGAATAACGAGAGTGAGCCCAGAATACGTGCAAGTTCATCAGTGATTTATTTTTCAAATACACCAGCCATCCGTCATAATGCGTTTCACCTCTCAAACGAGGCTTGATCACATGACGTGAGTTGAAACAAAAGAGGGTCTTAAATATTATCCAATGTGGGCGCGGCATATCATATTCATTTAAAGTGACCAATGCATGGATTTCTTATCAAGTTAGAACAAAAACAGAATTGTGGGCCAGTGCACACATAATATATTACTGCCACTGGGTAGTTCGACTTCGGATCGCATTTCTAAAGGAAAAACATGTTTGCTTTGCTTATATCTGTAAATATCTTTGACAAATCTTCCTAAAACTTTCCAAATAAAAGTGCCATCCACCTCAGTTCCTTCTTGAAAAGTTTTGGGGTGATCTGTAAAGGGGTGGCCGACAAAAAGGTGGGGTCCAATTATTTTTCCACAGGGAATTTCGACACATCCTACTGCCCAAATGGCTGCGTTGATTCACACCAGAATTGGCGGAAAGCTCTATCTTCGTCCAGAATGTGTGCTTTTTGTGATTTGGTGTCAAACTATTCAGTAGTTTTTCAGAAATAAAGGCTTACAATTTATAGTTATTTCACACAGTAGGAGATCCGCAAAACCGACAGTCTCAAAAGAGATCTGATTGGCTGCCACCAAATTAACAATGATGTGGCTGGAGCTACCTTAGGACTCCGGACTCCTAGAAAAAAAATAAAAAACAGATATAACATAGATCTCAACAGCACATAGTTATGCTCTTGGTATTCATTGCTGTACTGCAATATTTGTCGATATAAGACTCTCCTTACAAACTGCAAACATTAGTAGTGTTTCTAAAGCCATTTTGTGTGGCTTCAGCATGGCTACTGCATTTTGAGACGAAGTATCAAGGGTCACTATCTCTGTCTTTAAATCTTGCATGGCTGGGGTGGACAGAGCATGGGCAGCTATGGAAAGTGCATATTCAACTGCTTGAAAGGGCTAGAGATTAATGTAAAAAGGCGACTAGAGGTTTTTGTATAAGGAGGTGAAGGTTAAATACATGGTTTGCCGAAGATGGAGTGACCAAAGGTTGCGTGAAGTAATGAGGTAGACCGAGGCAGGATTAATGGAGAGCTTCAAGGAGTGTGGGCGGCTTAAGGAAGTAGCCACTGAGATGCAGAGGTGAGATCGAATTGGATTGAGGCCACAAGTGGTGTGCATGCATGGCCAAGTAATAGAATGTGAGCCTGTGGGTCAACAGCCCATCACACTCTCTGTAAAAAAGGCCTATATTCAAAGAGCAGTGACCTCCTCGCATCACGGTTCCCTGCTCTTCCTAACATTGCAGGACTTAAATGATAGGTTGCTAGTCTATTACTAACTAAAAATGATAGCTGGCCAATCAGGCATGAAAACCCCTTTTTTTAATGAAATGTCACAGAACTGAACTTAGGTTTAAGCCTGTTAGGCACTTATAATACATACAATTCTGTAATCCCTGTATAAACGCCAGTCACTACTTTCTTTAAAATCAGCAACTTGTGGTGCAACAAGTCATGGATTATAAAGAATGACATCAGAACTCGACTATTAGATGGCTGGTACAGTCGATTTCTGATGTCACAATGCCTGCTTCCAGTACCAGCAGCCAAGGTGAAAGGCAGGTCAGGTCATGGAGCATGATTGAAGCAGGTGTTTAGCAAAGGAACATTGTTTTTTTTTTTGCTCTATTTTAATAGCTTAGAATGACAAGTGGAGGGAATATGTTTATTTTTTGCATGCCTTAGATAGAAAAAAGCTAGAATGTTTCTGCAAGTTCCAAGATACTGCAGTTTTTTTCTTTTTCGTTTTTTTTTTAACTGACTTGTATTTAACTGTTTCTAATATCTGCTTTGGACAAGTATCTAACAGGTTTATGATGTGTTTAATTTTGCACTAGAGGTTTTATTTGTATTCATCATGTTTACAAACATGCTCGCTCATTCATATAATACCCACCAAGATTGTATGTGGTTTGTGTGAAAGGTAATGGTATGACCATGTATTGTGTGTTGTAAAGTACCTCTGGCGTACATGGTAAGGATATTGCAAGTCACCTGGAAGTCCCATACCCTTATTATGGAATTCGGACTTCAGCCTCGTTCCTCTATATGGGTATGGAATGCCTTGCAATATACTTAGAATTTAAGCAGGGGGTCATTTATTCCTTATATATGAAATCCAAGGCAGCCTTTTATTTTGGGAAAAAAATTAGCATTGCTTCTTCAGTCTTTACACAAGCAGTGGACTATTTGCACTCTTTAGCTAGAGGTGTGTGGGCGGAACCATGGCCTACATCAGAAGTGATAAAAAAGCAAGCGAAACAAAAATGGCCATGCATTTTTATCTGACACCTTGCGAAGCCGAAACCTTATTCACAAAGCTGCCTGCCCTCCAAAGTGTAACCTAAATGCCAACATGACATTTATGAGTGGAACATTCCTGTCTTGTATTCTGCCCTCAAAAACTAAGGGCCTTATTTATGAGGCCTTGCAACATTTTTACGCCGCTGCTGCATCACTTTTTGTGATGCATCCGGGGAATAAAAAATGCGCCACATTGTGCCCATTCACAAAGTGACGCATCTAAGCAAATGCGTCATTTTGTAAATCCCTGCTCTACATTATACCTGTGTCAGGTATAATGTATGCAGGTTGGGCATTCCCCCCCAAAAAGCTTCATAGAAGGGATGTAGTGAAATCTATCAGATTTCACTGCGCCACTTCTAGGACACCATTGCATCAATATCTGACACCTGCCCCACAGCAGGCGTAAGACTGACGCAAGCCCTTTCAAATGGGACTTGCCTTTCACATTGCTGGAGTTGCGTCTGTTTTCAGACACACCCCAGCAATGCGTCACTTTTGCACCTACAAATATGTCAGAAATATTGAAGTATCTGTTACTGCTTGCGACATCATGCATCATACAGTTAATATGACGCATCTATCATGTCACAAGGAGGGTGCACTGAGAAGTGACGCATCGCTGTTTTCACTCAGTGATGAGTCACTTCTCATAAATAAGGCCCTGAATTTGTCCACATAGAATTTCTGCTAGTACGGTGGAGTTTCTCTGTTGTAGTAAGGGTCTCCCTGTAAAAGCTAAAGAACACTCACAAACAGTCGCAGCGTATTAGCGGACATCAGTAGGTATTCATCTAGTTCGCCCACCCTCAAAACGTATGCGGATTCACTCAGGTGAAGGACAGAAGGAAATGTGAATGGGTTTAGGAATACCGTCATAATCTGTGGTGCAAAGGAAGGATTTTCTTCAGACTAGAAAAATATTTTCGACAAGGAGAAACGAAAATATATTTCAGGGTGTTCATTTACGTTTTAATTCTTCATGCAGAACCGTAAACTTTTTAACATTTCCATGCGCGTAGATTTGCAGGCTTCCAATTTGGTGTATGCCTAGAAATCTGCGGCAGTTGTAGAATTCCATTTGAATTGCTGGATTTCTTTCAGCAGTTCTCAACAATTAGAAGTACAAGGCTATTCCTGTAAATTACCGACTTTTGTCAGGTAGGTTTTGTGAATCGTACTGAATATGTTTATCCACTTATAATCATCAACTCTCAATATTGTGCTTCAATTACATTTTATTCTATTTTTTATTAATAAAGTATAAAGTTCACAAGTATATATACAAAAATAATGATTTCTAATAACGATCTAAATAATCTAAATAAATCCACAATCCAGGTATACAGTGGCATGCTCATACAATAAAAATATGAGATAAAGTTCAAGTCTCTCTTTTCACAAATATCTGTTTTCAAAACCTTCTTTTTATTGATTTAGCTCATTTCATAGAGATAAACTTGATCAGGAACCAGGTAAGTGCACCATCTAGCCTTAGACTGTACTCTTTAATTCAGCACAATTGACTTGTAGTATTTTATTTATTGTTTCGGTTGACAGCCTTACAATGTATTAAAAAAAGAAAAACATGCAACATAAGGACTATTCAATAAAAACATGCGCCGATCAATCTGTCAATAAATTCATTAACACATTGAAAATACAAAAGAAGGTAAAGGGCCAGAAACGTGTCTTTTCATCAGGCATACAACAAAAAGCATTTTTGAATTCTTCAAACGCAGTAAAGTGCAAGTGCAATTGGAGAGGCACGTATTACCGACAAAGGCTACCTCCTAAATATAAACATATACATCACTGTTGGTTAAAAAAAGAAAAACATTAAAAGTTAAGAATAGACTTTTTTCCAGTTGTAAACAGTTTTCCCCCCACCTAAGAAGTAAGGTGCAGTGCAATGAAATAGTGCAAAATTATTCGATTTATACATAAAATTATGATGTGTTCTCTGAGTTCTTCGGGCATAGTAAGGTGCAGTTGCATTGGGAAAGGCACATTAGTAGTACTGAAACATACTTATAGCAGATTGCTGATGTCTAAAGCGCTGTTAGTTGCCACAGAGTATGACCCCTTATTCACTGTTGCTGGTAACTTGGTACAGAGCAAAACAAAACGTGAAAGATGGTATTCGTGATATAATCCTAGCCACTTGTAATTACTCTGCACCACAACTCAGTCCTTCGTTTTTGTCCACTATGCCACCTTGGACAGGAACCAGCCATATGTAATTCTGCTATGGTCCTGATCAAAAGGAACAGTCCAGCCAAAAGGCCAGACCAGATTACTCGGAAAAGGTACACACGCAACCTTTGACTGGTTTGACTATTTGGGCCTTCTCAGCAGGGTGCATCACTGTAGATTGAGTCTAAAAGCACAGTGAGTGTTGGACCTTGTTCCCAAAGCAGTTGGCATGGTGCATAAAAAAATATTGAATTGGAATGCAGCCCATGTAACTAACAAAGGCTGAGATTTATTCAAGCCTTCTACTCATCACTTTGGTGTTTTACTTTGTCCAGGAGAAGGAACAGAGTGACGTTCACTAGTAAGATTGGCCCTCCTAACTTTAGGTGATTACATACAGAAAGTTCTTCAAGAGAGGTTCTTTTCAGCCACACTCTGTCAGCTTCTAAAATTAACTATACAAATTACATCCACCCTGCTATGGAAAAAAATGCACCATTAGGGACCCACCGTCTCCAATTAGAAACTGTGTAGCTGGTATTCCCATTCACCAGAATATGCATTTAATTATAAGTAAAAAAAGGCCCCTATTTAGGGCTAATTTGTAATGGTTGCCATGTGCTCTTTGTAGGGCACATTACCCTAACCGACACTAAGGGAAATAGCAAATAGCCACCCTGGACACCATAAGTTATTTGGAAAGGGAATGGAATTGGCACAGATTGGTCAATGCTCAGAGGAACACCAACCTCATCAAGAGATGGTGAGGTTGGTCCTAAGGAGCCTAAAATCAGTGCCCAGTCTGACACAACTATTTAACAGTAATATCAATCTGCTAGCAGCCCATAGAGGGAAAACTCCTTCCCCACATCAAGCTCTTCAGTAAGCTTCACCAGAACTTGGAAAAGAAATATTGTACTGCAAATTAAGTTGTGGGTCATCTGAACAGCCCTGGCTCCACCCAACCTTGAATTCTGATCTTTTGGACAAAGAACCAGAGTGATCAACTGACATCATGCATTGTCAGAGTCCTTTAAATGCATGAGAATGATGGCTGTGGTAATTGTAAAAAAAAATTGTGGTGAAGAGAACACTGTCTTTCTTGGAACCGGGAAAGGAACAAACCATGCATTTGAGAGGAGTGATGCTGTGTGATGTTTGTCGATAAACATACTCAGATATTTCTCCATGACGGCCTCTGCAAATGCCCAGAACATAGAGGCTATAAAAAAGAGGTAATACTCAAGAGAAATTCTTCACAATGGAGTATTTCAAGTGATACAGGCGTTGTGTCTACTCCAGTGCCTTTCCAGTGCTCCTCTAGTTCCCACCTGTGTCTCTTTTTCTTCTGAGTGGACCATGTCTGTTTTTCTACATTACTCCGGTTTCTCTTCTTTTCACCCTACCTTCAGTATCCTGGCTTCCCACCTGCCAAGACCCCTCTGCTCAATCTGTCATGTTCCTCTGCCAAGATGCCTCTCTGTAAGTTGCTGTGCTGATCTTTCTAGATTTCTCTGCTTCCATCTGCCATGGCTCATACAGAACCTAACCCCAATCTTCACATTCGGGCTTCTCACTGGCTACATAATCGACATCTGCAACCCAGGCAACATTTGCCAAAGAGCTCTACGTCATCTGAGGTATCTTATGTTGAGATAACCCCCATTTCTATGAGAAAGCTGCCGCTGCACATCTGTCTACCTCGAGACAGCAGGATTGTGATACACTAGGAGAATCAGAAAAACATGGGAAACTCAGCATATATATGACTATAGAGGGGATTGAGTCAAGGGGAGCAGGACTACCCTAAAGCTGCTCTAGCAAAGAATTGCCGGTATAGGTCTCTAAGTAAAGTGTCTTGTCTGAATTTATACGGTATGTACTGATGTGGTTTTCAGGCGATCTTAGCTAGCGAACCTTTAATTGTGGATAGCATTCAAACTTTCCATATAGAAGCTAAACAGGTAGCTAAAGGTATAAATAAGGGGATGGGGATTAGCACTATGGGTGTCACTTCTCTTGGGGAACACTGTAAAATATCTAATGAAGGATTCTATTAACATACAAGCAATTATGAAAACATTTAAATCAGGAAAAGACATCATTGAAAATGTTTACATCCATTTGAGCACTGTATATAATGGCTGTAAGAAGTTGGCCTGGCATATGATGTCCACTATTCTAGTGGGCATCTTGCACCAGTCCAAACGACCCTTATTGATGGTAGGTTTAAGGCAACCTTATAGAAAGCTATCCTAGTGGTAGCTGTGGAGAGCAGCTATCAGGCTAAGTCTTGAAGGAATGTAAAGCAGCTTGTTTTACCAGTCTATAATCTCTTAAATGATCAAATGGAAGTACACCACTCAAGGTATATATATAAAATAAAATATATGTATTTATTCTAAACACAACCCCTCTAGTCTCTATATGAGGCTACAGGCCAAAGTACAATACAAGGAACTTAAATAGCATACAATAAATTGCACAGTATACATTTTGCCCTAGGGGTCTCACAAACCATATACTGAAATAGTGGTATAAGAACCATGTGAAGGATAGAAGTCAGGCCTAAGGCCTGTAGAAATGATGGGGCAACCAGGAACCACCCAAGGTAGGGAAGCAGGAGACCCACGGGGGAGGCATGCAGTATCTAAACACCGCTGCGAATCACCATTGACTTTCTATGGAGAACGAACAAGTTACAATTTTAAAGATTAAGGACACTTGGAGGTGAACTACGATGGAACACTTTTAGACTTAGACACTTCGAGAATCAAGACCCATGGGAGCACCGGAGTACTTGTGTTACCTCACCCAGGGAACCCAGGTGCAAAGGTACCTTTTGGTGTTGGGTTTCGTCATTGATTCCAATGGAGAGCCGCGAAGAAGTGCTGCAGGCAATCAGAGAAAAAGTGTACGGGTGGATCCTAGGGTGGATCGGAGATGTGAAGAACCTGAAAGCAGAGGGGACAGAGTCTGGGTCACTAGCCAGTGACCACGATGGCGACAAGAAGATGCCAGCCGATGTCGGGTGCTTTAAGGTGAAGTAGGTGAAGCTTGACTCTTCAGCCACGAGAACCAGGAGGCATTGATGACAACCAGGAGCTGGATTCGAGCTGTCCCACAAAGGATGTCGAGTGCTGCAGCATCAGAATCCGGATTGGACCCAAAAAGCCTTGGCAACAGCACCGCACGCAAGATAACAAGATTGGCTTCGGTGCAGACAAGCAAGGTCTGAGGGAATCACTCTTTGAGAGGAGCCAGAGCACGTCTGGAGCAACCAGGAAAGCAGCTCAAGAAACAAAGGATTGTCTTTTGTGGGGACCCACTAGCCAACGGACTAGGGATCGTGAAGGAGCCTCAACCTGCGGTGATGAAAACGGACCCACGTAACACTCGTGGAGTGTAGGCCTCTCAGCTTCTGTGCAAAAGGTGCTCCGGGCAAGGGCAACAAATAGCCCAATGCACAACTACGGGAAACCTCGGGAAGTAGGTGCAGTTGCACCCCTTCCCCTTTGTCCAGTTTCGCGCCAGAGCTGGGGCGGAGTGCCCCAGCAACCGGTTTGAACTGGGAAATGCATGGAGAACCTTGTGTGCCCCAGGCAGTGTCTGAAAAGCATTCACTGATTTCAACCCACCCTGCCCCAATAGACTAAAGCCTGTCTGGGGAGGTACTGGCACATCCCTTGACAGGAAACCTATTGTCCAGGCCTCCCCTGTCAGAGTTTCATCCAGCAGCAGGAGGTCAGACTTGTGTATGTGGCAGCAGCATCCATTTTGTGATGCGGAGGCTCTGTTTAACTTTTAACCGGATATATCAGTGTGTACATGTCTTCTCCCTCAAGAAGGGTGGAATGCTACCCCCACTGCCAGAACTGGCCGGGGTAGTATTCCAAAGTGTTTGACACCAAACACGACATGTTTTGATAAAGCCAAACCAAAAATAGCATTAACCGCGAGTATTATAATGCACTTAAGAGTATATGGTATGGCTATATCATAGAACAGTTATAAGGAGATATTTCCGAAAGCTGCAGAGGGGCTCAGGTCATGCTAGGGCACCCTCTCACACAAAACCAAGGACTCTGCCTTCAGGATTGTCAAGACCTGCCATAGGAGTGGCTTATAGGTTCCTATGTGTCTATATATATATAGGTAGATATAGGTATTCTATATATAAGTAAGGGGTGCTTACACCACCTTACCCAGGCTGCAAGTGCAGACCTGTGGTGCCATTTTGGAAGGCTTCCCAGGGGTGGCATAAGACATGCTTCAGCCCCTGGTCTGCCGCTGGGGTACCTATGCCCTTGGTACCTAAGGTACCATATACAGGGGCTCACAAGGGTAACCCAGTAACCAATCTGGTATGTACCTAAAGTACATGGTATCAATTTAGAGAGAGAACAGCTAGGCTGTGGTCCTGATTAGCAGGGCCACAGCCAGACTGAAGTAAAAACAAACAGTGAAACACAGCAACAAGTGGGGGTAACCATAGGAAGCAGATCCTACTCTCCTACAATGGCATTACTCTATTTAGGCACTAGATATATTAGTTATGGAAAAACTAGTAATGGCCATATGGAAGATCAAGTGTTTACTACTGAAAACACCTATGAGAGAACAGTGTGGGCCTTATCCACAAACACTTTGTAGTTTGTTTTGTAGTACTACAAAATGTACTACAAAGTACATTTCATAGACTGCATGCAGAATGTACACCAACGCATTACCTAAACATATGAGTGTGATGTTCTCCTCCCTGACTGAGGAGTATCCACACAAGTAAAATATACATTTTAGCAATCAAAGTGAAAGGGACTGGTTGAAAGGGACTAGATGGAGTTGGGGGAAAAGGTGCAGATTTACTACAAAAGTCGAGGGGATAAGGGAGGAATACAAAGGGTTTAGGGCCAGTCATGGAGTGGTTTGGAAGGGATATCTCCCACCCACAGAAGAATTAGCCAATTGCTTTGCACAGGGTTGGAGACATGCAACCTACACTTTTGTAGTAAAATTACACTTGGAGTTTATGGATACCAAAAAGTAGTACCTTACTTGAAAGTAAGTGTAAGTTGTAAGTGTAAATCAGGACCTATAAGTTAAAAGTCTATCGCTATAATTAAGATCGGATTGAATTCTAGAAACAACAGGTGTCAAACAAAATTGACCCACACAACTCATTATTAATACAAACAAGGCTAGGTTAGACCATTTTTAAAAATGATTAAACTTGAATGATCAGTCGACTGTAGTATGTTGAGCATTTGAAGATATAGTGACAGTGTTGCGTGTTTATCTAGGTTCCTGATCGATACTGTGACCTTATGCCCCTATTCGGCTATAAATCCATTTATTCCCTATATTGGCATAACCGTTCAAGTGCGATTTTCAGAAAAGTCATCTCTGGCCTCACACGAACAGAGTCACATTCCAGCATAGCTCTCTGCCACTTCCTTTGCGACCAATTAGTGCAATGACAGAGCAGAAGTCACTATCTGATATTCCTAGATTAACACTCCGAGTTCTTCAACAAGATAAAAACTCAGCAAACCTGGAAATCCCCGCTTGCTGTGTTTTGATTAGTAATGGAACTCTAATGAGCAACTGATAACTATCACTTCCTAGTGACATCTTTAATTGACGTCTTATGTCCAGCAAACTTGCGTCAAACCCGGCACCTGTCAGGTATAAATATTACCAACGTTGCCTTAAGCAATGCGAGCTACTGTTGCTGATGCCAGCTGCCTGCAAGACCCCGTGTTGGTAAATCTAGCACTCTGTCGCTGCAGCCTGCTGTCCCTGTGGTGGTGAAGCTACTGATACCATTATCGCTGCTAAAGCGCGAACTATGGTGCAGTACGCTTAGGAGCTGAACAGCCGTCCCTCTGCAAAGACATCCAGCAGATTCCAGCTGCCCGCGGACGCTGTCCCCCCTCCTTCCTCGACGCGCTGAAGAGACCCGCTGCCTTTCTCGTGCAGAGAAATCCAGCTCTGGCGTTTCCGGTCTACCCTCGCGGGTGACTGGGATATCGAGAGTGACCCCTGAAGGAGATACCAATCCTCCATCATTCTATTCAGAGGTATGGTGTTGACTAAACCCTTAGACGAGAATTCTTGAAACAAACCTTGGCAAAACCAACTTAACTTAAAGCTACTTACTTACTCCCCTTCCACGTGTTAGGCTTAGGTCAGGCACACTGGGGTAGGCTTAGTTAGAAGCACCAGTTGAGTATGTTAGCCTAATGTATATATGACTGTATATATGTTTTATTACTTTTAAACCATTGTATGGCTAAGAAACCATATCAATGCTTTTACAGTTCTATTTCGCAATCCTTATCTTACTGTACGTACTTTTTATAATACCAAGTCTTGCAATTGTGGCAATACATTTCTCTTGTACAAGAAGAAAGACTGTTCAATAAATGTTAACCCTTTATTGACAAACGCCCGTCTCTCTATTCTCTACATCTCGTGAAAGTAAACTGCACTAGACTGACTGAGTGAAATACATGTCTATTGTTTCACACGACCCTAGAGATTGACTCTTGATCTGAGGAGCAAAGTTGTCATGTTGCACGGTTGTTGGAAAGCTGAATCCCTTCTTGTCTGGGCCAAGGAAGCTGATCACTTCCTATGCAGAGAAGAAAGTTTCCAGTGACCTCTGAGCTAGTTGGTAACACAACCCAATTAAGTTTAGCATAGTCAGTGGAGGCCTGGAATATCCGCAGTTCCACGTCGATACTACTGTTTATGTTATTCCAATGCGCAGGGCCTAGTGGGAAACTAGGAACTACACTACAACTGTGATAATGTACGAACCTTATATCCCTTAACATATGTCAGTGGAATGAAGAGCTCAGGCTGTCTTGGGTCCTTTGTTGAAGAAAGGGATACATAAGACTCTTAAGCATACTGGGAGGAAGTGGTTGCCAAAAGGTCTGAATACAAAAATAGCTTCACAAATCAGGGAGCAGGACCCTTTTGAACAAGCATGGAATATCTAAAAGCAACCTTTGGGGTATTGACTCATCCATATTCTGAAAACTGATGGCATGCCCGACAAACAGTGATTTTTTAAATGAAGAACGGAAAGCACAGTGTTCACTCCTTTATGTGGGTGTAGCATTGGATTGGATTGGATTGGATGTCGATTTGTAAAGCGCGAATTGTTGCCCGAGGGCGTCCAAGCGCTGAAAACACCAAAACCGACCAGAGAGAAAAAAAAGCAAAAAACACAACAGAGGGAGGGGGAAATTAAACTGGATGAAATAGGAAGGTTTTTAGTTGTTTGCGGAAAGTCGTGTGATTAGAGTTGGATCTTAAGTGCAATGGGAGGGAGTTCCAGGCCCTCGCCGCGTTATAGGCGAAAGACCTACCTCCAGATCTGGATCTCCTTACTCTCGGAGTGACTGCCAAGAAGGACTGGTTGGATCTTAGATTCTTATTGGGCCTGTAGTGAAGGATTAGGTCCTGTGTGATCATGGGGCCATTTTACTTCCATAAATAGTAGTTCATATGATATCTTCACAACTTATAAAGTTACATTTCCATCTCTAAAGTAAAACATGTGGCTTTACAAAAGGCAATAAAATGTGGCTTTCTTACCAATGATAGAATCTCTGTGGTTAAAAAATCTTGCTTTGGAGGGTGATTCTATCAGTACCTCTACGCTTCTCCTTTTTGGTTTGGGTTTTTTCTTACCAATAGCCCACAATTAAATGAGGTCCAACTTGATTTATATTTTTATATGCCAAATGTATGGGTCACACGTTTGACTAATGTGATAAAAAGTATATTACTGATGGGTAAGATACCCACTTACTGGGCCCATTCAGTAACTATCTCAATTTTAAATAATGGTCAAAGAAGTGATTCAATTTGCAATAGAGTTATGTCACTGTTGGGTACTACTATAAAAAGATAACTGGACAGGCTATATTTTCCCATATCCGATAGTGGGCAATCTATTCAGGGCATATGGTGGAAGTTCAATCTGGAAGGTACAACATCTGGAGCGATGGAACAATGCTTACATTTATATTTGCACTAGTCAAGTATGTTTCGGCCAAGAAAGAGAATGATCATCCGGTTCTCTGGATCGCAAATTCACTTATGACAACTTGAACAAGAGGAAGTTATGGTCCACTATTGAACACAAAGATGCTGCTACCCGGCTCCTAAAACTTTTGCATGTATGATCTTTAATTTTGTTTCACTGTCAAATTTGAAGTTAATGGGGAACATACCATTTTAAGGTGCCTACATTTGGAGAAAGTTAGTAAGCGAAACAAGGATACCTCGATACCCCGATAGGTGAACTTGGGGAGGAACATCTCACCCCTGCCGCATCCTGGTGCTGTTTGGGCCTGACAGACGGGGAGCTCTGGAGACTCCCCTGGAGAACAGGTAGGCTGCTGACTTGGGAGATGGGCCCTGGGTGGTGGGGAGCTGCTGGCCTGAGACCCTGACCAGGGGTGCATAGCTGTGGCTGCAACACACCAGGTCAATCCCAGACTCGGCATTTGCCCCAAGGTTGCATTTTGGACACTGGAGTACAGCGTGGTGGCACCTTGCACCCCTACCGCATTCCGGCGCTGTTGCTGCTGCCTTTTCCAGGACGGCTAGTCAGGGCAGGTTGTTTTTCATATGAGGTGGTGACACTGCAGAGGACCCTGGTGGATTAAGGGAGATTCTGCAGTGCCTGAAATCCTGCAAACTCTGGTGACTCCCCTACGGGTTTTTCTATGCCGCCCTCTTGGGGGACATGCCCTACGCTGCAAACATGCGAACATTCTCTGAGCTGCAGACCTGGACCTGGGACATCCACACCGGAGAGACCCACCGGTGAGATAGCACACCGGAGAAACCCTGTTATTTGCGCTTGCCTCCTGCAGCCTTCTAGACAATGGAAATGGTGCAGTGGCTCCCTGAACCCCTACAAGACCCTTGCTGATGACGTGGCCATGCCTGGCCTGCAAGACTCGGATGGTGTGGTGACGGCCTACAGACCAGGAAAAGCAGTGAGTCTTGTGGTGGTAATGCTCATCTGGTGTACACATGCATTGGAATGGTCAACTTGGAGCAGGTAGAGAACTGTTAGGCATTGATCGATCTCAAGGCTAAATTGATCACATAGGGCAGGAACTACCACACCTACGCTCTCCACCACCCTTTCACTTTGTCTTGGGAGGTGAGTCCTATCTACGGCTGGAACTGCAGTCTCTGCCTGTCGTCCCACCATGCCTCCTAAAAACAAAGCAAATAAGGATGTTGAATCAGGCGGGGGACAACCCAGTATCGTCCTTGTGGTCTTAAACAAACTCACAACTTCAGGAAGGCTCTAACTCCTCCATCCTGACATCAGGGAAACCCTCCTAGAAAGTGCCAATCACCCAGGCATTTATGGCGTCCTTCTTGCAGGAAATTAAGGACGAAATCGGATCGCTTAAGCAGGACTTCAACGCTGTGATGCAGGATATTTGCTGGGAGGTCACAGTAATCGTAGGTAGAGTGGACAACCTCGAACGCACCATGGACACTAGAGTGGAAGACCATAAAAATCTGTGGAGAAAACTGACAGAAATTGAAAAACAAAATATCACCCTACAGCAAAAACAAGAAGACCTTAAAAAAAGCAGTAGGCGAAATAACCAGTGCATTAGGGGGGTTCCATTGGGGACAGAAGGAAAGGACATTATGGCATATACAGCAGAGCTCCTGCAGGTCATCAGGAAGAACAAAGACGCTGCTCCACCCCTGCTTGATAGAGCCCATCGAGTCTTTGGCCCTCGCAATAGCTGGACTTCATCCCTGACATCCTTACCAGAGTCGACTACTTCACTGACAAGGAAGCCATCTTGAAAAAAGTTCGAGGAATCAACTTTGTCTCGTCCAATGGACTCTCCATTCAAATATTTCAGGACCTGGCCCTGGCCACGCTCCGGCAGAGGAAGGACTTCAAAACCATCATCAACAAGCTCAGGGACCTCAACATTATGTACCAGTGGGACCACCCCTTCACTCTGATGTTTGTCTGGGAGGGAAAACAACGTGTCCTGTGCTCTCTGAGAGAAGCACAACAACTCTGGCAGCTTCCATCAGAGCCTGAGAGAGAGGACGAGCTATCACCATGGGAACGCCGAGATGGGCCTCTCGGCCCGATGTGGTCCACAGTTCTGCTGCCCAGGTCCACGCCCCACATGCATGAACTTGAGTCTTCTCAAGTCAAACAAGACATCATAAGCCACATTTGTTCTGTGAGCAGTCCTATTCTCCGGCCCAATCACCAGAACACTGTCTTGATACGTTTGACTTCGGAACTTCCTTGGTGATGCTTACTATCAGTTTACATTGACACCAACTTCCTCCTGTGACCTAAAGTCTTGATTTCACTTGCCCCTTGATGAGGAATGTGATATTGTCTGAACCTGAGGGTAGTACCCAGACCTTCAACATGGTACTGCAGTGACTTAAGATACCCCTGACATCAACTTTGATGTAGATTTCCTTTGAGACGGCCCGGGGTCGGAGCAACCACTGCCTTTTCTTACATTTTCTTGGGCCAGTAGTGGCAGAGACCCATATAGCTCTTTTGATTGCCGCCCCCCCCCATTTCCAGAGTCTTTTAGGAAAGCTACTTTTCCTGAATGGCCCGTCGGATTGACAATGGGCTGTCCTTGGTGGACTCTGTCAGTATGTGGCCCAGTTGGCCAATCGATATTGTAATTTTTATGTTCCCTATCTCTCTCCCTTCCCCACTTGCTTATTTTATCTTTCTGGATACACTGTTTTGGAGGGACTACGGGATGGAAGTTCTTTGTTGTGACACCTTTGGTGTGTGGTTCTGAAAATTATGGGCCCTGCTATAATATGGTACCGAGGTCCAACACTCGTGTCAGAAAATATCATCATACCATGATGAATTTGGTATCGATAGAGCGGTAATGACTAGGACATTACCCCTGTGCATTTGCGTCATGATCGAGCAATGCAATCACCTTAAAACAGTAGTTTCTGTCTCGAACCCTCGGGTTCCATTTTGTAAGCGGCATCCATCTTGTGGTTGCCCTTGCATAGTCAATTGACCAAGGCCGAATTCGAGCTGAAAGGACACGTAGACCTTTCCTGACTCCTCTGTGACCTGGGCGAGCTGCCTCCACTGCCTCCAGCCAAACCTGTTCGGGCAGTCCCCAACCCAATGGCCGAGCGAGATTAACATCAAGGCACAACATGTCATAAACCATTCGCTGCATACAAACCACGCTTATCATACACACACCTGTCCCTGTTTCTTCTTTATGGCTAGTTTTACAAGGAGGAGGTGCCCGATTTTATTGGGGTTTCATCGATATCTGATGGTAGTTCTGGGCCTGGCCGGGTAATCTATCACAAACTGGACATACGAAAATGTAGGCTGGCCATCATGACTTTGCTTTTTCTTTGTTGTAAAAATATGTATATGGTTGCATCGTAAAACAAAGAATTCTTGCCTGAAGTGTAATATTGTGTATAAAAAGAGAAGGCTGGCTCTGTAAAAACGAACAGTCTCCTGAGAATATACAAACCGTGCTGTTGTCCTTCTAGGACGCTTGTTACTTGGTTGCAGCCAATAAAACTCGATCTTTGACATCACCTAGAAGACTCTGTGTTTCTGTGGTCCAGAACAGGAATAACTCAAGAGGTCTTTGGGTGTTTTCCCCTGGCACCACCAGGTTCCTAAAAACCCGGTACCTCAGTTTGGCGCCCAACTCGGGGCGGTATCAAGCGGTGTCGGTCCAAGCCAGATGTTCGTGAGGAGCTTCGTGTGAAAATTTCCAGAGGACGGCCAGCCACTTCAGCGACCCCTGTATGTCGACTTGGTTCCGAAGGTCTTTGCTGCGAGGTTCCCCGCGTCCCGACGGCTACGAAGGACTGCTGCCCTGACTATTGATGCTTGGTAGAGCGAAACGATAGACGAGTCTTCTAGTGACGTCATCGATCATCAATACTTCAGTTAAGTATAAGTGGAGCGTCTCCCAGTCTGATTCTTAGTTTTGGTATCCTTGAGATACGCTTTGATTTGGAACTTGCAAGCGCCAAAGCCGAGGGACTCGTGTATTCACGAGAATATCGTATTCGATAATCCTTTGAAGTTTGAAGCTAGACTAGTGAGCAAAGATGCCTGGTCTTAGCAGACTTGGAAACTTGTTTTGTCTTGGTTGTAGTTGGGACTCCCGATTAGAGGATTTGTGTCCGGTTCCTCCGATTGGAACTCCAACATATGAGCTTTATGTGAAGCACGGAGTAGGCCCCATCACATACAATGACGTGGGGATAAAATACACCAGAAAAGATGGTGTTTTAAAATGGCCCCAATATGGTAGCTTTGATACAGAGATTTTAGATAATCTAGAGGTGAAACTGTTCAAGAAGAAAGCCCGGCCGGCAATGTTTGACTCTTTTCGCCTATGGCGCAAGGAAGCCAAACAGAAAGAAATGAAATTAGCAAAGAAGAATAAAAGAGGTATGTCAATGGTACAAGCTGCCGTTGCATACAATGATAATGAGGAAGAGCAAGAGAGTGAACAAATGCTTAGAAGTAAGAAGCTAGCAGTAGATAACTGCTACCCAGTGTTGCCACGCAGAGGACAAGGATCAACGGAGAAAATTGATAGTGATCCTCTAATGTCCCACTTGTTGAGTTCACCACCCCCCTATGCACAAGATGCTACTACACCCCCGCAACGCTTTGTTATACCGCGCCCCAGCGCACGAACACCAGTTCTTACTCAAGCACCAGCTCCTCTTCAGCTGGTTTCTACTCCTCCGGCGCAGCCCTCTCAAGGGTCGCCCCCTTCGCTACATACTCCATTTACTTTTTCTGCGACTTCGCCTACTGCTCCAATTGCTTATCCTGATCCTCTTTTTGCTACTGCCTCGACTTCTACTTTACATCAGTCTGTCTTTCCTGGCACATCTGCCATTCCGCCAGCTTCTCCTTCTGTTTGACAGAGAGTGGCAAGTACTGTCACTGGTCTTTTCTCACCTTTCTTTGGGTCGCCTAAGACGACCCCTAAAACTGAACGAAGACAGTTGCTGAATGAATTAGCACGTAATTGGGTTACCAATACTGCAAAGTACGACACTCAGTCCTTTATGGAAGTCTTCAGTCAGTGGGAAGCATCTACACAGAGATATGTTTTTGAACAGATGTGTGTATATCTCTGTAAAGATTTGAAGGGAAATGATCCAGAGTACAACATGAATAAATTATTCCGTATGCGATTCAAGTTTGGGGAAGGCATGATTGTGGGTGCCGATGTTGAAAAAACAATCCACATGTTTTTGTCATATAGGAGTAAGGGAAGCAATTCCCGATTACTGTCTGAGTATGACATGCCAGGTAGGAAAAAGGCGCGACAGTACCCCATGAGAGAAGTTTGGAGGGAAGGTGATGCGAATGCGAATCCCGCAATTCCGCCGCATTTCCAGTGTACATGGGTACATGTTCCTTGAAAAAGATCTGAAGTTTTAGCGCTCGAGCAGACATTGCCTGATCCTCGCAAGAATCCTGCAGGGTATTATAAGGAGTTATCACAGACTACCAGTTCCTGTGTCATGAATCTAGCCGATGTAGACATGTTGTTTGGAAATGTTGTTCCACAGCCTTTATGGGGAAAGATCCGTCATGCAGATCATGACCAAGAATTAGGTGATACATGGGCTAATATTGCTGCTGCTGATGCTAGACAAGTTGGTGGCTCTAAGCCCGAGCCTTTGGTAGCAGAACTCCCTGGTAGAATTATCATGTATATGAAGACTTTAATGCCTGAATTGCGTGTGAATTGGGAAAAGTTGTCTGCGTGCAAGCAGAAGAAAGATGAGAATGTGTCTGACTTTTTCACAAGGTTTGAAGAGACTTTCGTCGATCATAGTGGTCAGGATATGGCTACCGAGGGTGGCCAAAGATTGTTTGTAGACAAATTTGTACATAATTTACTTCCTGAACTGTGTAATAAGTTGAAGGATTCTGAGAGTGCTTGGGCTGTTTCCACGTCAGCACAGATTTTAGCTACAGCCCAGTACTATGAGAATAGGCGCAAAGATGAGCTAGAGAAGGCAGACAAAAAGACTAAAGATTTGGAAACTAAAGTCCTTCTCCAGCAAGCCTATCCGCCTCGTACTGCTAATCAGCACGATTATCAGCAACCTCAGCAGTATTCGAGAAACTCGCAAAGAAATGAGTCTTCCCAACAGCGTTTACCCTATGGTCCGAATCAGTGTGCGTATTGCAAAGAAGAGGGTCATTTCAAGAATAGTTGTCCAGCTTTATTGCGACGTTTGAATGGTGTTTCTGGTACAAGAGGTAGAGGTGTTCAGCAGGCTCCTAGAGGTAGGGGCCGTGGAAATTTCCCCCAGAATGCTCCTTCTTTTCCGCCTCAGAATTCCATGAACAGCTTTGACCAACAGAATAATGCGTTTCTAGGACAGCTCAGTACTATGCTGATGACTACTATGCAGAAAACGAGAATGAGGGTAATGATTGCTAGGACAGCCATGGACAAAGAGAGGGAGTTGTTTCAGTTCCAGTAGATCAGAATGGTCCATATGTTGAGGTGATTACATCAGGTGTGTCAGAACCTTTTCTGCTGGATACTGGTGCTACAAAGAGTTCTATTATGCACTCAAAACTTCCTGGCGCACCTTTGTCTGGCAAAATGAACGTTTCAGTAGGTTTTTCTGGCGCCCGGTTAGGAACCCGCTTTCTACTCCTATGTCCCTTTCTGTTGGGCCATGTGAATTAGAAGCACCCCTCATTCTTACAACAGGTTGTGGTGAAAACTTGTTAGGATTGGATCTGTTAAAGAAATTATATGCAACTTTGTACGGTTCTCCTTCGGGAGTACAACTTACCCTAGGTAAGAAAGTGGTTTCACCAATATATTTGTCAAGGGAAAATATTCCAACAGAATTGTCTTGTCTTCCGGATGTACTGGTTCTAATGATGTGGGTTTTTTGGAAATAGCGCCATATGTCATAACATTGAAAGCCAATGTTAGGTTGCCACGTATTCCCCAATACAAGATCTCTAGCGAAGGTGAAAAGGTGTTGTTAGCAATCATTTACGATCTGATTGAGAAGGATGTCATTGAAGAGACATCGGGGAACGTTTGTAACTGTCCTGTTCTGCCGGTTTTAAAGCGTACTGATCCGTCTCAGCCACCTGTGTACAGATTCGTTATCGACCTTAGAGAAGTGAACAAGATTGTTGTGCCACAGTTTCCAGTTGTTCACAATATCACTGCCTTATTGACTATGGTTCCAGCTTCAGCCACTTGGTTCTCTGTGATTGACTTGAAGAATGCTTTCTTCAGCATCCCTATTGCCGAGGAGAGCAGAGATATTTTTGGCTTCAATTTAGGAGGTCGAAGCTTCCACTTCAAACGCGCTCCTCAGGGCTACTGTGAAAGTCCATCTATATTCAGTCAGGCTCTGAAATCACAGCTTGACACAATTGTTCTACCTGATGGTGCGACGCTTATTCAGTACGTAGACGATTTGCTACTAGCTGCAGATACTGAGGAGATTTGCAAACAAGCCACTTTGTCATTGTTGCGTCATTTATGCGACATGAAGCACAAAGTCTCTCTTCGAAATTGCAATTTTGTCGACAAGAAGTGACCTACTTACGTCACATCTTATCGAAGGAGGGAAGGAGACTGACCCCAGAGAGAATACAGGCAATTGCAAATTTGAGTGTCCCAAGGACACAGAGAGAAGTGCGTGCTTTCTTGGGCATCACATCACATTGCAGGCAATGGATACAAAATTTCTCACTGGTGGCCAAACCTTTGGTGGCATTAACTTGCAAAGATACACCGAAACCCATTCCGTGGTCTGAAGAATGTCAGAAAAGTTTTCATGAATTACGTGATGCATTGTGTTCGGCTCCTGTGTTGGGTACCCCCGACTACAGTAAGCCTTTTACATTATATGTCCACGAGAAGGAAGGTTGTGCATTATCAGTCCTGACACAACCCTTTGGGGACAAACAGCGCCCATGCACGTACTTTTCAGCCTCTCTAGATCCCGTAGCTAAGGCATTGCCAAGTTGCTTGAGGGCCACTGCGGCAGCAGCTGTCTGTATTCGACAATCTGCTGGGTTAGTAATGAATAATACACTAATAGTTATGGTCCCACATGCAGTAGACATTTTGCTAAACAGAACAAGGACACAGCACTTAACTAGTGCTCGACTGTCAAGTTATGAGCTGACACTGTTAGCGAGTCACATACACATAAAGAGGTGTGATACACTCAACCCAGCCACGTTATTGCCCATTCCAGCAGAGACAGATGAGGTCGAACGACATGACGGCTGTTTAAGGACAGAAGAAGAGACAAAAGGGAGAGCAGACTTACAGGACACTCCTCTTCCTGAATGTAATGATGCTTTATGGGTTGATGGTTCATGTTTCAAGCTGCTGAATGGTGATACGACTGCAGCATATGCTGTGACAACTTTGCACACGATTGTTGAAGCTGCACGTATTCCACACAATTCTGCGCAAGCAGCAGAGTTAATTGCACTTACAAGAGCATGTGTGTTGGCAAAAGGAAAATGAGTGAATGTGTACACAGACAGCCAATACGCCTTTGGCGTGGCTCACAGTTTTTGGCGATTGTGGCGTGAGCGTGGGTTCTTGACATCGCATGGCACAAAGATACAACATGGTCAGCTGGTGAATGAGCTTCTCAAGTCACTGACCTTGCCACTACAAGTTGCGATTGTGAAATGCAGTGCACACAAATAAATTCAAGACGATGTTGGTCGTGGGAACGCATTTGCAGATGAAGTTGCAAAAGAGACTGCAAGGAATGTGATGAGTCGAATGTATGTTGCAGGTCCCGCGAGATGGATTGGTGATGTTGGCATGTGTGAGGACACAATTGAGAGTGTGAAGTCTATACAATCCGAGGCCACTGAGAAAGAGGTGAATGAATGGAGAGAAAGCAAGGGTAGATTGAATGCGAATGGTTGTTGGGTCGAATTATCAGAGCATCTGAGATGGCTTTTACCCGACGCGTATGTGCTTGCAGTGGTGACAATGGCTCATGGGATGGCTCACATCAGTGTGAAAGGGATCTGTAAGTTGTTGGCCCCAGTATGGCAGAATAGTGGCATCCCAAAATGTGCAGAGAATGTGGTCAAGAACTGTATGGTGTGTCTGAAGTACAATCCTGGCAAGGGAACTCCAACTCCAGCTGGTCATTTTGCGCCTCCAACGTATCCTTTCGAGGTTTTGCAGCTAGATTTCATCCACATGGAGAGGTGCAACAATCTAAAATACGTACTCGTTGTTGTTTGTGCCTTTTCCAGGTGGGTGGAAGCATATCCCCTTAAGGACAATACTGCCTTGTCCACAGCTAAAGCCCTTGTCAAGGAATTCTTCCCTAGGTTCGGAATGCCTCGAATGGTCTGGAGTGATAATGGGAGTGAATTCGTGGGACGAGTGATGAAGAGAGTGTGTGAGAGTCTAGGCATACACCAGAAGTTCCACGCTGCAAATCACCCCCAATCAGCTGGATTAGTAGAGTGCTATAACGGCACTCTCAAGTTGAAATTAGCTAAGATCCAAGCCAGCACAGGCCTTAAATGGCCTGACGCCCTACCTTTGGCACTCCTATCTACCAGAATGACCGTCCATTCTAGAATGGGACTTAGTCTGCACGAGATTGTGTTTGGCCGCCCGGCCAACATATGGGGAGTGCCAAGGCCCAAAAAGCTCAGTGAGATAGAGCATCATGTACTGCTTGACTATTTGCACGAATTGACAACTAAATTGCGTGTTTTACACCAACAGGTCCACAGTTCCTCTCCGCCAGCGTTTGATGATCCAGGACACACAATTGAACCTGGCACCTGGGTCCTGGTGCGAAACTTTCAGCGAACAAGGAACGAACAGCCCAGGTGGACTGGCCCACACCACGTCCTTCTTTCCACAAGATCAGCCGTTCGGGTGGAAGGAAAGAAGAACTGGATCCACGGGATCCATTGCAAATGGATCCCTCTACCTCTGCCCTATGACCGGTGGGTCCAGGAGGGTGTCGCCGACTCAGAGACTGAATCTGTGCCTCGTTTCAGTGATGCACGTTTGAAAGGAACTGCTACAGAAAAGGAGAGTGATAATATTCTGCAAGGATTTGTGCCACCGTCAATGCAGTTGGACACTACAGAACCTGAAGTCTTGTTTGAAGACCACACCATACCAGGAAAACAACGATATAATCTGAGGCCAAGAAAAATGAACTAATAAAAATAAACTAATAAAGTCTTCTTTCCCCCAAGAACTATTTTTGATTGTGCAGCTCTCCCATCCAGGAAACTTGCTCATTTTTGATTTTCGAACCGCCATCCGGTTCTTCTGCTAGGGTCGCGGTTGCCACAGTCTTTGGAGTGCAGCTGGAGACGGTTAGGTTGACAGTTCTGGTTGGTCTGAGGGAATTACCCTGGACTGAACAGAAGCACTCCCTAGGAGAATCAATCTCCCACTGCGGGCAGCAACTTAGAGGATGGAGTTTCCAAAGATGGAGAGACCTGCCAGATCGATGAACTTTGAAAAGAGAGTATGCACTGTAATGGCAAAGACACGATTTTTAATAATATGTATTTTAATGTTGTGTAGCATAATGATGTTTTTGATTGGTTATGCTTTATTCACTTTTCGAGTTTCGTTTGCATACACTACGCAGCCCACACCTCCTCCTACTCTTTCCCCGCACTCTTTTCACCCTCTGCCTGAACACGAGTCTGCCAGAAGATTAGAATTCGTAAATAATTCATTCGTCCAGCTCTTACACCAGCACCAGTCTGTAATGAACACCACGAATTGCTGGGTATGTGGCCTCATGCCACACACGACAGACAAGGGTATACCATATTTTGTTCTGCCATTTGGCTACCATGGTTCTCTGTGGGCATTTCGAGCAATGTTCCTGTTTGCCCTCGAACCATATGTCCCAGGGAAAAACTCAAGCAACAAGGCACTAGTGGCGGGAATTAGAAATATGAGTAGGGATGTCGACACGTATAAAACGATTCCCAGAGATGAATTGACGCCTTACAGCAGATGGAATATAACCCAATGTGGAATTTCTTTGACTGAGAGTCAGAAATCAAAGAAATCCTCCCCAATCTGGATAGTACCCCACCAAGGTCACCTATGTCTGCAGGGAAATGGCAACAACCCCAGAGCTCAGTTAGGGAAGAGTGTCTGTACTGAGACTTGAGTTTTCTCGTCTCAAACCTCTCCTTTATTCCTAGCAGCTAAGGGTACCTATTTCGTCTGCCACGATAGAGCGTATACATGGTTGCCCCCTGACTTCTCGGGCACATGTTTTATCTCGTTCCTGCTGCCACCCACCTACACGGCCGAAGCAGATTACCATCGGACAAGGACAGTTAGAGGTGTTGTGAGTAAAGACGACACTGCGGAACAGGAGTTTGGAGATTTCGCAAAAGGTTTTCTGCCGGTTTGGGGGCCTATGGTGAACAGCAGGAACATTCGCCAATTGACGAGGGTAGTTGAATCCGCCATGATTGAAACGGCTGGTGCCCTTAGTAACTTGACTGCGGAGCTCCAGTCGGACCGCCTTATGACTCTTCAGAACAGGGTTGCCCTAGATGTCATACTTGCAGACCGTGGTGGGGTATGTAAAGTGATCCAATCCATTTGCTGCATTTTTATCCCTGACAATGCTCCGACAGTGTACCAGGCCATCTCCAAACTGCACAAGATTTCTGATTCCATTCATGTGGACAAAGGAGACTGGTCCTTGCTGGGGTGGTTCTAGGAACTGAAATCTGCTTGGGGATGGAAAATTCTGATATTCATTGGAATGATCTTAGCCATTCTGTTTATGTTCTGCCTGTGTGTGCAGTGCGCTCCTGCAATATGTGGCCTCTGTGCTACATCATGTGTAAGGAAGCCTGTGTCCAGGGGCGAACTGAGCAACAGGATGATGCTACAGCAGCATCTCCATGACTTCATGAATACAGATTTGGACTCAGATTAGCATGAGTTATTGCCTATATAAGGGCAAAAGGAGGGTCTGTGGTTCTGAAAATGATGGGCCCTGCTATAATATGGTACCGAGGTCCAACACTCGTGTCAGAAAATATCATCATACCATGACGAATTTGGTATCGATAGACCGGTAATGACTAGGACATTACCCCTGTGCATTTGCGCCATGATCGAGCAATGCAATCACCTTAAAACAGTAGTTTCTGTCTCGAACCCTCGGGTTCCATTTTGTAAGCGGCATCCATCTTGTGGTTGCCCTTACATAGTCAATTGACCAAGGCCGAATTCGAGCTGAAAGGACACGTTGACCTTTCCTGACTCTTCTGTGACCTGGGCGAGCTGCCTCCACTGCCTGCAGCCAAACCTGTTCGGGCAGTCCCCAACCCAATGGCCGAGCGAGATTAACATCAAGGCACAACATGTCATAAACCATTCGCTGCAAACAAACCACGCTTTTCATACACACACCTGTCCCTGTTTCTTCTTTATGGCTAGTTTTACAAGGAGGAGGTGCCCAATTTTATTGGGGTTTCATCGATATCTGATGGTAGTTCTGGGCCTGGCCGGATAATCTATCACGAATGGGACATACGAAAATGTAGGCTGGCCATCATGAATTTGCTTTTTCTTTGTTGTAAAAATATGTATATGGTTGCATCGTAAAACAAAGAATTCTTGCCTGAAGAGTAATATTGTGTATAAAAAGAGAAGGCTGGCTCTGTAAAAACGAACAGTCTCCTGAGAATATACAAACCGTGCTGTTGTACTTCTAGGACGCTTGTTACTTGGTTGCAGCCAATAAAACTCGATCTTTGACATCACCTTGAAGACTCTGTGTTTCTGTGGTCCAGAACAGGAAGAACTCAAAAGGTCTTTGGGTGTTTTCCCCTGGCACCACCGGGTTCCTAAAAACCCGGTACCTCAGGTGACGTGTCAATATGCCTCTGGTGGGGTCTTGAAAGGGAAGGTGCAGGCTAATGTCCTACTGTGAAGGCCATTGAGGGATCTTTTCTTCTTTGGAAATGTCATGGCTGTGTCAGATATGATCAAGCACTCTTACCTGAGCTGAACACCAACCTTACCTGTAAGGTGCTTGGTCGGTTTTGCAGAGACGCTATGGACCAATCCCCCAAAACCCTACCTTTTCAGCCAGTGATCCTTATACATACACTAGGATGATGGGTAGCAGTCAGGGAGAGAGGCCGGATCTGACGCTACTTGTTTTCTAGTAGTCGACCTGAAAATATACAAGAATGTTGTTTAAGCAAATGTCCTAATTTATCCCTAACCTCCTATTCTACTCCTCTAACTCTTTCTTTGACTTTTTGGAAGCAGTCTCCTACCTGCGAACTACTCGATAAGTCTTCGCGTCCAGGATGTCGTCGTCGTGATGTGCTTAAGGGTTGAGGTCTTTCTGTTGAAGGTGGTTGACTTGTCCTCCCCCAGACTTGGTTTTAAGATTCTACGAAGAGAAACAACACTTATTTGCACTTTTCTTAAACCTTCCTTCCTTTCCCTGTAAAACAACTTTGAATTAATCCTACTCACTTCCTTTTCCCAGCTTTGTAGGTCTAAACACGACTTCTCCGTGAAGGTTTTATAGTTTAGTTCACTACTAAACCTTTTTGCTATTCCGGCTGAAACTTCTAAAAATTCTGTGAGGAAAAATACGTTCTATACATCAAGTTTAACATGCATGACCTACATTCAAAACATTATAAACACTCAAGTTCTGATTAGGCTTTGACTCGGTGCACAAAAGAATAATCTGAAATATCCATAAATATTAATTTGCCAAAGTCCAAAAAATGTCTCTAGGATCCTAGCGTTGGGCGCCTTGACGAGAAAAAGTACTTAGCTCTTCTTTCCGGGCTGTCCGATGATTGAGGATGGCTGACTCAGTCCCAGGTCTTCAACGATGTTCGCGAGCTCTTCCGATACAGATGCTGACTCCACGATGCTCCGAAGACCAAGCGCCTTCTGGAACCCTGGGTGTGGCATTTATAGTTCAGCCACACCCCGGGACGTTGGGGAACGGCTGCGTGCCACGCCCAAAGCCGCCGAGCACTCCGAGAGCGGAGCAATGAATCATTCTTTATCGCGCACCAAAAAGATGCGTGTTGATTTTTAAAAGCGCGTCTTTTTTCCTTAGGTTGCAAACACTGAATACTGCATTTTAGCAAATCAAATACCAATCACAAAAAACGTATAAGAGCTTCTACTTGAAACATGACAGTGAATCTTTTACTAGTGAAATACAAATGTCCATATCTAAGTAAAACTCACATTAACCAGTTCTCTTGATATACTAATCCCTTTTTACCCTTCTAGGTACAAGGAGTGCTGGTAGCACGGGACAGGGGTGGGTTTCCTTGAAGGGTGTTCTAAGCTTGTCATGGGCTTGGGAAGACGGTTTCATGACAGTACCCTCCCCGTAGAATCCCCCCTAATACCATTGGAATTGGCTTTGGTTTGTCTGGGAAACGATTATGAAAAGTCTTTAAGATTTTGGGAGAGTTTTTTAAGTTTTCAAGGGGCTCCCAAGAGCGATCTTCTGGACCATAGCCCTTCCAGTCCACCAAGTAATACAATTTGCCTTTCTTTCTTTTGGAATCTAAAACTGCCTTTACCTCGTATTCCAAATCACCCTCAACCTCGATTTCAGGAGGATGAATAAGCTTTCGAGTGTCAGGATCATAAGGTTTCAGTAATGAGACGTGAAAAACTGGGCGGATACGATATGAACTAGGTAGTTTCAACTTCATACTGACTGGATTAACAACCTTTTCTATTGGGAAAGGTCCTATGAATCGAGGACGAAAAGTTTTATGACTTTTCAATCTTAAATTTTTTGTGGCTAGCCAAACTTCGTCACCCACTGAATATTCCGGCTGTTTAGACCGATGTTTATCAGCAAATTTCTTCTGAACCTCTTTTGCATGTACTAGCCGCTGTTGAGCTTCTTGTTGAATAGAGAACAGATTGCCTACAAAATCAGTGACTGCTGGCGTATCAGAAACCTTTTTATCTATGCCCAGCATATCTTTTGGATGGAAACCATGAACACAGAAAAAGGGTGACATTCCAGTTGAAGAATGGTTTGTATTATTGTAAGCGAATTCAGCGGCCCAAATGATATCTGACCATTCCTGATCATGGGTGGTTAGCAAACACCGTAGAAACTGTTCCACTGTCTGATTTGTGCGTTCCGTCAGTCCATCAGTTTGCGGATGATAACTGGATGACATGCGCACTTCCATTTTCAGGGATTTCCCTAGACCTTGCCAGAAATGTGACACAAACTGTGAACCCCTATCTGATAGTACCACAGATGGAATTCCATGTAACCTTACAATATGTGTGACAAAAATGTGTGCTAACTCCAAGGCAGTAGGAAGCTTTTTTAAAGGAATGAAATGAGCATATCTAGAAAAGTGATCCACTACTGTGAGAATGGTGGTAAAACCTGAAGTGGTGCGAGGCAATTCTACAATGAAATCTAAAGATACCGTATGCCAAGGCTGAGGAGGAACTGGCAAAGGCATAAGTAATCCAGATGGAGATTTATGAACCGCTTTATTTCTGCTACAAACCGTGCATGTTTGTACATATCTCTGAATGTCCATTAACATGTTCTGCCACCAAAAGTGTCTTTTTATGAGCCGATACATTTTGGTAACCCCTGGGTGAATTGACAGCATAGAATCATGATAATTTTGCATTACTTTTTCTTGTAACATTGCATTGGGAACAAAAACTTGATCATTCATAAACAGCATATTGTCTTTCCATTGCAACAAAGGATAAAGCTTATTCCATTCTTCTTTTGTATGATTTCGTAAGGCTTTCTCAATATCAGACAAAACATCTGAGTTGACAAGACCAATCTGAAACCTTTCTCTGAAATTATAGGATGTAACTTTTCCTTTTGTAGATTTAGATCATCACTTAAACCAATTCTAGACAAGGCATCGGCTTTGTTATTTTCTTTTCCTGGACGATAAGTTATGATGAAATCATAATCATTAAAAAACAAAGTCCAACGCAGTTGGCGAGGAGTCAAAGCTTTAGCGGATCTAAGTGTTTGTAGATTCCTGTGATCCGTATATATGGTTACCGGATGTCGAGCCCCTAGCAAGTAGTGTCGCCATTCTTTGAACACAGCTTTTATGGCCAATAATTCTCGGTCTGCAATTGCATAATTCTGTTCAGGAGGGGTTAACTTTCTAGAATAGTATGCAATGGGGTGCAACTGTCCAGTGTTTGTACTTCTCTGAGATAAGATCCCTCCTATGGCAAATTGTGAAGCATCAGCTTCTACTATAAACGGCTGAGAGGGGTCAGGATGTTTTAGAACTGGGGCTGTCACAAATTGGTCTTTTAGATCCTGAAAAGCGAGTTCACTTTCTGAAGTCCATTCAAATTTTGTATTTTTGCGTAACAATTTTGTGATAGGCGTAACCTTTTGAGAAAAGTCCTTAATAAAACGCCTAGAAAAATTCGCAAAACCTAGAAAACTCTGTATTTGCTTCACAGAGGAGGGACTGGGCCATTCGATTATTGCCTTAACTTTCTTTGGGTCCATTTCAATTCCAGCCGGACTAAGGATATACCCCAGGAAGTCCACTGTGGTTACATGGAACAAACTTTTTTCAAGTTTTACAAATAAAGAATTTTGTAAAAGCTGTTGAAGAATGGCTCGTACTTGCTTTACATGCTCAGATTTGTTTTTGAATAGATTAGGATGTCATCAATGTACACTATACAGCAAATATCCAAAAAATCCCTTACCACCTCATTTATAAAAAACTGGAATGCTGCTGGTGCATTGCAAAGTCCGAAGGGCATTACCTGGTATTCATATAAACCGAATTTAGTTCTAAATGCTGTTTTCCATTCGTCGCCCTCTCGGACTCGCACCAAATGATATGCCCCTCGCAGATCCAGTTTTGTATAAATGGTAGCATCTTTGATCTGATCAAGTAAGGTCGGAATCAAAGGTAAGGGATATCGGTTCTTGACTGTCACATTGTTGATGGCACGATAGTCGATGCAGGGGCGCAATTCTCCTCCCTTCTTCGGGATAAAGAAGAGAGGAGAAGAGACTGGAGACTTAGAATGTCGGATAAACCCATTGGCCAAGTATTCATCCAGATAATTACGTAGATGTTCGTTTTCTTTCTCTGTCAAAGCGTAAATTCGTCTACATGGCAAGGATGCCCCGGGAACCAAATCTATCTGACAATCAAAATCTCTATGAGGAGGTAAGGTTTCTGCCTTTTTTTTGTCAAAAACATCTACCAAGTCCGGATATTCTTCAGGTACCCCTGCAACAACTAGAACACTCTTGGATTCTTTTGGAAAGTCATATCCTTGGATTAACAACCCCGAACCTGGGAATTGTTGGAAACACTTAGCATGACAATAATCGGATTTGAATAAAATACTCCTGTTAGTCCAATCTATATAAGGATTGTGTAAAACTAACCAAGGAATCCCCAGAATCAAACCGAATTGAGGAGCATCAATTATGTCAAAAGTTATTTTCTCCATGTGTTTTTCTGCACAAGTCATGTTTAAAATTTCTGTGTGGTACTGTATGAGTCCTGAAGTGAGTTCCTTTCCGTCCACTGCCCTGACAACTTCTGGTGAGTCCTTGACTATTTGTTCTAAACCTAACTTCTGAAATAATTTAGTGTCAATGAAATTTCCAGTTGCCCCGGAATCAATTAAGGCATCTATGGACCAGGACCGTTCCTTATTCAGTTGAGACTGAAGAAGAATACGCATACTGAGGTGACAATGAGAGGCAGTTGGAGTTAAGGAGGCCAAAGTGATAGGTGAACTCGATAGATCGACCTCTGTATCTACCGAGGGAGCTAGTTTTCCGACTGTTGCATAGTTGCAACTTCGGAAGTCTTGATCTTAGGCCTTACAGGACGTGTTGGACAATCTTTTATAAAATGCCCGGTTTTCCCACAGTACATACACTGGTTCAGTTTTCGGCGCTTTTCTCTCTCATCTTTAGTGAGGGGTCCTCTAATTGTGCCTATTTGCATTGGCTCTACTGGATCGAGTTTAGAAGGAGAAGATTCAGTTCTTACATTCCCTTTTTCTTTGAAGACCATCATTCTAAAGTCTGACTTCCCCCTCTCTCCTTTTCTTTCAGAAATCCTGTGATTTAATTTAACAACCAGGTCTATGAACTCCTCACAATCTGTAGGTGGATCTAAAATCTGTGTTACCATGTCTTTTAAATCGTCGCGTAAACCACGATAAAACAGTGACACGCGTTTCTCCTCAGGCCACTCTGCTTCAATAACCAGCCTGTTAAAGATTGAGATATAATGCAGAAGATCTGAAGACCCTTGCCTTAGATTTAGCAGCTCATGATCTGCAGATTGCACGAATACATGTTTGGCAAACAGTTTCTTCATTGCTCTTTTGAATCTTCTAAAATCAGTTAACATGGGATCATTCCTTTCAACATAGGGTACAGACCATAAAGCAGCGTCTCCGCCCAAATAGGACAGGATAAATGCCACCTTAGAGGAGTCATCGGGAAATGCTGTAGGTTTCGCCACAAAATGCAATTGACACTGATTTAAGAAGATGGTGAACTTGTTAAAATCCTCATAAAACCTCTCAGGAGGTGCTAACGGTATAGACACCGGAGTAACCACCTGAATTTGAGGACTACCTGACGTATTAGAAGTAGCATCCCCACTATACAAAGTATGCATAGTTGGCTGAAAGATTGGTGGTTTTAAATAAGATTTTTTATCTGAAGTAAAAGTCCAGGTTTGAGGACTTGGTGCTTGTATTCTATTCTGAATTGCAGTTAAATCCTTCCTTAATTCTGCATTTTCTGCCCTCATCTCTAATAGTACTGCAGCTAAATCCTGCAAAGTGATTTGCTGAGATTCTTCCATAGCGCCTGGGCAAAACCTTTGCCGTGGGCTTGGTCTTCTGTCAGATATGATCAAGCACTCTTACCTGAGCTGAACACCAACCTTACCTGTAAGGTGCTTGATCGGTTTTGCAGAGACGCTATGGACCAATCCCCCAAAACCCTACCTTTTCAGCCAGTGATCCTTATACATACACTAGGATGATGGGTAGCAGTCAGGGAGAGAGGCCGGATCTGACGCTACTTGTTTTCTAGTAGTCGACCTGAAAATATACAAGAATGTTGTTTAAGCAAATGTCCTAATTTATCCCTAACCTCCTATTCTACTCCTCTAACTCTTTCTTTGACTTTTTGGAAGCAGTCTCCTACCTGCGAACTACTCGATAAGTCTTCGCGTCCAGGATGTTGTCGTCGTGATGTGCTTAAGGGTTGAGGTCTTTCTGTTGAAGGTGGTTGACTTGTCCGCCCCCAGACTTGGTTTTAAGATTCTACGAAGAGAAACAACACTTATTTGCACTTTTCTTAAACCTTCCTTCCTTTCCCTGTAAAACAACTTTGAATTAATCCTACTCACTTCCTTTTCCCAGCTTTGTAGGTCTAAACACGACTTCTCCGTGAAGGTTTTATAGTTTAGTTCACTACTAAACCTTTTTGCTATTCCGGCTGAAACTTCTAAAAATTCTGTGAGGAAAAATACGTTCTATACATCAAGTTTAACATGCATGACATACATTCAAAACATTACAAACACTCAACTTCTGATTAGGCTTTGACTCGGTGCACAAAAGAATAATCTGAAATATCCATAAATATTAATTTGCCAAAGTCCAAAAAATGTCTCTAGGATCCTAGCGTTGGGCGCCTTGACGAGAAAAAGTACTTAGCTCTTCTTTCCGGGCTGTCCGATGATTGAGGATGGCTGACTCAGTCCCAGGTCTTCAACGATGTTCGCGAGCTCTTCCGATACAGATGCTGACTCCACGATGCTCCGAAGACCAAGCGCCTTCTGGAACCCTGGGTGTGGCATTTATTGTCCAGCCACACCCCGGGACGTTGGGGAACGGCTGCGTGCCACGCCCAAAGCCGCCGAGCAGGAGCAATGAATCATTCTTTATCGCGCACCAAAAAGATGCGTGTTGATTTTTAAAAGCGCGTCTTTTTTCCTTAGGTTGCAAACACTGAATACTGCATTTTAGCAAATCAAATACCAATCACAAAAAACGTATAAGAGCTTCTACTTGAAACATGACAGTGAATCTTTTACTAGTGAAATACAAATGTCCATATCTAAGTAAAACTCACATTAACCAGTTCTCTTGATATACTAATCCCTTTTTACCCTTCTAGGTACAAGGAGTGCTGGTAGCACGGGACAGGGGTGGGTTTCCTTGAAGGGTGTTCTAAGCTTGTCATGGGCTTGGGAAGACGGTTTCATGACAGGCTGGTCCTATTGAGTTTCTTTTCCTTAATGTAAAAGAACTGAACTCCCCTAATAAGAGGCATCAGGTTTGGCAATATTTACTGCAGCAGGATCCTGATGTTATCTTTATTCAAGAAACTCATTCTCTTTCCTCAGATATTCGCCTCATGTCTCACCCTAAACACCCCAATCAATACTGGGCCTGTTCCTCGTCTAAAAAAAGGGGGGGTGCAATCCTTCTTAAACCTTTTAGCAGGCAATGACTACTAGAGCTGTGATGGACGAGGATGGGATGTTTATTAAAGCTCATATGGCATGGGGCAGGGGCTCCCTAACCTTCATTAACTGCCCCTAATGAAAATCCGGACACTTTCTTACGCCTACACCTTTGGGATCTCTTGCAGACAGTGACAACACCGATTATTCTGGGAGGTGACTTCAATCTGTTGTTGGATCCGGATTTTGACTGTTCTGCGCAGGCACATCATGGGGCTAGGGCGATGTCCTAGAATCACTGAGAACTGTCATTACGGACTTAGGGTTAGTTGACACATGGAGACATCTGCATTCAGACACTAAAGATTACTCTTTCTTCTCTCATGCACACCAGTCACATTCTCGTATTGACTATTACTTTCTCTCACTTTCCCTGATATACGCAGTGCAGAGTGCAGAAATATCTGACATATCAGACCTTGCCCTTGTTCTAATAGCAATAAAACCCACAACTCACGTAGGGATCCCACTCCTCGATGGAAACTACCCCCCCAGGTCCTATGAGATTCTGAAGACGTGGTAGTCGTTCGAAAAGAGATTGAGGCTTTCTTCCTGACCAATTCTCTTATTGACACCTCTGAGACCACTAGGTGGGACGCTTTTAAAGACACCATTTGAGGGGTCATTACGTCTATCTCTATTGCCAGAACTAGAGAGGCCCAGCTAGTGGAAACCACCCTTTCTAGGGATATCAAAGCCTTAGAAAGTAAAGATCACCTGCAACCATCCCTCTGCAATAAATGGCTTCTTGCTGAATTGCGGGGCCAACTGCCCTAGCACCGCACCAATAAAACAGAAGGATTCTTACTCGCCCCTAAGCAAAAAGTCTATATAGTGGGGATAAGGTTGGGCTACGCTTGGCACGAAGCCTCCATGCACAGACCACACGAGCCCACATTGCTAAATTTAAACGCCCGGATGGCACATGGTCTATTTCGGTGGCTGATAGAAGCCTGGAATTGAAGACCTTCTATAGAGAACTCTACGCTGCTATCAGCAATTTTTTTAGACTCTTGCCCTTGGGAACCTATTGATGCCACCACGAGAAATTACTGGAAGATCCTACCACCCACGATGAAATCGTGAAGGCCCTGAAACAACTTCCAATTGGCGAAACGCCTGGCACGGATGGCCTCCCGGTCACTTTTTACAGGGACTTCTACCCACTACTCCGGGAACATTTGCTACACCTTTTTAACAGCTTTACAGATATCTTGGGTCTTACTCCGACTATGTTTGAAGCAGAGATAGTACTTATCCCCAAGTCAGGGAAAGATCATTCCCTGCCTGTGTCATATCGCTCTCTGGCTCTTTTAAATACCGACGCCAAGATCTACACCAAAATTCTAGCAAACTGCCTGGAACCTCATCTTCCGCGTCTTATTGATTATGATCAGGTGGGATTCAACCGCCAGCGGCAAGGGCCGGATAGTATTCGGGGGATAGCGCACCTGGTGGAGAAAGCACGCTATAAAAACATCCCTGCCTATCTGGTGTCCCTTGACGTGGAGAAAGCCTTTGATCGAGTGGACTGAGATTTCCTCAGGGAGGTTCTGCAGAGGGTGGGATTAGGCCCAGTGATGATTTCTAAACTAATAGCACCCTATGCATGGCCTACCACTCATATTCGCTTGAATGGGGGTCTCACTGCCCCTATCTCCATCCATCGTGGCGCCAGGCAGGGATGCTCCTTATCCCCGTTATTGTGTGCTTTGGTGGTAGAACCTCTGGCCATCACCATCCGCGGCAACCAGAATATACGGGGTATCCCTATGGGGTGTTATGAACATAAAGCTTCTCTCTTTGCTGATGACCTCCTCCTTTTGCTTTCCTCTCCCTCCACTTCCCTCCCAGCTGTAGCTTCTCCCCTGCAGTCTTTTGAGGTGCTATCTGGATACCAGATAAATCTCACAAGTCCCATGCCCTTAATATTACCCTTCAGACTGAAGAGGTCCATGGCCTGAAGGACTTGATTCGGATACAATTGGCTGACAAATCCATTAGGTACTTGGGCCTAGATCTAACTCCCATGCTCTCGACATGAACTTCGGCCAGCTGGCCCAGATATAGACACGCTATCTGGGAGGAATTACATAGATGGAAGAGCCTTTCTCTTACATGTCTTGGTCGCATTAACACTATTAAAATGTCTTTGCTCCCCAAAATATTGTATCTCTTTCAAACCCTCCCTACTGCAATACCCCAGTCTGATATTCTGGCCTTACAACGGGATTTCACCAAAATTATATGGGGGAACTCCCAACCACGCTTCTCTCACAAGTTTTTGATGCTGCCGCTGGACCGGGGTGGACTGGCGTGTCCTAATCTTCTGTAATACCATTGGGCTTGCCATCTCCGGTATATATCAGAGTGGGTGGTTCATGAGAACGAAAAACATTGGTTTCATTCAGATCGGGTGGTCTCCTGTAGACCCTTATGGGACTTGGCCTGGCTCCCGTGTAGGGCTCGACCTCGCAGTGCATACATAGCCACCCCTACAAAGTCAGTTTTGGAGATCTGGGATAAGCGAGTGATAGCAAAACACACAAGATGATAGACGGAATGTTGCACAATGGCAAAACATTCACCCCCAGTCACAGATCTGGGTTTAATCCATCGTTATTTTGCTCCCAAGCCACCCCAGTTCAGACATGGCCTTATGCCAATCAGTCTTGACCCTGTGCGGGTTGGGGACCACATTTCCTAGCAGTCCCTGCGGCCCACGCATCACCAAACCGCGCCAGGAGGCGCATAAAAATGGTTGTATGACTTAATCACTACTGCTTGAACCACGACTGCCTGAACCACGACCTCCTAAACCACAAAAGTTTATACATCGATCTTTTCTTTACAACTACTTTTTTTTAGTACAACTTTCTGTACAACGAAAATCCTTTATTTATTCTTTATTTGTGGGGGGTAAGCCCCCCACACCCTCCAAAGCTCCCTTATTTACATTTTTCTTGAAGTCTAATTGTTTATACGTTATTTTAACCCCTTCCATGCGGCCGCGATTCCCCTGGTGTGCTGTAAACAACACGAACAGGGGCGGGCCGTGACGAACCCCAGCCGTCATCAGCACACGAGCACCGTCGTGCATGACGGCTGGGGTTCGTCATCAGCATGTAAGGGGGTAAATACTAATGTTATTCAACTCATTTTTTTAATAATACTCCAAATAACATTTATATTTTTTTAAATTGCATTCATATTAAGATTTGACCTACCTTTGTCATGTTCTATGCTCGTACAACCGATTACGCCAACCAGGGTGCCTTCTAAACGATGCCAATGTTTTTTTTTTTCTTAACCTATTGCGTTATACAAATGTTTCTGATTGGGCAGGGATGAGTGACGTTTTACTCCAACAGCCCAATCATAGTAAGCGTAAAGGTTTTTGTATGCGGAAGACATTGTTTACAAGTGACGTGGGCGTCAATTCGTGGTTCCGGCCTCCGTGGTTCCATCCGTCGATGTTGTGCAGTCTTTGTTGTTCTTTCCTCGTTGTTCGGGTGAGTCGTTGCTCGAACATCGTGGTTTAGGATGTTTCCCGCATAAAATCGTGTAAGCCCCTGCCGAGTGGGGAACCTTTGCATACCTGTGTGACTGCTGCCTGTGACTTGCCGCCAGAGCCTCCCGCCTGCCTCCCGCTGCCCCGCTGGTTCCACCACTTCGCCAGCGTGACCGCCGAGTGGAGTGCGGGTTGGGGACCACATTTCCCAGCAGTCCCTGCGGCCCACAAATCACCAAACCGCGCCAGGAGGCACATAAAATCGGTGTAAGCCCCTGCTGAGTGGGGAACCTTTGCATACCTGTGTGACTGCTGCCTGTGACTTGCCGCCAGAGCCTCCCGCCTGCCTCCCGCTGCCCCGCTGGTTCCACCACCTCGCCAGCGTGACCGCGAAGTGGAGTGCGGGTTGGGGACCACATTTCCCAGCAGTCCCTGCGGCCCACTCCTCACCAAACCGTGCCAGGGGGCGCATAAAATCGGTGTAAGCCCCGCCTCGCGGGACACCGGGCGAAGCCCGGGCAAAGGGCGGGCCCTCTTAGGCCCTCAGAGGCCTGAGGAGTCTGGTCTGGGCCACGTCTCTTGGCTACAGCAGCCAACCATCGCCTAAGGTAACCTTTCTGTTAACCTGTGTGTGAATAGTTAGCGGCCTAAGAGAGTATCTGCCCAGGCATTAAATGGAATCTTGGAATCATGGTTAAAAAGACACCAATATCCACTCGATCCACGTCGAGGAAATAGGCACAGGCAACAACCCCACTTCCAAGCCTTACTGCGATTGACAAACTGTTGCAGCAAACAATTGGGATAGTTGTCACTGCCATTGAAAATACCAAAAGACGTCTCTCGATACCATTGAGCATGTGCCTGATAGCTCACCCCACGAAAGGAACTAATATACCAGTAAACACCTCCATAACAACAGTTCTTTCACAGGACTCAATATTACTGCAATCATACGCGGATCTGCCTGGAAATGACAAGAGCTATGGTGATGTACCACAACAGTCACCACCTACCGATTTTGCTGCCCGGGAGAACAGACTGTCACTAACCCCCAACCTACAGCCAAGTGAGGTCGCCCTATCAGTTATTAATGTGTCTAATGTCAGAGATGAGTCAGATGACTGTGGTGAGGATGACGCCAGCTAATCAGAAAAAATAGCTGACATGAGTCCATTGCAAAATATAAATGGTAATGAACCGAGTGGACCCAAAGGTAGATTGGTACCCAGTAGGAATCTGGTAATTGCAAATAGTCACGGGGGGAGACTTAGAAGCAAAAAGAAGAGATTAACTCAAATTTCCAGAAAACAATGTGGGGGGAAAAACAAATCGGAGCAGAGCAGCAATTCACAACTAAACGAAAATCAGGGTACTGCCCAACAAGACTTACTCTCTGTTAACATGGAGGGTCTCATGACACAGCTTGAGCACCTAGTAAAGTCACAAATTTCCCCAATAACTGAAAGACTGAGGGTCTTAACTGAAAAGGTAGATAACTTAGAAAAGCTGGGAATAGCTAATCTAGATTTGCTAGACCATATTAGTACACAGAACAAGCAATCTACTACTAATGCCCAAAAGGGGAAGCCTAATAACAACTTGACTGGTGGTGACATGAGAGAAGTTGACCCCCCTGCACCAGCAATTCCAGTTACAGCACCGGAAAAAGCAACTACTAACATCCCTACAAAAAAACTGGGGCTAAAACCTGCTAAAAGGTAGCCTAGAATCAAAGGACATGGACAGGGTAGCACCTGCCCGGAACATCAATAACATAATCCCCGCAATGATTAATTTGCCACCGGAAAGCAGTGCGTATGTAGCCATCCTCGCCAATGTACCAAAGTTAAAGCCAACCCAATTCGAAAACCAGCAAACACTTAAGAACAAAACATTACATTGGCTCACTAGAAATTGCGGGTTTCCAATGTGGGGAGCAAACCAGATTATATCAACCCAGAGAGTAGGTTGGGTGGGACCCAGTAAAAAGGAGATAAACGGAGACTGTATAATTATAAATTACAGGACACCTGACTGGGCCAGAAACTCAATCTTAAATGCACCGTTGCCCTCTGAATGGGAATATAATACAACCCTACTACCTTTAGATTATTTCTATTGGGGCCAGTTAGGGAAACAGCCTATAGCGCGAACAATTGACCATCACAGAGCCACCTATCCCAACCAATATAACTCAGCCCATTGTTTTGTTACAACATATAATCCATGGGACAATTTCACAATCCCGACCTACAATAGATTTCAGGTGTTTAGCACACTGGATGAGAATGATTGACTGAGGGAACAACCCACATTACCCAAACCACGAGACATAACTATCATTACGGGAAAGGCTGAAACTGATAAAGGTACATTTGGTACAAATAGGGTAACCAGGGATACAGTAGAAATGATAGCAAGTGATGATCCGTATATAACTGGCAATATAGTTCAGATTGATGTAATTCCTGCCATAGATACCACCCCGGCTGAGAACCTAGAAACAGTGGCACCTTATGACACTGTACAGGACAATACCGATGATGGTCTTAACATCATTACATGGAACATAGCAGGTATTGCCAGTAAATTAACTACCCCTTTTTGGAATACTTTTATTAGACAGGGGCACAATATAATTTGTCTCCAGGAGACGTGGCATTGAGCCCAAATACAAGTTGAGGGGTATACATCGTATAGTGTGGATGCAACAACCCCCTCAGCAGGAAGAGCAAAAGGTGGACTTCTGTCTTTGGTATTAACCACCTTAACAGAGTTTATCGCTGGTAGCTGCGTAGAGGTGGCCCCGTATGCCCAGATTCTGCGCCTGGCACATGTTAAGGGCAGGGACTTAGTTATAGTCAACTTCTATAACAACATCATAGGAGTAAATCGGGGCATGATTGTACAAGATATAGAGTGGGCAATAGAGGGAGTATTAGAGCAAATAGGTAACTCCCCTGTAATAATTTCGGCGGGAGATTTTAACATCCCAGCATGCAGTCACGCATTGAAGGGGATCTGTGGTCATCGAGGGGAGTACTATAGCGGAGGTGGTAATGTGTATAACCACTTCCCACATACCAACTACGGAAGCGCTCTGAATAATTTAGCGGCTAAATTGGATCTGGAGCTACTAGATTGCACAAAGAATAGAAACAATGTAGAGTGCCCGTCATTTAAAGGTAGGGATGCTCACTCCAACATTGACCACATTCTTGTGTCCAGCGGATCAGTCTATTCCAACCTATGGGTAGTCGAGCAGACCGTGAGCGATCATAACAGTATATCGCTAGTACTATATGGATGGGGGCGAAAAACCCATACTCATGGAAGACCCGTTCAAGGGATCACAGCAGCAAGATCAAACGGTATGAGAATAAAGTGGGTTAGAATCAACCCCGCCCAATTTATGATGGAGGTCCTTCTAAAATGTAGTGTGGAAATAGAATATTGTCTTGGTTCCAATGTGATGTCAGGTAATCTACTCACTAACTTTTTAAAAATAACTAAAGTGATCGACGAATCACTTACAGTCAGGACCCGAAAGTTGAGGAAAATTTAAGCGGTCTGGTTCGACAAGAATTGTGCACAGACATTAAACAAACTTAAATTAGCTCTAGATACCAAGCCTAGAGACATTGCTAAAATTAGAGAGGAGCGCCATAATTATAAGATCTCACTGGCCACCAGAAAAAAGAACTTCAAAATGAGGCTTGGGCCAATTTGGACATGGCAGCCGCAACAAAAAATCATAAATTATTCTGGGAAACCATTAATAGCCTGCTCCTAAAGAATGACAACATCCCTGAAATTAGCTCACATGGTAGTTGCCGCGCTTGGATAGCCCACTTTACTGGGATTTTTAATTCTCATTTTAATACAGATGGGTCAATTATTGATACAGATATAGCACCCAGCTCAAAATGGCAAAAAATGCAGCTATCTGTGACCCTAACCGAGGTCATCGAGGCAATTAGAAAGAGTAAGGGCGGTAAAGCCCCGGGCCCCGATGGGGTGCCCATGGACTTTTATAAACATGAAATGGACTTATGGGCACCTATTCTGACATGCTATTTTAATGCTGCCATAGAAGATAGGCACCCATCAACATGGGGCCAGTCCATTATCATACCCCTTTACAGGAAAGGCTCCAGGTCAGAGGCACGTAACTACCGCCCCATCTCGCTTCTGGACTCGTCAATTAAAATCCTTAGCTGTGTCCTCTTAGAGAGACTGGAAGCCTGTGTAGAGGAAAATAACATACTATCCCCAGTGCAGTACGGGTTCAGAAGGGGGATGGGAACAATAGAGCAGTGTGTGAACCTAAAACTAACCATCAGTAAATACACAAAGGCCAAAGAAGGCAACCTATTTTGTGCTTTGCCGATTTAAGCTCGGCTTTTGACCTGGTGGATCATTCATTCTTATGGCCAGTTTTACTAGAAATGGGTGCCCCTACTGAAATCATTCACTTCCTGGCCAGACTCTATGAAAATTTGTCCAGTAAAGTTAGATTCGGTACTGCTGGCGAATGCAAACCTTTCTTTAGAATCAACAGAGGCATCCGGCAAGGATGTGTACTTGCCCCTCTTTTATTTTCTTTGTTCATAAATCATATCGACCAAATCCTAAGAACAACCCAAGCAGATGCCCCCATCATAAACGGTAATCCTATTCCAATCCTTTTATACGCAGACGATGCGGTCCTCTTCTCCCGGACCCAAAATGGTCTGCAATGTTTAAATAATAAGTTTCAGACTTTCATAGAAAGTAGAAAGCTAATAATCAATAAAGGAAAAGCATTTATAATGTCATGTGGAAGGAAGACAAGGAAGAATAGGACCTTTTATTTAGATGGGGAGAAATTGGAAACTGTAAAAAAATTCTGCTATTTGGGTATTACATTTTCAGGAGACGGAAGGTGGATTAACGAACAGGAGAACGTTCGTTTTAAAATGGTCAGGAATACCAGTAGCGTTTTTAGATTCGCGGCGAAATGAGGTGGCCGTAGAATACAAGAGATGGTGTCTATCTATAACTCCAGATGCATATCATCAGCCCTGTATGGTGCGGGGATATTGGGCTATCATACTCAGAGTGGTAATCAAATCCAGCATGAAGAGAATGCCTTCTTGAAACGACTGCTTTGTGCCCCGGCTGCGGCCTCAAACGAGTTAACACATAGGGAAGTGGGCTTAAACTATGTTAAGGACCTGGTAGCCCTGCGCCCCCTGGCCCTATGGCGTTCAATCTGGTCAAAAGAAGAAACTAAATTCACTCAGGCTGTGATTATAGACTGTTTAAAGCTCGACCACCGCTCAAAAATACCCTGGTTATGCCATATTCAATCTTAGTATAAAACCCTCTATGATTTTGATGTTTTCAGAGAGCCTACCATGGGGGCAGGTCCATCAAAAAAAGAGCTTAAAGTCACTTTCCTGAACCACAAAAGAAATACCAGAACGATAGAATATGCACAACAAAGCACGTTTAACTCCTATTTAGAGTACAGTGTTAGCAATGGTTTCCAGTCATACCTTACTGTTGTTACCAAAAGCTCCCATCGCTTTGTTTTAACCCGCCTACGCCTAGGAATTGTACACCACCTAGTAGCATTCCCGCTGACCAAGCAGCCCGGCTCATGTTTATGTCCCTGTGACAGCATTTCAAAGCAGAGTAGCTGTCATTTTATGTTGTTCTGTAAATTCTATGTTGCTTATAGGAAATTTTATTTGAAACTCATCTTTTTAAAATATGATATACGTAGTACCAAGAAACCTATGCAGCTGATGTATAATTTAGGAAGCCCAGACATATGTTTCCATGTGGCTGCATACATTTTAAAATGCACATTTGCACGGAAATCAATTATAGTATGAATTCAATACATGGTTTTAACTTATTTGTATTTTATTAATATTAGCTTGCACATGTATATGCACCTTATCGATATTAACCAGCACACGTATATAACATGTTTTTAAATATATGCACTTTGTTATTGCAATTTTGCACATGCGCCTAATAATGAATACTTTATATTGTGTTTGCCAATTTTGCACATCTGATTAATTCGTTATTGCATATTATGATCGTGGTTTCATATCAAATTGTTAAGACATGTATCTCCTACGACAAATGTTGCTACCACGAAATGTAAATCCCTTGTTACGCGCCAACCAGAACTAATAAGGAGTATACAACGCTGTTTTTTTGGTACTTGATAAATTAGGGCTTGATGTAAAGTCATGATGCACATGCAATTTTTATTCTGTATTGGTTGCTATATGGTTATATTTATATATACCAAATAAAGCACTTTTGAACTTGAACTTGATTGTTAGCTGAAACTTGTCTCACTGAAGTAGTGCTTAGTGTGTCGTGGAGTGGGGGCAGTAAAACTGGATTTGTGTCTCAGATTGGCATATTTACCTAGTCCTTAGTGCCAGGGGGTCTAGAAAGTCTATTAACAGTCTGTGTTCTGGTAAAAAAAAAATCCAGAAAATGTATTGCTATCAATGTTTACTATTACTCAAGAGCCTGTGCTCCTGCATATTTCATACTTAGCTGGGTGAACTCAACTTTCCTTGAAGAGGACAGTAGATCTGAATAATGAAGCCATATGAATTCAGGATAGTATTCAAGGTGTATTCTCCTTTGATGCTGCAGTGGAAATTACATGGACACTGGATGCCAATTCTTCTACAGTGACATTAGAATTTGGGTTCCTGGTTGACTGGGGTGGAAGCCCTGTTAAAGCAGTAACCACAATCCTGGTCAGAGTATGTTGCAAACACACTCTAAATTAACCTGTGCCAGCTTGGCACCAAGCAGTCAGGCTTAACTTTAGAGGCAATGTGTACAGTATTTGTGCATCACTTCAAACAGTAAAGCAGTGTAAACACCAGCTCTTACTTAAATAAACAAAACAAGACCAAAATCTAATATGTAGAACAGAAGTTATGAGTTTTTAAAGAATAAACCAAAATATAGTGCCTAAAAGCATAAAGGGCTAACCAGGAATATATGGTTGTGCTACCCTGGTCAAATCCAAAAGCTCAGACATACTGCGATGGAGCACGAATCAGCTACAGTCCCAGATTAGTCCTGCTGAAGGTTTATCTTCTTAATATTTGTGACAAGAGTCCCATTCATGGGGAAACAGTTTGACAGGAGAAAGGAGAGTTTTGCTTAGGGAGGTTGGAGTGGCACAAAGAGGCCAGGAATCATGGATGGGCCGGATGGAGCCTCACAATGGTGATCCATGCCAGCGGACTATGATTGCTGTGCAAAGAGACAAACTTGCGGTGGCTCATGTTGATTCTTTGTGCGAGTGGCACGGTTTTGAGGTGAACTGGCTCATTTGTAAGGAGCCCAAAAGCTTGATTTAAGGTGCCAAAAAATATTTTGATGGCCCAGGACCTGAGAGGCACATCTTGGGTGCAGGAGCTGTGGGGAGCCTTTTATGTACCTAAGGCTCAGATCAGGAGGCCAGCAGACTACCCTTTTGTGTCACTTTGGGGTCCTGGGTTGAAGATGGATTCCAGGTCCAGTTCTTCCTCTCAAGGTAAGAGGGCTGCGGGCAGTAGGTCAGCACAGCAAGGGAGCAGTTCTTCCAGAGTAGCAGTCCAGCAGAGTTACAGTACATAGCAGGACAACAGTCCTTCTTCATGACAGGGTATCCACAGGTCCAGGGGTGTATTGATGTGGTAGGGTATGAGGTCCAGTTCTTATTCCCTGTGGTGCCTTTGAAGTGGGGTAGACATCAAAGAAAGGTCTTTAATGTGCATATAGGTCCTTCCTTCCTACCCTGTCTCCAGACTCAATACAGGGGGTTAAGCACCCCTCTGTGTAGGGACAGGACACATCCTACTAAGGTGTTTGAGGCTGTGCCCAGCTCCTCCCTCCCATCCTGCCAAGATGGCCCTTCAAGACCCATCAAGTCACACCTAAGCTACCATTGTTATGTTATGTTATGGTATGTTATGGTGATGTGTAAAGCTCACAGCTATCAAAAAAGGATTTCCATTGCTAGACTTCTCACCAATCCAAGGATGGTCAGCTGTCACATTGCCAGTATCAGGGTACAAAACAGCCAGGTTTTTAGATGCTTCTGAAAAACCATGAGTAATTTACAGTCTCTAAGTAAATGTGGCAGTTCATAGCAGAGTTTAGGGTCGAGAAATGCAAATGCACGCCCACCCTGGAAAGACTTCCTTATCCTAGGAGTCATTGCCAGATCTTGATGACTAGATCAGAGTCTTCAATCTGGGAGGTAACGAGACACCAAGGGTCTCAGATACAGTGACTCTATATTAGCAAGACACTTGTGCGTGTATCACAAGGTATTAAAATTAACTTGTCACTCAATAGGCAACCAGTGCAAAGTATATAGCAGACTGGAAGAAGAGCTGAACCTGGGTGGTTGAGCAAGTAGGCAACTGTGTGCCTAGGGGGCATGTACAAAGCCCAGCTGTCACCCAAACCAGACATGCAATCAGGGACAGGCTGCAAGCACACAGGGCAAGGAGCAGGAAAGATGAACTTTCTTAAAAAGCCATTTTTCAAAATTTAAATGATAAATTTGACTCTACCATTAAAGAGGATTTATTATTACAAGTCCATAGGTGCCATCCTTGACAGATCTACTCCCTCTCAATTAGGAATGACAGCTTATTAAATATAATAAGGAGTCTCCAGTGCTAGCCTATGAGAGTAGTAGGCATAAGGGTAATAAAAAATTAATTTAGGCACTTTTCACTACCAGGCCATGTACAACTTAAAAATACATGATCTACCTTTTACTTGCACAACACCCTGCCCTTTTGCTACCTAGTATTAATAATAATGGGGCAACCCGGTGATCCTCAGAACCTGGGTATTATTATTAAACAAAACAATTGGTTCTGTCAGTATATGTGCAATTGCTTAGGATATTGTTTGTAAATACAGAGAAAAATGTATTTTTATAAAACAAACAATGAGACCTGCGTTGCTCAATCATGACACGCCTCCTAAATACTGCTTTCTGATTTCATTCATTGAGACATCTGTGCCACTGGCTGTACACTCATCCCTCCATTGTCCTGGAGAAGACCCACCCTGATGCACCCTAATATTGCGCTACTCTTTGGGTTGAAACGTCGACATGCCATATATGACCGCACAGCCCTCACGATCACGATTTAATTTATTTTTGGATCATACAGCCCATGTGCAAAAAGAAACATGACAACACCTTCTCCAAAGTTCCCCCTCCCTCCCCATTTATTCCACATGTATTTGTTTTGTATATAGTGTACTGTCAATATATCACTTAATCACTATATGTCACTTTATTCACCAAAGTCACTTATTGTTTCTTGCCACAATTGAACTTGTAACTGTGACAGCCTTGAGTATTTAATACACATTTAGAATATATTATTAATTCTTATTTTTTTGTGTGTGTTTTCTCCTTTTGTGAATTAATTTCCATTGGGAATCATTGTTTGATGATTTATAAAAAGTACTTTTTCTCTGAATTTACAAACAACATCCTAAGCAATTGCACATATCCCAACAGAACCAATTGTTGTTTTTTTTGGCTACCTAGGGTTTACCTTAGGGGTGACTTGTATGTAACAAAAGGGGTGTTTGAGGCATGGAAAGGGGTTTTAAATCCCATGTCAACATGGCAGTGTATGACTGCAGTCAGGCTGGCAGGCCTAGAAAAAGTTTTAGCATGCTATTTAGGTGGGTGGCACAATAAGTGCTGCAGACCCAGTGGTAGCATTTAATTTACAGGACCTGGGTATACGGTATCCAGTCTGCAAGGGACTTACAAATAAATGAAATATGCCAAGTAGGTGTAAAACAAATATTCAATTTTTTGGGGAGGGAGCATGAGCACTTTAACACTGGTTAGCAGTGGTATAGTGTTCAGAGTTCTAAAGCCCAAAAAAGGAATCCAGCAAAATTGGAGGAGGAAGGCAAAATGTTTGGGGGTGACCCTGCAGAAAGAGCCATTTTCAACAACTGATACTGGTTTACAGTGATGTTTTCTCATGAAGCCTTCTAGTATTAATGGAGGCTGTCAAGTTGGGTTTGGTGGCACAGTGGACTAAAGTGGCCACACCAGGAATCCATCTTTGACTTCATTGTCATGGGCTCAAGTCCTTCTGAGGTTGATAAAATGAGTATCATAATGTTGGTTAAAATATTTACCTCCAAGATGTCCCACGAGTAAACATGAACTCTAATAAATCCAGAATAAGTTTAGATCCTGGGTGAAGTTTGTGTATTTCCTTTGCAGAAATGATGTAAAACACCACCAGAATTATGTGAATTTGCTCAAAATGCCATGCCTACCTTTTGGATGGCCGAACGCATACCGGGTCAAAAAATACCACATATTCAAACATGACACAAACATCATCCACTCGCATTCTGTTCATTCTTCTTACTTCTGTACTTCCGCAACAGGATTTTTACCCGAACCACATCTCAATTAAGTGACGTGGTATAATGACGTAATCTGGGGCATGTGATGTAGCAAGCTTAACGCAAAATGCCAGAATTTATGCAAGATTTGTCACGGCGTACACAAAATTTCACATGGGACTAGTTAAGTAATCATAAATCTGCTCCAAATTTAGCGTTCAAGGTTATTGTGTATTGCTCCCTGATGCTACTGCACTCCTTGGATATGGTTTATTTATCCTACTTATTGCTATTTAAAATTGTTCTGTTAGACAGCTATCAATTCATCTTAGAGCGGGTCCATTACTAATATGCTCACCATTCTTTTGATAATTGCAACCTATGTACAAGTGCTCAATAACAGTTTTTTCTCTGCCTATTATATGAGGCAAATATTACAATGTATTAAGCAGCTAAAATTAGGCATGTGTATAGAACCTGAAGCCCTGCGCTTTTATTTCCACTTAAGGACATGTCCCAGATGGTGGTTGCTGCAGTGAGGAGCTTTTTAAAATTGCCCATTAAAAAGCGGGATGAACTAAAAAACCTACGGAGGTAGAACAACCAGTTCGTTAAATTATGGTCATGGTTTTCCTATTTTAACACAGAAATACATTACTCATTTGAAGACATGTATTCGTTTGAATATTTTTCACTGGTTTACTATGAAATGATGAATCCTTGTAGGAATTATTTGTGTAAATTAGTTAATCAAGTCTCTTAAAAGAGAATCATTTCAGAATTATTTTCAGGGAGTTTAGAAGGTATGCTTTGAATAACAATTGTAAAAGTTTGACCTTTCATACAGCTGCATTGGTATGTTGCAAATGAAAAGCGTGTATTGCACAATTGTGAAGCGACATTTAAAGATCTATGTAGTATATTCCTCCTACACCTTTAATGGCTTAGGTGTTTGTGGAATGTATTAGTGTCATGGACAGAACACTGAATGTGTAATGTGTGATGTCAGTACATTCTTGGTTGTGAGTCACATGTAAACAGGAGCAGTATGAAGATAAACTGTTGATGTACGCTGACTGATCTTGCATGGGATTTCTTATGGAATAAACTTAAGAAGATTCAACCTTGCGGAGTCCTCACTTCATTGAAGGAATCCTACAATCTACATTGTTGAACACTCCATTTTTGTATAGGTTTTTCATACCTACAACCAAGAAGAAAAAGCAAATTCTTATGTTTGATTCATGTGCTGGCTGATTGGCCCTAAAACTTCTTTGCTTTGACATCAAGGCTGAAATGGGGTACCTGCTCATCAGGCACTCAGTACTCATCACTGGAGTTTCCAAACACTAGGATATATTTACAAAGGGATTACACCACAGGAACATCACTTTTACCAACATTCCTGTGGGTCAATGCCCTACTCCATATTAACAACGTGGCATTAAGCCACGTTTTGTGGCTTAACATAATTTTGTAAATATGGCACCAATTCACACATTTTTCTGAGTGAAAGGGGCCTGCAATGTCTGCAACACCTATTGCTTTTGACGCTGCACCAGATTTGAAAGGATGCGTAAATCTGAGGCAGCGCCATAAACTAACGCTATTCTAACAACACCCTCAGAGGAACCCTTGTCTACAGACCCCCGTGCCTGGCCACAGTTCAGCGACTCCATCACCGACATCGTGAGCACGCATTCCCTTGCATCCACAAACTACATCCTCCTCGGAGATCTGAACTTCCACCTCGAGATATCCAACAACAGCAACTCCACCGTCCTGCACGAAAACCTCACCAACTTCGGACTCAACCAGCTCGTCACGACTCCCACCCACTTCACTGGACACACGCTCAACCCCATCTTTTCCGCCGGCAACCACCTCACCTTCAGCCATACCACCGAACTCCACTGGCCCGACCACCGCTGCATCCACACTTCACCTTCGAGAAACCCACCACACACCACCACCCGCAACAGATCCCCCACCGCAGCTGGAACAAGGTCACCAAAGACCAGCTAATCACCACCCTCGTACGAGACCCACCAACCAACACCACCGCCACAGCCGCCTGCAACCTCAGGCAATGGATCGATAACTGCGCCAACACTCTCGCCCCAATCAAGAAACCCTCAAATAGACGCAACAACTGAAAGCCCATCTCGTTCACCACCGACTTCCAGGCATCCAAGCAGACTTGCCAAAGACTGGAGAAAAAGTGCCGCCTCAAAAAGACACCAGACCACCATGCAGCCCTCAAGAACGCCAGCAGCAAGCACCACCAACTCATTTGAACCACCAAAAGAACCTCCTTCAAGGAACGCATCGACAACAACACACACAACAGCAAAGAGATCTTCAACATTGTGAAGGAACTCTCCAAACCCAGCTCCATCTCTAACAACATTCTGCCGTCGCTAGACCTCTGCGACTCCCTAGCAACCTTCTTGCATCATTTGTAGGCGAGACTTGTGTTAGGTAAAGGAGAACATTTTTTAAAAGTGGTGGTTGGACAGGGAACAAGTGAAGGTGAGTAAGCCCGGCGTCAGTAGGCATTATTCATTGAAAACTGTGCCATTGTCTGAGCTTTACCTTTTATGGTTTGAGTGCAGACATGATTGTTTTTTTATTGAACAGGTTTCACTTGGACCTTTTTCATTATCTTCTAGACCATCCGCGTGGGGTGCAGAAGGATCAGAGCCCTACCTTATCCCATTTTAAAAAAGGCACATCTTTAACAGGCCAGACCCGCTTATATTGTTTTACAAATGATTTCTGGAAATACAGTACTATATTTCCTCAGCTTCTTAGGGACACATTTATGAGAAATGACACTTTGCTGCGTGAAAGCAGCGATGCGTCACTTCTCAGTGCACAGTCCTTGCGACTTACCTGATGCGCCATATTTAGGGGGTCATTATGATTGCGGTTTTTGCCACATCCTCGGGGCCGGCGGAAGCCACCGCCGGCCCCGAGGATGCGGAAAAACCGCAGCGGACTGACCAAAGACCCACCGCCACATTAGGATGGCTGGTGGGTCCTGGTTTCCATCCGCAGCTTTTCCGCCGCTGTCGGCTTACAACCGCGGCGGAAAAGCTCTAATATGGTGACGGTGTCTTTCAGACACCGTCCACCATATTAGGATGGCCTGTAATTTATGCTTTTCCGCGGCAGGTTTTCCGCCGTGGAAAAGCATACGGAACTTCACTGCGGGGGGCCCGTTGCGGGCCCCCTAGGTGAAGGGGGGCTGGGGGGTGCACATGGGGGGTACCTATGGTACCCCCCTGCATTTGCATGCAGAAAGCGGCAGGCACCGCGCGGTGCCTGCCTCTTACTGCATGCAAATGCAATGCGTGCATTTTTAACATTGCCGCGGGTGCAGCTTGAAGCCGCACCCGCCGCAATGTTAAAAATAGAGGATGTGACCGCCAGGGTGGCGGTCACATCCTAATTGCACAGGAGGGAACTCCGTATACCATGCGGAGGTTCCCTCCTGCTCTGGGGTCGCGGACGGACGCAAGTCCGTCCGCGATCCTAATGAGGCCCTAATGTATGACGCATCATGTTGCAAGGAGTTACAGATACGTCAGTATTTCTGACGTATCTGTAAGCGCAAAAGTGACGCATTGGTGGAGTGTGTCACAAAAGTGACGCAACTCCAGGAATGCGTCCTTTCGCATGGGGCAAGCCCCATGTGAAAGGGCCTGCTTCAGTCTTTTGCCTGCTGTGAGGCAGGCGCAAGATTTTGACGCAACAGCGTCCTAGAGGTGACGCAGTGAAATCTCATAGATTTCAGTGCGTCACTTCTACAAGGCTTTTTGCGGGGGAACGCCCCCCTGCATACATTATACCTGATGTATAATGTAGTGCAGGGGTTTACAAAGTGACACATCTGCTTAGATGCGTCACTTTGTAAATAGTGCACAACAGGAGGCAAGTTTTACGCTGCCGATGCGTCACAATAAGTGACGCACCAGAAGCACAAAACTGACGCAAGGCCTTATAAATGAAGCCCTTAAGGTCTGCGGTCAGGATCAGATCCAGTGGTGATTAATCTAGGAGGGTAAACTGTGGCCTCTTTGGATTGTTGTGACCTTCAAATATGACCTTATTTGTTTGTGTCATATTCCATCCATCTCATTACCCCCAGGTCCCTCCTGACCTCGTCCCATTCCTTAAAATATGGAGATAACCATCTCCACGACAGAAAAAAGAAAAGGAGCATGCTGGGATACCCTACCCACTCCCTCCCACTGGGAGTACATAAGCGGTACCAACCCAGCATGCAGCCTGTTCTTTTTTTCTGTCTTCCGACAGAAAGGTTGTGGAGTTTGCTGTTCCTTACCTGCTGTGGACTTCCTGGGACGTCTCGTCGGGCTGCTGGGCTGTCCTCTCCATCCCTGTTGTCCTCCTTCTTGCCACGTCTTGCTGCTGGGCTTCTGAACCTTCTGCTTCCGCGGTCTCCTGGCCTGCCGGGCTTGCCGGGAGCCGCGTTGTGGGCGGCCGGTCCTTAGTGGCTGGGGCGCCGCTCCTCCGGGCTTGTTCCGGGTTGTTGGCCGCGTCTTCCTGTAGCTTGGCTGGTCAGGGAGACGTGCTGCTGCTGCTGCTTGGAGCACCACGGGCCGGTCTTGGGGAGGCTCCTGGTGTTCCTGGATGCCGGTTGGAGCTGTTCAGGGGTGCCTGGACTTTCTTTGGCTTTCCTCCCTGATCTCAGCTTGAGTGCTTGGGAGTCACTGTTGCTCCCGGTTTCCTGCTGACTCGGCGGTCGTTCCTGATGGCACCTGAGCTGGTATTTGGGGGTCAGTCTCTGGATCTTGATGTTTGACTGCCCCTGTGGTGAGTACCACATAGCGGTTTCTTTTGCCCTTGTTTGGTGCTCGCTTCAGCGGCTCCTGTTCTTCCATGGGTGCAGTCATGGGGAGTTTGGCTTGACAGTATGTGGCCCCTGCGCATTGATTTTCCTGCACATTCGTGTTTCTTTCCTTTTTCAATTTTGATTCCTCCCTGTGCGCCTCGCTCCTGGGGATGGTCGGGGTTTTGTCCCGGGGCCTCCTTCTTGCGCTGCTTGTGCTTTGCTCTGGCGCTGGGTTGGGCTGGTCTCGTCCGTTGCTGTTCCCTGTGTGCGTGGCTGGTTGCTTTTGGTCCGTTTGTTGCCTCGGTCCGGGGTCTTTGATGTCTCCTGCCTGTTGCTCTGCCTCCGCTGCCCCCTGCTCTGGCTGTGTCGTTGGCTCCCCTGTGTGGCTACTCGCTTGCTCGGTGCTTCTTGCTGGTTTGCGTCTAGGCTGGGGTCCTGTGGGTCTGCTGTGTCCTGTACGCTTGGTGCTCTCCGCCTGGCGGTTTCTGCCTGTCTTACTGGCCCGTGGCTTTGTTGCCTGCTGCCCGCCTTGTGGTTTGGCTGTGTTGGCTTTCTTCCTCCCTGGGGTGGTGTCTGCCTCCTGGGCCTTGGCTCGCTTTGGGCGGTCTCTCCTGGGGTTTTTGTTGGTTTCCTCTGGGACCTCTTTGCTCTGTCCTCGGGTTGTTTGGCCGTCCTGTCCTTCGGGCTTCTATTGTCCCTGGTCGTACCTGGGGGTTGGCTGGGTTGCTTTGCGCCTGGGTTTTTCTGATGCGGTTTCTGGTCTCCTCTGGCTGCTTGTCGCTGGTGCTGTGGGCTTCTTGGTCTTCCTTTGGTTGCCTGAGCCCTTCCGCCCCTTGGTTCTTGCTCTTTTGTGGGTTCGGTTCCGGGTGTGTGCTTCTCTGGGTCCCGGCCTGTCTGCTGCCTGCGGTTTTCTGTTGGGTGCTTCCTGCTCCCTTTTGGGTGCTTTTTGCTTTCCCCGTGCTCGGGGTGTTTGACTTCTGGTGTGGTCTCCCCCTTCTTTTCCGGGGGGGGGGGGGGTTTGTTGTACCCCTCCTCTGTCCTGGTGGGCCTTGGCCTTGTTGGGGTGTTGGCTCCGTTGTCTGTTTCCCTCTGGTGGTGGCTGGGATTCGTTGGTCTTCCTTGGCTTCGGCCTTGGGTGGCCTCTTGTTCTTCCGGGGCTCGGCTCTTGTGCCCTGTCCGGTTGGCTGTGCCTTTCCCTGCTTCTGGGGTTGGGTGTCTGCTTCCTCTGCTGGGTGGCACATTTTTCCCTTCTCGCCCTTCTCATTCGGCTTTTGGTTGGGGTTGGCCTTGTTTTGGGTCGCTGGCTTTGGGGGCCTGTCGTTGGCCCTGTGCTCGTGTGCTGGCTCTGTTCGGCCTGGGCCCTTTGCTCTCTTTTTCATGCTGTTGGTTCCTTCCCGCTCCCTTGTTCTGTGTTGGGGAGCCTTTGGCTTCTTCGGGCTCCTTTCCTTTGCTTTCCGTGCCTGGGTGGTTCCGTTGTGCTTTGGGGCCTGGGCTCTACCTCTGTTGGTTTTGCTTTTGGGTTTGCCCCTTCCTGGTTGGGTGTTGTTTTGCCTCTCCTTCTGGGTCCTAGTGGTGCGGTCTTGTGTGCCTCCTGGCTGGCTGGCCTGCCTGTTCGGCGGCTGGCTTCCTGGGGTTGGGAGGTGGTCCTCCTTGTTTGTCTTTCCTGTTTTGCTCTTCTGCCTCTGGGGGTTCGCCTTCGGTGGTTCCGTGGTGTCCTCCTTTCTCCTCCTGGCGGTCAGTCTGGTTTTTTGGTTGCTGGGCTTTCCTCCTTCCGGTGATGGGGTTTTTTGTTCCCTGGCTCCGTGTGGGGCTCCTTTGGTCTTCTTTGACTGTGGCCTGGTTTTACCGGGTCTGTCTTGGGTTGGGCTTTTTGCACTCCCTCGCCTCTGTTTGGTGGGTTGGTGTTTTTTTTTGTCCCGGTGTCTCTTGCTTTCAGGGTGTGCCTCGCTCCTGGCCGGTTCTTGTGCTCCGGGTTCTTCTCCCGCTGGGTTGGCCTTTGTGGGGTGCTGCCTCTCTTCGGTGTTTCGGCTGGAGTTGGCTTTTTGGTCGGTCCTGCCCTGTGGCATGGTGGTTTCGTGGGTTTCTGTCCTCCGGGTCCCCTGTTGCTCCCTTGCGTCCGCCCCGCTCTGCTCCCCTCTGGCGAGGCCTCCTTCCCGGGCGGGCGGGTTTCTTCCCCTGACGGGCTTCCGTGTGACGGTGGGGCTCACGCGGGTGTCCGGCCAGGGAGGTGGGTGCACGGCTCCCGCGCCCGGTGTCGGGTGCGGTGATGCTGTTGTCGGCCTGGGGTGGGGGGAGCCTTGTTTGGTGCCCTGGCTCTCCTCTTCCTGGCGGTTCCTCTGGGGTTCTGCTTGTTTGCCTCTGATGGTCGGCCCTCTTTGCGGCTCTGCTGGTGGCCTTCCCTAGTGTGTTGGGGGTGGTCCTGTGGGTGGTCTTGTCTCTTTGTTCCTTCCTGGCCCTTTGGCTCTGCTGCCCTGTGCGGGCTGTTCTCCTCTGCTTTTGCCCGTTGGGCTGGGTTGGCCTGTTTGGTTTCTGGTTGGGTGCCTGCCTGGTGGTGCCTGGGTTCGGGTGCTTCGCCTTTGGGTGTTTCTCCCCTGGTCGGTTGCCTTTCTGGCTCCTTTTTCCGGTGGTGGGGGTCTTGGTTTTGGCCCCTCTGGTTGCTCTTGGGTGCTTGCCTCTGCCCGTGTGGCCCCTTTCTGGCTTGCCGGTGTGGGGTGGCGGTTCTTGTTTTTGCTGGCCGTCCCCTTCTGGCTTTTTGGGGCTCGTTTCTGCCCGCTGGGTTGGGGGTCTGGTTGGTTTTCACCCCTTCCTGCTTTTTCTTTTTCGTCCTTCTTGGGGGCTCCTTTTTGCTCCTGTGGGGTGCTGTTTTCGGTCTGGTGCCCTTTTGTGTTGGTGGGGTTCCAGAACGCCGGGTTCTCTGCTTTGGTATTCTCCATATTTTAAGGAATGGGACGAGGTCAACGGGACCAGGAGTAATGAAGATTACCGGTAAGTAATAAGGCATTACTTTTGTAATCCAGGGGGCTGTGCTGTGTTTGAGGAAATGTACCGTTATAAGTCCTTCATATTTTGCACACTGAGTGGTGTTAACTTAATTTATTTCTGTCTTGACTCATTTGGTTTCTTTCTGTAAAAACCGAACAAAGTTTTCAAATGCATTTTGACAAGTATAAGCCACACCTAGGTAGGCAGGATTGCCCAGCAGACTCTGGTGGAGGGTTTTGCCCTGCCCCCTTTCTTCTTGATTTCAATTCAAAATATAACACCAATATCTGATTGTTGCAGAGAGGGGCATGATAAGACATGATAGCGTTTCTATGAACCATTTCTTATAATATATTGTAAAAGACTGTTCAATATTGTATTTTATTGCTTTTTTCTTTTATTGTACTTTTATGGTCTATTTATATAGATCGAATAAAGTTTACTATGATGATGTTGATGATGACTTTTTGAATTCAAAGTCTCCATTCCCGAAAAATGAACATGTATTGTGATTTTTAATGATCATATTAAGAGTAATGCAAACGCTGTGAACCCTTGTAAGTAACAAGAGAAAACGGAGTGGGCAGCATGTGTTCCTCCCCTTGAGACTTTCAATGAATGCACACATGCTTTATGACTCTTTTGTGGTTCCAGCATTACATTATTATTGTCTGGTCAGGGCAGGTGGTAACTATTCCAAAGATTAACCTTTCAATATTTGACAGCTTACAGTGTGTCCGTGTAGACTGGAGACACCAGGAGAATCAGTCTGTTGTCCCAACAAACTCTGCATCCCAATTATGATAACAAATTCATAGTTTGCCAATACGTGTGATTCTTGAACCTTTAAGATATTGGGATTTAAATCTCACAAAATTGTGAATTTGAATGGTGTGATGGAGGTCTGATGTCCCAAACTCTGCCCCAGTATTTGAACTGTTTGCTATGTGCTAGAAGTCGATATCCACCCCATTAATATTAAGGAAGCAGATGGTTCCTACCTGCTTGCTAACGTTATTGTGAACTGTGGGGTAGTTGCGAATCCTTCACATCACATAGGATCATCTGGTTACAGCACAATGTGAATAATTGCTCTGTATGTAACCAATTCTTTGTGCATCGACTCCACAGTATGTAGTTCTTGACATGTAGCACCAAGTTCTGTTCAGCTTACTGTGATCTCGTGCAAAGCTGTGTTAGACAATGAGAACTTGTGCAAGGCCTTGCAGTAATTTAGTCTTCCTGGATATATGAATGTGGCTTTCATGTAGCACATGATGTGTAATGGATTTTATTGTTGAGGACTCCAGTGATAAATCCTATGAGCTGTAGAGATATACCAAGTTGAAAAGGCAACTGAGAAAAAATAATTCTGCTTGTTATAGTTTTTGATCCTACAAAAGGCAGGAGAGCTCTAGACAACCCTCCGAACGGTCAGAAGAATTTTGATTAAAATTACCAATCCTTGATCATCCATACCGAAGCAAGAGAAGACCAGTCTGGAAATGTAATTGCTAGTAAAACACTTGATATACAATTCCAAGTTATGAGAATTAAAGAAGTGAACACTTAGAGCCCAATAAATGTACTTACATCTTATTGTAGAAACCAACAATTAACAGCAAATGCAGCATGAATGTAAGGAACATTGGTGTGACTAAGGAAGGCAGGAAAATAATCAGTGCTAAGGTTTATTTTTTAAATTGGTTGGATTGTCTGCCAATTTAAGCCATAGTAGAGGTATTCCTTTGCCAGCCTAAGGGCAGATTTGTCTGCCTACAGCATTTTAGAGTTTCCCATAGAAGTTCAAACACTATGAAGTGCCAGAAGTAACTACACCTATTCTGTCTTTTTCCCTTGATCTAGGGAATCTCATGCCCTAGTAGTACAAATGGCCTAATCTTGGAGAAATACTAGCCTCTCCAAGAAAGAAGGGTACCTTCATTCTCAGAAATGCTATCAAAAGCACAGTTTGGCCTGACTGGTCACATAAGAGGTTAGTGGGGAAAAACAACTTGCCCACTCATTCCGATGGTAAGTAGAGTTCAATCAGATGGGTAATATTTAGCACCCTTATGGTACCCATCCTGATCACAAGTCCTCCTCACCATCTCCACTGAGTCTGCCACAAGGACTTTAGTCACTGTGAGTGATGTCTCACCTGCAATCTACAATGGTGAGTACAACAAATAGCACAATATATTAAGTTTTGTGGCACAAATACCGAGGGGGTGGCGGTAACCTCTGAATTCCATAAGACCACTCCAAAATTTCTAAATTCCCTGCCATTCTTCGCTGATTTTTCAGAGCAGAGTCTTACGTGTAGGTCTTGGTTACAGCTAAACACTTGTACTCTGGCTCAAGGGTAGACACGAGGGCCTTTCAAAAGAGAAGATCAATCAATCAATAAATCAGGGGGATTGTGAGTGCACTACTCACCCGTGTGGGTCTCAAGGCACGGGGGGGATGAGCAGTCCTGTTTAGTCGAAGAGCCAGGTCTTGAGTGTATCCTGAAGATGTTCGGGAGGGGGGGGGCGTGTGATGTCGATTGGAAGCTCGTTTCAGGTCTTGCCTGTGATGTAGGAGAAGGCTTTTCCTCCTGTTCTTGCTACGCGGATGTGTAGGGTTTTGGTGAGGGTGAGGTTGGTGGGTAGGAGGCTTCTTTTGGGTACATGGATGGAGATTCTCTTGTTGAGGTATTGGGGTCCGGTGTTGTTGAGGCATTTGTAGGCGTAGGCGAGTATTGTGAATGTGACGCTCTTCTCGACTGGGAGCCAGTGGAGTTTCCATAGGTGCTGGCTGATGTGTTTGTGTCGAGGGATGCAGAGGAGGAGTCTGGCTGTGGTATTCTGTATTGTCTGGAGTTTGCAGAGTAGAAACTTGTTGCTCCCGGCATAGAGGGTGTTTCCGTAGTCCAGCCTTCTGGTTATGAGTGCATGGGTGACGGTCTTCCTTGACTCGGGGGATCCATTTGAAGGTCTTTCGGAGGATGCTGAGGGTGTTGAAGCAGCTGGAGGTGACGGCGTTGACCTGTCTGTTCATAGAGAGGGAAGAGTCGAGTACGATGATGAGGTTTCGAACTAGGTCTGTGGTGGTCAGGGGGCTGCTGAGGTCCACCATGTGTTGTCTCATGCAGAGGGGGGTCCTAGGACGAGGGCTTCTTTCTTCTCTGAGTTGAGCTTCAGGCAGCCGTTTCTCTTCCAGGAAGCAACGTCCTTAATTTCTTCCTGGAAGTTGAGTCTGGTGGTGGTGGGGTCCTTGGTGAGGGAGAGGATGAGCTGGATGTCGTTGGAGTAGGATACTATGCTGAGTATGTGCTGTCTGATGTCAGCGAGCCATGTAGATGTTGAAATGGTTGGACTGAGAGATTATCCCTGGGGAACTCCACAGTTGATTTCCGTGGGTTCGGAGAGGAAGGGTGACAGTCTGATCCTTTGGGTTCTGCCTGAGTCAGAGGAGAAGATGAGTCACAAATCACACATCCAGGATTTTCAGCCAAAAGACTGAAGCCGCTGTTTCGGGTCTGGGAGCAGTTTCTCACATCATCATGGAAAAAGCATTGATAGAGGACAGCCTTCAAGAGGCCTTTACTAATCAGCATACTGGAGCTTCTGGCAGGCAGAGTCTAATTTTTTTTTAAACATTACTGTCCTGCATATTTATCAGTAAATCCAACTTCACCTTTGGATTTTTAATAAATATAAAAAATAGAGGTTCAATGGATTGTGTAGCTTATCCCAAACCAAGGGTACCAAACTATTATTTTAATTGTACTAGTTTCTAATAGCCCTAAAATGTGAAAATAGCTTTTGGAGGCTAGTCAATGCGGGAACATGCCAACATGACATTCTTACATGTTACATTTTGAAATACTAGGCACCTGACCCTGTGGGCTACAAGTCTTACTTAGGGGTGACTTACTTAATGTGAAATGAATGAAATGAAAAAGGATTTATATAGCGCATGGCTGCCCGGGAGCGTCCCAGCGCTTGTGATTGCAATTAACGACTGAGAAAATGTTTAAAAGTAGGTTTCCTTTCTGTCAAAAATGGTAGGCCTGTGGCCATATTTTTCTTCTCAGTCTAGTAGATGGTGAAATATGTTCTACAGTCAACAGGCATTGGGACAGAAAGGCCTTCTCCATGGTAATAGATGTGTACCCCTTTCCTTGATTAATTCTGAGTAAATATCTTGAGACTCTCTTTCCCTTAATGGAATGAATTAAAAACATGACTAATTAGATTTTAATATGTTGTTATTATCAACCTACAGATACCAGAACTCCTCCAATCATACTGAGCATACTTAAACCAATCAGTACAGCTAAACCGGAATCACATAATCGGGCCCCTGTTCTTCTATGACCAATGTGGAATAAATATATAATTCCAGGTAAAAATGTAGCTGATGCTCGTCACAATATAGCTAAGTGACAACACTATGGAAAGTTATTGCTCGAATTCCTATTCTGGAGTTTAAGATATGTGCCCTTTAGCTTAAATGCTTGTTTTTGAAGATACCAATATACAAAACCCACCAAAGACCACACCTATGAGTAGATAGAACACTAGTGTAACTTAAGTGGACAGGTTAATACTGAAAGAAGAAGTTAAGAAGTGTTGTTTTTTAAATGAGCTGTAGATTAATGTAATTCTGTGATGAAATGGTAATTGTGTGTTTTCTTTTAGAACTGGTCCTGAAGAAGGTTGTTCATTAATCTTTCCAGCCGAAACGCTGCGTCGACCCCTGTTCTTGTGAACATTTTAACCATCATCGTCTCTTTTTGTGTACATATGTTTTGATTTTATATGGTTTTAATTTAGTGAAAATGTTTTCAAAATCATTGTGAGAATTTTTCTTCTTTGAATAAATAGATATACATATATTTTTTATAAAACTTCTGCCTGTTGTGTCTTAAATTTTAGGAACAAGTAGTAATTCAATGTGATATGTAGTAATTGCTTTACTGTGTGGTCATACATTAAGCTGTCAGGTTTTGATTTATTGTGAGATTGGTATTCTCAAAAATAGGTTGGGGGCAACATCAGATTAACAATTACCATCTTTATGGTAAGTTAAGGGGACTTTCTCCTTTTTCTCAATATCATACCCCTGTCCCAGACCTACTAGATAAGGGGGCCTCCTTTACTTTATATGATTATATGCCCCTTTCCTGAGTGCCAACTTTACTGTTGTCTGCATTCCTAGTGCTGATTGAGGCTACTGCCTTCACTAGGAGTTATTCAGCACAAGCACAATGTTGGCAGCATACAGTGCAGTGATCAGTGGGAGTGTAAAGGTCCTTTTTAACCTGTGGTGTCACTGGAGTGAGGTGTACAGGCTCACTCACCTTTTTAAACATTCTGCTGCTGTGCTCTTCACTAAGCCTTGATCTACATCAGTTAGATGAAAAGTGCTGCACAGTGCAGGATTGGTGACTGCGCTGAATGTATGTATGCCTGGAGAGGGCAAAGGGACTGAGATATGCTGGAAAGTACAGGCATGGTGAGTGCCTGTACTGGGTATATGTAGATGAGAGAGAAACACATTACAAGAGAGATGTAGTGCTGTCTAATTTGTGTACAGTGAAAGTATGTGCTGGCCTGGGTGTATGTTTGCTTGCAAGAAGTACAATACATGAAGGGTGAAGTGTTGTGCAGTGAAGGCATGATGAATGTGTTTACTGGCAGTGTGTGTGTTTGGGAGTAGTGCACAATGCACAATACAGAAAGGCTACAGTCTTAAACAGTGTGCAGAGTGAATGTGTATCCTGAATGTATGTGTGTCAGTGGGGGTACAAAGCATGGAGGTAACAGTACTGAATATTGTGGGTGCTGCGTCCCTACACTGAGTGCAAGTGTGCCTGCAATGGGACATTACATGGAGGATCCTAGCATTCATTTGGGGGAAGCGCAGCCCTGCATGGTGAAGACATGAGGAGTAGAGCTATTCCCCAGACAGAATTGTGTATTGCTGCTTTCCTATTAGCTGGGTGGGACACACTGGGGAGGGGAGAGCATCTTCCCCAGTATACTTCAAAAGTTGTTCTTTGATAAAGTGAGAGAGCACATGGAAGAGGGTTAGACACATCTCAGGATGGAGATGGAGATGGGGCTGATAAGTGAATCGGAAAGACTAAGGCTGGAGGCCCGGAGTTAATCTTTTGAAACACATATCACTCTGGCTGACATTCAGGTGTGAACTTAAGTCACTCCCATGGCCTGTGTTGTGGGACTATCAGCTTCAGAGTCTCTCCTGCTGTAACATACAGCCTTTCAAGAGGCTGAAACAGAGGAGAAGGGTGCACTTCAAATGAAGCAGAACCACAATATAACATTTCAAAGACCCAGACCCTTAATTACATTTGGTGTCTAGAAATGGACTGCATGATGGTGAGGTGTAGACCCCAAAACTTTTTATCTGCCAAGCAGCCAGAGAAGGGTATGCTCTGCAAGACTTTTGTTTGCGATCAGAACTGGGGGCCAAGGCCTGCTAGTCTCTCTGATGGTTAAGAGGACATCACCCAGAGAGACATAAACCACCTACTCAGGAGCCTGGCACACCACCTCCTGCCTGCTTGCCAAGACCAGTGTGTTATTTGAGGAAGAAGAGAGTGTTGGCGAAAGCGAGGTCCAGTGGGAACCCTACCAGGAGGACCCCAGTGCTGTAGTGTAGTTCCTATTTTCCCAATATGCTCTGCACGTTGGAATAACATAAACAGCAGTGTAGAAGTAGGACTGAGGTCATCTAGGTCTCTACTGACTATGTTAAACTTAATTTAGGTTTGCGCCAGCCAGCTCAGAGGTCACTGGAAACTTTCTCGAATGAATAGGGAGGGATAAGCTTGCCTGGCTCAGACAAGAAGGGATTCAGTTTCCGACAACCGCATGAACATGACAACTTTGCTCCCTCAGAATAAGAGTGTATCTCTAGAGTCGTTTGAAAACAATAGACAGCTATTTCACTCAGTCAGCAGTACATATTTAGTTTCACCAGAATGCAGAGAAATAGAGAGACGGGCGTTTTCAATAAAAGGTGTTATTTATTGAGCAGTCTTCTTTCTCATGCAAGAGAAATGAATTGCCGCAATTGCAATACTTAAAGTAAAGTGCGTACAGTAAAAGTAGCATTAGGAAATAATACTGTAAAAGCATTGATATGGTTTCTTAGCCATATGATACTTTAAAATGGATAAAATATATACATACATAAAATACATTGACTAACGTACTCAACTGGTGCTTCTAACTAAGCCTACCCCGGTGTACCTGACCTAAGCCTAATACATGGGAAGGGATGAGTAAGTAGCAGTTTAAGTTAAGTTGATTAAGATTATTTTGCCAAGAATCTGCATCAAGAATTCTCTTAAGGGTTTAGTCAGCTCCGTACCTTGGTAATAGAATGTGGGAGGTCTGGTATCTCTTTCCTCAGGACTCGATATCCCAGCAACCCGCAAGGGTAGGCTGGAAACACCGGAGCTGGATTTTCTCGGCTGGAGAAAAAGACAGCGTCTCTCTCAGTGAGTCAAACAGGAGGGGCGGCTTCCGTGGGCTCTCGCATCAGCTGGGCTCTCGGGCAAGTAGATGGCCGTTCTGCTCCAAACCACTGTGTGTTTGCTTAAGGCAACTGTTGGTATTTTATACCTGGAAGGTGCCGGGTTTGACGTAAGGTTGGACATAAGACGTCACTAAGAACTAACAGTTCTTTCTGGAATTCAGGAGTTCTTGTTCAAATCAAAACAAAATCAGGAGGGATTTCCCGGGATGCTGGAGGCTTGGTTTGTTTAAAGAACGTGTTCTGCTTTCTAAGAGTCGATGGGAGTAGCCGTGCTGTGCTTTGGACTGCATGGGCTATTACTGAATATGGATCTGATTCTTATGCCTTTATCAGGATATTATTGAATATAACCTCACAAGGGCATAAATCTGGAATATCGAATTAGGGTCCTAGATATAAACACGACACCCACTCCACGGATTGATGTCCATCATTACTAAAAAACTAAGCAATAGTAAATATTCAACGTTGCATGTGTGTTTTCCGACCCACCCCAAAATACATATTTCGCATTTGAAATGGTATAAGGTAAATACACGAAAATTAGTGTTGGTACTGTACGCTTTTCAAGCAGTGTCATCATTCAGATACATGCATGTATATATCAGCTGAATGAATTGCGAAAATTACACATGAAATGGCTCTAAATACAGAACAGAAGGTCGAGACCATTTCATCACATATTTATACAAATTGCTGTATATGTGCTAGAGGCTGAGGTAAAATATTGTCTCTAGTATCCTAAAAATAAAAGCTCTTTTCTCTAAGAATAGTTCTACTTTAAGCAGAGTACCATGTGCCAAAAAAGGTAAATATTTTTAAAAATGGGCAAAAATAATTTCGCTTTCAGGGGAAAATGAGTTCCAAATATTTTCTGTAGCTTTTTTTATCAAAAACTGAAGGCCGAATTCAGAGTTCAGGGAACGCTGTGTGCTCATTGTTTTTATTAAGAGTTATTCTCGTTGATTGGTCAGAACATTATTTCAGACAGACGCTCAAAAAATTGGTCTACCACATCAGGTGAAAGTTCGACCAAGTTCGGAAATACTGCAACTCTGCAGTTCTCTGCGTGATTGCTATCATCGATGGTTGGATCAGCAATGCTCACAGAAGGCTGTACCTGTTTGGTGCTGCTTTCCTCTCGTACTTCACCGCCACCTATTCGTAGTGGTGAAGTCTCAACGAATGCCGTCATCAGAATCAGTAGCCGCTGGGGACAACACGATGCATGAGTCGTTACAGGACCTAGCAAAGTATCGATATCCATTGGTACTGCTGATTGTAGTGTAAGACAGACGTCCAACACGCATTCTTCTCCGCATAGCAGACATCAAAGCACAGGTATGATGCAATCTTGCCAGATCGGTCTGAATGAAAGAAACCAGGTTGTACTCAGATCTCTTAGCCGGGCCAATCCGAGGACCTTAGTGATACGGTCTCGATATCGTATTGCTAGGATTGTTTCTTCCATCGTTGCTAGAGTCTTGTCTGTGGATTGGCTTGCCATATCGGTGCAGAAGGAGCAAAAATTAAATTCCTGCCATGAGTCCCAAGATTAAGGGTAGGCCGCCAAAGACAGAATGGACAAAATTCGGGAAGATGCCCAGAACTGTTTCAAAGGGTGCTAACAGTCCCGGAAAAATTGTCTTAAATACATGTGCGATGCCACTGGTATCAGACATGTTTAAGATTTGGCTTAGTTTTTCTACGAAATGCACGGGCAATTTGTCAATAAAAGGGAATGTATCTCTGCCGATGTCCTTGCCACTTGCAGATCATATATTTCTTTTGATGACGTTAAAGGCACAGTTGTCTGTAAAAGAATAGACTTCATTCTGCTTAAAGTATCAATTCGAATAGAAGAGATATTCAACCGAGGCCATAACGTAGCCCCCATATCTGGATTGCTGTGTGCTTACAATACTTGCATACAGCAAACGGCCCTGGAAGTTACAGTTGTCAGATAGGCTTTTCCTGGCAGCATGCTACAACAGCTGTGGTCGCTTATTAAAACGTAACTGCCGTTAGAAAGTGGTCTAAAAAATGGCTCTATCCGTTTTGCAGGTGTGCCATGCAGGTGACATGAAAGGTTATTTGAAGACCCTTCGCAGGCTCCATGCAAATGAATACCTTGACACAGAAGTGTACCGCTTAGTGATTTTTTACAATTTTTACCACTAAGAAATACCTCCTTGTTCCCTTCACTATAACATCTGTGTGTATAAGGTAAATCCCAGGTTGATTTGATGTATTCTTTACCCAACCTTTCATACTGGCCCGCAGGTTTATACTCTTGACAGTATTTAAACTGAAAAGTTGTTATCGGAATTGTAATCGTTCCATGTATTATCCATTCAATGACAGGTCTCTCTGACATTGTCAATGGTAATCTCTCGAGTTTTTCAATACTCAGAATCGTATAGTCTGCTCCTTTTTGTGCCAAACTGATTTGTTTATCAGTAAGGTTAAAGATACAGAATAATGACGTTGTGTTGATGAAAGACCATGGTACGTAGCCTGAACGCAGATTTTGCAACGTCCAACCAAGCTGTACAATAGAACATAATTGAGACTGACCATGTTGTAACATTAGTAAGTCCTGCTCTATCATATCAAAAGCAGATGATACAATGCTGTCCAGTGAATATATTCTGGAGGACAGAGTCGTTAACCCATTGTCCACAACAGAAAGTGATTTTTCCAAATGTATACGATCAATTTGTCATATTTTTTCTGCTGTCTCAATTTGCATTACTTTCCATGCTTCGTTGTACGCAGGGAATATATTGGCCGCTATGAAACGTTTTTGACGCTGTTTGCGTGGTCCCATTATGAAATCACGCAAGTCAGCACCGTCTTTAAGTAAAGTCAAGTGTTGCTTAATTTCAGCCAGTGTGGATTTCTCTAGCCACTCAAGGCATAGTTTCCCTACACTGTATGTTTTAACTATCCCTGGATGTTGTCTCTGGGAGTATCTAGGGTCTGGTCTGGTCATTTTGAACCCCTGTGTTTTGTTCAGGAATCTATCTTGACAGTTATTCGTGTCTGTTGGCCAGATCAACCACTTTTTACAATCAGGATGTGTTCTGTTTTGGTGTAAAATAGGGGATATGTCTATCTCCACATCTGTAGTGCTGTCACTATCAGTTATGGGTTTCGGAATAGACGGTGTATTTAAATCTTTAATCTTAGCTAGGCCAAGACAAGTTTATTGAATTGTGTCATGCAAGAATATCATTTGTTCTGGGATCATGCAGGCCCTAAATAATGCTTCTAGGCCATGTACTTGCCAATATTTGGAACCCCAGATCGTTTTTGTTTCAATGGTATTTTTCCAAAATTCGAAACCAAATGTAGACATTTTGTCATAAAATATGTCAGTTTAGTATTTGTCAGCATTGTTTTCATTCCTGTCCTACTTAACATTTTGAAATAAAACGTTTCTGCATCACTGTTATTAAACCCTGAGAAGTATTGGAATTTCTCATAAAATGTTTTCGAACTGCCTTTTGGTGGAGTTGGACAGTGTTCCCACTGGATATAAGATAAAACATTTCTAGGCTGAGCAGTTTTATGCAAATAGTGATCACCATAATGGTTGTAACAGTATAACTCTTCATAATTCGATGAACCCTGTAAGTAATCAAGTTCTGTAAATTTTGCTGACATTACTAAATCTGACATCATATTATTAATGTTTTCAAAGTCCCAATCATCTGAGAATGTACTTGGTGTCACAAAGTCACTTAATGAAACCTTGAATTGATGTGGATATTTCAAGAGCTCAACTGGGCCAAATATGTCATAATCAGTTCTGTCCCATGCTACCCCACCGGGTATTGGATTGGCTGAGATGTTCACAGATGACAGTTCTTTTCTCGACATGAGAGGATGTGTGAGGCTTTAGGACCAAGTTGATGTTCTGACTTGCTGTGTCCATTGTACTATATTTTCCATCAATGAAGTTTCCCAAACAGAGAACCATGATGAGCCAAAGCAGGAGAGTAAGTACACCTAACACAATCCAAAATTCAATCCAAGGTGAAATCAGATAGGTTTCTTTTAGTTGGTGAAAAAGTTCAATTACTTTGTCTTTGAAAGTTTTTGTAAGAGGCGTTCCTTCATGCTCGCTTGGATCTTCACAGAAGTCGTCGAAATTGATGAAGTAGCCAGATGCAGTTCTGTCAATTGTTGGAATTTTTTCCGGATTGTCATTTGCTTTTGCACTTTTCTTTTTTTCATTAGCATAGTCAGAAGCTACATCATTGTAGACTGGTGTTTCTTGATGAACTGTCGTTATTTGGGTTTCAAGAGGCACTTGTTCCATGGCATTATTGCATAGTCCTTTGTTATTCACTGCAGGTTTATCAAATGTAAAAACTTGTATAGCGCACTACTCACCCGCAAGGGTCTCAAGGTGCTTGTACGAATACCGCTGTGGAACCCATCCTGGCTTTCCCTGTGAGGCGTCCACTCCTGGGCACCCCCAAGGTGGAGGCCAGGCATCCTTAGCGTTGTGGGGGCCATTGTGGAGATTAAGCAAGCTATTGCCCAGAGATGCAGAGTGGGACTCCATGATTGGAATAGGCACCGAGGCGAGAATTATCAGGTCCGTGGAATTTTGAGCCCAAGACCCGCCAAGGCGGGTAATTGAACCCTGGTTCCGGGCCAGACCTCTGCATCAGGGTCTGCCGCTCCAACCATTGAGCCACACTTCTCCATTAGTCTCTCAGCATGAGCCTCTTGGATTGTAGCAAATTTTGGTATTCTGCTATTTCTTGTGAGTCCACTTGGCCTACTACTTATTATTGCCGACATGATTTTGGTTTTACCAGGTCGATGGATACAACTCTGTTCTTCCTTTTACCAGCAAGGGGCGGTAGTACAACTGATCTTGTTCCGCTGATAGCTAAGACAGGTACTGCTTTTCTGTAAGAAGGCCCAAATTCCTTCTTTACCGCGATCTTTTCTCTGACCAGATCCCCAATCTTTGGAATCCAGACAGGTCTTGCTGGGACAGGTGTTTTTTCTTCAGTGGCTGTCGGCTGTTGTTTCAATTTTATGTTACTCAGGTTTTTTCTTGTTTCATTTAAATCCTGTAAAAAGGCAAACGATCTTTGATATCAAAGGATTTTTCTTCTACCACTGAAGTGTGACTATCAAGATCCTGAATATTAGTTTGTATGGAGTGAGACCTTTTAGAGAATTTCTTGGCAGATTATTAAGACTACCTTGGACACTTGTTAAATGTTTGACCCACCCAACACCCCTACCGAATACCCTCGACGTTATAGATTGCTTTATGTCCCGGTTTTTTCTTTCCACAACCGCATTTCCCTCAGGATGGAAGGGAGAAGAGTACCGCAATGCGATGCCCATGCTGTTCATGGCCTCTTTGTAAGCTCGAGAGCTAAACGCAGGATCCTGATCAGAATGTAGCATGCCAATTGCCTATGTGCCGATATAGACTCGCAAATCTTTTATAACAGTTCTGGCGTCAGCCGAGTGCTGGGGCCACATTTTTAAGTGAATTAAGTCTTTATTAATTATGGGACGCATTTCTCCGACTGGATTTCTGTGCTATAGACAGCCTGATGCTATCTAATAGTGGTATCTTGGCTACAGGCTGGTCCGGCTCACAACTGCGATCTCTGTTGCAGTTTTCACAATTTTTTGCAAATTTGTAGATATCTACACTCATTCCCGGCCACCAGAACTCTGATTGTAGTTCCATCAGAGATTTCAGGATCTCTTGTTGCCTCAGACCCCATCCCATGTGTGCGTCTTCAATCAAGAAAACTCTCTGGTTCGTGTTTGGAATTACTCTATCCCCCACTCCAGGGATTCGAGCAAACGGAACGGAGTTTGCATCAATTATGTATGTATTATTGAGTGGATAGTTGAGAGGTAATGCTGCATAATCGCCTTTTGATGAGGCTTTTACTGCCAGCATGGTTTCCCCATCTATGTATTTTTCTGAACGCTTTTCAGTGGCTACGGAAGCCTGTTGAACCGCTTCCGCTGTGGCTGTGTTTGCCAATGAATTCCCTGCAACGTGAGCACCATCACGTCGAGCTGAACATTTCCTGAGTGATTCAGTTTTTGTAATCATTGGTTTGAATTTACCAGAGCGCCAGCGACCTTTAACAATCGCGCACGCTGCATCGTAGGATTTACTTTCTACATCGTAGTGTTGTGCGAATCTGTCCATATAGATTACGCAGGTATATTGTTCTAGAGGCAGAATTTCAGCTGGCAGAGGATATTCTCGTTCATATACTAGATCATCTAGTTTTTTCAGTTTTGCGTCAAAATAGTATTTCACGTCTTCTGTAGTAAAATAATTTTCCCATTCTATCCATTTTGGATCTAAGGCCACTTTAATCAGATTACGTGGACTTGTTAACGCCTCAAGGGCTGGTTCTGATGAGAAAACAGCTATGCTTCTGCCTTGGGCTAGGGCTCTTTCTTTTGCTACAACAGTTTGAACCACAGTTAGAATTTTTTGTGTAAAGCTGAATTTCATTTCAGCTTCAGTGTACAAATGAGATTTGTAAGCTATAGGTACCGTTTCTCCCTCATTAGAGGTCAGGTATGTGAATCCGTATCTTCCTGGGATGACTCTGATTACAAGATTGCGTATGTTTTCGCGAGTTTGTAATTTTGTTTTAGTTAACATGTCTGTTTGCAATGATCTCAAAATCTCTGTGTGTTTCTGAGTCAAATTGGTTTGTTTGAAATCTGGTCTAATTAATTCATAGAGAGGTTTAACCCTCTCGGCATAATTTAGAATGTATGTTCTTCCGAAATTCAGGAAACCTAGTATTGATTGTAAATTCTTCAGCGTTTTTGGTGCTTGGAGTACAGCACATTTCTCTAAGAACTTGTCTGCCAGGCTTTTGCCTTCACTTGATAATTCAGATCCTAAAAATAGGACAGTTAAATGGGCAATTCGTGACTTTTTAAAGTTGAATTTGTAACCCTCTGACGCGAACCCAAGTATTATGGTGTTCACCCTTTTTAAGGGAGTCTCCAGGTCATCATCTGTGAGATAGATGTCATCGACATATGATAATGCTTCATCATCATATATTTGTAGTAACTCTGTTACCCTTGCTGAGAATAATCCTGGGCTATTCTTGAATCCCTGTGGGAGTCGGCAAAATTGTTTTTGTGATCCAAATATTGAGAAAGCGGTCAAATACCTGCTTTCAGGTGCAATGTTTTGACAGAAGAATCCATTAGAGATATCTAATGTCGATTCATATTTTTTTCGCACAATGTTATTCAGTAGTGCTGCACTATGTGAGTTTTGTACTGCAAATGTTTTACAACAGGAGTTAAGGTGTCTGTAGTCCAAAACTAGACGATATGAATCGACTGGCTTGGTGACAAGAAACAAAAGATTGTTCATTTGAGAGGTGCATGTTTCAATCACCCCTTGATATTCAAGTTGTTCTAAGATCTCCCTGAATTGCTTTTTAGCTTCTTGTTTAACTGGGTACTGCCTTTGTGCAGTGGGCTGATTTTTTAACTGGATTTTGTGGCAAGGTGAATCCTCATCCCATCCTACATGATTTTTATATAAGGCAGGAGCTTGGGCCACTGCCCATTTTCTTGCCAATGTATATTTTTTATGAATCGGGATATGATTCGAGAAGGCAGGCATAATCATTTCTTCGCCATGAGGGCACTCCCTTACAAACTCTGGTGGCCAGTCTTTCTCAGCTAACAGAATGTCATAGCCTTTTGAAAGTTTTTCCCAAAAGAGACCTTTTATCTTCCTAGTTTTATTGTCCCTCTATACGTAATGTTATTTAATATAGTTTATGGGGCACACTAACTCGTGTGTCTGCAGTTTCCACCTGAATGTACTCATTCGTGTCCACTGTCTCCAAAAGATTCATCAGGATCTTGCGAGCTATGGTCCCTTCTGCTGCGCTGTCTAACATGGTCTGTGCCCACTCCCCGTTTTTCAGTTGTGTCCTCAGAATTCTCGGCATGTTTAATCTTAATACTTGCTACCTTCTTTCTGGGAAATTTTAATTTTTTACTTTGATGGGCAGGTTCCTTGTCTTTGGACTTGATGTGCTCTTCTCTGTGTTCTGACCATCCTCTTCTTTTCAATTTATGTGAGGAAGATCGAGAAAGATTGAGTGAGAAGGATAGAGAGGGACGTGTATCAACGTCTTGATATCTGTCTGGTTTTCTTATTTCATCCCTATCTCTAAGGTTGTATCTTTTTTCAGAGGGCTCCGTTTGGGGAGACTTGTCTTCTCAGCCTGGAGATCTCTCTCTACGCTGAGGAGACCTTCCTCTGGACTTGAAATGCTTTTCTCTGGGTGTGGATTGTCTATTACCATCCCAACTCTTTTTTGGAGTTTTTAAATTATTTTTAATAAAAAATTTTTAGGATTTTCAGTTACTTTGGGTTTTACCGGTTTCCCACCCAAACTATCTCTTCCTTGCTCTTCATAGGATTTTTCTATGATTCTGGCAAGTTCAAATGGTTGTTCTGCTATATCTATTTCCTTCAATTTCTGGCGGATCACCACAGATGCTGCTTCACCTTTTATGTTGGCTAATAATATAGCCGAGACCAGCTTGAAGTCTTTCAGTAATTTCATACCCAGAGTTAAAGCAGGTTCTGGACCGTATTCATTTTGAATCTGTCTTAGTACATCTGGTATGACCGCCATAGACGGGACATCAGGTGTTTTTGTGTAGATGGAAGCAAAGACTGTGCCCCAAGTGTCACAGTCCTCCACATGTGGTGCGATGCCCATTGGGAGGATGATAGTCAGAATTCTGTGTTTCTCAGTAGGAGTAGTATCTGCAAATACTGCCTCTATTTGAGTAATTTTTTGTGCTAACCAGAATGGAATTTGTTCCCGTTTTATAGGTACTTTACCAAGACATGATTGTATGTTCTGTGGTGTGATTTTGTTTGTGTTCCCCTGGTGAGGGGTCTGCTGTGGAATATTAATTGTCGGTTGGACTATTGAAGTCTGCATGACATATTGGACCAATTTTCTATGTATTTTAATTAAGAGTTTTAGCTGAGCTAAAAGTTCAGGAACTGGCATTTTAGCAATGTATGGGTGTGGTGTGTAGCTGGCTAGGACCGGCCACGTTGCTCCTGGTCTACCTAGTGGACCGAGCCTGGTGATGGGATTATTATGTTTTAGGGCGCCATTAAACCAGAGCAGGTGCTCTTGGTAATTTAGTGGGATTTCAATGTCCTCTAAAGGAGTGTATTCATCCGGAGGTTCCTCTATTTTGTAATAGTGGAAATCTTTTGTCACAGCGTGTGCTGCTGGAAAATGTATCCATGAATGGAATACCTCTGTGTGCCGATATTCATGTGCCTCTACCACGAATATGACTGTACCACCTCGTGGTGTCAGTCCGTTTTCTATAAGTTTAAGAGTTATAGTTCTTCTTATATTGACCGGAATGATTATAACACTCGGGTCATTATCTTGGAGGGTTGTGTCTTCCTCTAAGAGTCGAGCTGCTAAGGCTTCTCTTTCTCTCTCTTCGTCACTTTCTGACATTTTACTGACTGAAAGTTTTCTGTTGCAGATCGAGTTTCAGGGAAACAAAGATTAGGTGCACAATATTTTGGAACACTGTATCCTTCAACGTTGATCAAACCAAAAACTAATGCATAGGATTCTCATCCTACTAAGTTCCGGCTGATATTAACCTTTCACCCACTCCAGACGTCTATTGGAGTTTTTACGGGAAAAAGGGGTCTGTGTGAAAAAGCACGACTGGGTTACTCTAGTGTCTTGCGTTAGATTATCGCCTTACCAAACGTTGGGCGCCATGTTGTGTAGTTCCTATTTTCCCAATAGGCTCTGCGCGTTGGAATAACATAAACAGCAGTGTAGAAGTAGGACTGAGGTCATCTAGGCCTCTACTGACTATGTTAAACTTAATTTAGGTTTGCGCCAGCTAGCTCAGAGGTCACTGGAAACTTTCTCGAATGGATAGGGAGGGATAAGCTTGCCTGGCTCAGACAAGAAGGGATTCAGTTTCCGACAACCGCATTAACATGACAACTTTGCTCCCTCAGAATAAGAGTGTATCTCTAGAGTCGTTTGAAAACAAAAGACAGCTATTTCACTCAGTCAGCAGTGCATACTTAGTTTCACCAGAATGCAGAGAAATGGAGAGACGGGCGTTTTCAATAAAAGGTGTTATTTATTGAGCAGTCTTCATTCTCATGCAAGAGAAATGAATTGCCACAATTGCAATACTTAAAGTAAAGTAAAGTGAGTACAGTAAAAGTAGTATTAGGAAATAATACTGTAAAAGCATTGATATGGTTTCTTAGCCATATGATACTTTAAAATGGATAAAATATATACATACATAAATACATTGACTAACGTACTTAACTGGTGCTTCTAATTAAGCCTACCCCGGTGTACCTGACCTAAGCCTAATACTTGGGAAGGGATGAGTAAGTAGCAGTTTAAGTTAAGTTGGTTAAGATTATTTTGCCAAGAATCTGCATCAAGAATTCTCTTAAGGGTTTAGTCAGCTCCGTACCTTGGTAATAGAATGTGGGAGGTCTGGTATCTCTTTCCTCAGGACTCGATATCCCAGCAACCCGCAAGGGTAGGCTGGAAACACCGGAGCTGGATTTTCTCGGCTGGAGAAAAAGACAGCGTCTCTCTCAGTGCGTCAAACGGGAGGGGTGGCTTCCGTGGGCTCTCGCATCAGCTGGGCTCTCGGGCAAGTAGATGGCCGCTCTGCTACAAACCACTGTGTGTTTGCTTAAGGCAACTGTTGGTATTTTATACCTGGAAGGTGCCGGGTTTGACGTAAGGTTGGACATAAGATGTCACTAAGAACTAACAGTTCTTTCTGGACCTCAGGAGATCTTGTTCAAATCAAAACAAAAGCAGCGGGGATTTCCCGGGCTGCTGGAGGCTTGGATCGTTTAAAGAACGCGTTGTGCTTTCTAGGAGTCGATGGGAGTAGCTGTGCTGTGCTTTGGACTGCATGGGCTATTACTGAATATGGATCTGATTCTTATGCCTTTATCAGGATATTATGGATTACAACCTCACAAGGGCATAAATCGGGAATATCGAATTAGGGTCCTAGATATAAACACGACAGTGCAAGGTGTGAGAAGAGAGTTGTGCACCAAACAGTTCATTACATATGCAGGGCACTCACTGCTAAAGATGCTGTGGTACCATCAACACCTTTACACTTTTGACCTTTTTCTACAAGTCGGAGTGGACTCTTGAGTCAGGCCTACAATTGAGTGTTCCCTGGATACAGCCATCAGTGAATGGGGATTAACCATGATCACATTACGAGGAGCTGTCGAGACAAGGGATTAGTCAGTTAAATCCTAGAGTTGTGAGCTCAAGGGGATTGTGTTATTGCTTATGAATGTCCTAATACTTCTTTGAATGTGTAGAGTTAAAAATAAAATACTTATTTTTAATATAAAAAGTACTGTTTGACTAGACAGTTTACATTGTTACTTGTATTTTCAGTTATAAATCTTGTTCAATAACCTGTATCTAGACACCCCAATACCTGAGGGAGCCTATGACTGCTCATCCACAGCCACCACTGAGAGTTAAGTGTAGAAGGGGTACTTGGCTTAGTTACTCAGGATCCATAGTAGGCTGGGGCCCAGGAATTGAGGAGTAAAAGGCCTAGTAGCCCCTCCTTTCCCCTTGGCCCTCTGAAAGTGTTTCTGACAACAGGTGACATTTAACTTTCAGTGCAATTGGTGTATTTACCTACACCACATATTATTGCCTTACTGGAAAGGCAAAATGGCCCTCTCTGAAGGGTCACCTCAAACCTTTTGCCTTCCTCTTCTTATTTTTCTGACCTTCTTTTTGTTGGCCTTAGGACTGCAAGCACTTTACCACAGCTAACCCGAGCTAAATTGCATGTGGTTCTTCCCTAAACATTGACATTGACTTATCCAAAATTCGTATATTTAATTTACCTGTAAGTCCCTAGTAGAGCGCACTACCTGTGCCCAGGGCCTGTACATTAAATGGTACTAGTGGGTCTGCAGCACTGATTGTGCTACCTACACAAGTAGCTCTTTAAACAGGTCCCAGACCTGCCACTGCAGAGACTATTTGCAATTTCACTGACAAGTCAACTTGGCATTTAAAAACACGTGTCAAGCCTTAAACTCCTCTTTTATTACATATAAGTCACTTCTAAGGTAGGCCCTGGGTGGCTCATGGGGCAGGGTGTTGTGTAAGTATAAGGTAGGACATATACTTTTAAGATTTACATGTCCTGGTAGTGAAAAACATGTAAATGTGTTTTTCACTACACTGAGGTCTACTCCTCTCTTACGTTAACATTGGGAAGTCCTTATTGCATTTTTAAGCTGTAATTCCTGATTGAGAAGGAGTAGCTCTGTCATGTTGTATATCATTGGAATAGCAATGATAAATCCACTTTACTGTCAAAGTTAGATTTAACATTACTATTTTGTAAATATCACTTTTTAAAAGATAGTATTTGTCTACACTTAAAGCTCCGTATGCCTGCAGCTTGTCTCCAATGCATGTCTGAGGTAGGTGACCGATTGACTTTGTTCATTCCCTCTAGCCAGTCATACACAAAGGAAAGTTAGGTATGTCTGAGTGGTCATCTCCATCCTGACGGCTCATCCTGGGCAGGATGGGAGGGAGGAGCTGACACTTACACCTGAATGGGCAGCTTTGCGTCCCCACAGAAATGGCTGATAACCCCCTGTAGTGAGTCTAGAGCCAGGGCTGGGAAGGCAATAACTCTGTGCACTTCAAAGCCCCTCTTTGAAGTCACCTTCACTTCAAAGGCACACATGTATATAAGTACTGGGGCTCTGAACAAGCCAAATCATATACTTTTAGGGCTGTTGTGATGCTGCAAGGACTGTTACTCTTCTGGACTGCTGCTCCGGATGAACTGTTTTCTGCTGTGCCGATCTGCCTCCACCTACCCTCTGCCACTGCTGGGGAAGAACTGGACTCTTGCTTGAACCAACCGTGATCTCCAAGGGAATGCTGGCTTGCCTCCTGTTTTGAGACTCAGGGTGTAGGAAGTTGGATCTCTATATACCATACAAAAAAGAGGTATAGTGTGCAGAGTGTGGATCAACCACTCACACTGAAGGGGGCGCCTGAGGTGAATGACAGGCAGAGGGGACAGGGGAAAGAACCAAAATACATTCAAAGGAACCCAATCTGACTGAAGATTGCTTATAGAGCGCTCTAAGTTGCTGATGTATTAGAAGATACCCAAACAACAAAGACCTTCCCCAATTAATGTAGGAAAACTAATCTGTAGAAGATATTTCATTTATTTATATTACGATATCAAGTTGATAGGTAAATATACAACAAAATAGGAATCAAACACATCTGGGCACATCTAAAATCACCCACACACACTCTCTCAATTCAAACAAACAACCACAAACCCAACTGTAGGAAGGGGGAGGCTCTAGTTGGCGCAGTGTAACACTAGCGACAAGCAGGGACTCTCTCTTCCTCGTCAGGGCTGAGGGTTACCTTCCAGACAACCTCTGCTTACCCTCTAGGTAGTGTGGCTTAAGCAGTCGTAGGCTAATCTTTGGGGCACATAGGGTTAAACACTTGCAACAGTACACCTTTACAACCAACCCACCACACAACGAGACCAGACTGTATTCTTGTAAAAATATATATCTTTATATAGGTTTTAAGCAGGCTTATGAATACAGTCAATAACTTTATGAAGACGGTTGCAGGTTACTTAATTCGGGTTACCACAGTTCTTATGGAAGTTCTCTTGAGGCCCGTAGGCCGGGGTTACTCAATGTCCTTGTGGAGCCGGCGGCTTCCAAGGGATCTGTCCCACGTCGCGTTGCCTTCCCGGGGTCGCTGATCGTTGCGGCTCTTCGGCCGAGCAGGTCACTGGTCACTGGTTACTGGGTGAGTGTTGTAGGATATACGTTTGTATCAATTCTACCCAGCAAAAATAACTTGGAGTGTAATATATTTATGTTTGACTTCGATTGACGTTATAGATGAACAAAGAAATAGAGGTGGTTGACAAATTGCTGGATGAATTGGGAGGAGATTCTAAAGGTAAACCTAATTTAATAACAACATAGGGGGTGAACGTTGGATTTTAATTTGGCAAATTAATTTTGTTTGGACTCACCAGTGTAATATTCAGTTGCACTTTTGATAATAGTGATAGTACTTAGGGTATATATCATTTTGAAATGCCTCTGTTTTTTCAGACTGATAGATTTGTTTACACTATGAGGATCATATAAAGATGAGAGATTACGGAAAGATACAGAGGTGATAAGTTACCCCCACCGTGCTTATTTATCTTGGTGGTTGGGGTCTCTTTCTATTATACACAGGGTGTTTATTAGTACTGGATTGGTTTCTTGATGATTTATTTTCCTACTTCTAACTCTTCACTTGGCAGACCTTTATCTGACTAGATGGTGGTTGGTACTATTCCACATCTTTTTTAAGATACGAGGAAAATATTTTTACTGATTGTAGGAAATGTTCTGTTTGATTACAGCCCTGAAGAAGTCGAGGTATAATTTATGCACGACGAAACACGTGTTGGCTGGTGTAATCAACATTTGAAATTCATTAAAAAGGACTCCAAATACAGAAAGTGGACTCTTTTGTGCATTGACCTTGGAGACTATATTGATTGATCCGACTCCTGAGGATTGGAGTTGCTTGCCATATATATGTTGGAACTATATGTGTGAACTGTGAGTGTGCTCAGAGGATATTGTTCTTATTGTTGCTTCGCATGAAGCTGTTTGATGTAGGATACGCATCATTCCTCTAGAAGCACCTTATGATTACTGTCACTAGTTATACCTAAGTACCCTAAAGTTGAGGTAGTGCGCCCATAATAGGTTGGTATCCCCCCTAAATAGACTGGTCGTCCGGGGCAGCGGTGTTCTGTGGCGGCAGGGTCCTTTCCTCGTCGTCCGCTCCGACCCTGGAGGCGGCGGCTGTGCGGTGGAGACAAGTGGCAGTACGGTCCCCAAGTGCAGGACGTACCCAGCCAAATGTCGGTGCAGCTGTGGGCTCACAGCTGGGCTGTCGGGCAGGCTTACCGACTTTACAGATTCTCGTAGGGCAGTTGTCCGTCTTTGCAGGTGAGTGAGGGCTCGCTATGCCTTCACCTCGATAGCTCGGACCGGACGGGTCCTCCTTTGCTTTGCTCTCGGGCTCCCGGTGCAGTTGCGGTCACGGTGTTCGGGCCAGCGGCGGCTGGTCCTCACTTTGCTTCTGCTGTTGCTTTGGGCCCCGGTCATGGTGGTCGGGAGGATGTTGATGCCTTAGAGGAGATTCCTCCGTCAGTGCTGCGGCGATGGTCAGCACCCGCAGTCGCTTTCCAAGGGGGTAGCGTCCACTGGTCCTGGGACGCTGGTCAGGGGGCAAGTTCAGTTGCAAGCCCTTGGAGATCTCTTTGCAGAGTTTGGCACAAGTAGCACAATAGTCTTTTCGTAGTCTTATTGTCTTCCTCTCCTTCAGCAGCAAGGCACCAGACACAGGCAAGAGTCAGCACCCTTCCTTGTCTCTCACGGTCCTTCTCGTAGGGCAGAGTCTTTCTGTGGCCCAAACCGGATCTAATTTTCAAGGAGCAGGGCTCCGTCTTTTATAGGCCAATTCTTTTGTTCTCGCAGGCCAGGGGGGCCTTTGCATAGCCACTCTCAGTTCTGGAGTACCCCCGCGGGTGTACTCCGGCTTCTGCTTTCAGTGTGAGGGGCAGGCTCATCAGACGCCCCACAGGAGGTGGAGCCAGCATTGTCCGGACGGGAGTGGCCAGAGTACCTTGTTGATGGGGGCTTCGCCCTTCCTGGGCCAGGTGCCGGCAGAGTCATCCGCCGCTCCCCAGGAGGGTGGAGCCAGCATTGTGGAGGTCGAGCACAGTGACAGCTCGAGTCAAGAGGCACTCCTACCTCCCACTAAGGTGTAATCTGCGCATTCGCCACCCGTCATCCCTCCAGCCCTGTCACTCACACATCCCAGACAGTCAGATACACACCAGCAGAGGCGGCTGAAATGGTTAAGCAAGCAAATGCTAACTTTCTAAAAGCAGCATTTGCAAACCCAGGATACTGAAATAAACTTGACTACAAGAAATATCTCATTATCCCGAGTTCAGGCATACTAAACATGACTCACTACCATGCTCCTTGAGCCCGCGGGGATTATAGGGTGTAATAACCCTCGCAGCTCAGCCTGGCCTAATGGAGCAGGTAGCCTTCAGTAGTGAAATACGGTCTTCGTTGTAAGTCACTACTAGGACATGCCACGCACATCAGGGCCTGTCCTACCTTGCACCTACAACGCACCCTGCCCGCAGGCCTACCATAGGGGTGACTAATATGTGGTCAAGGGAAGGGTCGGTGCTGGCAAGTGGGGACAGCTAGCGTGATAGTACGAGACCACACGCTGGTTCTGCGGTCGCAGTTCCCAGACACATCTTTACGGCTGCTTCGGTGGGTGGCGCAACCAGCGCTGCAGGCCCACCAGCAGTATTGGCATCTACAAGCCCTGGCACTCTCTCGTGCGCTTTACTAGGGACTAACAGTAAATCCAATGCACCAATCATGGATACCAATCGTAAGTACAGTTTACAGTAGGGAGCACTTGCACTGCGGCACGGATCAGCCGTGGCGCAGTGCCCTGAGTATCGGAAAACCAGCAAAACATCGGAGGCACATCAGCAAAAAGTGGAAGGGAGACTCACGCCAAGGTGCCAGGTCTAACATGTGTCCCCTCCAGCTGAAATGTGGGGGGAACTACCCTTCCCCAGGGAGTTCCACATCACTAAGGCGGAAAAATCTGGACAGACCGTCAGCGTTGGCGTGATCGGTGCCAGGGCGGTGTTCCACCGTAAAGTCCATACTCTGTAGAGAAATGGACCACCTCAACAGTTTCGGGTTCTCACCCCTCATTTGCATCAACCATCTGAGGGGCCTGTGGTCCGTCTGAACTCGGAAGTGAGACCCAAACAAGTAGGGTCTTAGCTTCTTCAGCGCCCAGACCACAGCAAATGCTTCACGCTCTATTGCACTCCACCTACTTTCACGTGGAAGTAACCTCCGACTTATGAAGGCTACGGGTTGGTCAAAGCCCTCCTCAGTCATCTGTGAAAGAACAGCCCCTACACCATGCTCTGAAGCGTCTGTTTGCACAATGAACTCCTTGGAGAAATCTGGGGCCAGGAGCACGGGCGCCGTGCACATGGCAGTCTTCAGGGTGTCGAAAGCCTTCTGACAGGTGTCAGTCCAAATCACATTCCTGGGCTGCTTTTTCGAAGTCAGCTCTGTCAAGGGGGCCACGATCGTGCCATAGCCCTTGACAAACCTCCTGTAATACCCAGTGAGCCCCAGGAAGGCTCTCACTGCAGTCTGGGTCTTGGGGGGTTCCCAAGCCAGGATGGTTTCGATTTTGGGCTGCAAGGGGGCTACCTTGCCACTCCCAACCTGGTGTCCCAAGTACACCACGGAACCCTGCCCAATCTGGCACTTGCTTGCCTTGATTGTGAGGGGCCTGCTCTGCGCAGGGCCATCAACACTTCCCAGAGGTGTCGCAGGTGTTCGGGCCAGGTGCCGCTGAACACCGCGATGTCATCCAGGTAGGCGGCACTGAACTCGTCCAGCCCAGCCAACACCTGGTTGACCAATCTCTGAAAGGTGGCAGGGGCATTCTTCATTCCAAATGGCATAACCCGGAACTGGAAATGCCCATCTGGTGTAGAGAATGCCGACCTCTCCTTTGCCCCATCGGTCAAGGCGATCTGCCAGTACCCAGACGTTAAATCAAACGTGCTGAGGAACCGGGCAGCCCCTAGCCGATCAATGAGCTCGTCAGCTCTGGGGATGGGGTGCGCGTCAGTCTTCGTGACTGAATTGAGTCCTCTGTAGTCCACACAGAACCGGAGTTCGGGTGTGGCTCCCGGCGCAGCAGCCTTTGGAACCAAGACCACGGGGCTGGACCAAGGACTGCTGGAAGACTCAACCACCCCGAGGGCAAGCATCTTGGAGACCTCCTCCTTGATGCAGGCCCGGACCCTGTCAGTTACCCGGTAAGCCTTATGCTTCACCGGTAAGCTGTCTCCAGTGTCCACATCATGGATGCACCAATCTGTGACACTCGGAACCAGGGAGAACAGGTCTGGAAACTGCCCCAGCAACTGGCGGCAGTCCTCCTGTTGTTCGGCGGTCAGGGAGGGTGAGAGGTTAACTCCATCCACTGACCCATCCTTCTCACAGGCCACCAAGAGGTCAGGAAGAGGCTCCGACTCCTCCTCCATTCCATCATCGGTTGCCAACAACATGCCCACTTCGGACCTTCGCAAGTGGGGCTTGAGGCGGTTGACATGTAGGACCCGCAAAGGGTTCCTGGGCGTCTTCATGTCCACCAAGTATGTCACGGGGCTCTTGCACTCCACAACCTCAAATGGTCCTGTCCACTTATCTTGAAGGGCACAGGGCTCCACTGGGGCCAAGACATACACCTCCTGTCCAGGCTGAAGCTCGACCAGAGTGGCATTCTGATCGTACCACCGCTTCATTTCTTCCTGGCTCGCTTCCAGATTTGCCTCGGCAAGTTGTCTGAAGCGCCTGGTCTGGTTTCTGAAGGCCAGCATGTAGCTATATACATTCTGGGGAGGTTTCCTGGGAGATTGCTCCCAGCCTTCCTTCACCAAACTCAGTGGTCCTCTCACGGGGTGACCGTACAGCAGTTCAAAGGGGCTGAACCCTAGGGACTTCTGTGGTACCTCGCGATATGCAAACAGCAGGCATGGCAAGAGGACGTCCCACTTACGCCTCATCGGACCTTCCAGGCCCATTATCATGCCTTTGAGGGTTCGGTTGAATCTTTCAACCAACCCGTTACCTTGGGGATGGTAGGGTGTGGTGAACTTGTACGTTACGCCACACTCCTGCCAAAGGGACTTCATATATTTCGATATAAAATTGGTCCCCCTGTCGCTCACCACCTCTAGAGGGAATCCTACTCGTGAGAAAATTCCCATCAGTGCACGCCCCACCACGGGAGCCGTCACTGTCCTCAGAGGGATGGCTTCAGGGTACCGGGTGGCATGGTCCACCAAGACCAGGATGAACCTGTTGCCCATGGCTGTCTTGGGGTCCAGAGGCCCAACGATGTCAATACCCACTCGCTGGAATGGCGTACCGACCACAGGGAAGGGTTGGAGGGGAGCCTTGTTCTTCCCTCCCGTCTTCCCACTTGCCTGGCAAGTTGGACAGGTTCTGCAATAAGCGTCTGAGCTTTTATGCATTTGGGGCCAGTAGAAGTGGGTGACAAGCCTGTCATAGGTCTTGTCCATCCCTAAATGTCCTGCTAAAGGCACATCGTGAGCCAGACCCAGTAGGAAGGCTCTGAACTTCTGGGGTACCACCAGCACACGGGCTGACCCAGGTTCAGCAGCCTTAGGCTCTGAATACAGGAGGTCGTTCTCCCAGTAAACGTAATGTGTTTTGGCCTGAACACCATTGGCCTGGTCTGCAGCCTGCTGCCGCATACCCACGAGAGAAGGGCATTCTTTCTGCTCCCTGCAGAATTCCTCCCTGGAGGGTCCTCCTTCTTGCTGCCAATGGGTCAGCTCAGGCAGGTCCCCCAGTTCGGCGATCTGTTCCCCTGTAGGCTCCAGGGCATCCCCCTCAAGGTCTGCCTCCTCCTGGACCGTAGGAACTTCAGGGGCCGGTTTCCCGCGCCCCCTGCGCCTTCTCCCTAAAGCCGGTTCCTGGGCCTCTCCATCAGGCCCCAGGACCTCTCGATCACCCTTACTGGCTGCCATCGACCGGGTGGTCACGCACGCCCAGTCCGGCAGACCCACCATCCGCAGGTGAGTCGTCTTCTCCACCTTTTCCCAAGGGGAGTGCTCCAAGTCGTTCCCTAGCAAACAGTCAACAGGCATGGTTTTTCTCACACAGACCTGCAGAGTACCAGAGACCCCCCCCCCACTCGAAGGGAACTTGAGCCATCGGACACTGACTCTCAGAATTATCAGCGTTGATAACCCTACAGTAGGCATGGGGTACAACCTGCTCTCGAGACACCAGGTGCTGCCTCACTGCAGTCACACTGGCTCCTGTGTCTCTAAGAGCCTCAGCTTCCTTACCATTGATGATCACCACCTGCCCATATTTTTTAGTGTTAGAGGGCAGGTAGTTCGTCGGGATCATCTCACTGTCTCCTAGCGAGACCAGGGTCATGTGAACGGGATCTCCACCCCCCGGGACCATCATTTCTTCTCCCAGGTGAACGCTAGTCACTTGTCGGGGCGGAGCACCAGTGGGTGCAGGTTTTCCAAATAGGCGACACTTGGGGTTACTGGATATGTGCCCAGGCTCGCCACATTTGAAACAATTGAAGGGCCCCTTTGGAACAGGTTTACCTGTCGGGGCTCCATTCTGCTTCGGGGGTGGGGGAGGCTGAGAACCCTGCTGCGGATTCCCTTGGGAACTACTTTGGGGGCCTTTTTGGAACCCTTTCTGTTTTCCCCCTTTGTCCCCCCCATTCTTCTGCTGGGGACCCTGCCCACTCTTGGCGGAATCCCCCACGGGACCCTTGTGGACCCTGGTGCTGAGCCAGCGGTCCGCCTCCTCAGCAAGCTTCCTCGGGTTGGACAGCTTGCTATCGATCAGGTGCTGGCGTAACTCAGGAAAACAGTGATCAGACAAGTGCTCCCATGCAATTAAATCAAAGAGACCTTGAAAATCATTCACTTTGTTACCTTTCACCCAACCATCCAGTGCTCTGCAAAAGTAAGTCACATACTCCACATACGTATTCCCAGGCCGCTTAGTACATCCCCTAAACTTCTGTCTATACATTTCAGGGGTAAGCCCGTACCTGTTTAATAAAGCTTCTTTCATGTGGGCATAGGATCTCTGATTCTCAACGGGCAAATCTAGCAAGGTATCTCTCCCTTCGCTAAGGAACCGTCCCCACAACCCCGCTCCCCAATCCTTGTCAGGGACCCGGTGGGAGGACATGGCTACCTCGTATGCCCTAAACCACTGTCCTATGTCATCCCCCTTAAAGAACTCCTTAACTACGTCCTTCGGGATGTGCACTCTTGTCTACCTGCACTGGCGATGTGCTGCCACCAGAGGGAGGCCGATCCAAGTCTCTCTCCTTGAGACTTATCTCCCTCATCTTGATTTCATAATCCATCTGGTGCTTTCGCTCTTCCAGCCCCATTCTTTTGGTTTCCAGCTCCAGCTGGATTTTCAATTCTGCCAACTTTCTTTCGTGATTCCGGGTTTCCTTCCTGTCCGCCAGCTCCTCTGGCGACAGGCCTTTACCAAAGCTGTGCTCGCTGTCTTGACTCTCGAGATCGATCAGATCCCCAAGTGCATTCTGTTCCTCCGTCGTATTCTGCTCGGCGAGGACGTCTTGCTCTTCCGGGGTCTTTCTGGACTCCACCCAGGCTTTCAGGGCCTTGTAGAGCTCCGGCTTGTTTTTGCAACCAGCGTGCGGAACCTTTAGTTTCCTACAGAAAAACTTCAGTTCCAACTTTGAGTATTTGTCCAGCTTTGCGGCATCCCACTCTATCTCCAACACCTCGGAGGTTGTGGACTCCGCTCCATCCAAGCTCTTTGTGCCAGGCATGGTTTCTGCGCTCGGAATCTTCTTTCGGCAAAGTCTGTGGTTTAGTAGCTGTACCGTACTCCTTGTGTAGTGGTCAGAAGCTCAGGTATAACTATCGCAAGTGTAAATTCGAAAATCCCACCGCTGCCACCAATGTAGGAAGGGGGAGGCTCTAGTTGGCGCAGTGTAACACTAGCGACAAGCAGGGACTCTCTCTTCCTCGTCAGGGCTGAGGGTTACCTTCCAGACAACCTCTGCTTACCCTCTAGGTAGTGTGGCTTAAGCAGTCGTAGGCTAATCTTTGGGGCACATAGGGTTAAACACTTGCAACAATACACCTTTACAACCAACCCACCACACAATGAGACCAGACTGTATTCTTGTAAAAATATATATCTTTATATAGGTTTTAAGCAGGCTTATGAATACAGTCAATAACTTTATGAAGACGGTTGCAGGTTACTTAATTCGGGTTACCACAGTTCTTATGGAAGTTCTCTTGAGGCCCGTAGGCCGGGGTTACTCAATGTCCTTGTGGAGCCGGCGGCTTCCAAGGGATCTGTCCCACGTCGCGTTGCCTTCCCGGGGTCGCTGATCGTTGCGGCTCTTCGGCCGAGCAGGTCACTGGTCGTCCGGGGCAGCGGTGTTCTGTGGCGGCAGGGTCCTTTCCTCGTCGTCCGCTCCGACCCTGGAGGCGGCGGCTGTGCGGTGGAGACAAGTGGCAGTACGGTCCCCAAGTGCAGGACGTACCCAGCCAAATGTCGGTGCAGCTGTGGGCTCACAGCTGGGCTGTCGGGCAGGCTTACCGACTTTGCGGATTCTCGTAGGGCAGTTGTCCGTCTTTGCAGGTGAGTGAGGGCTCGCTATGCCTTCACCTCGATAGCTCGGACCGGACGGGTCCTCCTTTGCTTTGCTCTCGGGCTCCCGGTGCAGTTGCGGTCACGGTGTTCGGGCCAGCGGCGGCTCGTCCTCACTTTGCTTCTGCTGTTGCTTTGGGCCCCGGTCACGGTGGTCGGGAGGATGTTGATGCCTTAGAGGAGATTCCTCCGTCAGTGCTGCGGCGATGGTCAGCACCCGCAGTCGCTTTCCAAGGGGGTAGCGTCCACTGGTCCTGGGACGCTGGTCAGGGGGCAAGTTCAGTTGCAAGCCCTTGGAGATCTCTTTGCAGAGTTTGGCACAAGTAGCACAATAGTCTTTCCATTTTTGCAGCATAGCTGCTATGGGCCCCTGTAACAAAATCGGCCGAAACAGGTCCATGCAACCAGGGCCAGTTTTAGAGCAGTGCGACCAGTGTCGCCGCACTGGGTGTTGACCTTTGAAGGGGCGCTGACCTCAGGGGGGAACTGTGTTTACAAATAACTTATGATTGGGGAGACGAGAGGCACTTTTGCCCGGTGGTAGTGACGGTATCTGAGGAGGCAGTTATGGGATGTGGGGGCACCAAAAATGATTGTCGCACCAGGTGTCACCAGCGCTAAAGCCGACCCTGCTGGCAAATAGCTCAGCCGCACTCCCACACCCCGGGGAAGGGTGGGGGACAGCTGAGCACTTTGCCAGGGCCTGTTTTGGTTCCCAGTCCGGCCTTGCCTGCTCAAGCTGAACAGAGTGTGTGAGGGTGCGTTTGTCAGCTGCACAATTAAGGACATGATTATCATCTACACAGTGAACGCACAAGCAGCAGTTACTGGTGGGGAGGTCACACGTCTAGTAGTTAAGGGCTGAGGAAAACACCTTTTTAAGGCACCTTTTGTGTACTCCCCCTTCAACTTTGTCTTCGATTATTCATAAGGAAGGGAGTTAACTCGCTTGAAGACAAGTTGTTACTCAAACCTATTTTATTGTGGCGTTCAATAAGTGCCAAACCTGAGATAGAATTTACTAAGACAATCAAACTGGACTGTCTAACATCAGAGTTTGCATTCCAAATCCCTTGATTGTTTTATATTAATGACACCCTGTAGCAACAGGGTAATTTTAGCCTATTTTCAGACTGGTGGTGACTATAATTTACTACCACTTCAGTCCTAGTTGCATTTGCGTTCATTTGTAGGGCTTAACTATGTGCTTTGACAGGGCTTAGTGCCTTTTACCATTTTCTCGGGCCTACAGGCCCGAAAGCTAGAGAGAAGCCATTTTGTATTTCTGCCTCGACTGTCCGAGGCGCTTGCAGGGTAAAGGTAATGTTTAGAATTCATCCTGTTGTTCGCTAGAGAGGAACTGTTGAAGAATGGCCCTTATCGAAGGAATGTGTTTGTCTCCCCCGCTCTAGACGCAATACGCAGGTGGCCACTGTGGAAGGCGAAGGGGGCCAGGGACTGGTACAGGAATTCGGTGGGAGTCGGCCTAATACCGGAATTTTCCATAGAGAAAGTGAGCTCTATATTATCAAGGAGCGAGTAGGGAAGAGAGAGAGAGCAACTTGTGGAGAAGACCGAAGGAGTTGGTCTGAAGGCTGGTGCATAGAGATTTATACTATCAGCTAACTGAAATCCTGAAGTGAAGAAGGAGGGTGATTGAAAGTCCTGTAGTGACATCATAGAGGAGTGGCAGAGACTAAGTCCAGAAGAGGGATCGAGTATCCTGGAACCATGGCAGCGTAGATGAGGCATAGCGGTGCAGACGTGTATTCGTGAGCCATAGAGGGAGAGCTGAGTCCCAAGCGCATAGAAGAGAATGAGAGAGAGGGATCAGCTCCGCTGCTGAGATGGAAAGACACACGTCTAAGGTGAGGGGTTCTGAGCTTAGTGCAGAATGCATTTAACTATTCATCTTTATTCCTCTTTTAGGTTATGGGTAGCGACTAACTTAATTCATTTGTCTTTTGCTTATTCTGTCATGTTTGATTGTAGAATAAAGATTTAATGATCAGTATCTTTGAATGTTGTTTTCATGAATGAGATTACCCTTTCCTTTTAATCAGGTGCTGACATACAGTAGGATGGGATATGCCCTTCTGCAAAGGTAACGGATGATTGGGGGAGAGTGTGAACTTCATTTGGGAAATAACTCTTAAAGGTGAATCCCTACTAGTTATCCCCAATAGTGTAGATCGTCAGGTGACGTTAAAGATATCGTCGGGTGACGTTAAAGAAATCGTCGGGTGACGTTAAAGATATTGTCGGGTGACGTTAAAGAGATCGTCGGGTGACGTTAAAGATATCGTCGGGTGACGTTAAAGATATCGTCGGTTGACGTTAAAGAGTTTGTCGGGTGACGTTAAAGATACAGTCTTACGGGACTATGAAGATAGAGACAGTTTTACGGGACTATAAAGACAGAAGATATCATCGTGAGACGTTAAAGAATATAAAATGAGGTAAATATAGGATAAGATATGGAATCCATTAGGTGTTAGTGATATGTTTGAGTATACAGGCATGTAAATAGCTTCTTTTGACTTTCTCTGGTGAGTATTCTAGATGTCTTATAAATAGTGGCCTGAGAAGAGTGTCGTTACGTGGCGACTGGGTTAGCCACGGTTGGTGAGTTGCCTGTTCTGAGAATCCGGTCTTTACATTTGGCGTCACAAACCGTTTTCAATTGAAGGGTACGGGTATTCCTTCGTGATTCTGTATGAGGGTCCGTTTGGTTCTCGCCGTGGACGATTTTTTATATATATTTTGTTGATTGTACATTTTTTGTTTGTTTTTGTGTGTTTGTTGAGATTGCATGATGTTTTCGAGGAAATCGAAACCGTCTTTTCAATTGCCTTTGGAAATTCCTGGTTGGGAGTCAACTGCTTATGAAGCGCTTGCTCATGAGCGGGCTAATTCTACTGGTTTGAGTGAGAACTGGAATTCGTGTTTGGAAGATGCTGACCCTGCTCAGGTGATTGCGTGTTTGCAGAAAGTCCCAGTGGCGAAAGGCGAAGAGCTTCCCATATTGGGACGTAGAGGTTGGATTTTATTGAATGCGTACAGGCTTGTACATGAGAAATGTTCTCGATTACAACGCGAGAATAAAACCTTTGAGGAACAGATTGTTCAGGTTCAAAATGATGTTACTCTTTTACGATGTCAAAATAAATTGCTTGCTGACAAGTTAGAAACGTATCAGGCTGTAACCGAAAGAGCTGCTGTGCGCATTGCGAAATACAAGTATCGACACAGACGTGGTAGAGTTAACACCAGAAAAGTGCATATGGTTGTTGCGAAAGCAGGGCTCGATTGGAACCCTGACGAATGGGATGGTGATATTTAGAATTCCTCTGATTCATTTTCTTCGGCTGAAGAGAATGCTGCGCGTGCGCCTTCTCGCACTAGACGTCATCGTCATTCTAAAGACCGTACTGAGATTTCTGCTCAACCGATTTATCGACGTAAATTGCAGGGCAACCCTAATGCCCCCCAGGTAATTCCTCTTGACAGCTTGGAGGATTATACTCAACAAGAATTAAATGACATTTTGGACAGGTTCCAACAGAAGTTGGGTGAATCTTTACTTACTTGGATGGTTGGTCTTTTTGATTTAGGTGCTTCAGGTATCTCGTTGGATAAAGGCGATGCTGTGAAATTTTGTACTTTGAGTTCTGATCCTACGGTTCAGGAATGTTTCCGTAATTACAATAGCGATGATCAGACTAATCTGTTGCAATTAGCTGTCCAGGGTTGTAATCACAAGTACCCTACTGAATCTGATTGGCCTATTAATGAGAAGCCGTGGTATACTTTGAGAGATGCTTCTCAGCGATTGAAGGAGGAGTTTATGAAAACCGCTATCTTTTTAGGTACAGCGAACAGGTTAATGGATGGTTTACTCAATGCATCTGTGAGAAACAGAATCATTTGTACTTCTCCTCCTGCGTACAAACAAGTGATGATGACTTTGTTAATTAATCAGACTAGTAACACTTTGTCTGAAGTGATCGAGGCTGTGTGTGAACTTGGTGAGTTGGGTGAGTGGATTAAACCTGAACGACAGTCTCGACCAAAAGGTCGCACTAATGATTTCAGATTTTCTAGACGTGACATGTTTCAAGCTCTTGTGAAGGATGGTGTGAAAGCTGATGACATTCATGATTTGCCTAATAATCTGTTGTGGGTTATGTTTCGCAAGCGTGGCCTAGACAGAAAGGAAGGAGCTAGAAAGGTCCGTAAACAGGACTTTGATGTTAACTATTCTGATGGTAGTGGTAATGATGCTATGTTGCGTCGAGAGAGAGGCAGAGAGAGAGTGTAGCAGGACACAAGATGACTCGTCCCATTCCAGAAGGGAGCGAGAGAGAGATAGAGAGGAGAGAGGAGATCAGTCTATACGCAGAGATGGGAGAGAGAGAGATCTATCCCCAGAGGTGAGATTGAGAGATAAAAGATCACCATCCCTTGAACGGAGATCACAATATTTTTCAAATGACAAAAACCCTTTTCTTGAAGAGAAAGGGTATGAACGAGAGGTGACATTACCTAAACGATATGAGAGTCTTTATCCTGATTTGTCTTGGGCGACAGAACATAGTAAACGGGACTAGGAAGTAGGTCAAGCTCCAGTCCTAAATTGGGCTCATAGAGATTACAGGCCTTATGTAGACATTGAAATTTATTGGAGACATCGAAATATACAGAGGGCCCGAGCATTGGTGGATGCTGGAGCGGAGGCCACTCTAATTTCTGGAAATCCTAAAAAGTTTAAAGGACAAGGTTATACGATTACTGGATTAGGTGGTAAAGAAACCCCCGCAGTACAAACTAAACTTGAAATGAGAATAGGTAGGAACCCCCGAAAAGAGTATCATGTATTGGTGGTACCTCTTGATGAATATATAATTGGAATTGACATTTTGAAAGGTATGACATTGCATTTAGATGACGAATGTTATAAATTTGGACACAAGCATTATATATCAACAAAATCTGTGAGAGTCGGACGCTTAAAAATGCCTCCGATTAAAATTCCCCAAGCCACAAAGGTGGTTTCAATGAAACAATTCCGCATTCCCGGTGGGCACGATGAGATCAGTGCTACCATTCAAGACCTGATAGATGCAGGAGTGGTAATTCCCATTACTTTGGCCTGGGACAATCCTGTTTGGCCGGTACGCAAAAGTGATAATTCTTGGCGCAAGACTGTTGATTATCGAGAATTAACCCCTTCGATGCTGATGACGAGCTCAGCTCGTCATCAGCTACGTTGCTCGTATGCTGATGACGAGCTGAGCTCGTCATGTAACGCGGGTTTTCGAAAAACCCAGCACACAGCGGGAAAACTGTTAGCGCGCAAGGGGTTAAACAAACATACACCTTCTTTGACTGTTGCAGTCCTTGATGTTATTACTTTAATTGAAAGAATTCAGAAACATTCAGGTACATGGTATGCAACCATTGACATCGTTAATGCTTTCTTTTCTATTCCAATGGCTCCCGAATGTCAAGAACAAATCAGTTTTACATGGAATGGCCGTCAAATGACGTTTAGAAGTCTTCCCCAAGGCTATGTACATAGCCCGACAATTTGTCACAGAATAGTAGCAGAGCATTTAGATGAGGTGACGGTAGATCCAAATATTCAGGTGTGTCATTACATAGATGATACACTAATTCAAGGTGAGACACAAGATCAGATGTGAATACAGTCAGAGCTAATTGTTGCACATTTACAAAGCAAAGGCTGGGAAATTAATCCTGATAAACTGCAGGGTCCAGCACAACACGTGAAGTTCTTAGGTGTTCATTGGCATGAAGGAAATCGTGAAGTAATTCCACAAGTATAACAGAAAATTGCAGAATTTTCAGTCTCTAAGAACAGAAAAGAAGCCCAAAGATTCATTGGTTTATTTGGCTTTTGGCGTCAACACATTCCACATTTGAGTCAGATTCTGGCCCCTTTGTACAAAGTTACATGTAAAAAGAATGCGTTTGAATGGAACAGAGCACAACAAGATGCGTTTGATTTGGCGAAAGAAGCGATTCAACATGCTTTGGATTTGTGGCCAGTGCGTGATGGTGATGTGGATTTGAATGTATCTGTACAAGATATGTATGCAAATTGGAGCCTATGGCAAAAGCAGTGTAAAACTAGAGTACCTCTAGGTTTTTGGACTAAAAAGTTACCTGACGCTGGTGAGCGTTATACACCTTTTGAGAAATACTTGCTTGCATGCTATTGGGCTCTGGTGGATACCGAGCAATTAACATTAGGACATGATGTGATTTTGAGACCAAAAATTCCAATAATGCAGTGGGTTTTGAGTTCGCCAAAAACTCATAGAATTGGTCATGCTCAGGAAGTAAGCATCATAAAATGGAAGTGGTATATACAAGATCGGGCTCGTGTGGGCCCAAAAGGAGTTGCAAGGTTGCATGAGAAAGTGGTGCAGGCGCCGATGGAAGAGAGAGAAAAAGATTAATCCGTACCTATAGTACAGGAATCTCATGTGAAGTGGGGTATGCCGTTCGATGATCTGTCCGTGGAGATAGAAAACATGTATGGTTTACGGATGGTTCAGCCGGGTACATAGGAGAGAAGAGACATTGGAAAGCAGTCTCGTATAATCCCACGACTCAAAAATTGTTGAGCACTACTGGTGAAGGGCGAAGTAGTCAGTTTGCAGAATTATATGCTGTATACCAAGTTTTACAACAAGAATTGCCAGGAACATGTCATATTTTTACTGATTCATGGTCAACTGCGAATGGGTTAGTAGTCTGGTTACCTACATGGCAGTCCCATAATTGGATCGTTCACAACAAGACTATTTGGGGTAAGGAGTTGTGGCAGGAGATCTGTGAGTTACTTCCTCAAAGCAATGTGACCGTTTTTCATGTTGATGCTCATATGCCTATTGATTCACTTGATCAGTTATTTAATAACATTGCAGATGAGAAATCTAAAATTTCTGAGGCAGTGGTGGACCAACAAAATTCTGATCTGGCGGGATTGGCGAAGTGGGCCCACCAAAAAGCAGGACATTTTGGAGAGAACATTACTAGCAGGTGGGCTACTGATAGAGGCATTCATATTCCTCTTGATTTGAATAAAACAGCAATACTTCAATGCCCCATATGCCAACACTCCCGACAAAGAGAAGTGCCTAGAATAGTGAAAGGCCAGTTACATCGAGGTAAATCCCCCGCACAAATTTGGCAGATCGATTATATCAGTCCTTTACCCATGAGCAAAAATTGACAATATGTCTGTACAGTTGTTGACACTTATAGAGATTTTCTAATCGCTTTTCCATGCAAGAGAGCAACCCAAATAAACACTATGAAGACATTGTATTTGATTACATTAAATTATGGTACTCCACTTCAGGTGCAGTCTGACAATGCCTCACATTTTAAAGGACGCTTGGTACAAAATTATTGTGCAGAAAACAATATTGATTGGGTATTTCACATTCCTTATTACCCGCAGGCTGCAGGCCTAATTGAGCGGATTAATGGATTGTTAAAAGACCAGTTGTGCAAATTGTCAGACGGTACCCTAAAGAACTGGAGAGATCATTTATCAGATGCTTTATTGATTTTGAATAACAGACCTTATTTGTATGCAAATTCTCCTTTAATGCGTTTATTTCCTCCTCACATTGATGTTCAACCAAATTCAGTCAAAAGTACAGTTTCTTATTGGGAAGTTACCCCCGGAGCTTTGGCTCCACATAGAGCTACCCCTGGATCCACGGGTTTGGACCTACATTCTTTGAAAATTACTGTTCTAAAAATCAATAGTATTGTGATAATTGAAACAGGAATTGGTGTTCAAATTCCAGCAGAACATTTTGGATTGATTGCCCCGAGATCTGGATTGGCTTTAAAAGGCATCCAGGTGCTTGGTGGGGTAATTGACAGTGATTACCAGGGAGAAATAAAAGTCATCCTGTTGAACAGTGGCGATTCTGAAATCATAATCCAGAAAAATGATCGAATCGCTCAATTGGTCACTATGCCTGTTTTCAGTGGCGTGATTCAAAAGGGCACTGCTCCAACTCTGTTAACAATGCGTGGAACCGGTGTATTCGGTTCAACTGACAATCCTGGAGCTAGAGTGTGGGTGCAGTCGCCGAAAAATCCCCCTGAACAGGCCGAAATTATAGCAACAGGATCTGACAACACTATCCTTGTCATGAGGCCAGAGCAGGAAAGCTGGGATGTAGTCCCAGCTGATAAATGTTATCTGCGAGAATGAGTAATGCCTATTCTTTTGTTGCAGAGCATTGCCTGGATTGTTGCTGCCGGATGTGTCGTCGTTGGACTCCCTTTGGTCTGCTGCGCCGAGAGTCAAGAGAGCGCGCAGGACCAGATTAATAACAGAGCACGTCGTTCCATTGCTTCGTGGGACATCACTACTAATTTTTGGATGCATCTAGCTAGAACTATTATGAACTCCTCTCACTTTTGTCTGGCATCTATGAGGTCAGTTAATGATCTCCTTACAACGTGCCTTGTGGCTGTCCCAATCTCGACAGCCTCCTTACTACATTTCTTTAATGTATCTGAAGTCTATCCTACATTTATCCATTCTGACTTTTCGGCATATGATTATTGCGTCGCTTGTACCGTTCTGAGTGAACCGGAGCCCCCACTGACTTTTCAAATTTCAACTTATAATATCACAGAAAGTGATGTTTATTACTCCATGACCTGTGATCCTAAGTATATAGGCAAATGTGCCCAATTACGATTAGAACATTCTAGCCCATCTTCCTCTCATGAAAGAATTTTATGTATCACCAGGACTCCTGCCGTGTGTGTTTTAATCCACAACTCTATGAGCTGCAAACGTTTTATAGTAACTGCTAGTCATTATTATCATGTGTTATTACCGCCTGGATGGCTCTTTTCCTGTGGCAATGTGTCCTGGTTCTACATTCCTGCAAATATTGCTGGAGTTCCATGCGCTTTAACGCGCTTAAGTCTTTTAATGTTTTCCTCTGACGAAACTGCATCATCTCGCATAGTGCATGATGCACCTCCACTCTCAAGAGACTGTGATTCTTCTTTGCATTTGTTTTCTAAAACTGATTATCTTAGTTTAGCTGCTTCTATTATTGGTGTTCCTGCATTGTCTGTATATAATGCCAAGACTATAAGCAAACTTGCTTGCTGGATGGTGAAATCCCTGAATAATACTTCTGCTATTTTAACTGACTTATTATCAGACACTCAAGGCGAGCGCCATGCCATTTTACAGAATAGAGCTGCGTTAGATTATTTACTACTAAAACATGACCATGGCTGTTCAGATTTTGAGGGCCTATGTTGCTTCAATTTATCAGATCATTCTTAATCCATTAGATCTCATCTTAATAAGTTACATGAGCTGACACAAGAAGTTAGGGAACATTTAGATGTGGGGTGGTTTGATTGGCTTTTCAGTTGGCTGCCAGATTTTCACTCTTTACGCCAGATATTGGGTGGCATTTTTCTAGTAATTAGTTTTTTGATTATTATTTGCTGTTGTATTCAATGTATACCATCCTTTTTCTAGACGTTCCGCCCCCAAGTTATGGCTAGATCCTTTAGTATTGTTTCCTATTATTCTTCAACTGATATACGCCCTATTTGAGTTATCTTTGACTCTCAATGCTAGTACATTTAGTCAGGAGTGGAATGTAGCGACAGGGTAATTTTAGCCTATTTTCAGACTGGTGGTGACTATAATTTACTACCATTTCAGTCCTAGTTGTATTTGCGTTCATTTGTAGGGCTTAACTATGTGCTTTGACAGGGTTTAGTGCATTTTACCATTTTCTCTGGCCTACAGGCCCGAAAGCTAGAGAGAAGCCATTTTGTATTTCTGCCTCGACTGTCCGAGGCGCTTGCAGGGTAAAGGTAATGTTTAGAATTCATCCAGTTGTTCGCTAGAGAGGAACCGGTCAAGACTGGCCCTTATCGAAGGAATGTGTTTGTCTCTCCGGCTCTAGACGCAATACGCAGGTGGCCACTGTGGAAGGCGAAGGGGGCCGGGGACTGGTACAGGAATTCGGTGGGAGTCGGCCTAATACCGGATTTTTCCATAGAGAAAGTGAGCTCTATATTATCAAGGAGCGAGTAGGGAAGAGAGAGAGAGCAATTTGTGGAGAAGACCGAAGAAGTTGGTCTGAAGGCTGGTGCATAGAGATTGATACCATCAGCTAACTGAAATCCTGAAGTGAAGAAGGAGGGTGATTGAAAGTCCTGTAGTGACATCATACAGGAGTGGCAGAGACTAAGTCCAGAGATCGTCGGGTGACGTTAAAGATACAGTCTTACAGGACTATAAAGATAGAGACAGTCTTACGGGACTATAAAGATAGAAGATATCGTCGGGAGACGTTAAAGAATATAAAATGAGGTAAATATAGGATAAGATATGGAATCCATTAGGTGTTAGTGGTATGTTTGAGTATACAGGCATGTAAATAGCTTATTTTCACTTTCTCAGGTGAGTATTCTAGATGTCTTGTAAATAGTGGCCTGAGAAGAGTGTCGTTACGTGAGGACTGGGTTAGCCACGGTTGGGGAGCTGCCTGTTCTGAGAATCCGGTCGTTACACACTCTCAATTTGCTGTTCGGTTTTACAGGGGTGCAGGAGTAGTCTAGAATTCTTATGCTCCAGAATACGGAGGTGGAGTCAGTTTTATCTGTTGTGTGGGCAGAAAAAGGATCCCTTGCTGATACTAGGAAACCCACAGTTGTCACATATTGGTTGTATAACTTTGCCATGGAGAGTTTCCAAACTTATTTGTCCTTGATGTCAAATATACAACATTGTCTCATTATGGCTAGACTGCGGCTAGGCATTGTACATCACCTCCTCACTTTTCCCCTTATAAACCAATGGCAAAGTGTGTCTGTTCCGTGCCCATGTGACAGAATGTCAAAATAGACCACTCAGCACTTTATGCTTTTTTATAATTTCATTTGGACTCAAGGAAGAACTTTAAAAAAAAACTATTTTTATTGCTCACATTATCAGGGACCATGATGTCGCAATGCATTTTCTGGGCATTATGGACTTCCCTGCAGTATGTTGTAGTGTTTCCTCATAAAACTGGAAAGCAATATGCTCTAGGAATAGTATTTGTGATCAATTATAGCACTACTTTGTCTGTGTGAAACAGAGCCTTAGACATATATTTTATTGTTTCTGTTGCGTTATGATGTATTGCATTTTAACAACTGTTCTTTTATTGCCTTCTCCTGCAGAATTTCTTTCCACTGCATCCACAGCCATCCAGAATTTGGAGGTTCAATTTGATAGTGATCTATCTTTTACAGCTGAAATCAGGAGATTGGCTATCACTTGTTTTTCCTTACTGAAAATGCTGAGATACTACTGAAACTTCTATAACAGCATTGTCCTCTGCTAGTTCAAGCCAAGATCTTGAGTTGATTAGATTGTGGGAATTCCCTATTTCTAGGGTCCCCCAAATATCTAATCAAGCATCTGAATAGAATTAAGACTGTGGCAGCGTGAGTGGCCGAAACGTTTCCTCATTTTTCCACAGCCACTGCTGCCCTAGATAAACTCTTTTGGCGTCCCTGCCAAAAAGGATCATTTTAAAGTCTCTGTGCATAGAGCAATCCACAAAGTTGGTCTTGCTTATTTGCAGAACAAGTTTGGGCACTATCACCCGGCTCATTGCCTACATTTCTTGGAAGCCAGTCTTCTCATACAGACTAAATGGAATGGCCTGCCTCTCGCTCAGTCTGTGATCTGACCTGACCAGTTCAAGACCAATTTGTACACCCTTTAGTCATGTGATTCAGCTTGGTGAGCATGTTGACATGTTCACCAAAGGGACACCTTTCTAGGCATTTGCAGCCCTCTACAAATGGTAAAAATAAGAAATAATAATAATGTGACCTTTATTAGCTTCTAAGTGTTGACACCTTCGGCATTCTGAATATTTAGCCTTAGTTAACCTCTGAGGAGAATAGTGCCATTTAGATGTTTGTTGTGGCTGAGAAAAAGGTCAGTCCTATCTTCCTTTTAGTATTCTACTTGCAATCTAGTAGACCACCACCGTCTAAGTTGGGAAAGTTGGGGTTGTGAAACGATATTGTTTTTGAGGATTCATTTAAACACTCTAGAAACGGTTCCCTTGAAGGTACCTCAAACTTGCATGTAATTTAGACAGAGTGGAGACAATGAGTTATTGTCAAATACACCAGGAATCGTGACTTGTTGCCTCAAAAGCAGCTTCAGAGAAGGTCAAGAGCCTCAACCTCAGTTATGAAATGATCTGTCATATATAGGCCTCTATTCTTGAAATCTGTCCATTGGGGGTTCTCTTTTCCCTATCTGTCTTTATTATTCCAAAGAGGGATTTTGGAGTATAACCTGTTATGTGTTGTAAAAAATATGCAAACTTTCTACAAAGCTAAATGGGCGGCCTTCTTGACATCGATGCAAACTTGTGATGTGCCTTTTATCAGTTGAGTACAGTACACTTCTACCTCCTGACCTTCCCACGATTCCTTTTTGAATCTGAACCTATCTCGGCTTTTCCTAGGAGATTGATGTAATAGAAATTGGAGTTGTGCTATTTGACAGAAAAGCCAATATAAGTCCACCTATGGCAGCCTCATGCACAAGGTCTCTGTGCTGGCATGTAAGTTGCTCATTTGTAATCTAGGTTTCCTCTTCTCCATAAGAAAAGTTTGATGATACCAGACGGGTCTGTTAGCCTGTCTTCATGACTAGTGAGGGGTATCATGGTAAAGAGATAATTCACTCTAAGTATGACATTCATTTTATTAATTTGTGATTTTCCACCGAAGGAAAAGTTTGTGACCTACCAGCTTGAGAAGCCACTTTTTAACCTATTAAGTAGAGAGTTTAGATTATCTTCCTTGTCCAGTCCCTTGTTTAATTGAATTCCTAAATATTTGAGGTGTGATCCTTTCCATCTAAATTGATGGGGGCTTGATGATGCTATCATTGGAGTCAGGGGCATGACTCTGTATTTTCTCCAGTTGATGCTGAAGTTTTCAAGTTTTCAGAGAACTCTGATATTAGGGAGGAGATGTGTCAGAGTGCATTCTGGGTTGGAAAGAGTTAGCAGTGAGAATGCTCAGGCCCGTTTCTTCCAAAGTAACTCTGGTCAATAGATCTTTTTAGTAGTTTGAGAGGAAAAAGGGTTAGCAACAAGTCCGAGAAGAAGAGAGGTTAGCAACAATTGAAATCTCAAAGTACCCTGTGAATATTAGGACCACACAATAAAAGTCTGAATCAGTAACTTGAAGTCAAAAAGTTTATTAAAAATTCCCGGCCAGACTAATATAAATCAATCACAGTAATATCCAGTAAAAGTGTAAAATCATTCAAAGAAGACCAAAGTGGCGAACATTATTGGTCCTTAACAGCAAAGAAGCAATAAGGATCTCAGTAGCAGCGATACAAAAAAAAAGGGAAAGGATTTGATGACTAGAGAAATAGTTTCAATCCTTATCCCCATACGTGGAAAAGATTTGCAGCATTTACTAAACCCTACACTAACTTAAGGACAAGGAAACCGTATTAAATCAAGAAAGCAAGAAAGGTGTCAGTATCTCTGTAGAGGTCCTACAGGTAAAAGGTCACTTATAGCATAAAGCCGCACAATCAGCCATAACAAGAGAGGTCTGTACCTCTCCAAATCTAAAGGGAATCTGACTAAACCCAAGGTGGGTTTATAAATGAAAATACACATGGAAGATTCAAGAAATATGAATGCATACATATCACAGTACTTTTCCAGTTCCCAAGAAAGAACTTGGGGCCACATGTATCACGCATTGTACTAGTCACAAATGGCCCAATTAGCAGATTTGTGCTGTTTGTGACTGGTAAAATATTTTTTGGTATGCATAAATTCCAATTTGTGATTTGGAATCATGTTACCAAATCACAATTTGGAATTGTGAATACATACCTTTTCAGTATTAGGAAGTGTAAAGTTGTGTGTTTAGGGCATCCCTTCCTAATACCAAATCTCATTGGTATGTAAGAATGTTTTGTCACCAAATATGGTCACAAAACATTTGCATTATACTACCAACTTCAAGTAGGTGGTGACCCATTTGCAAAGGGGAAGGGCTCCGCAAGGGACCACTTCCACTTTGGGAATGGTAGTGTAAGTGTTTTCTTAAGAGCAGGTGAGTGGTCCCCCGGACAACTGCCTGCTCTTAAAAAATGAAAAGAAAACATTTCAATTTCTTTTTTTAAACATAAGCCATTTTCCTTAGTAAAAACTGGTTACATTTAAAAACAATGATTGCTTTATGTAAAAGCAGTCATGCACATGGTGGTAAGCAGGCCACCATGCAATTCCTAATAGAACTCAAATTGCGACCTACCTCATTAATATTCATGAGGTAGGTGATTTGCAACCCACTAGGACTCACCAAAGGAAACTTATGGAGTTTCATACATTAGGAATAGTGATTATCTAATTGCGATTCACAGAAAATCGCAATTATGTAATCGCCTTTTCCAGTAATGATACATGTGGCCCTTGGTGCTTTGAACACTATTCCCATATTACAGTCTCTGCTTCCAAGGCATCCTTGGATTTCTCCCTTCGTACTTTTGGTCTGTACATGCAGAAAAACAAGCCACATGTTAGTATTAAATGTCTTGACTGAAACCTTAAGGCCCACAATTGTGCTAATTGAGCATTTCTCTTTAAATGCATTTTGGGTCTACTACCTACATACAAACTAATGTGTGAAATCTTTAATAAAAGAACCAACTATTTCATACTGTACTCCTATACATAGCACAATATACTAATGTTTACTAAGCAAAAATGACAACTGGTCACAATTTAGAACGAAAGTATTAAATACACATATGATTAATTCTCACTAATCACTGGTGAATGTACTGCATTAAATGCATTTTAGCATGTCACCTTACAATCTAAACCTACAGAACTTTAATACTAAAAATAAAGATGTTTCTGAAAAGGAACATTTTTAACATGCACACACATATATGTCAAAGCACTGGGTAGCACCCATCCCACCCTGGCAGTATAGCAAGGCAGTAGGTTTGTATAGGAGAGTGCGGGCACAGATCTTGAGTAGGGTCACTGGTGACTGAATGTGGGGACAGGAATCGCTCTATGTTGTATCTGTTTACCACAGGTTAGTAACATTCTACAATCTTAAGAAAAGATGTTTCATGTTTTTTTTAGTTCTCTTAGTATGTTTTTAACATTGAGAAATAAGAGACCAATGTAAACATAAATCTTTAAGTGATTAAAAGCACCAACAGTGATTAAAACATAACATTTTTAATGTTCTGATTCCTGGGGTCTTTGATTTTTCATTAAAGCCTGGGGGCATTCATTTAAATTAACGTATCAAGCCATTTGTGTTATTAATGCTCATCTTATTGTATCAATACTTTATTCCGTTTTTACAATAGAAAACTATACAAGTCAAAAATCAAAACAAACATCAATAAACATCCAACAGGACACAAAGAGCAAAATAATACAACCATTTTAGAACCATGGTTACGAAGTTTAAAAGAAGGGCCCCACCATCACGGTTAATCGCAGCTGGACCTGAGCCTGATAGCCGCCCCTCAAAAGCTAAGCGTACATAGTACTGTATCACTTAAAAGAAGGTGCAAAAAGTGTAAAACAGGTCTGACTCTCTTAAAACTTGTTTTTTAAGAACGGGAATAATAAAGGACTTTCTATGAACCTCGTAGAAGCTACAAAACATTCATAAGTGCATCATTTCCTGTGAAGATTATCCGTCGCAGCCACAGGGTTTGAGACACTGGCCTCTGTGGGCACCGCGTGGTGTGCCAAAAAGTAATGAAAAAGGTCAAACCAAAATATGGTCAATTAAAATCGGTCATGATTGCTTTTAGCCCCTAAAATATATGGTTCGATAGTTGGCACAGTTTTCAGTACTATGTACCGACATACACTCGACTTTCTCAACTCTGCTTCCTCTCTATCCCAAATTCCCCTTTTAAAAAAGCATTATTTTAGCCAGATTAAGTCACTCCTACAGATCGATTGCTGATTATCAAATAGTTCTGCCCTTCCCAAACTTTAAAGACATTCTCTTACATACTTTATACAACAGATACGATTAATGTGGTCGAGTGAAAGGCAATCCCTAAGAATATCCTTACTAAGGAGTTTTCCTTCTTGATCCCTATCTTCATCGACATGTCACGGGGGCGGAAAGCCAGCTCATCGGAAAGAAAGGGCATCCCCAATTTGTTGTGCACTACACACAACCGGATGCACTGCAGTACAGAAAGTAACCGTTTCAAGAAACTATTTTCAACAATTTGCAGTGCCCCCTGCCCAGTGTAACCCCATATCTCGCTCCCATAAGTGCCCTTCGAAAAGCATGTGGCTCTGTAAATCTGCAGAAGGACCCCAATTTGTTTACCGTCCAGACTAGAAGCATCGGTAAAAACTGCAGTGATCGCTCTGGCCAGGTCCCCTTTCTAACGAGCAATCAATGGGCTCCAGCTCAGGACATCATCAAGCACAACTCCAAGTAATGAAAAGACATTTGCCTTGGGAATTGATGTGGGTCATACTTTAAAAGTGTAGGGCTTGGCTGTAGGGGGTCCCACCTGCATTACAAAAGACATACTTTGGTTAACCAGTAGGTCCAAATCCTCCCTAAAATGTACAAAAGAATTAAACAAAAGTTGTAAACCCCTAGCTGTCCTCACCATGAGGACAGCATCATCTGCGTACAGGAGGACTGGCAAACTACGCTCACCCATCTGAGGGCAATCAACTTTTGAATTTAAAAGTACCTTTTCCAGAGAGTTAATGTACAAAATAAAAAGGAAAGGAGCCAAGATACACCCCTGATGCACCCCTTTTCTAATGGGAAACTTGTGGGTCACCATGAAGTGTTTAGAATAACGTACAACCCCGTTTGAATCTAGATGAAGGTCCCTTAAAAACAAGACAAGGTCCCTGTCTATGCCAATAGAAAGCCTTATCTGCCATAACTTTGATCTGTTAATACAGTCAAATGCTGAGGACATGTCCATAAATACTAGGTGGATAAGACTGGTACCTGCCACTGTACACTTGTTCAGGACGATATAGAAATTTAAACAATGGTCCACTGTTGAACAAACCGGCCGAAACCCATATTGTACCTCAGCTAAGACCTTCTTTTCATCCACCAAGGTTTTAGCCGGTTTAAGACCATATGACCCACCACCTTTACCAAAGAATCCAAAAGGGAGATGGGTCTATAGCAACGAGTGCTATCCTGGTCCCCCTTTCTAAAGACAGGGACAATAGACGATAAGGCCCAGAAGTCTGGGCGGCCAACCTTGACCACCGCATTTATGATTGCCATGCAAATATGGACTAAAGTGTCTACATTTGCAATATAGAGGTCTGGGGTCTGGGGCCTTGTTTTTAGATAGTCCCATGATACCTGCTCTGGTCTCCTGTGCTGTGAATATGACCTCATGTTCACCATCCACGCTTTCCTGTCCTTCCATAATAATTAGGTCAGACTGGAACATGGACTCAAAGTGGCCAACCCAATTTTCCTCTAAGATGTGGGCGTCCATTAAGTTTCCAGTATCATCTTCAGAAAAGGGCTTCTAATAATGCTCCAAAACTTGAAACTATTGCCCAGGCTACTGGCCTCTACTAGTTCTGACTAGGCCTTTACTTCCAGAGCTGACATGCGCTAGTCCAGGGCACCTTTTTAGCCTCTTAAATGGCACTTGACAACCAGAGGGTCTCAGGCAGTGACTCCCAGGGCCTCTGTCAATCTCCTAGAGGCACGGGAGCACTCGGAGTCAAATCATCTCGGTTCTAGGTGTGAAGTACACCGGCCCGGTGCCCGCAATAGATCCGCTATAACACCAGACATTCTACCAAAGGCCTCCATAATATCAACTGGATTGGCTTCACTATCTAAACAGATAGCAAACTCCCTGTTGCACTAAGTTAAAATGGACTCAAATAACTGTTTTGGAATAATTTGACCCCTCTTCAGTCTCCTCCCTCCTTCCACAGCTTTCAGTGGAATACCCAAGCCTTGTTGAGCTTATCTACCCGGGGCCATCCTGTTGTGAATCACACAAGATTGTGATCATTGTGAGCGCTCGCCTTAATGGAAAAATCCACAATGTAAAAAAAGAAAGACGTAGAAACAAAAATAAAGTCAATAAAGGTCTCACACCCTCTCCCAGTAAAGGTTTTCCCTGGGGGCAGCTTATTTATGGCATATTTTAGGTCCAATTCCTGCAGAATTACATTTAATACAGAGCCCAGAGGAGAATGTTCCATGTGCAGTCCGGCGTGGCACGCACAACCGGTGTTATTCACCCCCAGCGCCTTATATCCCCACACATATGAACATTAAAATCCCCTGCTATAAATACATTAAAATAATTTTGCCTGCTCTGGGACATATTCCTCAAAAGGGAACCCAGCCGTATGACGTTACATACTTCCGTTGAGATACTAAAGCAAAACAGTCATGTCTGAACTGGGTTCTACAATGGACACTGAGACATTTTGCTGTGATCCGATGCTCTTCTGGCGCTTCGCATGCCCCCCCCCCCCAAGAAGAGCCCTTCTTCTTTGCTCCCCCTGTTCCATTCCCCACTCCTGAGCCTGCCCCACATGCTGTACATACCATCTTGGGCGCCACTACACTACCCTGTGGCGGAGGGAGTAGCATGGATGGACAAACACCCTCAGTCGGATCTTGAGCCATGTCTGTCAAACCAGTATGGGAGCATTGTGCCCGTGATAATGAGTATATTAGAGCGAGCAAGCTTTGGCATGAGGTAGGAATAGAAGATCGAGATAAATGCTGGGTAGCCAGCTTGATTTTTTGTCCAATAACCCAACGTCTCGCTGCATGAAGGCGTCCATTGTAGTAACCATATTCATGGGGTCCTTTAGGGTGGCTTCCACAGGCCTACATTTTCTCATTAAGGCCATATTCAACAGTCCTATTTTTCCAGCAAAGCTTCCAAAATAAAAGAATTGGAGAGCCACAGGGGAAAAGGCTCACCTTTGCAGTGACAAGACAGCAAGTAAGGGGTGCAAGCCAGCTGGAAACATACCAATCCAATGCAGACCCCACACACCTGTATGCTAAGAAGTAGTGCTCTGACCTGCGCAGAATTTCCGAATTCGAGCAGGGGACACTAGACCTCCAAATGTTAATCCCCGTGGGCTTTGGCAGTTTCCAGCTCCCAAAAGTTTCATTGGTAGTAAACAACAGAACAGAAGGTCTGGCCTCCTCCGGGTTCTGATGGGTGCGAATGGGCCCGACCTTGGCCCAGCATTCACTCAACTGCGGCCCGCACCGCGGGAGATGGCCTGCACCTTTACAGTGCGCTGTGCTTGGCGCAGGTCAGCTCCTCCCTCCAGAGGCACGATGGCCATTGGGATACCGAGTCCCTGGGATCCGATGCAGTGGCAAGAACATAGAAAACTTGTCCCGCACCATGGGAGATGGCCTGCACCTTTACAGTGCGCTGTGCTTGGCGCAGGTCAGCTCCTCCCTCCAGAGGCACGATGGCCATTGGGATACCGAGTCCCTGGGATCCGATGCAGTGGCAAGAACATAGAAAACTTGTCCCGCACCATGGGAGATGGCCTGCACCTTTACAGTGCGCTGTGCTTGGCGCAGGTCAGCTCCTCCCTCCAGAGGCACGATGGCCATTGGGATACCGAGTCCCTGGGATCCGATGCAGTGGCAAGAACATAGAAAACTTGTCCCGCACCATGGGAGATGGCCTGCACTATGTAAGACCAACAAAGAGAGAAGATTCACCACTTACGTTAGGAAAGTAAACTTAGTTCCCATTCACTACATGCACTCAATATATCTTCCCATAATTTTTCATATATATATATTAACACATTGTATCATCTATGGTATCACGAATAATAACACTACCGTTGACATTAAAAAGGGACCATAACTATGGAGATAGAAGAATCAAGACACCAGAAAATAATACTGAATCTAACTAAAATCATGCTAGGATGACATGCAATCAGCATTCAAACAAACTTTCCCTAATTGTATACACCTTATGTAAATAACACAAATTACACACAAAACAAAAGGATTGTGCAATTGACCAATCACTTCATGTCTCACTTCACCAACTACGCCACTCAATCAAAGAAACATTCATACGCCCCCCACCCACCATTTGCTCATCTTCTTATTCAGTGTTGCATACGACTTTTCATAGTAGCAGTCGAGATGGGAGTTAAGCCTAAACTACTATTTAAACGTATTAATTGCATTCCTGTTTAATGTTTTGCTTGTACACGTTATTAACTAAACGAACGAAAGTTGTTTTTCCCCCTTGTATAGCGAAGTTCAACAACCATGTGCATGGGCCGTTAAGATATAGAAATGGGCGAAAATAACAGTTCAGTAGGCAGCGTTGGATTGGTTTTTGATGTACGTGGTCAACAGTTCCAGACTCAATTCATGTCTATGCACAAATTCATTATGATGATCGTCGTTAGGTCGTGTCATCGATATTTCCGAAGTTAAGGCATGAGCGTTGCAGAACTCTATTTTACTGATTTTCTAAGAATGGCCAAACCTATTTTCACAATTTGAAGAAAATAGCTCGTCATTAGAGTAACCTCTGACTGCTAGTGAAAAGTGAAGAAAATCGGTGGGGACATTTTTTCGCAATCATAAACAAACTTCTTCCCATGTTTTTTTTCTTCTTTACAAAAAGGATTTTAAACACCCCTTTATGTTGAACCCCCTATAACAATCATCACTTACATTGCTATCCAGAACAATATCTGCTAATGCTTAACTGACCTCGGCTGATAGACTCCTACTGAAAGCGGCTATGCCTTCCACTCTGATGTTATTCTGCCATTCTGCGTATCACATTTCAAGCTCCAAGGCTTAGTTTTACTGTAAAGGAATGTATACCTTATTTGTCCATACCTTCAAAGCATATATGAGGGTGAAAGTAGAGCAGCGAAGTTTTATGTAGCAGGTTAAGTTTAGTGGCGTACAGCACGGTGAAAGATTGTTTTTTTCTTATTTGTTCTTTATTCGTAATTCAAATGAATGTCTACACGTCATTGCAATTTAAGCATCGATCAGGCAAACAGTGCACATGAAAGAGTAAAGGTCTGATTTAGAGTTTGACAGACGCCTTTCTTTGTCCCAAAAGTAGTAGATGGCCAGTGCACCTCATTGCAAGTGTATTGCACCCTATGGCATTTGTACTAAGGTGGACCGGATATTCGTCACGTTTGTGACAAAGTACCTTAACTCAAAATTTGGTGTAAAACAATGCAGACAATACAGATGGTGTAACTTTTGCACGTTAATGATGCGGTAAATGTCGTACCTCAATGTACCTAATTATTTTATAGACACTTTGGAACATCAAGGCCCACATGCATCATTGTGTCATTTTGCATTTCTTAATTTGCGAAAAATAAGGAATCGCAAATTAAGAAGTGCAAAATGCTATGCATCATTTTTTTCGGTATTTCTTTGTGATTCGGTAAAAATCGCAATTTTTACCGAATCCCAAAGAAATACCGAATTCTTAAGTTAATTTTCGCAATTCCCATTGATTCCTATGGGCCAAAAGGCCCATAGGAGTCAATGCAAATTGCGAGTGGCACTTAGAAAATTTCATGGGTGCAGGGGGGGGGTCCAAAGGACCCCCCCATGCACCCCTGAAATGTATTTTTCGCATCATGTTGCACACACACATATCCTAAGGACATGTGTGTCCGTAACATGAATGTTGAAAAAAAAGCATTTTCAACATTTTAAACACTTTTTCCAAATTTACCGAGTGGTTCAACCACTCGGTAAATTTGGAACCCTAATTGCGAATTTCCACTTGTCAAAGTAATGATGCATTGCTTTTAAGAAGTCGCACATCTGCGACTTCTTAAAAGCAGCCGCAATTTTAGAACTCGCAACAATGTTACGAATTCTAAAATTGCTTCATGCATCCCAAAAAGCACTTTTGCATTCGCAAACGGCCGATTATAAGTAATCGCACCGTTTGCGACTACAAAAATGCTTGATGCATGTGGGCCCAAATACTTAAATTTGTGTGAACTTCTCTGTCGCTATAAATAGTTTAGTGAAAGTAGACCAAAAATGTACACACACATGTATATATATATATATGTCAAGTCAAGTCAAGTCAAGTCAAATAATTTATATAGCGCGCTACATACCCAGAGGGTCTCAAGGCGCTTGAAGAAGGGAGGGAAATTATTTGTCGAATATCCAAGTTTTAAGTTGCTTTCTGAATGCTAGGTGGTTCTGAGTGAGGCGAAGGTGAGTGGGAAGTGAGTTCCAGGTTTTAGCTGCCAGGTAGGAGAAGGATCTTCCTCCCATGGTGGTTTTGTTGATGCGAGGTACAGTAGCAAAGGCTTGGTTGGAGGATCGTAGCTGGCGGGTGGGGGTGTAGAAGGAAAGTCGTGTGTTGAGGCATTCGGGTCCAAGTTCGTAAAGTGCTTTGTGTGCGTGGGTTAGGAGGCGGAATGTAATCCTTTTATTGACGGGGAGCCAGTGGAGGTTTTTCAGGTGACCGGAAATGTGGTCTTTACGCGGGATGTCTAGTATGAGTCTGGCTGAAGCGTTCTGGATGCGTTGGAGTTTTTTCTGGAGTTTTGCGGTGGTACCGGCGTATAGGGTGTTTCCGTAGTCCAGGCGGCTCGTGACCAGTGCGTGGGTGACCGTTTTTCTAGTTTCGGTTGGGATCCAACGAAATGTTTTTTTGAGCATGCGAAGAATGTTGAAGCAAGATGATGAAACGGCGTTGACTTGTCTGTTCATTGAGAGTGAGGAGTCCAGGATGACGCCCAGGTTCCGTGCGTGGTCCGTCGGGATGGGTGCTTTTCCAAGGGCCTCTGGCCACCAAGAGTCGTCCCAGGCGGATGGGGAGGTACCTAGGATAAGGACTTCTGTTTTATCTGAGTTCAGTTTCAGACGGCTGTGCTTCATCCACTCGGCTACTTTTTTCTTTCCTTCATGTAGGTTGGTTTTGGCGGTGTTCGGGTCATTGGTGAGTGAGAGGATCAGTTGGGTGTCATCAGCATAGGAGATGATGTTGAGGTTGTGTTGGCATGCGATGGCCGCGAGGGGGCTCATGTATACGTTGAAGAGGGTGGGGCTTAGTGAAGAACCTTGTGGCACGCCGCAGATGACTCCAGTGGCCTCTGATTTGAATGGTGGGAGGCGGACTCTTTGATTTCTTCCGGTGAGGAACGAGGTGATCCATTCCAGTGCTTTTCCTTGGATTCCAATGTTTCTGAGGCGTTGTAATAGGGTGCGATGGCAGACTGTGTCGAAGGCTGCAGAGAGGTCAAGAAGGATGAGGGCGACTGTGTCTCCATTGTCCAGTAGAGTTCGGATGTCGTCTGTTGCTGCGATGAGGGCGATCTCAGTGCTGTGTTTGGCTCGGAAGCCGAACTGTGAGGAGTCAAGGGATTTGTTGGTTTCGAGGAAGGCGGCGAGCTGGTTGTTGATAGCTTTCTCGATGACTTTGGCCGGTAATGGAATGAGCGAGATGGGGCGGTAGTTTTTGAGTTCGGTGGGGTCAGCTGTGGGTTTTTTCAGAAGGGCGCTGAGTTCTGCGTGTTTCCAGCTTTCCGGGAAGGTGGCGGAGTTGAGGGAGCATTTGATGACGTCTCGGAGGTGTGGTGCTATGATGGAGTCTGCTTTGTTGAAGATGTGGTGAGGGCAAGGGTCTGTGGGGGATCCTGAGTGGATGGTGTTCATCAGGCGGATGGTGTCCTCAGTGGAGATTGGGTTCCAGTCGTTGAGGATGTTCAAGGGGGGTGAAGGTACGGCAGAAGGTTGGGTGGGTTGGTCTCCGGGTTGGTTGTCGAAGCTGTTGTGGATGTCTGCGATTTTGTCGTGGAAGAACGAAGCTAGGGAGTCGCAAAGGGCTTGAGAGGGGGTGATGTCGTTGGAGTTGGCTGAGGGGTTGGTAAATTCTTTGACGATGTTGAATAATTCCTTGCTGTTGTGGGCGTTGTTATCTAGTCGGTCTTTGAATGCGGCTTTCTTGGCAGACCGGATTAGTTGGTGGTGAATGCGGGTAGCGTTTTTGAAGGCGTCCTTGGTGCTGGTGTTTGGGTCTTTTTTCCAGGCCTTCTCAAGGGAGCGGCAGAGTTTCTTAGATTTCTTAAGATCATCGTTGAACCAGGAGGCGTTTTTTCTGCCTAGTTTGATTTGGCGTTTTTTCAACGGTGCTAGGATGTCGGCGCTGTTGGTTAGCCATTGAGTGAGGTTAATGGCTGCTTGGTTGGCGTTCGATGAGTGGGCAGAGGGGTTTTGAAGAAGTGATGAGGAGATCTGGTCGGTGGGGATTTTGTTCCAGTTTCTTCGCAGAGTAGGTTGAGGATGGTTGTGGGTTGTGGTCTTATTGTAGAGGAAGTGAACACAGCTGTGGTCCGTCCAATGGAGAACTGTGGTGTGACTGAAGGAGACATGTTTGCTGGAGGTGAAGATAGGGTCGAGTGTGTGACCTGCATTGTGGGTGGGGGTATTGACGAGTTGTTTGAGTCCGAGGTTGGCGAGATTGTCCAGAAGGGTGGTGGCGTTACTGTCATTGCTCTTTTCCAGGTGAAAATTGAGGTCTCCCAATAGAATGTAGTCCTCGGAGGGGAGGGCATGTGGGGTGATAAAGTCAGTGATGTCATCACTGAATTGTGCACGGGGTCCTGGAGGCCGGTAGAGGAGGGTGCCTCTGAGTGTGGTCTTGGGGTCGGTGTGGATCTGGAAGTGAAGGTGTTCAGCGCTGGCAAGGTTGACGTCTGAGCTGGTTGAGATGCGGATGGAATTCTTATGAACAATGGCGATGCCTCCTCCTGTTTGCTTGATGCGGTCCTCTCGGATGATCTTGTAGCCTTCCGGGATGGCAATGGAGTTGTCTGGGGCTGATGAGGCGTTCATCCATGTTTCTGTTAGGAAGGCGACGTCTGGAGAGATGGTGTCTAGTAGATTCCAAAGGTCGATGGCGTGTCTGTGGACCGAGCAGGTGTTGAGCAGGATGCATTGTAGGTGGTTGGTGTCAGATATCTGTTTTGTGTTTGTGGATGAGGAGTTGTTCTTGGTGCCGTCGAACTTGCAGGAGTTGCAAGAGAAGGGTCCATGGGTGTGTCCAGGAGCGGCTTGGGCGCAGTTGGGGAGTCGACCGGGGTTTAGGGCTAAGAGGGTGGTGGCGTCGTATGTAATGCGGGAGGGGTGGGTGGTACGGGGGCCAGGGGGTCTGGCGCTGTGCGCGGGCTTGGCGCGGACGGGCGTAGACGGGCTTACCTTTGGCGCAACTGGGGCACGATCGCTGCGCGTGAACGCTGCGTGCAAGAGCATCTGTCATATGTGGTTGGTGGAAGGGGAGGGGCGAAGGAGGGTCAGCTAGGAGGTGGGGCGGGCTGTGGAGGAGGTGCGACGAGGCAACAACAACAATGAAGATGGCGGCCCTCGCGTAAACTCGAGGTAGGCAGGGTCACCAAATGCACATCAAAGGCTGCAGACTAATTAGGCAATGCGGCGTGCAGTACAGTATACAGTATGCAATGAAACACACACAATACAATGAAAATACAAATAATGCGGGCTTCAGGCACAGCGCAGCGGTAAATGTACTTAAAGCGATGCAAAATGGTACAATTACAATCTAGAGGCACTCGCGCTATAGCGCTATCCAATTATGAGGCGCTATGCTGCTTTTGGCAATGTTAGAGTAGGAGGCAGGGAGCGCGGTACGATACCAGGCAGGAGCTCTTGTGGGGGAGCGACCACTTCTGAAAGCGCCAGAGGGGTCACAGCGCTAGCGAGGCTAGGAGCGAGATGTGTAGTCCGTGGGAAGGAGGGTCAGCTGGGAGGCGGGGCGGGCTGTGGAGGAGGTGCTACGAGGCAACAACAACAATGAAGATGGCGGCCCTCGCGTAAACTCGAGGTAGGCAGGGTCACCAAATGCACATCAAAGGCTGCAGACTAATTAGGCAATGCGGCGTGCAGTACAGTATACAGTATGCAATGAAACACACACAATACAATGAAAATACAAATAATGCGGGCTTCAGGCACAGCGCAGCGGTAAATGTACTTAAAGCGATGCAAAATGGTACAATTACAATCTAGAGGCACTCGTGCTATAGCGCTATCCAATTATGAGGCGCTATGCTGCTTTTGGCAATGTTAGAGTAGGAGGCAGGGAGCGCGGTACGATACCAGGCAGGAGCTCTTGTGGGGGAGCGACCACTTCTGAAAGCGCCAGAGGGGTCACAGCGCTAGCGAGGCTAGGAGCGAGATGTGTAGTCCGTGGGAAGGAGGGTCAGCTGGGAGGCGGGGCGGGCTGTGGAGGAGGTGCTACGAGGCAACAACAACAATGAAGATGGCAGCCCTCGCGTAAACTCGAGGTAGGCAGGGTCACCAAATGCACATCAAAGGCTGCAGACTAATTAGGCAATGCGGCGTGCAGTACAGTATACAGTATGCAATGAAACACACACAATACAATGAAAATACAAATAATGCGGGCTTCAGGCACAGCGCAGCGGTAAATGTACTTAAAGCGATGCAAAATGGTACAATTACAATCTAGAGGCACTCACGCTATAGCGCTATCCAAATATGAGGCGCTATGCTGCTTTTGGCAATGTTAGAGTAGGAGGCAGGGAGCGCGGTACGATACCAGGCAGGAGCTCTTGTGGGGGAGCGACCACTTCTGAAAGCGCCAGAGGGGTACGAGGTCGCAAGTGCACGTCAGAATATTGCAGCATCTCCGGGCAATTGTAAATCATGACCCAGCCTACCCCGTGGCACGACATTTTTATTCAGTACATGACAGGGATCTGTTGTGTTTGAGTTACTATGTTATAGATGCAGTGGCGCTTCAAAGACGGGGTGGTGATAGGGACAAAATGTTGAGGAAGTTGGAAACCCAATACATCATAGCGTTAGACAGCAAACAGCCCTATGGCCTTAACGCTACTGAGGATCTTTACAACTTTCTGTAAACTCCAGCTTCCCTTTTTTGTCCATTTGGGGCCCTTCTTGGTTGTTTTTGTATCTGTGGTTAAGAGTCCGGGTTTCATCCCACTCGGCGAATTATAGCAGAATTCACTGTGATTAACCTATCCGGCCAGACACAAATTCATTTAAAGTGTGTAATATGAATTCAACACACTGGATCTAATATGTAAAGTGTCAAAGTAATTTTTATCTCTCTTCTTGTATACTTTGTACATAGGCTGTATTATATTTATCCCCATATCAGTATTTCATTTTTGTTATTTTTGGTCAATTTTTGGTTTTTCTCACAGTTTTTTCCTCGCTTAAAATCAAGCACATGTAAACCAATAGCACTGGTACTTAAAAAAAAAAAAAAAAAATTATTTTGAGTATGTATAGTGTATATAGTATTAATATTTATGATGTACATAAATTCAAGCACTTTGAATTTTTAATAAATATTCATTACATGAGCTGGGGGGTTTCATGGTTTAGTTCCAATACACTTAGATTCTATATTACATGATTGTTTTAATTATAGGCGGAATTAATATTTACAAATCGTATGGTTGTTTAAAAATCGACCGTTACTGGTTATTTTATACCCGATGGGTATATGCATTCACGCAGCAACGATACAGCACCAGTCACTTTATTAGCCTTGAGGCGCTTCTGCATTCATGCAGTCATGATAAACGGTTATAAATAGCCATGGGATATGTGCAATAATTACAAATGGAAGCAACAAAGGTTTTTATATGCAACATTTAAGCATTGTAAAATCATAAAAAACGGATTGATAAGTATAAACAGAATTAACTTGTTATACTATCTGTATTGTTTTCCGGCAAAATGTACTTTTTTTACTGAATGGAAAAGTCCACAACAGTCTGTTTTTTATTCCATTATGGTATATGCAACCTTTCTATGCCTATGCTCTAAATAAATCATGTGGTGCACATTAGGAGGTGTGGCCCATAGGAGGGGTCAGGGAAAACAAGCATTCAAAAATAACAGGCTGACTCATTCAATGGTGTGTGATCAAGAGTACCAGTTACTCTAAACGCGTCGCCAGGAAGGTTTTTAATAAAAGCAACATCTTGCCTGAAGCCGTGGGGTCTGTCTCCTTCTTTCGCCACGCCGCGGGTGTGGAGGTCAGAGGATTTTCATTGAGATATATATATATATATATATATATATATATATATATATATATATATATATATATATATATATATATATATATATATATATATATATATATATATATATATATGTGAACAAGGGCAACCGCCCGAAACGCGTCGTCTGCCACGCTGCTGTACCTTATCGGAATAAATTACCTTTTGCCAGCATTTTGGCATTCGTTGGTCTTTCTGTGTGTGGTCGCTAAAACATTGGTGATTCGGAATTGACCTCTCGTTGCTGATATATATATATATATATATATATAAACGTAAATTCGTCAAACTGGAGCAGCCGCCCCAGTACACAGTTATACAATGACGAAGGAACAGACCCAGATTCAGTGCTCAATTGAAGTCTTTATTCTCCAGCAAGCCTGCCGCCGCCATTACGCGTTTCGCCTCTTGCAAAGCTTGGTCACATGGCAAGTTGCTGAGAGCAAGTGCCGAGATTTAAAGTGCCAGTGCGCGCGTTATTTTTACACCAGAAGTAACAAACATGGAAAAAATACTTTGTTTCACATGTTTACATTGTACATTTCACCTGTGCATACATACAAGTTATAAAATATGTAAATAAATAAATATTTAAACATTTTAAATATTTTAAAACTGTACCACCTGATCCAATATTTGATCTATTTACATTTACGGGAACATTTCATTGACCTAAAGCGGGGGCACGATTAAATCCCCTGCTTAGTTCATGCCAGTCAGGTTGTATAATTAACTCTCTCATTTAGTATGCACAAATTCAAACACACAGAATAAAGCCCAAGTGGGCAGCATCAAATATTGTTTGTGAAAATAAAGCTCAAGTGAGCATATACTTCATTGGAAAACTCATAACTACGCTATTTGGTGTAGGTTTCATTCTCGGCACAAAACAATGAGTGCATAATTATATAATTTTTTCTTTTTTACTTTTCCTCTTTTTTTGTGCAAGTGATAAATTTAAAAAAATCCACATTCTATATGTTCTTGTTTCAACACAAAAATTCAATGGATAGCCATCCAAGGTTGCCCTCTCTAGATGTTATTGCTCTCATAAATACATGAAACGAGAAAAGGCAGAATGTATTAATGAACCTGGTGTTCCATTAATATAAGTTACTTGCAGCCAGAGCATTTGGCACAAAACGACAACAATCAATATACCTATGTGTTTGTACATTTCATATCAACGAAAATCCCTTCTTAAAAGTACTATCTACCACAGCTTTGATATCCTACTAATAGTGTATTTACAACTGAATTAGCCATATGCTATTTTTAGAACACGTTGTCAAAACAGTCCTAACATCTAGTTGTTAAAAAAGCACCTGCTCAGAAAAGAATGTATGTCTAAAATAATGCAAATTATTTACAGACATGTGTACAAATCTTCAGTTGCATTAAGCCCATGTGGTTGCTTACTGTTCATTTCCAGAATATATCTGGTTTCGAGTAAACGAAGCCTCGCCTCTCGATTGCCACCTCTCTTCATGGGCCAAACTGTGTCTACTGCAAAATATGTGAGATGAACTGGATTGGAATTATGGTCTGACTCGAAATGCCTCGCCACAGGATAGGCCTGATCCTTGTTTTTGATGGCTCTAATGTGCTGGAGCACACGTTGGTGCACCGGCAGGCGGGTACTCCCCACATACCGGAGCCCACAACTGCACTCCAGCACATAGACCGCATAGTCTGTTTTGCAGTTCAAACGCTTGGAAATCTCTTTTGGGGTCTCTGAGAATGGGACAGCATAATTGGTCTTATTAATTCCGTGCTTGCAAGCTTTGCACTGCGAGCATTTTTTGAAACCCCTCCCCAGGGCCTTCCAGGTATTTGACATCTGTGGTTCCAAGCTGTTTTTGACTAAAGATCTGGCCATAGATACAGACCTCCTAAAAGTGACGAGTGGACTGTTGACAACCTTACTGCCAATAATTGGATCCCCCAATATCAAGTTCCAATTACGATTGAAAATTCTTCTAATGGCAGAATGCTGGCGGCTGTATGTAATGATCATGCGGGGCCTAATTAGGTCGCCACTCTGGGGTACCTCTTTAACCCTCGGCAATAGTGCAACTTCATGAGACATAAGCCTAGTTCTCTTTTGGGCATTCTCTAGTACATCATTGGAATACCCTCTGGCAAGGAACCTGTTGATACTGGCTCTCTGTGCTAGTTCGCACTCCTCATCACTGCTGCAAATCCGCCTGATCCGCAGTAACTCACCATAGGGAATACTGCGAATCAGGTGGCGTGGATGGTGGCTAGAGGCATGCAGGATGGTGTTGCCCGCAGTGGGCTTTCTATACAGTTTGGTCCGAATACAATTACTTTCTGCATAGACCTCCATGTCTAAGAAACTCACAGCATTAGCACTAATACATGATGTAAAATGTAAATTCAAGCCGTTAGCATTTAGCTTGTCAACAAACTGTTTTGCCAATTCTTCCGTTCCTCTCCAAATAAAGAACAAATCATCTATATATCTTAGGTATGTTATTACATGCTGATCCATAGTGGTACGCAGTTCCCCCCCCAGGACCTGTTCCTCCCAGAGCCCCATGTGCAAACATGCGTAACTCGGGGAGAAACAGGCCCCCATTGCAACACCTCTTACTTGTTGATAAATTTGGTTGTTGAATTGGAAGAAATTCTGCTCCAAACACATCTGAATCATTGCTAACAACATTCTGTTGTGTACCCCAAAGTATATATATATATATATATATATATATATATATATATATATATATATATATATATATAATTTTTTTTTTCTTTTTTACCTACTGGCAGTAGCCAGTAGGTAGTTATAGTTATGCCTAGTTTCCATAGGAAATCCGCATCATTCTATTTGGAATAACTTTGGTGCCGGTTGACAAATCTTTTTAAAATTCTCCAAGAAGAGGGTCTGCTCTGCTCTGGTCTTTCCTTGAAAGTTTGAGGGTGATTCGTGAAGCGGGGGCAGAGAAAAAAGGTGGTCCCAAAACGTGTTTTCCCCATTCAATTTTCCATAGGGACCTTTAAGACGGGCTACAACCCGAACTGCTGAATGGAATTACACCAAATTTGTTAAAAAGGTAGAGTTTGGTTCGCAGATGACGCTATTTGTTAAATGGTGTAAATCTGTGCAGAAGTTCTTGAGAAAATCAAAAGTAAAATCATAGATATATCTATGGGCGTGTAGGGTACGAGTATTCTCCGAGGACCCTTACGAATACGAGCTGCATGCTAATTGGCTGTCAGCTGTCTGTCGACACTCCAAACCAGGAAGTGTTGGCAGCCATTTTGTATCTCGGTAGAACCGAGGCACAAGAAAACTGAAAAACATGTGCGCAAAAGACGCAAAGGGGGCAGGGTAGAAACACCCTGACCCCCTAGGTGTGGTCAGGGGGACCCACAAGGACCCGTAAGCCCATAAAATATATATATATTTTTTTTTAAATCATGGGATTAAGAGTCGTGCATCCTGGGCGTGCACAATAGGGGGCTGCACTGAGCTGGGTGCACAACTTTTGTTTTTTCAGTTAAAAAATAGCCCCCATCAGAACTTTCAGAAAATTCCTGGGGATTGTATCTCCCGGGTCTTATAAAAAATGTTGTGGACCGTGAGGGGAGCCAGTATGCCCCCACCGTCTGGAAGGCCTCCCGCGTTCTTCAGGAGCCGCCATTGCTTTTACACATGGGGAGATGCTAACTTGCATGTGGAAATGCAATCTTGTTTGGATTTTGAAAGTGAGAACAGATTTCACTGCTCTGTCTTTCAAAATGCAAACTAAGTTTGCAATGAGAGGGCGGGAGCCGCAAGACTTCCTTCTTCTCATAGCAAACAGCAGTGTCACAGGGGTAGGCACCCCGGGACACTGCAGGAACCAGCTCTGGGCGTGGCAGTCTCCAGGACTCTCGAGGGCACGCAGCCCCCCTCACACAATACAGAAATCTCCGGGGGTGGTTGTTCCTGGGGTTTGAGGGACGTCATTGAGGCCCACCCACTTTTAATTTTGTAGGTGGGCCTTGGAGGCGAAAGTGGCGCAAGGGGGTTGTAAATCTGGTACACAGTGTTTTGTTTTACTTTGCTTCCCTTTCTGTCTTGTAGAGGATCCAGGGTAAATATAACGGTTTTTGCACAGCCAGCGCCTTTCAACCCTACCCCCAAACAGCTTTCTGCCTTTTACCATAGTACTTCAAATTAAAAATATTATAATATAATATAATATTAATAAAAGTTAATTAAAAAAAAGTGCATATGTCTTTTTTTTTTTGGAGGTCCCCAATAATATTTCTATTGGGGACCTCCAAAAAAAAAGACATATGTACTTTTTTTTAATTAACTTTTATTAAAACAATATTAATACCTGGAAATGTAACTTTAAGATAACAATACAATAAAGAACTCGAAACATAACTTTAATAAAACAATATAATAAACAAAATGTGATGTGGACTCCAATAGACATACGGTAGGTAATCTGCAAAACAAAAAAGAAAATTTGCTGTTTAAAATTAGATCGATCTGACTAAGTCAAGGTAACACTAGGATTTTACGAGTGCGGGAGGCAAAATGGCCGCCGAGACGCCGTAGGGCCGTAGGGCCTACGCTGATGACGTGGCAGTGATAACACCAAACCCCACTGAGGCAACTGAATTAATAGAAGAAGAGGCTTGTAAATTTGGACAGGTATCGGGGTATGCCCTAAATGCTTCAAAGACCCAGATTATTAAAAACTCAGCGACCATATGTGACGATAACCGAGTGGTCCAGGCAGGGACTTATTTAGGAATAAATATTTCAGCAGATATAAATACATCTATCGTTAGTAGGCCGAGTCAACATAATCAAAATGATGGTGTTGCCAAAATTCTTATATATCTTTAGGGCAGTGCCACTTCTGTTTGATAACAAATGGTTCAAAATATGTGAGCAAGTGATTAACCGGTTTATATGGGCTAGAGGAAAGACACGCAGGGCATTGAGATACATGTCACTCCCGCGGGAGCGAGGGGGTTGGTCTCTACCGGATCTAAAATTGTATTATTGGGCTGCTGCATTCCAAAACATGTTGGGATTGGCTGGGGGGGCTGAGGTGGATGGATGGGATAACATTGGTTCACTTGCTATTTATGGTTTGGTCTTGGGCAAAAATGCGGAAAATATTTTTTTGAGATTTACTGAGGAAAGTTATTATAAAAGAACACGGTTTAAGACTATAATGGCTGCTTATAACATATGGAAGGGAATATCGAAAAAGATAGGAATTGGGAAATACAATGCTTATACCAGGTTTAAAAATAACCCTTCCCTTCCTAGTATGGTTTTTTCAGGAGTTGTATTCCAAGATTTGGAGAGGCGGGGGATAAGAAAGATTGGAGATATTCAGGGAACTCATGGTATATTACAATTTGCAGAATTACAGAATAGATATACTTTAAATACAAAGCATTTTTTTAAATATCTCCAAATAAGAAGTTGTATATCAAATAAAAAAGGGGGGCCTTTGGGTTTCGACAGAACTGTATTGATGGACCTTATAGAAGATGGCTCCGACTGTACTATAAAGAGACTTTACTTGGAAATGACAACACTAAAGAAAGATGATTTGGAGAAATGGATTAATAAGTGGTCTACAGATTTGGATATAAATAGTGATATTTTTTCAGAGTCATTGGAGATGGGAAGAAAATTGCTGTGCTCATCATCTCTACAGGCTCAACATTACAAGATTTTATATCATCTGTATTATACACCTGGGAAAATTGCTCAATAGGGGGGTCTATCGGGAACTACCTGTTTTAGGTGTGGTAGCGCGGAGGCGGATTTGATACATATCTTTTCACTTTGCCCTTAATTAGATAGAGTAAAACAGGACATTGGGAATTTTCTTCAGAATGTATTATCAACTACAATAGAATTAAATCCAGCTGTATTGTTATTTGGAGTTAGCCCTGAGGTCCATGTGAATAATGAAAACTTGTTATTTGTTGCAATGGCTATTTTTAGATTGCTAGTGGCCTCGGCATGGCTTGATCCTAACCCTCCCACATATCATCAATGGTTGGGCAAGGTATTATCAATACAAAAATTGGAATCCGCTATGTATGCTAGGAAGGGGAAAAAGGGTAAGAAACTTGGTATACAAATATGGGAGCCTCTCATTCGGTGGAAACAAGGTTCTGATCATTGATTATCGACCACTGGGGGGGGGGGGAAATTGAGAATGTATTATATGGAATTCCTGTCTCTATTGTTCATATTGTTTATTTTGGAACAAGTATGTATGATTTGGTACTTTATACCTTTATATTCCTGTTGTATATATGAATGTGTGCTCTACAATTTTTTTTGAATTCTATTGTGCCCTGCTCATGTTTTAAGGGGGAAAAAGGGGGGAAAATCCTTCAATAAAAATATTTTTTTTTAAAAAAGGATTTTACGTGTGCAGTGTACCTGGTACATTTCACTTGTGTTATAGGCCCGCTTTCAAGCGGTGTCTGTATGGATGTGCCTACTGCGTTAGTGACGCAAAATTGACAAAACCGGATTGCAAAAAAACTCTTTATTTCTAAAGCATTTAATCGGAGGCATTGTATATCTAGGCCACTCTGCTTACCTTGTTTAAACACTGTGACCAGCAGAATTCACACCATCAACTTAGCTTTGGTTCTACATGTTAGAGTAGACAGCAGCGTCCATAACTTTAAAAGAGAAAGAGAAATGATGTGAAAGAGAGTGAGAGAGAGAAAGAGAGAGAAAACAACATCAAAACTGTGAAAGTTATAGATGGAGCAGTTAATACTGGAGAAAATACTCATAGCTCACCTTTTGCCTCCGTTGTGTGTCCACGGGTGTGCACCTTCAGAGTGCATCCTCCAGTTTAGTGATCTCAAAGATAGTATTAAGATTTAGTAAGTGCATAGTCCATACAACTGCACACGTATATTTTTGCTTTATTTTTTTGAACACTCAGGATACTATATTACAACAAGTTCCACTGTAAGGAAGTGTCTGTACTCTGTTTTTCTTCCAAAGTAGTATATTACATGCACTCCCACTGCATAGCGGTAAGTTCTCAATATCGCGTTCCTAGACTGTTGCACCCCATTGACTCGCAGATTCTGGAGGTGAGTGTTTTTCTTGAGAAGTCAGAGGCAGATTTTCAAGCTCCTTGCTCCACTTTTCCCATGTTAAAATTGACACAAAAGTGGCGCAAGAAGGTTGTAGATCTGTTCCTCAGACTGTTGTAACATATCTATTCTCACAGCTCAGTGGTAATTGTATATTTATACGCAGTCAAGCTGCTGCACACTACCCACTCTCTCCTTTCACAGATAACTTGTTGTTTCGGAAACAATTTTCTTTGCTCACCTAGTTCCATTGGCGTGATTCAAAGAGGGTGTACTACGTGTCGAAGCAGGGTTCACTGTGGCCAACAGAGTTCACTACTTGAACTCAGCTAAGGTTGTACACGGCAGAGTGGACAGCAGCGTCGATAATTTAAAAGAGAAAGAGAAACAATGTGAGAGAGATAAAGAGAAAGAGAGAAAAAACGACATTAAAACATGGGAGAGAGAAAGTTATAGATGGAGCAGTTAATAGTGGAGAAAATACTCGTATCTCACCTTTTGCCTCCGTTGTGTGTCCAAGCACGTGCTGGTTCATAGGGCACCCTCCAGTTTAGTGATCTGAAAGATAGTATAGCCACTTTTTCCATGTTAAAAGTGGCACAAAAGTGGCGCAAGAAGGTTGTAGATCTGTTCCTAAGACTGTTGTAATCTATCTATTCTCACTGCTCGGAGGTAATTGTATATTTCTATGCATTCAAGCTGATGCACAGTACCCACTCTCTTTTCACAGATAATTTGTTGTTTCGGAAACAAGTTTCTTTGTTCACCTAGTGTCATTGGCATGATTCAAAAAGGGTGCACTACGTGTCGAAGCAGGCTTCACTGTGGCCAACAGATTTCACTACTTGAACTCAGCTAAGGTTGTACACGGCAGAATGAACAGCGGTATCCATAACTTTAAAAGAGAACGAGAAACGATGTGAGAGAGAGTGAGAAAGAGAAAGAGAGAAAAAATGACATTAAAAGGTGGGAGAGAGAAAGTTATAGATGGAGCAGTTAATACTGAGAAAATGCTCGTAGCTCACCTTTTGCCTCCGTTGTGTGTCCAAGCACGTGCTGGTTCATAGTCCACCCTCCAGTTTAGGGATCTGAAAGATAGTATATAGAGTTAGTAATAGCATAGTACATACAACTGCACACGTATATTTTTGCTTTATTTATTTGTACACTCAGGATAATGTATTTCTTCAGGTTCCACTGTAAGGAGGTATCAGTGCACTGTTTTTCTTCCTAAGTAATATATCCCATGCACTTCCACTGCATAGCGGTGAGTTCTCAATATTGCCTACCTAGACTGTTGCACCCCATTGATACGCAGAGTCTGGAGGTGATTGTTTTTCTTGAGAAGTGAGAGGCAGATTTACAAGCTCCTTGAGTCACTTTTCTCATGTTAAAAATGACACAAAAGTGGCGCAAGGAGCTTGTAGATCTGTTCCTTAGACTGTTGTAACCTATGTATTCTTACTGCTCGGAGGTAATTGTATATTTCTACGGAGTGAAGCTGCTGCATACCAGGCGGGCAACTAGAGCCAAATTTCGGGGGGGGGGGGAGGCTGAAAAATATTTTGGGGGGGATAATTCTTCCAACCATAGACATAGTGGGTGTAAGAAGGGATGAACACACAAAAAAACCTAATTTACAAGTAAATAGTATTTTGAAGACCTTTTAAGTACTCTGGTTCAGCTGCAATTAGATGCTCGCCAGCCCGCGAAGCTGTCTCCACCCGGGCTGACACACACGACGGGGGGGCTCAAGCCCCATGAGCCTAATGGATGTTGTGCGCCAGCTGCACACTACCCACTCTCTCCTTTCACAGATAACTTGTTGTTGTTTCGGAAACAAGTTTCTTTGCTCACCTTGTGCCATTGGCCTGATTTAAAGAGGGTGCACTATGTGTCGAAGCAGGCTTCTCAGTCGTTGTTACAATGGCCACAAATCATCGCAGAATATACGAACGTAGAGCTTGGTAGGTTTTTTTGGGGGGGTGAAGCCAATTTGTGAAACACAACCTGTAAGATAAAAAGGAAGTTAACATTGTGTGTAATTTTTTTAGCAAAGGAGAGAGGAAGTGAGAGAGTGACTGCAAAGAATATTCGCAGCTCAACTTTCTGTCACCAGTGTGTTTTTCTCTAAGTGCTGGGACATAATGCACCCTGAAGCTCTACATCTAAAAGATAGTAAAAGAAAGATGTTATGATTGGTAATTGTTACTATCTTAATGTGGAGTTGAATAACATCGCCCTTTCGCACAAGTTGCTTCTCACATTTAAAATAACTATTTATATTCCAGACGTTTGAGCGATTATAAAAACGTTCATGCTATTGGAAAAAATATATATACATGTAATTTGATACACTATATAGGAGTGCGTTCTTCTAAATCGCTGCGTCGCCTTTTTTTATCCAGTCTGCTGCAGCCCATCGACTCTGTCCGATGCGCACCCAGGCCTCACTGCTCACCTTTTCGTGGACAGGATACCTTCCACATCATGTAGTCCCGATCTGCCACTAAGAAATCTGTCATATGGTGCCAGTCTTGATATTGGTATGGCTAACGAAATACTTGTGCTCCCATCATCATCATCATCGCAGGTTCTTCACCCGCTCAGTGCTTTGGGTACTACTAACTCAGTGACCAAAGAGGCCATGCATGTGGTAGTGGGCCCCCTTGTTCGGTAGTTTAGGCCTATATGAGGTGTCTGAACCACTAGGACGGACCATCACAGTGGTTGGAATGGGAGCAACTCTAAAATGGCGTAGAGCACGTGCGCCTCGTCTTTTTTATAGGTAGGGTCACGTGTGTAGTGACGGATGCGCTGGATGGGTGTGGTGTAGGTGTATACCAGCCATGAGGGAGTGTGTGTGCCATTCTGACAACTAGACCTGGAACTAAGAAATCACTACAATGGAAATCTGGGCCATGTAGTGTTGTTGTGTTTTCCTGGTAGCGTAAGCGGAGTGGGCTGGCCTGACATACACCAGTGCTGCACGCGGCTCTGATGCATGATTCCGGAGCTATGGGAGTGGTCCAGTTGCAAATGTGTCATTATATCTTTCAAGTTCCATAACTTGGCCAGCGTGGAAGGTACGGGGTATCACTGACTGTATATTCGTTCATAGTTGCACACATAAAATATGGTAGACATGACGTATTTCTGTGATTATGAATGTTTTTTGTACATTCAGTGGAGTGATGTAGCTGTCGTAATATAGGGCTGTGAAAGGTTTAAGTTGTAGTTTTCGGCACATGAAGGGCAGCTAATTTATATATGTATGTTCTCATTCAGGTACACTTTACAACTTGATGCTGTTAATCAGTTTTCGAGTGTCGGAGTTGCATGCACATCCTGTTATTGTAGAGTAATCACATAATGTACGGGTACCCCGTGAAAAAGAAAAAAAAACAGAGGCCCGCTTTATTGTAAATTAGCCCCAGGAGGGCCAAATCCCGGGGGCAATGTACTTATTTATAATGGGGGGCCCAGGGACCGCCACCCGAGGCTTCTTTAAAAAAAAAAAAAGTACCTGTGTGGGGGGGCTCAAGCACCTCCACACGCCCCGGGGACCGCAAACTCCCCGGGGCACTACATTTTTAAATTGGGGGGTCTGTGATGGACCCTCCAGCCCCAGGGACCTTCACCCACCGGGGCTTTTAAATGTTGGGAGGGGGCCGCACGGCCCCCTCCTGGAGCTTTGTGGTGGCCCTAGGGACGTCTGGTGTACACGCGTTTGGTACGCATACCGTACCCCATATGCTACCTGGTTTATAAGGCGTCCTGTACGCGTATGCAAGCAAGAAAAAGGAAAATATTTTAAAGATATTTATCAAGCTTATGTGTTTAGTTGTTGGGTGGCTCTAAAAAGAGCCCTTGTGTTTATTGGGAGATTTTAGTACCTACAAGTAAGTACCGATGCAGAGTCTAAAGTTCAAGAGGAAGACTCTGGTCCCTTTATCTGTACAATGTACACCATCTCTCCTATAGATGACATGCATATTGAATCGCAGATTGTTGTGGTAAAAGAACCCCATTCTATAGTCTAGGAGAAAAGCAGACACAGATGTATTCACATGTTTCCTAGCTTTCTCAATCTGTGGACAATATTGGTTGGACCAGTTCCATTTCTGTCTTTGGCATGCACTAGAAAAGACAAAGGCAGTTTGGGGAAAAAGTGCCATCAATTCTCCAAAGGTGTCCTTCATAAGAATTTCCAGACCTACCCCCGTCAAAGTGCCTAGGTCAATGCCAGCACAGTGCACAATTATGAGGTTAGGGTGTTGGAGATTTACAAAGGATTTAACCAATGGCATCAATTGCCGCCATTTTAGCCCTCTCTGTCCAATCCATTTAATTTCTACATTTGGTAAACCTAGGTCTTTGTGAATTCCTTTCTGTTCTGCGTACCTTTGGCTCTAGAAAATATAGCTGTGTCCCACAATCCACACTCTAAGCATCTTGAAGAGAGGTCTGGATGCACTCAGATGGTCTCTGAAAATGAAATGGCAGTTTGAAAACTAAGATTTTTCTAAAAAGGTGGATAAGATGCAGTTTTGAAAAACGATAGGAAAGGAGTGGTTGTTTGAGAACATTCTACACTGAAAATTAAAGTGCAGGTTTCTGTTTTTAAAAAGCATGTTTCTTATTGGTTAACAAAAAGTGATAGAAAGGTACATTACATAAGATAAGCTGATATGTTGAAAAGTCAAGCATATTTGCTGTTTTGATTAGTAACATTGTGTGATGAACTTTTGACCTGTGTGCTCAGTTAAGTGTTTCTATGGTAACAGGCAGAAGGCAGAATGGGGGTAGGGTTGAAAGCTATGTCAGTTGGATTAAGCATGGGCGGAAAATCCGTTACGCTCGGGGATTTTGCGGATTTTCGGTAAATTCGCAATCAGCGAGATTCGCGAATTTCCCGCAAAATCCGCGAGCGGAACGGATTGGGTCAAAAGTTCAAGCTGACTTTTGTAATTCTTTTAGAATGGCGCCGGCAAGCTGCTAGAGTCATTCTAAAATAGTTACAAAAGTCAGCTTCAACAGGAAGCTCTAATAGATAAAGTAAAGCAGGTGCTGCTCAAATTCAGTTACACAATCATTAATCATCCCAAACTTGGGGTGATTAATGATTGTGTAACTTAATTTAACCTTCAACTGGAGCACCTGCTTTACTTTATCTATTAGTGCTTCCTGTTGAAGCTATTTCTAGCTATTTTAGAATGGCACTGGCAGCTTGCCGGCGCCATTCTAAGTGGGGCTGAGGGCAGAAGGGCACAAAAGTGGGACAGAGGGCAGAAGGGGACAAAAAATGAGTGGGGCACAGGGCAGAAGGGCACAGAAACAAGTGGTACAGAGGGCAGATGGGCATAAAAAACGAGAGGGTGGCAGTGATTAACCAGGCAAAAACAAAACCATGCGAAAACGCAAAGCGCCTCACGAACACCCGCGAACACGCAAAGCCCTCGCGAACACCCGCAAACATGCCAAAATAAAAAAATACGCAAATTTGCACGATTTCGCGAATTTTGCGGATTGCGATTTCGCAAATCCGCAAATTCGCAGATTGTGTATTCGCAAAATTCGCCCATGCTTAAGTTGGATAGGGTTCAAATGTTCAACCAATAGAAATGTGTGTTTGCTTTTGAATTAATGTGGGAAGAAATGGGATTTGTTATTTACATGTATATGTGAGTAGAATGAGAGGGAAAGTTTGCCATTTTCTGGTTCTGTTAAGAACAGTGAAGTACAGAGATTCTGTATAAGAATATCTGCTGTGTGACTGACATTCTTCTTAATCTACAAATTAATTTGAAAGGTGAGTAGTTAACTTGTAAGGGGATGTATTTTTAATAATGTGTTTATCCTTCTAAATTGCAAGGAGTAGCTTAGTTGTGTAGAATCACATTCTGAGTTTGTCTACATTTGGATAACCATTGTGATAAAAGCATTTGGTAACTTAATGTGTTTGGTGAGTCAGCTTTGTACAGTAAAGTGCAGTACTAAAAAATGTAGAATGTGTGCAGTTACTTTTCCAGTTCAGGGGTCGTTCAGCATCCTGCATCTTCTGGCTGGTCTATGCACCCATGTGCTTTGCTGGGCATAGTGTTTCTAACTTACATGGGTCATTCAGCACCCTGCATCTTCTGGCTGAATCTGGTTTAAATGTTATGGTTTCTTTTTGTTGGCCAAAAGTTTTTGTTAGGGGTATAGGGTTAAATTTCCTAAGAATTTGCACCCAATCAATCAATCAATCAGACAAATTTGTAGAGCTCGCTACTCACCCATTAGGGTCTCAAGGCGCTGGGAGGAGGGGGAGCCGCTACTGCTCGAACAGCCAGGTTGTTTCCTGAAGGAGAGATAGTCCTGGGTCAGCCGTAGGTGGGTGGGGAGGGAGTTCCATGTCTTGGCCGGCAGGTAGGAGAATGATCTTTCTCCGGCGGTGGCTCTGCGAATTCGCGGGACGGTGGCGAGGGCGAGGCTGGGTAGAATGTGAGACGGCTGTTGAGGTATTTTGGGACCATGTCGTGGGGAGCCTTGTGTGCGTGGGTGAGGAGTCAGAACGTGATCCTCTTGCTGACGGGTAGCCAGTGCAGGCCTCTCAGATGGGCAGAGATGTGGCTGTGACGTGGGATGTCCAGGATGAGTCGTGCAGAAACGTTCTGTATGCGCTGGATCTTTTCAGGAGTCTGACTGTGGTTCCAGCATATAGGGTGTTCCCGTAGTCCAGTCGGCTGGTGACGAGGGCTTGTGTGACTGTCTTCCTGGTTTCGGTGGGGATCCACCGGAAGATCTTTCGGAGCATGCGCAGGGTGTTGAAACTGGATGACGAGATGGCGTTGACTTGCTTGGTCATCATGAGGGAGGAGTCCAGGATGAAGCCCAGGTTGCGTGCATGGTCCGTGGGCTTGGGGGCGGTGCACAGTGCAGGGGGCCACCAGGAGTCGTCCCAGACAGAGGGGATGGTCCCCGGATGAAGACTTCCATCTTGTCTGAGTTCAGTTTCAGACGGCTGAGCTTCATCCATTCCGCGACGTCTTTCATTCCTTCCTGGAGACTGGCTCTGGTGGTGGCGGGGTCGTTGGTGAGGGAGAGGATCAGCTGGGTGTCGTCAGCGTAGGAGATGATGTTTAGGTTGTGTTGGCGTGCGATGGCTGCGAGGGGGCTCATGTAGATGTTGAAGAGGGTGGGGCTGAGCGAGGATCCTTGAGGAACGCTGCAGATGACTTCGGTGGCCGCGGATCAGAAGGGGGAGGCGGGCTCTCTGGGTTCTTCCGGCGAGGAACGAGATGATCCACTCCAGGGCCTTCCCTTGGATTCCGCTGTTGCTGAGGAGCTGTATCAGTGTGCAGTGGCATACGGTGTCGAAGGCTTCTGAGAGGTCCAGGAGGATGGGGGCAGCTGTTTCCCCGTTGTTGAGCAGGGACCTGATGTCGTTGGTAGCTGCGATGAGGGCGGTCTCGGTGCTGTGGTTTGCTCGGAAACTGGACTGCGAGGGGTCCAGGGAACCGTTTGTCTTGAGGAAGGCGGAGAGTTGTTTTTTGACGGTGTTCTCGATGACTTTGGCAGGAAAAGGGAGGAGCAAGATGGGGCGTAAGTTCTTGAGGTCCGTGGTGTTCGCGGTGGGTTTCTTCAGGAGGGCGCTGAGCTCGGCATGTTTCCAGCTCTCCGGGAAGATGGCGGATGCGAAGGAGTTGGGGTGCGATGATGGAGTCGGCTTTGTTAAAGATTTGGTGTGGACATGGGTCGGTTGGGGAGCCGGAGTGGATAGTGTTCATCATGCGGGTGGTGTCTTCGGTGCTGACCGAGGTCCAGTTGCAGAGGGTGGTGGTGGGGGGCGCTGGTTCGGTGGTTGGGTGCATGGTCTGTGCGCCGAAGCTGTTGTGTATGTCGGCGATCTTGTGGTGGAAGAACGAGGCGAGTGAGTCGCAGAGGTCTGGCGAGGGTGTGATGTCGTTGTTGCAGGCGCTGGGGTTGGAGAGCTCTTTAACGATGCTGAAGAGTTCCTTGCTGTTGTGGGTGTTGTTTTCTAGTCGTTCTCTGAATGTTGTCCTTTTGGTGGTTCGGATCAGCTGGTGGTGTTCGCGGATGGCGTTCTTGAGGGCTGTCATATTTTCTGTTGACTGGTTGTGGCGTCAGGTTTTTTCGAGGGTCCGGCAGGTTTTCTTGGAGTTTTTGAGGTCGTTGGTGAACCACAAGGCTTTCTTGCTGCCGGGTCTGCTAGGAGGATTCTTCAGCGATGCAAGGTCATTGGCACAGTTGGTGAGCCACTGTGTGAGGTTGCGGCCTGCTTCGTTGGGGTCCGTCGTGTTGGTAGGAGGGTTCTGGCTAAGGGAGGTGGTGAGCTGGTTGGTGGTGATCTTGCTCCAGCTTCTACGGGTAACCTGTTGCGGGTGGTGGTGGGTTGTCGTTCTCCTGAAGTTGAAGTGGACGCAGCTGTGATCTGTCCAGTGTAGTCCGGTGGAGTGGCTGAAGGAGATGTGCTTGCTGGAGGAGAAGACGGGGTCAAGTGTGTGGCCGGCGTAGTGGGTGGGGGTGTTCACCAGTTGCTTGAGTCCGAGGTTAGCGAGGTTGTCCAGCAGAGTGGTGGTGTTGTTGTCATTGTTGTTCTCCAGGTGGAAGTTGAGGTCCCCTAGGAGGATGTAGTCTGAGGAGGTGAGGGCGTGCGGGCTGACGAAGTCTGCAATGGCTTTGCTGAATTGTGTGCGTGGTCCTGGGGTCTGTAGATGAGATTGCCTCTAAGGGTGGTCTTGGGGTCGGTGTGTATCTGGAAGTGCAGGTGCTCGGCGGCGGTGAGGGTGTCTTCGGAGTTGGTCGTGATGCGGATGGTGTTTCTGTGGACGATGGCGATGCCTCCTCCGGTTTGGTTGATGCGGTCCCTCCCGACGATCTTGTAGCCATCCGGGATGGCTATGGCGATGTCGGGGGCTGAGGAGGCGTTCATCGGGGTTTCTGTGAGGAAGGCAACGTCTGGTGATGTTGTGTCGAGGAGCTTCCAGAGTTAGTCGGCGTGCCTGTGGACGGAGCAGGTGTTGAGCAGGATGCACTTGAGGTGGTTGTTGCTGGTGCCTGGCCTGCGGGTGAGGTGCTGGTCCGGAGGCAGGTGAATTTGCAGGCTTGGCAGGTGAAGGGTCCGTGGGTGCGTTTTGGGCATAGGGTTTCTAACTTTATCCACTATGCCACCAATGGCAATTGATGTTGTTACAGATCCGTGGTGTAGTGGCCCGGTTGGCGGTTTGAGGCAGTTGAAGCAGAGCCTAGCTGCTTCTTTTAGTCTTCTCAGCAGTGTTTAAATATCTTTCTTTGGATCCCCATTACAACGCATGACAGCAAGTGCTTGACAGTGACAGATGATGCTGGATACGGATGTTTACAGATGAGAGATGCAGCGTGGATGAATGATGGATGGATGGATGTGTGAAAAGTTGGATGAATGATGGATGGATGGATGGATGGATGGATGGATGGATCGATGGGTGGATAGGTGAAGGATGGATGTATGGATGTATGGATGTAAGGATGAAAGGGTGGATGGATGAAGGATGGATGTAAGGATGGAAGGATAAAAGGGGGATGGATGAAGGATGGATGGATGGAAGGATGCAAGGGTGTATGGATGAAGGATGATGGATGTGTGAAAGGGTGAGTGGATGAATGATGGATGGATGGATGGATGGATGGATGGATGGATGGATGGATGGATGGATGAAAGGGTGGATGGATGAAGGATATATGTTAGAATGTAAGGATGAAAGGGTGTATGGATGAAGGATTGATGTAGGGTTGGATGGATGACTGGGTGGATGGATTAAGGATGGATGGATGGATGGATGTGTGAAAGGGTGGGTGGATGAATGATAGATGGATGGATGGATGAAAGGGTGGAAGGATGAAGGATGTATGGATGGAAGGATGAAAGGGAGGATGGATGAAGGATGTATGGATGGAAGGATGAAAGGGTGTATGGATGATGGATGTATGTATGGATGGAATGATGAAATGGTGGATGGATGAAGGATGGATGGAAGGATGCAAGGGTGGATGGATGAAGGATGGATGTATAGATGAGGCATTGGATGGATGTAGGGATGGTGCATTGGGTATCTTAATGCACATTCAAATATTAGCACTGTGCGGGATAAGTCCCTCTTTATCAGTTTATAGGAAAAATTAAGTATTCATATAATCATATGCACTGCAATTTTTTTACTTTTCTGTGCCTATGCTTAAGACGCTGTTTCTGAGTTGGGAAACATTATTTGTTGGAATCAAATTGTTGACTGCAAGAACAGCAACTGATATTACATAGAGATGCTGCGTGACAGTGACAGATTGCCGCACACATTTCATCTCTAGTGACTGCGCTGAGGAAGATTTTAGTCTAGGACACTTTGCTGAAAGAGGCTGAAAATATCCATAAACTGTCACATGGAAATTATGGTAGCAAACATATTTGCACACTTTCCTTCCTCACAAATCTCTTCCGATGGCCAAACTGAACAAATTACTTAACCTTCGCTCTCCTTCGCTTGCTGTAAAAGCCTTTGAAAAATTGCGCTTGCATTATGGACATTAAATTAATTTATGTTTATGCTGCTGTAGCCTATATTAGTGTCCCAACCTCACCTGCACAAGATCAAACTTACATTGATGCTAGCATGACAGGTGCGTGCACAAGATGTTTCATAGCACATGGAAATCTGCTGCTTTTCATTCCGACTGATCAAACAACGAACACCCATCATTGCGGAGAGTGTATTTTCGGGTTAAGGGTCGGGTCAGGGGGTTGTAGTGTAAGGTACTAATTAACGTTTGTATAAGCTTTATTCGAGACAATTCTCATAAAAGCACATAAAATCAAAACAGTTATACAATAATACATTATTACAGAATAAAAAGTCATTAAACATGGGGTGCAGCTCATACAACATTTACATATAAAAACCATTTATGGCAAATAATGTTACATTAATCATTATTGAAAGGAATACCTGGTTACCTGCTTCCCCCCAGGGACCGTCGTCTAATTGCCCATGCCCAACCCAGGTATTTAGCTACCCCTATGACTATTGAATCCTGAGTTGTTGTACGTAGGATTCTTAGAGCCACTGCGCTGTCTCGTGTCCCCAAGTTTTTACATACCAGCGAGAGCCATTTTCTCCTCGGGTTTGCATAAGCATGACATACGAAAAGAAAATGGCCTATGCTCTCCTCGGCATTTTCGCATGCTGGACATAAGTTATTGGTGGGTCTGTGCCAGCCAGATGTCAGTTTCTTGAGGGGGATAGATCCTGATCTTAACTGAAATACAAGTTTCCTGTCCATTGGTACCGTGATGTTGTCCCAGTAATTTTCCAGGACAGGAAGAATTTTTATCTCCAGGAAGCGACCAGACATAGAGTCTGCCCTGGTATCATTCAGCATCTTACCACCCACCCAATCCCAGTATTGTTCTTTAAGGGCTTCTTTGCTAGGGAAGATTTCTCCCTCTGGGTTATTCCAAAGATTTGAAAACCCTAAGTTTACTAACATGGACTTCAGATGTTTTAGCCATTTTATCTTATGGAAGGTGTCTTCCTTGATTATCCATAGAAAACCCTCCGCATATTGTCTTATTTCTGGAGTCGTCCAGAGGCGTCTCCAGTAAAGAACTGGGCGCAATCGGGCTCTATCTACAATGGTGCGTCTACCTAGCTCCAAAAACAGTGGGGTTAGGGGGGTACTCTGTGGGAGTCCTGTAATCCCTCGCATAAACTTGTTCTCTGAAGTCTGGAGAGCCGCTAGACTATCCCAGGCCCATAGCTCCGCGCCATATAATGTGGCACCCAAAACCTTCGCATCATACACTATTAATGCGGGTTTTATAGGTTTTGTTTTGGATTTGCGGTGTTCCCCCCTTAAAGCACCAGAAAGCTGCTGGTGCTTTAAGACCACTTTATCCACATGATGCGTCCAGCCAATGCCCTCTGCGATCTGTACACCCAGGTACGTAAATTCCGTGACAATATCTAACCTACTGCTGTTTAAGGTTACCTTGGGGTAATTCCTGCGTCCGGGGGAAAAAGCCATTAGTTTTGTTTTTCCCACATTTACCTCTAGCCCGTGCTCTATGCAAAAAGCATCAAAAATGTTTAATGCACGTTGCAGCCCCATGGGGGTCTTAGACAAGATAAGAGTGTCGTCAGCGAACATCAGAATCGGAACCCTGGTGTCCGCTAACGATGGGGCGTCAACACTAGCCCTCAACATCCTCTCGATGATTCCGTTAATAAATAATGAGAAAAGTAAAGGGGCCATGGAACAGCCTTGTCGAACACCCCTCTCCACTGGGAAGTCCGCTGTTGTCTCCCCACTTCCACCCCACTGGACTCTAGCGAAGTTGGATTCGTGCAATCGCATGATTAATGTTAGCAGATCAGCTGGAATCCCCAACTTTTGCAAAACCAACCATAACTTAAACCGGGGAACTAGGTCGAACGCCGCCCGCAGGTCGACGAACGCGACGTACAGGCAGCCCCTTCCCAGTACAACGGTCTTCCACCGTAATATGGTGAAGCGGAAGACCTGGTCGATGGTACTGGTTGCTCGCCTGAATCCCGCTTGGTATGGGGAAAGGGCGTTGTTGTCTTCAACCCAATCCATAAGCTGGTTTGTTACCATTCTCCCAACTACTTTCTGCATGGTGGCTATTAAGCTTATGGGCCTATAGTTTGCAGGCAGTGAACGATCTCCCTTCTTGTGGATGGGGATAATGGTTGCGCCTTTCCAGAGGTCTGGGACCACTTCCCCCTTAGCTAGGGCATTCGCTACAAGGAGGGTATATCTCGCCCATCTGGTCATATCGTGTTTAAAAATATCAGGTGGAATGCCATCTGGACCTGGCGCCCTCCCACATTTCGCGGAACCAATGGCAATTTCCGCTTCTCTAAGGGAGAACAGATCGTCGGTTGCATAAACCGGTGTTATACTGTCAGCTGCCACAGGATGGTTAACTTCCGCATACTGAGGTCTGAAATAATCAACCCAAGCTTCCTCTGCTACATTATTGTCTGGCTTCGCAGGACCGGCTCCACTACCCCACTTGATGATTTTCCAAAATGCCCTGGAGTCTTTACTATCAGAGGCCTCTTTTAGTTCGGCCCAGTGGCCTTCATCCCAATTCTTTTTGGCACGATAGATGGCCATTTTGTACAGTTCCCTATTCTTTATCACAGCGGCGCGGTCCCTATTCCTTATGGCTTGTCCCAGGGCTAATCGTGCTGATCTACAGTGACTATCAAACCACCTTCCCACTTCTTTAGATTTCTTCCCTTTCCTTTTTTTAATGAAGAAGCATGGTCTCAGGAGGGAGAATAACTTATTGTGGATTTCGGTGATTCCACTATCCCCTGGAACCACTGGAACCGCTGTTTCCATCGCGGAAATTGCACAATCAACAACATTATTGATGTAAGTCATGGTGGCCTTGTTTGCCAGTACCTTGGGCCATTTTAACCTGCGTTCATCATTACTCATAACAGGGGTTTCATCGTATATCTCTAGAGGGTTACCCGCACCAGTATTCCACCACCTATGAGTCACACAGAGGGGGTTGTGATCACTTTCAACCCGGGGCGTAACTGTCATATCAACAACCCCTTTCCACAGTTGGAGACTGCACAAAATGTAGTCGATTCGGCTCCTGTTGATGCCATTATCAAAAGTGTAGCTGCCCTCCTTGTCCCCTGATGTCCTCCCGTTCAGTGCTCTTAAACCATATTCCATACAAATTCCATTCAGTAATAAGATCTCTTTTGTCCATCTCTTTACAGGTTTTAGGCATAGAGGTGGTACTCCCCAGAGATTGTCCTCTTCGCTCTCCAAGAGGTCATTTGTACAGTCCAAAGGTTCAAAAGTCCTGTTGAGGTCCCCTACAATTATCGTTACACTTTCCTGGGACTTGGTCTCTATGGCAGTAGACAACAGCTCAATGGTGGGTAAATTGGTTACGTTGTTACCTCTCACGTAGACATTATACAAATCTATAGGTTGACCCTTTGCTACGGAGATTTTTAATACTTGCAAATCACAATTTCCCAGGTCCAACATTTTGATGTTGATCTGCAGGTCCTGTCTAACCCAAACAGTTAAGCCTCCTTTGGGCCGCCCTCTTCCCCCTTTTGACGCTGGTATACAATAGTTCAAATAACCAAAACAAAAAAGGGGATCACAAGCCCAGGTTTCTTGGAAGCAACAGATGTCATACCCACTTATAAAGTCCACCCAGGACTGGGAATCCAATTTACTGGCCAGCCCAGCAACATTCCAAGATAAAAGCGTACCAATGCTAGCATCTGGCCCATCTCGAGTGTTAATCAATGGAAACACTTGGGCTAACATGGGGCTTTCAATAGAATTAGTCTGGCTTTCTAGGTCATCTATTGGATCGACTGTCGTATTGGCTGTAGCTGGGTATGTTATCTTGGCATTTGTATTTAGGGTTCCCAGTCTAAAGCCACCTTCTTCAACCAAACCCCCCGTCTCGGTGTTATTGACCAATAGGTTTGTAACAATTGTATTACCATGAACATCACATTGCCCTTTTGGCTCGTTAATATTCCCTCCTATACTGTCTGTACTGGTTTGTCAATATCCCCATCCCGGCTCCTGCCATCCTACATGAGAGTTGTAATATGTGTATGTGGTATGGTTATGACCAACAGGAGGAGGTGGTAAGGGATTGACTGGCCATGATACAGTAGGGGGAATAAGGGGTTCATTAAGTAAACTAGTCGTTACACTAGTGGGTCGGGGGTAAAAAAAGGTAAGGTCTACAATTCCGATACCTCCCTTGTTTGTTCCCCATCCCTGCCTTGTTATCCATCCCGCCACCCTTGGGTCTTGAAAATTAACCACTATGCAATCCCCACCCAAGGTTTTCGATGTATATCCCATCCAATCTATTCTCCTTACCCCTATGATTAGCCCGTCGATGTCGCCAGGCAGAGGACGGTTTTCCTTTAGCCAGTGCATGATCTTGTTTTTGAGCGTCTGGAAAGTTTCTCTCTGGCCTGGGGGTAATGGTGGTACATTTATAAGAACTGCTACATAGGGAAAGGAGTCTGGGGTGAGATTAATTGGTGGTTTTCTGTGGGGTGGCTTTGTCAAGGGCGGTGGGATAGATTTGGGAGCTTGGGGGGCATATTGGGGGACAGGCTTCGGCGCCTGTTGTTTGTTATTTATTTGGGACGGTACTGAAGTTTTACCTACCAACAGACCTGCATTGGCCCTATTCCCTCCCACCGGAATATTCTGAACTATCTGCGTGCTATTAATTACGTTTGCGGTTGTTGGTACTATTCCCGCTTGGTGACGCACTGTAGCCTCAGCACTCATTGCGATTGGTGGATTTTGTGTCGGGGGAATTGTGGGCTGTGTAGGGTGTATTATGGTCGACTGAGGTAAATCAGGACCAACGTTTGCTCTCTCAGTTCTATCTGAGGATTTTGCAATGGCTTTAGCTGTAGGTTTGCTCTGTTTGGGAGGTAAAGGAGAGCTATTTCGGGGGTTTCTTCCCTTATCCTGAATAACAGGGTTGTTTAGGACCTGAGAGTTTGTGCTTACTTCCACCCTATTCGCTTTAATCAGTGATTTTGTAGAATAAAAATTGTCTAATGTTGTCTGTTCAAAATGGTTTAGCCTATCTACAAGCTTGGCAATTCTATCCTCAATAGGGGTGAGTAGTGATCTAAACAATTTTTCCAGTTCAGGGAGTACATTTACAAGTGATTGCACCTTATCTTTACATGGTACAGTGGAGTCGATACAAGGATTATCATCTCCATCCTGGCTGTTCAAGGAAACAAGATTAGTAGGTGTAACACTTTCTGTACTTTGAGTTTCATTAGTAACTACCTCTCCTGTGTTCACGAGTTTATGTAACTTCCTGAGTTTTTGAGGGGGTTTAACCACCCTTTTACATTTTCTTACAGATGCTGGTCGTTTCCGTTTGGACCCGATTTTGGGTTGGGCCAATGTAACCTGAGCACCAGAGTCAGTGAGCGGTGCTGGTAGGATTTTGCCACCACAAGGATTATTTAATTCTGTCACAACATCCTTGTTTGGTTTTTGGGCCTGAACCTCAAAATGTTCATTTGCAACTGGCAGATTCACTGATGACAGAGGAGTTACCAGGGTGGGGTAAGCTAGATTAGAAAATGTATCCGTTGAATTCTTAAGTATTTCGATTGATAGCCTACGCTCTGCGCGTTTCTCTGCCAAGGTCAACTCTTTGTCTATTACCAGTGAACGATTAAAGAAAATTTATCTAAGGGGCCAATTGCCAGTGGACCAGACTCTACAGGAGGAGTTATTGGATGGCTATTTACAGAGTTTGTTGATGTGGACGTTGCCATATTAATCACTAATCAAATCCAACTTTTCTAAGCCACTTACTGGAGGAGATGTTATATGTCACTGGTAAGGGGGGTGGCCCAGCCCGGCCTCCTTCGGCCCCCGGACGGCCACAGACGGTCCCGCCCTTGTCCCGGGCTTCTCCCGCGCGCTTTCCCGCGCTGCGGGAGTACTAGTGGCTTAATAAGGAGTGTGAACACAATAGGTGGAAGGGGTAGGAGGGGTCGGGGAGAGCGGCCCAGGTGTAGCTGATCAGGGCTGGCGGGGGCTCCTGGGAAATGCAGTCCCAAAGGAGCTCACGCACTCGCCCGCAGCCCCGTGAAGTACTTCCCTCGGTGTCCCCTTCAAGGCGCTGCAGTCAACACTACTCACGCAGCGGGACCCGCGGAGCGGGTTCCGCAAGAAGTAGGCTGGCAGCAGGCAATTCCAGACAGGTAGAAACAAAAGCAGCAAGGCGTCCCACTCGCCGACTCGGCGAGAGCAGATGATAAAGGCTCGGTGGAAGGGTAGGAGGGGTCGGGGAGAGCGGCCCAGGTGTAGCTGATCAGGGCTGGCGGGGGCTCCTGGGAAATGCAGTCCCAAAGGAGCTCACGCACTCGCTCGCAGCCCCGTGAAGTACTTCCCTCGGTGTCCCCTTCAAGGCGCTGCAGTCAACACTCCTCACGCAGCGGGACCCGCGGAGCGGTTCCGCAAGAAGTAGGCTGGCAGCAGGCAAATCCAGACAGGTAGAAACAAAAGCAGCAAGGCGTAATTAATGATTTAGGAGTACGAGTTTAGAGGGACGGGCGTAGGGGGTGTGCTCATGCTGGGGGTAGTGTGTGTTATTTCAAGGGAAAAAATGTGATGTTAAAGCATGCGGGGTGTTTGTGTGCGTAGTGGTTGTGTTTTGTATGCCTTTCAATGGTGGAGCGAAGTAATGGGTTGCGTTGTGTCAGCGTGCGTTGTGAATGTGTGTGCCATGTAAAGACGACGATGTGAATGTTTGCGATGAAAATGTGTGCGGTGTAGCATTATGCATCCACCGTTTCTAGACTAGTAAATGTGTTTTGGTAAAATGCAAGGTCTAATATTTTTTGTCTAGAATCACACTGTGCGTCTGTGTGCATTTTGAAATTATTTTGAGAGAAGCATTTTTGTATGTTTTGTGTTTGCAGACACGTAACTGCTTAAAAATCTATCAGTTTTTCAAGTTTTGATAGAATTAGAAACCAGTTATTGCTTTTGTATTTACAAAATGTGTCCTGGTTGTATAGTAAAATGCAGTATTTATATTTCTGGAATGTGTGCAGTCATATTAGCCCCTCAAGAGTAATTAATAGTGTTGCTTGTCTAGAATCAGACTTGTGTTTCAAATCTACAATTCCCCAGACAGTATACATACACTGCTGCAGACACACTGGGGCAGATTTACAAGCCCCTTGTGCCTCTTTGTGGTTGTATTGTATCACTTTTTTGATGTAATGTTTGTGCAAATAGCTCCGCAAATTGCTTATGCATTTGCAAAATGAGTTAGGGTTGTACACTAAAATGCAGTAGTTAGATATATAGTACGCCTTAGGGCATGGGCTGCTTCAAACCCCTATGCACTATGTATACAGTCTTGTATCTACCTACACACTTGTGTTTCACATCTTCAATTCTCCAATCTGTACCCTTACACTTCCACCAAGCACTCTGCCACTACTGTTGTACTATTGTAGTGACCCATTCAGCAGTATGTGCTTATCCATTCACTGCGCTAAAACTGAAGCACTTATAAATTCAGTCAGACACTCTCCTTGCAGAACTGAAATCACTCAGTCAGTATCCAAGTACTTGTGCAGCAAAGTAGATCTTAGGACATGGACTGCTTAATATCCCTATGCACTATGCATGCATTCTTGTATCTACCTGCACACTTGTGTTTCACATCTTCAATTCCCCAGTCTGTATCTTTACACTTCCACCAAACACTCTGTCACTGCTGTTGCACTATTGTAGTGACCCATTCGGCAGTATGTGCTTATCCATTCACTGCACTAAAACTCAAGCACTTATAAATTCAGTCAGGCACTCTCCTTGCAGAAGTGTAATCATTCAGTCAGTATCCAAGTAGTCATGCAGCAAAGTAGACCTTAGGGCATGGACTGTTTCAAATCCATATGCACTATGCATGCAGTCTTGTATTTACCTCCGCTTCCGCCTTTCCCTGACGCTCATCCAGCTCCCCCATCGATAGGCCTCAACCAATCGGCCGGTAGGAGGCGGAGCTTGGAGGCGTGGCCGGGCCTTGATAGTCACTGCAGCGCAGGAAGCGGGCTATTGTGATTTTGCTGCTGCGCGGACCTGACCTGCTGGCACTATTGTTTAAATGCTGAAATTGTACTCTGAATTTTTTTTAAATACTCACCCGAATCGCAAACTTTGTGCATTTTTAAAATTCAACGCTTGTTCTCCGCCTCTCCCTGACGCTCATCCAGCTCCTCCACCGATAGACCTCAACCAATCCGCCAGTAGGAGGAGGAGCTTGGAGGCGGGCCGGGCCTTGATAGTCACCGCAGTGCGGGAAGCGGGCAAATGTGCTTTTTCTGCCGCGCGGACCTGACCTGCTTGCGCTATTGTTTAAATGCTGAAATTGTACTCTGAATTTTTTTAAATACTCACCCAAATCGCGAACTTTGTGCATTTTTACAATTGAACGGTAGATTTCCGCCTCTCCCTGACGCTCATCCAGCTCCCCCACCGATAAGCCTCAACTAATCGGCTGGTAGGAGGAGGAGCTTGGAGGCGGGGCTGGGCCTTAAATGTACTTCCTCTAACGGAAGCGTGCACGGGCGCGCCAGTGGCGCACCAAAGGCAAGCCCGTCTGCGCCCGTCCGTGCCCGTCCATGTCCGAATGGGCCCAGGGGCCACAACCCCTGGTCAAATCATCACCTACTCGTCTTCGGCCCTATGATCATTAGAGCAACATCACATCCAGTTGCCTAATGCGGTAGCTAATCGCATTCGGACTAATGGAATTTCACAAGATCAAGCGGGTCTTCCCACCCCTCCCTTTCCGGATCACCATTCTTCCCCCACCAGCTGTCCCATCTCAGTTAACTCCATTAGTCTTCGTTTGCTTTATCTCAATACCCGGTCCCTGGTTAAACACCAGTTAGACATCTTTTTGCTTCTCTCCGCAGAAAACCCGGATGTAATGCTGATTACTGAAACCTGGCTGACCCTGGACTCTACACCAGATATTTTAGCAGCCCTCCCTTCAGATTACTATATTCTGAATGTTAACCAGCACCCAGGAAAATCAGGCGGGGGTGTCGCTGCTATTATACATAAAAAATATTAATTTACCTTCATGACTTCACTTGAACTGTCTGACATCGAGAATATTGTCATCTCACTGGACTCTAATGCAGGATCTTTTGCACTGGTGCTTATCTACCACCCCCCTCAGACCATGCCCTCTTTTCCACTCTCTTTAAGTGAACAAATGGCCAACCTTGTCATGAACTATACCAGGGTTCTACTTATTGGGGATTTTAATTATTGGTTCAATGACGATTGCGGTGGACCACAGGTAATAGAACTCTCTGAATTGCTTTCAAATGTAAACTTGGTTTAGCTTCTATCTTCCCCTACCCATATAAAAGGGCACACACTGGACCAAATCTGGTCCCACAACCTCACATTGTCAGCTTCCCTGATATCTCCCTGCATTTGGTCGGACCACCATTTGATTGATTTCACAGTCAGTCTTAGTGGCAGGTTGAAGACCTCTAGGGCGATGGGTGGACTAAAAAGAAAATGGAGAACTCTTGACAAAAAAGAATTGATTCACACTTTTTAGCTGGTTCTCTTCCCACCTTTAATCCCAACGTCGATGCCATGGAAACTAACATTGCGGACTGGTTAAGGTCGGCCAGTGACAGACACGCCCCTTGACTAAATTCTCTCGTACTAGATACCATGATGCTCATAAATGGTTTGCCACCGAATTAAAAGTCCAAAACCTCAAGCTCTGGCAACTAGAGAGGAAATGGAGGCACTGTTATGACATGGAAGACAGACATCAGTTTCTGTTGGCTCATACGAAGTATAGAAAGGCTATACTGACTGCTAAAGATGCTCGTTTTTCAGCAAGAATACTCAATGCTCATAATAAAACCAAGCACATTTTCAAAATTGTCAACGATATTAGCAGTGATGAGAGAATATTACCTAGCCAGGCCCCAACTCAAGAGATGTGCAATTCACTAAACAACTAGTTCCTGGAAAAAATTGCCATCATTAAGTCCAGTATTCCCCTCTCCACTAATATGGAATCCCAGGATGACATTTTCAGAAACTCAGTCACCATGAACCACTTCTCAGTTTTATGCCCTAAAATCCTGTCCGACCTTCGGACCCGTGTTAAGTCGGGCTCCCCTAATAACTGCTGCCCACCCTCCACTCTCAAGGACATATTCTCAGCACTTCCACATAGTATCCTCCCCTTCTCTCATCAAGGGGGTGGTACCCAGTGCCTTTAAGGATGCTAAGATAGTCCCTCTCTTGAAAAAGCCCGGGGCAGATCCTCTAATCCCCTCTAACTATCGCCCCATATCCCTTCTCCCATGTCTGTCCAAGATCTTGGAGGCCCATGTGGCCAAATGCTTATCGAACTTTATCGAACAAACAGAATACCTGGAGCCAAACCAAGCGGGTTTTCGGCCAGCCCACTCAACAGAGGCTGTAGTCCTCCCAGTCCTGGACACACTTAGAGCTAACTCGGATAGGGGAACTCCCCAGACCTTGGTGCTTTTGGATTTATCGGCGGCATTCGACACGGTTGACCATAACATTTTGTTGAACCGTGTCGAACAAGCAGGGATCCAAGGTCCTGCTTATAAATGGATCAAGTCATTTCTCACAGGCAGCACGCAAGCAGTACGTCTTGGTACTCTTACTGCACCCAAAGTGACCACCTCTTGCGGTGTCCCGCAGGGCTCCTCCCTGTTGCCATTGCTATTCAGTCTCTACTTGAGGCCTCTGCTCCATTCGCTAAAAAATCTGAAAGTAACCATCTTGCAGATGACCTCCAGTTGATTTTCCCTCCGGACTCCCCTAACGCTGCTGTGGAATTCCAAACCACCATGCTCCACATTCAGCGTTGGATGGATAGCAACCATTTGAAACTCAACCCAGGCAAGAGGGAACTTGTGTTGCCTGGGAAGAGCAAGGACTGCTGGGGACCGCATTTCTGGCCTAGTAAATTGGGTCCCCCCCACTGCGTCCCCTTCCGTACAAAGTTTAGGGGTAGTAATCAACGCGGACCTCTCACTTAGAGGACAAGTGGGTGCTGCGATCTCCACCAGTCTATACAAACTCAGTAAAATCAGGAAGATCGCTCATTTGCTAACCCACTCAGCCCTATTTCAAGTGGTGATAGCATTGGTCCTCTCACACCTGGATTTCTCAAACTCCCTCTACATCGGCCTGCCCCAGTATCTGCTCAAACGTTTGCAAATAGTACAGAACCAGGCGGCAAGATTAATTTATAAGTAGCCAAAATGGCACTCTGCCAAGTCCTTGTTGATCAAGCTCCACTGGTTACCCGTGGAGCAACGTGCTGCATTAAAGACTGGCTGTCTAGCCTTTAAAGCAATGCATTGCAATAGTCCAAAATTTATCAATATCATGATCAATAAACACGTCCCCCGGCGCAATCTACGCTCATCTCATCTTCATCTTTTATCTGTCCCGACTATCAAACTCAAACCTTATGGAGGCTGCAGGTTTTCCTATCTGGCACCCACTTTCTGGAACTCTCTTCCTGTAACAATGAGAAGCTGTGATAACCTACTTGGCTTCAGAAAGGCACTTAAAACATGGCTGTTTGAGCTAGCCTTCTAAATGGGTCCTTACGCAACAACTTGAAGCATGATTAGCGTCATGAAACCTCTGGTAACCGTGCGCTCTACAAGTAACTGATAACATTAACATTAACATTAACCTGCACACTTGTCTTTTATACCTTCAATTCCCCAGTCTGTATCCTTCCACTTCCACTTCCACCAAGCACTCTGTCATTGCTGTTGCACTATTATTGTGGCCAATTCAGTAGAATGTGCTTATCCATTCACTACGCTTAAATTGAAGCACTCTCCTTGCAGAACTGTTATCATTCAGTCAGTACGCAAGTACTTATGCAGCAAAGTAGGCCTTAGGGCATGAAGTGGTTCAAAACCCTATACACTGTGCATACAGTCCTCTATTCACTTGCAAATTAGTCTTTTATACCTTCAATCCCCCAGTCTGTATCCTTACACTTTCACCAAACACTCTGTCACTGCTGTTTCAAGATTGTAGTCACCCATTCAGCAGTATGTGCTTATCCATTCACTGCGCTAAAACTGAAGCACTTATAAATTCAGTCAGACACTCTCCTTGCAGAACTGTAATCATTCACTCAGTACCCAAGTACTCATGCAGCAAAGTAGGCTTAGGGTATAAACTGCTTTAAATCCCTATACACTATGCATGCAGTTTTGTATCTACCTGCACACTTGTCTTTTATGCCTTCAATTCCCTAGTCTGTATCCTTACACTTCCACCAAACACTCTGTCACTGCTGTTTCATTATTGTAGTGACCCATTCAGCAGTATGTGCTTGTCCATTCACTGCGCTAAAAGTAAAGCACTTATAAATTCAGTCAGGCACTCTCCTTGCCGAACTGTAGTCATTCAGTGAGCACCCAAGTACTCATGCAGCAAGGTAGGCCTTAGGGCATGGACTGCTTCAAATCCCTATGCACTATGCATGCAGTGTTGTATCTACCTTCACACTTGTCTTTTATAACTTCAATTTCCTAGTCTGTATCCTTACACTTCCACCAAACACTCTGTCACTGCTGTTGCATTATTGTAGTGACCCATTCAGCAGTATGTGCTTATCCATTCACTGTGCTAAAACTGAAGCACTTATAAATTCAGTCAGGCACTCTCCTTGCAGAACTGTAGTCATTCCGTCAGTACCCAAGTACTGATGCTGTGAAGTAGGCCCTAGGACATGGACTGCTTTAAAGCCCCATGCACTATGCATGCAGTATTGTATCTACCTGCACACTTGTCTTTAACACCTTCAATTCTCTAGTCTGTATCCTTACACTTCCAGTAAACACTCTGTCATTGCTCTTGCACCGTTGTAGTGACCCATTTAGCGGTATGTACTAATCCATTCACTTTGCCAGAACTGAAGCAGTTATAAGTTCAGTCATGCACTCTCCTTGCAGAACTGTAATCATTCAGTCAGTACCCAAGTACTGATGCAGGAAAGTAGGTCTTAGGACATGCATTGCTTCAAACCCCTAGGCGCTATGCATGCAGTTTTGTATCCACCTGCTCACTTGTCTTTCACACCTTCAATTCCCCAGTCTGTATCCTTACACTTTCACCAAGCACCCTGTCACTGCTGTTGCACTGTCGTAGTGACCTATTTATCCGTATGCACTAATCCATTCACTGCATTGAAACACTAACACTTACAAATTCATCCAGGCAGTTTCACCAGAAGTGCAAAGGGAAGCATAGATTTGTAACATATTTTTGTACATATGTTACATTTGTGTGCTTCGGAAGTACTACAGTATACTGTAAGTAAACACCTTATAGAGTTATGGTGTAGCACTTCCTTATAGTACTGCACATTCACATTCACCATACACTACTAATGTATTCTTTCATTCATTTATGCACTACACATTCATTCAAAAAAACTTTTACACACTATCATACTAATATACCTCTTTTTTTGACCAGTGAAGTTAGTTCTTAAAAGAACTTTTTTTTGTCTTTTTTGTAGTTTTTTTTGGAAGGGATTTTTTGAACAGTTTTTTATTTTGTTTGTTTTTTAAAGGAAAAAGAGGGAATTGTGCAAACAATACAGTCTTCAACTGGATCAAATTTATAAAACAATTAACGGTAGGAGCAATGGTGCTCTTGTTTGCGCCTTCAAATGAAATCAATGGACTGTTCTCCATAACATAATATTTCTTTGCAAAATTTGCATGAAATAATAAGGTCTGCAAAATCAGAACGGATGTCCGGATGTGGACATGATGGTTCTGTGGAAGTGCTGGATACAGCTGGTGGAGGGTCTTCCCGCAGCCTGTCACATGCAGTTCTCGCATAATTGCGGGGATGAAGAGTCTTCACATGTTTTACCATGCTGGCAGTTCCAAATGAATATTTTTTATTTGGATCACCTCTAGAAAGCACGGTCCCACACACCTTACAGATGACCTTGGCATCATCCACTTTCTTTTCTCCTTCTGGAAAGGAAAAAAAAACAAGATTAATTCCTCCTTCCTCTTTGGGGCTGGGTCTTCCTGCACAAATTCTTCTTCTGAAGAGTGTTCAAATAAACGTTCATTCTGCTGTGCAGCCATATTAAAGATGTTTTGAAAACACAGGAACTTCACAAAGAAGATGGTTCTTCAGTAAAGGTCAAAGAAGAATGATTAAAATGAGTGGAGTCCTTCAACAGTTAGAACAGGAAGTATTATGAACCAATCAAATCTCTTGTTTTGAAGTCACGTAGGGTGCGCTTACGATGTGAGTACGTATGAAGTACCCTGCAATTTGCGTAGTTGCTTTTAAAAGTAATATACGCTTATTAAAACTAAATGAATACTATTTTTATGATAACCTCAGATAATGTCTTGCCTTAAAATTTACATTAAATACATAAATATACCTTTTTAAACATTAAAAATTAAAATTGTGGGGTACGCATAGCGTTTACCACAAAGAAAATGCAAAAAAGAATATAGAAATGAATTTTAATATATTGAAAAGAAATATAAAATAAACAAAAAATCATTTTTGAATTTTGTTTTTTTATTATTTTACATTAAAAATATGTAATGTAATTTAAAAAAGTAAAATAGGTAAAAATAATTATTATAAAAAATGTAGTAAATTAGTATAAAAAAATAAATAAAACAACTAATACATTTAAAAATTGGCTTTTGCAAACATATGAAATTCACTGAAAAAAACATAGGTTTTAGGCACATTATAGTTAGGTATTAGCATTTAAAAAACCTTGCAAATTCACTGAAAAAATCATAGGTTTCAGCCACGTGGATGTGTATGTAGATTTTGGAATTACTGAATAGGTTGTTCTAACTGGTATCTCCATTGTTTTGAAAATTTTTGTTTCTATTTTTCAATGTGTGTATCGAAGGTTATATTAGGGTGAGAGGAGGTCTGCCAGTCTTTCACAAGGATGATGTCATCAGTGATGTCATCAATGATGTCATTTGAGATGTCATCAGTGATGTCATGAGTGATGTCACTGACCATGTCATGAGTGATGTAATATGTGACAGCATCAGCAGTGGATTGCGGGCGCGCGAGTTATAGTTAGCTGAACTAACTATAACGGGGGAATTTCAATGGGTTTGTATGAGTGAAATATCCAGCTAACTATAACATGTGTGAAACCTATTGTTTTTTAAGTGAATTTCTATGTTTTTTTAAATTCTAATTCCTATCTATAACGTGGTTGAAACCTATGTTTTTTTCAGTGAATTTGCAAGGTTTTTAAAATGCTAATTCCTAAATATAACTTGCCTAAAACCTATGTTTTTTTTAGTGAATATATACATGTATATGTGTGTGTGTGTGGGTGTATATATATAAATATATATATATATATATATATATATATATATATATATATATATATATATATATATATATATATATATATATATATATATATGATCTGACCCATCGACGACCTCATTCAAAAAACATGTCAAGGAGCTACTCCGGAATGACCATCTACAATAGCCCGATGCTATCTTCAATCCACTTCCAGCGCAAGCTTGACAGTCTTATATACCTTTTACTCAAAATTTGTTGTTTCTTTTCACAGGTCCCTTTTGATGTACTGCTCGCTGTAACTTTTCTTAGATACTTTTTGTGTCCTATTGTGTGCTGTACTTATGTTTCGACCTCTCGCCATGTACCCTCCCTTTTACAGCGCTTGGATACCCTTTTTGTCACATTTGCGCTTTATAAAACTTTTCAAATAAATACATATATGTATATATATATACACATATAGATATATCTCCAATTACCACTCCGGCGCTTAAAACCACCAACAGAGAAAAACACGGACTCCAATATCAGCCTACACACTGCTGGCTGCAGTGACTTTATTTAAGAATAGTGCGAGATGTCGTAGATATATGTTTATATAGTATGCAAGTCTCAATGCATGCTGCCCTTTGTCATAAAAGGATGCCAAAGAATGTAGGTAAGAAAGCTTCACCACATACATCTTAACTTAAGGCAATACAATTCTTTTCTGTGACCACTGAAATCCCATGAATTTTGCCTTCATGTCTGGACAAGAACCAATGGCAGTGTATTGGGAGTTAAGTTCCTTTTCAGTAACCTGATACGTATAGCAGTAAAAGCCCGATGAACAGTAGGGAATTAATAGTGATTCTCCTAAAATTATCTGAGTTTCAGTCAACACCTCCAAGAGCAAACAAGTTAATTTCTAGGTTCTTCAACAACAGACATACTGTCAACTGAACCTTCTCTAACTCCTGCACTTGGCCAACAAGGTGCAGTGCTCATTCTGAAATAAATTGTGATGAAGCAAGCATCCAATCAAGGGTGGCTTGCTCTACACTATGTCTGATTGAATAAGAATGCAGGGAGGTGGAAAATCAGGCACATTTAAAGTTAACCTCCTACTGTGTCTGTCTCCATGATAGTTGGAGCCACTTTGTAGGTGAACAGCTCAATGGAAATACACCACTGCCAGTGAAAGACAGTAGAAATGCTACTATCAACCGTGGACACAGAGATTGTACATTAAACTATGCATCGAAAGACAGTACCCTCAGTTCTCAACAACATAGCAACACCATTTACCGAAGAAGGCCAACACTCTATAATGAAATCGTTGGGACTGCACCGACACTGAATAGATGTATCCTAACAATGTTTTCAGTTGATCAAGAAAGGAACTGAGACCCTGTCAATCCTTCCTCCACATCTTAGATCTGCTGTGCCAAAGAAAACTGAAGTTGCCTAACTGGATCCAGAGGACGTGCTCCTGCTTAATATGGACTTATCACTGTCAGGTAAAGATCTTGGAGTATGGTAGATTTGGGGATACATGTGACAAGCACATCTAACGATATACTGATCAATTTTAACCCCCTTGCCATGGTCTATATTGCATCGAACCATGCCCATATGCATCATCAGAGTGTCCTTTTGCCAAATGCTCCCTGTGAAATAAATGATTCAATTGTTCTGTTGCTCTTGGACTGTACTTTTCCTAGTTGTATGTGCTTCAGCAATCCTGACCATGACCTGAGATGTTACTTCTTTACTGCATTTTGATTAAATACAAAAGCAGAACAATACTTTTTACATAATAGAGAATCCTAAAAGTTATATGAACTTGATCATCCAAGTAGTCGGCCAAAGAAAATAAATATATGAATAGTTATTAATTTAGAATTATAGATTTAGGGACTCATTTACAATATTTTTCCGTAGGGCAGTACCACAAGCTTTCATGCTGCGCTACCTTGTGGCAAACGAAAAAGGCAGGAATGTGCTGTATCTATAGAATACGGCGCATTCCTGCCCTCTTTTCCTGCGCTGGTATTCAATTGTCTGCCATGTGCCAACGCAGTCCCCCTTACACCATGGTGCACTAAACATAGAAAGAGGAAAGAACAAGGAGAAATAAAGTTATTACTCCCTGTTATACCTACCCTATGCCTCCCCTACAGAGGCATAGGCTTTTGACGCATTCTCAGGTTTACAGAATGTTGTAAATCAGGGAATGTGTCAAATCTAAGCATGGGCGAATTTTGCGAATCTCACGTTCGCGAATTTTGCGGATTTGCGAACTCGCAATCCGCAAAATCCGCGAATTCTCGCGAATTTGCGGATTTTTTTTTGTGTGTTCGCGCGGGTTTCTGCCAGTTCGCGAGGGTTTTGTACAATTTCGCAAACGCGAACTTACCTGTCGGGTCGCAAGTTTTGTGAACTTGTTGTTTCTACGTGTCCAGCCTATTTGGGACACTCTTCTTCATCACTGCCACCCTCTGTCACCACTGCCACTCTCTGACTACTCATGCCACCCTCTGGCCCACCCATGCCACCCTCTGTTTCATCACAGCACCCTCTGGTTGTCCAGTGTACATTATTGTGGCAAAGCAAAGCACACCTTCCCTGCCTCAAGTGACCTGAATTAATTTGGGGCTGATTAATGTGTCACAGAATATTTTTTTAGCTGGCACCTGCTTCCTTAGTGCTTCCTGATTAGTGATCTTTTGCACTTGCTAAGTGCTTTCATTGTTGCAAAATTAGTTACAACACCTGCCCTGCCCCAACTGACAATAATGAATTAGGGGCTGATTAATGTGTCACTGTTGGATTTGAACTTCCAGCCTGGCTCCTGCTTGTCTCCCTTAGCTGTAATTCAGGACCTTTGTGGCATATGTTTAACTATTCTGAGGGTCAGAGCAGGGTCACATAATAGTTGCAAGTAGGCAACTGAACTCTGGAGGGGCCCCTCAGGAAGCACTACAGGAAATGGCTACTAATGATGAGCTTGAACTTTTGAACCTGGTAAGTAGTTTCAGTTTTGCTAAGATCGTATTTCTGCAATTTAGCGCTTATTCGCGGGGCGCAAAGTTGAACTGGGAAGCCGCGAACTCACATGAACAGTGCGAGCAAGCCATAAAATCCGCTGCTCGCGGATTTGCGGATTTTGTGGGAAATTTGCGAATCTCGCGGATTGCGAATTTACCGAAAATCCGCAAAATCCGCGAGCGGAACGGATTTTCCGCCCATACTTAGTCAAATCCCATGAGTGTTACATAGGAACACCCACCGTAACACCTATAGCATGTCTCCCCATTGCAGGGTGAGGTAACTTATCGACTTAGGCTGCATTTCCTCCCACCATATCTACAAGGCCATGAAAAACCATGCAGGATGGCTTTATGTGGCCATGTACATATGGCACTGCAATGTGCTCCACCAGAGCGTCATTAAAAGTGATGTCCCGGCGACACAGGGGCTTTGCAAATGAGGCCCTTAGTATATTCACTGGTCCCTTCTTAGAAACGGCAAGCAACATAATAGAAAAACACAAGGCGGAAATAGAGAAAAAATAAGCAGTTTGGAAATGATCATGAGGAGTAAAACAGAGGAATAGTCCTGAAGCGGAAACTAAACCCAAGAAGACTAGATTGCATCATAATCACTTCATGGATGATCACATTCCTTTTGTATGAGAAAATGCATCTATTTGCATCATTGCCCCCTATTTATTTGAACTAATGCTATTGTTTTTTTAGACGCTTTACAACACTGCTAACCAGGTCCCAGTACCTGTGCTCTAATCCCCCCCAACAAGAAAAAACTTGCTGAATTGGTTACAAATCCTAATTGGCACATTTAATTAACATATAAGTCCCTTATATGTGGTACCTCTGGTTAAGTTAAATGACACTAGTAGATTTCATCACTAATTCTGCCACCATTAAAGTGACAAGGAAAAGCATATCTTCAGGCCTGCCTCTGCAACCTGAGTGTGCAGTTTTAAAATAGCAAACTCAGCCTAGCAAAATAAAACTTTTTACCAGGCCCAAACCTTATTTCTTCATACTCCTGTGTCACACCTAAGGCAGACCCCAAATGTCCATAGGGCATAGTACATGGTATTTTAAAACTCGGCCACCTGTACTTAGGTTTTAAAATGTGCTACCAGTGAAACATCTCCAAAGTGGGCTTTCACTGTGGCAAAGCTGATTCTTCAATGGAAAATCCCTGGGATACTTGGGAATTGCTAGAATAATGATTAAAGGACTCAAATTAATGTCAATTTAAAATTCAATCTAATGGTCAGGTCTGATTTCAAATTACTATTTTTAAAATGGCACTTTTAGAAATTTGCAATTTTCGTGCCTAGTTCAAAGGTGCCTTTCTGTCACTGCTCAGTGTCACCTGTTACTGGCTCACCTGGAGTGAGATGTGTGTTGTTCCCAGACAGTGGAGAAAAGGCATGTGTTTGTGAACTTGATTTCCCATTGACATGATGGCCATCTGGGCTTTGCCCACAGAATTAATTAAACTCTATTTAAACAACCTGCTCTAGAACCTATGGAGAGAGACTTCAAGGGCTGGACCTGTTCCCCACTTCTACCCTGGAAAGAAGACAGGACTGTTGGCTAGCCTCTTGTTAAGCTCCAGGAATACAGAAGCACCAAGAAGCCTAAGTCTCTGCTGAGTCCAACTCATCAGTACCAAGCGAATTTGCCCTTGACCCTGCTGGTGGCTTTCCGGAGATTACGTTCTCACCTCCAATTGGTGCTAAAACAAGATCCGGAACCCTTGGCTGGTATTCATCTGTACTCTTTCCTCCTTCAAAGATTGTAAGGCTGGACAGTTAGAAGCTTTTTCTGAAAGGATCAGAGGCTACCCCCGGGCCACTGCTGAGCTGCAGCCATTAACATCAAACTGACAGTTGGACTCAACTTGCTGATTTGCTCTGCTGGAAGGATCCTTACTTCTGTAAAAGTTTTTAAGTCCAAATGTAGAAGACTCCACCAGGACTGATGCCGAGGAGCACTCCTCTGTCATCGATGCCTCCCTGGGCCCAAACCTCAGGCTTTGCATACTCAGAGTTTTCCCACCTTAAACACTGAGAGCCTTGAACATCCCAAGGGAGCTGCCACTCCTAAGGATGACCCTTGCTCCATTTGCCCACTGTTGACAAGATACTCTTCATATCCAGCCTGAAGCCTGACCCGTTGACTAAGAGTTTTCTCCAGTGTTAGACTTTCCACCTTTGGCGTGGTTTCCCCTGACTTTTTGCCCCTACCTCCTGTATTTTTGATGCTGTGCTGGATTTCGATTTTGCTGGCTTAGATGCTTTGGGCACTTTGCCACTGCTAATTAGTGTCAAAGTGCAACTGATCCCTCTACAAATTGTTATTGAGATTGGGTATCCATTATTGGCATATTTAATTCACTGGTAGGTCCCTAGTAAAGCGCACTGAGAGTGCCAGGGCCTGTAAATCAAATGCTACTAGTGGGCCTGCAGCTCTGATTGTGCCACCCACATGAGTAGCCCTGAAAAGGTATCTCGGACCTGCCATTGCAGTGTCTGGACACAGTTTTGAATTGTGATGTTGACCAGGCAAGTTCACCCACTTGCAAGGCCCTAACATTCATTTTTCTTACATGTAATACACCCCTCGGGTAGGCCCAAGGTACCTCCATGGGCAGGTTGCAGTGTATGTGAAGGTTAGGACATGTATTGGTGTATTTGAAATGTCCTGTTAGTGAAATACTGCCAATTGTGTTTCTCGCTATTGAAAGGCTTTCTGTCATATAGGATAGCATGGGAGATCCTTTGTAACATCTTACAATTATAACTTCCCATTGGGACAAAATAGAGGAATAAAGTTAATGCTCGCTGAACTTAGAATTTTATAAAACATCTTTTAGTAAAGATGGTTTTTAAATTGTGTGTTTGATAATGCCAATTTTAGAAAGTAGGGATTTTCTTGTTTTACTATTCAGTGTGCCTCTGCCTGTTTGTGCATTGACTGTCTGGTTTTGGAATGACATGGACTGGGGATGTACATTCTCTGTAGACCACCACTAAGGGAGTTTGAGGTGTGCCTGCCCTTCCTGGGTGACTCAGAGCTGAGCTGCATAATCCTTGGCTGCATTTAGAATAGTAGGAGTTTTCCTTGCACCTGAATATGGCCTGTCTCCCTTGCACAATTCTGTCTCCATCCCGGGTGTTTATACTGCACCAGTGAGGACAGAACTGGTTTGAACTGAGCTCAGAGACCCTTGCACAAAGAGGAACAAAGAAAAAATGGGTTATAAGTAGTGGACCATAAACCCCAGACATGTAGACCCCTTCTGGACTCAAGAGAAACCTTTGCCAAGAAGAAGAGATGGAGAGCTGTACTGAGGAGTACTGTCCCTTTTGCTGTGCACTGTGTGGGGTTTGCCTGCAGTTGCTGCTTCTGCCATGGAAATGACAAAGACTGAAACTTTGCTGTGAATCTGCTTAAAGAAGAATCTCCAAAGGCCTCTGTTTCCTGGCCTCCTGTTCTGAAGTCTCGGGGACACAAAGACTTCACCCACAGCTCAGCTGAACTTTATTGCTGTATGTTCTGACCTGCAGGAGAAGCCTGTTCCAGTTTTGGGCCTCTGGAGGTTGTTCCTGCTGTTGGGAGCTAGAAGCAACTTGAAAGCGTGCTAGGGCCTGTAAATCAAATGCTACTAGTGAGCCTGCAGCACTGATTGTGCCACCCACATGAGTAGCCCTGAAAAGGTATCTCAGACCTGCCATTGCAGTGTCTCTGTACAGTTTTGAATTGCGATGTTGAATTGGCAAGTTCACCCACTTGCAAGGCCCTAACATCCATTTTTCTTACATGTATTGAACCCCTCGAGTAGGCCCAAGGTACCCCCAAGGACAGGGTGCAGTGTATGTGAAAGTTAGGACATGTACTGGTGTATTTGACATGTCCTGTTAGTGAAATACTGCGAATTGTGTTTTTCGCTATTGAAAGGATATCTGTCATATAGGATAGCATGGGAGATCTTTTGTAACATCTTACAATTATAACTTCCCATTGGGACAGGATAAAGGAATAAAGTTTATGCTTGCTGAACTTAGAATTTTATAAAACACCTTTTAGTAAAGATGGTTTTTACATTGTGTGTTTGATAAGGCCAATTTTAGAAAGTAGGCAATTGTCTTGTTTTACTATTCAGTGTGCCTCTGCCTGTTTGTGGATGGACTGTTTGGTTTTGGAATGACATAGACTGGGGATGTACATTCTTTGTAGACCACTACTAAGGGGGTTTGAGGTGTGCCTGCCCTTCCTGTCTGACTCAGGGCTGAGCTGCATAGTCTTTGGCTGCATTTAGAATAGAAGTTTTCCTTGAACCTCAATATGGCCTGTCTACCTTGCACAATGCTGTCTCTATCCCCGGTGGTTATACTGCACCAGTGAGGACAGAACTGGTTTGAACTGAGCTCAGAGACTCTTGCACAAAGAGGAACAAAGAAAAAATGGGTTATAAGTAGTGGACAATAAACGCCAGAAATTTAAACAACTTCCGGACTCAAGAGAAACCTTTGCCAAGAAGAAGAGATGGAGAGCTGTAAGGAAAAGTACTGTCCCTTTTGCTGTGCACTTTGTGGGGTTTGCCTGCAGTTGCTGCATTTGCCATGGAAATGACAAAGACTGAAACTTTGCTGTGAATCTGCTTAAAGAAGAATCTCCAAAGGCCTGTGTTTCCTGGCCTCCTGTTCTGAAGTCTCGGGGACACAAAGACTTCACCCACAGCTCAGCTGAACTTTATTGCTGTATGTTCTGACCTGCCGGAGAAGCCTGTTCCAGTTTTGGGCCTCTGGAGGTTGTTCCTGCTGTTGGGAGCTAGAAGCAACTTGAAAGAAGTAAGAAGAGCAATCTCTGACACCGTCAATGATGCTGCCATGACGTTGCGACCTGCAATGAGGCCTGCGGTACCGCTTGTGAAGTGCATGCAATATCGCCAGGCCTGCAACGCAGTTTGGATGCGCTTCGATGCCCACCGATGCCTCCAGATACCGACATTTCCTGATGCCAGCGCTTGCACCGACATGGTCATCGCCCGCGTCATCATTCTGTTATCAAATTGCCAATAACTGCAGAGGGTGACTCAACGAACTCGGCAACTTCGCATCTTCACTGGAACTGATGCGTCAACGCAGACTCAACTGACTTCCCCTGTCCTAGATTCGGTAAGTCACCTCCTCGCAGACACAATGCCTCACCTCCCTTTGGCAGCCAGAGAGCGGGCCTCGACCTCAGCACCGATACCGCACCTCAACGATGCAGTGCATCATCATAGACTTTGTTATCCAAAGGTACTGGTTGTTCGGGGGACTGCATGTCTCTGTGCCTGATGCCCGGTACCTCATGGTTGGTGCCGTATTTTGGATTTATTGCTGTCGCAACAATGTAATATCCCCAGGCAGAGCTATTTGTTTTCTACATGCTTTATTTTTTAAATAGCTGTTTTTGAGAGGTATTGTACTACATGTGTGTTGGGTTTTTGTCATTTTGTTCTTGAGTGTAGATAAATATACTTTCTTTTTCCAAACTGGTGTGATGTACATTTGTGGTGTTATTACTGTATTGAATACAAATACTATACACATACCTTTGGGATAAGCCTTTCCTGCTCGTGCCAAGATACCAAGGCGGTGAGCAGGGTTATCTAAAGTGTGTATCCCACTTTCCCTGACTAGAAGCAAGGGTTCCCATTTGGACAAAGGGACCTACCTATGCCAACTAGAGACCCTAGTTCTAACATACAGAAAATTCCATGGGTACACTTTCCGCTGGGACAAACCTTTTCACTGTTTCCTGTGTGCTTGTGATTTCCGCTTCCTTCTGCTGACGTTCAGACCGGGATTGAAAGTTTTCACTTCGGTCCCCCCGGGCCTCGGACGGGACAGCTTGACAGCTTCCCAGCTTCCCAGGTCTGTCTCCCTTTCAAGCCTCTGAATACTTTTCTCCCAGTTACTGACGGAAAGGAAAAGGCGCCAATACATTGCGCGGACCGGAGGCTGGTCTCCTGCAGCCTGATGCCAGTGGAGTCCATGCGGCGATCTGCTAGTGGTGGCTGGGACCGATATTGAACTGCGGAGACCTCCCTGATTCCCAGCGAGCTGTTTGGCGGGCTGCGGTGCGGAGGGAGCGGCCCACCCCGCGAGACCCCTGAGCTGCTGCGGTGAGCTGCGGCAGGCGGCGTCTGGGATCCTGCCGAAGGCTCTCGCCTGAGACGCTGCGGAGCGTGTGACAGCGGAGGCCCCCGCTGTGTGTCTGCTGCAGCGGCGGCTGTTGCTGCTGGGGGAGCCCGGACATCAAACTTCGGGACGGCGGAGATACGTGGAGACCCTGCAGGCACTTGTGACGGTGCCCGTGCAGTGAGTGGGGCGCTATCCCGCGGCACAATCCTGCAGCGGTGGGGTTGAACCCGGGGCTGTGGCTGCTCCTATCTCGCTGCGCTGGGTGCGGGGTTAGTTGCTGGCGTCCGGCCATCAGCCGAGGCCTTGGTGTTTGGGGGTCCTCACCTCGCTCTACCCAGGAACACTTTGCCAGCATCTTCCCCTCGCCGCCGCCGCACTTGGGACCTGTGCGCGGCCGCCGAGCAGGGGAAAAGACTACGTTTCCCAGCATTCCTGGCACCAGGAAGCTGGACGGGAGCACGCCCACTGTACGCCTGGTGGCGCTAAAAGCGCAAGAGACTACCCGCTCGCGGGACGCGCGCGGGCGTCGCCGGGCTGAGCCCAGGCAGAGGGCGGGCCGTCTGTGGCCGTCCGGGGACGAGCCGGGACGGGACGGGCCACCCCCCGTGGCTTTGCTGAAAGGTACTGTAACAGACTGGATATGGAATTGTAATAATTGCATTCTGGGAAAACGGACAGAACATTGTATTTGTTCTAATTACCCTGCTTCGAACTGTGCAACGCAAGATAGCAAGAGGGCTTAAATTATTAATATAGCTATTTGTAAAACAATGGTGACTAAACCCAAAACTCGCTCGGCGAAGAGTAAAGCTGGAACACCTCTTAAACCAAAAAATCCCGACCTAGGGCCTGGTGAAGCACCCATCCATAAAGCCACTCCAACGGTCATTGACCTAATGCTACGAAAGGTCGCAGGGGATATTGAGCGCGCGGAGAGACGTATATCAATGACTCTAACTTCCCTGCCATTGACACCAACTCAAACTGAGGATGCAATCCAAGGTGACAGATCACCTAAAGGGACCCGTGAAAACTCACTAGACACTATCCCATGTGCACAACTAGTAGCGGAGGACCAAGCACCTATAAATATAGATACAAGCATAACACCTAAACCACCCTCCAAAAAACGCCAACACAAAATGAGACAAACAAGGGCTAAGAAAAAGAACAACAAATGCAACAAGTCGAAAGATATAGAGGAGGAATTCCTAATAATAGAATCTAAAGCCGCCCCACTTCCTCCGAGGTGGCTTGACCCTATAATTCTAGAGCTACAAAAGCATCTGGAGGAATTTTAACTAGTTTAATCAAACCACTAGTAAGTAAGATAGACAAAATAGCTAGCGAATTGCAAAGACAGGGCAAGGCAAGGGAAGCCCCAACAACAACACAAAATGGTAAAGGGACTTCAACAAATAACATTCCAGCCCAACGATCAGCACCATCCAAAAACTGTGTTAGCTATGATCAATGCACCATTGCTCAGGTGCATGCTGCGACTGATGGGGCAATAGCAGAACGGGGTGGGAGTGCTAATACACATGGAAACTCAGACAGAAATAACATTCAAAGACAGGGCGTTGGAGGGCCCAGGCAGACAGACAACATCGGCACCTCATATCAGGCAAAAAATCAACATCATTTTACCGAGCAAAATACTAGAGCACAAGGCCCACTCCCATGTGTAAACCTACCCCCGGAAGCAAGCCCTTTTGTTGTTATCTTCACAGGGGTCTCGGGGCTAGGACGAGGGCAGAGAGAAACTTTCCCAGAATTAAAACAAAAGATTTCAACCTGGTTAAATATTCATAGACTTTCTAATAAAAGAGAGAGGGACCCTCTACCAAAGGGATGGGGTACCAACTATTGACAATGTCAAGAAAGCAATTCCCTTTGGACACACTAATCAAAACAATAAGACATACAGCAAAAATGCTGGCAAACTCAGAGCAGCTCTGAGTTTGCCTGCATTTTTGCTGTATGTCTTATTGTTTTGATTAGTGTGTCCAAAGGGAATTGCTTTCTTGACATTGTAAATATTCATAGACCCTTAAAGGGAGGAAGAGGGGGGGAAATTTTAAACTTAAGGAGAGCACAGTGGGTGGGAACCAGAAAGAAAGAAATAGAGGGGAATTGTGTCATCGCCAACTTCAGGGACCCGAATCTTGTGGAGTATATACTAACCAATGACAACAGAAACACCACTAGCACTATAAGGACCATGCCTTTAGCATATTTATACCCGAGGAAATTGATGACACACCAACCAAACTTTCACTTCATGGGGAAAAATAGATTCATAGAGGGATACGATCCTAGGCCCATGGAGTACGGCATGCAAAATATAGCATACCAGGGAGGTCCCCAATGGACAAATAGATACAGCCCCTTACAATACATGGATGAAAATGAATGACTGAGGAAAGTAGAGAAGGTTAAGGGAGAAAAGATTGTAACACTGGTAAGAGGGGAGGGGGTGGAGGAAAATGAAGCCACCCTAAATATGGCAGACACTCCAAACAATGAAGCAATAGAAATAGGGAGGGCTGGCAACAAAACGATAATTGATCCAAATCATGTCATAGGGATTGCGAATAGTGGTGAAGCACAGACACGAAAAGTAAATATTCTGACATGGAATGTAGCGGGTTTAGCAGGTAAATTTGATAACCCTGAATGGAGGAATGAGATCCAGGGATTTCATATCCTGGCATTTCCGGAGACATAGGCAGTCAGTGCGGCTCCATACCAAATAGAGGGCTATAAGTGCTTTTTTGTGCCCGCACAAAAAGACAGGCCGGGTAGAGCTAGAGGAGGGTTGGCGCTCTATGTAGATCTAACATTAGAAGGTAAATGGACTGTACCATCTTGGACATCATTTACCCTGCAATCCGCTATATTCCAGAGCAGAGAATTGAGGGTGCAGTTTTTCAATGTTTATAATCCGGGACCTATAGATGGAAAAAATGGCGCTCTCAGTGAATTAGACGAAAAACTTACACATGAGGCTGAGCTAAAGAAGGTGGGAGGGGTTCCAATGACAATAGTACTGGGCGACTTTAATTGTCACCTCTGCCCAGTTCTGCTTCAGGACCATCCATATTGGGACGCTTGCCCCTTTAATGAGGGGCCTCATTGGGAACATAATCAGGAGGGCACACAATTAAATGCAATGATAGAAGCACATTCATTAGCACATACGATGGACCTAATAACCCCAGAGGTAGAGGGGACATACGTACCAACCTTCAAAGGCAGAGGGAGTTCTACCATAATAGACTACATACTAATATCCTCCTTTGCCAAAAATAGAATTGTGATGGCTAAAACTAAATGGAGCCCCTTTAGTGACCATAACCCTCTCGTTCTGGAAATAAGAAACACCAGTGGGGCGGGCAAACTCAAAGGGGGGGGGGGAAATTAGCCTCCAAACAACAGATCAGGGAAGGCGACTTAAGTGGGCAAGGGTAGACTCTCAAGAGTTTTATAAATCTCTAGTCCAAAATGGAAGAAAAGAGATAGGAGACTGTCTGGACTCCCTAAAAGAAGGTCCAGAATTAATGGAATCCTTCATAACCCTTACAGGCATAGTGGATAAAATGCTGGAAGTCAAAGGCCTGAGGAAAGAGCAGAAGAACCCACGCTGGTTCGATGAGAGCTGCTCCAAAGCATTAAGGGATCTAAAAGCCTGTCTTAAAGTTAAACCAAGGAACAAGACAGACGTGGCCACTTGTAGATTAAAGTACAGAACTAAAGTAAAAGAGCGGAATAAGCTGCTTCAAGCAGAAGTGTGGGCAGACCTTAGAGAGGCGGGAGAAAACAGGGATTTTGCAGAATTCTGGAAAATTGTAAATCGGCCCTGTTTTAACGAGAATTCTGCCCCTGTGATTAGTAATAACATCCTCCTAGAGGAATGTGTCAACCACTTCCAAGGGTTATACAACAAGTCACACCTAGCAATTCAGGAGGGCGAATGGCAGGGTACGCGGAGTGATAAAATAACCTTCTCGCTAGGGGAGATAACAAATGCAATTAGTGGGTTGACCCCAAACAAGGCCCCTGGTCCGGATGGTACCCCACCGGATCTATATAGAAGTAATATAGATCTAGGGGCACCAATTTTAACAAGGGTGGTAAATGCAGCCATCAAATCTGGCCTACCACGCTCTTGGTCCACGGCACTGATTGTACCCATATTTAAAAAAGGGTCCAGGGATGACCCTAAGTGCTATAGGCTGATCTCGCTCATTGATGTTTCTGCTAAAATGATGGGGCGAGTGATTTTGAACGGGCTTATGGAGTGGACGGCGGAACATCATATCTTGGCAGAAATACAATATGGGTTTAGGGAGGGTAGATCGACAAGTGACCAGTGCCTAAATTTGTATCTTTTGACAGCTAAGTATACGAAAGCAGGCAGGGGCACGGTCTATATGGCATTCATGGACCTAGCCGCGGCCTTTGACATTGTCAATAGGTCTAAACTATGGACCATGATGCATAACCTAGGGATAGAAGAGGGGCTGATCAATATCCTGAAAGAGCTGCACTGGAACACCACGGCCAAGGTTTGTTTCAGTCCAAACGGGGGGCGAACTGATCAATTTTTATGTTCAGGGGGAGTAAGACAAGGGTGCATATTAGCCCCTTTTCTTTTCTCCCTTTACATTAATGCCCTAGAGAGTGCCCTCATCGCCCTAGAAGCTGATTCCCCCAAAGTAGGACCGCGTCATGTCCCAGTACTTTTGTACGCGGATGACGCGGTCCTGCTGGCCAGGACCCCAAGGGCTTTGCAACTCCTGGTGGACGGATTGGTTAAGTTCATGGGGGACTTGGACTTCTCTGTCAACCTAACAAAATCCTTTGTCATGGTGGCCGGTAAAAAACCTACTAACAAGAGTGTGTTCAAAATTGGGTCACAGACTCTGGGCAAAGTAAAGACCTTCCCCTACTTAGGGCTGCTGATGGATGGGGACATGTTATTTAATCACCTGCTTGAGGCCCATTGCACCAAGCTTGTGTCCTCAAATGGGGCTATTTTGAGCTTTGCCCATAGATTGGGACGCTGGTGCCCAGAACAGATAATGGCATTATATGCCTCAATCAGTACAGCTAAGGCCTTGTATGGTGCTGAGATATGGGGCTTTAGGGACTGTAAGCAACTTCAACAGCATGAAGATAAATTCTTTCGGAGAATCTTAAAAGTCCCGCAAGCCATCCCTGCTGAAATTGCATATGATGAATTAGGGATGCCATATATTTCTGATATTGTTAAACTAAGGCCAATTATGGCATGGATGAGAACTTGGACTAACCCGGAGGCAGCTCTGACCAGGGAAATAATTACAGACTGCTTACAAAGAGACAAGGCCCTACAAATCCCCTGGTTGAAATATGTAGACTCTTTAACAAGTATTGACCAGGGCCAGCTTTTTAATGATCCCTCCTTGATTGTAAATAGTTGTAAAATTAAGGTAAAAAAATTGCTTTTAGAAAAATATGTCGCTGACAGAAGAAGTTGTGGCCTGGCAAAGAAATCACTAGCAGCCTATGACCTTGTAAGAAATGGAGGGGGAATGGAATCATATCTGTTTCTTATGTATAGCCAAAATGATCGGTTTTTAATGTGCCGTTTTAGGCTCAATTGGTTACCAAATATTTTAGCTTACCCTGCTGGTTTTACCGTATCAATTGAGCAGAAGGGTGCCTGCGGCTGCGACAATAGGTCTCCGCAGGACACCCTTCATTTTGTACTTTTATGTTCATTTTATAGTAACCCCAGACGATTGTTTTTGGTAGACATTTTAAAGAAACAGAAATTCCGCCAAGCAAGAACTGCATTGTTGTTTTTACAGAAAGCCACTGATCCCCACACCCTATGTGCCATTTTTAGCTTTTTAAAAGTAGCAGTAAGATTGAGGAATACAAGAAATGAATTAGTGTTGTAAAATTATACCTGCCCCGTGAATCATATCCTCTCTTCTCTATTGTTGTTTTTAACATGAAAAGTTCAGAAATGAAATGTAATGAAATTTTATGCAATGTGCTTTTATGAGGAATTTTTATTCTTTGAAATAAAGATTTACTGAACTGAACACTGTTTCCAATCTGCTCTTGATTTTGGGTCGGCCTTAAATTTTTAATTTGATCGTCCAAAGTGACCAGTTACCTATGGTTGGTGCTTTGCTTTTTGGCCCTAAAATATTTCACATTTCTAAAACTCATATCTCTGGTTATCTACATTCGATTTTTTTGTCATTTTGGTTTCTATCTGCTCATTAAAGTTTACTCAATTTTTTATAAATTGGAATGGGATTTTTATTGTTTTTTGTTTTCTACTTATAACTGTTTTGGTACTGATAAACATGTTATACATTTCTCCTAAGCTAAACCTGTCTGCCATGTGCTACAGCTACCAAGGGTTGAGCTCAGGTTTAAATTAGTTAGATTTAACCTGACCTGGTCTGAAATTGTTGCATGATTACTTGATGACCACCCACATACGCTCCAATTAACAATCCATTTTTCACATTCTGTAACGTCTGTGCATAAATCTTTTCATGAAAATTTTTAGAGCTTTTCAAACCAAATATCTATATTTGCTGAGCCATTGTTTCTTAAGTCCAGATCATGCTCAGTCTGTTCTCTTCCTTATGTTTTAAAGTCCCCTGCCACATTCTCGCCTATCTCATGCAATTGTTGACTGTATACTTGCCTTTGACCATTTACAGTGCTCTGCTGCCTTTTTTGGCAAGTTTTGAGCACTATACAAGTACCGAATACATACTTACTTAGATCTACCTTCTAGTAAGAGAGTGGCATGCAGCTGGGGTACTTGGATTGAAGTTCCGCCAATGCAGGTTAACTGTCTTGACATCCTCATGTTTGTTGTCATCATCCTCTTCTGTATGACCTGTAAATATGTGCCAAGATGTCACTTGTGTATGTTTGGTACTTTTCATCATATTAATGTTCAATAATCTTCCCACTATGCCTATTACTAGTCACTAAACAGTCTATGCAAGGAAGCTAGGACATACACTGACACTGAGATCTCAATATACCTTCACAGTGCTCAGCAGGCTAATTAGAATGGTGCTTCCATGTTGAATTTAATGCAGCATTTCTACTACGCAAATAAGCATGACTAGCATATAAACACAATACTTGCCATTTGGCAAATAGCAGATTCACAAGTCTATAAATATTTGTAGGGCCATAACATATGGACAAGCTACACACATATTGCTTGTGAGTTCCGCATAAAATTGGACACACAATATGCATTGTGTTCAAATGTATGAATCGAAACGAAATGCTTGAAGGTATCTGATGGAGAAATCGTGGACTCAAAGAAACAGCAAGGGCTCAGTATGCCCAAGTGCTTGATGTGTAAAAAATTATGTGCCAGGGCTCTCGTCAGGAGGTCACTGCAGTTTACACCACCCGTTGCCTGGTCGAGGTTGCCATTGCAGTACAAACACACCTACTAACATCACTTTCCTACAAATGCAGCACTTCAGACTACTCCAGCCCGCCAGAGCTATATGATTGGCTTGGAAGACAGACATTAGTTCTTTTTATTGTATATTCAATTAATAAATGTTGTGGTAATTTCTAAATAAAACAAACAGCGCCACCATGTGGTAGAGCCCTAAGTGCTGGTGTTGGCAATTAAGTGCCGAGCACCGAAACCATTGGCTCAAATGAAGCACTGGTATCCCATTAAAGTAGGCAAGTATAATGGGCCGCTAGGCTCCCCACCAGATAGTGCAAGACACTACGTCTGCTGTTCTATTGGCAGCTATGCTCCTGCAAATGTATCCACTTGAGCTAAGGGCCTTTGTCGCTCACGCCACCGCTTTGATTTCCACTACTTTGAAATTGGCTTTGATTGTGACCCCTGTGACAGAGAAACTCGTTGAAACTTTTCTAAAGTTTTGTTCTTCTTTAATGTGATTGCATCTACCTGTATATCTAGATGCTCTTTGCTAATATTTTTTTTTATTTTCTTTGGTCGGATTGGAGACACTCACCCCCATTCTCTGGTCTGTGAGCCAGGATACATATTGTTGCAAAGTCATCCTGTGCCCTGGGCAACCCACAACTTTTTGCTGAATGGCACTGGTGGTATTTGACTCTGAATGACCATGGGCTTTGCTTAACCAGGCCCAAGGCCAGTGCTATGCTGAAAGTGACACATTTAGAATACAGTGAAAACAGCTACATACACTGGGGTATACTATGGTATGGGGTACCCCTGTGCTTGGCATGGCCTACCCTATCCGAACCCATTAAATAATAGGGTAAGGGGATTAAAACTATCTAGAAGTCCCAAGCCCACAATAGGGAATGGCAGTGTAGAGGCCAGCAGCTTTTTCTGCACTTGCATGTGTGCACTGCTGAAACCTGAACTCAGTTTAAAAGTAGCCCTGGGTGTCAGGACTGCTTTTAAAAAGTAAATTGTGCCCAAACTAAACTTTGGTGTTTGGGGCACTTAAAAAGGGATAACTTACAATGTTTCGGCATATTAGGGACAATAATAATAATAATAATGATAGGGACATTTATAGAGTGCTGAGTTACGCGCACCGGCGTGTCCACGCGCTGAAAAAGTGGGAGAGGCGGCAAGCAGGGCACACAGCTGCCAAGCAGCCAGTTATTTGGCGTAGAGGTAGGTTTTTAATTTCGCTCGGAACCTCGCTTCCTCAGGTTCCCCGCGCAAGTCCACTGGGAGTTTATTCCAGTAGTTTGCCGCTAGGCACCTAAAGGACCTGCCTCCCATGCGAGCTTTCTTAACCCTGGGGATCCTCAGTAGACCCCCACCCGTGGATCTGAGCGCTCGAGCAGGTTCGTAAACTTCAATCAGTTTCTTCAGTGGACGAGGTGCCCCTGCCATTCAGGATCCGGTGACAGGTGCAGAGGGCTCCCCTAGGTGTCGCAGGGGTGGGGGGTAAGGTATTTATAACGTAGACCCTTATAAAAATGAGCTTTATATGCCTTGAGTTAAGTGAAATTTCACATTTCACTCCCCACATTGTGATAAAGTGCTTCCCAAATTCGACGTTGTTACTAGGAGCACTGTGGAGGGAGGATCTGCATTATTTCTACAGATTCACAACTCCTAAAGTCTCCCCTAGTTGTCCCATGGGGTGGGGGTCCTGTAGATTTAAGCAAAGTACTTATAAAATATGTTTTAATATGCCCTAGTGCTGGAAAAATGGCCCAAGTCATTTTTCCAGTTGCAAATCCCATTCCACATAGGTTAACATGGTAAAAAGTTATTAACTAATGACTCCTGATAGGATAATGATAGAACTTCAATTCAAAGACTTCCCAGAATGGTAGTGATGAATCCTTCAATATCATATTGTTGAATTTCTCCTAAAATGTACATACCAGAAGTAATAAGACTTTCTTGTTTGTAAGTCCAGATTCAGCCTTCCAATGGTCTGTCCTGATTGGGCAGAGTTAAGTGGATTAGCCAGGCTGCATTGAAGAGGTTATAAAGAGCCCCTGGAGTTAACCAGCTCTGCTAGGAGGGCAGGGTGCTGCTACACAGGAATGCCAGAGCACGGGAAGGAGTCGTAAACCATGGTCTTCAAAGGGAAGGGGATGGCCTCAGTGTCATTTACAACTCTCTTGACCCAAAGCCAGAGCTAGGATTAGGGAAAGAATTAGCAGATTTAAGGGGGAGAGTCTATGGAAAGGAGCCATCCTAGGGGTGTGTTTAGCCAGCTCTTACCTCCCTGCTGGAAAATCAGCCATTATGAATCTGTAGGATTTGGTGCACTCTGCTACAAAATAATGCCACACTATACAGGATGTGGTCATATCCTTGGGGAGTTGCCCTGCTCCCATTGGTCAAGAGTGACCTCCTGCTTGACCTGGAGAATTTGGAATAAGTATCTGAGAGGGGCAGAGTCTCTCAGATCTGATGCTTGAAACTTAAGAGAATCAGAAGGGTCTGTGCTTAAGATTTCAGATGTGCATTTTCAAAAGCTAGAAAAATGAGATTGTGCCTTTTTTGCACCATTTGAAACTACAGCCCTGTGTATCAAACCTGCTTCAAAAGGACTAAAAAGTGGACTCCCTGCAAGCTACAGCTTAACTGAGCTCACTTGGGCATCACCACAAAGAATCCCCAGCCTGGAGAACTACCAGTGGATTTGTAAGGGTTTTGTTCAAGTGGATTGTGGAATTGAAGTCTCACAATTTCAAGGACCCTCTTGGAGATTCCAGAACCTTGGATTGTGTGTTGGATAGTTTGGGGCCCGCAAGAAGAACTTCAGGAAGGAGTTCTAACTGGACCCAGCCTGCTGGAGAAGGCTACACCAGAGTGGTGAGAAATCCTCCAGAACAATTTCAGAACATGAATGTGTCCCTGTCAGAGCAAACAAAATGACTGAAAGGGACACTGTTGGTTTCTAATCGCTAGAAAGTGACTAATCTTTAAAAATTCATATCTCTGGTTCCCCACAGTGGATTTGTTTCATTTTGGTGTCATTTAAAAAATAAAAATATTTCCTATTTTTAAAAATTGGTGTTGGATTTTTATTTTTGTTTTGTGTCTTAATTATTCACTGACTTGGTGTTTGTAAATGTTTTACATACCTGTCTTTGAAGTTAAGCTGCCTGCTCACAGCCACGTTACCAAGGGTTGAGCAGAGGAATAATTTTCTAAAATCTATTCTGAGCCATAATCTGTGTTAGTGGCCTTATTGCGAGTGGCAGACCTACATTTGGCCCTACCAATAATCCACTTTCCAACACATATGTTGCACAGCTCCATGAAACATTGTTGATCTTTTTTTGCACTTCCGTTTTATGCCTGCAACATCATCGAGTGGTGAGTGATGTGAGTGACAAGATGTCATAATTCCGGTTCACGGACATAAAACTCGCTTTATCGAAGGTTGTCATTGTTTACTAAACAACTGACGACGACGCGTCTTTTTGCCGGCTCTCAAGTCTGTTTCAAGTAAGTGCCTTCGTGGGGTCTGGTTGAACACAACTGATGCGAGGTATTCTAAGCCCTCGTTAAGTCTAACGTTTTTCTAACTCTTTAGCAATAAGATAACGCTGCCCCTTAGTTTGCTTTTTAAAATGAAGTTTCATCTGACATTCGATACTAGCAACCCTTACTTGTAATAAGATGACAACGCTGCTCCAAATGGTCTTTAAAAAATGCAATTTTACTCTATTAGGTTTATATGCCACGTGACACTATTTGACACTAGTAACTCTTCAGCACTATAAGTTTTTTGAACCCGATTATACTCGGACTAGTGCTAATTGATACCCCATCTCTGCCATGTGATACCTTTAACACAGATCGGTGTCAGTAGCAATATGCAGCCAGATCGGTACTACAACTTAATGCTGCATTTTGGTAATTAAACTACCTTATATGCCATAGACCATTCAAACAACTTACTATTAACTTCCAACAGGAACTTTGGAAAGTAGATCCTTACGTGAAATCTGGCAACCAGCTTCAACGCGTATTCTTTCAAATTTAAGGTATGATATCTGGTTTAACTTATCATACGAATTCAATTCATGGTCATTGAATCCGACTTCCTATAGAACTCCACTTATTTATTTTCAGCTGAAGCTCCGTGTCGGACATTCTGGCCACACGTCATTGTTGTTCATGCACTCATATGCGACATCTTTGCCATATGCCACTGCTGTTTCCGTGCTCATAAATAATCCACTGTAGGATTCAAGGTGACAAACCAAATTAAGTTTTTCTGTTTTTATGATTGATGTTCGGATATATGCATTATTTTCTGCAATGCAAAGTAAATGGCTACTTCAAGCATATGGGAATTTAGAAATGTTTGTAAATATTCTATGTTGAAATCTAATGAAATTGTTGACAAGCCGCCCTTTTTTTTTTAAATGAACATTTGTTCCTCTTTTGATTAAGGAATAACTGTATATATTTTCATGATTTTTTAACGCATTAGATTTATTAGACTAAGACAAGCAGATTTATGATTTTGTCTATACTGCCTTAGTTTCATTTTAGAAACTGCTTCTCAGGGGTTACTAGGAAGGAGTGACCTGTGGGATATAAGATGGCTACATGAATTTTATCTGACGTATAGAGCATGTATTTCTCTATTAATGTATTTTTTTCTAATGTACTTCTTATTTTAAAGACATTTGTTGATTATGTTGTATTTATCATTTTGTATAGGGAGTTTTTTCCTGCATAAAAAACACCGTCCTGATGATGGTCTATCTGACGAATGCTACCTAGACCGAAACGTCGACACTCCATCATCTCCTGTTTGGTTGCCTTGTCACCAATTCGCAACCCTTCTTTATTAATTAATTTTGGTTGTGTCTTCAAATACCTGGAGTTGATGTTCTCAGTTATGAATTGTAGTGTAAATTTGATTGATCTCTTTTCATGACCTTTTTTGCTTCACTTTATTTGTATTTGTCTCCCTACTTCTGTTTTCAGTAAAGAGAAAATTTTGAACATTCAATACGATTTTTGCTCTATATGTTCCTTTCACCTTCCACCAACATATTTGTTGCAGTTGAAACAAGACGGTTATCCTGTGGATACATAAGAGTTTGTTACGTATGTACAACTCATTAATGATTTTAAATCTGTTTGAAATAAGTCCCTTGTAGCACCCCCTGACCTCAACTACTCTGTGCCCAAGCCTACAAGGGTTTATTGGGTTTCCCCTGCCTTTAACAATAATTTGTTGACCAGCAACTCTTAGATATTAGTCAAGTATTCATTTTAATTGTTGATGATTCCAAGCATTTCCTGCCTTCTATAAAAAAACACAGTGATTCTGGAAATGTGAATTACAGTGATTTGCATACAATTTCGCAACATCTGTACATCCCTCATTTGTCCTGCTTTGGGTATTCATTTCTTCTGCATTATTCTTTTGCTGATTTGTACATATGTCCCTCTGTTTATCTCTTACACTCGATGGCACACGTTCCCTATCCAGTGGTGCTGGAAATATTTATTAGAGTTGGCTTGCAGGCTAGCAACATCACACCACTAACGGACCAACGAATATATGGTAGTTTGTTTTTGAAAACATAACAAATGTTTCCAGGAGAAAAATGTTTGCAAGGTCCCCGTTGCACTATCCACACCCCTAGCTACACCACAGTGGGCCATATGTGCAAATTTGTGAGACTCTGTTCTATTGTCAAAGCATTGCTCATTGTAAGTTGTGTATTAAAAGAAATATAATGATAAAAACGCCTAGCAATTTTAATGAAGCCTGCAGTAACAATGGTTTACATTTAAATCTACTAATATTTATATATTTTTTATTGTTTTATGATGTTTGGTGTGTATAGAAATTTGATTGATACAAGGGCTTTCCATATTCCTAACACGTTTTCTGTCATTAAAAAACATATCTAAGCGATTTGCATTGGGTGTCGTAATATGGTTTACCTTTACATCAGGATATTGCAACCATTTCTGTAATAAGAGCTACTTATTTTACATAAATTCATATTAACTAATAACAGAGGTTATTGGTGTTTTTGTAGAACCACATCAGACAAGATGACATAAGTGATGCCTCTGTGCTAGTTTACCACGAGGCAGGACCTTTTTTTTTTATTATTTATTTATGCGATTTTCTATAGCCCGAACTTTACCCGTAGGTGTCAGAGCGCTTTACATAAGCACCAGTTGAAAAACATAAGGACTTAGGATTACATGCGTTACAAAGAGGATACACACGGAAAAAATTACAAATGTACAAGATGTAAAGTCACACAAGGAGGAGATACAAGTGGATATACTCTAAGAGTCACATATGAATGGTAGATAGTATAAAGGTCTACAGCATATACTAGTGATTAGAGTTATCTCTATATACATAGGGAAGGGAAACAAGTTGATATACTCTAAGAGTCACATAGAAATGAAAGACAGCACAACGGTCTACTGCATATACTAGTGATTAGAGTTATCTCTATATACATAGGGAGGGGATACAAATGGATATACTCTAAGAGTCAAATAGGAATAGTAGAGTACAAAGGTCTACTGCATATACTAGTGATTAGAGTTATCTCTATATACATAGGGAAGGGATACGAGTGGATATACTCTAAGAGTCACATAGAAATGGAAGAGAGCACAACGGTCTACTGCATATTCTAGTGATCAGAGTTATCTCTATATACATAGGGATGGAATATGACTGGATATACTTTAAGAGTCACATAGGAACGGTAGATGGTACAAAGGTCTACTGCATATACTAGTGATTAGAGTTATCCCTATATACATATATATACACACATAGTAGATTTCCTCAGGCAGAGTTCCCTTAAGTGGGGTTGTAGGGGGGACGTGGTCACAACACCAAGGGAGGGTGGGAGGGAATCAAGGGTAAGGCGAGAAGGCACAGCAGAAAAGGGAAGAAACAATTGAGGGGGAAACGAGGGAAAAGGGTAAAAAAGGGAAAAGGGAAATAAAATGCTTCATCAGTTTGAAATGCCTACACATGGGTTACCCATTAACATTCTGTCCACGGTATTGAAAGAATTTGGTGACTCTGCATGACCCTTGAAAGCAGGAGTTCTGGGCAAATTCTTGCAATCGCCGCATGGCAGAACTTTTTTCCCTTGAGCCTCCAGAAATGCGAGCAAGATTTGGCATTCCCTAGCGCAATTTTCTAACGCTGGCGGCTGCGAGTGGTGGCGGTCAGAGCATTGCTTCTCGAGTAGCTTTGCTGCAGCGCAAGTCAATTTTCTATTAAAGCTGCAACAAAATCAAGTTGAATGGCCATGCACTCTTGTGCACCGCATGGTGCCATCTGCACTTATTTTTCAGCACTGCTCGCGCTGCCGGTACTAAATAGCATCTAGAGCAGCCCAATGTGCATACTGTCTGCCTATTGGCATAGCTGTGGAATCTCGTGGAGTTTTTATGCAACTCTGTGGGATTCCGCAGAGATAAACTTTGCAGGTTCTACCCACCTCTGGTAACCATAACAGTCATAGATGCCATGCCATTGGTACCAAGGTGATGATATTAGTAATAAGTCTCCCCATGCAGCATGATCTATCATTCAAATATCAGCTTTAAATATATTTTGGCATTTCAACCACTTTTCTCCAAACATCAGCTTATGAATTCTGAAAATACTCACATTTTATCAAATTTTGTATACATATACTAAACCAAGGATAAGCTTCAAATTTAATAGGCTGGTAGTAGTACCTCACCAGGGTGGATGTGATGCTAGATGATGAAGCTTGTCATGTCATGTGGGTGAGACCATCTTATCCAATACCTTAAGACTCTCAGATGGAGTGATCACCTACAATAGTCACACCCATGTAGAGAGAGAGAGGAGTTAAAGACCCCACTCACGGAAAAATCTCACCGCATTTCTATGTTGTTGTGCCTATTTGTAATTTCCCAATAACTCCGGCACTCCTGGTATTGTTAACTCCAGGGGGGCGAAGTTACTGTGTGGATTAACAGGCCATTGGTAATGTAGGTGGTCCAAGTCCGGTGCAAACCGGTATTGGCCATTGCTAATGATGGCCATGGTGTCTGATTAAAGCCAAATTCAAGAAATGCATGCATTTCTAAAAAACAGACAATCTCTAATTTAAAAAATATATATATTTGCAAATAGATAATAAATCAATTCATTCTGCGCGCGATAAACCTATCTGTGTTTAAATTTCGTATGAGCCGAAGGGCCAAAAAGTCACGTCCACTGTCTACAAGACCGCATTCACATCCGCCAATTGGGAAATTGACCGCAGTTCTATTTAGAGAGCCCCTTCTCAATCAATAGACACAAAAACCTCGATGTGCTACCGCTTGTCCTTTGGATATAAATCCACAATGGGTAAGCACGACATTGCAGGCGCATAATTACAGCAGGATGCATACATTGTCTGTCAAGGCCGTTTGTTCATGGCCTGTTGTTGCTAACCGTCTTTTCAGACGAGCTGAAAAGAGAAATCGTGTTTTGTGCCGGCGCTGCGCGAATCAGAGTGGGGAGAGTGCCTTTGTTGCGTCCGGCTCCGCTCTCTACTCGGTACATTTGAGAGACTGGCCGCTATAATAGCGCCGAGGTTCACCGCAGATCGTTCATTCTCTTATTACATTAGAGTCGGGCTGTAATGCCATGATGTGCACCTTTGGAAATGTACTCATTTCTGTCAGAACTTCAGGCTACTTTTCAAAGGCGCGCACTGTGCCGTAACATGCTGGTTTTAACGACGAACTTCATTGGGGACAATAGGTTACCCTCTCGGCCAGTTGAAAAAGACAGGAGAAGCCACATGTTACGGAAACTTTGCACAAAATAAAAAACCCAAAAACAATTTTCACCATTTTTGACTGTTTCTACGATAGCAAGTGCAATAGACGGTCATGCTAGCATATTGCACAAGGGCAACATGGGAGCAACCTCATTTCAGGCTGCTGTTTCTGTGTTGCCCCAATTAGTTACCATGCCCCAATTAGTTACCAGTAATCAATTTGTTATTCTTTGAGAAATAATTTGTAAAAATATTTCAAAACCAGCACTACTTTTTAATGAAACTGGGGGCATATTTATGAGAGCCCTGTATATCTTTTGCACCACGTAAAGTGGTATATGCGTGACGCAGGACTCTCAAAAAGAAATGTGAAGTCACAAAAAGCCACCATGCGTGGCTTTGAGTGGCCTCATAAAGCATGAGTAAGGCGATACTGTGAAAATCGCTGCATCACCTTACTCTGCGCCCGGGAGGTGTTCTGTTGACGTTGTATTGGATTTTCAAATGCAGCACCCATGGAATTTTACACTGCCCCCGATTTACAAAGTGGTGCAGACTTGGGGAAGTGTCAAACCATACGCCTCCTGAGGTGAGGACTAAGGAGGAGAAATATGTTAATTTCTCCTCTTTGTTCCTCTTTCCATAGAAAGAGTAAAACGCCTTTGTAGGATTGTTTTCGTGCAGGAAGGTGCCCCTTCCTGCACAAAAACAATCCTGCTGCAACAGAGGCACCCTTGCATCATCATGCAGGGTGCCTAGGCTGGCGATAGGCTGCCAAAACGGCACCAGCGCAGGAAGAAAAGACAGGAATGCACCATATTGGTTAAATACAGTGCAATCCTGCCCTTTCACTTTGGCATAGGGCAGAGCAGTGAGGTGCCTTGTTATGCAGTCCTATGCCAAATTGCCATAAATGAGGCCCCTGGTCTTCATGGACCAGGGTTGTTTGTCAAATTCTCCTATTACATAATATCTTAAGAAATGCATATGTTTAGCAAAGTTTTCACTATCCATTTGATACATTTTAGATTCGGTGTAAAAATATTCGAGCAATATTAATAAAGTATATCCATTGTAGGTGACTCATTATCTTTTGGAGTTCTCACCGAGCCACATAGACAACTCTACATTTTGGCCATACACATTTCAAATCATTTTTTGCAAAAGCAAAGAATGTCCCCAGGAGATGGACATTCGATCGTGTACTTCTGACTGATGACAACAGCATTAGATGTTTGTACATTTTTGAGTATCACATATGGTCTGGCACATACAACATAATTTGAAAAGCTGTAATGACAACCCCATTAGACATTTTTCTGTGATGACCAGCCAATCAGAGTACAATAGATTAGCAAATGTTTACTCCAAATCCCAACACAAACTAGGACCTTTTATGCACCTGAGTAATCAGCTGAAAGTCCTTGAGTGCCTGAATACTTTCCCACTTCAGATTGGAGACATACAGGGTGACTATACTCCCAACCAGCTCTGATTTATGAATCACTCAATAGCCAGTAGCATACACCGTATACTAATGGATATCAATCAAGTGTGGTAAAGCTATGGGCTGAATTGCTAAGGTTTCCCATTGAGGAGGTCTGCTTGTCAAATGTCTAATTGTCAGCTTGAAAAAAATTAATAACTACAAGGAGCATTACTCCAAATCTTTTAATATTTCAGAATAACATTCTTCACACAAACCACGTAATCTGCCTCATCTGGGGTTCAGTGCAGTTTAAAAGCTTATGGGTCCAACTACATAACCAGTAATGTTCTGCCTTTTTGTGTGGTGATCCCCCACTTTTTTCTGAACTTGTTGCTGTTGTATGGACTCTGAACACTGAAGTGCTCCCGTCCATCGCCCAGTGTATGCACTCCGACCCCTAAAAACATGCAGAATTGGCTACTCCCTGACAGCAATATTTAATTTGCATATAAATCCCTAGCATATGGCACTCTGTGTTAGGGTATGTAAGTTAAAGTCACTAGTGGACTACAGCACCTATTGTGTCACCACTGAAGTGACAAGGCAAAGCATGTTTTCAGGCCAGCTCCTGCAGCCTGAGTGTGCAGTTTTAAAACTGCAAATGCAACCTTGCTAAACAATTCTTTTGCCAGGCTCAAGCCTTCCTTTTAATACTGATAAGTCATGTCTAAGATAGCCATAAATGCCCAGTGGTCAGGTGCATGGCATTTAAAATGTAGGACATCTGTACGTACGTTTTGCATTTCCTGGCAATGAAAACCCCCAAAGTTGTTTTTCACTCTAGCAAGAATGACTCTCCCAGGGAAAAGCATAACGTCACATTATAACACCTTATAATGCGTACCGTTTGTTTGGGAACAGGTAGAATTATGATTCAAAGACTCAAATTAATCGGAATTTAAAATCCAATCAGATTTTTAATTAGAATTTAGGAAATGCCACTTTTAGAAAGTTGGTATTTTCCAGCCTGACACCCTTTTTAGAGCTAATTTCCAATTGTCACCTAGCAGACTGCTGGCCTATTGCAAGGAGGTGTGAATGACTCCCAGAAAAAGGTGGAAAGGCCTTGACTGGGTGTAGGTGTGACCGCCTTCCGGCAGGATGGCCTGTGAATGTACGCATCAATTGCACACGCTTCAAAGGGGCATCCCCTGTCACAGGCAGATGTAACTCTTTCCTATACCTGTACCTGCCATTGTCTAAGTAGCCAGTGTGGCACCCATCCCAGTGTGGGGAAGACCTGTTTCACATTTGATACATTTTAATTAGTACATAAAAAATTACTCAATGCTAAAAAATAAGTACATTCATATGTATGCATGATAAAAATGTTTTGACATTCTGACATATGTATAAGTTCAGATAATCATCAAATACATATCACGATTCAGTAAAAGATGGTTTCCTGTCTATGCGTTTCGACACAGGAGTGTCTTCCTCAGGACTGTACCATCGTATTTCTAATTGAACACTAGGTGACCGCTAATAATATGAGTTGGTGAATAGGGTCAGCTAGTAGTAATACCAAAGGACACAACAGAGCTGTAGTGGTAATTTTTGAGCAGTATAGGTGAGAAAACACGTCCTTACTCAATAGTGAAAAACTAAAATGGCTGTAATTCACTACCAGAGCATGCCACACACACCAGTACATGCTCTACCTTTCATATACACCGCACCCTGCCCAGGGGGGTACCTAGGGTCTTCTATAGGGGCGTCCAATGTGTACAGAAAGGGGAGGGTTAGGCCTGGCCAGTGTGGACACTGGCCAGGGCAGCATGGCTGTCAGCATTGCCCACAGGCACTGTGGTGGCAGGCCTGAGACACCATTTTAGGGCTACTCATGTGGGTGGCACAATCAGTGCTGCAGGCCCACTAGTAGCATTTGAATCACCTGCCCTGGCACACTCAGTGCACTTTACTAGGAACTTCCTGATAATACAAATTTGCCAATCATGGATAACCAATTAGAAATAACAATTTACTCAGGGAGCACTTGCACTTTGACACTGATCAGCAGTGGCAAAGTGCCCAAAGCATCTAAACCAGCAAAACTAAATCCAGCACAGCATCAAAAATACAGGAGGTAGAGGCAAAAAGACAGGGGAAACAATGCCAAAGATGCCAGGTCTAACAACTGCCATATTGGTTCTAGGTAGAGAGGGCAAAGTGGGACAGTTTACAGTAAAGCTCTTGGGAAGTTTTATTTTCATTTATTTATTTTAGCAGTTTTATATAGCGCTGACCTGAACCCGAGGGTATCGGAGCGCTTTACAACAGTGTGATTTCAGAAATTGCAATAGTCGATGAGTCTTAATAATAGGGAATCTGAGCTAGCTTCGTAGCATGCATTCTTGAGGTAGTGCAGAAGTCTAGCAGCAGACTCGCCTTCTGGGCTATTTGTTTGGTGGTGGACGTTTGTGGGACAGTACGATGCAGGGTCAGGAATCCACTGGATCACGGTTGGCTTGGAGGTGGCAGCTATCCGTTTGGGAGGGATCGGTTGAGGAGGAGGGCTTTCAGGAGTTTTTCGAATTTTTTGAAGGATGGGGTGGTCCTGATATCTACTGGAATGGAGTTCTGGATTTTGGGCGCGTTTCCGGCGAATGATCTGGCTGCGGTTTTTTGTTTGCGTGCTTTCATGGGGATGAGAAGGAGGGAGTTGGAACTCCTGAGGTTCCTTGTTTTGCCAGCCCTCTTTAGTTTGGCGGCCAGGTAGTCCGGTTTTCCTGTGTGTGAGGCAGGCAGTTTTGAAGTTGGCCCGCTGTTCCACAGGGAGCCATTTTAGTTCTCCTAGGGCTGGTGAGATGTGATCATATGTCCTGATTCCGGTGACCATTCTGGCTGTTGTGTTGAGGGTTGTTTTGAGGGGTGGACTTTACCAGTGCTGGTTAGGGTTGCATTGCTATAGTCTAGTCTTGATAGCACCAATGCTTGTGTAGATTGTTTGTGGTCTTCGGTAGGGATGAATGGTTTAATTTTGTGGAGAAGTTTTAGGTTGAGGAAGGCAGTCTTTGCAGAGTTTTTGATCTGGTGGGTCATATCCAGTTTTGGGTCAAGGAAGATTCCCAGAGATTTTACTGAGTTAGCCATGGTGAGAGTGCTGCTTAGAGCATCCATATCCTTGAGCTAGTCTGTAATTTGTTGGTTTTCTCCCTGGTTGGATATTAGGAGAAACTCTGTTTTGACTTGATTGAGTTTGAGGTGGTTTTGGGAAAGCCATTGTTGAATTTCTTTAATGGTTTTATTTAGTCTGGAGATGTCGTCTCGGGAGGTGGTTTCTAGATAGATCTGAGTGTCATCAGTGTGTAGGTGGAAGGGGATGTTCGCATTTTTGTGTATAGTGGGGATGGGTTGTATGTATATGTTGAACAGTATCAGAGAGAGCACTGAACCTTGGGGTACACCCCTGCTGATAGGGCGAAGGTCGGATGCAAAGTCTTTGATTTTTATCCTTTGCGATCTGTTTTGAAGGAAGGCAGTGAACCAACGGAGGACCGTATCATCTGGCCAACCCTTTTTTGTAGGGCCTTGATGAGGAGCTGGTGATCAACCGTGTGGAAGGCAGCCGGCAGGTCTAGGAGAATCAGTAGGCAGCTGTGATCGGTGTCCAGTGACTTACGGATGTCATCTGTGATGTTGAGGATCGCTGTTTCAGTGCTGTAACCTTTTCTGAACCCTGATTGGTGAGGGTCAAGAAGGCTGATATTGTCCATTTGCTGAGTCAGTTGAGAGAGTGCGCATTTTTCTAGGATTTTGGATAGGAGGGAGAGATTGGAGACAGGCCTGAAGTTGTTTAGGTCTGTGCGGTCAAGGTCTGGTTTCTTAAATATTTGCGTTACATGGCCTACTTTAAGGCAGTCAGGTATGCTACCAGTTCTCAAGGAGCTGTTGATGATTCTGCACCAGAACGGGGCTATAGAGAGTTTGAGTTCTTTGGTCAGTTGGAAGGGTGTAGGGTCGAGGGCGTGAGAAGCGGGATTGGTGGTGGAGATTACCTTGATAATCTTGGCTTCTGAGATGGGATTGAAGGATTTCCACGTATTAGTGTGTAGCCTGCTACTGTTTTCCATTGCAACTGGGGGCGGACTTGCGCATGTGGAGTTGGCGTTGGTGTCTGTGTCTAATGAGAGCTCAATCTTGGACATTTTTTCTTCAAAGATGGTGGCAAAGTTTTCACACAGTTCCTTGGAGGCCTGGGTAGAGGATACGAGGGGCTTAGAGGTTTGCTGCTTGATGATTTTGAACAGTTCGTTTGGCCTGGTTTTAGCATTGTCCAGGGCGGTGGAGAAGAATTAGAATTTTACACTATGGATGTGTTTTTTGTATTTTCTTCTAGCTGCTTTGAGTTGTCCAAGAAGGCCCGTGGAGATTTTTTTTCTCCAGAGTCTTTCTGTGGCTCTAAGTTGTCTCCTTTCATTGTTGACGTCCGTATTGAACCAGGATCTGGATGGTATTGTTCTGGGTTTTTTTGGTTTCAGGGGGGCCATCTGATCTAGAGTGGCTGCCATGGATGTGTTGGAGTGGTCTGTGAGTTCTGTGGTGGTTAGACCGTTCGTGGGAATGCTGAGTTTTGGCATTGACTTTTTCCTTCAAGTCAGTCATGTTGACCTGGATGAGGTTTCTGGTCCATTTGGGTTGTATGCGGATGGGTGGTTGTAAGGTAACTGGTTGGGTGAGGTGGAAGAGTATTAAGTGGTGGTCAGACCAGTCCACGGGTAGGGTGTGAGTTATCGTCACTAAGTCTCGTTTGGCGATAATGACATCAAGGATTGATCCTTTGTTATGGGTCTCTTCTGTGTATTGTTGCCAGAGGTTGTTGTTGAGAAGTAGGTCATTCAGGTTGCGTACTGGTGGATTGTTAACGTTATTCCAATGAAGGTTGAGGTCACCTAGAATTAGGTTGTTCGTATCATGAAGTGAGCAGTGGGCAATCAGGCCAGACAGGGGTTCAGTGAAAGCAGTTGAGTTGCCTGGGGGGTGGTAGATAAGGTGACAGGTTAGTGATTCTTTGTTGCTTATACCAATGGTGGTAGATTCCTTGTAGCTTGTACCAATGGTGTCAGTTAGCCAATCAAAGCTGTTGTAGTTGGTGGAGTCTGCCTCCACCATGGAGATATTGTCTCTGTGGATGATTGCTATGCCTCCTCCTTTTTGGCCTTTTCTGTCTTTGCGGGGGTTTAAGAAGCCTAGGGGGACGAGAGTGTCCAGGAGAGGTAGGGAGGAGTCCTTGAGCCAGGTTTCGGTGATGAATGCTATGTCAACACTATGGGTGAGGATGGATTCTGTAGTTCGGTGGCATGTTTGATGGCTGATCTGCAGTTGATGAGCAAGCATTTAGTGGGAGTCATCTCTGTTATAGAAGTCTTATTAAGGGGGGCCCTAGGAATGATCATGCGGGTGGTCGGCAGTCTAGGTGATTTTGGTGAGTCTTGTCCTCTTCCTAGCAGGGTGATCACCTGTATTTTGGATTGTAGGGTGATGTACCTGAGCTTGTCGTTCGGGTAGGCGAGGACCTCCACCTCACTCTCAGACAGAGGCTCACTAGCTCTTTTGGGTGTCTGAGAAGTCCTGGGCAGGGGGGGGTTGTGATCCCTGTCTGAGGGGGGGCTATGGGAGCTCTCTGTTGTTTGCTGGTGGTGTAGGAATGGGTGCGTTGATGTTGTTTGTGGGCTGCAAGGTTGGCTATTATTTCTCTTAAACCCCGGGTTATGGTTGTTATCTGAGTTTCCAGGAGGGAGAGCCTCCGCTCCATCTCATATTCGTTGGGCCATTGGGATTGGTTTTGAGGGGATGTGTTGGCCCTGGGGGGGGGGGGGTGATTCTCAAAGTGTTGGATACCATATTGGTGGCTGTGATGCCCGAGAAGGTTCTTGGTTGGGGGAGCCTCAGAGAGTTTGGCCGCCTTGGTTTGGTAATGTTGACGGCGTTGGGTCCGGGCGGGTCCTTTAATGCGGTTTGGCTAGTGTTTTTTGGTGCGTTGGTGCTTTGATTCCTGTGTGTTTAGTGTGCTGGTTATTCGGGTTGTTTTGAGTGGGCTGGGGTGAGTGGGTGGACGGTGGTTGTTGGTGGAAGGAGCCCGTGGGTGACTGATGGGGATGAGAGGTATGCAGTGAGGGAGACCTGTTTACTTCGGGGGAGTCAGGCGGTATGGAGGACCTGTACTCTCTGGGGGTGATGTTGCTTGGCTGGGGGTACGTGGGTCTGTCCTTTGTGTGTCTGGAGGTGGGGAGAGCTGGTGGTTGGAGGAGGGGGGTCCTATTCTCCTTGGTGGCTGTGGGGATGTTGTCACACTGAGGTGTGCGTTTGAGGTTATTGCGGAGTCCCGCCAAGGTAGGAGTCGGTGGGGTGTGGAAGCCGGGTGAGGTATGTGGAGGGGCCGTGTTCTTCCAGAGGGAGGTGTGCAGGGTGTCGCAAAGCGAGAGGAGTGAGTGGTGTCTAGAGTGTACCAGGGCGGTAGTTGGGTTAAGAGGGTGTACAGGGGCACTAATATACTGGTTATGGGGTAGGCAGTAGTCTTTCACACCCAGAGGATGACACTGAGCATAAAAGCGGCATCCCTAGGACCATCTTTAGAACACTTCTGGAACTGAGGAAGATGTCAGAAAAATTTCACCTTCTGTAACCTGGGAGAGAAACCCCAAGGGATGGAACTAATCCTGCTTGTACCCAAGACAGAAGAGTGGATTCCAAGCTAATTTCCTAACCTCCTGTTGAACTCCAGCAACACAAAAGCTGCAAGAAGCCTGGAACTTAAAAAGCCAGCTGAGCAGTTCCAATTGGGGTTGCCATGGACCCTGCTTGTGGCTTCTGGGACATTGAGTCCTAGGCCTGAAGTGGTGCCCAAACGGCCCTGGAATCTTGGCTGGTGTTGGACTGTACTCTTGTCCCCACAAGAATTGCCAGACAGGACACGTAAAACAACTTTTTTATGAACGTTTCTCAGAAAGAACTGTTTTGGCATTGATAAATGCTTTCTGCATTTCTCCAACGTTAAGCTCTGTGCTACAACTAGCAAATATTGAGCTCAAGTTAATTTACTGAGACCTAACGGGACCTAGTAAGGAGTAGTGCCATTAATATTTGAAGGAGACTACCATCAACTTCAACAATAATCTACTTTCTCACAATGAGTATTTAAAAATATATTTGTGTCATCACCTATTTGGATGAGAGCCATTTCAAAGGAAATGACAACTGTAAGAACCCTTTTGTGGGTCCCATAACAAGAAGGGGTTATTGGGTCACAAACTATGTGGCTGGGCCATAAACCTTTGCTTCCTTTTGATGGGGCCTGCTATGGCAGAAAAACCTTTGGGATGGGGGAAAAAATAAATCCTTTGTAGCAAGGCTACTATAAATAAATATTGCCCAAGAGCCAAAAAAAAAAAATACTTAAATAGAACCAATGCTTACTGTATGTCCTAGCATTGCAGAAGTAAATGCAATGCAGGAATATCTGAGTCCTGTTGTGCTATGTGGAAACAAAATGGTGGCTGCCGAGTGTGAGGGAAAGTGTCACAGGGTAAAAATGTAGAATAAAAGACACAAACAGTGCCCAAATACCAATATATCAGAGGCCCCCGTGACCACTCAACTCTACCTGTTCACTGCATCTCTATATGAAAAAGTGTGTTGTCTTTCTCTGCGATTAAGCTCCGGTGCAGCTGGGAGCTTCAGCAGCCCACAGCTATCTTTCAGACGGCCACTAAAAAGTACCAGCAGCCAGGCCTGCTGCACACAAGCCTCTGCTGGTGGTCAATCACCACTATGCCTGGATTTTAGCCGTGCAAAGCAGAAGAAGGGTCATAATGATTGCCTTGCCTTCATATCAGGCACACAACCCCTCCACAAACGGTCAACCCCCATTGCACATGTCTTCGGCTCTGTGGGGTCGGCTGCAGGGAGTGAGGCCCTGCACCCATCCCATAGTTTGCAGCCATCCCCAGCTGCACTAAAACTTTAGCTGTGTACAGCAGGAGTTGTGTGTCTGGCCCAATCCTCTTGTGTTGGCAAACTTCAACTGTGCAAGTTTTTGGTCATGTACAACCGAGGTTGGTGGCAGAGGCTGGATTGTGGACAGGGGATGTATGACGTTAGCACGCATACTATTACCACGCATACCTTTACAACGCGGTATTTACAACGAATACCGTTACAACGCATAGCGCTTTGAGGTGCTGGATAGTGGTAAGTATAATTTTATATTCCAACTCCAGTCCCCGTGGACACTAGGGAAGGTGTTGGATATAAAATTAAACTTATTCCCTATCCTAGAGCGCCCCCCAGCGCAATGCGTTTTAATGGTATGCGTGGTAATGCCTGCGTTGTAATGGTAGTGCGTGGTAAAAAATGCGTGCTAAACGTTGTATACCGTGGACAGGCCCTGGACAACAACCTATCAAGTGCATCAAACACTTACATGTGGCCACTGGCAAAGTATAGCCTTAAGCCACTGAATACTTTTCACATTTTATTCAGGAATCATGAATCTTATGAGGGATTAGTAAATCATGACACCCTAGTAGTGTATACGAGACAGAGGGAGTGGCCAGGATTTATGAACACAGCATAGTGTTTGCTAATCCCTCAGTAAAATAATTTACAAAAAAATATTTACAAGGGGTAGCCTTTGGGATCTACTTGAGCCTGGGATCAAATTAGGCCCACAGTAACCCATTCTGCCCTTTTTTTATTTCTCAACATGGTGCTTGGTGAACCGTGTTGTTTAATGGCAACCTCCATGGAAATGTTACTGGGAAGAACAGCCAATCAGAGTGCAGTAGATTTATATATCTGCAATGGATCTGACAAAGGAGCCAGTGAAAGAAATTTTAAATACCAAATGCATTTTATAGGAAAACCAGAGAAGATATAAAAATCATTTTCTAATATTTAGAATGAGAGGATTAATTAAGTCTAATCTTTCATCTTGAGCCAGAACTAAGTAATTGAATAAACTACTGAATTCCAGCTGATCCATGCGAAAGAAACTCATGAAATAAAACTGAGCCATGGATTTCTTAATAAATCCAAAAGTTCATGTAAAATGATGAGTGCATGTCTTCTGCATCAATTAATCATGAAAGCAAATAATGCAGTGGTGCAAGGAAAAGCTTAGTATGACAAACAAAGATGGAGGAACAAAAATGAATTTTCAAATTGAAATGAATTAACTGTGAACATTTTGATTATTTCTTAATAGAAACGGAAGAAGGAATCGGTTTTGTTTACACATGGGCTTTTCAAGAATGCACATTGATTGCACTTACGGCACTTTGGCCAACCCCACTTGCACATGTAGCAGCACCTATCTCTAAATAAAAAGAGGAATGCTTTGGCTGATCGTCGGTCTGTTTTATGGCCCCATGATCCGGTTTGTACTGTTGATTTCCCAATGAAAATAAAAATTGCTTGAAACGAGCGGAAATCCATGCAGTCTTCCATACCTTGAAAACACTACACACTATTATGGTACTTATTGAACAAGTAGAAGACACAGATAATTTGTACAGAGAATATTGACTATTCGGATATTCGACGAGTGGGTACTGCCACATATCTCGGGGTCCGGATCAATCCTAAGGTAGATACAATTAGTCAGATTAATTTGAACCCTTTGGTTAGTAAATATCTACCGAATTAAGGTGTAAACATGGGCTACATTTGTCAATAATTGGTAGGAGTAATATTCTATACTTGTTTAGATCTATTCCCTTCAAGGTTGATGGATCCATTCTGAAGAAATTGGATTCCATTTTTATAAACTTCATATGGCAATACAGGAAACTTAGGCACTCTCTGAAATTCTTCATTCTCCCACAGGAACGTGGTGGCTGAGCAGCTCCCAGCCTATTATTCTATTGCTGGTCGGCTCTTCTAGACCAAATGGGTATATTGTTCTCAACTGAAAATAAGGATAGGGAAGATCAAGATTGACCCATGGTTGCACCAACTATCTATGAGCTCGCAGTTGGGAGAGCAGCGCGTGGCACGCTGCTCTGACAACTGGAGCCAAGTTATTTTAAGAAAGAATGATTTAAGAGCATAATTAACGTCTGGAAAGTTTGTAGTAAGGTTCCAAAATGAATGAAGATTCCAAATTATAACAATTACACACATTTGTGGCTAGCTCAGCTCTTTCTGCCTCTCTTCTATGATGTAATTGTAAGGCAAAGGGAGCAACATGGCCTTACTCGGATTGGGGATATGTTTTTATCAGGCTACTTGTGTGCATTTTCAGACATATACTAGGACTTTGGTATACCTGATAGTTCAGACTTTGAGTATCTGCAAATAAAGGAATACTTCAATCAAAGTAGGGTGGACTTTTTTGGGACAAAATTCCCCTGCTAGAGGCAATCAACAATACTGACTGTAAGGTAAGACATATTTACAATATCTTATTGGCCAGTATCCCAGATGATCCTAAGGAGGCAGAAACAAACTAGGATATGAAACTAGAGGAGGCAGACACTGATCTAGATATGTCCCTTGGGTTAGCCTTAAAGATCTTCCTCTCAGTCCATTTGAAGGCTCAACATTATAAGACAATGTTTAATTCATATTTCTACTGGCTAAGCTTTTTGAGTGGGAAAAAGGGTAAGATGATCAGTGTCCTAGGTATGGTGTTGGTCCTGATGATTTGGTTCCTATGATTCACAGCTGCGATAAGCTGCAAACCATGTAAAATGGCCTGAAGACATTTTGGGAAAAACTATTTGGGAGAAGGATCTGTCTCAGCCCACTTATGGTATGATAATAACAGCAGATTAGACATGACTCAAATTCAATTTCTCTTCATATCGATCACAGTCGCTAGGATTTTCGCAGCAAGATGGGAAGATCCAGAACCCCCCTAGTTTCAGGCGTGGCTTGGTCGAATGATAGGCATATACAACTAAGAAAGAAATGTATATAATTGTAAGGGTAGACAGTCTAGGAAGTGGGAACTAAAGATCTGGTCCTCTATGTCGGATTGGTTGAGTAGTGATCTGACTGGGTCGCCTCCGGTTCTAATTAGCTTTTAAAAATTCATATGCTCAATTATTTAAGAGGAGTTTATCCTCTCTCAGTTTTTATTATTTATACCGTATATCTCTGCAGCTACGGCCTTAAATATGAAACAAGAGGCTATTATATATATTTGCACATCTATGCTGACCTTGTATACCCAATCTTTTATCATGTAACCATATATGAAATGTATAAATGATGTAACGTATTTATTGCCAAAGGTATGCTCCTATGTTCTTTTTTACATTTTTTTTTAATAACAACTCCAATACAACAAACAATAAACTTTTCAAAATACATCCGAAACCAGATCATAGAAACCTCATAAAAAAGAGAGACAACAATCAAAACAAAAGAAGAGAAAAATACAAAATTGTCTAAAGCTTCCTATGCGATTGTATGATTATTTTAATTAGATAGTATTTTGCACATTTATTTTGAGCTATTATTGAGAATTAGCCGCAGCTACCCAAGCTGTAATAGGGGACCAGATTTTTTCTCCTCGTCTCTTAGATTTCAAATCCCTGGTAGCATAGATTGCTATTTCATGATTGTAAACACCCAGAAAGCGCGCAAGCCACATTTGGAAGCTCGGGGAGTCACTATCCTTCCACCGTGCAGCCAATATTATTCGATACACCGCAGTTCCAATGAAAAGCATAGCTCCTTCACTGGGGCTCAGATTTAATGTGCCATCATATCCAAGCAAGCAAATAGTGGGTGACTCGGCAAGGTTCGACCAAAAACCTCCTGCCAAAATTCCCATATCATTTTTCTATATAGTGTCAGTTTATTACATTCGTAGAACATATGTAGTAGTGTAGCGGGTCCATAGTCACACCTGGGGCATTGATCATTACTGCTTTTACCCCATGAGTACAGTTTGGCTGGGGTGTAGTAAAGATTGAATATTGTTTTATAAAGTTGTGCTTTTAGATTGGTAGAGAGTAATAATTGTGACATCATTGCCAAGACCTTGTCAATATCTATGTCTGGATTTTTCGAGCCTATTTGTCCATAATATTTCTTTGTGTTCTATGTCATCGGGTGATTTTTGGTGTAGGAGAGAATAAATTGTGCCAATTCTGGTGGAAGGCCTCATGATGTCTTCAATAAGGGGTATTCTATTTCAACTTATACCTGACAGCTTGTGATTTATAAAAGTTCTTACTTGATAATACTTTAAATAATCTGTGACGGGTATATTACATTTATTCTGAAGTAGTGATCTGACTGGGTCGCCTCCGGTTCTAATTAGCTTTTAAAAATTCACATGCTCAATTATTTAGGAGGAGTTTATCCTCTCTCAGTTTTTATTATTTATCCCGTATATCTCTGCAGCTACGGCCTTAAATATGAAACAAGAGGCTATTATATATATTTGCACATTTATGCTGACCTTGTATACCCAATCTTTTATCATGCAACCATATATGAAATGTATAAATGATGTAACATATTTATTGCCAAAGGTATGCTCCTATGTTCTTATGTCTGTGTCATTATAATGTATTTGATTGTACGCTCTTATGTCTGGGTAAAAAAGAAAAGAAAACATAACACTATTTCCTGTCCCAGTATGATCCTGCAAGTTTTTCATAAAGGTGGAGACTACTACCAAATTAATGAAAAAATCAAATAAGGGGATAACAAGACAAAGTGATTGAGAGATTTAATAAAAGCATAACATAGAACCAAATGAAAGGTGGGAAATAACTTCTTTTAAAAAATACATGCAGCTCAGAACAATACCAAGAGGTTTACAAATCCTACTCATTATGAGTATTTAGTTGAAAAACGTCAAGCTCACACATTAAATAGCTCTATTAAGTTAATGAGAACAGTAGTGAAGCATGCATAGTGAAATGTAAAAGAGCAAGCAGTGATAATTGAAAATTGATATAAAGAATTATGTGAGGGAATGTCTTTTGACAGGTTCACCCCCATTTTTGGCACCACTTTTTGACCATTAGGTAGTGCTGTGATGACTCTGCAATGTACTGGGCCTTGCTTTCCAGGCCTATGGGCATATGCTCTAACTAATCCTTAAAGGGATATGTTTAATAAGTTAACCCACATTTGGCATGTTACCTTAATTCTAAGTGCCAGATGTACGACACATTTTCGCATGTGCAAATGGGTTTGTGACCAGTTTGAACATGCAAAAATTCTGTGGGCCATGAACTAACAATATTTTGCGACTCGCAAATAATTTGAGACTCGCATAATATTGCTTTACGACTCGCTATTAGGAAGGGGCGTTCCCTTCCTAATAGCGACTTCCAAGCCATGTAAGAATGCTTTGCGACTGCAAACTTTAGCTCCCTGTCCCTGCGCTGTTATGGTCCCACTAGCAGCTCTGACTACTCTCTCTAAAGCACTAAGAGACCTGCCGGTGATTATGCACTATACAAATAACAGTTAAATTTAACATTAACATTAACTTTGAAGGAAGTCATTGTCAGGGGAGAGGAGATCTGAAAGCACAGTGACTAGTTAGTCTCCACATCTACAAAGCCTCATGGTAGGTATAAAAGTCATACTCCTGGCAAACAGACGTCAGATCACGTCGGGACTGGAAATAGGACTGAAGAAAGACTGTCCTATTGTTCAATGGACCCAGCAAAAAAAGGCTGCACCAAAGGCTGGAATGCACCTGCAGCATCAAGGGCTAGCAAAGAAATGACTGTGCCTGTGGTGTCCAGTTCGAGAAAAAGTCATCCCCAAGCCCCAGACAGAGCAGCTGACTCCAAAATACATTTGACCAACTCCCTCTTACAGCTACATGATCATTAAATGCCTGCTCTTCTGAGAACCCAGCACCAAGAAGACTGATCGCCTCTGGTGTAGCCTGGAAGACTGAGTTCCTCCCCTCAAAAGTTGTACTCAAACCTGCTGGACATGGGACAGTAGTCAGAATACAGGGGCATATTACCAACAACTAGCGATAATTATCGCTACGTTGGTTTAGCGGAGAAATTTTTATCGCCGAGCTGCGGCGATTTTTATCGCTTAGGAACCTTGCTAATATCAGGGTTTATCTCCTAAGCGATAAAAATCGGCCGAAATGCATGAATATCGCGGAAAAGTCAGCGATATTCATGCATTACCGAGCTAATGCTCTTAGCCATGTTATCCACCTACCATTGGATAACATGGCTAAGAACTAATAGGAGATAGCGATGTTAGCGACTGTTTCCAGTCGCTAACATCTTGGCACGCCCACTTTGCATGTCATTAGTGATAAATATCACTGACATGCAAAGCTCGGCCCAAGATGGTCGCTAACTCCTATTAGCTGTCGCTAACTGGTGTTAGCGACAGCTAGGTAATAGGGAGATAATTTTATCTCCGCTTTCTTGGCTTTTAAAGTCCCTTGATAATATGCCCCACAGTTTCGTTGCCCAGCACATAAGTTACTACAACATGAAGTGAACCGTGGGTTCACTGTAACCTGAGACTAGTAGGCCAGTTACAACTGTTTTTGTACTGGACGTATTCCGAATTTCATGGGACATCGACCCCTGAGGCCAAACCCATTCCTCTGTGTTCATGGACGTTCAGCCCCATCCACCAAGGAATAAATTGGAAGAAAGACAAATGATCTCAAAACGTACAAATGGAGAAACAGCGGATTTAGCTACACAGTGATGAATAGCAATGAAAATGTAATACTACACTAAAACATTCAGGAACAAAATATTGAAGACAGACTTGCTGTTGACACTGGTCACAATCAAACCAGTCGATTAAGACGGAAAGACATGTTTGGTCACAATTACCAACAGAAAATAAGACTGATTTATTTTATTGGATAATGATAAAAGATTTTGAAACTGTAAACAATACAAGAAATATCCAAGAACAGAAAAAACTAACCTAAAAACTAGAAGGGTTGGGATCTGCAAAACCAGTTGACAAAAATGCCCCTTGAATTATAAAACCTTCTAATAAAGAAGAAGTTTATATGCAATTGAACACAAAAGAACATTATGAGACATTTGGAAGAGATCCAATGTAGGAAATAGATATTAATGCTTCTAAATGTTAACACAGCTGGGAGGTGAATTACTCTTAGAAGAGGAAGAGTATTGAATATCTAAGAAATGACCATCCAATAACGTCACCATCTATATTTTAGGAAAAGTCCATAAGAATTTAATCTACAAGGAAGATCAATTGTGAATTCTATTGAGTTACTACTTGAAAATACCTCAAAATAGTTGGATGTTTTCTTGTTTCAATATGTCGACAGTGTACCCACTTACTCAAAAGACATTTCTGAATTCTGTATTAAAATTAGCAATATACTACTGCAGCAAACATATTTAAGGATAACCTTAGACATAATGTTACTATTTACTTCAATAAACTATGACAAAGAGAACAGAGCCTGAAATTATTTTTTTCCATCGCAATCACTTGGCATTTTGAAATACCCTAACATGATTTTACAAACGTATGGCTATTGCCTCATCACAATGTCGTCCTATTTAATGGGTGTCATTTTTCTACAAAACCAATGACAGCCTTTGGTATTTCTTTCACTCCCAGCTATGCCAATCTCGTCGTGCTGTGCTGGAAGTGGAATGTGGCCTACTCAGAAAGGAATCCGGAAGTGGTGGATAATTTAGTGAGATGGACTAGGGGGTCTAGTTATGAAAAAGCCATGCAGTGCTGCACACCAAGTCATCTTGCTCCTTTGCACTGCATGAATTAGAATGGACAGACATGTGCTGTATTTAGGGCAATATGGTGCATTACAGCCTATCCTTTTGGCAGCCTAGCGCCAACACAGGCCCCCTTGCACCATGATGCAAGGGTGCCTGCATTGCATGCAGGATTTTTTTTTGTAGGAAGGGACACCTTCCTGCACTAAAACAATCCTGAGAGGCATATCCCTCTAACTATGTGTGCTGTAGAATGCAGCATACATAGAAAGAGGAACTACCGAGGAGAAATAAAGATATACCTCTCCTGGGAAGGGGTATCTTTTTGGCACATTCCCAGGTTTACCGGTTCTGGTACATCTGAGAATGCATCATAAGCCATGGGAGTTGCATGGGAACACCCATGAAAAACCCATAGAATGTCTCCCTGGTGCAGAGCAATGCAACGTAATGATTTGCTCTGCGTTGTCTTACTCCAGCTTTATGGAGCCACTTTCTGCAAGAGCAACGCAAACTAGCTCATAATTGGCCCCTAGGTTCACTTATGATCTTTTTTTAATTTGAAAAGGTGAAAAATACTGGAAAAATACATCAAGTAGCATAACACCAATGACAACAACTTAAAACTCATGTAACAGTGATACAGAATTACAATTACTAGCTACTGCTAGTTTATACAAGAGAACCACATTTGCACAAAGTTTCATTAAAAACAAACAGCTCGTAAAAGCATCCTGCACACTAACAGAGGGCATCCCAAAGTCTTGAACTAAGGCATCCTTTATAGGGAACTATTGGTAGCTCAAAACATGCACAAGAACTGAGGACTTTGAGAGTGAAGCAAGAATCACGATCTGCAGGTTTCAAGACAGAGGAAGTCCAAAACAGTATTAAAGGATTCAATAATTATGGAAAAACATGCAAACAATTATATTTGAGATTCAAAATGGTAAAAAGGTGATTGAGGAATGGACAACGTGATATGGAACATGTGAGGTTCATATTAAAATGCACGTCAGAAAAAATTGTGGGCGGTAAAACTGATGGTAGTACAGATTTTATGTCTGAATTGGGGTGGCTTGGTGGGCAAAATAACGATGGATTAAACCCAGATCTGTGACTGGGGGTGAATGTTTTGCCATTGTGCAATATTCCGTCCATCATCTTGTGTGTTTTGCTGTTCACCCTATGTGGGAAGGGTATGCCAGACGTGGGTCCCGTGCTCACTAAGCCACTGGAGTCAAGCTATCCTGGCGGAAGACGGCTGATGGCCAGAAACCGGTCCTAGGATGCTTGATTCCGGTCCAGGGAAGACATGGCTTGGCAGTTCGGGCTGGACGGTTCCCACGAGGCACATGGTCAAGACTGATTTGCATATGGCCATGTCTGAACTAGGGTGGCTTGGTGAGCAAAATAACGATGGATTAAACCCAGATCTGTGACTGGGGGGTGAATGTTTTGCCATTGTGCAACATTCCGTCCATCATCTTGTGTTTTGCAGTACAGCTTTTAAGACTTATAGTTGTAGTAAATTGGGTTATTGGTTGTATGGCATGCACAGTAATAGGTCTACAATTGTACTTAGTGGGGCCTAAGCACCCCATTGTAATGCTTGACTCTCCAAGGGTAGCGAGGCAGAGCAGTCCAAGGCCTAGTCAGGGGAGGTGGTATTGGCTAGTAATCATGTTTCACTGGCACGCAATATTAACACTCATTACATTACTATCCAGTCAGTACTTTTTCTGTAGAAAAAGGAGAAGTATTTTTTATAATGCACACACACTAACAAATCCTACGCAATAGTTTACAGATATATACACTGGCAGATGAAAAATACCATATATGACATTGAATAATCACCTTTGACCCCCTAAAGCGGTCACACAAGCTTATCAAGTGAGTCAATTGGTTTTGTCAAGGTTCTAGAGCAACAAAGCACATGTTAAAATCAGCATACTTAAATGCATTTATCAAGAATACCAATCCTGCATGAATGCACTTATGAATGCTAATAAAACACCTATATACTGTGAGCAATAATCATTGTCATCATTATGGGAATCAATAAAGCATTGATAATAAGTGACACTTATGTTTATGTACTTTTATAAATGTTAAGCCCTCAAGCTGCAATTATAAAAACATTCCTAAAGGGAGTCATTTTGTGTAATGATACTGCATTGCAACCATACACACGGCTCCTAGAGAGTGCTTCAAAACATGTACTTCTTTAATCCACCTTTCGGCCTTTTAGGATATAATAAATGTAAACATACTCATAGCCCCTAGAGGGCACACACTCCCAGCTGTAGCGCAAAAGCTCCAGTCGTGAAAATGTAATGAAAATCCTGTGGCAGTGAATTTTTTTGGGTCCTTTTTTTTGTGGGCACTCCTGAAATCCATTGTGGGGATAGGTTGCGCCTTCCTGGTACCATTGGTGGCGAACCTGTCATCCTGAGGACACCACATGGGGTGAAATAGCACAAAATATGGGCAAACCAGATGATTCCTGAAGGGCAATATAGGGCGCTTCTCCTGTGTGCACTGAGTTTCTAAGTATTCGCTATCACGCTGAGCCAGGAGAGCCACAATGTTTGTGGTTTTTGTGTTTATTTTTAGGGGTACCAGGTCCCATTCGGGCACCCTTATCTCCCCAAAACTTTGGAAAAAGGGGAGGGAGCCCAGGAGCCCACCCCAGGCTGCCCCCTGGCTCCACGGCAGACTGGCACCTACGAATGTGGCTGCTGGACACAGCAGCTTCCTTCTCCAAGACTTCTCCTGTGCACAGGGTGCTTTCTTCAGTGGTGGCTGCCCTGCTCCTCTCAGGCATGGTCACATAGAGCGGGAGTGAGGCCACCACCATTGGGAGGGTACAACAGCACTCCCCCTCCACTTTTGCTTTGCAGGGTGGGGTCCCGGTCCCCAGGAGAGGAGTACTCCCAAGGGATGGGGTCCTCCATGCATGCCCCCTCCTTGAGGCTTTTGCACCTTCTTCCTTGTGACAAACTCCAGACAAATCTAGGTTTATGGTATCTTGTCTATTAGGTTCACATGGTCACCAATCAGTCAAATCCAGACCGAGGGTCCTTGCTGCACAGCAGTCATCATTTTGTGTTTTTAAGATCAGCTGTTCCATATGCTTATGCAGTGTTTCTTTTCTGTCTTTCTCACATCCACTTTTTCTACCATTTAATCTATTCAAAATGAGGTGATTATTATGGCTGTCATGTGACTGTAAGTGGAATTAGCGAGGTTTACATTGGAGCCGCTGGCTTAAATACCTGTTAAATCTTGACAGTTAAGCAAGGGAATTTGTAAATAATACCTTAAGAAATGTATAAAGAACTGGAAGACTAGGGGTCTATTATTTCAGAAAGTTTATAGAGACCCATTGTGCACTTATTACCATTGGGGAGACGCAGCGCCCGGTGCAGGGGCGACGGAGCAGACAAACCACAAGCACCAGGAGGCATTGGGGCAGCGCGTGAGTGCCGGAGCCCTCCCTTTCCGCCCACACCGCCCGCACCGGCATAAGACCTCGTGCCTCCCGCTTCGCGGGAGATGCAGCGCCGGGTGCAGGGGCGACCAAGCAGACAAACCACAGGCACCAGGAGGCATTGGGGCAGCGTGTGAGCGCCGGAGCCCTCCCTTTCTGCCCACACCGTCCGCAACGGCATAAGAAGTCCTCGCGCCACCTGCTTCGCGGGAGACGCAGCGCCGGGTGCAGGGGTGACCGAGCAGACAAACAACAGGAACCAGTAGACATTGGGGCAGCGCATGAGCGCCGGAGCCCTCCCTTTCCGCCCGCACCGGCATAAGAAGACCTCGCGCCTCCTGCTTCGCGGGATACGCAGAGCCGGGTGCAGGGGCGACCGAGCAGACAAACCACAGGCACCAGGAGGCATTGGGGCAGCGCGTGAGCGCCGGAGCCCTCCCTTTCTGCCTGCACTGGGCCAAAAGGAAATCATCACTTCCATCCCGCGGGACGCGCGCCGACGTGCGCCGGGCTAAGCCCGGGCAAAGGGCGGGCCGTCTGTGGCCATCGGGGGCCGGAGGAGGCCGGAACGGGCCCCCCCCTCCTTTATTTGCCACCTGCGTCACCCAGCCACCAAAGGTACTGTGTAACTATAAACTGACAGCAAAGGGATTTTATGAACTTCAATTGCCGTTTAAGCTGAACTCTACCATAAAGAAGTGTTTGGTTATCTTGGCAGGGAGGCTTTTTCTGTGCCCATCCCTCTTCTCTTTTCTTTTTGACATATTATTGCTATGGGGAAGAGGAAGGCGAAGGAGGGTGGGGGGTGCCTACCACAAAAAAAGGGGAAAAAGCAAAAAAAGTGCCCCATGCAAGTCAAGTTAAGTCAAGTCAAGTCAAAAATACTTTATTCGATTATTTTAAAATCATAAAAGTATACTACACACACATTTATGAAAGAATATACATACATACACAATGCAGTGATGAACTGCGTGTTAACAAGAATAGAAGAATTAGTTAATGAATGCGAAGATGTCTTGGGCAAAAATAGCATCAAAACCATGACTAGTGACAAGCGCGAAGCTGATAAAACCCTGTCCCTGGCCCAAGGGAAAATAATTCCCTCCATGTTTTCTAAACAAAATTCCCTTAAGCACCTTGTAAGCATTGAGCAGAATACATCAGCCCCGCTTAAAGAACGTCTTGATTCAACCTCCATTACTAACCCAGTTCCAGCCGATGACTCTCCCGGGGGGTCAGATAGGGACTTTACCCTGGCCCACAAGGTACCCTACTTGAATAGATTTGCTCCTCTCGATCTGGAAGCTGATGATACCATCTCAACACCACTGGGGGGTCATTATGACAATGCAAATACAGAAAACAGGGCTAGTTTTAATCTATATGAGCTCAATAAGTTAGAGCTATTAGGGAGGATTAGAGAGCTGGAACTAATTGTGGTATCACTATGTGATAAGGTTGATGGTTTAATGGCTGGTCGAATGGCCACTGTTGCTGTTCCCGTTCCATCTTTTCCCTGTGGGCCTGATACAACGGCCAAAAGGGCCAGAATAGACCTTCCAAGGGGTTCTTCTCCCAGTTCCCCCCCCCATTAGTCCGTCGAGCACTGGGCCCCGTGGGGACAAAAGCATCTTTCCCCATTGTTAAAACATACGCTGATTCCGCGAGACTTAGGGTACCTGGGGGGCGATCTCTGGGCCAAGCATCCTCCACGGTTAAAATCCACTCTTTGGCCCTTCCCAACTTGACTCCCAATATCACAGGTACTTGTATAGGATTGAAAGGCAATCCAACTCGCCACCCGAACAACAGGCCAACAATATGAATGACACAGGTTCCAAGACTGGACACGGCGGGGGCTATGAAAGCAGTGAGACTGTTCATAACAAAGCAATACACTGGTTAAGGTACACAAGGGGATGCAGATCCATCATACGGGAGGATATGGCCAAAGTGAGGTGGGTCACAATGGCCGATTCTAAGACCAACTGCATCGAGATACTGTTCTTCGATCCCATGATTGCAGAGAATTTACCGGCCCTTGAGTTTAGAACATCCCCCCCCTGAGCACTCAGCCATCCAGATTGTCCGCTTCCCGCGTTGGTCGATGGACTGGGAGGATGGGGGCTCTGAGTTGTGCCTAGTCGATTGACTAGAGGAGGCTAGGCCAGATGATCTCTCCCTGGTCTCCAAGGTCTATCTATCAAGAGACGAAGCTGTAGGTTCTGGCCCACTAGAGCTAGGAGGTGCATCATGTGAGATCACAAGGGAGACCATAAAAGATAACCTTGATTCACCTGGTTGAGGAGGGACAAGATGTGCCAATCTTAGTAACAAAACTGTGGGGGTAATGAAGCTGCTCACCTGGAACATAGCAGGGTTACTAAAAAAATTAGCTCTTCCTGAATGGAATGAATTTATTGGCAAATATGACATCTGCCTGTTCCAGGAGACATGGAGCCTGGTTCCCCTTCACATGCCCGGGTTTACCACATATCATATCCCCGTGATTAGCTCAGGCAGAGGACGCCCCTCGGGGGGGGCTCCTTATATGGTTAAACATCAGGCTGAACTGGTCGGCTTCCAAAGTGAACACCCCTTCTCAGGATATCTTGCATCTGGCCATCAGAGGGGATAAAAACGCTGCACCTTTGGAGATTTTTAACATTTATGTTAGAGGGTCCCCTGGGGCCCAAGCGGAATCTATTCTAACAAGTCTAGATACGGAGTTGTCGGCTTTTTCCACCAACACAGGGATTATTGTGGCAGGCGACTTCAACTGCACCTTTGAACCCCTGAGCGGAGAAGATATCTTGGGTACTAGTGAGGAGGACATCAAATGGGCAATTTCACCAGTTAATCTAGCGCCAATAAAGAAATGGTCCCAAAGAGCCATACAAATCAACGTGCTGACCTTGGAGCGTAACCTAAGAGCAGCCAATGGCAGGACCTGCTCTGACCCCTGCGGAGCATACACTTTCAACAGGATTAGCTCCCCCGCCCGCATTGATTATATATTGCTAGACGTGGGTCCATGGACCGACCTCATCGACATGGAGGTAATTTCAAGCCTTGATAGCGATCACAACCCACTCTCAATGCAACTTAGACGAGCAGAGGACATTACATCTATAGTGTTGGATAGAACCCCGATGTTGTCAACAAGGGAGGAAAAGCCATCTAATTGCAATCATCGCCTCAGGTGGAATCGGGTTGCTAAGCAGGGAGAGTCACTGGCAAAGATTAGGGATCTTCTGGAGCAGGAGACCCTGGAGTTGGATTAATTGGATACTACTCCCATGGTCACATGGGATTCTAAGATCGCCGGGCTATACCAGGAGACTATAGACAGTATAGGGGAGTTTTTCCTTATAAAAGACAATAGGGACCGGAAAGCTCACCCTCCTCAAGCAACAAATCTGTGGTACTCTGCCCTATGCAGAGAGAAGAGGCAGGATTTATCACTAGCCCTCAGAGGTAAAGACCAGGCCAAAGTAAGTCTGGCGAGAGAAATCTACTCTAGGACAATAGACCAAGCGAAGCGCTCCTGGGATGAAATACACTGGCAGGAGCTTAAATCTGCTGCTCAGTTGAAGGATTCCACCACATTTTGGGAGCTCATTAACATCAGTACGAGGAGGGGAGCAGAGCCAATTCCCAACCATATTACAGGTCGTCAATGGTTTGACCACTTTTATGGCTTGTATTCAGGAGGTGTTGGGAGTTCACCCTCCGACCAGGGGACTCGGTTGTCCACTCTCGAGACTCTGAATCTGGGGGCAATATTTGGGCTCAAAGAGGTACTATCGGCTATCGCATGCATTGCGCCAAGCAAGGCGTCCGGTCCTGATGGCCTCCCAGGCGCTTTATTACTACACGATCAGAGCCTTTGGGCCACTTTCATCCTTCGGGTACTGAATCTCATCGCGAGTGGTCATCCCATTCCAGATTCCTGGAAGGGTGCTGAGGTTGTGACCATCTACAAGAAGGGGGACAGGGAGGATCCTGCCAACTACAGACTTATTAGTTTATTCGTTGTAGTTCAGAAAGTGGTTGGCAGGGTCCTCTTTACAAGGCTAAGGTCGTGGAAAGATGAGGACCATGTCTTGTCACATTTTCAGGCAGGGTTTAGACAGGAGGTTGGCACAATGGACCAGGTCTACAGATTTTTTTTGATTTATTGGAAATCTGTGTTAATTGAAAAAGGTAGCCTATATTTGGCATTTATAGATTTAAGAACAGCCTTTGACCTTATCCCTCGTGCCAAGCTTTGGCAGGTAAAGTCTGGCCTAGGCATTTCCCCTCTGATTTTAGATTACATGAGGGGAATTATGCCAGAGTTAGGTGGGGCCGCCATGGCCACTTGACAGAGAGGGTAGCGGTAGAGAGAGGGGTACGCCAGGGTTGTGTTTTGGCCCCGACTCTGTTCTCCCTCTTTGTTAATGGGGTGGTGGACCGTTTGAGGGAGGACCCAGCCGACGCCCCAACCCTGGCAGGGGGGAAATTGCCCACGCTACTCTTTGCAAACGATACCCTATTGATCTCTAAAAGCCCGATGGGACTACAAAAACTACTAGATCGATTTAGCCAGTTTTGTGACTCCAGGGGCTTGAGTACAAATACATCCAAAACCAAGCTTATGGCACTGGCCCCATCGAAACGATTTAGAAACACCATCAAGTTGAATGACTCCCCATTAGAACTAGTCGAAGCTTTCGACTACCTAGGTGTACGGGTCAACAACTCGAAGAAGTGGGACTCCCATCTGAAAAAAATTTTGCTTACCCACAAACGTGTGTCGGGGGCAATCGCAAAACATCAGCGACTCTCCAATAGCAGACCCGTAGCTCCTGCAATCAAGGTCTACGAGGGAAAAGCCTTGCCGTTGTCTCTATATGGGGCCGAACTGTGGGGATTTGAGAACACCATGGATCTAGTGAGATTGGAGAATACGTTTTTTAGAGATCTGGTTTCGCTTCCTCCATCGACCCCTCTAGTCCCGCTCCGTCATGACTGTGGAAAACATCCAATCAATGAAATAGCAAGGCTACGTCCCCTACTATTCTGGGTACGCCTGAGAAGGACCCCAGAGCTGTGTAATTACGCTTCTGCCTTGACTGAATTAGTCAGACTAGACACGGGCCACAAGATAAAATGGGTAGCCAAATTGAAACAGCTGGTGGGGGATATCGGACTGGCAGAGGCATGGGAAAGCCAGACCCCACCGCCTAAACAGGCAGTAAAGAAGGCTTACTGGGAGTGGGTTACCTTAGAAGCCACCCGAAATCTGAAGCAGGGCACCCTGACGGAGCAGTTTCTAGACCACAAGCCCGCTCTCAATCCAGAGCCCTTTATTGATTTTGTTGAATCTCCGAGAGATAGGTTACTCTATCTGAAGCTGATGGTTCGGTACACTCCCACTGAATGATTTCACAGCGGGGTGGAAACTCAAGAAGGAGAAAGATAGTAGGTGCCCTGGATGCGCCTCCCCTATGGAATACATTCCCCACTTTCTCTTTTCCTGCCCGGCGTATAAACAGGCAAGAAGAAAATGGCTAAAACCCGGCTGTATTAAGTTGGGAGTAAAGAATTATAGAGAGGCGCTACGCATTTTAAAAACCGATACATCCTCTCTCAGTGTAATTTGTGGATTAGCCAAATATCTGGGAGGTGCCTGGTTGACCAGAACTAAGCTCCTGCGGGTTAACAAAGCTCAGACATAGAAACACCAGCGAGGCCCCCCTTTAACTACCTGGTTTTTATTGTATATGAATTGTTTTATCTGTGTACAGTTTCTTAAGGAATTTTTTACATTTTGCATAATCTTCTTTATTTATTTTGAATGTAGTTCTTTGTACTGTTTGTATGACAATGTGATATTATTTCCTTTTATAATACTGGATGTTTTAAAAGGATTAATTGACTGTGTACACTTTTATGATATTTTATATTGAATAAAGTCATACAACAACAGCATTCAATTGTTGGCTCCAATTAGAGTCAGTTGGAGAACATGTCAATATATGTTGACCAGTATCTCTTCCCCATTGTTCAAACCTTACCCTCATACTTACAAGACAAAAAGGATTTTATTAGAAAAATACAAGGCATTACTTGGAAGAATAATAATGATGATGATTTGTAAACTGGGGTGGCATGGTGAGGAAAAGAATGATGATAAATGAAACCAGTACTAGGATTCTTGTTTCCGGTCCATGGAGGACCTAACTTGGCAGTTGGGGCTGGACTGTTCCCATGAGGCACAAGGTCAAGACTGATGTGTATATGGCCAGGTCTAAACTGAAGTGGCATGGTGAGCAAAAGAATGATGGATTAAATCCAGATCTCTTGACTGGGGGTGAATGTTTTGATTTGTTCTGAATTCCGTCCATCAATTGTGTATCTTTTGCTTTCTCACCCTAAGTGCACCAGGTATGCCCAGAAGTGGGTCCTGGGCTCACTGTGCCCCTGGAATCAAGCTATCCTGGCTGAAGAGGGGTGAAACCCCGAAACCGGTCCCAGGATGCGTGTATCCGGTCCAGGGAGGACCAGGCTTGGCAGTTCTGGCTGGACTGTTCCCATGAGGCACAGGGTCAAGACTGATTTGCATATGGCCAGGTCTAAACTGGGGTGGCATGGTGAGCCAAAGAATGATGGATTAAACCCAGATCTCTTGACTGGGGGTGAATGTTTTTATTTGTTCTGCATTACGTTCATCAATTGTGTGTCTTTTGCTTTCTCATCCTAAGTGCGCCAGGTATGCCCAAACATGGGTCCTGGGCTCACTATGCCACTGGAATCAAGCTATCCTGGCTGAAGATTGGCAAAACCCCAAAACCGGTCCTAGGATGCTTGTATCCGGTCCAGGGAGGACCTGGCTTGGCAATACGGGCTGGACTGTTCCCATGAGGCACAGGGTCAAGACTGATTTGCCTAAGGCCAGGTATAAACTGGGGGTGGCATGATGAGCAAACGAATGATGGATTAAACCCAGATCTCTTGACTGAGGGTGACTGTTTTGATTTGTTCTGCATTCCGTCCATCAATTGTGTGTCTTTTGCTGAGAATCTATATACTAGCATTAGAGATGTTGATGGTATCAGTGCTTGCCATCATTATCTAAGTGCACGTCCTGTCATTGTTAACTACTATACACAGATATTACATACATGATTGATTTCTGTCTAAATTACTATAATTTATTTTCGAGAATAAACTCTATTGACAGAAGGGAGGAACAGAGATGGCCACCTCCCCCAGCTGTGTGAAGTTGTTCATAAGCTAGAGGAGTGAGGTAATATGAATTTTTATGGTCAATTGTGTCCCCTATCGTAGACCCCAACGGCTCCATGTACCCGCTTCCAGTACATGTAAGTTCCCTCCACTTCTAGCTATGAAGACGCAAATACATTTGCGTCCAACGTTAACATGTCCTCTTTCAGATCCACCATGAATGGGTCGAATATTCTGTTCCTAAGTATGCCTTGCCAACGTCTTTATGTGGTGTACTTTACACGTTTTTCAGCCATGGCGAGTTGGACCTTGTTTTCTGCCATTCAAGCTTTCTCCTGCCTTCTGTCTCTGGAAGCTGCAGCCCGGACTCGCATTTGTACCCATGACCTTTCACTCACTCCCTGCGCGGCCAGCGGTGCCTGGCTCAGCCTGCCAGCCTGCCAAGACCGTATTCAGCCTTCAAGTTATCTGCTCCGCTCCTCGAAAAAATACATTCCTGTCTAGCAGTTTAGGTAAACATCATTCCCAGCTGCAGAGTAAAGGGCCCGGCCTTTCTGTCTCCATGCAAGTAATTCATAGCTTCCGTTACCATGGTAGGCCCATGGCCCCCTGCTTTACACGTAGACACGCAGTTGCATATACACGCATTAATAGTCAGTATAGAATAGCCTCTGCCCGAGAGACCTTTTCCTTCTAGATAATACGGTTCCTCAAACACAAGATATCAGATATGATTTGGGATTAGGTTGTTCTGACACTCCAGACTTCTGTCTCCACATGTAGGGCTAAATGTCAAGTCTCCTTCACCCTCCAGTTACACGTCAATCATACGTCATGCTGCTGCACGCGCATCTATGCCACATGTTTTTGCTGACTCTGCAGGATCCTTCTAGGAATCCACCCACTTATGACACCTTCATGTGACGTTTCTAGCACACACCTCCGTGTATGCCCTAGTGCACGCCTACTGTTACGTATTTCTGTTCTTATCTCGTTTTCTCTCAGCTGTTACGCCTTCTGCATTCAATGTTATTGTATGAAATGACTATATATACGATTTCTCGTTGATAATTCATTGTACATGTTCATTCCAATTTCTACCCTGATCCCTCGTGGTGATGGGCTCCTGTACTGTACCTTGGTTCGAACCAATTCCTTTTTTAAGGAATAAAACCCACTTTTAAACCTCAGATACCACGGATTCTGCCTTCTTATTTTAATGAGTTATTCTTATTGAACTTTACCGCATAAATTCCGTATAGGTAATTAAAATTTACCACATAATTTGGCGCCCGAACAGGGACCCCTCCCCCACCTTACGCGCCGGGGGTGCGTTGCAGGCCTAGCCCCCTGCCACAGCGCTGACGGATAACTACGCGTACCCGCAGGATTTCCTGTATCTCCCTCAGGCCAACGGAGGTGACTGAGGCTGCGATCGACACCCAGACGAGGCGGTGAGGAGTGCGGAGGATCCCGACCAGAGCCTAGCTGAGAGAGCAAAATCCGAGGTATGCGGAGACCCACCAGTTCCGAAGTTCCGAAGTTCCGAAGTTCCGAAGTTCCGAAGTTCCGAAGTGCTTATGTCACAAGTCCAGTCCAGTCGAGTCCAGTCCAGTGTCGAGTTTCCGAGGCCTTCTGTTCCGTGCTTCCCGGTGAGTACCGTTGCTGGGGACGCATCTAGACGAGCGCATTAATTTGTGCCGGTCAAGACGGGTTTGGGTACGCAGACCTGGTCTGCACTGTTTTAGCAGTGTATCTGTACTGTTTAGCAGTATATCCAGAATGATATCAGCTAGTTTTATTCTAATCATTATTGTTCGTTCTGAAATGTTTTAGTATGTTTTATATGTCGTGGTATGAGTGATTGTCCGATCTGCATTATTGTGTTTTACTGTATTAGTTGTGTTCAAATTCGAGTAAATAGCAAGTCCAGAGTAGCACGGCTGAAACATGCCGCTGTTCTCCAAACTAAGACAGATAGGAACTAGAAAAGGGATTCTAGAAGAAGCAGTGCCTGTTCCACCTAGGGACACTCCAGGGCACTTTATGTACCACAAGCACGGCCTAGACGCTGTATTATATCTCGATTTGTGGGTAGACTATACTAAGGATCTAGCGGAAAATCAAAGATGGCCCGCTAGCGGGACATGGGATGCCGCGTGCATCATGAGAGTAGAAGAAGCATTATGGAAAAAGAAAGCCAGACAGTCACAGAAGGACGCCATTGAACTATGGCGTAAAGAATCGCACAGGCGCACAGAGAAAGCACTCAAGAAAGCTGAGAAACATAAAGAGGATTCAGAAAAAGTCCATGAAAATGTACTAGTAGAGGAGGGGATACGAGTAAAAACAGAACAAGTAGACCGACAACGAAACACTCTTATGAACGGTATGTATCCTCTACTGACCGAGGGAGTACCTAAGGCCACCCCGGAAATACCAAAGGATCTGCCCCCTCCACTGCTCCCGACTAAAGTACATCACAAGACAGCAAAGGACGTATTCCTTTATTCCTATCTAGACGACGTAGCTCCCGCATATGTAAATAGACGTGCTCAAGCACTTCCCGCTGATGGTACCCCACCCCGACAAAATGCACTCCCACCTCCGCAACGAACTCCTTCTCCCGTTCCACCCCCTGTACCAGTTCTCCCAACCCTTCCTGCACCTATTCTTCCGACCCTCCACCCAACAAATCCTTTTGGACCTGGCACCTCGGGAGGTGCGACAAGTTTTCAAACGCCACCACAAGCACATAGAATGACCTATAGGGATTTAGCGCTACAACGTACACCTCAAGCACCCGATTATGACATACTTAAAGAACGTCTCGCAGACTGCAGATATGACCCAGTACCCGGTAAAAATGACGACAGAATGATGCTTGCATCAGTACGTTTACGACGAGTTACAAACTTTTTATTGTTACTGCCAGGAATGGTTGATCATTTAGACAGAATATATCATTTTGTTCAAACAGGGGAGGGCCCTGAAAGTATTGGCAAGGCCATGGCTTACCAGAAAGTTGACACCCAAGCCAAGATATTACGGTTTTTTATAAACTGCCTAATAAGAGAACAGGATAGGCCGGGTGCAAACCCGGAAGAAATCAAAGCACTACATAGATGGGGTCAGAATATAGCAGACGGGAACCATGATAAACAGAGTTGTATAAAAAACATGTACCAAAGAATCCGACATGCAGTAATAAAAATACATGAAAGGAGAGCGCAAGAACCAGAAATAGATTCAGATAAGAATGAATTTTCGGAGGAGGAGGAACAGCAAGAAACGGCCACGGGCCAATCACAAATGCAAGCCAAAGAAATGATAGCATATGTAGGTAAGGGACGGCCCTATAATTCAATGCGTCCGGGACGTCCGGAAAGTAAAAGAATCTTTCAAGCTGCCATGTCAAATCCGAAGACTCCCGAACATCTATTCCAGGCCGCTGATAGAATACTTCAAGAACGCATGGGGTACCATGTACTCAATTCCATGGATGAACAAGAATTGGCCAGGTCAGCCGTACAATGGACTGACGATCCTGATAAATACAGTGATGATGGTTTAGTGCAGACCTTTTTAAACCTTTCCCCCGACGAACAGAAATTAGCTGGTATCTATATGGTTCAGCATCTCATTACATTATTCAAAGGCCAACATTCTGATCGAGGTCCCTTGCCTGATATTTTAATAGAACTACTCTCACCACAGTGGAGCGGTCTAGGTACTGACCTGATTAAAGTAATTCTAGAACACCGACGTAGGTATAACGCTTTTCTGGATACACGTTTTGTTTCAGCTCCACCCATAGATAGGAAAATGTATTACATAGACAGACAGAACCCCTTGCGAGAAGTGCATCCAGTCCAGAATGTTGATAATTCTTTTAGACGCGTGTTTGTGTACACGCCCATAACGAAAATGGAACTGTTAGAAATGAAGAAATTAGTGCCCAGTCACGACAAAGACCCAGCAGGTTTCCACCGCGAAATCAAAGATATGTTGCTCATGGGGGATTACACTTACCCTGACATTATGAAAATATTAAAAGTGTTAATGCCTGCCGGTATTTACGAGAAACTCAAGGAAAAAGATTGGGAAGTAGGAGAACAAAAGATAGATTGGGCTGCATTAGAAGATGAAGACAAGACTCGAACCCCAGGAACAGGGCTTGGGGACAAATCTAAAGCATTACCAGGATTGTTAGTGCAAGTATTGCCACGTTTATTAGCAACTAAAAAGGAGGACTGGGACGCAATCTCAGCCTGAAAACAGAAACCCGATGAAGACACTAGTGATTTCTATTCCCGATTTGAAAAAATGTTTTGGTATTAATAGTGGCCTGAAAGCGAGTAGCGAGTCATATCCACATCTCTTCGTCACAAAGCTAGTTGAAAATTCACTGCCCCAAGTTAAGAATCGTGTACAGAAAGTCGAGAGCACATGGCAAGCTAATACACCTTCACAAATGTTACAAATGTTACAGTATCACCAGAACAGAATTAGAGAGGAACATGAACACGAACAGAGACGCATGAAAGACACGAAAATGAAGATGTTAGTCGCTCAGTCAGTTCCAGCTGACGGTCAGAAAACAAGGCCCACGACACAGTCAAATAATTCAGCAGCTCCTGTTAAAGGGAACTGTAACTATTGTAAACAGCCAGGTCACTATATAAACGATTGTGCAGTTTTGAAACATAATATACTTACTGGAAAGACTAAAGAGAGACCGCGTCCTCCTAGACAGGACCAGGTCCAACAACAAGTACAACAGAATATCCAGCCTATGCAAGCTTCACAACAGACAGTACAGACAGTAGCTGTACCACAGCCCCAACCGATTGCTGCAACTCAACACGCATCACAGCAAATGTACCAGTATGCCCAGACTGATTATCCCGATTACCAGCGTTACACATGAAACAGCCTAGAGAGGGAAGTTGGCTTGCCTCTTATTGAGGTTCCTGTAGATCAAGAGGGTCCTTATGTACACAGTCAAGTATTAGGGAAAGACAGAAAGTTTTTAATCGATACAGGGGCAAGCCGAACAACGATAAGTCATGACGAGGTCCCAGGGGCACCCTTCTCAGGCTCGCAGAATGTTTCCCTTGGTTTTTCAGGCAAGCCTATTATTAATGAAGTATCGCAACCACTTCCCCTTGCAGTTGGTCCATTGACACGTACCACAGATTTATTGCTCACTAAATCATGTCCAGAAAACTTGTTAGGTATCAAGACTCTGAAAGCCCTAGGAGCTATTATTTGCTGTTCTCCGGAAGGAGTACGGTTGTTTCTACGTGACTTTAAAGGTCACTATGTGTTGAGAGATATTGATCCCCGATTACAGAATGTACCTGCACATTTATGGGCGCAAGGCCCCACTGATGTAGGTTCTATGCACATTACACCGTATCGAGTCACACTTAAGCCAGGTGTTGTCTTACCACGAATTCGACAATACAAGTTACCCCCAGATGCTGTAGTGGCTTTACTGAGAATAGTTGAAGAGCTCATTGCACAAGGAGTGGTTGTAGAAACCAACTCGAATTTATGTAATTCTCCTATCATTCCGATTCTTAAACGTACAGATCCGAATGCACTACCTGTTTACCGATTAGTTATTGACTTGCGCGAATTGAATAAGTGCATTGTACCGCAGTATCCTATGGTCCCAGATATCTCATCTCTATTGACAGCCATTGATTCTGAAGCGACGTTCTTTACTGTTATTGATCTGAAGAACGCCTTCTTTAGTGTCCCTATCGATCCGGAAAGCCAATACCTTTTCGTATTCTGTTTAAATGGACGTAGCTTCAAATTTGCACGCGCACCTCAAGGATTCACAGAAAGCCCCAGCATCTATAGCCAAGCACTGAAACGACAACTCAACAGTATACATATGCCTGAAAACACTGCGCTGCTCCAGTATGTCGATGACCTGCTGATCACCGCTCGAAGCGAACCTGAATGTGAACTAGCATCACTGACGGTTTTACATTTCCTGGCAGACAAGGGGCATAAGGTATCCCCTTCGAAGCTGCAATTCTGTGTTCAGCAAGTTGTTTACTTAGGCCACTTGCTGTCCAAATGGGGGAGACAGCTAACGCCTGATCGCATCCGGTTAATTGCAGGCATGTTACCACCCAAGACACAAAAGGAGGTGCGGGCTTTTATAGGCCTCACTTCTTACTGCAGACAATGGATTCCTCAGTATGCATTTGTAGCAAAACCACTCATTCAGTTAACAACACAGGAGGCAGCGTCTTCGACTGTCCTCCCTTGGACTCAGGAACACACACAAGCTTTTGATGACTTAAAGAAAGCATTATGTCAAGCACCTGTTTTAGCAACACCATGTTACAGTAAGCCTTTTACACTTTTTGTCACAGAACGCGAAGGTACTGCCTTGTCAGTACTCACTCAGGAACAAGCAGGTTCACACAAACCGTGTGCTTACTTCTCTAGTACATTGGATCCAGTAGCCCAGGCTCTGCCTGCGTGCTTGAAATCAGTTGCAGCAACAGCTCTAGCAATTAGACAAAGTGATTCAATAGTGTTAGGACATCCATTAACAGTGCAAGTTCCACACTCTGTGGAAGTTCTTTTAAATCGAACACAGACTCAACACTTCACTATAGCAAGATTGACAGGTTATGAATTGACATTGTTTCAGTCACACATAGAAATTAGACGTTGTAACACATTAAATCCTGCCACACTTTTGCCATTAGCTGACACAGACCCATTGGCAAATGATTGCATTGAAGTCATTACTATCACGACGAAACCCAGACAAGACTTGACAGATACCCCATTACCAGATCCAGACCTGACACTTTATGTGGATGGTTCATGTATGAGAACAAGTACAGGAGAATTAGTGGCCGCTTACGCAGTCACCACAGAAACTGAAGTCATAGAAACCAGTTGTATTGACACCCTGTCAGCACAAGCAGCAGAGCTCATCGCTCTGACACAAGCCTGTATTCAAGCCGAGAACAAGAGAGTTAACATATACACAGATTCCCGTTATGCATTCGGAGTTGTTCACGACTTCGGTGTCCTCTGGCGAGAGAGAGGTTTTTTGACTTCTCACGGTGCCAAGATACAACACGGTCCCCTCATTCAAACTCTGTTAGATGCAATACATCTACCTACAGCAATATCCATCATGAAGTGCAAGGCACATACAAAAGTTACCGATACCATTTCCCAGGGTAATGACCTGGCAGACCGAACCGCAAAACATACAGCTCAGAATCAGATTCACACCACTGACCTGACAAAGACAATAGTTGGGACACCGACACATTGCATGACAGTTAAGGATCCCACCCTAGATGTAATTGACATACAGACACATGCTACACCAGATGAAATGAAGAAATGGATCGAACTAGGAGGGACTCAGACAGATCAAGGATGGATGATGAAAGGAAAATCCACATGGTTTCTCCCCGATTCTATGGTTCAAGTTATCATTAATACAGTACACAGTCCAGCACATTTAGGAGAAAAAGCTATGTTAGACAGTATTCAACATCTCTGGTTCAATAAACACTTACGAGCAGCAGCCAAACAGAAAGTGCGTACTTGCATGATTTGTTGTCAGTTCAACCCAGGTAAAGGCGTTCCCGTAGAGCAAGGTGGTTTTCATCTTCCCGATCACCCTTTTGAAGTCCTCCAGATGGATTATATTCAGATGGAACGTTGTCGAGGTTTTAAATATGTCCTCGTAGTCGTATGTGCACTCTCCCGTTGGACAGAAGCATATCCAGTCCCAGATTACACTGCCCCGACCACTGCCAAGCAGCTGGTTCGTGAATTCTTCCCTCGATATGGTTTGCCCCGTGTCGTATATTCAGACAACGGTCAGCCATTCTCGTCCGAGCTAATGAAGCAGGTATCACTCCTGCTTGGCTACCAATGGAAGTTCCACTGTGTCCGACATCCCGAAGCAGCAGGTCTCGTAGAGAGACACAATCAGACCCTGAAAACTCGTCTAGCAAAAATCTGTAAGGAGAAGGGTGTCGACTGGATTGTAGCTTTGCCAGTTGCCCTTTTTTATATGAGAATGATCGCGCATTCCAGAACAGGGCTATCCCCGTACGAGGTTGTCTTTGGTAGACCACCGAATATGTGGGGGACGCCTTTGCCTAGAAAAATCACTGATGTCGATTGTAATATGTTGACAGATTACCTTGCCTCCTTGATGTCTGCACTACAATCATGTCGTTCACAGGTAGCTGCAGCCTTTCCCGACAACACCGAGGTGAAACCGCACGACGTCGTTCCAGGAGATACTGTACTTATAAGAAATTTTGACAGGAAGAGCCCGCTGGAGCCCCGCTGGCAGGCGCCGAAGTTGGTTCTTCTCACCACCCGGACAGCAGTCAAAGTCGAAGGCAGGAAAGGGTGGCTGCACTCAAGTCACGTGAAGAAATTTCGTGCATTGCCAGAGACTGACTCACTCTCCCCCTCTAAGGACTGTCCAGATTCTAGTGACTCTAAACTTCCCCTGATAGAGAAAACTCCACAGCAGGAGTATAAATTGAAATTGAGGTCTAGCAAGTCAGACAGTTTAATTGTTTAAGTCCTCCCCTAGGTGAATCGGTTGAACGTGTTTTCTGACATGTATCCCCTAGACCCCAAGAGAGATAGACAGAAACAGCTCAAGAAACGTGAATATTGCAAATCTCTCCGCAGCCACTGTATCGTGACTTTATTGATTATGTTTTTTCTGAGCCTTATGATTATTGCTGCAAGTGTGCTTTTACATATATACTACCCTATTTTCAAGCGTGCAAATTCTCCCTTCAACGTCACTGCCGAGCATTCTTTTAGTGAACTGCCCCCACACGAGCTGTCTTACAGACTTGCGCTGCGCAACAATACATTCATTAGTATGTTACATCATTCCCATCAGACCAGCAATGCTACTGATTGTTGGATATGTGGCCGACTCCCTCCCTATCAGAAATACAAAGGAGTGCTGCCTCTTTTTCCGTACCCATTCACACACAATGGATCCTGCGGCGCATGGTTTAGTCTGATTAATTCCTTGAATTCAGATTCTGTAGTTTACCAGGGTAACTGGGTATGGGGTAACCTGAACACTGTTTTACATAAAGTATGTTTCCCTGACAAGGAGGGTCTCCCCAAAAGGACAGGAACTGATCTAGAAAATGAAGTGTATGGATTAGGTAACTTTACACTTAACCTCATGATTCTCAGTGTTGAATCCGAAACCGAATCAGTCTTGCCCGCCATGTCCGTACTTCCAGTCAAAGGTGAATTATGTGTCCGAAAGAATGGTTCAGTACACCTGGGTCACAGTAGATGTACTACTGTGATCGAATTCAGTGATAAGGGCAAGTCTACTTTTAAAGCTTCACGTCATTCCTACTTCATTTGTGGTCATACCTCATATATACGCTTACCTCTGGATTGGGATGGCACCTGTTACATTGCATTCCTTCTGCCACCTGTTTTCCTAGCCCCTCCTGATTATCATAGAAATACTCATCTAGTACACAATAGACCACAGAGAGATCTCCCGATTGTCGACTATACTGAAATGGCATGGGAGCAATACACAGATTTCAATAAAGGTTTCTTCCCCTACTTAGGTGCTGTCTTTAATAGTAAACTGATACGAAAATTAACTAGAACCCTTGAAGCTGTAGTGAATGAAACTACTTCTGCCTTAGGCAACTTAACAGAGGAACAGTCTGCTATGCGGATTGTTGTTCTTCAGAACCGTCTTGTCCTTGACGTCATCCTGGCCGATAGGGGCGGAGCCTGTAAGGTCATCGGGTCGAGCTGCTGTGTTTTCATTCCAGAAAACGCGCCATCAGTATATAAAGCCATTACCCGCCTTCATAAGATTGCAAGTCTGATACACCAGAATCCAGGTTCTGGACAACGTTGTCAGCCTGGGGTTGGAAAATCCTATCCTTCTTAGGTATTGGCCTTCTCATAGTATTCAGTTGCTGCCTATGTCTGCAATGTGGGCCAGCGATTTGCGGCTTGTGCGCCACATCTTGCATTCCTCATTCAAGTTCTCATTCAAAACGCCAGAAGAAGAAAGAAGAGCAAATGATGTTGCATGAACAGATTGATAGATTAATGAGGATTGATATATCATGAAGGGTCCGTAGGGGACAAGGAGGGAATGAGGTAATATGAATTTTTATGGTCAATTGTGTCCCCTATCGTAGACCCCAACGGCTCCATGTACCCGCTTCCAGTACATGTAAGTTCCCTCCACTTCTAGCTATGAAGACGCAAATACATTTGCGTCCAACGTTAACATGTCCTCTTTCAGATCCACCATGAATGGGTCGAATATTCCATTCCTAAGTATGCCTTGCCAACGTCTTTATGTGGTGTACTTTACACGTTTTTCAGCCATGGCGAGTTGGACCTTGTTTTCTGCCATTCAAGCTTTCTCCTGCCTTCTGTCTCTGGAAGCTGCAGCCCGGACTCGCATTTGTACCCATGACCTTTCACTCACTCCCTGCGCGGCCAGCGGTGCCTGGCTCAGCCTGCCAGCCTGCCAAGACCGTATTCAGCCTTCAAGTTATCTGCTCCGCTCCTCGAAAAAATACATTCCTGTCTAGCAGTTTAGGTAAACATCATTCCCAGCTGCAGAGTAAAGGGCCCGGCCTTTCTGTCTCCATGCAAGTAATTCATAGCTTCCGTTACCATGGTAGGCCCATGGCCCCCTGCTTTACACGTAGACACGCAGTTGCATATACACGCATTAATAGTCAGTATAGAATAGCCTCTGCCCGAGAGACCTTTTCCTTCTAGATAATACGGTTCCTCAAACACAAGATATCAGATATGATTTGGGATTAGGTTGTTCTGACACTCCAGACTTCTGTCTCCACATGTAGGGCTAAATGTCAAGTCTCCTTCACCCTCCAGTTACACGTCAATCATACGTCATGCTGCTGCGCGCGCATCTATGCCACATGTTTTTGCTGACTCTGCAGGATCCTTCTAGGAATCCACCCACTTATGACACCTTCATGTGACGTTTCTAGCACACACCTCCGTGTACGCCCTAGTGCACGCCTACTGTTACGTATTTCTGTTCTTATCTCGTTTTCTCTCAGCTGTTACGCCTTCTGCATTCAATGTTACTGTATGAAATGACTATATATACGATTTCTCGTTGATAATTCATTGTACATGTTCATTCCAATTTCTACCCTGATCCCTCGTGGTGATGGGCTCCTGTACTGTACCTTGGTTCGAACCAATTCCTTTTTTAAGGAATAAAACCCACTTTTAAACTTCAGATACCACGGATTCTGCCTTCTTATTTTAATGAGTTATTCTTATTGAACTTTACCGCATAAATTCCGTATAGGTAATTAAAATTTACCACAGGAGGAAAGATGAGGTCTGTTCTAGTGAGAATGCGAAATGGACAGAAAATGCCATTTTATGGCTTAGCTATAGTGATGATGAATTTGTAATCTAGAAATGTGAAGAAAAAGTAGGCAAAAGAATTTGCAGTTGTCCATAACAGCAATACGTTTGTATTAATGATGTAGTAGTGTGGAAGACAAGAGCTCAAAATTCAACAGCAAAGCATAAGACAAAAGGCTTATTATCCAGCCCAGTGCTCTACTTTTTTTAACAGCTTTTAACTTGTACAGCAAAACCATGAATACAAAATTGAATAACATCACAATCACAGGGTTGTACTCTAAGGTATGAGCTTCAGTTAGGCACTATACAACTCTCAGTATCCCTGTACTATTTTTAGAGTTCTCCAATATCGACCTTCTCCTGAGATGATGAGAGGAAAGTCATGTATTAGGCACAGTTGCATTTCACTTCTATTTACCTCATTGATTAGATGTGCAATTCTGGTCTACCTTTCAGATTGCATCCGTTCACTTGGGTATAAAGTCTTAAGTCCCTGAGTCTGATTTCTCTGCACAGTTAATTCCATGTTCCATTTGCAGACTAAGCCCTGTGCTATGTGCTTAGTTGTTGTCGGAGATCTAGTGCTAAGTTCGGCACATCTTGCGTCCCGATCTTCACTATGGCAGCTTGTCACTGTGGGGCTTCAGCAGCTACCTCTTTACGGAACAGGATGGATGAAGTTAGTGTGACAAGTCATGTGGAGCAGCATAGCATCTTTGGCATTTGCAGCCCTTCTAGGCAAGTGCAGATGGGTGCCCAGATGCCCACACTAGTACTTGTGACTTCCGGCCAGATTAATCAGCTTTGTTGTGTCTTTACCAGTTACGGTGCCCCAGGATGACAGGGCTTCTGCTTCAGTAGTTCTTCTTTGGTGTCAGTAGCAACAGTTCTCAAACCCACTGGTGTCACAATGGTGGTCAAACTTTCAAAGTTCTGGTGCACTACAAGCAGAAAAATTACCAAGAGAAGAAGCCCATCATGTTGCTGGCATGAGAAACACACCCAATAAACAGATTGCCATAGCGAGAGAATTCAGGAGCAACATGTGCTGTAAAGTGATCCACCATGTTTTTTTGCATTGCTCCTGAATTCTCTCGCTATGGCAATCTGTTTATTGGGTGTGTTTCTCATGCCAGCAACATGATGGGCTTCTTCTCTTGGTAATTTTTCTGCTTGTAGTGCCAGGTACTTTTGTTCCCTCTCTCACAAGGTAGGGAGGCTGCTAAATGCTAGACAGATCCTCGGCACCTCCAATTTAGAAGTGTAGACTTCAGGTAACGTCCCTTCCCGACTGGTAGATTGCCTGCCATACAGACACCAGTCTTGGTCACACAGCAGTCCTTCTAGTAGTCTACAGAGCATTGTCTTCCTTGTTCATGAAGAACTTGCAGGAGGAACAAAGTAGGGTGGTTTAAATCCCACATGTATTCATATTCCACTGGCAGGGGATATGGGCTCACTGTTTAATATTTCAGAAATAATTTGGGTGATTCTTTTTCATATGTCAATTTCAGGCTGCTTCTCAGAGACTTTGTTCACACTGATGATGCTGACACCAGGTAGCAATGGGCTGGCTCCAAGTAGGAGTATCCAAAAGATGAACACAATTATTTCTGTAGCTGACTGTTATCTGCCTTGCAGAAGAAGCAATCAGGAACAGACTAAAGGGCAAGCGCTGACTAGAAAAGCCGACTTCTTGTTCAACATAAATATTAATTTCCATCCATCACACCTCTCATCTATCAAGTGCCATTGCTTAGGAAGAACTAGTCAGCAGCTCTTTTGTTTTCAATAGTAGCTCTGTCTCCAGCATCCTAACTTCTGTGTCTAGAACTCCATCCTCCAGCAACATGAATGTATGCAATACACTTCCACTGCCTGGGGATGCTATATCTGTGCTCATCCTCTGCCATGCTAAATCAGGCACATCACAAATGCATTCTACTGCACACAGAGTCCTCCCACTATACATGTGCAATACACACATCTCACATACACCCACACAACATGCACATGGAATGTTAACACAAAATTCTTGGTTTTACCCCCAGTGGACTTTTATACGAGAAGCTCTGACACAGGAAAAATGGTCCATCATACTAAAGATTCACAAACATAGTATGCTGCCAACACTGCTTTATGTGATGCCCCCAGGCCATGGACAGTGGACCAATGTCCCCTACGAGGGCATGCTTGGTTTACCCTTCTGAATTACATAACAGGTTTTGGACCTTGCATTACTAGGTGCAAGAGTAGTCCTCAACACACACATTAGATTCACATAATACCAGTGCTAAGCAAAGAATTTGGATACCAGCTGCACAGGCATGCAGTCAGCCACTGAGGGCAGGTGTACATGCTAGTTTATGATGGCGGGCCATTTGTGAACCCAACACTAGCGCGTAATCATTCTTTGGTAAGTCGCATAAAAACTCTTATGTATCTAAAATAAACCTAGGTCATGCAATTTTGAAAAAGTTCTATAGACATTAATGCAACCTAGTACAAAATAAGTTAATAGAAGTCAAAGAGAACCAACAGCTGAGTCTAGTTTTTGGCAACCAGCTGTTGAAACACAAACTCTTGCAATGATAGATGGCCCCACCTATTTTCATATCAGATTGAGTGTTGTCATCAGGACCTCATATAATGAGATGTAGAGCTGGCTGATATAGTACAGGAAACATCTCCATGATTCTCTTCAGAGCTTAGAAGGTACAATGTAATTAAGGCTTTCTTTGAATACCTCACTTGCTCCTATCATTATGTGTGGATATCTCCTCCCTGACAGTGAAGATGACTACACACATAGATATATGTTTGGTACTAAATGTGGGAGGGACGAGAATGTAGCTGGAAAATGCTTAATACTTACTACTAAAAGGGAGGGGAAACACAGAATTAAGGGAGAAGTAAGAATGAGTTTAGGGAGGGATGTGCACCCAACCATAAATAAGTATTCACAAACTATACTTCTATAGCTAATACACCCAAAAAGGACCCAAAACAGTTGTAAATGTACTTCAGCTCAGACCTGGAGTGAGTTCAGCACCACACATGGCCAATCACTGGTACTGCAACAACCTCCCATGAAACGTTATGGAAGCAGGGATTTAAAGTAAAACCCTGCAGGAACTAATGTAAATTTATGTTAACTTAATATTTTTAAACTAGAAATAACTGTAATTTAATGCTAAAATAATTATGTATCAATAAAAATAATTAATAATTTTTCTAAAATATGAGAATTACTTTTTTAATATAAAACTCAATGTAGCTTTATTTATTTAAGGAAATAATTACATGCATAATTATACATGAAAATAACTTAAATATTCGTTGTAGGAGAGTAGGATCTGCTCCTATGGTTACCCCCACTTTTTCACAGTTTTTAGACTCCAGTCTGGCTGGGGCCCTGCTATCCAAGACCCCAGCCTAGCTGATTCTTCTCTAAATTGATTCCAAGTACTTTAGGTACACTCCAGTTTGGTTACTGGGGAACCCTTATGAGTCTCTAGTATATGGTACCTTAGGTGCCAAGTGCATAGGTACCCCAGAGGCCTACCAGGGGCTGAAGCATGTATTATGCCACCTCTGGGAAGCCTTCCAAAACGACACCACAGGACTGCTACTGCATCCTGGGTTAGGTGGTGCATGCACCCCTTACTTAGAAATAGGTTACCCATATCTACCTTAAATCACTACACATATAAACCTATCAGTCACCCCTATGGCAGGCCTTAGCAATCCTGAAGGCAGGGTGCTGAGTTTTGTGTGAGAGGGTGCCCATGCATTAGCATGGCCCCTCTGTGGCCTTCGGAACCTATTCTCTGGGGCTGTTCTGTGAAGCAGCCAGACCATATACTCTTAAGTGCATTATAACCTTGTGGTAAATGCATGGAAATATGTTGTGTTTGGTGTCAAACACTTTGGAATCCTAACTCCCCGTCAGTCCTGGTGGCCGGGGTAGAATTCCATTCTTCTAGAGGGAAAGACATGTCCACACTGGTATACCGGTACTAGTTTAAAAGAGCCCTGGCATCACAAAATGGATTCTGCAGCCACAGACACGAGTCTAGACTCCTGCTGCTGGACAAAACTCCAGCAGGGGAGGCCTGGACAATAGGTTTCCTGTCACAGGGAGGTGTGACCACCACTCGACAGGCCTTAGTGGATTGGTGCTGGGTGGGAGAACTCCAAGAGTGTTTTGAAGCCTGCACTGGGGGCACATTTGGTGTCCCTTTGCATATCCCAGTTCAAACCGGTTGCAGGAGGTACCAGCCCCTGCTCTGGCACGTAACTGGACAAAGGAAATGAACATAGCTACCCTTCTTTCCAAATCATCCCATAGGTGGGTCCCCAGAGTAAGACCAACCTCTTCCTTGGGTATAAGAAAGGAACCCTTGACTACAGGACTTTAGATTACACCTGATGAAGCTCTGCTACAGATATCCTGGAACTTTGATAATCTACACGACTAGATGACTGAAGAATCTCCCTTGGAGTAAAGGAGTTACTCCCCTGCTTGGCAGGCACCAACAAAGCATTTGCCAGTCTGTATCTCAGTAGCTCCCGCCGGACTCCAAAGTATTTGCAGCCCAGGAGGTGGATTTCCAGAGTCCCCAGCAAATCTGAGACCTGCAGCCCTTGTGAGTGATGTGGAACCGGAACTCTTGGACACTGTGCACATTTGCAAGTGCATCAGCTTCTCAACGTTCTCTGAGACTGTGCTTTGGGTCACTTGTAGCCCTAGCCCTGATCACTTTTTGCACTGAAGATTACTGGCCTACACTCCACAAGTGTTCCGTGAGCCAGATCTGTGTGTTTCCACATGAGGCCCATTCGTGATCCCTGGTCCGTCGACTGCTGAGTCCCTGTGAAGGCAACTCTGATTTTCCTTGGGCTTTCCTGGTTGCTCCAGATGTGCCCTGACTCTCCACCGCATGGTGAGTCCCTCGAAACTTGCTGGTCTGCACCAAAGCAATTCTTCACTTTTTGCATGGGTTGCTGTTGCCAAGGCGTGTTGGGTCCAATCTGGTCACCGATGCCGCAGCACTCAACATCCTTTGTGAGACAGCTTGAATCCAGCATCTGGTTGTCATCGACGCCTTCTGGTCCTCGTGGCTGCAGAGTCAAGCTTCACCTCTTCAACCTGAAATCATCCGACATCGGTGAGCATTCGACAATCGTGCCCCTGGTCACTGGCTAGCGACCCAGACTCTGTCCCCTCTGCTTTCAGGTTCTTCTCATCTTCGATCCAGGCTTGGATCACACCGGACACTTTCCACTTCGAAGGTAGCTGCACTTTGCAGCAGATCGCCATTGAAATCAACGACGATTTCCGACACCAAAAGACACCTATGCACCCGGCTTCCCTGGGTGAGGTAAATCGAGTACTCAGGTGCTCCCATGGGTGTTGGCCCTAGAACCCCTTAGGTCTAAAGGGGTTTGCTCAAAGCCCTCTCCTAAGTGTCATTAATCTTTAAATTTCCAACCACAACTTTCCCCATAGAAGCTAACGGCGTTCCGCGGTTGTGTCCTCTCACTGCACGTGTCCCCCGTGGATCCGCTGTGTCACTACCTTGGGTGGTTCCTTGTGGCCCCCGTAATTCTACAGGCTTTAGGTCTTGTCTCTAGTCAAGTCATGGTTCTTATACCACTTTCTTAATATATGCTTTGGTATGACCCTAGGGCTCAACATATATTGTGCTAATGTACTGTGTGGTATTAAGTGTAACGTACGTGCTTTTACCTATAGCCTTATTAAGAGACTAGTAGGGTGTGTTTAGAAGGAGGATAGCTTTCAATAAAGGTTGTCATTAACCCATCACCTCTAAGGGGCTGTTTGGACTGGTGCAAGGTGCCCACAATAACTAGTGGACATCATATGCCAGGCCAACTTCTCACATTTGTGCAACATAGCAAAGAAATATAACGCTTTTCCTTAGGTAGAGAAAATAATTTTAATAGAATGTAATAAATTCAAAGTAAGTAATATTTAAGGAAACATTTTTAAATACCATTGTAGCACTTTTTAATTTTGTTTTCAATTTTAAATAAATATTTAATATAACATATTAATATTCATCCGAAAAATATTTTTACAAGCTTTAATAAACTTTTAAATGTTTCCCTATACTTTACCATAGGACGATATCTGCCCGGGAGCCAGACATCGTCACCAATGTGTGAAAAATTACAAGTAGAAACTTTAAACTCATAAACTGGCTCCTCCTCCTGACGTCTGAGTATCCCTCTTCAAAAAGGTCTTGAAAACCTAGATATTCCTATAATTGTAAATTGGCTTCTTTGGTGGTTAGGAGTTTAGTGCTTGGGCACCTCTTTCTGGGGTGACAGCATGCTTTTGAAATGTTAATTTATTCAATCATTCACTTCAGGAGTGAAGTCATGTAAGCACACACTTTGCAGTAAATTTACACTAAATGGTGGATAGCCTAAAGTAGCAAGTTTACTTTAAAGTATAAGAACAATCTTACATGTGTAGATTAACTCATGTGTAAGTTTACCTTTGTGAACAGGCCCCAATATTTATAATGTGCCAAGGTTAGTTGTTTAGTCTGTCTCACTCTGATTAAATTTGAATGAAATATTGTTTGGTATGATTTACACCATGCTATAGACCATATATAATACCATTCTAATAACTCATCATTGGTTAAACATTATTTTAAATTCATATGTGTGACAAAACCCTCCAGGTGTTTTAAATAACAATATGATTAGGGCTTACAGATTACAACAGGAATTTTAATTATTATTTGTACCCTTCTCAGTGGTATATTTGTTTATTCATACGATTTGAATGAATTGATGGCATACATGAAAGAAAATAGAAGAGCAGTAAACAGTGGTAAGCAATTAAAAAATAAATCTAATCAGATGTTGTGTACATTAGTTTCGAAAACATTTAAATGGAGGCCTACCGTAAACAGTTGAAGGAGGTAAAAAAGTATCGGTATTTAGATGTAAATTCCCCACAAGCCCTAGAACATGATAGGAATGTTAAGTTACAGTTTGGTAGAATAACGTGAATAACGATTGTAATTCTTGTGTTCAATCTTAGTTAAGGATGTGGACTCCACTAATCTTGTGCACCCTTTTTCCACCACCAAAAACAGTAAATGAATTTGGTGCTACATAAAGCCCAGCTCCTAAGCAAAGCAGCGAAGGACTTTTTAAAGCAAAGGTGCAAACACTTCTGTTAAGAATTCAATCCAACAAGATATGCTTTTTCTTTAAGGAGATTCAGGGAAATTTCCCCTGAGAAAATGTTTCAAAAATCATTGTTAAATGATACATTTTACAAACTTTTTGCATAAATAAACTAAAAAGACAAAGCTTCTCAAGAGAAAGTAATCAATGTTCAAATTCTTTTATGAAATTCCAGGTAATCGTTATCTGTAGGAGTAACTGGGGATTCCTATGCCAAAGACACTCTGTAAAATGGGGGCACAGCAGTGTATTTTTCAGCCCAATTTCCCTAAAAATAGGCAAACGAGGATACATATTACAGGAAGTTCAGTAATATAACTACACAAATTCATATTGCATATTATTTATCAAAATATATATAGCATCTTTCTTCACTTAATGTTTCCAGACTGCTTTTCCTAGAATATTATGAGAATCTATTTAAGAGGGACAGGGTGGAAAATGTTTTAGTGAGACACATCTGGCAATATTGTGTTTCAGAGAAGAGTGCTCACATGTCAATATCAAAACTATTAAGTGAACCCCTGCCAAAATGTATTTTGATTACATTCTAGTTTCTAGTATTAGCCATGAACAGAGCCTCTATCATAGGAAGTGACCTAAGTCACCAGAATTGACAGTGGACAAATCATAATTGCTACAAGAGCCACAAGCCACTGTGTCTCATCACATGTAGGGCCTATATCACCATCTCCATCGGTGGATCAACCGCCAGCACTACCATTGCCCCAAGCTAAAACATTTGCAATAATGGTGCCAGCTAACTTGGATTCAAGTTCTGGTTTCCTCTCTTCACAGAATGCCATCACCCTCAATCTCCAATCACTTCTAGTATCCGCAGTATCAACAATCATCATCGTCAACAAGATCTCCAATATCACCATTGCTGCCAGCACCCCAGTAACGAGGATCATTTTCTTAATGCAAAGGATTTGAGATAGAGGTTCTCAAATCACCAAATTCAGGTGAAGTCAGAAAATGTATCAGTAAGCAAGTGTATTTCTTGAACAGCTTGAACCTTTTCTGCAGAAGACCAGGACCAGGATCGCATTGTCCCACCAATTATTTTGGCATTCCTCTCAGCTCATACCACCACTGTATGTCATTTCTTTTAGGCATATACAGCATGGCAGAAAGTGGTTTCCTTTCAGTCTCTGATCCAGGGAATGCAAGAGGTGCATATGGTATTTGAAATCTCTGCTAAGAACATGAACGTCCTTTGTGACCCCTGAGATCAGAGGAATCAATGGTTATGCCCCCCTCTGAGGCCAGGGGTCGCAAAGTAAGTGCCAGGAGTAGCAGGGAGCAAGCTAGAGGTCACAGCTGTGACCCCTGACAACTACAAAATTATGTCTATGACTGAGGGAGGCCGTAGGGACCTAGGGAAACCTATTGTTGTCAGAGCTGAAGGGATATTTCTGTTGTCTGATAAATAGCTAGGCAGTAGGAAATCTTGCCATGTGGAAGCTTGCCACAATCTGAAGTATATGAAAAAGGAACTTTTGAGTGACTTTACTGTTGGATGTGTGATAGCAATGCTGTGTGAGGTCGAGGGTTAACATTATTGTCTGAGAAGTATCTCTGCTGCCTTGGGTCTTACAGTTTTGAGGAATGATGCTAATGTTTAAGGTGCTAAAGGACAGCATGACTATCTGAGGAAGAGTTATTCTGTCTAATGCAATGCAGCCCAGTGTGATAGCACTTCTGTCTGAGGTTTGACAGTGCTACAGGATAGGTCTTCTGTCTGTGACCTGGCACTGTTGACAATCAATCTGATATGTGTCTACTATATGGGTGCACTTCAGAGCACTCTCAACACACCCCTGCTCTACTAGATATTTCACTTTCAAGTACAACTATTTTGTGGTGAGCCATGGAGAAGGCTGGGCCTAAAGACTGCAGCTGGAGCTTTTAAAAAAATAAAATAAAAGCATTATTGAAATTGACAAACCAATTACTGAAGTCTCGAAAATGCTACTTCAGGTTCAGTGTGTGTAGTTAGTTATTTAGTAGACTAAACTGCAGGCACTATAAGTGTGCATTGAGAGCACTGCAGTGTAGAGTCAGAGTGCCTGATGTATCAACTAATTTAACCTACTCTTTGTCTATGGGAAAATATGCTAGTACATATGGGCCAGAGAGTCTTATGAGTACTGTGCACGTCATTCTGCACATTGAGTGTGGGACCACTACACTGGAGGTTCAGCATAAATTCTAAAGAAAAGGAAAGGTAGTCATGGCTTCCCCCCTTGGCAACCCCTTGCCAACACACTTATAAATATCCATAGGGTGACTGAAAATGTGCTCGGTCAATAGAGAAGCCAATCATTATTGGTCTTTATTTGTGGCACTTTTGTAGTCTTTGCTTGTTGGTGTAGGTGTTGGATTTGTGCCACATTTTTACAGGAAATACTCTGCCTCTCTGCTTCACACATATTGTGTGTGGCGCCTGCCTTTTACCCTTTCCCACGTTTCCAGTGATTCCTGCCCTCCCATTTACCTGCAAGCCCCTCCCTTCTCCCAGGACTCATTACAAAGGCTGCTGGGCAGCTGCGCTGCTGTCACACCAAAGGCATACCAAAGCAAGCCCGTCTGCTCCCATCCTCACATGGACCATGCCCAGTGCCAGGACCTCTGGTTCTTCCACACCAAGAATATATACCACTGCTGACCCCAGTCGCACCATCAACAATCTCTGCTGCTGCACACTCCCACGATCCCACCCAAGGGCCATTCTCCTGTTGAGACTGCTGCTATACATTCAGCATTGAAGTGACCAATGCCACCAGCAACACGACTAACACGCCCCCGAACTCCCCTCCACCAAACGCAACTGCCTTCAACTTAAAAGGAAGTTGCACATCAGTAAAAAGGCATAGGATCGCAGAACCTACAAGACCACCCTCAACCAGTACCTCCACCTCATAAAAGAGACGAAAAAGAACATACTAGGGGACCACATTGAAGCCAGCACAAGCAACAGCAAAGAACCTTTTACCATCGTGAAGAAGTTCATGTATCCAGCAGCCACCGGAAGAAACCATCCCCATTCAAGAACTGTGCGACAACCTTGCTGACGATTCCTGCCGCCGCTGTCCTGCGATGGCACAGGTAAGAGCAGGGGGGAGGTCACCAGCCCCAAAACTCATGCCCCGACCGCCCCCCTTGCTACACCACTCAAAGGCATTTAGAGCAAGCACTACCTTAATAGCGCCAGTCAAACATGTTTTTTGATTCGGCCCCCCTTTTTTTGTACCTCACTTTTAATGGATATTTTTCAAGCATATATTCTCCATCTGTCACTGTTCCCCCACCTTTCTCCATCTGTTTTCTCAATTTTCTGTATTTCTGTCTGTTACTATGCTTCAACGTCTGATCATGAAAAATAAGTCCTTATCCCCCAACATGTGTGTTGATGCCCACTGCGGGCAACCACTGGTACAAATTAAGTATTCTAATCCTAGGCAGCTAAATGTGAAACTCAGATATGCTCATAAGTTTTAGGAGTGACTCTGTATGGTGAAATGTATGCTTATTAGCAGGGAATTTCGAAAATAATTGTAGGAGACATGGGCCAAACTCACGCTCAAACTTTTCTACCTCAAGTTTTATTTTTCAAATCTGTTGAGTCACTCGAAACATAAAAAAGAAAAAAAGTGAAGGCTCTGTGAGACGTACGGTGAGCGTGTATGAAAACTTCGATGTCAGCCTGATAAAAGAGATTGCTGTTCCTTTTTAATCTGTTTTACTCAGTTATGAATCTGAAGTCCACCGTTTCCTAATGCAAAATGCATTAGGAACAGAGAACCAGCATGAGAGCATTTTTCCTCATGTTGCCAGAGGTTGAAGTTAATTTCAGGAAGGTAAATCGCTAGAAACGTTATCAGGCAATGTTTTAATTTCAAATAGATGTTCGAGAACACATATCTGTGGAACATTTACAAAAGGGTTTATATATCAAAATGTGTGTTTGTCGAACACCACGAGCCATTTTGCTCATCCTTAGAAAATAATACAAACCTCTGATAGATTTTGAAAAGTATTGGGAATCTTGTTGGCTTTACATTGTAAATGAATGTATCTTCTTACATGCTATTAATTGCCTTCTGCATCAAAACATAAATTCTGAAGAACGATGCTACTTACCGGTATAAAAACCTGGGTACCAAAAACCCCTGTTGATGGTCTGGTAAAAGCTGCTCTTGCACTTAACTTATTTTAATGTTTTGCTCGGTTAAGAAACAGAAGTCACTTGTTTGCTAATGTAAAATGCATTAGGGATAAGCACCAGAAGTAAAGTTTGCCTCGTGCCAGCTCTAAGGTAACGTTAAAATGTCAAAAGGCTAGCATTTTTGCATTATTATTTGATAATGAATCTGGCTATTGTCCTGTTTCCTCTGCAACAAATCATGCTGGTGTTTTTTGGGGCACGAGTGTCAGCCTGAGTTCAAGAATACCATCTAAATTACATTAAATTCAATATTATTTAGATATATTGTAAAGATGCTTACGTGTGAGGGAGAGAGCGTGTGTGTTTGTAGGCGGGTGTGTAGGTGGGTGTGTTCTTGTGTGTGTACATATGCTTGTGTGTGAGCTTGGGTGCTTGTGTGTGTCAGTGTGCTTTATGTGTTTTCATATAGAATGGATATGGGGACTCTGGTCGTAGTTGCAGAGCTTTTGGGGCATTCCTGCTGTTTGACTGCCTACCTGTGAAGCGCTGCTCTTCCCGCTGTCAGCCTCCCCTGCCGCCGCCCACACCATCACGCGGCCGATATTGGGGGAGACTACAGCTCCCAGCACCCTTGGCGGTGACACGCCCACCCGCACTGACTCTCGCGCACGGAGGCGCTCAAAAGGGAGAGGCCCCTGCGGCGGAGCGGGGGACTCTGGCCGTAGTGGCGGAGCTTTTGGGGCATACCTGCTGTTTGGCTGCCTACCTGTGAAGCGCTGCTCTTCCCGCTGTCAGCCTCCCCTGCCGCCGCCCACACCATCACGCGGCCGCTGTTGGGGGAGATTACAGCTCCCAGGACCCTCGGCTGTGACATGCCCACCTGCACTGACTCTTGCGCCCGGAGGCGCTCAAAAGGGAGAGGCCCCTGCAGCGGAGCGGGGGACTCTGGCCGTAGTTGTGGAGCTTTTGGGGCATACCTGCTGTTTGACTGCCTACCTGTGAAGCGCTGCTCTTACCGCTGTCAGCCTCCCCTGCTGCCGCCCACACCATCACGCGGCCGATATTGGGGGAGACTACAGCTCCCAGCACCCTTGGCGGTGACACGCCCACCCGCACTGACTCTCGCGCACGGAGGCGCTCAAAAGGGAGAGGCCCCTGCGGCGGAGCGGGGGACTCTGGCCGTAGTGGCGGAGCTTTTGGGGCATACCTGCTGTTTGGCTGCCTACCTGTGAAGCGCTGCTCTTTCCGCTGTCAGCCTCCCCTGCCGCCTCCCACACCATCACGCGGCCGCTGTTGGGGGAGACTACAGCTCTCAGGACCCTTGGCGGTGACACGCCCACCTGCACTGACTCTCAGGCCTGGAGGCGCTCAAAAGGGAGAGGCTCCTCCCGCCTCGCGGGACGCGCGGGCGGCGCCGGGCAAAGCCCGGGCAAAGGGCGGGCCTTCTGTGGCCGTCAGGGGATGGAAGAGGGCGGGACGGGCTACCCCCCTTACATCCTCCAAGGACAACCACGTAGAGTGGTCAATATACCAAAGGTACTGTTACTCGAACCAATTATTGCTTGGCTACTATTGTTCCCAATTCTTCTTTTGGGGCTAGGAGGGAGCGCTCATTAGGCAGGGACTACCCTTCCATTATTTCTTACCTGTAAAAATGAGCCACACAGGTAAAAAGCAAAATCCCGCTGCACCTCGTCCCAATACCAGGTTGCAGGCGGCAACACCACACCCCCACAACCTCTTCCTAGCCTAACGGCTATTGATAAGATGTTGCAAAAAACTATCGGGGTTGTGGTAACCGCAATAGAAAATACAGAGAGAAGACTATCAATTACTCCTACTGTTTCCCTGCCTGAACAAGTGGGGGACTATTCAGCTATTCTAATTAACCCCCCTGATTCAAGCTCCTTCCTTACATCGTCCTTTGCTGAGTTGCCCTGTGCCCAGGCTCCTATAGAGGCCCCTATAGATATAGAGGTTAGCCTGCCTGTTGTGAGTTCTCCCCTTCGCCCGGTAATCACTGTAGTAAATAAACCACGCCCAAGAAGCAAGAAAGCCAGAATATAAAAAAAACTAGATAAAGGAGTATGCCTAAACACGACCTTGAACAGCTACTGTTAGCACTTCCCTACCGACTGTGGGTGCACCGGTCTGGGCTACCAACTTGGTCGCTGATCATCAGGCCCGTATGGAGCAGATTATTGGCACACACATTAAACCGTTGGTATCTAAGATAGATAGACTAGTTTCTACCCTTAACAATATGGGTGTAGGGACAGCACAGCCCGCTAATCCAATGGGCAACCTTGCTTCTAGTGAAGTTGGTGGTACAGCAAAGAATAAACCCAATGATAGGACAGCGTCACCCAAAAATAGTGCTATACGGAATAAAAGTACACGAGTTCCATTGGCTAATATTGAGCCTGCACGTGACCCGCTTAGCCCCCCACTTAACACTAATACACTTGCTCAAAACCATCAGGTAGTCGGAAATCCTATCCCCACTCCTGATAAAACCAAATCTACGTCTAGGGAGGAAAAAATAGGAAGTGAAAATAGAAAACTAGTGAGGGAGGCATCTGCACACCGAAACATAACCAATATAAATGTACCATCTAAAGTTATTTCATCGGAGTTGCCTATCAACAATCTCCCCCCTGAATCCCTACCCTATGTCATAGTAGTTACAGGAGTTCTGCCCTTAAGCCAGGGAAAAAGAGAAGACCACACCGATTTAAAAAACAAGTGTATACAATAGCTCAATGTAAATAGGCTTTTACCTCTAAATGTTTCTAGGGAAATACTTACTGTCAGAAGAATAGAATGGATTGGGAGAGGACCCAAAACAATTGTAGGAGATAGTGTATTAATACATTTTAGGGACACCTCCGCTGTGGAATACATTTGTAGTATATCTCCCAGTAGACCAAATACTCAAATCCTCCCATTCCACTTGTCTTATTTCTACCCAGTTCCTCATTCGAGGTCAACCTATTCTAAAAGTGTCCATTACAGTGAGGGCCATAGGGGTCCCCCACATAGAATGCAACAGGGGCTAACAACTTGGGAGGACACATATCCATATAATTCCTCACTCTCATTGTTAACTCACAGGAATAGGTTCAGTGTGTTGGAGGGGGTAGATTGACGCCTAGCGAATGAGAATTCTCCACTAAAAATTGCTAGCGGAAAATGTATAACTGTTACTGCACTGGAGGAAAATGACACAACTACTTCCCCCGGAGAAGATACAATACCCCATTCCTTGATTAGGGAGGGAAGTAGAGAAAAGAGGGAACTGGAGTATCAGTTGGGAGCTCGGACTCACATGGGGGATGCTTCTAGTATGGAAATAAGGGATGTATTTAGTGTGGAAATAAGGGATGAGAAAACCCAGTTAAGGACTGCTAGTAGCGATAGCCCCCTGTAAAAGGAATGGGGAAACCACAAGCTAATTTAGAGGTTGCTGATGGATGTCTAAAAATCCTCTTGTGGAATATAGCTGGGTTGAAAAATAAATTGCTCATACCCGAGTGGGGCTCCTTCATGTCAACACACGACATCTGCCTGATGCAGGAAACCTGGGCACTAGAGGAGAGTGTTAGCCCAGGCTATGCAACCTTCGATATCCTGGCTGTAACTAGGGGTAGAGGCCGCCCATCGGGTGGCCTATCGATTTGGATAGGCACTCATTTCGGCATCCAGGCTACCCAAATACAAACTAATTCTCCAGACGTCCAATGTGTGCTATTATCACCCCAAAACAAGCCTAAAATAGCTATAATAAATATCTACTCAAGGCCAATTAGGAACGGGCAGGAGCCAAATACAATCAATGCACTGGAACTTTTTATCCATGCATTAGACCCCTCAATCACTATAGTCCTCAGCGGTGACTTTAATTGCCAATTCGAGCCTTTGGGCATTCCTGAGACCGGCGACCAGGATGATGAAGACTCGTTTTGGCGCATCCCCGATCCCAAGATCCCTCCTGTTAGGGCATGGACCCCATTGGTCCTGCAAATCAAACCTTTTTCCCTTGCAACGTCTCTGCGGCGTGCAATGGGAGATTGGACCCTGATTGTCCAGGGTCAGTTACGTTCAACAGGACAGATCAAACTTCCATCGTTGACCATATTATGATGGAAGCTAAACACTGGGATAGCTTGAAGGAATTTAGGGTCTTACAGAGGCAAGATAGTGATCATAATGCCCTTGTCCTAAGTCTTAAGCCAGGGACCTTTGGGTTGACAAACCCAGATCCCAAACTCAATACCGAGATCTTACCCCTTATGGTTGCGAACAACAGGCGCAGGGTTAAATGGCCCCACTTCCAGGACTCCCCTAGCTGGATTGCCAAAATATACCAGATCGCCGTTCCTCGGATTATCGAGATGGGTGATCTTAACGGGCAAGCCGTTGAAATTCATAGGCAGTTGGCTGTGGTACTGGGGGATGTGTTTTGCCCAGTAAGTAGAAACAAACGGCGTGGGACTAAGGCGTACCCTTGGTTTGACGACACCTGTAAGAAAGCAAAAAGGGATCTCCTCAATGCAATTAAATCCAAAGATAGTGTGGGAATTAGGCTATCTAGACTCCTTTATAAAAAGGCAATTATTAGGGGTAAGAGGGAGTGGGAGGAAGTAAAGTGGGGGGACTTGAGATCTGCGCTCCTCTCTAAGGACGCCAAGTCGTTTTGGGCCATCGTTAGCTCAGGTGCAAAAGGGGGAGGACAGGCCATTTCCCAGAATATTGCGCCCTCAGAATGGGAGGCACATTTCGGAGCACTTTATACAAGTTTGGAATGTGACGATTCTTTGTGCCTTAGTCCCAACCATGCACAAGAGCTTAGTATGACAGGGACGCATGATCAGATTCTGGAAAGAGCTATGGCCCTCCCGCCATCCCCCGCCCCAGACCCCCTCCACGAGCATCGACTGGTGGGGGCCTTGGGTGTGGGGTCGCGGCTGGACCACCTGAATACTCTGGAGGCGACTCCCCCTGAAATACCAGAGGGTATTACCCAGAAGGAGGTGGAATCTGCCATAGAAAGACTGCTCCCAAACAAAGCTCCGGGCTTTGACAGACTGCCCGGAGACTTGTTCCGCTCCCAGCCAAAAATTTGGGCACCTTACCTTGCTACCCTGTTCAATGCGGTCCTTAGGGGGTCTGACCTACCGAACACCTGGTTGGGAGCTGAGATCATCCCCATTTATAAGAAGCATTGTCTGCTAACCCCATCAAATTATAGGCCCATTAGCCTTATAGACACAACTCAAAAACTAATGGGTAGGATCATATTGGACAGTATACAAGGGTGGATGGAGGAACGTGAAATACTGACTACTCTCCAGGCCGGATTCAGATCTGGCATCTCGACCCTGGACCAAATATTCAGGCTCCAGGTCCTATTTTGGAAAACTGCAAGAGTAGAGGGTGGCAGCCTCGACCTTGTCTTTGTGGACCTGCGGGCCGCTTTCGACCTTGTGCCCAGGGAAAGATTGTGGAAAGTCCTGGGAGATTTGGGCCTCCCGCCCTATTTACTTAATGTCCTGATTAGATTTCACTCTGGAAACTATACCCAGGTTAGGTGTGGGAGACATGGGGATCTCTCGGCCCGTTTCCCTGTATCTAGGGGTGTCCGACAGGGGTGCGTCCTGGCCCCCACCCTTTTTAGTATTTTCATCAATGGCCTTGTGGACGCCTTAAATGGTGTTAAGGATAATGATGCCCCCTGGTTGGCTAATGGTCGGGTGCCCGCTCTGATGTTCGCGGATGACACTCTGCTGTTATCCAGAACATCAACTGGCATCCTGCGGGTTTTGAACGGGTTTGTAGCATTCTGTGCGTCGCGGGGATTGGAGGTCAACCTGGAAAAAAACAAGTTTATGTTCTTCAATCCCCCGAGGCACACCCGTCCGAACCCTGCCCTGCACAGCATCCCCCTGGAACGGGTCAAAACTTCTGTCTACCTTGGCATCACTCTGACAGAAGATTTTGAATGGGGCCATCAAATTTCTAAATCTGCCCTTAGACTTTCACAGATAGCAGGTGGTATAGGTAAACTCCACAAATCATTGGATTTCAGACCTGTTGCTCCTGTCCTTGAGATCTATGGACTCCAGGCCAGGACAGCAGCTATGTATGGCACTGAAGTCTGGGGACATAAGAACACATCGAGCCTCCTAAGGGTTGTACAGTCCTTTATGAGGAATCTGGTGGGCCTACCACAAAGCACACCACTTACACCCTTGCGATTTGATCTGGGCCTCGAGTCCATTAAGGAACTGGTAGCTGCACGGCCCTTGCTCTACTGGAGAAGGTTCTGGTCTGTACCGGAGCTGACAGCCTACAGAGCAGAATATTTGGAGGTCTGGGGACAAATAAAAAATAAAAACATTCCTTGGTTATCCCACATCAAGGTTCTTTTCATCTACATAGGGTTGCCCAAGCTATGGGAGACTCCTGAGCTGAGCTGCCTGAGGATACCTAGGTCACAGTTGCTAACCTTGGTGAGACACCAAAAGCTTCTTGCTCTACAACGCTCAACAACCCTGGGTAGGCTGTCCGCAGAGTTTCTGCTAGTAAAAATTGATCCTCGGAGGGAGGAATTCCTAGATCTAGTGCAACCCCCTCTCGCGAGGAAACTATACACTCAACTGAGGCATGTTTGCCTGCCTATCAGGGCATTCACTTCGAAATAGGCCAAAACAGAAAACAGAACCTTGCCCAGCTTGTAATTGCACCCGAGAAGATGTTGTCCATGTTATGTTTTTTTGCCCAGCGTATAGTAAAATACGAAAGTGTTGGCTGATCCCATTATGTAGAAATTTGGGACTTAGGCAATGTGTGCAGGCGTGTAGAGTTTTAACGTATGACACCTCCCCCCTATTGTCTTCGCTGTTTCCCGTTTCCTATATCGTATGTGGCATAGAAGGAAAGGTTTTCTTTAAGGTTAACGGAAGCATTCTGGATCAATTGTCCTTCTTTTTAAAATACTTTTATCAGATTTGGCTTTGATAACTTACTGTTTATTAACTTTTTATCCTTAATATCAACTGCTCATATTTATTGCTTTTATTGCTGTGCGTTGTATGTATTATATCTGTACTTTTATGGTCTATGACCGAAATAAAATTATCAAATGAATGCTAATGCAAAATGCATTAGGAACAGAGAACCAGCATGAGAGCATTTTTCCTCATGTTGCCAGAGGTTAAAGTTAACTTCAGTAAGGTAAATCGCTAGAAACGTTATCAGGCAATGTTTTAATTTTAAATAGATGTTTGAGAACACATATCTGTGGAACATTTACAAATAGGTTTATATATCAAAATGTGTGTTTGTCGAACACCATGAGCCATTTTGCTCATCCTTAGAAAATAATACAAACCTCTGATAGATTTTGAAAAGTATTGGGAATCTTGTTGGCTTTACATTGTAAATGAATGTATCTTCTTACATGCTATTAATTGCCTTCTGCATCAAAACATAAATTCTGAAGAACGATGCTACTTACCGGTATAAAAACCTGGGTACCAAAAACGCCTGTTGATGGTCTGGTAAAAGCTGCTCTTGCACTTAACTTATTTTAATGTTTTGCTCGGTTAAGAAACAGAAGTCACTTGTTTGCTAATGAAAAATGCATTAGGGATAAGCACCAGAAGTAAAGTTTGCCTCGTGCCAGCTCTAAGGTAACGTTAAAATGTCAAAAGGCTAGCATTTTTGCATTATTATTTGATAATGAATCTGGCTATTGTCCTGTTTCCTCTGCAACAAATCATGCTGGTGTTTTTTTGGGCACGAGTGTTAGCCTGAGTTCAAGAATACCATCTAAATTACATTAAATTCAATATTATTTAGATATATTGTAAAGATGCTTACGTGTGAGGGAGAGAGCGTGTGTGTTTGTAGGCGGGTGTGTAGGTGGGTGTGTTCTTGTGTGTGTACATATGCTTGTGTGTGTGCTTGGGTGCTTGTGTGTGTCAGTGTGCTTTATGTGTTTTCATATAGAATGGATATTGATTTTCTAAAATGCCCGGAGGAATAGAACTGGTGATATGGCATCACAAAGTAACGCTGAATATTTGCACCATTCTCAGGGGCATATTCTCAAGGACTTATCGCTACGATAACGGCACTTTTCTGTCGCTAAAGCGGCAATATTTTTATCGCCATATTCACAAGCTGTTGCTAACAGCCGTTAGCTACAGTTTGTTGGCAAAAACGTCAATTTAAAAGATCGCGACTACTGTTAGTGATACTTATCGCTAATGACATGCAAGGAAGGCGTTCCTGTGCAAATTCTGCCCGTAATCCAACATCTCCATATTCACAGGGGATTTCTTAAGTCCAGAGGACCCAAAAAAATGGCTCTAACTGCAACTAGAGGCAGTTTGTTAAGACCAGAAAATATCAGGTCTTAAAATGGAGATAACCATTGGAGCCTCATTTCAGCCGTTTTTTTTGCTGTACCGCGCTGCAAGCAATGTTGCTGCACTGCCCTGCTACAGAATTACTGGGCAGGAATGCAGAACATCAATAAGATAGTGCGCATTCCTGGACCTTACTTATGAAAAGTGTTGCAGCTCTGCAACAAGACCGTGTTGCAACACTTTTCACTACCCCCTTCTTGCGACACCACGGATGCCCTGTATTCACTGGACAGTGCTTCATGACGCAAGTAATGACATATACGTCTGGAATCCTGACGTATCTGTTTGTGCTAAAGTCACGGATTCCTGCATCGTGTCACAATCATGATGCAACTCCGGCAATGCATGGTGCTGGCCTATCCCTGTGGTACTGTGTCTCCCTCAGGCGTAAGGTACTGACACAATGCCGTCCATGAGGGGTGCCCGGGTGTCGGCGCAGTTGGATATCCATCGTTTGCGTTTGGGCGCTGCAGTGTCATCGTCAGTAAGCGTAGGCGTAGTGAAGGTGCTGAGGGAGTTGTCAAGACGTACTTCGGTGGCCTTGATCCATCTGCGATGTGTGCGATGATGGCGGTAGTGTACAGTGGGCATGGTGAAGACGTGATGTATACAATGTGGTTGGTCCAGGAGAGCCCGGTGGTGTGGCTGTAGTTGAAGGTCCAGCAGCGGAGGAGACGTGCTCGACCTTGTGTCCTGCTGTGTTGCTTGCTGCAGTTACTAGCTGCTTGACTCTGATGTTGTTGAGCTTCCACAGGAGAGGGTGTTGTTCTGGTCGCTGGGGTTCTCCATGTGGAACTTGAGTCCACCCAGTAGGATGTTGTCGGTGAATTGGAGAGCCTAATGTGTACTGAGGTCTACAATGGTATCGGAAAATGGGGGTCAAGGGCTGGAGGGGCCTGCATATCAGAGGATGGTTTTGGGGTTGGTACAGATCTGGAAGTTGAGGTGTTCCAGGTTCAGCTTTGGGTCATTAGAGTGCATGGTCAGTCGGAGTGTGCGTCTGTAGGTGATGGCAATGCCTCCTTCTTTACAGTCGGGGTGATCCTTGAGGGTGATATAGAGGCTGTAATTGCTGGCAATGGTGATGTCCAGTCCGGAACGGAGGTTGGTCCTGGCAGGCGTTTTGGCGTCCAGGGTTGATGGCAAGGAGGGTGCTGGCGTAGTAGCAGTGGAATGTCCGAGAGGAAGCGTGCTTGGTGCCGAGTGCATTCCAGGAACAGACAGATGCAGACGGGCTTGCCTTTGGCATGGGAGACGACAACTAAAACGTAGGCATTACATCGTAATTCCGTTACAATGCAAACGGAACAACGCAGGTGCCTTCACATCGCATTCCATTACAAAGAATTGTGAGGTAAGTAATAGGATATTTCTTAATTTTAGGGTGTGTATGGGTTTTGGTTGTTTGAGATGAAATTTGACGTGTATTATGTGGTAAAATATGAAAATTGAGGTGTGTATTGGGATAAATTAGGAAAATCGGGGTGTGTTTTGGGGTAAATTAGGAAACGGGTTGTGTTTTAGGGAAAATTAAAAAAATTGGGGTGTGTTTTGGGGACTTAAAAAGGTATTCCTGGGTTCACGGTTGGGTGTGGGGTGCAAAGGTTAGTTTTGGGTTGCACTCACTGAAGTGGGGATATTGGTATTTATGTCTCCGCTATGCAACACCTACTCTACTGTTGCAATGTGCCTAGTATTAGTATGCTTTGGAATAGAATGCAATGTTATGGCATGCGTCTATAATACGTATGTGCCTTTGTGACATGAGTGGTACGCCGGATGTGCATGGGCGCATAAGGGTGGCCTTTGAGAAGTGCTGGTGGGGTGGCTGGACAGCTGTGAGGTGGTAAAAACCAGAAAATTCACAGGATGGGGCATGGACGTGGGTATGTGTGTGTGAGCGGGAGTTGCTAAAATTTTAATGAGAGGAGTCTTACCTCAAAGCCAGGTCCTGTGTATTCATAGCTCCTGCTCTTCTGCATCTACTTCCAGGAAAAGGAAGTTAGCAGCCAGGCTCCCTCCCCTGAGTCAATCACAACGCTGCGATGCAGCAGTGGGATTGGTAATTGGCAACGGAACAAGTCATGCAGCCAAGGGCCGGAGGGGTGGGCATGTTCTCCACACAGGCTGTAATGCAGCCTGCATTGCAAACAGGGAAGTACGCATGACTTGTTTGGGTGGCCTGAGTGGGCAGACCAAACAATCATAGTGCAACTGAGTGGGATTGCCAATCTGCCAATCTGCCCATGCCCTGCTCTGTGTTTGGAGTAGTCCTAACCACCTTCCCACCCCCTGAGGATACATGGCATGATTACATCAGTTAGCTATCATCATGTGATTATTGTGCCTCTTCTGCACTGATTGACTCAGTGGGGCATGCTCTTCCACCATAGTGGAAGAGCTGACACTAGGGTTGCGTCATCTACATGTATTAGGCCTGAGCGACTCGCCCACGGCCCTCCTGCGCTACGCTTCCCACATTCTCCTTACCTGGACATTGACACTGTGGCACAATCCACTGCACTCTCTCCAAATCTGTGACTCAGCCAACAGGAGCATCAGCCAGGTGTGAATTCCATTCCATTCAACAAACTTTATTTTGGTCATAAAAGGCCATAAAAAGTAGAAATTCATATAAAATATAACATTGACAAGCAGAATTTGACAGTTAATAGTTTGGATATTGCAATACATCTCAGTAAAACATTTTGATATGTCCTGGGTCTTCATGCTATTTAAAAACACGAATAATCAAAACCAGATAAAAACTATTAAAATTAGAGGCTAAAAAGGACATAAAATGCGGAGAGTATTTTTTAAAGTTGCTGGGAAGTATTAAAAAAGGCCCTACGCCTGTGCCACATGGAATTAATGAAAAGAGACACAGCAAAAACTATGGGGAGGTGCGTATCAGATCTTAACATTCTATACGCCTGCAGACACTGTGTACATCCCAGGTTTCTGCATAATGGTATAAGCAAACTCCATCTGGCAGATTTGTATTCTGGGCAGAAAAAGAGGATGTTCGTTTCGGTCTCATCAGGGCTGTTGCAGGCAGGACAACCTGCAGAGGAATCATTTGACCATTTGTTCACAAAAGCATTGACCGGGAGGGTCCCTGTTCTGAACTTAACATACAGCTGTATGTCATCCAGAAAAGCCTCAGAGAGGTACTTGGTTTTTATATTAAGAAAATGAACTGTTAGGTGCCCAGAGTTTGGGGTTCACCTGCAGATCGTCTAATTTATGTTCCCTATAGGCTCTGACAAGTTGTTGTCATGAAGTTGTTCAGGACACTACCTCCGGGTTGGTCCACAGGTTGTGGATCCCTATTCGGACACAGGTTTCTTTGATGTGCTTGAACCAGGACAGTTTTCCCACCCCGGTAAACACAAGACTCCCTTAAGTTCATTTTGGTAAAATGCCAGTTCGGGAGTTGCTCACAGTCTGCGCCAGAAAGTCAGTGGTCTTAGACCTAACTCTTCTGCAATTGGTTTGACTCCTAAGTCCAGCTACAGAGGAATAAGGGTAGTGCATAGCGGAAGAGCCGACACTAGGGGTGCGTCATCTACATGTATTATGCCTGAGCGACTCGCCCACGGCCCACCTGCGCTACTCGTCCCACATTCTCCTTGCCTGGACATTTACATTGTGGCACAGACCACTGCACTCTCTCCAAATCTATGACTCAGCCAGCAGGAGCATCAGCCAGATGTGAATTCACTAGGCAGGGCCAAGCAGTCGCTGCCAGTCCGCTGGTGGAAATCCAGATGCAGTTGACGCAGCAGGCCCACCTTAGGCGTGACGTTACAGCACTCACACTACACAAGTTTGACATAGCACAGGGGCCTCACCCTCCACAGGATACGGCCAGCCCAACATCATCCAGTCTGTTATGCAGGGAGATGGCACACACCGTTGGTAATTCCCTCCAAGCGCCCGGTGTACTGATGGATCATAGTATGCAATGCAGACCTCACTACGTTGGTGCGCAGGACCGCCTCTACCATTAACAGCTCCAAGGGTTGCAAGGCGGTCTTCACACACAGGTCAGCAATAAGCATGGGTGAATTTTGCGAATCTGGCGTTCGCGAATTTGTGTATTTGCGAACTCGCAATCCGCAAAATCTGCGAATTCTCGCGAATTTGCGGATTTTATTGTTTTTATAGGGTTCGCAAGGGTTTCTGCCAGTTCTCGAGGATTTTGTACCAGTTCGCAATTGCGAACTTACTTGTCGGCACGCAACGGTCGCGACTATGTTGTTTCTACGTCTGGTTCATCATCACAGGTTCACAGCACCCTCTGTTTCAACACTGCCACCCTCTGTTTCACCCATGCCACCCTCTGGTACATCAATGCCACCCTCTAGTTCATCATCTTCACTGTAGATTATGGGGGGAAAAAGCAAGCACACCTGCTCTGCTTCAACTGACATGAATTAATTTGGGGTTGATTTATTAATGTGTCACTTTTTTAAAATTCCAGTCTGGCACCTGCTTCCTTATCTGTCATTTGCTTTCTGTTGCAGTGCAATTTTTCTTTCCAGGACCTTTGTGGCCTACTTGTAGCTATTCTATGCTCTGGCTGTGAGGTTCAGAGCAGGGTCATACAATAGTTGCAACTAGCAACTGAACTCTGGAGCGGCCCCAGTCAGGAAGCACTACAGGGAATGGTTACTAATGATGAATTTGAACTTTTGCACCTGCTGAGTGCTTTCAGTTTAGCAAAACTCGTTTTTCTGCAGAACAACAAATGTAATGCCCCAAACAACCTTACTTGTGAAAGTTGATTTCTAATCCAAAAGTGATCCAAAGAAAGTCAAAAGGCCTCAAATCCAAAAAAGGGCAGGCAAATGTCAACCTGAGGAGTTATTCTGATACAAATCATCATTTTCAGAAGGTCTATGCTGCTTGCTAGTGGATTTCTTGTGCAGAATTGCAAATTTTGTAATTTCGCGAGTGCGAGATTGTTGCTGCCCACCGCACCTACATGTTCGCAATTGCGAACTTACGCCGCAAAATTGTATCACCAAGAAGAAAAAAGTCTGCTGCGTGCGAATTTGCGGATTTTCGGTAAATTCGCAAGCGTTCGCGGATCGCAAATTTACCGAAAATCCGCAAAATCCGCGAGCGGAACGGATTTTCCGCCCATGCTTAGTCAGCAACGTGTCTCCATGCGACCTGCCAGACTTTACCACCAGGAACGGGCGATCTTTGCGCCTCAATGCCTGCCGCTATGGCTCATCAACTCTACAGCTCCTCCGCATTCAGCTCCAGGCTCCAGTCGCAGGTCCAGTGAGGCATCCAGGCTCCAGACACAGGTCCAGCGAGGCATCCAGACTCCAGAGGCAGGTCCATGCAGGCATCCAGGCTCCAGTCGCAAGTCCAGCGAGGCATCCGGGCTCCACACACAGGTCCAGCAAGGCATCCAGGCTCCAGACGCAGGTCCATCAAGGCTTCCAGGCTCCAGACACAGGTCCTGTGAGGCATTCAGGCTCCAGTGGCAAGTCCAACGAGGCATCCAGGCTCCAGTCACAGTTCCAGCGAGGCATCCAGGCTCCAGGCACAGGTTCAGCGAGGCATCCATGCTCCAGGTGCAGGTACAGCAAGGCATCCAGGGTCTCATCCTGGTCAACCTGGATTTTGTGTGGCTTGAGGGGGGTTGTTGATGTTTGCTGCACTTGGTCCTAGCTGCTTCATTCTGCTTTTCCTTCTTTTTGGGGACATGTTTTCGATTAGGGGTAGACTGATAAGCTATTTTTTCTAATAGATACAAAAAAAGCTCATGTTGGGCTGACTAACGTGAGTTTTTTTTATCACTAATGAGCCTCACTTTAGTTTTCCCCGGTTAACACTGGAATTCCTATTGCCATAATGTTAATGTTAGCGGCAGTTTTCTACGCTGATCCCTGTAGCTATCGCCACATGGTGACGCTAACACGGCGATAGTTAGCGATAATTTTCACTATTTCTTGAGAATATCCGCCTTAGTTGTTCAAAGGCCTCCTGTTTGTTGCTGAAAGATTACTAGAAGGGTAGGAGTGCATAATAAAAAAGCATAAACAGAGCTCTTTGAGTCGTCTTTACTTTCTGTTTCTGCTGGTGTTGTCTTTTGACGACCTATAATTGATTTCTGTGTGTGTTTGTGCGAGACAAAGTGTATAGGTGTGTGTTTGTGAGCAGCACTTGGAACATGTTCCATGCATACACATTTGAAACATCAATCTCACAAAGCTGTCATAAGCTTGTTGGTGACAACTTTTTTTTTAAAACGTACATTAAAAGCCAAATACAACAAATTATTAACAGCGGAATCTCTGTACAAATATTTTTAGGTATGTGCTAATTTAATTCATGCAACCTTAACACAGCTGGTTGGGTTAATTTCTCCTTCTTGTGTACACACTGTTGTGTAACCATAACAGATAATATTCATGGTGCTATAGTGCATCTGTTAATCTGTAACGTCTCTGCTCAACATGAAGTGACCTGCCAGTGCGCAAGATATTTGTCTAAACATAATAGGGGACTCCATTGGCAAACTCTATTTTATTATTTGCTCTCCGCTAGGATAATGTTTGAATTTTATTAACCACATTGTTCCTGTAGTAAGAACAATACAAACGTTTTCCCCCTCTTGCTTTTATATAAACTTTATTCATTCATGTCTTTTTGATCTTAGCGTTTTCATAGTGATTGACACGCTCGCCCTATTACCACAAATATTACTAAGACAAATCAGAACCTGACGGTGTAGTACCGTAAGCTCAATTTTTCAGGTGAGATCACTTACAAACTTATAGAATCGCATTCTTGTTCTCTCTACCTCTAGTCAATTGGCAGGCATAATTGAAGCGGGGTTATAAATATAATTTGTGTGAAGGTTTTATAACACTAGCACATGCGCACCTTAATGTTTAGTTCTTTTATATCAGAAGACACTTTTGCCCTGACAAAATGGATATCGAAATGCGGCCAGCCCCCATCCTGTGTTTTGCTGCTGTAACAACATTACTGTACTGCCCTATAGACAAGCGGTTATTTTTAATGTTAGCTCATACAACATTTTATCATCTTATAATGAGCAAGATTCAGTCTTAGTCACCTTCATCTTGGGTATCTAGTTCTTGGCCTATATGCGCTATCTCTTTACTTACACGCTCTGTCCTGAATTCTGTTTCCTCAAAGCCCACTCCAGGGTACACCCTAATGTAAATTCAAAAACTGTTATGTTTTTTTTTTTTTTTATTAGAACTATGCCTATGTATGTACCGGCAATTAATAATGTACTTAGGTAGAAAAGTCTGTAAAATCTGTATTAAAGACTGTCAATTCTAATTTTAATTTTAGATTAATTATATGATGGTACTTTCCTGATGAAGACACTTGGTGTCGAAACGCGTTGAAAAAAACGTCACTACTTCACATTTTTAAATTTTATGTTCATGTCTGTTTTAATTATTATTTATATGATTGTTTAGAAAATATATGATTTTTTTTGTAAATTGTATTAAGAAAATTATTAAATACTCTGATGATTTTTTATAAAAATCGTTTTTTAGTAAAGTGTCATTTTTAATTTGCTGATTTTCATTGCACTTGGGAATTTTGGTTTGCCTGGGGTTGTTACTTGTCATTACAAATTATTGGTACAACATCAAATAGAGATCATCATTGCTATATTGGAAGTAATGTGTGCCAACAGGATACACATTCATTCTAAATCAGGCTAATCTAATATTAGAAATGCAATTAAGAATAGAAAAAAATTGAATGAGTATGTGCAAGCTGTGAAGAGAAGGGGTGCATGGGGAAGGGAAGTTTTAGATGGGGTTAAGCATTATTCGGGCATAGTCCAATATCATGAATTATGCTGCTCAGGAAAATACAACTAAGCTAAAAAATTATCTTTTTGATTCTAAGATGCCTTCTACGAAACAGATATTGAAACAACGTCAGTTCATATAAGAATGCTTGGTATATTATTTGCCCTTTAGTGATTCTTTAGTACAAGAACTTTCAAAAATAACAATTTTGTGCATTTTTTAATACCTGTAAAATGACTAGTCTATCTAAAAATTCCCGTCAATTTTTAGAAATTTCAGGAACAAGGAGACAGGAGAGGTAGAAATTAGGCAGTTCAAAGAATTGGTGCAATATTAGCAGACCCCTGCGTGCCTTCTGTTTTTTCTATCCATCTAGGCCCTTGTGGTGGTTTGTGAACATTTGTAGCATATTGGTAGGCAAACTTCATGTATTGTCACTGGTTTATTTTAGGTATCTCTTTGTGGATGTAGTTATGTATGATATAGACTATTAACAACATTCTAACTTTACGCCTGATATGGTCCTTATGTTTACAAAAAAATTCTTTTGGCAAAATGTGGCTTGATGGTGACTACTCAGGTTTGCATGGGAATGGAAGCACTAGAGTTTTTTTTATAGCTTTTTTATATCAATAATTCACTGTGATATTAACATTTACATCAATCACCCCTCTAATGTGCATTCTACTAAACATCCAAACAATGTCATCACTGCAGTCTAATACTGAAAACGTCATTTTCTACAGCCCCTTTGCAGTGTCCTTTTTTGTAACATTGAAAATCATTAGGTGCTGCAACCTTTGGAGTGATCTTGGGTATTCTGGTGACTGCTTTAACTTATTGTAATGATTGTCTGTCGTTTGTTGTCAACTTAAATAGAAACCAGTCCTACCAGAGACAGTACACAAAGTAACAAGGAAAGGTTCACAGGTCCTACATTCAGAAGTAGTGGAGGTATTTTTTTACAATTTACAACCTCAAGCAAAATATATTGCTGAAGCAAAACTTTACATATTATAAATGTTGTCAGTTAATTATTAGCGATTTTATACCGTATGGCCATCATCTAGTTGATTAAGGAGTGGGTTCCTTTTTGATCTATTTGACGAGATTGACTGATTACCCAGAGATAATCAGGAGGTGAATCTCAGAAATGGGTGTACAGAAGGTTGAAAAATCTAAATCTGAAAGTTTTTGAGGGTGGTTTTACGGTTTTCAGTAAGTTGAATCATTACTAGAATAGATGTGGCATGCCATGATAATATTGGGGGATTCTATTTTTTTTTTTAAGTTTGATTTATTGAGAAATAAAGGGAAAAGGAAGGGAAGGGGAAGGAAAGGGAAGAGAAGAATTACAATAAGCAGGTGGTAGAAGTAAACATTAAAGTAAAAACTTCATAGAAATAGGCATTACAAGCATGAAAAGCGTGAGCATATCATATAGGCGGGAATACATAAGGCAAAAATACAATATATATGAATACAATAATAACAATAATCAAATATTAGTAGGAATAAACAATGACGGAGGAAGTCATGGGGGTTTGCGGACTTCAACTGTGTCCGGAGCAGGAGAAGTAGGAACTGAAGTGGTAGGAGAGAAATATGTTACCAAAGGGAGCCAAAGTAGGTCACGTTTAATAGCCAAGGAGATGGGAGATACATAATTAGTGTCTAAACGATGATTAAAACAAATTGCATTCCACCAGGATTGATAGGTAACATTCTCAGCTTGTTTCCAATTAGAGGTAATGATATGAAAAGCTATAGCCAGGAATAGGTCAAGTAAAGGGTAATGGTTGGAGGGACGGGGAAGTTCTGATGAGAGGGAACCAAGAAAAACTAGTAGAGGTGAGAAGGAGGTCTGGAGTTGAAAAATCTTTTGAATTTGCTTCCAGACCAACTGCCAGAACTGGGAAATAGGAGGGCAGTCAAACAACATATGTTTGAGGTCAGCAGAGGGAAATGAACAAGACCAACAGGAGGAGGGAGTGTCTGTGGAGAAACGGGATAGAGCGAGAGGGGTAAATAAAATCCTATGGTAAATAAAAAATAGAGTCTGGGTAGTATTAGCAGCCCTGGAGGTCTTATGGATTTTAGTCCAAATTTTGTCCCAAAAAGGGACCGGCCATGTCTGAGAAAAGTCCAGCTCCCAAGCAAGTTCAGTACGAGATTTTGGTCTATCCTTGATAAGGCGAAAAGAATTATATAAGGTGGAAGCAGAAGGAGTCGAGTCCAATAAAAGGGAAGTGGGTCCGCAATCTGCCGGAATTTCGTTAGAGGGTGGGAGAGCTTGAAGGTAAGAATGGGGGATTCTATTTTTAACCATATTATATTTAATGTAATTATTCAAAGCAACATTGTAACACAAGGGCACATGAGGTATCTTTCTTCGCCCATTCATGAATGAATTAAATAAATATTTATATAGAATAACTGTTATCCTGTGTGGTGTCCTGGAGACTTGGAGATTGCCGAAAAAAAGGAAGTAAACCCAAATTACAGAGTAAATAACCACATTTTCAGTTTTTTTCTGAAAAAATATACAGATTCTGTAAGGCAAAGCTCAAAATATAGGGAGTTATATGTTTCATCGGCCAAAAAAGTAAGGGGCACATGCATCATTGCAAATTGCATTCGCAAATGGTGAGATTCGCAAAAATCGGCCGTTTGCGAATGCAATTTGAATTTTTGGGATGCATGAAGGGTGAAGGCCCTCGCTATTTGATAATTCGCAAGTATTTGCGAATTCTCAAATTGCGATTTCATTTAAGGAATCGCATTTAGAGATTTCTTAAATGCAATGCATGAAATTTAAAAAAATTGCGAATTCGCTCTTAGGGGAGCAAATTACCATGAGGTTGAACCTCATGGGAATTTGCGAAAACGTTGAAAAATGCACTTTTGTGCATTTTTTGTTTCATGTTGTGCACACACATGCCCTTAGGGCATGTGTGTGCACAACATATGTGCACAGATTGATTTAAGGGGTGCAACAGGGTGTCCTTTGGACACCCCTGCACCCTTGAAAACGCATTCTCAATTTGCGATTCGCTAATTGCTAATCGCAAATTGAGAATTTCTTCCCATTCATTCCTATGGGCCTCTAGGCCCATAGGAATGAATGAGGAGGTATTCCTTGATTGCGATTCGCAATTTGCAAGTCGCAATTAAGGAATAATAAGAAATCGCAATTTATTTAGCAATTCCTTCATGCATAGCCAATTGCGATTCCTTATTATCGATTCATTATTTTTCGCTAATAAGAAATGGCAAATGGCAATGTTGATGCATGTGGGCCTAAGAAAGCATTCACCAAATTGAGAGTGCTTAGCCTTAAGGACAAAGATCAGTGTGCCACTCCCAGGCTGCAGGGCTCTACTGAGCAAATATAGTTTAATCAGCTTCTGGATATAGCAGGGTCTATTGCAGGCAAGTGCTTTAAAGACTCATAGCCTGATTTAGATTTCTGTGGGCATGTTCCTCCGACACAAAGGTGACGGATATGCCGTCCAATAAATTACAAGTGCAAAAGCATATAATGCACTTATAAGATGACGTATGAGACATCCCTCACCTTTATGATGGAGTATCCTGTCTGCTGATATCTAAATCAGGCCCCTAGGACCTGCTCTAGATTTAGGCAGCTGGAAATAGTGTGGAATTGTACCCTATCTCAGTACTTTTACCCCTACTGTTGACATGGCACTAATGTAACACGAGTTTTGGCTACAGGACACACAAATGTGGTATCTCTCCTAATTCATAGAAGTCTGCCTTGACATTGTTCAGTTTAGTATAACATATAGAAAATTGATGTAGACATTCATGCCTCTGAGGTTAAAATTCTAGACCTATTTGAGGACAGAATAAACATTTGGTTGAGTCATCCTATTTGAGTTACTTGAGCATATTGAAATTAGCCAGTCACACAGAAATGTAGCACTGTCATAATATTGACAATAGATGGACAGGCAGTTTGTATTCTAATGTCAGGCAAAGGTTCTCCTTAGTATTGCTGTTCTAATCCTCTAAGGTGTCGCACTTTAGCCCATACTTCTTCCAAGAGAAGTTGCTATCAGAGCGAGATTCATATTAGTACAGTTAAGAATTCTCGACAGATCTTACTCTACGAGTACGCTCATTCACAAAACTTGAATGTATCCTCACGGACAGCTGCATGATGGACTGCAACCACTGGGGTACCTTCTTCCACATCATTTGGGAGTGTAAAGTTATACAGCAATATTGGGGGAAGGTGAAACGTGTGATGTCAGCAGTCCTGGGGAAAGAAATTCCTATAGAAGCCAGGTGGCACATACTGTGTGTAACGGGGGAACAGATATGACCGAAATACAAGAAAGTTCGGCTAACGGTGACAGCAATGGTGGCTATGAGAAACGTTTTCAGGGCATGGGGAGCAACCCTTCCACCGAAGGTGGATCGGTGGAAGGCCGACCTCGATTGGTGCTGTGCCACTGAGAAAGAAGTATATGAGAGTAGGGGTTGCTCTAGGAAATGGGAGAAAATATGGCACCAATGGGAGACACATAGGGGTCTGTAAGGTCGGGATGGGAAGGGAGGGAGGATAGCGGACATGATACCAGATTGTGAATGTGCTATTACAATAAAGATGTCAGAGAAGTAAGATCCGATATGTCTGATGCACAATGGACCAAGATACTGAAACGTATGCTTTGATGTTTATATCATCACTGTCCGTAATATTGCACTGTATACTGCAAACAATACATGTTTAACAAAAAAGATTTGTTTAAAAAAATAATGTGCATTTCCTACATGGTGTCTAGAGCTGAGTGGTTTGTACACATGTGTATTATGTTGACTAATTTTTCAATGTCTTGCCCGGTTTGAATGATGGACATATCTTCCAAATACAAGTTCAATGTCTAAATGATAATGCTGTTGACATTAGTTGCACACACTAAATATAATATACAAGAGGCACAAACATATCATTTTACCAATGCATATTTTCAAAATATCCTCTATAAACACAATCAAACATGCTTTAATTATATTTATTAATTAATTATATTATATTATAGTTCTATTTTTATATTTTTATGAAAACAAAGGATTACATTTTAACATTTCAATATATAAATGTTTTAAAAATATGCACTTATTTTAATATGTGACGTTTAACCATTTATATTCATTTTCTATTATTTTCAAATAAATATGTCAAACTTGACAAAAAATGCACTGAAAATGGTGTAAATCTATTGATTGTTATGGGAATGTACTAGTTGGTATTGACAGGAGCTACATAACGGATGATGGATGCTTCCATCAATGACATATTACTGGTCTGCCATATTGTCAAGCATACCCTATGCTGACAATGGTGATTTTTAAGGTAGTCAAAACATTGTGGATTCATGTATTTGTTATTGACAACAGACTTGTAAAGCAATGGACTATCTAGCATTTCTAGCAGCAGTGGTCCATATTGATTTAATTGGTCCATGATTGATAAGAATCCTTTGTTTGAAAAATATTGATAAATATCCTTTCACAGAAAATCTATTAAGATGACATGCTCATTTTGTAAGTCTATGAGGTCACTAGTCTAGTAACCCACATCTGTAACAAACCTCATCTACTGTTGCTTCTCAGTAACTTCTGGTGATTTCCACTGTAACTGAAGCTACAGGGTGCAGGGTCTCTAAATTCATGCAAAAGGTGTTGGATATTTTTTCACAGGGGGTCCTGACTAACTACAGTCAGCCCTATGTTTCAACTGAGAGCAAGGTATGCAACACTATGTACTTTTATATACTTTAATGATATTTTGCTCCAAACAACATTGTGTGGGACTTGGCATGCTGAGTCTCATACCACTGTTCTAAATGTGTCAGTAACCCTCTTGTCTCCAATTTGTCTTTAACACACAGGATAACGCAACACAAATGATTTGCAGTACTCTTCATTCAAGCATTTGAGTCTGGCCATTTGATTTCCTGGAGAAAATTCAAATGACAATGCCCTAGATGTCCACAGCTTTTCCAAGTCAAAAGCATGCACTGACCACAGACCCACTGTGTAGTATTTGTTTGAATAAAGACTTGCCAGGGATACTAATCTTAGCCTGATGTTGGGTTAGTAATACAGGATTCTGCTGGAAGTTGAATTTAATATCTATCCATCCCTTGACTGAAGTGAAGTGATCCTGCCAGGTGTCTACACATAAAATTCTACTCTGTCGGACAATGGTCAGGGCATATAAAGCCTCTCTTTGGCATGGAGAACCAAAGCAGTTACCAAGGTCTACAACTATCTGCAGGGCAAGTGGAAGGACATATATGGTGTCGCAAAACATGTCATGTGTTCCATGAAATGAGGGAGTGATGTAATTATGGACTTAGTACATGACTAAATCTGAGTAGAGGATGACCCTGGGCATGGAAGTTAGCTTTCCTCCAGCTAAGGTAGTAGAGAAACTGTTTTCGAAAGTTTACGGTCCACTCAACTCTAAAGAGAGCATTCATACAATCAATTTTATGGGCATTGCCTTTGTGATGAAGTTCTCTTTCTATTAAAAACAAAAGGGCATGAGTTAGAGCTTGACTCAATGGTTAATCCAATACAACATGAGTAACTGCTTACCACAGTATTCCACCAAGATATTATATCAAGGCTATTGTGAGACACAAATATCGTATCTTAAATATTGGGATGGAAAATATTTTTGGGAGAGACTATCAGAGGTAAGGCTATCATTTATTTTTATTATTTTTAATATTGTTTTTAAATTATCACAGTATGTTATATTGTTTGCCAGTATTTTCAGATTATTACATTGTATTTTTCTAGTGTTTGTAAACTTTTTTGAATCCCTTCAGAAGCAGGATAATGGGATTTCTTAAAACTTTGCTCTACTTTTTAATTTGTGTGTTTTTTTATGTGTTAATTAATATTTAAACTTTAACGTAATGATATTTATTTTTGATTTCATTTTGTAAAATTATTGAATGTAAATTTGAGTTTTAAAAAACAAATGTAAATGTTATATTTTTATGTATATTTTTTAAATGAACACCTTTCTTTAATTTGCATTATTTTTTTTAGCAGTTTGTTAAATATTTTATTAGTATGTATCTATGAATACAAGTTTTTTAAGCAAAAAATGATTATTACATTTATAATTGCATTTATGTAATTGATTTATAAGTAATTTGTTGCAATATATATTGTTCATATGTTTTCCATATTCATATGTTTTTGTATTAGAATATTACAAAATATTTGTTTTCTGTTTACTTTATTGGTTTATGTGTTTGTTATGTTTTTAAATTCATTTTTTATGTTTAAAGTTTTATACTAAATTAGATTTATAATGTACTACACAATCATACGAGTGTTTTGTTTTGTTAAAGCTTCTTGTTTAGAATATTTAAATATTGTGCTTTGTTTGGATAAGTAAAATGGATTCCTCCAAAATATTATTTGAGTACAATGTGAATTAGGATTTTATGGAAGTGGCTATTTACAAAACGTGAACGTTTAACACTTTCTCACATTTGGTTAGGATTTCAGTGAGAATAGTACATTTGACCCCCTTAAAGTCCTGCACTATTCCTAATGTGGTTAATTTTGGAGTGAGAATAGTAAATGTGACCTCCTCAAAGTCCAGCACTTTCCCTTATGTAGTTATGTTTGGAGTGGTAATAATTAATTTAACCTCCCACTTCGACTCCCCCAAAAGTCTAACACTTTCTCCAATGTGGTACAATTTGGAGTAGAAATAGTAAATTATTTCTTCCACAAAGTACACAATTTTTTCCAATGTTACTAAGGGGCTCGTTACGATGGCGTAATGATCGCCACCGTCGCGCCGGCGGTGGCGACCCTCATGCCATCTTAACGAGAAATATCCTCACCATATTATGATGGCGGTGGGTATCGGGCAGACGCAAAGTCCGTCCGCTGCTTTTACGCTGGTTGGCAATTGTTACGATTGCTGGCTGGGTGGAGCTGGGTCAGTAATATGGTGGCGGTGTCTGGCAGGCACTGCCAGCCATATTATGATGTGGGTGTTTCCAAAGCCATTCCATGGAAAGGCTGGCGGGGATTGGCTTTGAAAGCCTGTTGCGGGCCCCCGGGGGAAGGGGGAGGGCACTTGGATGTACAGGTCCCTACACCAGGTGGCAGGCACGCGTGGTGCATGCCATATGGTTCAGGGAAATGCTGTGCATGCCCTTTTACCAAGGCAGACGGTGCTGCAGGGGGCAGCACCGTCCACAATGGTAAAAGGGCAGGATCCGCCAGCCAGTATGGCGGGCGCATCCTAATTGGGCCAGTGGATCCGCCACATGTCTGGCGGTCGGTCCCATCCCTTTTATGATGGCAGGCGGACTGATGTTCGCCTGCCATCATAATGATCACCTAAGTTTTTAGTTGGTACAGTAAATTCACTCTCCATGAAGTGTTAGGATTTGATTGTGTTTATCCTTTTATACCTTAAAAAGTGATAGAAATTCCAAATATTTTCCTAACATCACATTTTAATATATATCATTTTACTATACATCATGTTACCAAAATTGCATATTTTCTGAAATGTATTTATTAGCAACAAAAACACATTTCTTACTTCATAATAATTTACATTACACAAGCTTTATAGTCACAGTGTATATACATTTTCCTTGTAGTTATGCATTTTTTCAAAACAAGGTACATTGTTTTTTTAACACAGAAATAATTTGTTCACATCATTTATGTGTTTTAAACATGTTCTTACATTTAAAATGCCAAGTAAAAATCTTTATTGTTTTATCAGTATTTTTTTATACCTATATAAATATCTATTTTTAACTTTTTGAATGTAGAGGATTTTAATCATTTTTAACATGTTATTTGAAAAAAATCAATTTTGCAATACAATTTAATTTCATTGATTCCTATGAGATCCAAATCTTTTTCTTTTCATTTTTCAAAATGTTTCTTCTAGTTTCTTTGATTTTGTAGTCATAATTTAGGCCATTATGTAGTGTATGCAGTCATGGTTACCAGTTGCTGGTCTTTAGTAAGACTATTTCACACTCATTTTCTATGTGTTTAGTATTAGGGGAGAGATGTTAAGATTTTTTTAGTGAGTGTTATTTTAGTGTGCTGCTTGTTAATCTTGTACAGGTTAGTTTAGAGTAGTGCAGTAGTGTAAAATGTTATGGGCCCGATTCACAAAGGTAAACTGAGACGAAGTCTAACTTTATGACTTTCGGTATTCACAAAGGACGTTTACGAGTAGTAAAGGTAGAATTTGTCTCCGTTAAACTTAACTTTTGGTCTTAAGTTTAATTGAGACCAGAACTAAGACAAAAGTCTAACTTTATTACTCTTAAATTCCCTTTGTGAATCCCGAAAGTCATAAAATTAGACTTTCATCCAAGTTTTCCTTTGTGAATCGGGCCATATATTTGTATGTATTTCATATGTGTTCCATTTATATTTAATATTTCATATAATTCTTTTTTAGTGTGGCTTGTTTAATTTGAGCAAGGTTTTTATTTGAACGCTGCAAATGTTGTAAATGTTTTTTGGGTGGGTTTATCTGTTTTTAATTTACAGGATTTTTCATTCGCTAGAGTTCGTTTTTTGACTTGGAAGCATTTTATTCTTTTTCAAAAAAACTTTTTTTTTAACTCTTTCTTGAACAGAGAGAAAACGAGATTACTGAGTACAAAAAAGTGGGCAAATACAGTATTCATTTACAATAACAACATTATCCTGATAAACCACATTATTGCTACAGGCAGATTTGGGACTCAGGATGTTGGAGGCTCATCATGGGCGGGGACAACGGGTGGAACACATATATTACCCCTGTATTCCTTCCATTTACCGCAGATTGCAGACCACTTGTTTGGACACCTTTGTGCGATGTACACTGTCTTTTCTCTGATCATGATCCAGTGCATGTCTACCCTCCAAGTTGCTGCTTTAGGCGGCACTCCAGAACAACACAACTGGGCAATGTTCCTCTTCAAAAAGAACAGTAGTTAAGAAACTACTAGTAATGAGCACTGTTCCTGCCGGAAACAAAAACTGTTTTCCAAACTATTGTTAAACTATTGAATCAAAATTTAATTGAACTTTTTTTTACATATGTAGGAAATAAATGTTTTTATTTTATGTATTCAATTGTATTTCACAGACATACAATTTTCCTCATTGCTAACAATCAATTAATGTTTTGTACTATAAAAATACACATAGCCAACAAATATCTGTGTATCAGTCAATAGATAGTGATACTAATACATATGTATTGTGACGAAATACATTCACTGTACCACATATGTGAACAAATTCCTAGTCAAATGTTCATAATTAGATCACCATGTTTTCAAAGACCATTTGTAGTCTTCGGCATTGCCCAATGCATTTCGGGACCCTTAGGTACCCTTCATCAGGGGAAAAAACACTATATGAGCCAGGATGTGGTCAGGAAGAAGTACAAGAGCTAGCTTTGTGGTGCCAAACATAAGGCTTAGAGATAATAAAGGTCTTCAGTCTGTATAGGTTCGACACTGTAGTATGATGCTCTAAGTTGATACAAATCTAAACTTCTGCGTGTCACTCGCTACGTATTGCAGAAGTATGGACGGGCAATTATCTTATTTCGAGCAAATGCTTATTTCACATTAGTGATGTACCCATGTATATGAAATATGGTAGTGCGAACGATTATGCAGAGGTCAACTTGATGTGAAGAACATCCGAGATGGATTGAAATAGTCGAATCTCGGGGCTGGTACTCTCTAGACACACCTGTAGTGTGCTCGAGCAATTATCTTGTATTGAACTACGGTAAACGTCTCATAAACAATAGACTCATGTTGACGCAGTATTTTGATGCAGACGACATACAGTTCTCAAGTCTTAGCTTACTGGAACAGGGTGCATGTCCTCGCAATAAGAACTCCCGTCATCATCAGGCCCAATGTGTCCCATATTTTACCTTTATTGTTTAAATCAGTGGGTTCCCAGACATTCAGAAAACATCATTTTGCTTCAGGATTGAAACATACCCCAAGAACTCCATCATACACCCATTCATTTCCTTCCAATACTTCTGAATGTATTCACAGTCCCATATTATATGCATGAATGTGCCTTCCTGCCCACATTGCCTCCTGCACATCCCTTCATTCACTCTTCCCATGCTGACAAGTCAGGACCCTAACCCATAACCTCTATGTGAGATCTTCCTCTGAACCAGGTGGAGTCTGGAGGAAATCACAACTTCTTTCGGGGAGGATATTCACAGTCCCATATTATATGCATGAATGTGCCTTCCTGCCCACATTGCCTCCTGCACATCCCTTCATTCACTCTTCCCATGCTGACAAGTCAGGACCCTAACCCATAACCTCTATGTGAGATCTTCCTCTGAACCAGGTGGAGTCTGGAGGAAATCACAACTTCTTTCGGGGAGGATACTGCCTCCTACCATTCCTCATAGTCTAGCTCTAATCCATCTCTCTCCCACTGCCCCCTGCTCAAGCTGACAGGATCGGAGGTGTTATTTATCAGTTTTTTGTATGTTAGGGAGATAGCTTTTGTGGGCATGTAGCCATCTAGTAACCTACCTGCCAGCGGCGAGGACTCTGGGGGAGATTCACCTTTAGGCAGCTTCGAAATTAATGCATGTCGCACCAGCAGATAACGGAAATATTATTTGTCAGCTAACTCGTATTTCTGTTTCAAGGAGGCGAATGACACCACCTCCCCTTTCCATAGATCTCTGACCTTTGAGATCCCGATCAGGTCCCATTTGTCAAACCCTTTCGAGGTTCTTAGGGTGCCGAGCTGTTCAGTGTCCCACAGAGGAGTGGCACATGTATGTTCCTGGTCCCATCCGAAGCTCCTGTTTGCTGCCTGCCAAATCTGCACCAAGTGTTTGGTTGGCCCCGTTAATGAAAACGTTTGTGTTTAAGAATAGAGTGCCATGTTATAGTTGCCACCCGGAAGCAGCCATTTGTCCATTCTATACCCTGGGTTATCCTAACTCCGATACATGCAGTTGTTAATTGCGGCCAGTTGGGCGGCCCAGTAGTATTTTTTCATATCTGGGAGACCTATCCCTCCATGATACCAGGACAAAACTAGCTTTTGTAAGGGGACACAGGACCTACCCTCCCAGAGCAACTCTCTTGGAAGGCTTTCAATTTCTTCAAAGTAACACGCTGGAACCAAGTCAGGGCAGTTCTACAATACGTATAGGAAGCATGGCAACACCATCATCTTAAGAGCGCTGCTCTACCTAGCAGGGAAAGAGGGAGTGCCCTTCAATACATGACATCTCTTTTCAATCTCTGGGTGGGGGGAAGAAGTTGCAGTCATATCGTCTCTTGGAGTCTGCCGATATAAAAATTCCCAAATATTGGAAGCCATCTCGGGCCACCTGAATCGAGCAGTTCTTTGGCAGGGGTGGGGGTTCACCACTGAGGATATACAGTAGAGACTTAGTCCAGTTGATCGTATACCTTGATTATTTCCCGAAGTTTGTAAAAATGTTGAGAACTCTGTGGAGCAAAGCCTTAGGGGAAGCAAGATAAAGAAGAATGTAATCTGATCTTGAGACCACAGATTATTGGGTCTCTGCGGATCCAGGCTGCTAATGGCTCAAGGGAGAGTGCAAACAACAATGGTGATAATGGACAGCCCTGAAGTGTCCAACAACCCAACCCAAACACCTCTGACTTCTTGTTATTGAACACCACCTGTGCCAGGGGCTCGGTATTGAGGAGCTGCTGCCATCCTCTAAAGCCGGGTCCCAATCCCATCTTCGCCAGGACTGTAAACAAGTAAGGCCATTCGATGGTATCAAATGCCATAGTAGCATCTAGAGAGACCACCACTGCAGCCTTTTGGATCGTATTAAGTCGCCCTAGCACACCATGTACCCTCCTCAGGTTCAGTGCTGTGTTGTGATTAGGCATAGAGCCCGATTGGTTGGGAGCACCAGTTTACTTATGACTTTGGTCAAGCGACTTACCAACAGTTTGGCCAAGATCTTGGGCTCTGCATTCAATAGGGAGATAGGTTTGTATGATAAGCAACTCTCCCTGGGCTTACCTTGGTCATGGGGAAGAAGTCCCACCTCCCTGTTCTCCTCGAATATTGCTCGTGGGTGTGGGTCGATTGAGTCAGGCTTAAGTTTGTACAATTGAATAGGCAGGCCATTTGGACTTAGCGCCTTTCCCAACTGGAGGTTTCTTATCGCCTGCACAACCTCATCATTTGTAAAAGCGCTATGAAGTGATTCCCTCTCCTCTGAACGATTTACAAAAAGTGGGTGGTGATGAACAGAGTGTCTGAGTTAAACAGACCACTCTTACCCAGTCCAAAGATCAGGGCTTGATCCATCACCGTTATTTATCTCACTGCCCCATCCCAGCTCAGAACCTGGCTATATGCAAATCAGTCTGTCCCTGGCCCAGTGCATCATGGGAACAGGGCAGACTAAACTACCAAGCCAATTCTTCACCAGAAAGGAGACAAGCTACCGGGGACCGGTTTCTGGCATTTCAGCCTTCTTCGGCCCGGCTTGCTTGAATCCTGATGGAGCAGTGAGAAAGGGACTCATGTCTGAGTATACCCTGCCACACCTATAGTGGCCAAAAACGATTTACAAAAAGTGGGTGGTGATGAACAGAGTGTCTGAGTTAAACAGACCACTCTTACCCAGTCCAAAGATCAGGGCTTGATCCATCACCGTTATTTATCTCACTGCCCCATCCCAGCTCAGAACCTGGCTATATGCAAATTAGTCTGTCCCTGGCCCAGTGCATCATGGGAACAGGGCAGACTAAACTACCAAGCCAATTCTTCACCAGAAAGGAGACAAGCTACTGGGGACCGGTTTCTGGCATTTCAGCCTTCTTCGGCCCGGCTTGCTTGAATCCTGATGGAGCAGTGAGAAAGGGACTCATGTCTGAGTATACCCTGCCACACCTATAGTGGCCAAAAACGATTTACAAAAAGTGGGTGGTGATGAACAGAGTGTCTGAGTTAAACAGACCACTCTTACCCAGTCCAAAGATCAGGGCTTGATCCATCACCGTTATTTATCTCACTGCCCCATCCCAGCTCAGAACCTGGCTATATGCAAATCAGTCTGTCCCTGGCCCAGTGCATCATGGGAACAGGGCAGACTAAACTACCAAGCCAATTCTTCACCAGAAAGGAGACAAGCTACCGGGGACCGGTTTCTGGCATTTCAGCCTTCTTCGGCCCGGCTTGCTTGAATCCTGATGGAGCAGTGAGGCCCTCTCCTCTGAAGACAGAGCGGGAAGTTGTATGTCAGAGAGCAGTGATCGTGAGTCCTCCTCTGACATGGCAAAGCGAGTTCGGTACATCTGGTGGTAATGCTCGGCAAACTTGTTTTCAATTGCCTGTGGGTCTATTATTTTCCCCCCTAGTGCATCTGTGATTTCTGGCACAAGGCGGCTAGCCAATTCCCTCTTGTCGAGCCAGGCGGGAAGCTTCCGTGCCTTGTCACCCAAATCATATATCCTGCCCTCTCTTTACCTACCCAAAGTTTTGGCCATATAAGTGGCAATGGATTTATATTCCTCCCTCTTGAGCTTGAGCTCATGTAATATATCTCCCTCGATCTCCCCCTTGCTTTCCTTCTCTAGCTGGAGGATATCTGTTTCCATTTGAATCAAGTTTTTTCCCTTTTCTTTCTGTACCACTGGAATAAGTGCAAGTGCCCTTCCCCTCAGTACAGTTTTGAAAGCCTCCCAGACAGTTTGCTCTGAGCTCACTGTTCCTAAGTTTTCCAGGAAATAACAATCTATAGCCAGGAGGAGAGCCTTCTTAACCACAGGGTGCCGAAGGTACCAGGGGTTTTTGGTGCGATCTTACCCACCCTTTTTTCGTTCAAGACTAATTCCACCCATAGAGGGGAGTGGTTAGATATACCCATTGCTAAGTGTCTGACTTCTTGAATGCAGCTTATTCGGGATGCAGGCACAAGATGGTAGTCTTTGCATGAAAGGCTGTTGTGCGCCCCTGAGTGGAAAGTGTATTGCCAACTCAGAGGGTGGAACGACCTATATACGTCTGCAAGTCCCAGTGCTTCGATAATGTTAGGGAGCCATTGCCACGAGGGACCAAAATCCCTTAGGGGATGGCGGTCTACAGTTCCCGGCACTACAGAGTTAGAGTCCCCCCGCTATGAGGTGACCCTCTGGGAACGACAGCATTGTGGCCCCCAGGTCCTTAAAAGTGCGGTCCTGCAGGCAAGGTGGGACATAGATAGTCATTAATGTCAATGTTTTGTCCTCTCACTGCCCGGAGATGGCTGCATATCTGCCCAGCTCGTCCATCCAGATATGCTGTACGGATGATGGGAAGGACTATTTGAGCATAATACCCACTTCCCTGGAACCTGTAGTAAAGCCTGAATGCACCAGCAATCTATAACCCCATCTGTTCATAGACTGATAGGACTTACATACAAGATGCGATTCCTGAAGGAACGCTGTGTCCGGGGAACGCCTCTTGATGTTCTGTAGTACAATGCAGCATTTTACCGTGTCCTCCAGACCGTTAACATTCCAACTCAAGGGCGTAAGGCTTTTGTCCCATTGCGTGGTCATCGATACACCCAGAAACCCATACTTCCTCCTTATGTCTCCTGAGAAACAATGACATCTTCTCTGAACTTCAACAAATAACCCCCTTAACCCCAAAACCCCCCTCCCTGCTCCCCTGCACTCTGGGCTTGAAACTGCCCATCAAACAAACAACGCAGAGTGCCTGTCTCCCAAACCTTTAACTTAAAGTAGTAAACAGTGGGGGTGAAAAGCTCCGCCACCCAACCCCCCCTTAGTCAGTATACTCTACACTCCCAGAGGTACGCCATACATCCCATTTAAGATATCACAGGGTAGCAGTTAACCAGCACATGATTGTTATCAAACGATCAAACCCCCCATTCTTCACCTTTCACAGGAGTGTAAACAGTTGGTCTAGTGAGGCAATTCGAAAGTACCTTACGTCTCAACAATGTAAGGCATAACACTTATTCCAGTTGGCCACTCATCTGGCATTATGTTCTTTCACCTCTCTCCAGCCCTTCAGCCAGTCCGCGGCCTCTCCAGGGTGCTCAAAGAACTGCGCCTTGCCTTCTGCCTCCACCCTCCTCTGGCAATTTGTAATATCACGTCCCTATCTCTGAAGTTCAGCAGTCTGGTGAGTATTTGGCGTGGAGGCACGCCAGGACTCGGACGTCCACAGGAACTCTCTGTGCCCTTTCTACCACAAAGAACTTGGAGAGCCCTTTGGGTTGCAAATGATTAAGTACAAGATCCTCCAGAAAGAGGGCCGCTGCTGGCCCCTCCGCCCTCTCGGGTACCCCAATAATGCAGATGTTATTCCTCCTAGTGTGGCCTACATTATCGTCAAGTTTATCTTCTGCTAATTTACGAAAGTCCTGAAATTCTTTATCGTCTTGTTGCAGTTGCGATGTGTTTCCCCGGAGGCTTGAGGTGACGAGCTCCATTTGCTTCACTTTCTCATTGATTTTCATCATGTTGGCCCTTATAAGTGTGACTTCAGCCGAGATAGCATCCATTCTTTGTTCCAGGGACGACCGCACCCCCGAAATAGCGCCCATCACATCTTTAAGCATTAGCTCAGGATAATCACTCTCTGGCCCTGCCACCAATTTACCCTTGAGGTGAGACTCTGAGTCCATGGGTTTGGGAGGACGAATTTGTCTAGCTTTGTTAGCTGGGTGACTTTTTAGCTCTTTGGGCCCGACATGGCCCCAGTAATTTGGGTCTGTCTCCAGTCAATCCACTTGGCCGCAGGTCCCCGGTGGAGGTATTCCTGGATTTGTTCCCTGCATTTGGGATTCAGGGGATTGGGCTTCACTAATCGCAGATGTTTGCCCTGCACCAGAGGGGCCGAGGAGACCCCTAGTGGTTCACCCCTGCTGCACTAGAGGTGACTGTTGCGTGAGGATCCATGAGCACCAAGGTGATTTTGGTGGTCAAATAGTGCTCAAGCAATCAGAGGTATCCTCACAGGGGCCAGAGTGTGTGATTTTGGTGGGCTAGACTGATGTCAATGTATGGGCTCACACGCCAAACATCGGGCCCCCATGTTAAAGTCAATGCACATCTATGGGGTTACTGCAATAAGGTAGTGTAAGTTAGGCCCAGATGGTTTAGGGCGCCTATGCTTGAAAGTTTCTGGGCAATTCAATTCCCGTAAGAGCCCACTCCAAGGACAAAGGTCACCGGAGTAGACTGCAAGGCAGACCTACAGGCCTCAAACTCCCATTTCTTACCAGGCCCCTTCTTCCTCCGCAACCGGTCTCACCTCTTTGCAATCTGCAGGGCCCAAAGTAACACCGACTCTCCAGCCCTGCAACACTCACCTCTCTTATGTTACTGGGGGGAGTCAGTTCTTAGGCACTTATGGCACCATTGAGTTGCACCTTATGCTCACCGTAGTGAGGCTCCTCTGTGGTGTCTACAGCAATTTTAGTACTCCCGAATGCCAGGCAAATCGCTGGACTCACCGGAGGCTTCCCCTGCACCTTGTTATGTAAAATGCTGCTCCGCAGCCACCGGACAGCTGTCTGCCTCCCGCAGCATGGCCCCCGCTACCTCCTGGTGTGCCCAATGTTGTGTTCACTGCTGAGTCCTCCGAGCCAATGCAGACCCCTGCCACGGTCTCGTGCTGCATGGAGTCTGCCGTCGGGACGCTACCATGCCCCCTCCAACACCACGGCAGGTCCCTGCTTCAAGCTGCGGACAGGTCCGATGTCGTTGCGGCCATCTACTTCAGCCCACAGGGCCAACAGAGCAGGAATTTCCCTGCCAGAGCACCCTTATGTGCTCCAACACAACACCCACCTCCTAGGGGCTAGATCATTGTAGCGGATAATGGGGAAAAAGTCAGGCGGCTACGGAGCTACTCTAAATCGCCACTTGGTTCCTATTTTAACCAAAATTATTTTTACTTTTTTCCTATTTATTTCAATTTTAATGCAGCATTTTTTTCTTATTTTTCAAATTGTGGGTGTATTTCCTACAATATTGAAGTTATATTGGATTTTCTACTTTTTTCTTTTTCATTTTTGGATCTTTTCTATCGATACATTCATGGGTTGTATTTTTTGGATCATCCTTTCGGTTTAAAGATCTTTAGCTATAATATCATAAGTGTTATTTGTTTGTTTATTTATTTATGTTATTGTCTTGGCAATTTTAAATTGTTTTGTTATATCTATGACTTTTTTGGATTAGGGTACTGTAGAGGTGGACACATTTTTTTGAAGTATTTATACTAAGGTGGGTTATTTTGATTTGCATATTTAATTTTTAAAATATTTCATGTTGCAATTTTTATGTATTTTACAATTTTTCTTTTTAGTCATATTGGTATCTCAAAGTTGATTTAACATTATTTCAAATTAAATTGTATTTACATTGGTGTTCATTTTAGGTTGATTTAAGTGTATTGTTTAGTTTGGTTCTTTAAAGTATTTTTATTGTTAATATGGATATCAGTGCATTTAATGATAAAAATAAATGATTGTGCTTATTAATAGGATTGCCCATTCTGAACTCCACATCTACCTCAAGACTCTGGCATGTAGCAAGATACGTCCTGTGACATAGGCCCAAGATTACTGATTGATGGGTCACAGGTGGTAGGATGCATTACTGGCAGGCAAGCACTGGGACTGGAGACTCTTGATCAATTCCAGAGATAGGCACAGCGACATTACAACGGTCAGGGGAGATTGCCTCAATGAAGCACACATGTCCAGATGGGGTACGTGCACTCTTAAAACACCATAAATTCAGATGCTACATGAGTTAGGAACACATAGTCAACCCGGACCTAGCACACGTAATGATCCTATGCTCCTAATGCCGGATATCTGGACACATTCACCACTGGCCACACTGTGTCCACGCAGGTCAACACCCACCTTTAGTAATCATTGACCATTCATTTAGGACTCTAAAGCAAGCAACCAACCTTCCTCACCATATATGGTACACCGTAAACCTTTATTGTTTGTAGTATTATTGTACATAAGGAGACAACAAATTCAATGTAAATTGAGACAGTCTTTAAACCTAGTGTCTGTAACTGCTCTCCCAGCCAAAGAATTTAATTAAATAAACCGTTCGTATTTTGCCAAATACCTCCTATCTTCTGGTTCTTAAGAAAATATGATTTGAGCAACATTTTGGCGAGCCTACCAGGGAGGATTAGGAATTTGTACCTTACTGAAGTCAAAGTAAAGTGACTCCACCTGGCCGGATTCACATTGCGCAACAAGAAAGTTGAGTAGACACCACTATTGATTGGAAGTTCTGCTGAATCCCCAGAGGTCTGTCCTGAAGCAGCTGTCACAGAGGGTAAGAGATTACACCCAAACCTAAAATATAGTCTAAAGCATGTGGCATATGGCAACCTTGGGAGAAGCGAAAAAAGATAAGCTGAACACCCTCACACTGACAATGTCTGGCATATTACCTATTTTATATGTCCTAACTGTATCAGTTGTGAGGCGGCTTTGGAGGCGTTATCCCGAAAGTCACCTTTGTTTGATAGTTGATTGCTAGCTAAGTTGAATATAGTGTAATACTGTGTACAGCCATTGATAATTCTAAGGACGCTGATTTTTGTGTCATGGCTATCCTGATTGGTCAGGGTTGACACCTCAATCTCATAGTTTTTTAGTTCAACAGTTTCCCAGTGCTAAAGTGGTTCCTTAACACCCGTAGTATCTGGCAGGAGTGTTGAAGGTGTATCTAGCTTGACCCTAGGCGGAATTCGTCTAGGGAGAACTTGGACCCAGGAAAGTGGGCCAAGAGGGGCTGGTGATTCCAAAGTTATTACTAAACGTTGTCTATGATTACCACCTTTATCTAGGAGAGGATAGTGGCAGACTAGAGGATATGTGATGAACATGCTGGGAAGCTTTTTTTGACAAAGTAATTTTTTCTGTCGACCATTATTGAAATGTATTCTTGTATTTGATGATATTGCATTGATCATCTTTGAAAACTGTATTGTGTGAAAATTTGAATTTGTGCAGGTTTTATTTTAACATATTGCATATTCGCCCTGTTGCAATATTACATATGCAGTCTTATCTTGTTTTATTGAAATGCTTCTTTGAACTTTTTGAAAAAGTGTAAGCATTTAGCTCATAGTAAATAAATTGTAAGAGGGCACCATGTACAAATTTTCCCTACAATTCAACAAACCAAACTAGGTTAACATCAGTTGAATTGTATTACCCAAAATACTAAAATTGTCATGGATTCCCCACTAAAGCATATAGAGACTAAGGGGTCCATTAGGATGTCGGGCGGTGGCACCACCGCGGTGCTGGCGGAGCGGAAAAATGCCTTTTTCCACCCGCGAGCTGTGGGAAACAGGTCCACCATATTAGTATAGCAAAACATAGATCAAATCCCGTCCGCCGCGGAGCAACGAGCACCACCATCAAAGTGTGCACGCCACCATGACGGTGGGAGCCAATGGTGACTCACCGCCGAGCGGAATGACGTCTGCCCCGCTCAACAAATTAGGATGGCCCAAACAAGCAGACGCAGCGGAGACACCGCCCAACCAGAGATGGTGGAAACTTGAAAGCGGAGCACGTGGCAGAGACCCGGTCCACACCATCCGGTCATGACTTCCATGGACCCAGCTCTACATGTGTATCTGGTGCTGTACCTGCTACAGCACTATCATCATATGGGCTGCCGCGGACGCCGCCACAAGTACCCAACTACACAAAAAACAACACACAACACACAGGCTGACACAGGGTCCAATTCCACAACAGAGACCCTGCTGGGGGCAACAACACATCCACAAGGGCACCCACACATGACCCACCTGCCATCAAGTCACCCCACTGCATCCTGGATACACATCGACCGCAAACTTGCAGCAACGTCCCGGTCCCGGTCACGTCACCACAGCGGTCAATACATGCGCACAATGCTGGGCCAGTCCAAGGCATTGGCAGGGCACAAAGACCACAGGGACACCCCACCTCAAACCACATATCAACACACCCCATCAAGTCACAGGCCAGGTGCCCATCCTGTGGACCCCCATGCACAGCAATAAGCAACAAGCTCAGCAACAAGCAAGCACAATCCACACACTGCACCACACAACAAACAACCAGGGAGACAGCCACTGCAGGAGTGTCTGCACAGGAACACACAACACCAGTGCCACACACACTGAAGGCTGTAAATACTTGCCAGTACATACACACATAAACAAACACACACCCTGGGTGTAGCCACAAACATAACACACACACAGGGATTCCTGAACAGATGCCTGCCCAAAAGCAACACACAAACACTACAGAAACACACACAGAACGCCATCAGAAACAGACATACCCTGTCAGCCAAACTGTGGAAAGGCAATGGGAGCACAGAAAAAACAGGAGTGCACAACCCCATCACTCAGGAACAAAACACACACAACATACCACAAATCACACAGGAAGTGCACCATCTCAGAACTACACTGCCACATGAAACCAACCACAGATGCACATGAAATCAAAAATGAACAAACACTACAGGGCATCAGGGGATGCATATCAGGCAATGCCAAGGACACATACACACAGCACTGTATGCACAACAAGCAGTGTGTGCACACCAAGCAGAACAGTCACACACAGACATAACTGACACAACATCAACACAAATAACACAAACCAGCACAGCACAAACACAACAGCACACCCAGGAAGTGAAGCAATACCACAGCCAACACACATACATCCAACACAACAACAACAGATGCACCACTCTGGGACACAAGAGCAGAACCATCTTGTCCAGAGCACTGGGCAGCACACACAGCTGAAGTGCACATCAGCAATCCTCACTGATTAATAGCACAAGAACACCACACATAAACCATTGCGACAATTTCCAGAGTTGAACATTTGTCCTGGCCCAAGAATTGCACCACAAAGCAAGGTGTCACAAATGAAGTGATGGGGAGGCACACACACATGTAAACCAAGGGAACTGCTGACATCAAAGTTAACTGACTTGCATGTCAGTAGTAGACATGGAAGGGGTGTACCATACACAAATAGAGGGAGTGCAGACCCACAGTAGGTAGGCATAAGTGGCACACATAGGGGATGGCATTACACCACACACACCATGCCATAGAGGAGGATAAAGGCACCATGTGCCTGCAATGCATGAGAAACACAACCACAATGGCAGTGTGGAGCAGCAGGGCTACACAGTCTACACAAACACACTCAAGACACATGGCTGATCAAACAAACACAACACTGATGTGCAAGTCACACACTTTGCACACATATACGTGACTAAAACAACAAGGAGGAGTCAGACACAACAGCATGGACACACCAACACACTGCACAGTGCACTACAGACAACTCACACATGTGCATACAACCATATCCACAGGGCAGAACAATCCAACCAACAGGCACACAACTCCTAGGTGACACATGTGTGTGTCTTTCACAATCCAGGGGCACACACACATCCACACCCACTACAAAGTCACACCCTTCACACTGCACACCTCTTGACTACCCAAGAGCACACATCCATGTAGGCCATGGGACTAGGACTAAGGGCCAACACAAGATGACCATACACATACTTAGCTGAGCACACATATAGGAATCACACACCTACATCATGACATTGCCCAGCCTGCATGCAAACCTGTGCACAGCATCACACCCTGTGCTGGCAGTGTCCCCGAACCTGACGTGTGAACAATGTAGCCAACAATAGCAAACCACTAAAAAGAGAACTGCACGACAGGTAAAATAGCAATCACAGATAACACTAGTATCAGTGTCTAAATGGAATGAAGACCATGTCACCCCTGTTTAAAAATGTGATGCGGCCAAAGAGCTTGGCAATGTTTAAGTGACACATAGAGCATGGGGCACAGGAAACCAAATGCACACACCAAAAGATCTTTAATCAGCAAGGACACTGACAAAACAGACAACAGAAGGAACTGTCTTTATTCACATATTGCATAGATGAGACAGTAGAACAACAGTGGACAAGAGCAAGGCACAAAATGATGATCATATGCAAGATAATCTGCATAGGCAAACTCCAAACAGGAAGGCCAGTCTCCATGGCACATGTGAGAGTACAACACAGCAGAGCAACACGGCCAGTGTCCATGGCACAGGTGAGAGTACAACACAGCAGAGCAACAGGGCCAGTGTCCATGCGAGGGGGCCAGGAAGTACATGAGAGGCTGCACAGGGGGGACTCCAACACAGCAGAGCAACAGGGCCAGTATCCATGGCACAGGTGAGAGTACAGCACAGCAGAGCAACAGGGCCAGTGTCCAGGGCACAGGTGAGAGTACAACACAGCAGAGCAACAGGGCCAGTGTTCATGCGAGGTGGCCCAGCAAGTACATGAAAGGCTGTACAGGGGAGACTCCAACATAGCAGTGCAACCGGGCCAGTGTCCATGGCAGGTGGCACAGCAAGTGCATGAGAGGCTGCACAGGCAATGCCAGAACAGGAAGCTCAGTGAGCATGGCAAAGTGCAGAGTCAGGACATGGGAAGCTGCACAGGCAAGGCCAGAACAGGAAGCTCAGTGGGCATGGCAAAGTGCAGAGTCAGGACATGAGAAGCTGCACAGTGAGTGTGTTTGACTGTATCTCACCATGGCCAGCAACACACCCAGGTGGTAAACAATGGGCAGGACTAGCACACCTGTATGAGAGACAGGTGTATGAGGGGGACTACCACTCACTCTTGGCTGTCAGGCGGACTTGGAGCTGGCTCTGTGTCGGGGACAGCAGGACCACTTGACTGGGGAGACAGAGACCCAGGTGATGTAGGGCTATCAGTGGCTTGGCAAGCTGGAGGGCAGTTTGGACCAGGGGATGTAGTGACACGTGGAGGGGAATCATGCAGACCTATGACACAGTGTGGGTGGGAGAGGTTTGAGGGGTGCCTTTCCACTTCTTGGGAATTTGAAAAGGCTTTCCTGTACTGAGGTTAATGGGAACTGGTATGGAAACAAAAGGCACACACACCAACAGAGTTGCTTCAGGTGCAGACACTGGCACTCCCTCTGGTGACGTGCTGGATCCTGCAGAACGCTTTGTCTGGCTACGCCTCTGCACCCCTTTCCCTGGTTGCCAGGTGTACCTCCTACAGTGCCCTCCTTTCCCTGTTTGCCAGGTGTCCCCCCTACAGTGCCCTCCTTTGCCTGTTTTCCAGGGTTAGCCCCTACAGTGCCCTCCTTCACCTGCTTCACTGGGCTTGGAATTGGAGTTGATGTGGCAGAGGAATGTGGCCCTGAGCCCTTCCTAGGTGTACCCTTGCCATACAATACCTCCTCAGTGGGCATAGACACTGCACGCCTAGCTCTGAAGTTTCAGGGACAGGAAAGTCCTTCGCTGGAGATGCCTCTGAGGCATGTGAGCCTGATGTTTGCTTCATTCCTTTTCAGCCTTGCTCTTCCCTGATGAGCTCTTGTCTATGCATTATGGGGTGGCTCTGCTCTTCTGTGGGGATGGTGTCTGTGGGCGGGCCCGCTTGGGTTGTTTTTGCTGGGTGCTTCTTGTGCTATATCGCACTGTGACGCATGGGAACTAAGGTCATTATCCTCCGATGAGGCCACTGGGGGTGGACAAAGGCACTGGAGCAGGAATGGAAGTATGTGCCTGTTGAAGGGCAGACGTCACTGTGGACGACAAAGCCTGGACTGTACTGTGTAGCCCACCAACATCATAGTGTATGCCCTCCATGTAGGCAACCACCAGGCCTAATTTTTTGCCATGGTCACTGAAGGCATTGAGCAGGGCTGTCTGGCGCACACAAAGCTGGCGCAGGAGCTCTACAGGCTCAGCACTGAGGGCAGCAGGGGGGACAGGTGCAGGCTCAGCGGTGCCAGGTGAGAATCTAACTCATCCCCTCTTACTGACACGGACACAGGCAGCACCAGAGAAAGTGGGTGGGAGGGTGGGACTTGCCGCTGTGTGGTAGCAGATGATGGAGAATCCCCATTCCCTGTGCCTTCCAACATGGATGCATCCCCACTGGCATCAGATGATGTTGTACTCTGTGTCTCAGGCAGGGATTCCTCCTGCATACTACGGTCCTCCTCAGATGCACTGGTGAGCTCTGTGTCATTGGGCTACGGTGCAGCTGTAGTGCTACTCTCGCCACCACTGGTTTCGGGCTCCTGTTCCTCTGTGTCCGCTGGCGATTCTGCATGAGAGAGAGATGCAGGGTTGTGTTAGTGTCATCAGCAGGACCAAGCAATTCAATCAATGCAGTACAGGAGATGCCCAAATCAACATGGTGACCACCACACCGTGCAATCACATTGCAGCAACACACTACATAGACCACAACAGTGCCTGTAACCCTGAATATCTGTCATGACTGAGCTATGTTAAGGCCACACAGCACAACACCCTGCCCGTGGATGAAGTCTACCAGACACACAACTTGCTCTGCCCACACCTAGGGACATGATGTGGGGACACCACTTATTATCACTGACAGACCTTGAGGGAACAGGAGGAGACAAAACACACACCTATTAGGACCTGACAGTCCACAATGGCAAGTAGCCAATAACAAACACCATGCGGTACTCTGGGGCACATTGTTGTCAGATGTCAATGATCATGGTGCATGCAAAGTAGGCATACATGAAGTCACACTCAGATAGTGGACACTGCTGTTCACCCCCTAATAGATTTCCCACACTATCCCAATGCTGAATGACCATGTAGATACTAACACATCTGGCTATGAGAATGAACAGCAGGTGGGATCAGCTTTGTAAGGCCAGTTTCGGCCAATGCATGACACTGGCACCCATCCCAGTAGCCACTCACATGACACAGCACTGCTCCACCTCATGAACATCACATGGGCCACCGCAGCCACAGGCCCTGTACACACACATCTGCTCCCAGCCAAAGTCACCCTCCCCAAATACTCACCCCTGCCTTGCTGCCAATGCTCCTTCAGATGTGCATCCAGCGCAGGATGAGTCACAGCCAAGATGCGGCCCATCAGTGGTGTCATGCTGCGCCGTGCCAAACTCCCAGTGTGTGGTAGCAGCCCCAAGGTCATCTCTGCCACGTTCTTTGCCAGTCAGCAGATTTTGTCACAACTCTTGTGGCAGTGGGTGCGTCGTCAGTTAGATACCCCCAGGGCTCGCACCTTAGCTGCAATGGCCCTCCACACGGCCTTAGACTGGTGTACCTTGAGCTGCGGGCATGGGAGAAAAGAAGGGGAAATGATCAGTGACACAGTGTCATGTACCAACATCTATCAGTACACTTGCAAGACACAGGTTCATTACCAAATATAATCTCACTCCATCCCAAACTGGGATACACCTCACAAGGGCACTCTGCATGGGCCAAGCAGTTGTGATTGCATGCATTTATGAGGGCGTACAGAGTCCCTGATAATCTCACACACATGCAGTAAGACTGTACTGAACCCCCTCTGTGGCTTGCACACATTCCAGTCCTATGCATGCCTGGCCACTACATACATCACATATCCAGCTGTGTCTGTGGGTGGAATGACTGTGTGCATGACAGGACAGCATTCAATGAGCATGTCCTGTGTACATATGTGTATGTTATGTGTGTGGCATCGGGGTACATGGATTCACCAACAAAATATCCATCTACACAAGTGTGGTTGTGTGAAATCATACAGGGCTGAGATGGTGCATATTTCTATTTCAGAGTGAATGAACAGGAGTAAGGGCATAGTGAGTGCAGTGATGTGATCTCGTCTTGGTGTGCGGGCTCTGGGCAAAGACTCTGGCTTCACACTGAGTCAGACAACAGGGGCACACAGACACAATCAGTGAGCAATTATTGTCCCGCCACCTGCATGTCCAACATCCTTTGGCTCTGTATGGCTGACAATGTAGCACACTCCACTCAGGCATTAAACTGCAGGCAGGGAAAACCGTGACATTGGGACACACACACTCCTTGGCCCTGGAGACAGTATGTTTGTCAGTGTATGACACAACCCCACACCCTCAGGCATATACTGCAGCAGTACAACTACATGTCTGCCCCCCCTGCCCTACACCTCCCTTTACGATGACTTACCACAACATTGGGGGCATCATACAGCCTTGGGTACTGTGCGAGCACCTCGTCCACCAGGACCTCCACCTCCTTGCTTGTGAATGGACTGGCATGGATCTTCTCTGTCCTTGTCATCCATGTGGACATTGAACACCTGTGGTGGAAGTGGGTGGTGAGGGGTCCCAGGCAGCAGGCTCTGTAGGCAGCAGCAGGAGGAGGTCCCAGGCAGCAGGCTCTGTAGGCAGCAGCAGGAGAGGGTCTCAGGCAGCAGGCTCTGTAGGCAGCAGAAGGAGAGGGTCCCATGCAGCAGGCTCTATAGGCAGCAGCAGGAGAGGGTCCCAGGCAGCAGACTCTGTGAGCAGTGGAAATGTGAGGCTCACTCTCACAGATTTATAGCCCCCTGGGGTCGTTTCTTAGGTGCCAAGCTGCAACAATTGGTTGTCCAGGTCTGCCTCTTTCAAAATCATCCAGTGACCGCCTCCGCGGTGGCAGAGCACGCCTTCCGCGATTTTCAAAACTGTATCATGCCACCGCAATGATCACTCCCATTGGCTATAGGCAATGCTCCATGGTGGTGATGCACCGCAGAGGCCCGGGTGCGCTACCACAATGGTGCATTGTTCAAAAGCATCCAATGACTGCCTCCATGGTGGCGGAGCACGCCTTCCACGATTTTCAAACCTTCATCATGCCACCGCAATCCTCGCTCCCATTGGCTGTAGGCAATGCTCCATGGCGAAGATGCCCCGCCGGGGCCAGCGGTAGCTACCAAGACTAGGGTGGTGGAGCATGCCCAGCACCATCTTCCCATGTCTCCATGCCAATGACCACTGTAGTTGTGTATGGGATGGTGCTGGTTACACACCGCCGGGGCAAGGTGGTAGCTACCGTGAGTAGGGTGGCATGCAATGGGAATGTCCATCAGGAACTTTAGAAAAAGTACACAGTGGCAACATAGTGAAGGGCACATCATTGTCCATACAATGCCATTATTCCATTGATTCCACAGGTGCCTGCACTTTGGTCTGTAGTCCCTGCCATGTAAATTGTGCATTTAAAGGTTGATTGTGTGTGACAGTGTTGAAGAGGACTCAACAATGTGTGCACTAATCAATGTGTTGTGGGTCAGTGATGACCGGGGCAAGGCTTTTCTCACTGTATGATGTTTTTACTTACTTGTGCTTTTATATCTGCTCATACACACAATTGATAGTTTGTGGACTACTGCGTTCATTGTGTTGTGGATGTGTGCCAAGTTTACATGATGCATTGAGGTGTGTAGGTACAGCAGATGAGTATGAGACAGTCATGTTCATTTTACACACATTGGCTGGATGGTACGCTGCAAGGCATGCATATGTAAAATGTGGGGTTTAGTATGTGTGCATTCACATTGACCTATGTGTTGTTTGAGGCACTTGTGTATGGTAAATGGAGAAGTGTGCCCTCTGTGTGGCTCAAACATTCACCCATGTAACATGGTGTGTCACACTTTCTCAGGGCAGTATTTGTTTTTCCGTGACATCCTTAACAGGATGTGCTGTGGCCATCTCATGATGGTTGTCATTGACATGTGTCCATTTTCATCTCAACTAGAAGGCCGAATCTCCTACGTCACTTGACACTGCCGGAGGACATGGAGGATGTTGCGATCATTCGCAAATTCCGCCTCGACAGACCCACCCTGAAGACCCTTTGCAATCTGTGGGAGCCCCACCTGCAGCCTCGTTGCCACTACCCAACAGCTTTCACACCAACGTACAAAGTGATGGCAGCCCTCCATTTTTTTTGTAGCTGATTCCTTCCAGGAGACCGTGGCCAGCACTGCAGGGATGTCTCAACCCATGTTCAGCCTGGTGCTGAGGGATGTACTTGCAGCCATGATGATCTATAAGGACAGATACCTACATTTCCGCAGGGGAGCAGAATTGGCCGTTGTGAAGGCTTCTATCTGCTTGGGAACATCCCCCATGTTGTTGGTGCCATTGATTGCACACATGTCGGTCTGGTGCCACCACAGGCGAGTGAGCAATTTTTTTGCAATCAAAAACATTGTCACTCGACCAATATGCAGGTGGTGTGCCTGGCAGACATGACCATTTTACATGTGTGTACCAGATTCCCCGGCTCGGCCCATGACTCGTACATCTGGAGGAACAGCATTGTGCCCCGGATGATGGCAAATCTGCTTCCAGTGTGTGCTTGGATTGTGGGTGCCTAGTAATATGGCATGCTGTGTGTGTGACCTGCTACCCTCTGCAACATTACGATATGTGTTTGTCATTCCAGGGTGACTCTGCATATCCCAGCCGTCCATGGCTGCTTAGCCCACTACGTAATCCCAGGACCCAGGCTGATATGAGGTACAATGAGGCCCATGGCAGGACCCGTTCTGTCATTGAGCGGACTTTTGGCCTGTTCAAGTCAAGATTCCGCTGCCTTGACAGGACTGGAGGTGCACTGTCATACTTGCCTGGGAAGGTCTGTAAAATCGTTGGGGCATGCTGTATGCTCTACAACATGGCCATTCACAAGGAGATTCCCCTGCTCCTTGATGATGATGAGTACCCAAGGCCTGAGTCCAGTGGTGAAGACAGTGGAGAGGAGGAAGGAGTTGACATGCATCAACAGCTCATCACCCGCTACTTCACTTGAAGGTGGGTGACAAGGTACAACTTGTACTATGTATGGTGTGATTGCTGTGGTCGTGAAGGGCTATGTGCAGATGGTGCAGACAGGCACATATAAAGTCACCTGTGTGTGGAAATGTGGCAGTGACATGTCATCCGTGAACATATACGGGACTCCGTTTGTTGACACTTGTTGCACATTGTGTTGTCTGACTGTTGACTCATGTAGATGGTTGGTGTAGTGTACTGTCTGTGATGCCACACTCGCACCAGTGACTGTTGTTCTGTTGTGTCTCCCTAGGTGCCTTGAAATTATCCATGCCTACATACTGTACATCTTTTGGATATATTATGGACATTTTGAACACTGTAAATATTGAACTAAAGACGAAGATGAACCAATTGAAGTGTGTGAGGTATTTTATTTACATAGTTTACATGTGAGGGGTGCGGGCAGATTTACATGAAGGTGGTAATGTAGTAGTGAGTTGACAGACATGGTAAATGAGATGTAAGAGTAGACACCACATCAATGTTGTGACCCAGTCCAACAGACAGGTGCCATTCACAAGGAAGTGTGGGGACGGACAGTCCAAACAGTCAATGCAGTGGGGAAGAGGGTTGCCATCAGGGCTGGCTCTGTGACTGGCGTTTGGCTGATGCATTGCCTCCAGAGACTCCTAGGCTCTTCTTTGGATGCCCCATTATTTGCTTGGGCAGGGAGGGCCTGCTGCTTGGCCAGCGGTGTCTGAGGACTTACCCCTCTCTGTGGCCGCAGGCGAGAATGGTGCACTGTCATCCTGCAGCACAACAGAGGAGGGCGGGGGTGTTGTTTGGGACGCAGGCCTGTCCCTCAGTAACGCCACTTGCTGGCCTATGAGGTCCACCATTTGTCCCATGCTCGTGTCGATGGACCTCATCAGCAGGATGAGCTCTCGTAATAGTTCTTCAGACTGACCACTTTGTCCGTGGACCTGTTCGTAGGCACCGATGACTCTGGTGAAGTGGTCCAGGGATGGTGTACCAACCTCCTGAGGTCTGGAGGTGACACTGGCCCTCTCACCTGCCCTGCAGCCACAGACCTGTTGCCTTGCCACTGTGGGTCCACGCACACTCTCCCTATCATCCACAGTTGTTGGTGTTGGCTGGTCATCCCCTGGGACAGGGAGGGTGCTGCAGGTGGCATTGGTGGCAGCCGTGGAGGCACAGGTCGTAACTGCAAGGGTCTGCTGTGCAGTTGTTGTTGCAGCAGACATGGTGATGGAGAGGATGGGGGCCTGGGACTTGGTGCTCCCTTGCACACCAGATGGTCCAGCCTGGAGCTCATCGTCCAGCGAATCCTGGGACTCTACATCCGAGAGTCCATGTACCGGGGGTGGAGACTGGCTCTGCATGTCATTGTTGTCGTCCTCAGCAGTGAGTTCTTGGTCACCTGTAGATTAGATGGGGAATGGTCAGTGTTGTCCACTGTGCAAGAAATCTGTTGGCTGTGTGTCATCCACTGTCTGTACACTACACAACTGACAGTTCATCACAATTTTTGCTAAGTGCAATAACGTGCCTCATTAGATGATGCAGAGGTACATAAATTACTGCAACATCTCAGGTAGCGATGCATTGAATGCATTTGGTGGTGTGTGTAATAATGCAGGCCTCCCTCCCACATACAGGCCTCCCAGAGAAGATGGCTACCTACCTGTTAGTTTGTTTGGTGAACAATACAATGGCTTAACAGTGCATGTGGGAGGGAGAGAGAATCCCATCTTGCTGGGGTGTGGGACAGGGGGTATGGTGGGAGTAGTAGTGCAGACCTCCCTCCCAAATACAGGCCTGACAAGCAAGATGGCTACCTACCTGTAAGGTGAGGGTGAAGAATGCAATGGCTTCCATGTGCTCCTGGGAGGAAGGCAGGGAGAGTTCCATCTTGCTGGGGTGTGGGGCAGGGGGCATGGTGGGAGTAGTAGTGCAGGCCTCCCTACCACATACAGGCCTCACAAGCAAGATGGCTACCTACCTGTAAAGTGAGGGTGAAGAATGCAATGGTTTCCATGTGCTCCTAGGAGGGAGGGAGGGAGGGCTCCATATTGCTGGGGTGTTGGACAGGGGGCATGGTGGGAGTAGTAGTGCAGACCTCCCTCCCAAATACAGGGCTGACAAGCAAGATGGCTACCTACCTGTAAGGTGAGGGTGAAGAATGCAATGGCTTCCATGTGCTCCTGGGAGGAAGGGAGGGAGAGTTCCATCTTGCTGGGGTGTGGGACAGGGGGCATGGTGGGAGTAGTAGTACAGGCCTTCCTCCCACATACAGGCCTCACAAGCAAGATGGCTACCTGCCTGTAAGGCGAGGGTAAAGAATGCAATGTCTTTCTTGTGCTCCTGGGTGGTGTGGGGGAGGACTCCATCTTGCTGGGGTGTGGGGCAGGGGGCATGGTGGAAGTAGTAGTGCAGGCCTCCCTCCCACATACATGCCTCACCCGCACGATGGCTACCTACCTGTAAGGTGAGGGTAAAGAATACAATGGCTTCCATGTGCTCCTGGGTGGTGTGGGGGGAGGACTCCTTCTTGCTGGGGTGTGGAACAGGGGGCATGGTGGGAGTAGTAGTGCAGGCTGACTGTGCTCATGCTCCCATGGTTATATTGCTAGCTACATTTAGGGTACATGGGAGTGGGTGTATGTTGGATCTGTGAGACAGGTTTTTGTGGATGTGTGGTGCAGATGGGTGTGATTTGTCTGGTGTGGCATGTGTTTTTGGATGTGCTAAACAGTACATATCTGTGTGTTGGTTGACATTTGTTTGTGCTTACCAGCCTCCACTCCCCTGGATACTCCTGTGAGACTCTCAGGATGCAGTATGGCAAGCACCTTCCCCTCCCATGGTATGAATGTTTTCTATGGGATGGGAGCGCCACTGCCAGTCCGGGTTGGATCGCTGGGTGGACCCTACTGCATTGGCCCTTTGTACTATCCTTTCCCACATTTGAGTCCTTGTGGCTAATAGTGTCTGTTGGACCAGGCTACCAAACAGTTGTGGTTCCACTCTGACTATCTCATTTACCATGACTGTCAACTCACTCTCTGTGAATTTGGGCATTTTATGTGATGCCATGGTGTGTGGTGTTTGAAGTGTTTGTGGGTCCAGGGGTGTGGGTGGTGAGTGTGGTGTTTTTGTGTGAGGTGTGTTATGTGCTGGGGGATTGTTGGTGCTGGTGTGATGTGGTGGTGGTGGGTGTGCTGTGTTCTCTTGTCTCTCCTGTGAGATATGGTGTAGTCCCTTCTCTTCTGGAGTGTTGCAAATGATTGTGGTCAGTGAAGGGAATGGTTTTATACACAGCTGTGTGGGTGTGTCCACAAGGGATTGTGCTGTCAGGTGTGTTGTGGGGGTTATCCTGGGAATTGTATGTTTCTGTTTGGTATTTTTCTGTTTCATTCGTTTGTGTTTTGTGTATTTGGGGGGCATGGCTACTTTGGTTTTTGCAATTTTTGGCATTGCGGCAGTGTTTTTGCTTTGGACCGCCATGTTTTTCATGTATCGTCCACTCCGGTAGCTATGCTGCAGCTCTTCTGCTGTCTCTCACATTTATTCCTGTATGCGACCGCGGCGGTCAGAAACAGCGGATGGTACTGCGGAACCATCGGGGATATACTAATTTCCTGTGCGGTGTCTCCCCTATGCTTGCAGCGGGTTGTAGCTTTTCTGCTGCGTTTCTGACCGCCACTGTCGGTTTTTGGACGTCACCGCCTGCGTCGGCGGTTTTGGTTAGCCTGCTACCTCCGCGGTCGGTCTTTTTTGGCAGTTGTCCCTAATTTGACTGCCGGTTTATCCACGGTCCGGCGGGCGGTTGTTTCCCGCCTCCATGGCGGTCAGGGTGGTTTTCCGCCTGTCATCCTAATAGGGCCCCTAGGTTCTCCAAACAGAAAAAAAGACTTAATAAGTATTGCCAAGAGTGACATTTACACACACAGTCACACACATTTCCCTGGCCTAAGGAGGGAACATTTGACACAAATATAATTGAGCACACAAAAACACATATAAAAACCAGATACATCGAAAAGAAGAGAGACAAAAGTAAGGCAGTGTTAGATTTGTGGGCTATCTTTGAAGAGTTACAACCTGATAGCCCCATGAGGCCTACAGTTAGCGAGGTATCAATACCTCCCCCACCATATGCAGGGACACACATACCAGCCCCCCCTGCATATTCAAACCCAATAATAGTAGAAGCCAATGAGCTCCCTACGGAGATAAGGTCAATCAAGTCTAAGTCAGAAATATCTGACAGCAAGCGAGCCCAGACACCATTAGTGCAGCCCACGTTTCTAAGGACGGTCCCCAAAAGCATGACTCCCTGTCCACCAGAGTCTACAGGTGACACCTCAGAGGTGGGTAAAATACACATTCCCACTGGGTAAAGCAAGTGCAATATTGTGTCAGGAAAATATGTGTCACTTCTCAATAGCGACTCAGTGAGCTCGGTAGATGAACAGAGCTCCAGTCACCCAGGAACCGATGACATAGGTGGGGCTAAAGGATTTGCCTAGGTAGCCTAGGAGGAGAGCAACTTTGAGGGTGAAGTCAGGCTAACTAAAGCAGCGCTTACCTCTGAGCAAAAGGGCCTGGTCTGATGGTGCGAGGAAGAGAGGCAAGAACAGAGGTTCATGAAAGAGAGGGCGCACAGCCGGGAGTTAGAAATAGAATATATGCCAACGCACCCTCCTTATGTGGAAAGCAAAGCCAGGTACAGGAAACAGCACTGGGAAGAGTCGGAGGTCGATGAAAGGCTATTATTACGGCTAAGAGGCACACCATTCAATTGTCATAGGAGAGGGACTGACCAAGAGATAAAAGAGCACGGCATTCTGGTACTGACCCACCCACGGTGCAGGAAAAACAAAAGGGCACCAGTGCGTGCAAACGAGGGAAGCAGCGACGAGAATACACGTTGCTCGTCAGAGGTGCATGACAAAGATAAACAAGTAGATAGCGTAATTCGCCCTACTTAAAAACCCTTTTTTACTGATCCCAGCCAGAGAAGTCATTAAATTAATTTTTTCTTCTAGCCAGGGAATTTTTTATTTTTTACCATTTACTTATATAGGTCCCTACACTTTATCCTTATCACTTTTCACTGTCCTACACATTACACATAGCCTATTGTCAAAAACTAAGTGCTCCAGCGTAGTTCGTAGGTCGCAGCACGCCCCGCCCCGTAGAGGGACGGGAAGACCTCTATGATGAAGCATGACACTAAGGGATTCTTAGTGTGCGAGGGGTATTTTAAAAGCACATAGTGCTCCCCCTTTGCCATTTGCAAAGAGAGCCTTTTCCACTACCATTAGATATAAGACCTTCACCAATAATTGAAAAACCAATAAATTATTCACTCCCTTCACATTGATAGAATCTCATTGGTTATGTATAAAGATAAACAAACCCCAAGGGAGATAATCGCTAAAAGGGAATGCAAGGCCTTTGTATACCCATTTTGCTGCCTACTAGCAGATTGGACTAAAGAGAGGGATCAATATGACAGGTCTTGGCTGAGGGAAGGATCATTTGAGCCAGAGGACATGGCAGTAGTGGAGGATTGTATCAGGCATGAAGAAGGAAACGCTAAATGTACTTTCTCTACATGCAGCAATGCCATGCGAGATGGGAAGGCTATGTTGAGGAAAAACCAGTAGAGTCACCTAGCATGAGAGCGTGCCCATTACTACAGAAGGGCACTGCAGGAATTATATACGTGCCATGGGCCCAGATGGATGAAAAGGGGTTCAGAACTAAGTTACCGACATTGCTGGATGGGGCGGTTTAGTGGATTATATGCTTTGAGAAAAACGCAGCAGGTATCAATCTAGTGATAGGAGACATTAAGAGTCTGCTTAGCAGTCTCACTGGAGAGCAGACTAACACAGTGTTCGCCTGAGCACCCTTCCAGCAATCAAGCGTAATGGAAATCTAGCATTACGGCGCCACATTTATTATGCACTGGCACCGGAACTGTACCACCCTTATAAAAATATTCCCTGACCGCCCAGATGTACGAGGGCTATTGGCAGAGACCATGAAGCCAGAGGAAAGCATCAGCGATTTTCTAAACAGAATGATGGAAAAATGAGGATAAGAAACCGGACAGCAGTGGACCGATACAGGCCCACAAGTCACATTTTTGTACAATATCCTTAAGAAAGGGTTACCTACTGAGAAACAGAACGGGCTTTGTAGCGTAGTTGGTCTAGATACCAAACTCTGGTGGGAGATACAAGATCACATACTCTACTATCATAAGAAAAAACAAGAGAAAGATCGAGAGAAGCAGGAGCAGGCCCAAAGAGGCACAGCAAAACCAATTCAATTCAAGTTGAAAAAGACTGTCCTCGAGGGGGGCAGAGATGGTCGTAACCATGCAAATTACACCAGTGACAATGGAGGCTCTACCGCAAATCTTTAGAGGGTATCAAACAAGCAGTCCAGGAGCACAAGCATGGTATGGTAATGGAGGCCAGAAAGGCTGGTCACAACCAGATCCTAGAGAATGCTACTATTGCCATAGGCAGGGTCATCCCATAGAGAGGTGCTGGATTAAGGCATACCATGAGTAGCTGAAGCAGCTGAGTTCAGGGAACCAGGGCCAGCAACCACAAACCCCCACAAATGCCCCTCCTCTGTACCAAGCACTACAATCAGAAAGCACCATATGCCCAGTCGAAAGGAGGTCCATCGGTCACTGCACAACCGCTGTTGGGATCCAGCAATTGGGCAAGCACATTGCAGCAGCATGCAGAAAACGCAGTGCAAGAGGGACCGGGCACAACCCCAGCAGGGAAGGGTACCAGTGTGGGCAGGCAGTATCTTTTTGCAATCACAGAGCCACAACACATAGTAAAATAGGCCCCGCAGCAAATAATAACAAGAAGTAATAATAGTACAAATGACCTGACTACCAGCAGCTCACTTTGGATAGTAAAGACAGACATTATCATTCTACCCCCTTTTCCTAAACAGAAAGGACTACAAACAGCATTAGAAGTTCAAAATGTCTTTACTGGCTTCCAGGAATTCAGTGCAGCTGTGTGGCTGTGTCATCAGGTGTACACATTAGGTCTGGCATCATTGATGAGACCATCGGAGCACAGAATAATTTGATTGCCTAAAGTGCATACAGAAAACAGACCCCACTCTGCTGTTGAACCACACAGGGAGCGGTTGGCTGGCTACCCCCAGGCTTATGGCAGTTTGATGAGGGAACTGAGAAGAAAAGAAAATTGGTTAAAAGAGCAGTCACCCAGGCCACTCAGGTCCTGCAACCAAATTCTGTCCATCATCCCTTTTTGTATCACCAAATTCTGATGGGACATACTCCAATTGTCAGGCCAACCAGTCCCCATTTCCTCGGGCCTCACGCCCAAGCTTGATGTTTCCTTCATGGTATGGAGTTCCAACATAGCCCCAAATAGCTTTAAAGGCATCTGATGCAATGGAGGCCTCCCTTTCAGTAATGAATGAAGTCATCCTCGGGGAGAGGGGCCAATGATCTTCTCACACCTAGGATGGTAAGATTCTAAAACTCCACAGCCCCCCACACTCAGGAGTCAATAAGCCTAGAGGCGTCGGTTAGTGACCAGATGTCTCAGTTTTGCCCGTGCAGTTCTGGTTTTTCTTTTTGGTCCTCTTTCCAAGCAGAGTTTTTGGGGTGTTGGGAGGGCCCACCGAACTAGCCTTTTAAGCCTGTAGTTAGTCTGTGCCCCGTAGCACTTAGGAATTTGTGTTGGCTCCAGTAACAAACACTGTCTTCTGGACATCCTGCACCCCTCTGTAATGTGAAATTGCAATCCTACTCCCATTTGTGGTAATATCCAGATTTTGGGGGGGTTCGGGGAAAAGTTGGGCACCCTACCCCAGCGTAATTACGAACCCAAGACTCCTTTCCAGGGCTCGTTGAACCTTCTAAAGTGGGGTGTAGGGAGAGGGGGGTGCAGGGATAAAGGTTTCCAAGTCTCTACCCCCTCTTAGGACACCAGGTCCTTTCTAAGTTCAACCCCTTCTCAAGCAAAATCCGCTCACTTCGCTCCAACCTTGCAGGCACCATCCAGGAAATAGCCAGCCCTAACTGCCGATCTCACTGGAGCAGCGTAGGGGAGGGGGGAAAAACCAGAGAGCAGCCTCAGGCCCTCTCCCCGTGGGGCAAGGGAAATAATGAATAGTATGGTTCAAGGAAATGCCCCAAACTAAAAGTAAAAGTAAAAAACACCTAAATTCAGCCCAAAAGAAAGATTCTAGATCAAAGGTAGAGTTAAGATCACCAAAGTCAGGTATCTGAGGTCAGAAGGGACGGCCATGTGAAAACAAACAACAGGGAGGAGCAGGAGCACCAAAACATGCTCATGGGGCATGTGGCAGACACCAGCAACACCAAAACAACAACTCACCCTCTCCTCTTACACTTCCATACACATATAGCATTTCTGAGCTGCAACGCTTCGGCAAGATTAGCGTCCCCAATGGACTCTGGCTAAAAGCCACAGCTCTACCCCTCCCTGTATTCATGAGATCATCTCATCAACATACCCACCACTGATCTGATCACTCAGAATCGGAATGTCGAATGTCAGAAAACCATCCAAGTAGGATTACAGAGGAGTGGGTGGTGGAGCTCAACAGCTTATAAAAACAAGGTATATCTAGACAATATTAATCACCCTCACTCTCCAAATCACTAATAGACATTTTTAATAAGGTCACCTTCCGGTGGCTCACTAGGTCGCAACTAGTGCAGTGTTTGGATCACGCCCCTTGGGAAAAATACAGGGACTTCAAAAACATTACTAATGGAGCATGTGTAATGTTTCTGAGTTAACAATCAATCAAGTTCTTTCAAAAAACAGGTAACCGACAAGACAACAAAGTGCAACAACGTGACTGGTCGTCAACCCCCACGAAGAAGGAAAAAATGACATTTCCAAACCTACGTCAATGGGAGAAGGGAAATACCATGGGCCCTCAGTGAGGGGTCTGCTTAACACCCACGTGGGGAACTGTTCCTTCGTGTAGTCAAGCCCCTCCTTGACAAGGAAACCCATTAACTAAACAGCGAACATTGTCAAATTGGTCAGAAGGAACTCAGCTGCCGGAGGAGCACAGATGGCTCTGAAGGGACTCAAACCTTGGTCTATAATATCACAACAATAGTTATGTATAATTGTATGGTTATGAACAATCTGACTACTGTGGGTAGTTCCACACTTGACTACCACTGAGGAACTGGGGGGGTCAAAAGAGACTCACTAATTGGGAACTAGAGCACCCACGTTGGGAACTTTCGAATGTCCCCTACAATTACATAAAAGAGAACATCAGCATCCCACATGCACTGCACAGTGCCATTTTATGTAACACATGGTATCAACACATGACCTGAGTTGGCGCCCAAGCATCAGCTAGGTCATGTTATGTCTACTCATACGTCCCACATGCAGCAGGTGAAGATAGGCTGTACCTTTCTCAAGAAGCTACTGAGAAAGCAAAATGCCTAATTCGCCTCTACCCTTGTAGGATAAGGACCAAGATCCAACCCAAAAAGATGGAACCACACATGGTAGTTATAAACCCTGCCTGATACAAAACCAACTCAGCAGCACTATAGATCTTCACTGAACCCACTGATATCTAAACTGAGCTAGACAGAATGCGTAGGAAGAGTACTATAGCGGAGGATATCATCTGGTCCTGAGATTTACCAGAGAAGAGAATTTTGGAAGTAGCCAAGCCCCATCTCATCGCACACATTTGTCCAATGCAGCATCCAACTGTGAACTGAGAGTGGCCCTTAGTGTATGCGAGTGGTCTTCTTTAACAACAAGCTGTCTCCCAACATGGAATTCCTGTATAGGGCCATTCAGCTTGGGGATAAAATGGGGAATAGGTCACATGGGGGAACGTTTAATGACAGTATGGCTAACCCATTTCCGGAAATCTGGGACACTGAGGTGGGTGGATACACTTGGTTAGAAGGGAAGGGACAACCCCTGATTGTACAGAAACGTACCCTGTATACCTTATGTTTCAGAGGAAAAGAAACGCTTCCAATGGGCATGAATTTTAACTTCAGAGTGATTTTGCATAGTCCGGATATGTAATTGGGCGCATAGTTTGGTCTCCAAGGCCTCCCTGGAGTCTTTGATTGCCTGAAGGATTTCAGAGTAAAGAGGCAGGTCTCCCACTGGGCCTTCAAGGCAGCATCTGCACCCCTTTTTGGCAGAAGTAAAAAATGGGAAAGCAAGCTGAAAAAACAATGTTGAAATTCAAACCATTGAAAACATTTATGTCAGAAGTCAACAGTCCAAAGCATGGGCTAAAATAATGTCCCAAACACCAAATCAAAGTCCACTGACAAACAAAAATCAAATTAGTTAAAGAAAACAGAAAAGTCACTATCCTAACCCAATATGTTCATTGCTCTCATGAGTTGGGATCAATAATTCCTTCAGTTCAGAATTGAAAGTTACCTCAACCATCACCTTTGGCACACATTTTAGTAGACAGCCCAGGGCCAGGCACCTAATGAAGGTTAGGTCAAACAGGGTCAGGTGAAGAGCCAGTGATGTAAGAGGAAGATAGTTTGATGAAGACACTTGGAGTATAAGAATGAGATGGTCTTGGGGAGGACATAGAGGCAGCCCAATAGGATAGCAAGCAGGATATTTGGTGGGGTGGGAAGCCTGTGTATCATGCAAGTCCTAAAACCTATTTTCAAGGAACGTTGGTATCATTCTAGACTCCTCCCTCACCATGACTCGCCAGATCAACGCCATCGCCCCACCTCCTTCTACACCCTTAGCATCCTCCGCAAGACCTTCAAGTGGATCCCCCGAAGCCAGAAAGACCTTTACCCACACACTCATCACCAGCAGACTGGACTAGAGCAACACCCTTTACCCTGGAATCAACAAATCCCTGCTACACAAACTCCAGACCATCCAGAACACTCCAGCCAGCCTCGTCCTCAGCACCCCACAACATGAGCACATGACCCAGCACCTGCAAGACCTCCACTGGCTTCCCATCCAGAAGAGAGTAACCTTCAAGTTACTCACCCACTCCTACAAATCCCTCCACAACATCAAACCCAAATACCTCAACGAAAGTGTCTCTTTCCACGTACCCAAATGACAACTCCTCTCTGCCGACCTCGCCCTAGCAGTGACCCTGCGAATCCGCAGAACCAGAGCAGGTGGTTGAGCCTTACCCTACGTCATGGCCAAGGCCTGGAACAAGCTTCTAGTCAACATCAGACGTTCCCCTATCCCCTACCCTGCACACCTACCAAAAGAGCCTCAAGACCGGGCTCTTCAGCTGACCCGGGGCTGCACCCCAGCGTCTTGAGACCCTCATGGGTGATTAGCACATTTTATAAGCCCCTTGATTGATTGATTGATTGATTGAAGGAACTGCACAATCACCGTCTGCATCCTCTAGTCTCTTGATGCTCTCCTGGAATGGGAAACACATGAATGAGAAGGTAGAAGAGGTAAAAGAGATGGTTCAAGCTATCTGGTTCAAATCACATCCTCAGTCGCTGCTGGACCTAAGGACAGACACTCTCTGTGGAAGGAGGAGCTCAACGAGAGGCCACCGAAGACCTGAATGTTGGAGCGGCCTCTTTAGTGGTTGGCGAGGTGTGTTCTGGCTGATTGACAGAGGGGCCTCTTTTTGGACATCAAAAGTCAACATTGGCAATGTGTTTTTTTATCAACCACTAGTTCTATGAACAGCAGCATTATTCCCTTCCTCCGTTTCAAGGTGGGTGTTTAACAAGCATTATTGGTTAGTGACTCACTTACGACAACAATAAGTGTGTTACAATACAATCTAATCCCCCCGCACTACCTTCTGAATCAAATCTCCAGATGTCACATGTTGCACAGATAAAGCACACATTTTAATAACTTCACTTACTGAATCCATGTTACTTTAATATTCTCTTATGATGGCACAAACATATGTGGGCACAACTCAGAACTAATTTTGGAGCAAGTTAAGTGTGATCAATTTTCATGACAGAACATAATAAAACTAGTAGTATTTTAATTAAATCTCATGAACTATGGATGATACTTGCAACATTTATAGGATAATGTGCATAATTGATCAAACGTAATGTAACATTATTTTCTACAACGCATTGATGCAAGGGAATACTTCACATATGAAAATCACGTCACATAGTTTTACTACAAAATATTTTTTGTGCAAACTTGTCTCCTCTGAACGAACTTATGTGGCATTTCTCATTACACAAAGTGGCAATACATTTTGCATTATCATTTGATAACATGACATTAGGTCATTACCTGGGAATCTACCAACATAAAGTTATACATCCAAGCTTGATTACAACATGCATATTGTGGTGTTTACCACATAAAATAAGGAAGCAGGAGACATCAGATGCAGGTAAGTGGGTTTTAATAACCTCATCCACGAAGGAACAACAATCAACTGACTTCCAGAGAAGTCTACATTCTAACAGAGAACCCCAAACAGGATTCTACAAATTAAAGGTACAGGGAATAAAGAGAGTACAAGAAAGCATATTATCACACATCTCCCTTCCTAACAAAAACAAAAGAAAGAAAGAAAGAAAGAAACAAGGAAAAACTAAACATAATCTTTAAAGTAGGAAGGAGGTCTACGCACCCTTTGACCTTTTCTAGAAGAAAATAACAAACCTGGAGACACAGGAGAACAGTAACGGGAATTACCCAAACAACCACCAACACCGGGAGCATCATTACCCACATCAACAACAGGCAACCTTGAACCAACCAAAACCACACAACAGTTATTCCATATCCTTCCATCATCCGTCTTGACAGCATTCTTGAAGATTTTCACCACAGAACGAACTTCAGTGAACTTTGACCAAGGCCTACATCCCACAGGGGCCCTGATGCGTACAAGATCACCAAGTTTGAACTTTTGAAATAATACGCCCTTCCTACTATCAAAATATTCTTTCCTAGCAATTTGTTTGTCTAATTCCTTACATCTCCATTCCCCAACACTATTATCGACCAAACCTTTGTTCAACTTCATCCAACCTGGACACCACAAAGTATTGGGAACTCTGCCCTTGAACAATTCAAAAGGAGATCTTCCTGTAGTAGAATGAGGAGCCATGCGATAACTACCAATTCTGTCCTTAAGAGACACCTTCCAGTCCAAACCAGAGGACCTTGCCAACTGAATAGCTTCTTTAAGAGTCTTGTTAACTCTCTCAACAGCACCATTCGACTCGGGATGATACAAAGAACATTTCTTATGGACTACACCACACTTCTTTAAGTAATCCTCAAACAGCTTCGAGCAAAACTGAGGCCCATTATCTGAAAGCAAACTATTAGGAAAACTTTCTTTCAAAAAAATACCATCAAAAAATTTGATAACAGCATCTGAAGTTATGTCTCTTACAGCACTAACCTCAATCCATCTCGAATATAAGTCTATCAAAACAATCAAATATGGAGTATCAGAAACTCCAGACAAAGGACCAACAATGTTGATTGCAACCTCATCCCAAGGATGATTGGGGAAAATTATTTTAACCATGGGCATCTGTCTAGTCTTTAAAATGTTATCACTCGCACAACATTCAGGACAGTCTCTCACCATTCTCTCTATTTCTAGCTCCATGCCAGGCCACCAAAACTGCAAACAGAGAATTTCCTTTGTCTTGACAATCCCTAAGTGTCCACAATGAGCACGAGTCAACAATTTTTTCCTAATACCAATTGGTGGAATTAACTTCGTCCCATGAGTGAGAAGACCATCATCAGTAACAGAAAGTTCTTCTGAAACTAATAACCACGGTTTTTCTAAACGACCATGGCTCTTCAAAGAAGAAATAACCCTAGAAATCTCTTCATCTTTCACCAACTCACTCCTCCATTCACATTCATCAACAGCCCCTTCAGTAACCTCACATACACTGATATTGTCTTCTGTTTCATAAGTATCTTCTTGAAAATCCTCAACACTAACTAGCCTTGATAACCAATCCCCTGACTTGCTAGCCACACCAGGTATGTAATCCACCTCAAAATCAAATTCCTGTAATGAAATCACCCATTTTCTAATTCTAGAAGAAATGGCATCCAAACCTTTCTTTGAAAAAACCTCTCTTAAGGGCTTGTGATCCGATAAAACACACACCTTCGAACCCCAAATCAAATTCCTGAATTTCCTCAAAGCCCAAAAAATGTCAAGAGACTCCTTCTCTATCACCGAGTAATTCATTTCTGCACCCCTAAGGCCCCTCGATGAACAACAAATCAATAAATCTTGCCTATCTTTTCTTTGTATCAAAATAGCTCGGAGGCCTTTATCACTGGCATCAGTGAACATAAAAGTCGGAAGACCAGGAACAAAAGCATGCAGAGAGGGAGCCTTGTTTAACTCCATTTTTATACCTTCAAATTCCTTTCTACAGCCATCAGACCAATCAAAACAACATTCATTGCAGTCAACCTCCTCAAACTATGTGTCTTTTCCGCAAAATTAGTGATAAACTTTCCATAGAATTCAACCATACCCAAAAACGAAAGTAACTCATCCTTATTAACAGGTTCCTTTATCTTCGAAATTGTCTCTACCAGTTCTTTTTTGGAAAACCACCCTCACCAGTAATTCTATGACCAAGATAATTTACTTCTTGCACACCAAATTTGCATTTACTTTTCTTCAGGGACATACCAGCTTCACCTAAACGTCTAAGAACAACACACACACGTTCATTATGTTCACGCAAATTATTCCCAAATATTAACAAATCATCCTGATAACACTTCACACCACACAAACCTTTCAAAATCTTAGACATAATTCTTTGAAATACGGAAGCTGCCGAAACGAGACCAAAAGGCATTCTCTTGTATTTAAATGTTCCCATAGGTGTGATGAAAGCAGTCAGATCCTGGGAGGACTCATCCAGTTCCACCTGGTGGTAGGCAGATGCTAGATCAAGAGTGGTGAAATATTTTGCTCCACCCAACGTACCAACCAACTCATCAATATTTGGTAATGGAAACCTATCCACAACTACCTCCTTATTCAGTGACCTCAAATCTATGCAAAGCCGAATTTCACCTGTTGGTTTCTTTGCGACAACAATAGGAGCCAACCACTCAGTGGCCTCAACTGGCTCAATTATCCCATTACTAATCAGCTTTTCAATTTCTTCTTGAACTTTAGTTTGTTCCACTAAAGGGATTCTCCTCACTTTTGCTACTATAGGAACAGCATTCTCTTTAAGTTTGATGTGATGTTTATAGCCACGTAAACATCCCAAGTTTTCATTAAAAACATTTGGAAATTTTTCTGAAAAAACTTTGCACAAATCATCACTCACACAACTATTGTCACTCTCATGCACCTCCTGAATTTGAACTTGAGGCGAGGCATTGGGATCAAGTTTCACACCAAGTTCCCTTTGATGTAACCAACCCAGCAACGCATCACCTTTCTTTGCTACATATATTTTACCAACAGTTATTCGACTTCCCAATTCTATCTCACCCAAAAAATACCCCAACATTTTAATTGGTTTGTCACTATAACCTAAAGGTGCTATATCAGATCTCAATAATTTAACATTGCTTGAAAAAGTTTCCTTAAACAATTTCTCATCAATTATAGTTATGCGAGAACAAGAATCAAACTTAAAATGTATCATCTTAATCTCTACTTTGACCAAATGTGAAGGATGATCAGTCTTAGTACATTTTATCTCAAAACTCACGGTTCTAACTTGAGGTTGTGACCACCTTTTTTTCGTTACATCACCTTTAAACATCTTTGTTCTACAGAACTTTGCATAATGCCCTCTCTTTCCACATAAGTTACACAAAATGTTTAATGCAGGGCAAGTGGAGGAATTTGCTAAATGTGAAAATTGACCACATCTGAAACAAGAAAACGTATTAGTTTGACCAGAATACGAAGTACTAGACATATTAGGATTCATTACATTTGCCATGGCACCCTGTTTTTTCTGGCCCAACACCACCCTCCTGCTTTTTTACTTGACATACAACATCTTCCACCTTTGTTTCAGGTTTCTCTTTTTCTTTTTTTAATTCGCCTACACATTTAGTCATATGTTCTACTTGTTTTGCAATAACCAAAACTTCCTCAAGTGGAGGTTCATCTTTCAACCATAACTCTTTTCTGATGCCATCTTGCGCACTTCTCAAAACAAATTGGTCACGTATTCTTTCGTCAAGAGTTTGTCCAAAGTTGCACGAAGAAGCTAACTTTCTTAGAGATGATACATACTCCTCAACTGTCTCATCTTTCTTTTGTTCTCTCAAACCGAAGTGATACCGCTCCATTATTGTGCTCAACCTTGGCAAGAAGTGACGATCCAATTGTAATATGGAAATATCATACTCATTTAAATTTCTTTGTTCTGCTGCAGATAAATCTGGCAGGTGTTCTAAAACATCTTGTCCTTCACCACCCAGACAATGTAGAAGAAGAGCAAGTTTCCTTTCCGCGCTCAAATTTGTACCACATACCCTGGCATAATTCGCAAACATTTTCTTCCACTTTACATTTGGTTCTCCAGGGCTAACTAAGAAAAAGGCTGGTTGAGTAACATTTTGCATTTTTAAAAAGTCTTTTACTTTCTTTTAATGCTCCTTTTTTTTAAAATTTAAAATATTCCCTTGCTTACTTTTTTTTTATTTGTAAAAGCACTTCGTCACGTTCCAGCTCTTTTCTTTTCTTTTGTTTTAATATGCGTTATAAATCACATAAAGAAAAGACTGTAGCAGTAAAGTGTACGGGTTTCTTCACTAAAAACCACCTTTTTTTTAATGGAAACAACAATTGTCTTCAGGTTTACTCAATAAAGAATAAAAGAAAGCGCAGCTCTACACGCAGTTAGAACGAGTAATTGTCTTTATCTTGCTGAGTAATATTAAGCAACAATGCGCTCTCTTATTTAGAGTTGGAACGCATAGCTTGGAACGAACGTATTGTGACGAAAATGCACTGTCTTGCTGAAACGCACTGATGAAACGCAGGTGACGTTACGTAAATTGATATGCGTAGCTCGCGCTCTCTTCAGCTCGCGCTCCTCTCAGCTCGCGCTCCCTTTCAGCTCGCGCTACTTTAAATAATCTCCGCTTGCGAGTTAACTAATAAATTTACATTTATGCCGAGTTCAATTTATTCCCACCGCTCTCCTCACCATATGAAGACACGAATAAAAAATTGTGCTTAACTTCCTTTCTGCCGCAGAGAAGTCACCGCTTCACTTCTTTAGATTCTGCCGCTGGAGGAGGGGTGTTATCAAATCTTCTTTCTGTTAAGGTTTTCCCATCCTCGTCGCCAAATTAATGTGGTGTTTACCACATAAAATAAGAAAGCAGGAGACATCAGATGCAGGTAAGTGGGTTTTAATAACCTCATCCACGAAGGAACAACGATCAACTGACTTCCAGAGAAGTCTACATTCTAACAGAGAACCCCAAACAGAATTCTACAAATTAAAGGTACAGGGAATAAAGAGAGTTCAAGAAAGCATATTATCACACATATGACAATAAGTAACAGTATGAGACTAAAGGTGTGTGAAATTATGTAATTTGTTTTTGCGTTGTTACGTGAAATTTAGGGAAAATTACTTGAAATAATGCATCATTATGCAAAATGCACATCCATAATTTAGCGCTATATTTTAGCACCGAGTGCATCCTCGAGTACATTTTTAACCACAAGGATATAATTAGAGCTAAAATAAATAATGACAAACAGGATTGAATTGCACAAAAGTCACTCAATTGTGTCACAAACAGTAGTATAATTATATAACATGGCATAATGGCGTGTAGGAAATTTGTATTACAATACCTAATCCTAAAATTAAGTGATTTACGCCGACATATTTAATATTTCGCCAGACCTATACAAGTCATATTACATCACACAGCAATGCTAATCATCTAGAGAAATGCAAAATAACAAACTATGCAAATCCATGGATTACTGATCACTCCTTCTCAAGGTTCCTCCACCTCAGTTTGGTGAGCCGACGATGTTTGGGATGGGTTTTAAGGGATCTTGCTGGGGCAGGAAGTAGCCCCATGCTACTGGCACTTCATGACTCTTCTGGTGGGTACTCCTAATGCAGTAAACCTCCTAGTGATCATTGAAATAATTGCTATTTGTGCATTCTTGAAAACAGGATATTTTGGGGAAATCCTCACCAAGATTAGCTCAATTTTATCCTGAACCAGGTTTGAGGCCTTCTCTGAGGGCTGTTCAGTCATGTCAAGACTCACTAACTTGATGGAGGTGGGTTGTGTTCTTGGTGAAGGATGGATCAGGAATTGCCTATTTTCACTTCACTTCTGCCATATAGTGTTTATACGATCCTACATGTCGTAGAAAATGGAAATTGACCTTTGTTTCAAGAGAGGTTAGAGATTCTCTGCAGGCAGGTGGAGGATGTTACTGCATCGGCCTGCATGGGCATGCATGGTGGCTCTCTCTGACTTCCCCGCACGTCCCCTCCGCCTGTATAGAGGTGCCATGTTAGACTGACCAACTGTACTCTACCTTTATGTGGTGCACAATCATTGCACAACCTGACAGCTTATTGGCTCTGTGCCCATGCCTGCAACACAGCGCAGGAGGAATGACAAATTGCTTCCTCATTTGCCTGAGGCCACACCCCACATGCAAATGAGGAAACTTCCCATTGAGATCAGGCCAGAGAAAAATGTGTGCCAGCCAAGTAAATAGTAGAAACAGCCAGGAAAGAGCCGCAGAAGCATCTGTGACCCCTTTCATAGTGCCAAAGTGCAAAAAGTGAATGCAAATAATCTTTGCACCCCTGACACTTCCTGTATTAAAGCTTTAGGTATACTTTTCATCATCTTTATAAACAGCTTTCCGAATCAAGCTCTCTTGTCTGTCGCTTGAGTCTTTTAAGGATGGCTGCATGTGTAGCATTATTCGTTTGATTGACCCAAAAGCCATTATATTTACTCTTACAGTCGTACCTGTGATGTGTAACTTGGAGTAGGGAGGCTCAGAGTAAACTGAGAGGGGAAGGGTGAAAGCAAGACACACCAACTGATTTCCCTTCTATGGCTTGTTTCCAGGCTTGTATCATTGTCACAAATGAAACAGAAATGTCTTCATTACAGGCAGTCTCGAAAATGGTACAGTTTTTCCCCATCCTAGAGTTACTGATAGTGGAGCTACTGGTATAGCATAGGGTTGGGGTATAGTATTGTAGACAATCTGCCCCCTGTTAGTTGGACTCTGAGGGTCCACTATGAAATGAGGAATTACTGAGGGAATTGGTAATTCTGTGTCTGAATCCCTGAGTAATTTCTCATTTTCCCCATCTCTTATGAGCAGGGCCGGCTTCAGGGCAGTGGGACTGCTGCTGGAGCACAAGGCGCTAACCTGGAGAGAGTACTAACCTCGAGGGGTGCTACGTTTAGCAAAAACGTACAATGTAAAAGCACCTGCTCCAGAGTTCCTTGTTCACCCAGCTTTCAGGCAGCAACAAAAATGTGACGATAACTCTTGTAAATATTGCTCCTGCTTGAGAGAAAGATCAGAGTTTTGTCTAGTAGCAGTTTTGACCCGCCATAAAGTAGTGCAAAGGATGAATATGCCTACTGCAAAAAACACATCTATATTTTATGAGGAAAGGTCACTGGATTAGTAAAATCAGCCTTTACCAGCGCATTAAAACAAAATAATGTTTGTGAGAACGGGTCTAAGTAAAGATAAAGGGATCGTTTGCCTTTGGTAGTGAGGTCATCCGAGGAGGAGGTCATGGTGAGAGAGTGTGGCAAAAAAGACTGTCGCACAAGGCGCCACCAGCGCTACTAAAGCCGGCCCTTCTTACAAGTCACGATTTTGACTTTTTTCACCAGCCACAATTTTCACTAGCCTGAATTGCAGTCTGAAAGTAAATTTGTCTACTGTGTTATCATGGATCTCATAATTCTGATGGGAGCAACTGGCAGCTGCAGGTCCCAATGGAATTAAAAGGCCACTGTTAATGAGTGTCTTAATGACAAACACAATCACAGATTGCAAATCAAACTCCCATGAATGGACTGCTTACACAAGGTTTATGGAGTATTGGTCTGGTCTGGTCAGGACAGGTCTTGTAGGGGTGAAAGGAAGGAGGCATCATTGGCTACCCAGCCTGGCACACAGCTTGACACATAAATAAATGACCCCACCCCGTAACAATTTCCTGGGGATGAACTGACTTACTTGCTAAACTCATTAAATGCACGATGGTGCTGTTATGAACTGAGCGTCCAGGGCTACTTTTAGCTCCCAGTACACCATAGTGTTAACAGTGTGGCGAGTGGCGAATTTATGGAGTTTTGACAGTAACTGTTGTGCTATATGCCCAGCAGGAACAAGCAGCTTTTCATAATTGTTTTCGACCTAATGTGCCTTATTAGGAAATAACTCATTTTCAAGGACTAAGTAAGGCATATTTGAGTTTTTCTTTACAAGAAGAAAAAAATTAAATATATGTACAAATATACGTAACGTTCGGCATTTTATAAGTACGTTTATTGACATTAAATTCTTTTGTACCTGTGTGTGTTTTCAAACAACTGGCATCTCAACAAAAATGCAGGCTCTGAAAATGTAAAAAATGCTACATCACTGATGACGTTCTAAATGCTTTCTTGCCGGCATTGCCCTTGGCTTTCACTCAGAGTTCATGTTAGCTAACGTTAGACTGCATTAGGCCTGGTATGCAGGCCACACATTAAGTATTATGCTGTGAATAGTTCAGTCACCTAAACACATTACATCCAATGCTTTATCAACATAAATGCAACCTTTCACATTCTCAAGAGGGGTAAACAAATATTCCTGTCAGGAATGGTATTTTGTGAGAACCTGTTATTTTCTGCCATGTGCTTGCCACTCACATCTTTACAAATGCAATAACACACTTCGCACCTTCAAATTCTTTACTTTGTGGTTGGGAAAACATGCATACTGACCACACTTTAAAAAGATAGTGTTAGAAACTGGATCTCTGGTTGGCTAAGGCTTGCACCAAAGCCAGGCAGAGACCACCACTCTAGTCAGGGCAAGGGAGTTACACGGCAAGACAACCCCTGCTCACTCCCTTTGTAGCTTGGCACGAGCAGTCAGGCTTATCCCCGAGGCAATGTGTAAAGCGTTTGCGCAAGACACACACACAGCAGCAACACACTAGGCACACCACAAAAAGGAACTCCACACAAGGTTATATATAGAACTAGCCTTTGTATTTCCATAAACACGTTAGATCATAATCACACATATGCACTGTGCCAACTGGGACTGGGCAGTATTTACAGGGGATTATATACACCTGGCAGGGCCAATTGGGCCACTGTCAGAACAATCACAAATCACCAATTGTAAAGGTAGCACAACTAATAAATATAGAGCACAACCAGTAACTACTGGTAAAAGTTAGGAATTTAGCATAAGGTTCTGCAATGTAAACCACACTATGCAAAAGTCATCACATTAGACATAAATCACACAGTGAAACATAATCTCACTAGCACAACCCATAATACGCGAAAAAACCTCCTAATCATAAAACACCTTTAGAGGTATAAACCGGGCATGAAGGGATTGCGTAGTAGACATCACATATAGGCATAAACACAGTGTGCCCCAAGCGGGGACGCAAAACATGAAAACTGTCCCCCAGGCCAACTGGCCTCTCACAGGGCACCAACGCCCTAGGTCAAACAATGTAAGGGAGCGCTGCCTAGGCAGCGAAAGTCAAAGTGCGCAACAGTAGCCTAAACGTAACAGTTGCCAACTACTTGATGGGCAGCTGGAAAAAGCGTGGGGGCGAAGGAGTGCGTCTCACTCCTAACCTCAACCATGCCCCCAAAGAACTGTGTGCCTAAACGGTGCAACTACCTAATACTTGCTGGGCAGCTGGAAAAAGGGTGGGGGTGAATGAGTGCGTCTCACTCCTAACCTCAACCATGCCCCCAAAGAAATGTGCGTCCAAGCGGTGCAGCTGTCCACTACTTGCTGGGCAGCTGGAAAACTGAGCCTTGGCCACAGCGTGCCTCGTGCCCCCCTGGGGCTCCTTAATCCGCCAATGCCACCACGTTGCAGCTGCCCACTGACAAAATGGGGCAGTTGTGAAGATTCACGGTTCTGGCACTCACAGTGCCGGTAGGGCCCTACTCTGGAATTTGTGGCTTAAAAATTAAACTTTCCCCCTTCACGAGGCAAGAGGGCAAGCCAGCCACCAAAGAGGACACGGCCTCAGGCTATTGCCCTCACTGCATGTGCAATACCCAGAAACACTCTGTCCTGTATAGTGCCCCCCTCTGTATGTGGACTCCGGGGGGGGGGGGGCACTGTTCTCTTCAAATGCCCCCACAGTGCATCTCAACTCACTGTGAGGAGGCTCCTCGAATCCTGCCTGTGTGCCAGCTTGCTCACAGCCCCCACCAATACCGGCTCTTCAACCGCTCTCGGCCTCCGTCTACAAAGCACGGTTGGGAGCGTATTACCTGGGATGTGTTCGCGAAGCGGCTCCTTCCTGGACAAGCATCTGAAGAGACCAGAGCCCTCTTCCTCTGTTACAGCTTCCCTGGGGACGGGACGTCTTGCCTCCGGTCTCTGTTGTGGTGCTGTGGTGGAGGGAGTCGCGGTTGCCAGGCAACGCTCTGGTTTCACTCGGAAGGTGGAGCGTCTCTCTTCTAATCACGGAGCCGGCCCAGGAGCGGCAATGATTTCTATACGGGGTAGGCTCCCATTTCCATACAAAGTCCCTGGCGGGGTGGGCACCCGCTAGGGGTATTTAACACAGCACAAGGTCGCTGGTGGGGTGGGCACCCGCTAGGGGTACAAAAATGGTAGATATGCGGGGTAGGCATCTGCTATGGAGGTACCGATGCGGGGTGGGCTCCCACTCGAATTTGAAGCAGTACTCAGCTGGGTGGGCTTCTGCTTGAGAGGGAACCACTAAAGGAGGATCCCCACGCCAAGCTGCCCTGTTTAAAATGGTCACAGCCCCATGCTGCAGTCCGATAATAGAAGCACTGCTCCTGTAAAGAAAGGCACCAACATAAAACACTTCTCCAGGCAATAAAGATATAGCGCTCCCCAGGCGCTGTAGTACACAGTCCAGTGAAAGTCTTGTGGAATGAAGGGGGGCAAAGGCTGGGCCCAGGCAGGCCAGCTCACAGGGCCCTCCGGCAGGGAGGCAGTCCCCAGTGGCCGTTCCTCCTGGCTTCCAGCAGCAGTAGCAGGCCCCCCTCAAGTTAGGAACACCAGAGAACAGCTTTGTGGGGTCACAGCCCCTTTGTGTACACCCATTTCCTTTGCCACCTAGCACAGGGTTTAGGGAAAACCAGATGCAACTGGTTAGGGAGCACTTGACCATTTTTTTTTTGCTCAGCTCCTCTTCTTCTATTCATTGAATGGGCCAGGGACATCGGACACACCACATGGGGCGGAGCCAGCATTGTGGAGGGAAGGCACAGCCCTATTCAGGTCCCAGGAGCAACTCCTCCCTCCCATCTACATGCAGATCTCCCTATTCACCACCTGGCAGACCCATCCTGGCTCCTGGAGCCAAGCACACCAGCCAACCCCTGTCACTCACAAGCCAGACAGGCAATTCACATTCACTGCACACAGAAATGCCAACTTCTAAAAGTGGCACTTCTCCACTAGTCACATTAAATCTGCGCACACCAGTGCGCAGCATTTGTTCTCATGAGTTTGCACATACCAAACTCGCCCCTGCACTCCTCTCACACCAGGAATTCCCATGGACACATATATTCCCCCATTCATTCCTATGGGAGAACAGGCCCATTTCACCACACGCACTCATATTGTGCATGCACTTTACACTGGGACACAGTGCCAAAGTGTGCAGAAGCCAAAAACAACTAACATCAGGTCACATTTAAAAGCAAAAAGTTTAGGGGTGAACCTGCCAAAAAGGCCAAGTCCAACAAATAGTTTCCGTAACTTTGTGCGAAGGATATGAATGCAGTAACACTGTAATTGATATTGACAAAATTACTATGTTGTAGTATGATGAAAATGTTAAAATATGAGCTACATTATTTAACATGCATTGGTAAAGCCAATAGATCTGGCTTTAATGTGGCAACACTTGCAAACAAAGCATACTTATATGCATTTCCATGTGGCAGCACATTGGTTTTGCCAATGCTTTAATATTATGGTTGTGGTGGTATCGGTGGTCATATTAGTCGTGGTGATACTGGGGATAATAGAATGGAATTACTGGAGATATTTGTGTTTAGGTTATTGGTATTGGTGGTGGTTTGTTCTTGTACTGTATTGTATATTATATTCATAAGGGTGGGGTCATTAAAAAAACAAAGGCTTTTTTTCTTATTAAATGTTTAATGTCTCCAATATGACTAGAGAAATTTGGACCCTGCCAAAATAGCAAGATCCATCTCTGTTCAAGGTAAAGTGCAATCAGATAGGTGACTTTTACTATAATCAAAATGCCTACACTCTCATCCTCTTTGTTGGGCTGAATATCATTGTTTGTGGCACAGTGTCATCTAGGTTCCATCCTATGCACATCATGTATGCACATTTATGCAGTCATGTACGGCATTTAAATTCATTGTGTGGTTTAACCTAATTAACATGTGTGACATTTAAATGAATTAATAGTATGTGACCATTGCAGCCACTAATAGTTTGCACATGGGTGTATTAGGTTGACCAATAGAATGACGTAATCAAGTTTGATTTATAGTCACATCTAATAATTATTGCTTGCTTTCATTGATTTATAATGCTGTATTAGAACATTGGAATGTTGGAAGCTCCATTGAAAACAATAGAGCGCTCCGGGCTTATAATGGCTGGTATAAGCCCGGAGTTCCAACAATCCAATGTTTCTTTGTTCACAGCTCTGGCTGTGAACAAAGGCTTCAGAGAGCCTGAGGGGATTTCAATCCCCTCGCGCTCCCTAAAGCCTTTGTTTAATTTGTTAGAACATTCTGCCCCCTAGTGACAGAATGTTCTAATAGCCCTATAGCCCTTCGTAGCTGGGCTATACCATCTATGAAAGTCCTGCTCCCTTGTTAAAGTCCCTCGCCTTTGGCTCAGGCCTTTAACTCTGCACCGGGCCTTTAATAGCCGGTATAGCCTGCTACGGCGGGCTTTAAGGCTACAGTTATTGTAAATATTTAGTGCTTACTGCCCCTGAGGAGGCATTAAAGCACAGTGCAACACCGTAATCCGGAGTTGGTAGTTAATCCAGTGATAAATAATTATTGTTGTAAAGGTGTTGGTTATTGGATTAGTCTCATACTCCGAGTAAATTGAAGTGTTTTCTTCAGTTTCTACTGATGAATAAAGTTAATCGGAATCAGGTGAAATTATTAGAGTGAGTTTATGCAAGTGGAAAATAGGGCATAAGTATATAGGGTGGAGATTGTTAGTTATTGTGAAATTGCAAGTAGAGGTCACTCTGAAAAGGAAATTGTGATTCATTGAAGTGGTATGAGTAAATATGTTAGACAATTGTTATGGTTTACAGGAATGGTTGCTCAGAAGTAGAGTTAATGATTTGTAAGGAGGGAAATGGTTAGACTAGTGAACTACAATGGCAGCTGCTCCTGATGGTACTGGGTAGGGCAGCAAGGGGGTCTTAAAGACATGAAAAAAAATATATATACTAAAATAAACAACTTACCTGATGCTGCAACGCTCTGTCTTCCCCCTCTCCTGATCCTCCGACTGGTGGATACTGCGCATGCTCCCGGATGCCAATCCCAGCGCTTCTCACATGCCGGGAATGCTATTGTATTGAATGAAAATTTAGGGGAACCCACACAAGTCATACCACCCTGGAATTACCAACGTGTCTAGTTTTCAGAACTGTCTGGGTTTATTAGGTTTCTTTGAGTGCCAACAAGCCTGGGTTGAAATACCTACATCACTAAAGAAGGTACATTTTGATGGGGAAAATTTGATGTCTCCACTTTGGATTACCATTTTTATCAGGAGAAGAGTAGGGATGCTGCATAGTTTAGATCGGTGGATTGCTACAGATTCTGGAAGTTTCCCTTACATAAATGTGAGAACTTTGTGTAACTATAGCCACATTTTGAGGTTTGCAGGACATACTGGTTCTAAAAATATCATGGGATCCAGGAAAGTAAAATCATCCTGGAATTCCCTGGATGTCTAGCTTTCATAAATATCTGGGATTAGTTGGGTTTGTTGTTTGCTCCTGGACCTGAACCCAAAACATCCAGCTTTTCAGCGTGGCAAGTGAGAGGAAATTCAGATTTATCACTGCTCTGCTGGCCCATATGTAAACACTACACACAAAACAATACAAATGACCTGTCTCTGTGGGCTGCCTGTCTTTCACACTGTCAAAGTTCCATAAATTACATAGGTTTGCCTCCGGATCTCTTCCCCCAATACACACAGTCACTTACTGCTCCATATGCCGCTATTTCCACAAACAGCAGCGGACCCGCTCTTTTAAACGGTGGTGTCATCCTACGACCTGGCCCGGCCGTGATACAACTGAGGTGTGTTTGCTGAAAGACTTTCCCCGAGTTGTGACCGGCTTGCTGCGAGTGCGTCCTGCCTAGTGGCAACACTTTTCTTTTAATTAATACGGCCGGACCAGGGGTGCGTGTTGTTGAGATGCGTGACTATACACTTGGTTGCACAATAGTCTCTATTTGAGCACCGCTGGCCAACGTCGTGCTCACTACATCTCCTACGCACCAAAGGAACATGTTGAAGGATCTGCCGTATCTCTGTAGCCAAGGCTTTGAAGTAAACATAACAGTATACTTCGCTGCTCGGCTCGCGGAACTCTGTGGAATCTCGCAAAGTTTTTGGGTGACTGTGGAATTCCACAGGGTGAAAATCCTGTGAGCTCCCCCCAGGCCTAGTCCGATGTATTTCTTGTTAGATGCAATGATTGGCCACTAAGAGACAATACAATTATTTTCCATACTGCAGGAAAGATAGAATCTCTGCATGTTCTCCATAATCTAAACCACAATATTTCTTAACCTGACCTACACTAATATGATTTGATTATCTTGTTGCAAAAATTACTGTTCTTGGTGTGTTTGAATTTGCAGTACAGATTCTGATTTTATTCTTCTTGGCTGTAATGAACAGGAAAGAGCAGGACGGCAAGGATTTTTGCAGTTTGAGGGAAAGATGAAGAAGCTACCATATATTATAAAAATGCCTCTCACCATACATTAAAAGGATATTACAAGGCACCTTGGAGTCAATGCTAAACTATAAAGATGTTTTCATTAGCTCTACTACACGTCCTTACCAGTAAATAGCACATTATTTAGTGCATTAGAGTAAACACCTCTTGCCTCTCTATTATGAAAGTAGATTTGAAGGGGCGGCATTGTATGAGAAGAGTGAAGGTTCACATTTAAGCAAACAGACTACAACAATAGTGCATTACAAGACATAAACACCGTACCACAACCTCCAGCACAATACCTTAATGCTCTACCATATCACGTCATCTCACAACAATGTCAAAGCACAAGAAAATATAGCAGATATAAAATATTAAAACAACAAAAAAAAAAATCAGTAGAACAAGTCAGCTTAAGAACACAACAAAACAACAGACCAACAAAACATCCCAGTACCTCACCAACACAGCAACTCAACAGAACTATAAATCACCTGGGCAACTCATTATTAAGATACCACAACATATTGAGACAGCATTAATAACAATCCAGTGTACCCAGACAATACAAATTATTAACCATCCAGTACAACACATAACTACATCAAGATAACAAGACAACTGAATAATGCAAAACAGCCAGCTCAATAAAATAATATAACAAACATCGAGAAAGCTAACATGGTCAAAAACGAAATTTAAAAAAACAACAATTGCAATATTTTGCTTTGTTGCTATGGTATGTTATGGTGGTCTGTGATGTAGGTTATTTTTGTGTGTGGTGCATTTGTGTTACGTGGTTTATATTGGTATTGTGTTGTAATTTAGTTGTTGTATTCTATTTGTATGTTGTGGGCCGTTGGGTAGATTTTAGATTGTGCTGTTATTTTTATCTGACTTAATTACTGTGTTGTAATGTTGATACTATTGTTCTGTTTTTCGCAGTGTTTGGTCTGCTATAGGTGTGTTGTTGCATCCTGATGTGTGGTATTATTGTGTTTTGTGAGTAGGTATGCAACGTTTGTGTAATTTGCTTTTGTGTAATCAGGTGTACCTTTAGGCAAATTACATGTAATTGGTCAAAATTCAAATCCTTCATTAAGAATCATATTTTATTGCAAAATGCATCCTCATTTCAATTTGTGAGATAATTGTCAACAGGTCTCATTTACAGATATTTGGTGGGGTAAAAATAGTAATTATGTACCAATATAAGTGGAGTTTGGCAAAGTAAGCATCAAGATCTATATTATTGCCCAAATACTTACAATGGGTGGTATTTTTCGCGCCCAATAAATTCCAATTTAAAGGAGTCTGACTTTATAAACTGAGATAAATATCACACTAATTTCCAAAAGTACACTGTCCACAATACTCAAAGTCCCTTTAATATATATATAAAACCTTGTGGTATTCGCCAGTAGGTAGTTATAGTTTCCATAGAAAAAACTTTTTTTGACTTGGTTATAACTTTGGTGTCATTTGACCAATGTCCATGAAATTTTCCCAAAAATGTGTCAAAAATGTTCCCCAAAATTTGTCAAAGTAGGTTCTGGTTGTCATGGAAAGTTTGGGGTGATCCATGCAGTGAGTACTGAGACATGGAGGCACGAATAAAGGGTGCATTTGGGATGTTAATTCCCGTAGGAACGCGTTGTTGAACCTACAGCCCAAACCGCTGGACGGAATTACACCAAATTTGGCAGAAAGGTATTAAGAGTTAAACAGATTGTGCATTTTGCTATTTGGTTCTAATCCATCCAGAAGTTTTTGAGAAATGTAAGCCAAAACTTATAGATATATCTCAGGCAGTGAATATTTTGCGATGAATCACAAATGGGCACGCCAACAGGAATGCACTGGATGGACGCAACCTGAACAGAAAGGTGTGGCTCCCCTTTATCATCTGGGAACCGTTCCCGGGACTGAAAATTTGTGTGAAACCCCACATAAGGTGTCTGGGTGGAGATACTCTGGCCACGGTTTTTACGTCTGGCGCTTTTCTGCCCGATTGACGAGTCAACCTGGCGGAAAAGGATTGTAAATGGTGGCGGTGTCTGCTAGACACCGCCACTTTTTTGTATTGCAGCGGGTGCTGCTGACAGCACTGCCAGATGCAGTGCAAAAAATGTGGAATGTGCCTGCCAGTTTGGCAGGTGCACCCTAATAGCACATGCGGACCACCGCACACATAGTGGGCTGTCCCATTTCCTAGGGCGATGGCGGGCGGACTTTCCTAATAGACCCCTTAGTGACACAGTGATGCATGCAGTCATAGATTACACTTAAAAAGTTATGCCCTGTCTTATAGGGATATTAAGAGAGTTGTACATGCTATTATACAGTTGTTTAAATAGTAATGTGTTTAGTGTGTTGGTTATAATCATTTTGCAGTTATACGTTTTTAATGTGGTGGTGGTTATTGAATGTCTGCATTTGTTTTGTCTTTTTGTGACTTATTCACGGTGATCGAAGCTACCGTTATCACCGCGGCATCCAGCGTCAGCGTGAAAACTTAGAATCAGTTTAAATGGTTGTTTTTTTGCAAACTCCCTACAAAAATATGACTTTAAACAGTGCAGTAATAAACCCCTAGTGTCCAAAATACTGTAAAATGTGTACATATATGGGTTTTGCACTCCATTAAAAAGGCACGATCATCGCGCTTACTGGACACATCGAGAATCTCAGTGTAATCGCAAAAACAGGCAGTAGGGTTCAAACACATTTTTTTTAAAGTTACTACAAATATATGTGTACACATATATATTTAAAGCAGTTATGTGGATAGTAATTTGTGTATTGTAATAGTTAGAATGATTTTTTTAAGTCAACATTTTTTTATATGTTGGTGGTTGTTGAATGTCTGCTTTTTTTTGCAATTTCGCGACGTGATCACGATCATCACAACGGTGTAGTGGATTTAAAAAAATTCCCCTAAAATTATTTGACAAGAAAATGAACAAAATGTTGGCCTTTTGATTGCCTCTTAATAAATAATGCCTTTAAGTGTATTTTTCAGTATGTGAAGTACATTTGCTGATCACAGATTCTCTACAGTAAATGCGACAATGTTGTGGGGACAAAAAATTCTTAAAAACAAAACCAGTTAATAATGTACTTTCTGCTAAAAACATACCAAATCAAAAAATGAGTGGTATATAATATAAATATAATAGATGATATCCAATTAAAGAAAGAACATTCGAAAATCTTAGAGGCTCACTTACAAATAAATTGATGTTACTATTAGGTAATAGAATTTTAAAATACCTTAGAAATTCACAGAAGAAAACAAAGGTTACAGGGATGTTATAGTCAGGAATTAGCCTTTAAAAAAACCTTAGAAATTCACTGAAAAAAACTAAAGGTTACAGGGACGTTATAGTTAGGAAATAGTATTTTAAAAACCTTGGAAACTCACTGAAAAAACTAAAGTTTACAGGGACGTTATAGTTAGGCTGACATTTCGCTCGTACAAAACCAGAGAAATTCAGCAGTTATAGTTAGCTGAGCGAACCATAACTTGATCCCCCGCAACGCACAGCTTATGACCTCACATATTACATCACTCATATAAATTATATTTACAATAGCAAAATTCCACCACTTTGGGTGGTGGGAATCAGGATTCTGAATTTGTTCTTGTAAATGGATTTTGGCACACCAGCCACACTTAATTTGTCCCACTGTGTTCCCTCCAATACATTTCGAAGAGGAAGGTTAACAACATGGTCTAAACCAACATACATTTTTTCTGAATTTTATGTGAAATGTGCTACTCACATGTTACACCTCTCTCTCGCAGACCTCGTCAACCTTACCTCCCTCAAAAGGCTCCTCCATGAAAATGATATCTTAACCTCATGCTTCACTAAAGCCCTCTCCAGAGAACTTCCATCACCTTACTGACTATTTAGAGAGTTTCCCTTATTGAACGCATCTTCGCAGAAGTTCTCAAGAACAGGAAAGGTCCTTTGCACTCCTGAAGAAGCTCCTACACAGATGGCCTCGCCAGCTATTGCTCTGTAGGAAAAGACAACTCAATGTAGTTGTAACCCCACTTTTTCTGGTTTTGATTGGCTGGCTATAGGACTCTGTGCACTATGCCACTGTCAAACAGTGCCACAGCCCATGTGTTTTCCCCTACATTATGTGATTTAAATTAGCTTCTTCTTTTTTTTTTTTTTGGTTTCCTCATATACCATTATGGAATTCTTGAAGGGAACTTAGGCAGCTCAAACAGAAAGAGGTCAAACCTGTCCTGCCCTGATGTTAAATGACCAAATTCAGAAGAAGCAATGCCCGATCCCTCAAGTTGCCACTGCTTCCCCAATCCGCTCCCGTTCACGCCGTAACTGGCACCCTGCATAACATAGGAGATATAGGAACCAGCAGGGCCCAGGATGAATTATAGGAAACCAAATTACTGTTTACCTGTCTTGCCATGCGACCAGGGGCTTCCAGATCTTATCAATGCTTGTGGGATCGCATGCCATATCCGATTTACTGGTGAATAACGTGTTTAAGGCAATTAGAAAAAGAAGGAGATATTGGATCCTTCCAGGCTCTGCATATTTTGTGCCTTGCAAGAAGTATAACATCGAAAATAAACCTTGTATTAAGATCATTTATGTTATAGGGAGCTCCCAAACCCCAAAAAATAGTACTGGTAGTTATTACTATCGATTTTTGGAGAACATCTTCCAGAAAACCCTGAACCAGATTTCAATAGTTCCTTATTTCTGGGCAAACAGCCAGCATATGCACATCATCAGCAGCCAAAAATCTACATCTCGGGCAATAATATTCTAGATTGGAGAATTTCATGAGTTTTTTGGGATATATATATATATCCTATACATAGTGTATAAATGGTTCCGTTTTAGAGTGGCCGGCTTTACCACAGCCTGCAAGATGGTGAATGAATCAGTCCATAAACCCATAGAGATTTCATTATCTAGTGTTGGTGTATTGTTCCACAGTTTTTGTATCTCAGGTTCGGAGATGTTCTCAGCTTCTAGCATAGCTGTATACCAGTACGAAATTAGATTTTTCCACCTATCTCTTCTGAATATTAAATCAAATTTAGGGTTGGGTTTATTAAGATTCCAGGGTTTAGTTAACCACCATCTGGACAGCTGATGATATTTAAACCTCGTGAGGGTTCCCCCAGTCAGACTATATAGTACCTCCCAGATGAGAAGCTGGGAATCTTCCTGGAGATCCCCCCAGCACTCCAGCCCAGCTGCTTAAGAGGACGAGATAATTGGTCTTGGAGGCAAGCCGGAGTTCATCCGGGTTCCTACATCGGAGCCTGCTCTACGTAATAAGGAATATCAAGTTTTTGCCTCCCAAAGACCCCATTTCTTATAGCTGTCCCCAGAATCTTAAGTCTTATTTTTTTTAAACATTTCGGATCCCCGTACTTAAAAAGGAAGTGTGATTGGCCCTGTGGTACCTCTTGCAATAGCGCTAAAAATAACAAGCCTAAAGACGTTGCCTCTATCTTACCAGCCAGAAATCTAAATATTTTAAAATGAAACGCGTGACAGTACACAAGTAAATCAGGGAAGGCCAGACCTCCTGTTCTTAAAGTCCTCCTGAGCTTTTTCCAGGACACCCTTGGCGCTTTTGAATTCCAGTTAAAGGAACCTAGTTTCCCTTGAAGTTTTTTAATCGATAAAGCATGAAAAGATAAGGGGATAGAATTAAATAAGAAAGTGAGTTTAGGAAGGATGATCATCTTAATAAGATTAACCCTCCCAAAGATGTTTAAAGGGAGGGATGACCATCTTTGCAGAAGGGCACAAACATCGTTGGATACCTTATCCAGGTTGATTTTAGTAATATCTTCAATTTTATGGGCCAGCAAGACCCCCAAGTACCTTGTTTTTAACTTAGCTGCCGCTGTGCTCACCTCTGGGTTCCACTCCATAATCTCGGTTTTATCTTTGTTTATGGAGTAACCGGAAACCTCACCAAATTCTTCAGCTAAAGATACCATTCTAGGCAGGGCGACCCCCGGGTTTGAGGTGTACATAAGAAGATCATCCGCATATAATGCGAATTTCAATTCTAAATAAAAAATCTTAAAGGGTTTAAATGCCAAATCAGATCTAAGTAAACAAATGAAAGGCTCTATATACAAATCAAACAACAAAGGAGAGAATGGATAGCCGTGCCTAGTCCCGCGAGCAATTGGTACCCACTTAGCTAAGAGGTCATTGAATAATATCTTTGCCCGAGGGGAGCAATATAGAGATCTCATAGTGGTTATGAGGTTACTTGGAAAACCGAAAGCAGACAAAACCCTCCATAAATATAGCCAGTCTACCTGATCAAACGCCTTTGGCGGCATCTACTGCCGCCGAGGTTAAAGGGAGCTTCTTACTGACGGCAACGTCTATCGCTGCGATTACCTGAAATGTCAGCTCATTTAGTTGTCTATCTGGAATGAAGCCCCTTTCATCTTGATGGATAATTGTTTTAGCTATTTTGGCCAATCTCGCTGCCAGCACCCCGGCAAATACCTTATAATCGGTATTTAACAGCGAGATTGGCCTATAGGATTCAATTCTTGAAGGGTCCTTATTTGGTTTTGGGATTAAGGTTACAGTAGCCTCTGCCCAGGAATCTGGGGCACTCTCCCCTGCTATAAAGATTTTATTACATAAAATTGTAAGGGCAGGGACTATTTGATCCATTGTTATCCTATAGATCTCTACAGGGAGTCCGTCAGGACCAGCTGCCTTTTACTTTGACCATTCTCATCAGCTGGGTTCTAACCTCGCCTTCTTTTATTTCTGAAGAAAGGTAGATCTTGTTCTCCTCGGACAGACAGGGTAGCTGTATTTTGCTGAATTTAAATTAGCTTCATTTAATTGGCTTACTTATCTCCCTAGTAACATCATGGTGAATTGGTTCAGGAATTGCACTGGTGGCATGGAAGTTAAATGTCATATATGAGCTCCAGTTTGTATTTGCTCTGGCCACACATATACCCAAAATGTATGGTTCCAGAAGAAATTGCTGTGTTTCGGCTGGACTATCGTTAAAAGCAATGGAAAGGCATGAACCAATGAAAAATATGTTGCCTCAAAGAAAGCCTACTTTTATTTATTAACTATGTTACAATTAAGTCTGCCTTGTAAGCCCACTGTTATAGATGAGTAATATGTAAAAGTGGGACAAGCTAAATAGATAGGAAAAATATGTTTCTGTAGTGATCAGCTGCAAAAAGCTGTTAGACACTATGGGCCAGATGTAGGTCGCCAATTACCGGTCGGTAACGGACGAATTCGGCCGTTACCGACCGGTAATTGGATTTTGAGATGTATGGCCCTTTATTTTACAGATTCGGTAAATTTACCGAATCGGTAAATTTACTGATTCTGTAAAATACCGAATCGGTAATTTGACCGATTCGGTAAATTCCAGATGTAGGTAGCACTGTTTACAGTGCTACGGGCCTTCAGAATTCGGTATTTTACCACCCAATCCAATTGGGTGGTAAAATATCGAATTCAGGTGTACAGCACATCTGTGTATGTACACATGTGCCATGTGACACACAGACATGCCCTTAGGGCATGTATGTGTGCCACATGTCACACCCTCTAGCACTTGGGGTGCTAGAGGGTGTTGATTCCTATGGGCTTCATGGCCCATAGGAATCAATGGGCAATACAGATTCAGTAATTCTAAAATTAGAATTACCTACATCTGCCCACTTCCGATTTACCGACTCTTAAATACCGAATCGGTATGATTCGGTATTTAAGAGTCGGTAAATCGGAATTACCTACATCTGGCCCTACGTATGCAAAACTCCATTGTCCATGGTCAGGCCTAGTTATGAATGAGAGACTACTTTCTATAAGCTTGCTTAGGAAAATGGTAGAACTTTCATTTAAAGTAATTTCCCACTTGTTATGAAATATGTATTTCAATAGTGGGAATTGATTATTGATACGTTTGATAAGTTTCTTGGAAAAGCATCTAAAACAGCACTGTATGTTATCTAGTTTAAAATCTGTTTGGCTAGTCCAGCTCAAGAGACTTTAATACCCATCCCGGTTTGGCTGTTAATAACTGTTATCCTTGAGATCAATGTACTTGCTTCTAGTAGTAGGGCTGAAGGGGTATCAACAGTGACCACTTAGAGTCAACCAGTCATCTGGGAGGGGGGTGTAAAAAGATAATAACACAAAGGGTACTTTTACAGCTATTCCTTTTGAAATGATGAGCCCACATAGGGGCCTCAGGAACAGAAATCATTCATACCAAGAGTCACTCTAGACCTTCTGTTAGTGCTCCCAGCAGGAGGGAAATGAGTACTTGCACCAGGAAAGCGTAGGATGTACAAAAAAGGGGTTCAAATTGAAGACAATGGTCCTGCAAGTGGCTATGGCCATTTTGGATGAAGAGCTCTGGGTAGGTTTATAAGTGAGAATGAGACTGCTAAAAAGAAGGTTGGGTTATGCTGGGATATTTAGCAGGATTGTGTGTAGAAATTGCTCCAGCCACTGAGTAATGCACACCCATCTCCTCAGAACGTTCCTGCCCCTGGGTATGCAGGTAGGAAGAAAACCATGTCTGACCATTATTGAAAGAAACATCAAGGACTCCTCGCACCTGCTTTTATAGATAGAAACTGAGCTATTTGTTTGGTCTTTTGTTGCTGCTACTGGACATAAATGTATAAGGGCTCTCTGACTTGAAGAAGGCCCCGAACACTGCTGTGAATTGGATCCTGAGAGAGTCCTGCTGGAGGGAGACCTGGTGCCTAGAAGCTTGCCTTGAGAACCTGAAGGCTCTGGGAGTGATAAGGAGGAATTTAACAGCATACATGTTCAATGCACCTGCAGAGCAAAACAGTTTCTTTTAAAAACTAAAAAACTCCAAAGCGTGATAATGTTTTCAAAAATCAAAAAAACACTGGCCCTGACAAGATGGGAATTTTCCTGCAGCAAAAGAGGGTAATTTCTTCTTTTTCTGTTAAGGACTTCTGGACTTTCTTTGGGGATTAGAAACAGAACAAAAGTATACTGGAAGTAGGTCTGGGTAACCATTAAATTAAGTTGGCATAATTCACGTAATTTGGGGGATTTTGACTTGCGCTTATGTGAAATTCTAAAATTGCGCAATTACCGACATTATGACATTATGCCACTTTTGTGTAATCACACGTCATTCACTGTTAAAATTTACATAGAATGGCACCACACACAGTATAAACTCACAAATGCACAATGAAAAACAAAACGCGAGTGGCTGTTGCTTAAGGTGTTTTCGTTTAAATGCATCCTTGTGCCAACATTTTGATGCAAGAACATATTTTGTGCTACAATATAGTAAAAAATAGTGTATTTACATTTTGCGTAATTGCGTTTAATGTCTCGTTATTGTGCTGTATTTTTGCATAGCTTTGAACAAGCAATATACGCAAATTCCACACTCCCCTAGTTGGTTTACCTGACCTAAATAGGGAGGACAGTCTGAGATAATATGATTAATGGGTTAATGTGAGTCAGCCTGATGATCAAAGGTTTCCGCTGGACACATGGCAGTTCCTTTCAATTCCAAACAGAGCAGGCAAATGCCTAATTTGGTGGACATGTGCCTGCTCAAAATTAGGCCCCTTTTGATTCTTCAACTCCAGAGGACTGGGACAAGGAATTAAATTTGTCTTGTGAGGGTGCACTCTCTGCAGGCAAGATCTCCTGGTTTGTCCTGCAGAGAGATTGGTGGCAACGAAAAAGGATTTAGTGGGACCTGATGGTGAAGGTATCAGGCCTATCGGAAGATGATGGGGAAAATCTATCCCAGCTACGAAGCGACTTCGGCAACTGTGAAAAACTCCCGGTGTCCTGCTAAAATCATTGTTGGCAACATTTTGATGGCTTCATCTAAGTCCAAAGATAATGTTGATGAGTTTTATTCACTTGGCCTGCTTGACCCACGCACCAGGGTTTTAGCCTAAAATTGCACCTAAGTCCCGGTCAGTTTTGAACTATCTATGACTTTTAATTGCAGCTTTGAATTTTGCTCCCTGTGTTTGCCATATCCCTTTAATTGCACTTCTGATGTATAAACATCTAAAAAATGCAATGAAATGCATGCGAACCATGGCAGCGAAAGAGTTTAAACTTTAAATATCTTTATCTCTTGTGATCATTTTTGCATCTTTCTTATATAAGTATTTTCATTGGTCTTTCAAGAGCATACTAACACAAATATATTTCACAAAATATTTGTTAACATTCATCGTTAGGTATATTTCATACTTTACGCCCTATGACTATTTATTAAGTTGAGAGAAGAGCAAATGAGTACATACTAAGGTAAAATAGAAAAGGCATGGCATTTATAATCTTTTAACCTGAATTTAAGAAAAGGAGTGAGCAGGCTGAACATTTTCCTGACATGTCATCCAAAGTATCTGGTCTTTCCTAGGGCATACCATTGCCTTATAAATTGGTTGTTTAATGAACATTAATTTGTTCATGCCACAGAGACACCGATATAGGTCTGTGGGATGGCAGCACATCAGAGCTGGGTGATCTCTCTTTAGAAAACACCATTGCCAAGTTCACTAGTGCTTTAATATATTTCATGGCCTCCATACCTAGTGTGGAGTAGGGACAGTTGAGATGAGGCATGGACTGACCACCCAAGAGCTTTCACAAGGTACACAAATGTCGCTTATTGTAGCAGAGTTAATCTGAGGGGCAGAGGAGGCAGCTCGGCCAGAGTCCACCCCGAAGGTCTAAGGGACTTCAGATCTGCATTTAGCACAAGTATTTAGATTTATTGGTGGGAGTTGGGAGACATTTTGTCTTTAAGCATGATAATTCAGAAAGTGTCATGGCAGCAGACATCTGCTATGTGGCCTTAAGGAAGACCAAAATACATAGAGCAATGTGTACCCCTTGGGCTTCAGATTTCCCCAATTCAGTATATTGCTCTCGTACCTGGCTGTAAGGCACACAATCATGTCATCCCTGAGTGGCATGAGTCTAAGACCTCCACCATATCCAGCCAAGGACAGCCGGTCCTACCACCGGTGGGCTCAGCAAGCAGAAATGATGGGCTATGTATGTTCAGAGTGACTAACTTGGGATGGCAAGAACCCTACAACAATTTCAAGTTTTGTAAACTTTTAGTGTATCCGTTCACAAATAAGTTTCATGTTTCCACCAGCAAGTTTGTGTGGTGTTTCTCCCAACGGGAACACAAGACTGTTACAGAGCGGTGGCACATTAGTGAGAAATAAATGTGACAGTACTAAAACAAATGCCTTGAGGAAGTCCCAATGGGGATAAAACGTGTCACCTAGCAATGAAAAATACTGAATGGATTTTAATGGAAATTTGGAAAACGAAGAAGAATAAAAGACATAAGAAAACTGAAAAAAAATGTTTTAACTCAAAGAGTATCTTTGAACAAGTGTATGATGAATAACCGGGAGATATAACAACACTTTGATTACTGACTGCAAAACTAGTATCGGGTTGGTTTGAAAATCTGCCATTTTTTGATAGGGTGGGGATTTATATCTTCTGATTCCCTGGTGTGTGCCCAATTATTGGATATTGGATATGGCAAGAGAGTACAGGTTCGTAGGACAAAAGCTGCTATTGCAAATTAATTTGTGTCCCCCTTTTCAGGGTATGTTAGAGTTACCAAACAAACCTTATTACCCGGACAGGGGTATAATAATACCTTGTGAGTAAGATAAATATTTTCATACTATTGGGATAGATACATGTTTAGCTGCTCCCAACTATGATGTAGTTCAGGTTCTTTAGGGATGTGCCAATTCATCTCCTTGAAACACACAAAAGGTGGCAGGGGTCTGCTTTCATTCAATATGACCCTTGGCAAATGTTCAGGGTAGCACTCCATCCTATTGTTCTTTTACTCATCATGCCACCTCAGTTTGGACCCAGCCATATGCAAATCAGTCTTGATCCTGCTCCTCAAGGGAATAGTGCACGTCTGCGGAGCTGGCTTGGAAGTTCGGGATGGACTGTTCCCATGAGGAGCAGGGTCAGGACTGATTTGCATATGCCTGGGTCCAAACTGAGGTGACATGGTGAGCAAAAGAACAATGAGTTGGAGTGCTAACCCAAGCTATTGCCAGCGGTTAGACTTATTTCAAGGAACCTCCCATCACTTTTTCTGAGGTTCATGTACAGCCCTAAGTGGCATAGGTATGCCCTGAAGTGAGTGCCATGCTCATTGTGTCACTGGAATCAAATTGTACCAGGCTGAGGAGCCCATAACCAGGACAAAACCTGTTCTGGGTTGCTTGTGTTCCAGTTCAGGAAGAAAATGGCTTGGCAGTTAAGGCTCGACTGTTCCAATGAGGAGCAGGGTCAAGACCGATTTCATTATGGCTGGGTCCAAATTGAAGTGGCATGGTGAGCAAAAGAACAATGGGTGGGAGTACTACCCCAAGCTCTTGCCAGTAGTTATACTTATTGCAAGTAGCCTCCTGCCACCTTTTGTCTATTCCACTTATCATATAGAAACTTGCAATTGTGTACAATTCACTCCCTGAGGAGCATCTCAGTGCTAGACAAAGCAAGTTGGCATGAACAGTCATCAGAGACACATTTAACAGCTATTAATAGCTTCTTGAATTTAGCATGATCCTCACATAGGTGAATAGACAAGGGAAGTTTATTTCAATAAGATGGCGTAGAATATGAAATTGATCTGCCACCAAATATGGCCATGCAGTTGCAAGGTATTTTTAGATAGGACATGTTGGAACAGCTTGGAACCTGAGAGGGCTGTTACAAACGATGAATGGAATGCAAATAGGAAAACAATGCTATCTGTGTCAGGAAACTGTGGGAACCAGGGGCCGAAGACTAGATCTGGGTAAGTAGGGTTTTATTTTAGTTAAGGTCTTTTTGTATCGGGTGGTTAGTCTTTCCCTTTGGAATCCGGCGAGATCCGTGTTGGCGATGTTTCAGGCTGGCTGCTGTCTGTCAATAGGGCTCAAGCTTCTTCCTCTTAGCCCTTCGAGGTCCAGGCACAGTTCCTCGTCTGGTTCCTCCGACGGGCCGTCCCACCGGGTAAAAGAGAGAGAGAGAGCAACTGTCAGGAACTTCGTTCTCTTTTATGGCGCCCAAGGGATACCAGGGTAGTGCAGGGACACCAGTGCAAAGTGCTTTACAAACACCGGACTAGTGATCACTCGTGAGGTAGGAACACGTGAGGGGGGGCGTTTTACACTAGGAGGGGGATGGAAATGAGACTTTATATCAGAGTAGGTACGCAAGCGGTGATCAGGAAACTGAGGACCCTCGTCTCCCGACCCACCCCGCAAACTGCTGCCGTACCTGCTGCAGCCACACTCCTCCCTCGGGAGTGTGGCATGGCGGTCCGCCAAACTGTTGGCCTCCTGGCTTGCTGTCTTCGTCTTGGTCGTTTCTTTCGTTGCTGGAAACTCCGTCCATCTCGTCTTCTCTCCACATGCAGCCTCTGAAGTCCCCGAGGGTGTAGTCACACGCCAGATGCTGGTTTTCCTGACTTTTACCCAATCCGGTGCCTACGGCGTCATCAGGGGGCAGAGCGTCGTTCTCCAGGCTTCTCCAGTTAAAGGCGCCGTCCTCCTCAGTCTCCATCCACGGGTTGCTTTCTTCTTCATTCCAATTGCTCTGGCAGTGATTTAAAGAGGGAGGGAAAGCAAGATCAGTGGTCCACCAGTCCGTGCAGAGAAATTCTATTACAGGATCGGAGGTTTCAGATTATGCTTCTCTTTCTTTACTGTAAATTTCACAGCAGCCAATAAACATACAGTTTAATGAAAATAAACTACAGAGGCCATGATGCTTAGCCTTAGTCACGCCTCTATGAACCTTGTAAGAGTCCTGGAAACACTCGCAGCGTCCTCTTTCTGTGCTGCTCACACAGCAAGAGATAAGTGCCATGCTCCTTATTATGCTTATTTGCCTTACAATGATGTGCTGTTAATGCAGAGCTTAAAATTGAATATATGTTAATGTGCGCGTAGTTATCAGCGTTTTCTGCTGGTCTATTGAGCTCTTCGTTTATTGGTTTTTGTTCTATTATTGGAGGTTGCGGGCTCTTCCCGCGTTGCAGGGACCGCGCTGCGTGTCGTTACTGAAAAGCGCTTCTGCACGCTCAGACGGAGCTCCGCTCCGAGTGTCTTCGTGATCGCATACAAAACGCCGCAGTGCGCTCCAGTACCGGACCGCGTGCAGCGTTCTCCACTCACCTCTGGTTGCGGTTTCGGCACCGGCAGGTAGCGCAGGGCTCCCCTCATCGCCCAAACGCGCTCCAGAGCCGTTAACCCTTCGGCCGACGCGTGCAGCGTAACGCGCGCCCTTTGGGCTATATTTTAGTAGGATTTGGGTGCGCGTTGGGCTGCACACGTCGTTTTGCCGATTTTTCCACAGTTTTCACCACATTTCAACCGAGCTGGTGGAGAGTGACGCCTAACTGGCTGAAAGAACAGTTTTGCCTACAAAGGAGTGAGCGCACGCTCCATATATTTATTTCTTGGTTCTTACGCCCTGCTGGGCTGCAATAATTGACTACAGCACCTGCTGATGGGTCTGGTACTGGTTTCTGGAATATTTTGCAGTGTGCATTGGGCTGACCCCCCCTTGACTCCCCTAGTGCCTACCTCTGGAAAGATTACTTACCTTTATACTTATATTTACCCCACTGTAGTTGGATATGGAGGAGTGGGTGTACTTTGATGAGGACGCAGGTGAAGAGACTTATGAAGAGCAGCCTGCTGCTGCTGTGGAGGACAAGATCGTAGAGGCCTTGGACGCGTCGGTCCAAGCCTCAGTCAGCAAGGCAGTGGAAAGCGCAGTTCCTGCGACTGTGCAACAAGCATTGGCGGCTGCACTCAAACCTATTACTAAGCAGCTGGAGAACTTAGCAAAGTGCCATGGCTTTACAAAGGACCAGTCCACTAAGAAGACACCACCAGCCCCCAAACCTAACCCTAATACGTCCACTACTGATCAGTGGCCACACTCTGGCGCTTTGAGTTCCCTCCTGGCAGCTTCTGGGCAGGACCATGCCTATCAGGCAGGTGGCAAAGCGACAAGTAAACAGCATTATGCAGATACAGACACCACTAGCACCACTGGTACTGACACCACTGATACGGATGAGGAACAGCCACCGAAGAAGAAGACTAAGAAGGACGTCGCTTCGGCGTCAGAACCTCCCCCTAATACCCCATTTACCTTCAATCCCTCGGACATTATTCACCCTAGATCGTCAGATTGGGTTCCAGCCCCGGCTGTGGCAGAGTACTTTCAACAAAATATTAGAAAGGGGTTTGATAAAGAGGTTCAAAACTGCCTTAGATCGGAATGCCCTCGTCCCGACCTTGCCCATAAGGTGGCGGAGACTCCGGAGATAGACCCTAGCCTTCTAACCTTCCTAAAGAAGTTTGCTAAGGACCCTAACAAAGGTTTAGACCGGGCCTGGCGAGGATGCCAGGACAAGATACTGGACGTCGTTGGCCCTCTGGCAAAAATCCTGGAGATGGCCTTGCAAGCAAAGGAATCCAATGTGCCAATTGATCCAGATATCTTGGCCGGTTGGACTCAGCGTGCCATTTGCCTTTTAGGTAATGCTAATTGCGCGGTATTCACTGAGCGACACAAGTAAATGTAAATGTACAGGAATTTATATAGCGCAAATCACCAAGCGGTTTCTAAGCGCTTGCTAAGGGAACCGTACTGGTATTCCCCTGTGAGATAACCCCGGCAGGGTATCCGCAAGGTGAAAGCCAAGCATCCCGCCGCAAGGGGCCGTTGTGGAGATTAAGCAAGCTATTGCCCAGAGTTGCAGAGTGTGAACCCGTGGATCGAGTAGGCACCGGAGCAAGAATTGTCGAGTCCATGGACATTTTAGGACTCAAGACCCCGCCGAGCCAGGAATTGAACCCTGGTCCGGGGCTGACCTCTGCTTCCAGGTCTGCCTCCTCTAACCAGTGAGCCACACTTCTCCACAAGTCCCTCTTGATGCGAATGGACACTAATCTAACGGAACTTGCGACTGCGGAACCTGGGCCCCTTGCTGAATGCAATCTTTTTGGCGACCGTTTCGTGAAGGATGTCTCCAAGTACGTGGGCACCTTCACTTCTCTGGATAAGGCTCAATCAGGCATCAAACGTGAACTTCAACAACACCTTTTTAACAGGGCCGAACGAGGTTGGGGACGCTCGCCAGGCCGTTTCGCCAATCAAGGTCCCCCCAGAGGTGACTTCGGACGAGGTCGAGGAGACTGGGACTCGACCAGAGGTGGCACATTCTATCCCACTCGACGTCCATACTCCAAAGGCAGATACCAAGCAGGAGGCAACAGGGCAGGTTTCCAGGCCCAACATTCCTCAGGTGAGCGCAATAGATTGTTTCAATTTGCCATTGGGGGGCCGCACCAGTCATTTCCTTCATACTTGGAGTCTCCTGACTCAGGACGCTTGGGTTCTTCAAACCATTCAGGGGTTTCACCTGGAGTTTTCCGAGACACTGAGGCAGGTTCAGCACCTGAGAGTTCTCCATTTTTCCCCACCAGAGAGGATTTGTATAGACAAAGAGATAGAAAAATTGCTTTGCAAACAAGCCGTAGCCGAGTGCGAGTACAACCCACACGGGTTTTGCAGCAATATCTTCCTAGTACAGAAAAGAGGTGGTGGTCACGGGCTAGTGTTGAATTTAAGAGACTTCAATTATTTTCTGGTCTACAACCATTTCAAGATGGAGGGGATCCATCTGTTAACAGACCTCTTACAACCGAACAATTGGATGGTGCGCTTGGATCTCAAAGACGCCTACCTTTCGATTCCCATCTATCCTCCTCACTGCCGTTTCCTCCAGTTTCAATGGAATGGACGGTGGTTCGAGTACTCGGCCCTTCCTTTCGGGCTTTCCTCGGCTCCTTGGTGCTTCATCAAGGTAATGAAGCCGGTAGTTGCACACCTGCCGGAGCAGGGTGTTCGCATGATAATATATCTCAATGACATCCTGATCATGACTCACAGCCCAGACCTAGTGTTGCGACATCTTCAGATGACAATCTCTCTGCTCCAGTCTCTGGGGTTTGTGATCAATCAGGCCAAATCGGCCCTAATCCCATCCCAGTCGATGGATTTTCTAGGGTTTGTGATCGACTCTCTGTCGGCACAGCTCAGTCTGCCGCAGTCCAAATTGAAGGACCTGAAGAAGGAGATTGTATCCCTTCTCAGCAAACAGATGATCTCACTCAGGACGATTGCCAGAGTAGTGGGTTTATTGGCATCGTCAGTACAGACGATATTTCCGGGCCCTCTACACTACAGGGCGTTACAGAGACTCAAGATTCGGCATCTTCAGAGAGGTCTGACTTATTCCGACCTGGTCCCTCTGTCTCAGGAAGTGAGAGACGAGATGCGTTGGTGGTTAAGCCACGTGGAAGCGTGGAACGGCAGGGCCATTTTCGTCTCCCTGCCCGAGATAGTCATCGAGTCCGACGCCAGCCGTTGAGGCTGGGGGGCACGCTGTGGAGATGTTTCCACAGGCGGAAGCTAGAACTCCATATAAATTGCCTGGAGCTCCTCGCGGGCTCCTTCGCCATCAAGACTCTCTCACCGTAACGGACCTCTTGTTGCATCCTCCTTCGGATGGACAACGTCTCGGTGGTACGCTACATAAACAAACTAGGAGGGACGAGATCGTCCATGTTGGTGGAGATAGCCAAAGATTTTTGGCATTATTGTCTCAATCATCAAATCCCGATTATAGCAGAGTATATTCTGGGTCAGTCCAATGCGATAGCGGACTGGAACTCGAGACATCTTCGGGATTACAGCGATTGGCAGCTGCTTCCCAGAATGTTCAACTGGCTTCAGGACCTATGGGGTCCATGTCAGATCGACTTATTTGCATCCAGACTGAACCGTCAACTCCCCAGGTTTTTCAGCTGGAGACCGGATCCAGGAGCGGAAGCTACGGATGCGTTTCTACAGGACTGGTCGGGTAGGGTGAACTATGCTTTCCCTCCCTTTCTTCTGATCCCACGAGTGGCCTCTCACATTATCAAACAGAAAGCGGAGGTGGTCCTAGTGACGCCTCTGTGGAGTCAAAGCCCTGGTTCCCGATGCTATTGGGGATGTGCTGCGACCTTCCCAGGATGCTCCTGTGGTCGGAGGATCTCCTCCTAGGACCTCTGCGGGAACAACATCCGTTGATCCTGTCCCAGCGAATATCGCTGATGGCATGTAGGCTTTCAGGCAACAATGGACTTTGCCTGGAGTTTCAGGAACGGCTAGCGACTTTATCAAGCAGGCCTGGGCCCCTTCCACGAGAAAAAGGTATTCTTCAGCCTGGAAGGGTTGGTTATGTTGGTGCGTGGAAAGGGATTTGGATCCCGTGGGGGCAGGGCTTACACATATCTTAACTTTTTGTTGGATAAAGCGGCTGGCGGATTGGCCTATAGATCTGTGAACAACTTCCGGTCCGCCATTTCCGCGGGGCACACCCACATTGACGGGAAGCTGTGGGTATGCACCCTTTGGTATGCAAGCTCCTCAAGGGCATACGCGTCGCAAATCCTCCCAAGACCAAATATTCTGGACTTTGGGATGTCTCTTTGGTCATTAAACTTCTTGATGGTTGGCCAGCTAATGATTCACTTTCGAGAAAACAGTTATCAGCGAAACTAGCCATGCTATTATGTTTGTCAGCTTGCAGAAGATCGTCAGATGTACGCACCTTGGACGTTACAGGTAGAGTATTCACTCCGGAGGGAGTTTCTTTTACCATTACAGGTCGTACAAAGACCCTTTCTAGACAGGTTGATTATAATGCTTTTACTGCTAATCACAAATTGTGTGTAGTCCAATTCTTGAAAGCCTACGAGGAATGTACTCGTTCCTTGAGACCAACTGGTGTCACGCAACTTTTGATTGCTGTTCAGAAGCCATTTAAACCTGTGCCCTCCGCTACTATTGCAAGATGGCTGAAGTTTATCATGAAGGAAGCTGGTGTTGATGTTCAACTGTTTGGGGCTCACTCTGTACGTGGTGCCATGGCTTCAAAGTCATATTTATTGGGAGCTAACATTCATGATATCATGCATTGTGCTGATTGGTAACTGAATCGGCATTCAAACAGTTTTATTATAAGCCGGTGGCGGACATTACAACTGTTGTTTTTGATACAGCGTTAAACTAGCATAATCTGAAGCCCCCGGCCCTGTAATAGAATCAAAAATTAGCTAGCATTCGCGCCAAGAATTTTCAATTCTATTAAGGACACGGAGGCGAGGATTATCCCACCCGGCTATGTTCAAATGTTTGATCATGATTGCCCACCCGTTCTAATATGTTTCAGACTGTTTTATACAGGAATTACGGGTTGTTATATTTCCTTTTTCCTAGGCAAAGACAAGAAGTCCGAGTGAAGAGTCTTCCGTTGAAGAATGCAGTTGGAACGGTGTTCCCTGTTATTCCCTGTTGGAGAATATTATAGACTTTTGGTTGTTGGACTTATTCTGCAAGTTCGTGCAAAGAAAGAGGACGCTGGGAGTGTTACCAGGACTCTTATAGGGTTCATAGAGGCGTGGCTAAGGCTAAGCGTCATGGCCTCTGTAGTTTATTTTCATTAAACTGTATGTTTATTGGCTGCTGTGAAATTTACAGTAAAGAAAGAGAAGCATAATCCTCGCCTCCGTGTCCTTAATAGAATTGAAAATTCTTGGCGCGAATGCTAGCTAATTTTTGATTCCCCTTCTACCTGACCGGGCACCCTGTTACAGAAACATATGTTAAAGAATATGCATTCCTTTATGGGCAGCCAGCAAAGGGCCCTTAAAATAGGAGTCGTGAAGGTACAGCAGGACATGTTGCAGATAAGCCAGGCAGCAGTATTTTACTCAGCTTGGAGTTTTGATACCAAGGTGCTGTTAGCTGCTTGATGAAGTGCATTACCGTCATCCAGGTGACTAGTAATGAGAGCCTGGACAAGAGACATTCAATATCCTTCTCTCAGTTATACATATAGGTAAACTTCTTTGGGAACTGCTGCCTCTTCTTCTCTGATAACAAATTCTATACATGTGTTTTATCCCTTGCCACTTTTTCCAGACTCCTACATTGCCTAGCTGAACTATATTAATCTAGAAAAATCCATTGGCAACAATTCAAACCTTTCCCTGTAGGTATTGCCATCAATCAACTGTCTGTTCTCAAGTAGGTATCCCAACCAAGGGGGATTGTGGCATTCCCACCCTTTGAAGCTGGGTCACATACCCAGGGGAAGCATTCGGGTTTGAAAACTATAGGCAAAAGTACAGAGATATATGGCCTTGCAACCAAATTTTAATGCTCTTATAAAATCATGAATGACAACAGTAGTGGTGGATTGGGTTTCTGGTTTTTCCTTTGTATATATAGCAGCTATTGCAAAATAATTTGTGAGTCGTTTTCAATATTTGACAAAGGGCTTGATATGCGGCTTTAATGAGCACATTAGATCTAGGCGTACCTGGGCTCCTTTGATTCATCTCTGATTATTGGAAATTCCCAAACCTTCCTTGTATCGCGATCTGTAAAATGTTACTTTCACTACCCTATGAGATTTATTATTCCATATTAAGGTCAACAGCTTCTTTTGAATACTGTTTGGGCAATATAAAGCAATGTAGAAAAGAATTTAAGTTTTAAAAATGTGATCCTTTTGTACCATGACATTTAAAGCCTATCCCATCTATACAGATCTTAGCGGCATATGCACAATGGAAGTGATGGAGCGGGATGACACGCAAGGCTGCACCATATTTACAACAATATGGTTGAGCCCTGCGTTTCCCTCTGCACTGCCACTAAATTTAGCTGCCTAGCTCCAATGCAGGCCCCTTGCACCATAGGGCAAGGGTGTCTGCATTTCAGGTGAAGATTGTTTATGTGCAGGAAGGTTTTCGCATTTTATAACTTCTATGTGTGCTGCTTAATTAAGCACACATAGAAGTTGCAAAATGTCATTTTTTTAATGATTGTTTATGTGCAGGAAGGGACACCTTCCTGAACATAAACAATAAATGTTTTTTGCTGTTTAATGTGTGGGGCACAATGCAGCACACATGGAGACAGCAAAAACTAGGAGAAATTAAACATTTCTCCATGTTTCACTAGGGTGAGACCAGGTTTTCACTAGTCTTAATTTTGGCGTTGCCCCATATTTACAGCGCTCTTGTAAATATGTGGCAGCGTCAAAATCAATGGGTGTTGCAGTGGAACACCGAAAGCAACAGCCATTGCCCTCCCCTTTCACACTAAGTATAGCATGAAAGGATGCCATATTTACAAGGCAGTATTAAGCCACATTAGGTGGTTTAACGCTGCTTTGTAAACAAGGTGAAGCCCCTATCGCCACCACAACATCTAAAAAAGTGACGCTGTGGTGGTGATAAGGGCTTGTAAGTATGCCCCTTAGTTCAAATCCAACAAAGTGAACCATTTACTGTGCATATTTTTGAATCGCATTTGGGAAAGTCTCCCCTAAATACTTAAGCAAAATGTCAGGCCAGCCTAAACCTTGACACATACATATAAGTTCATGGCTGAAATGACAAATTCCCAGCCTTCCTCCCCCTCAGCTTATTTAAATGTATGTTAAAGCCTGACACCTTGGGGAAGTCATGGCACTCGAGTAAAAGAACCAAGATTAAATGTTCCATATCTGTCAGAAAGAAGAAGATGCAATCTGAGAACAGGACTGATTCTGTTTTATCTTTATTTCCTTCAGGTTAGGATTTGCGATTTATTTTATGCACCAAGGGTTTCCATGTTAGCACAAAAATAGTAGTGTAGTGTAGTTCCTAGTTTCCCACTAGGCCCTGCGCATTGGAATAACATAAACAGTAGTATCGACGTGGAACTGCTTATATTCCAGGCCTCCACTGACTATGCTAAACTTAATTGGGTTGTGTTACCAACTAGCTCAGAGGTCACTGGAAACTTTCTTCTCTGCATAGGAAGTGATCAGCTTCCTTGGCACAGACAAGAAGGGATTCAGCTTTCCAACAACCGTGCAACATGACAACTTTGCTCCTCAGATCAAGAGTCGATCTCTAGGGTCGTGTGAAACAATAGACATAGATTTCACTCAGTCAGTCTAGTGCAGTTTACTTTCACAGTATGTAGAGAATAGAGAGACGGGCGTTTATCAATAAAGGGTTAACATTTATTGAACAGTCTTTCTTCTCGTACAAGAGAAATGTATTGCCACAATTGCAATAACTGTTATTATAAAAAGTACGTACAGTATGATAAGTATTGCGAAATAGAACTGTAAAAGCATTGATATGGTTTCTTAGCCATACAATGGTTTAAAAGTAATAAAACATATATACAGTCATATATACATTAGGCTAACATACTCAACTGGTGCTTCTAACTAAGCCTACCCCAGTGTGCCTGACCTAAGCCTAACACGTGAGAAGGGGAGCAAGTAAGTAGCTTAAGTTAAGTTGGTTTTGCCAAGGTTTGTTTCAAGAATTCTCGTCTAAGGGTTTAGTCAACACCATACCTCTGAATAGAATGATGGAGGATTGGTATCTCCTTCAGGGGTCTCTCTCGATATCCCAGTCACCCGCGAGGGTAAACCGGAAGCGCCGGGACTGGATTTCTCTGCACGAGAAATGCAGCGGCTTCTCTCAGCGCATCGAGGAAGGAGGGGGGACAGCGTCCGCGGGCAGCTGGGCTGGATGTCTTCGCAGAGGACGGCTGCTCGGCTCCTCAAGCGTACTGAACCACAGTTCGCGCTGTAGCGGCGATAATGGTAATCAGTAGCTTCACCACCACAGGATAGCAGGCTGCAGCGACAGAGTGCTAGTTGTTACCAACACGGGGTCATGCAGGCAGCTGGCATCAGCAACAGGTTCGCTCACAGCTAACAGCTCACAGCTTCGCATTGCTTAAGGCAACGTTGGTAATATTTATACCTGACAGGTGCCGGGTTTGACGCAAGTTTGCTGGACATAAGACGTCAATTAAAGATGTCACTAGGAAGTGACAGTTATCAGTTGCTCATTAGAGTTCCATTACTAATCAAAACATAGCAAGCGGGGATTTCCAGGTTTGCTAAGTTTTTATCTTGTTGAAGAACTCGGAGTGTTATCTAGGAATATCAGATAGTGGCTGCTGCTCTGTCATTGCACTAATTGGTCGCAAAGGAAGTAGCAGAGAGTCATGCTGGAATGTGGCTCTGTTCGTGTGAGGCCAGAGATGACTTTTCAGAAAATCGCACTTGAACGGTTATGCCAATATAGGGAATAAATGGATTTATAGCCGAATAGGGGCATAAGGTCACAGTATCGATCAGGAACCTAGATAAGCACGCAACACCCACTCCACGTATACATGTCCATCAAAATTACTAAAACTAAGCAATTAGATGTATGTGTAACATTGCCCACCCCAAAATACATAAATGCATTCGAAATAGGCGTACTTGCAATACATGGAATTTAGGTACTGTACGTTTTTTTAAAGCATAGTAATCATTCAAAAAATTATTGCATATGAAGTCAATGAACGATTATGCAAAAGGAATTACACATGAAGTATCTCTGACAGAAGAAATGCGAGATAAATCATCACATAAAAATGCATTGTAATAACATGTGTGCTAGAGGCTGGTGTTATGTTGTTATGTCTCTAGATGTGTTTAGAAATAGAAGTGTGAAGCTTCTGTTCTCTAAGAATAGTTTTTACGTTAAGCAAAGAATTGTTCGTGCCATAAAAGGGTAAATATTAGAAAAAAATTGTCCAATTTAAAGAAAAAACAGATTTCCAAAGCTCCTGGCAGTTTTTGTTGATCAAAACTGAAGGCCGAATTCAGAGTTCATCGGAACGCTGTGTGTCGGAAAGCTTCTCAAAAGTTATTGTTTCTCTATGGGTGAGAACATCGTATCAGACAGGCTCGCAAAGAATTGGTCTACAAAATCAGGTGATAGTTCAACCAAATTAGATAGCGCTGTAACTTGGCAGGTGTGAGAATGATTGCTGTCATCGAAGTCAGGACCAGCAATGCTCACAGAACGTTGTACCTGGATGATGTTGCTTTTGTCACTCGCTCCACTGTTACCACTTGGCTGTAGTACAGGAGTCTCCACGAATGCCGTCATCAGGATTGGTAGCCGCTGGGGACAACACAATGCGTGAGCCGTTATTGGACTTAGCAAAGTATCGACGTCCATTGGTACTGCTGATGGAAGTGAAAGACAGATGTCCAACACGCATTCATCGCCGCAAAGCATACACCGTAGCACAGGTAAAATGCAATTTTGCCATATCGGTCTGAATGAAAGGAACCAGGTCATGTTTAGATCTCTCAGCCTGGCCAATCCGAGGACGTTAGTTATCCTGTCCCTGTAGCGCATTGCTAGGATTGTCTCTTCCATTCCCATGGGAGCTATGTCTGAGCCGAGGCATGCCATAACGTAGCAGGATGGTCAAAAATAGAATCCCTGCGATGAGTCCCAAAAATAGTGGAATACCACCAAAGATGGAGTGCACAAAATTAGGAAAGATTCCCAAAATTGCATGGAAGGGTGTTAGCAGTCCCGTAAAGACTGTCTTAAATATGCCTGGGATGCTTGTAGCACTAGACATGTTAAGGAGTTGGCTGAACATTTCTACGAAATGCACGGGGCAATTTGTTGATAAAAGGTCATGGACCTCAGTAGCCGTCCTTGCGACTAGAAGATCATACGTCTCTTTAGATGACGTTATAGGCACTGTTGTCTGTAAAAGCACAGATTTCATTTTGCTTAATGTATCAATTCGTATAGAATAGAGATTCAGACGAGGCCAGAGGGGAGTCACTATGTCTGGAGGCCCGCTCGGGAACAATGCTTGCATGCAACATTTGACCATGGACGTTACTTGTACTAGATAACTTTTCCCTGGCGCGAGGCCACAGCACCTGTGATCCGTTCTAAGAATGTAACTCCCGTTTGCGAGTTGCATAAAGAAGGGCTCTATCTGAGTTGCAGGTGTGACTAGCTGGTGGCATGAGAGGTTGTTTGAATTTCCATCACATGCTCCGTGTAAATTAATACCCTGACACAAAAGTATACCGCTTAGTGAGTGTTTACAGTTGTCACCACTAAGAAATACATTTTTGTCACTGTCACTATAGCAAGAATGAGTGTATGGTAATTTCCATTCGGATTTAACATATCCCTTACCCAATTGTTCATACTGGCCAGCAGGTATGTACTCAAGGCATTTATGAAATCGGAAAGTTGTTATCGGAATTGTGATAATTCCGTGTATTATCCATTCAATGACAGGACTCTCTGACATTGTCAATGGTAATCTCTCGAGTTTCTCGATGCTCAAGATTGTATAGTCTGCTCCTTTCTGTGCCAAACTGATCTGTTTATCAGTAAGGTTAAAAATGGAAAATAATGACGTCGTGTTGATTAAACGCCAAGGCACATAGCCTGAACGAAGATTTTGCAGCGTCCAGCCTAGTTCTATAATAGAGCGTAATTGAGACTGGCCATGTTGTAACATTAGCAAATCTCTGTCTATCACATCAAAGGCAGAGGATACAATATTGTCCAAAGAATATATTCTGGAAGACAGAGTCATTAACCCATTGTCTACCACAGAAAGTGATTTCTCCAAATTAATACGATCAATTTCTCGTATTTTTTCTGCAGTTTCAATTTGCTTTACTTTCCAAGCCTCGTTGTAAGCAGCATAGATACTGGTCGCTATGAAACGCTTTTGACGCTGTTTGCGTGGTCCAAGAATGAAATCGCGCAAATCAGCACCATCTTTTAATAAAGACAAGTGTTGCTTAATTTCAGCCAGTGTGGATGTAGTTAGCCATTCAAGGCAGAGTTTCCCTACACTGTATGTTGTTATAATCCCTGGATGTTGTCTCTGGGAGTATCTAGAGTCTAATGTGGTCATTTTTAACCCCTGTGTTTTATTCAGGAACCTATCTTGACAGCTATTTGTGTCTGTAGGCCAGATTAACCACTTTTTCCAATCAGGATGTGTTCTGTTGAAATGTAAAATTTGTGACACGTCTAATTCAATATCAGCTGTTGCATTTTCAGGTATTGGCTTCGGTATAGACGGTGTTTTCATTTCTTTGTTCTTGGCTGGGCCAAGACAAGATGTTTGGTGTACAGTGTCATTTAAAAATAACATTTGTTCTGGTATCATGCAGGTTCTAAATAGTGCTTCTATGCCTTGCACCTCCCAATCTTTTGTACCCCAAATTGTTTTCGTTTCAATATTATTTTTCCAATAATCAAAACCAAATGTCATCATTTTGTCATAAAATGCTTCTGAATATATCAATTTAGAATTTGTCAGCATTGTTTTCATTCCTGTTTTATCTAACAGTTTGTAATAAAACGTTTCTGCATCACTGGTGTTAAACCCTGAGAAGTATTTGAATTTCTCAAAAAATGCTTTAGAACTGCTTTTAGGTGGTGTAGCACAATGTTCTCATTGATTATACATAAAAACATTTCTAGGCTGTGCAGATTTATGCAAGTAATGATCCCCATAGTGGGTATAACAGAATAACTGCTCATAACTAGATGAACCTTGTAAATAATCATGATCTGTGAATCTAGCTGACATTACTAAATCAGACATCATGTCATTAATACTGTTAAAGTCCCAATCATCAGAGAATGTACTCGGTGTCACAAAGTCACTTAAGGAAACCTTTAGTTGATGAGGATACTTCAGGATTTCGACCGGACCATAGATCTCATAGTCTGTTTTCTCCCATACTACCCCACCAGGTATTGGAATTGCTGTGACATTTACTGTTGACAGTTCTCTTTTCTTCACGTGGGATGATCTGTGTGGTTTCAGGACTAGGTTGATGTTCTGACTTGCTGTGTCCATTGTAATAAATTTTTCCTCAATGAATTTTCCCAAACACAGTACCATGATGAGCCAAAGCAGTAGGAAAAATACACCTAGACCAAACCAGAACTCTAGCCACGGGGAAATTAGGTAGATTTCCTTCAGATGATGAAAGAGTTCCGTTGCTTTTTCTTTAAAAGACTTTTTTGTTTCTGGCATCACTTCGGGATCATTTAAATCTTCAGAGAAGTTGTCGAAGTTGATGAAATAACCAAAGGCAGTTCTGTCAATTGATGGGATTGTTCTTTCAATCTGTCTCTCGGTAGCACTTTCTGATGCCACATTAGTGTAGACTGGTGTTGTTTCTTGACGAACTGTTTCAATCTGTGTTTCAAGAGGCACGGGTTCCATGGCATTATTGCATAGTCCTTCATTGTGCACTGCAGGCTGATCGAATGTGATTAGTCTTTCAGTTTGAACCTCTTGGATTGTTGCTAGTTTGGGTATTCTGTTGTTTCTTGGGAGTCCACTGGGCCTACTGTTGATTATAGGCCACATGCTTGTGGTTTTACCAGGTCGATGGACACGACTCTGTTCTCCTTTTTACCAGCAAGGGGCGGTAGCACGACTGATCTTGTTCCGGTGACTGCCAAGACAGGTACTGCTTTTCTGTAAGAAGGCCCAAATTCCTTCTTCACCGCGATCTTTTCTCTGACTAGATCCCCAATCTTTGGAATCCAGACAGGCCTTGCTGGGGCTGTTGCGGGTGGTGCCTCGTCAGTGGTACTTGGCTGTTGCTTTAACTTTATGTTGCTTTAATGATTTTCTTGTTTCATTCAGTTCCTGTAAAACAGCCAAACGGTCTTTTACTTCAAACTGCTTTGTTTCTTCTTGTACCACTGACATCTGACTATCGAGGTCCTGAACGTTCATTCTAATTCCGAACAATAGTTCGTATGGGCTGAAACCTTGTAGAGAATTTCTTGGCATGTTGTTAAGACTAGTCTGGACACTTATTAAATGTTTGACCCACCCAGCGCCTGAACCTAATACCTTCGCTGTTATAGATTGCTTTATATCCCGGCTTTTTCTTTCTACCACACTTGTGCGACGGATAAGAATACCGCAACCCAATTCCCATGCTAGCCATGGCCCCCCTATAAGCTCGAGAGCTGAAAGCAGGACCCTGGTCAGAATGGAACGTGGTAATTGCGCATATGCCGATATGGACTCGCAAATCTTTTATAACCGTTCTAGCGTCAGCCGAGCGCTGGAGGCCTCATTTTTTAAGTGCTTTTCGCCTTAACTGTTAATAGGACGCAGGGTGGGGTGTAGGCAGCGTTACGCTCTTTCTTACTGGTAGCCGGTAGCAAGGTTCCTTACTGCGATCCCTATTACAGTTTTCACAGTTGTTTGCATATATTTGGTGTTCTACACTCATTCCCGGCCACCAGAATACTGATTGTAATTCAGTCAGTGATTCCTTGATTTCTCTGTGCCGTAGACCCAAACCCATGTGAGCGTCTGCTATTAAAAATATTCTCCTGTTCGTGTTTGGAATTACTCTATCCCCCACTCCAGGGATTCGAGCAAAAGGAACGGAGTTTGCATCGATTATGTATGCATAATTGAGTGGATAGTTTACGGGTAGTGCTGCACAGTCGCCTTTTACGGTCGTTTTTACTGCCAGCATGGTTTCCCCGTCTATGTACTTATCTGTACGCTTTTTTGTGGCTACGGAAGCCGGGTTAGTTGCTTCCGCTGTGGCTGTATTAGCCAATGAATTCCCTGCAACGTGAACGCCATCACGTTGAAGACTCTGTGCGTGAATCACGTGAGTCTTTTGTAGTTCTTTGTGTAAAAGAGCTACCTCGTTCCAGAGCTTTTTATGCTTTATTGTGGCACCTGTGTCATCTTTGTAGTCGTTTTCGATCCAACTCTGCAGCTTATTGTTGTAAGAGTTGACGCAAAAATGAGAATCGCACACGATAAGTGTGGGGAATTCGCGTTCTGCATTTTCGAGCGCCATCTTTAAAGATCTGATTTCAGTTCTTTGAACCGAACAGTACTTTACTGATTCAGTTTTTGTTACTTTCGGTCTGAATTTACCGCACAGCCAACGACCTTTAATGATCGCACATGCTGCATTGTAGGATTTACTCTCTACATTAAAATGCTGTACAAAGCTATCTGTATAGATTATACAGGCGTATTGTGGGAGAGGCAGAATTTCGATTGGCAGAGGATATTCTTCTTCATATTCTAAATCATTCAGTTCTTCGTATTGCGGGGCGAAATAGTATTTCACGTCTTCCGCTCCTAGAGAATCTATGCACTGTATCCATTTCGGATCCAGTGACACTGTAGGCAGGTTTACTGGGCTGAATAGCGCCTCGAAGGCGGATTCCGCTGTAAGGATATTAATCCGTTTACCGTGTGCTAGTTCTCGTTCATTTGCTAGTGCGATTTGCACTGCGTTCACAGTTCTTTCTGTGTGACTGAATGCTTTTTCTGCTTGTGTGTACAAGTGAGATTTAATTGAAATTGGTACCTTTTCTCCCTCATTAGAGGTCAGGTACGTGAATCCGCATCTTCCTGGGATGACTCGGATTACAAGATCGATCGTGTTGTCACGTGTATCTAATTTTGTTTTTGCTAACATGTCTGTTTGCAGTGATCTCAAAATTTCTGTGTGTTTTTGAGTCCAATTGATTTGTTTTAAATCAGGTTTTATTAGTTCGTAGAGAGGTTTAACCCTCTCTGCGTAATTTAGGATGTAAGTTCTTCCGAAATTCAGAAAACCTAGTATTGATTGTAAATTCTTCAGCGTTTTTGGAGCTTGGAGTACAGCGCACTTCTCTAAGAAGTTGTCCGCTAGGTTTTTCCCTTCACTTGATAATTCGTACCCTGAGAATAGTACTGTCAGATGGGCAATTCGGGACTTTTTAAAGTTGAATTTGTAACCCTCTGCAGCGAACCCAAGTATAATGGTGTTCACTCTTTTCAAGTGAGTATCCAAGTCGTCGTCTGTGAGATAAATATCATCTACGTAAGATAATGCTTCATCATCATAGATTTGTAGTAACTCTGTTACCCTAGCTGAGAATAGTCCTGGGCTGTTCTTGAACCCCTGTGGGAGTCGACAGAATTTTTTCTGTGACCCAAATGCGGAGAAAGCGGTCAAGTATCTGCTTTCTGGTGCAATGTTTTGACAAAAGAAACCATTAGAAATGTCTAATGTCGTTTTATATTTTTTCCTAACTATATTATTCATTAGGGCTGCACTATGCGAGTTTTGTACTGCAAAAGTTTTGCAACATGTATTAAGATGTCTGTAGTCCAAAACTAGACGATATGAATTGTCTGGCTTGGAGACAGGAAACAAAGGATTGTTCATTTGAGATGTGCATGTTTCAATCACCCCCTGGTATTCAAGTTGATCTAAGATCTCCCTGACCTGTTTTTTAGCTTCTTGCTTTATGGGATACTGCCGTTGGGCAGTTGGTTCACTTTTTAGTTGGATTTTGTGAGGCGGAGAATCCTCATCCCATCCTACATGATTTTTATACAATGCAGGTGCCTGGGCTACTGCCCATTTCCTTGCATATGTATATTTTTTATGAATCGGTATGTGATTCGAGAAGGCAGGCATAATCACTTCTTCGCCACGAGGGCACTCCCTGACAAACTCTGGGGGCCAATCTTTTTCAGCTAACAGAATATCATAGCCTTTTGAGAGCTTATCCCAAAATAGACCTCTTATTTTCCTAGTCTTATCACCCTCTATACGCAATGTTATTTCGTATATTTTATGGGGCTCGCTAAGTCTGGCGTCGGCAGTTTCAACCTGAATGAATTCATTCGTGTCCACTGTCTCCAGATGACTCATCAAGATCTTGCGCGCTATACTGATTTCTGCTGCACTGTCCAACATTGTCAATGCCCACTCCCCGTTTTTCAACTGTGTCCTCAGTATTCTCGGCATGGTTGATTACTCTAATACTGGCTACCTTCTTTTTCTGAAATTGAGATTTCTTATTTTGAGCAGGTTCCTTGTCTTTGGACTTGGTGTGCTCTCCTGGGTCTGACCGTCCTCTTCTTTCCGAATTCTGTGGAAAAGATCGAGAGGGACGTGTATCAATACTTTGATATCTGTCAGGTTTTTTTATATTATCCCTATTTCTAAGGTTATATCTTTTCTCAGAGGGCTCCCGTTGGGGAGACTGGCGTTCTCGAGTCGGAGTTCTTTCCCTCCGTCGAGGAGACCTTCCTCTGGACTGGAAAACTTTTTCCTTGGGAGTGGATTGTTTATTTCCATCCCAGCTCTTTTTAGGAGTGTTTAAATTATTTTTAATAAATAATTTTTCAGGATTTTCGAGCAGTTGGGGCTTAACTGGTTTCCCACCCAAGCTGTCTCTACCTAATTCTTCATAGCATTTTTCTATGATTTTTGCAAGCTCAACAGGATCTTTTATATCTGTTTCCTTCAACTTCTGGCGAATCGCCACAGATGCTGCTTCTCCCTTTACGTTGGCTAATAATATAGCCGTGACCTGCTTGAAATCTTTCAGTAATTTCATACCTAGATTTAAAGCGGGTTCTGGACCGAATTCATTTTGAATCTGTTTTAGCACTTCTGGTATTACCGCCATAGACGGAACACCGTGTGTTTTTGTGTAAATGGAAGCAAAGACTGTACCCCAAGTGTCACAGTCCTCCACGTGTGGTGCGATTCCCATAGGAAGGCAGATGGTCAAGATTCTGTGTTTCTCAATAGGGGTAGTATCAGGAAATACTGCCTCTATTTGAGTGATTTTCTGGGCTAACCAGAAAGGAATTTGTTCCCGTTTTACGGGTGTTTTACCAAGACATGACTGTATGTTCTGTGGTGTAATTTTATTTGTGTTCCCCTGATGAGGGGTCAGCTGTGGTGAATTAACAGCTGGCTGGACTGTTGCAGTCCGTATTACATATTGGACTAATTGCCTATGTATTTTTATTAATGTGTTTAGCTGTGCTAACAGCTCTTCTCTAGACATTCTTATAATGTCAGGATGTGGTGTGTAGCTGGCTAGAACCGGCCACGTGGCTCCTGGTCTACCTAGTGGACCGAGCCTGGTAATGTGATCATTGTGTTTTAGGGCGCCATTAAACCAGAGCAGGTGCTCTTGAAATTTAAGTGGGATTTCAACCTCCTCGAAAGGAGCGTACTCTCCCGGAGGTTCCTCTATTTTGTAATAGTGAAACTCTTGTGTTATAGCGTTTACAGCTGGAAAGTTTATCCATGAATAGAATACCTCTGTCTGCCGATACTCGTGAGCCTCTATCACGAAAATTACTGTACCACCTTGAGGTGGCAGTCCGTTTTCTATAAGTTTTAAAGTTATAGATCTTCTTAACTGGACCGGGATGATAATAGCATCCGGGTCTGTGTATTCGGGACCTTGCTGAGTCGCATCTACTGCGGCCCCAGGGGCTCCGTTTTCTGGCATTGTAAAAATGCGAGTTTTGCAGAGTAGGTCTCCAAGGAGACAAAGATTAGATGCACAATATTTTGGAACACTGTATCCTTCAACGTTGAATAAACCAGAGCTTTACATAGGAATCTCTTCCTACTAAGGTCGGGCGGATTTTAACCTTTCACCCACTCCAGACGTCTATTGGAGTATTTACGGGCGAAAGGGGTGTGAAATATGCACGACTGAGTTACTCTACAAGTCTTACGTTAGTTTATCGCCTTACCAAACGTTGGGCGCCATGTAGTGTAGTTCCTAGTTTCCCACTAGGCCCTGCGCATTGGAATAACATAAACAGTAGTATCGACGTGGAACTGCTTATATTCCAGGCCTCCACTGACTATGCTAAACTTAATTGGGTTGTGTTACCAACTAGCTCAGAGGTCACTGGAAACTTTCTTCTCTGCATAGGAAGTGATCAGCTTCCTTGGCACAGACAAGAAGGGATTCAGCTTTCCAACAACCGTGCAACATGACAACTTTGCTCCTCAGATCAAGAGTCGATCTCTAGGGTCGTGTGAAACAATAGACATAGATTTCACTCAGTCAGTCTAGTGCAGTTTACTTTCACAGTATGTAGAGAATAGAGAGACGGGCGTTTATCAATAAAGGGTTAACATTTATTGAACAGTCTTTCTTCTCGTACAAGAGAAATGTATTGCCACAATTGCAATAACTGTTATTATAAAAAGTAGGTACAGTAAGATAAGTATTGCGAAATAGAACTGTAAAAGCATTGATATGGTTTCTTAGCCATACAATGGTTTAAAAGTAATAAAACATATATACAGTCATATATACATTAGGCTAACATACTCAACTGGTGCTTCTAACTAAGCCTACCCCAGTGTGCCTGACCTAAGCCTAACACGTGAGAAGGGGAGCAAGTAAGTAGCTTAAGTTAAGTTGGTTTTGCCAAGGTTTGTTTCAAGAATTCTCGTCTAAGGGTTTAGTCAACACCATACCTCTGAATAGAATGATGGAGGATTGGTATCTCCTTCAGGGGTCTCTCTCGATATCCCAGTCACCCGCGAGGGTAAAAAGGAAGCGCCGGGACTGGATTTCTCTGCACGAGAAATGCAGCGGCTTCTCTCAGCGCGTCGAGGAAGGAGGGGGGACAGCTTCCGCAGGCAGCTGGGGTGGATGTCTTCGCAGAGGACGGCTGCTCGGCTCCTCAAGCGTACTGAACCACAGTTCGCGCTGTAGCGGCGATAATGGTAATCAGTAGCTTCACCACCACAGGATAGCAGGCTGCAGCGACAGAGTGCTAGTTGTTACCAACACGGGGTCATGCAGGCAGCTGGCATCAGCAACAGGTTCGCTCACAGCTCACAGCTCACAGCTTCGCATTGCTTAAGGCAACGTTGGTAATATTTATACCTGACAGGTGCCGGGTTTGACGCAAGTTTGCTGGACATAAGACGTCAATTAAAGATGTCACTAGGAAGTGACAGTTATCAGTTGCTCATTAGAGTTCCATTACTAATCAAAACATAGCAAGCGGGGATTTCCAGGTTTGCTAAGTTTTTATCTTGTTGAAGAACTCGGAGTGTTATCTAGGAATATCAGATAGTGGCTGCTGCTCTGTCATTGCACTAATTGGTCGCAAAGGAAGTAGCAGAGAGTCATGCTGGAATGTGGCTCTGTTCGTGTGAGGCCAGAGATGACTTTTCAGAAAATCGCACTTGAACGGTTATGCCAATATAGGGAATAAATGGATTTATAGCCGAATAGGGGCATAAGGTCACAGTATCGATCAGGAACCTAGATAAGCACGCAACAGTAGGGGACCGGTGATACCCTTGTCTCCTTTCCCTAAACAAAGAAATGGCTCAAAGAGCAAAGCCCTCATCCTACTCTCAATTGACCAGGAAAGTAAAAAAAGTAGCGTTTAGCCTCTGCATTGGTTCAGAACTTGTGTCACGTGTTACTATCTGAACCTGTTATATGCGTTTTCAACTTTTAGAGACCAAAGAAGCAGCATTTCTTTCCTTCATTCAGCAATCTCAGTTAGTTTAACAGCTATACAAGTATTAACATTGGTATTCCGCTTTTTTTAACTCTCATATATCCAGTTAGATTAAAACATCTCTCCCTTCTATGAGAAAAGGTAGAGTGTTAGATTAGAACATACATGTGGTTAAACTAGCATATGCAGGTTGCAAAGCCACATTAAAAATACTTCCCAGGATCATGACCCCTATAGTAACTTTCGTCCATACACTAGAGTTAAGGTTAAGAACGTTTCCTTCAATCTGCCCTTGGCCTCAACTATTTGTCCCTTCCTAATATTGGCATTTCTCTTCAAAATGAAAACAGGTAACCTTCTTAAATCACATCCCTTGTCTCATTACATGTCCTAGAATAGAATTTCTTTAGCAAGTGTGTAACATCTTCTCATCTCAGATGCAAGTCCTGGTATACCACTGTATCTGAATTTTAAGAGAAGCCATTGCACCAAAAGCTTTTGTTTTAACTGGAGATTTGATGCACAGCATATTAAGTGTAATATGCCTAAAGCGTTGCATCTTTGACCTGACTGATACTCTGAAACCCCACCCTCTAAACACCAACTAGGATAGTTAGGACAAAAGCTCAAACCTAGAAGATTCACATTATATTATATTCATAAACATGTTTCTAAGTCCTTGCGCAATGGTAACAAATAAAACAATAAAGTAATCAACTAGTAAATCATACATCACAAAATAAGATTAGCAATTTAAAATAAAATCTTTAGCAAATAAAATAAATCAGTGTAAGATTCAGAAAACATCTTTCATTGCATATATATGGGGCAGCCACCTGAGAGATCTCTAGGCCCCAGCATGGCTGCTCTGCGAAACGCACTCCAAAGAATTGAAAAACTGAAGAAAACATATTTGTACCCATTTTTTCTAAACCTGTCCCCCTTATGTGTGGAGTCCCACTGGGCTCATCCTTGAGCCTGACCCTTTTAAATGTCTATAGGCACCCACTGGCGGATACTGTTTCCCCCTTTGGGATTCATATAGTTACTTGCGCCTATGACACACAATTGTTTGCGGCATTGACCCAGGCCGACCATACGCCCTCTGATCTCCACACTTGTCTTGAGGAAGTTACTAAGTGGATGAGCCTGTCCCACTTAAAACTCAACAGTGATAAAAGGGAGTTTCTGCTGCTTGGCAAACAGTTAAACTTCAAATCTAATACTATGTGGCCAGCCTTTATGACCCTGTACCCATTCCAAAAACTGAGATAAAAAGCCTGGGTGTCTGGTTGGATCAAGACCTCACATTTAAAGTCTAAGCCAGAAAGACTGCTGCTCTATGTTATGGCATGTTAAGAATGATCTGCAAAGTGCTGCCCCTCCTACCGGACTAAGCAAAAAAAATGCTGGTCCAGGCACTCATCCTCTCTAGGATAAATTATGATAACAACCTTTACCTGGGCACCCCTAATGCAGTCATCACAAAACTGCAAATTGTTCAAAATTCAGCTGCTAGACTTCTCATGGGAATGCACAATTGCTGCTCAGCAAAGCTGGCACTACACACTCTCCACTGGTTACCGGTGCAGGAGAGAATCAATGTTAGGGCCCTGTGCATTGCCCATAAATCTTGAGGAGGAAATGGACCTCCTGTTATCAAATTCATGATCCACCCTTACAAGGCCAACAGAACACTTCGCTCAGACAAGATGTACCTAGCAGTGGTACCTAGTAATAAAAGGGCCAGAAGTGGTGGCTACCGTTTTTCATATAGTGCCTCAAAACTGTGGAATGCCCTGCAGCTGCATCTGCGTACAGAATCCAAACATCTAGAATTCTGGAAACAACTAAAGGATTGGCACTTTCCATAGAAGGCTTGTTCAACTCTAGTGACCACTACAGCGCTGGGATGCTCACAGGTAGCCATGCACTTTACAAAAATCTTTTTCATATCATTTATTTCAATGCTGGATAAGCGGTGTACCATGTCAAAGATTAGGTTTCCTACTTTGACAATGTATGTGTCAACCAAAGAGAACAAAGTGTATACTCTGTTGACTCCAAGTTGCCAGTCAGTGAAGGTACCTTCTTCAGGTCACAACAGTATTCTTATTCTTCATTGGATGATGCATCATCAAGTACCACCTCTTGTTTCTTTCCATGATGCCTGGCTGCTCTCGTTTCTGTGCTTGATCTCTGATGCTGCCACTTTCCAGGGTGATCTCTTAGTCTTATCGATGTCCCCACAATGGCAAGTCTGCTTCTTCCAGGGCTTATCATTGAGCTTAAAGCATAGCTGGAAGGGGAACGCCATTTATGTTGGATATTTCTTTTTTGATGCGTTCAGCAGCTTCTTTGAAATCTCTCCACCTGCTAAGAGGAGATACTGATACATTCTGAAAAAATAGATGTTTATCCCCTTTGAAGTGGATAGATTCTTAACATCTAGACGCTCTCATCATATCCTTTTTCATTTGAAAAATATGAAATGTGGTGGACACATTACGTGCAGCTTCTTGTGCATCTTAAATGCCAAAAATACACTGTGAGTTGAGCATGATTTTTCCATCCTCTGGTGTTTGCAGATTGTTTTGAAAGGCACCCTGAACATGACCGGCCAGATACTCATACAAAACCTAGTTATGATCCCACAAATTCTCACATTGTTCTAATAGGCTCCGTATCGTAGTCCTCCAGTTTGTCCATCAAACCATTGTATTGCATTTTATGTTTTCCTAGCCAACCCATTATTTCATATTGTTCATGTGCTTGCTGCACCAAGGCGGTTTCAACATTATAAATGTCTATTTCTGCTTTCTGTCGGTGAAAGTCTGTCAATTCCTTAGCAAAATCATGGTGCAAGGCTACAGTAGTATTCATATACTCCCGCAGCATCGTCTGAATGTCCCTTGTAGTCATTGGTACCAGGAGGTACACAGAAGTGGAAGGGTCTATTTTCTGCTCCTGCTCTCGGGCAGCAAGTTCATGTTTACCCCTCTTTTCAGATCTTTGATTAATAATTAGTCCTTTAAAAAACAGCATTGTAGAAGATTCATCAATGCAGATGGCATGCTTGCAACTATCGTCCACTTGTTATCTAAAACGATCTTTCATGGCACTCCAAATGTTGAGAATTTATGAAGAAATGTTTTTCATTTGAGAGTAATCATGGTGCTCTTATTGTATTGAGCTGTCATTCGCATAAAATGAAAGTATAGGTAACTCAGCATTCCTCAATAATTGTGCATTCTAGAAATCGATCTTGATATTAGTGTTAGAGCGTCCCAAAACGTGTAGGGATTGCAGCCACCATCTGCCTCCAAACCCACCTTCAGTCCATGGGACATCCATAGCCAAGTTGTATGTACTTAGTGACTCCAAGCCAGCTGCACCCCAATGCTCAGGGAGTATGAGACATAACCTGAGTGTGGTGTAAGAAAATCCCTGATATTGCCCTCTAAGGTAGGCAGAATTTTGATCCTGAGAGGTATCATCAATGATGTGTCTGCGACCGTACAAGATGAACTTCTTTTGGGTGCATGAATGCATCTTCTGTTTACTCCTTTTTTACATTTAAACTTCTGTTATACCAGTACCTCAGAGAGCATGCATAGATATTTTATATTAGTAAGTGTGTACCTTTATTTGTGTTTAGGTTTCTGTCTGATTACATTTTTCGTACTCTTTAGCTGTGTGATTAAATTTCTATTTTTACTCATTTTCTATCCTTACTATAGATTAGATGGTTTTAGTACAAAGCCCTGTTTTGTATTTCTATACAGGAATATCATGCCCTCGAGAAACCTAACAAGAATGTACCAAGAAGTGATTGCAGAAAGGAGCTTAGTCCTCACTTTCTTTAAAAAGAAGGTGTTATTGCATTGGAACAGATGTTTGGAACTTCCAGTGGCTCTCTAAACATGTCCAACCAGGATATCAGAATTGAGACAAAGAAGTGTGAAAAATATAAAACAAAGTAACGCCCTTCTCCATCCATGACCTGGAATTACATTGTCCTATCAGGGTTTCCCCAACCCTGCTCCAGTTTAGAATAGAGCTAAATGCACACCTCTTCAACAAATACTTCATTGTGACACAATAGCTGTCTACTGCTGCTTTCACTACACATCCACCCCTAGAATCACTTGTTGACTGCATCTTTGACCCTGCGCAGCTCTCCCCTAACTTTGGGCTAGATTCCTGGGGCCTTATTTATGAAGGCCTTGCGTCAGATTTGCGCCGCCGGTGCGTCACTTTTTGTGACGCACCAGCGGTGTAAAAAATGCGCCTTGTTGCGCCATATTTAAAAAGTGACGCATCTAGGTAGATGCGTCACTTTTTAAACCCCTGCGCCACATTATACCTGCGTCAGGTATAATGTATGCAGAGGGGGCGTTCCCCCGCAAAAAGCCTCGTAATAGTGACGCAGTGAAATCTATGAGATTTCACTGCGTCAATCTTAGGACGCTGTTGCGTCAAAATCTTGCGCCTGCCTCACAGCAGGCGTAAGACTGACACAAGCCCTTTCACATGGGGCTTTCCCCATGTGAAAGGACGCATTGCTGTAGTTGCGTCACTTTTGTGACACACTCCAGCAATGCGTCACTTTTGCGCTTACAGATACGTCAGAAATACTGACGTATCTGTAACTCCTTGCGACATGATGCGTCATACATTAAATATGACGCATCAGGAATGTCGTAAGGAGTGCGCAGTGAAAAGTGATGCATCGCTGTTTTCACGCAGCGATGCGTCACTTTTCATAAATGCGGCCCCTGCTATTTAAATCCTGTATCATAAAACCACATGTTACCAGCATGCAGAAAGAGTACAGGTAATACTGTAGCTAATGATGATTGGATGGGTTTCCCCTATGAGGAGAAGACACTTTTTCTTTCAGATGATGTAGTTCTTCTTCCTGGAGGTTCATTACTCGCAAACTGCACTGGTATTCAGAGTACATGCTTTTGAGGTTGTTTAAAATTTAGGGCCATATTTATGACCCAGTTGCATCATGTTTTCACCACGCAATGTGGTACATGCACAACACAAATGAAAAATGTGATTTATGAAGCTACGCGAGGCCGCTTTGCTTCTCTGAGTGGGCTCATAAACTTTGTGAAAAGCAACATAGCACAAATTGTAGTGTTGCCCTACTCTGCGCTAAGTAGGCATTACATGGGCATTGCATGGGTGTTCCCACGCAACTCACATTGTTTTTGACATATTCCCAAATTTACCAGAAATTTTAAACCTTGGAATGCACCAAAAGGATACGCCATTCCAGGAGAGGCATAACATGAAATATCTTTATTTCTCCTTGTTGCTTCCTTCTTCTATGTGTGCTGCTTTCTGCAGCACACGCAGATAGAGGAATATGCCTCTCATGATTGTTTTTGTGCAGGAAGGTGCTCGATCCTACACAAAAACAATCCTGCATGCAAAGCAGGCACTCTTGCACCATGTGCAAGAGTGCCTGTGTTGACGCTAGGCAGCAAAAACAGAGCCAGTACAGGGGAAAACGCAGCAAATATGCATGATATTTTAAATACAGTGCATTCCTGCCCTTTCCCTGTTATGCAGTGCTGCTCAGCAAGGTGACTTGCATCTCTGCATGACAAATCTCATAAATATGCTCCCCAGTTGTAGTGTACCATCCCCTGAAAATAGGTTTTTGCCTGTTTTTCAATGACTATTAAAAAGCTGGGTTTGCACTTGCAGTCACCTATAACTGGTGGAAAATTATAGCATATTTAGGAAAATATGGACATTGAACTTGCAAATCGATGCAAATACTGTCATACAATTCACATTTTCTCAGTAAAAGTGTACGTTAGGTTGCACAACATAAACGTCAGAACAGCACGAGGCTACGTTCACGCACACCATCAGGATATGTTGGCCATAGTCCTGGCTAGCTCACAGTGCACCCTCTCTGCCCCTAACCTAGCAAGGTAACAGGTGGTATGAGCAACCTCAGAACATGAAAAACTTGACTCCCTAGGGAAATTATGGAAACAGATCTAAAGCCCTTTCATTTGGTAATTTATGCATGCCCAAAGATAGACACAAGAATTACTTCAATTGGCATTTCAATATTTATTGAAGCAATACAATCATAGTGTAAAATATGTCCACTGCAATAATCAATTGAGGGAAACAAAACAGAGTAATCAGCTTCACAAGAATGGTAAGGAAAATTAACTATTTAACCTTATCATCATCATCAAAACTTTATTCGGCTTTTCAAATAAAACCATAAAAGTCAAACAAACATCAGTAAAACTTCATATACGTACAAAATCGCAATACAGCATATCAAGTGTAGTCTAATTACAGAGTAAAAATGATAATGCCAAGGTTAGTCACAGCTTGACCTAAGCCTTTTTAAGAATAGGGATAATAAAAGACTTTCTGGGAACCTCATAAAAATTGCAAAATATTAAAAAGTGTATCATGTCCTGAGGACACTGGCTGTCGCAGCCACAGGGCATGAGGCACTGCCCTCTATGAACACCAAGTGGATGTGCCAGGAGATAGTGAAAAAGATCACGTCAAAATCTTGTCATTAGAAAGCGTTTGTGAATGCTTTGGAGCCTTAAAAGATATGGTTCAATAGTTGGCACAGTTTTTAGTGTGCTATACCTACGCATGCTGGGCTTGCACAACTTTGTTTCCTCTCTGTCACAGCCGCGCCTTCAACGAAAACACTCTTTAGCCCAGGTAAAGTCCCTCTTAAATATAATCTCGGGGTTATCAAATAGATCTGCCCTTCCTAGCCTACATAGGCCTACTCTTATATACTGTAGCCATAGAATGTGAGTGACATGGTCAAGGGAAAGACAGTCCTTTAAAATGTCCTTGCCAAGAGCATTTTCTTGCTTGGCCCAAATCTTTAACCACAATGCTAGTGTGCAGAAAGCCAATTCATCTGAGAGAAAGGCCATACCCAGCTCTTCATGCGCAACATAGGACGGGGTACTTTGTGGTACTAAGATAACTTGTCTCAGAAAAGTATTTGCTACAATTTGCAAGGCCTCCAACCCAATGTGACCCCATATCTCACTCCCATAACTGGCCTTTGCAATACATTTCACTCTATAAATCTTCAAAAAGGCCCTATTGGTTTCTACCCGCACTCTAGAAGCAAAGTTAAAAACAGCTGCGGTCGCTCTGACCAGGTACCCTTTCTTACGAGAAATTAAAGGGCCCCAAGTCAGTGTGTCATCAAACACTACTCCCAGATAAGAAAAGATGTTTGTCTTGGGTATTGCCGAGGTCCAATCTTAAAGATAGACTGCTTAGCTCTGCGAGATCCCACCTTCATAACAAAAGATTTGGTATGATGAACTATCAGGTCCAAGTTCTCCATAAAATAAACAAAAGAGTTCAACAGGAGTTGTGAACTCCTGGCTGTCCTCGCCATGAGGACAGTGTTGTCTAAATATAGGAGGACCAGCAGGCGATGCTTACCCACCTGGGGGCAATCAGCTTTTGCATCCAAAAGGACCTTCTCCAGGGAGTTGATACATTGATTAAAGAGGAAGGGGGCAGTACACAACCATGGAACAATCCTCGCTTGATGTCAAACTTGCGGGTCACTTTGTGATCTTTTGAATAACGTACAGACGCTTTTGAAACTCTGTGAAGGTCCCTTAGAAACAAAACAATATCCCTGTCAATGCCAATAGAGGATATCAACTGCCAAAGCTTTGGTCTATTTACACAATCAAACATTGAGAAGAGTTCCATAAAAGCTAGGTGGATAGAGATGGTGCGAGCAACGGGGTACTTATTCAAAACCATTTACAGATTTAAACATTGTTCCACTGTGGAACGAACTGGGCGGAAACCATATTAATCCTCGGTTAAAACTGCCCTAGATAAACCTAACAAGAATGCACCAAGAAGTGATTGGTTAATATAGCCCTGGAGTGTGGGCGGCTGGCCTGGACTGATGCATTGATGGATGCTGTAAGTTCAGGTACCCAGGTTTCCACATGCACGATGAAGAGGTCTTGGGGAATCAAATCGGGACCTGTGGCCTTATTTTTAGACAGTCCCAGGATGCTGGCTCTTACCTCTCGTGTGTAAAAATGATCTCTACTTTGCCTTCCACCCTTTCCTGCCACTCTGTCAACAAAGTGTCAGACTGGAAGATGCCCTCAAAATGGTTTACCCAATCATCCTCTGGGATATGGGCATCCAGTAAGTTGTAATTGTCTACTGTTAAAAAGGGACTGTTAATAATGTCCCAGAACTTTGAAATATTGCTAAAGATGCTTGCCTCCACTAGATCTAACCATGCCCCCTTCTTCAAGGAAGACTTGCGTTTTACTAGGGCAGCCTTATAAGCTCTCCTGAGGTTTTTAACAGCCACCTGGACTCAAGGCACCACTCTCAAGGCCTGTTTCAGTTTCCTAGATGCCAGAGAACACTCCAAGTCAAATCATCTCGGTCCTAGGCACGTAAAGCGCACACCCGAGGCCCATAATACCTTCTCTATGGCACTGGACATTCTTCCAAATGCATCCATGATATTCAATGCCGTGGCCTCACTATCTAGACAGGTGGCAAACTCTCTGTGAAACTGGGTTAAAAGAGATTCATGAAGCTCCTCTGGGACGATATGCTCTCACTTTAGTCTCCTCCCCCTTCCTCCACTTTTAAAGGAACTCATGAACTCTCCTTAATATTCTTGTTTGCTCAAGACCATCCTGTTGAGACTCAAACAGGATTGTGGTCGCTGTATACACACGCCTTAACTGAGAATTGCATAATCTCTAAATAAAAACAAAGATAAAATCAATAATAGTCTCACATCCTCTCCTGATAAAAGTTAGAGTAATATCGTTTTTCCCCGGAGGCAGCTTGTTCATGGCAGATGTTTGATCAAATTTATGTAAAATAGTATCAAGTGCTGTGCCCTGAGGTGTATGTTCCATATGTTCCATTTTCCATAAGCAAGCCAGCTTGTCGCCTGCAGCCCATGGCTTTCACCCTCCATGCCAAATGTCTTCACACATGTGGATATTAAAATCCCCTGTTATTTTTTTTTATGGTAACTCTGCCCTCTCAGGGTGCTATTCCGGAGTACGGACCCCAGCCATGTTATGTTACAAATCTTGCAAGTGGGCGACTCACGCATTGTACGATTTTAAGAGCAGGAGCTTGCTCTTTCCGCTGGATATTAGCATCACGTGTAGAGTGGAGGAGACGTAGAACAATGTGGCAGAGCTGCTTTGGACTGCTCCTGAGACAAAATTAACAAGCCCCCCTTGGCTCATCCTAGCCTAGAGGGGATAGCTGGCACGAAGAAGGTTTTATAGCCTTCCAGATGGTAACTATTCTCTACAGCCCATGTTTCCTGGAGGCAAATAAAGCGTTTAACAAGGAGTAATAATTCAGGATCCTCAATTTTACTCACAAGCCCTGCGATTAATCATTGTGCTGCCACATAGAATATATGCTTGCAAATAAGTACAATTATAGTTATGCTCCTACCTTGTACTCACTATCCGAGTATGCCTAGGGTGGGTGAATCTGCCAGAATCCCTATAAGGTGATCTAACTCCCCAGTTACCTGTAGGTATGTTTCACCGGGGGAACCCATCTTGGTATAGAACTAGGCACCATCCTTCTCAGGAGGTAAACAGGATTCAACTGTGCTGGAAATCATGGACGTCAATTCACCAAAATGCCAGGTGTAGCAAAAGTGACATCACATGCTATTTGACCTTTACTCACACATATATGCTTACCCATACTGATACATTCATAAACTCTCTCACATTAACACACTCTCACAGCAATCATGCATACAACAAACATTTAACATGCCTTAGCTTCCAGGTAAAGTCATATTCCAGATAATATCCTCGATTTTTTATTAAACTAATAGTGAATATATTATTCACTATATGTATAATACAAAAATTGACAGAAACCAGGAAAGTGGAGCTGCAACTAGCATAATTAGATAGAGCAGCCCCTGTATTCCAACCACTGATTTTGCCACCTCTGAGAGTAAGAGAAGCCAGGGATCGCAGCTGTGTCCCCTCGCGACCCCTAAATAACATCCATGCTGGAAATCTGGCATGGGGCAACCTCCACAGTGTCAGTTAAAGGCTCCTCTAACTAAAAAAAGGGATTGAAGTCTATATAATAAACTTCACCCATGTTGCCATGCCAAAGTCCCTGTCAGGCTGCCATTATTGATTCTATCCTGACAAAGCTGTCATCAGGCGAACAATAAAAAAACAACAACATTTTGTGCAGTGAACTTTAGCTGTCATACTGAATGTTCAAGCCTTTGATAATATGCCTATGATAAGTTTTTTTCTGAAGCATTATTCATACAAGTATGAAAGCAAATGTGTGTCAAATGTCAAGGTTCAAGAAAAGATGACAACTTTAAACATTAGCATGTAAAATGGTGGTTTTCACACCCAGGCCTAATGTGAACAAATAACAATACCATTTGTGTATGTTGTATATCTTTATTTGCCATGTGTGCTAAATGAAGTGTAACAGACACTGAATACACATATACATTGAGCCAGGGTTCTTATGCGCCCAGTTTTTACTAGGGGATAAAATTTGCCATTTTTATTTTAAGCATCATGTTCTCATGTTCAGCATGACTATTGTTATGGAGCCAAGGCACAGATGAAAATTTGGCTGTTCTTAGAAACTGACTGAGCGCTAGTGCCACGCGCTGCAAAGCTCTTCTTACAGACCAAATAGGAGTCGGGTTCAGAATCACCTCGCCTTGTCATCTTTAGTCAGTCTCTGTGTGACAGTGATGCCTTCCATAATGGCTGCTTATACGCAAAATATATGCAGATAGATAAATATACTGCAGATAGATAAGACTGCATTTTCCATCTAGTTGTTTGCTCACATAATTTCCTCTATTCGTAATTCACAAACATAAGTACCGCGAGAGAAGCTTGAAACACACAAATCTGTAAGAAAAAAAGAGAAAACCTTATTAGATATTCAGGCCGAATAATGTTATTGAAAGTAGCAGGATTTGTATAAAGACTGCTTTTTCCTTTCCTGCAGCAATCTTCTAATTATGTTGTCATGCCTGCTGCTGGGTGCGCCTCTGCTGCCATTATGACACTATTTGCAATGTTGAGAGAGACATTTCCACATCGTGATGCTGTTTGCTGATTTTTTGTGTTATTGTTTAAAGATTTTTTTGTGGCTTAGCCAAACATTTAAAACTGTCTGGCATAAGATCCTTGTTTGAGTTGAAGAGCTCAAGGCATCTGTAGGAGAGGGTTTGACATGAAGTTGGCAGCATAGATTTGAATCTTGGTAAACCTCGGTGAGAGCACTCAATAATTTTTCAACATCGCACTTAGTTGCCATGCAAACTGCTAAGTGCTTATTTATATATTTGATTTTCAAGGCTCATAACAATGTGTTATGGCAGATTTTGTTTGTTGTTGATCCTTGTTTCCGACCCCCCAACTCACAACCATCTGCACAGAGATTGGCTCCTGTCTCCCTTTTGAATTCTCCCCTACCAGACGGCACAAGCTGTCTGCTTGCAAAAGACCTATTGTTAATTTACAGTGGCCTTTAAGTCTCCCTATTGATAGCCATTGGTTGTATTTATTGTCACTCTCATTTGCTTGCTTCTTATTCAGTGGCTTCCGTCCTCTTCTTGTGAATGCTCCTCCAGTGGAGCATAGCCTCTTTACCATCCTTTCGATGGACTGACTTGAATTTTTCCCCTGCTCACTTATAGGAAACGAAGGGGCATATTATCAAAGGCTTAATCGCCGCTTTAGCAGCACGTTTTTCGCACTGAAGCGGCGAAAATTCTATCGCCCTATTAACAATGCCGCGCTAACATGCATTAACACATGTTAGCAGCCGATAAAGTGAAGGCACGCATCTTAGTGATGTACATTGCTAATGAGATGCAAAGTAGGTGTTCAATCTGGAAACATCACGGAAAAGGTTGCTAACTGAACATCACAATATTAACAATGCTGCCCGCAACCTCTTAACGATGTGAAAAATCAAGCTAAGCAAGCTTTTCGCCTGATTCTAATACCTCCTAAAATCCTGACTTAGCCATCCCCTTAATAGGAGGTGGATCATCTGGCTAAGTCCACTATGGCGCATCTAAAACGATTACCCTATCTCTGTAGTCATATTGCTGGATTTCCAGCGATATTCCCCCCAAAACGCCGCCATCGCTGGATTTTTTTATCGCCCTGGTGATAAGCGTTGTTAATAACGCTCTAACCGGGCGATAAAATCTAGCGATAGCCGGCGATAAATAAAACCGGGCTAAACGCGGTTAGGGATATTTACCGGCATCTGTAGACAATATGCCCCTATATTTTTCCTCATCTTTATGCACTCCATTAGAGGGCAGGTGATTTACAACTCTCTCCCTCCTGTGCTTCTCCCTGCCAAATACCTGCCACAGTTCTCTGTTTTGCTCTCTCCCTCATGTGCTCCTCTCTCTCTTGTGCACTTCTTTCTTAACCCCCTATCCTCACACTCCATTTTGATTGCTTCTTTGTGAGATTCTCCCCCTGCCCACCATGTTACTGTCTTCCTAGTGGGCATCTTACTGTCTTGTTTGCTTCTCTCCCCACCAAACTCACCTGGCCTAGCACTCTGTTGTGTTCTGTCCATCATGTGCTTCTCGCCACGCATTTACTCGGTTCTGTAGCTAGGCCTTCTGCTGCCCATGGTGCTTCCAGGCTTTGGCTCCCTTCGGCTGGCGTAAGAGTGGGGGGTGCTGGTGAATAAATCCAGCAGTTGCCGACTCGTGCGAATGCAGGTAAGAGCGGGGGGGAGTGGGGTGGTTGGGGGCCACCGCCCCCAAAATTCGTGCCGTCCAGGGCGCACCCATGCCTTCCCGCACTTGCTACGCCACTGCATTTACTCCTCCTCCCTGTACCCACTGCTACATTGCCTTCCAACTCACAGTCCTTCTTTATTGTTGTTTCGTGAATGGGTGCTAAAAAAATTTTTTTCTTTAATTTACCCATCCAAGTGGTGCCTGCTATCTTGGATCGATAAATATAAAAAGGAAAATAGTGCCTGCACCATTCTGTAGGTGCTGGCATGTGTAGTGACACATGCACGCGCATACGAATGGTATGACTAACTACAAAAGTCCATCACTACATATTTTTTCTTCTGTTTTTTTTTATGCTGCACAGCATCTGCAAATTGTGTTAGCTGAGCCAATAGATCAAAAAAGCAAAACCAACTGACTTTGCTCTTGCTTATTAAAATGTCTTATTTTGATTTGTGAAACTATTCTAATACGGTAACTATTTTTGAAAGAAAGAACAGCCACTGTAAAAAAGTATTCTAGTATTCACCTTAGAAATCTATAGCTAGATTCATCAAGCATTTTTGCGGGCGCAAACGGTGCGAATCTCTGAATTTGGCCATTTGCGTCCGCAAAAATGGCATTTGGAATTCTTCAATGGGTCATGAACTCGCAATTTAAAAAATCGCAAAAAATTGCGATTTTTCAAATTGCGATCGCATTTAAGGAATCTCAATTTGAGATTCCTTAAATGCTATTCATGAACCATTAAAAAATTGCAATTTTGCTATTTTTTGCCGCTATTTACCGCGAAGTCTAACTTCGTGGTAAACAGCGAAAACTGAGAAAAATGCACTTTTGTGCATTTTTCTCAATTGTATGTTACACACACACATGTCCTTTGGACATGTGTGTGCGCAAATTAAGTCTAAATTTACATTTCAGGGGTGCTACAGGGTGTCCTTTGGACACCCTTGGCACCCTTGAAATCGCATCTTTATTTGCGATAAGCAATTTGCTAATCGCAAATAAGGAATGTGTAGGAATCGCAATTTATTTAGCCATTCCTACATGAATCCCGTTTTGCAAGTCCTTAATAGCGATTCCTTAATAATCGCTATTAAGGACTCGCAAAACGGGACAATGATGAATCTAGCTGCTAGCTTTTTACTTAGCACATGCAACATTTCCGTTATAACCTCATACCCTGGTTAAATTTGGTAATGTCATGTTACACCTATTACACTAAACTCCCAAAATGGCGCTTTTATGCCACATTCCATAATTATGGTGGTGTTCACAAGAAAAATCTAATGCCAGAGCATTGGGAACAACGTGAACAACCAGAATGTGAGTGGCTTCGTTATGCATACTTCTGTTTTTTGCGCTATTTTGTTTAGTGCAAAATGACATGAGGATCATTGCACGCTAAAATATAGCTTCACAATGCTGTTTATCGCCAAATGTTTGTACACCCGTCCTCGGGTGCGGTAAAGCCGAGGCACAGTTCCACCTGCCAAAAGCGAGTTGTATTTATGCCATATAAATAAATGGTCTTAAAGTGAAGAAACACACAGAGACCACATGCAGTAATTTTGCAGCCCATCTTATTCAAAATTAATTGCCAAGGCATTGAATTGGCACAGCACTATCATTGTGAAGTGATATCTCACAGAAACGATAATTTTGTGCGCTGAGCTACCAACCCGCCATTCACTTGTATCAGGTCCTAAACCTATTTAGGCATCCCCTGAAAACGTATTACCTTTCATTTCATAGATATAATGTGACTACTTAGAAAAGTTTTCAGTCAGCCCTCTTCATGCATTTGGTCAGGAGTTGTGTCATTCACATTTCCTTCCGCCCCTGTCCTGGGGCTGAGCCTTGCATTCACACAGTGTTAGGTTGACATGAGTTTATTAGAGTTTAAACGCCATTTTTTCTTTCTGCTGCCTTTTGCACAGGGCACACACTTTATTAATTGTTTAGAGTTCAGCAGAGTGTTTTGCTTCACGCGAGAATAACGTGTTTTTCTACATTAGTAGCCTTGCTTGGTAAGCTTAGTCTGAACAGTGAGTGCTGAGACCTTCAAGGTTATTTCAACACTGTGGTTGTTGTTCGGACTGATCAGCGCACGTTCTAGACATAACACATATGCAGCTGTGGCCACCTCTGATATTGGTGCGTTTAATAATGCACTGCGTAGGCATGATCACACACACTTGGAGAACATTCGTTTGCTGAGAGCTTGTGCAGAATTTGATATGATCCACTTCTGCTAATACCAGAGGTATGGGGCCGCCTATGTAATCCCAAGAGACCTTCTGGAGTTATAAAATAACCTACTAGCAAGGGAGGGTGAAATATAGGTATATTTTAAACCTGTTTCCATTTAGCAATATAACATGCTTTCTCCCTTTCTATTTTATGGAATAGTAACTACGAGACAATCTTGTTTCTAATAATATGCCTGCTTGTATTAGCTAAGGTGCTGCACATGAGAACACGGCACTAGAAATAAATATTTCAAACTTGCTCGTGTCTCTTTTTACTCCCTGTTTTGGACTGGTATGAGAGTATAATGAAAGAGTGTTCATGTTTTCCACATTACCTGAGGTAACCTAAGTGGCATGTTCTGGGTTGTCTAATTTTTTTTTTTGGAAGAGCCAATTTGACACTGATGCTAGTCTGGTAGGGGATTTTGGGTACTAAGGTGAGTTTTGGCACACCCTCATTCACTGAGGTCCCAAGTCTCTGTGCACCCCCAAAGCATTAAGCATGGGGCACGGGGACAGATCCTGTTAGCCATAAATAACCTACTAGCAAGAGAGGGTGAAATATAGGTATATTTTAAACCTGTTTCCTTCTAGCATTATAACATGCTTTCTCCCTTTGTATTTTATGGAATAGTAACTATGCTGACAATCTTATTTCTAATAATATGTCTGCTTGTATTAGGTAAGGTGCTGCGCATGAGAACACGGCATTAGAAATAAATATTTTAAACTTGCTCGTGTCTCTGTTTACTCCCTGTTTTGGACTGGTATGAGAGTATGACGAAAGAGTGTTCATGTTTTCCACATTGCCTGAGGTAACCTAAGTCGCATCTTCTGGGTTGTCTAATCATTGGTTTTTTGGAAGAGCCAATGTGACACTGATGCTAGTCTGGTAGGGGATTGTGGGTACTACAGGGAGTTTTGGCACCCCCTAATTCACTGAGGGCCCAAGTCTCTATCCACAGTTCTGTGTAGGAGCAGAATCCCTGCAACATGGCTCCTTAACGATGGTGGTCTTATTACATGACGCTTGCTTAGTACTTATTTCAGTCCTTAGCCCCTTCACTGTTGTTTCCGGTTAACAGTGGAGTCGGATAAACCTACCTATAGTTCCATAGGTCTTTTCAAGCTTGAATATTTCAAAACGGTTTCCTTTTGAATTACTTACCAGTTGTGCTACATTGTTTTACATTGTACCTCTAATTCTCTGTGCCGCTATGGCTAACGTTGACATACCACAGCATAGTCGATTGCGGTCCGCAATCTGTGTAGGCTTATATTGTTGGTTTGGAGGGCATGGCAGTTATTTTGGTGTTGAGGGCTGAGGTTGCTTACCCGTTTGAGATTTTCTACTCACGGGTAATGTGTCCTCCAGTGGATGCAGCTACTCAGGTGTTCCACACTTGGAATATGTTCCCTATAGGACACAGGAGATTCCAATTTCTGCATGGTAGCACCGTGTTTGGGTTGATGTTGCCCTTCCCCACAGTGTAACATTGATTAAATTGGGTCTTTTGTCCATTCCAGGTGCTTCTTGGCCTGTTTTGGCTGGATTTACTCCGCATCCTCTTGCGGGGATAGTCCCCATTGCTGAATTGCGGTCCCTATATAACTCTGCAATCAGTGTTATCAGAGCCCTAGTTCAATATATCACCCGCAATTTCCAGGGCGGGCCCCTGGTGTTGCGGCGCTTCCAGCTGAACCGAGCGGAATGAAGCTTAGTCCTGTGATGGTTAATGCAGTCATGGGCAAGCGTCCCCAAGATAAGGATGATATGCCTTTTTGGTTTGCCAAGAAATTTGACCAGCTGGAGGCAGTTTTTCCTAATTCGACTCCTGTAGAAGAACACAAGATTCTTACAATTAGTTTGCCCAAGGACTTGGTACCGGAAGCCGGTGACTGCGAGTCATGGGGTAGAATTTTTGCGGCAGTGCACATGAGGTGCTTTGGCACTCCGTCAATGGCTGTCCTTCCGACGGTCAGTAAGCGTGTTCAAGATGAACATGGACCTGAGGCTGCGGTTGAATTGGGAATGAGGCTCGTTGGCACATTTGACATAGTTTCCGATCTTGTCCTTTCTAATATAAAAGGAGATACTGTGAACTTTCAAGTGGCTAATGCCTTGTGCGATGTCCCCAATGCCGACAAACCCCGAAAGTTACAGAGAATTATTATAGCGGCTTATAAAACCATTGGCCGTAATAGTTTAGGTGTCAAGCCCTTTTCTGCCAAAGATAAAAAAACAGCCTCAGGGTTCGAAGTTTGAGAAAGACGTTCAACCCAAGGCTCCAAAGCAAAATTGGAACAAAAATAAAAAAACAGGCAAAACAACAACAGAAACAGGAGTCCCGTCCTGCGTCACCCGTGCCTGCGTCTACTGAGCGCGCTTATGATTTACGCGACTGTTTTACGATTAAGTCACCTGATCGATTTCAGGTTCCCGATCAACGCTCTCCTCGTTCTTTGCAGGACACATCGGCCCCTTCGTCTGGTGGTGGAGGTGGCGGCAGAGGTCGGGGTGGCCAGCAGAGTCATGACCAGCCCCGCCGGAAAGACGGAAAAGGCAAGCAGGACGATTCTTTGCAGAAAAGACCCCAGTTTCAGAAAAAGAAAGTTCCCGCTTTAACAGCGAGATATGCCACAGATAGTGAGAACGCAGTTCCGAATCAGACATGGCACTGATGTTGTTGGACAGCGCGGCGGAGATTACCATTGCCCGTGGGGCCCTGCGTCCCCTACTTAAGGTGACAGCGACTGACCAATTTATAGTTGTTGAGACAGCTGATACTAGAATAGCTCCCCCTGAATGGCTTTTTGAAATTGACCTTTTGATTGAAGGTGACATACAATGTACCATAAAAGGGGTATTTTGGGAAAATCTTACAACTACCTATGACATTTTGTTAGCGGAGGCTGACTGTCCCCCACCTTTTGCTCTTGCGGCTCAGAGAGGGGAGTAGGTAATCCTCCCTAGTTTCGCACACACAGTGTCTAAGGAGCATGCGCTGAATTTTGCAGAAGAGTGGGCTAAGGTCCTTGTGCCATCATTGTACTGTACTCACTGTGGTTGGGATAAATTATTCTCCCACCACGAGATTCCCTTGCGGTCTATGCCACAGCCTCAAACTCAATATCCCATGCGGCTTTAAGTGAAAGCTTCCGTTGCGGAAATCCTTGAACAATTGGAATATCAAGGAGTGATTGAAACTTGTGTGTCTCCAATGAATAACCCAAATTTTTACCGTGACCAAGCCTGATGGTTCGTACCATTTGGTAATGGATTACCGGCATTTAAACTTGCATTGCCGTACCTGTGCAGTACAGAATACCCACAGCTCTGCTTTAGTGGATGGTCTTGTGCGGAAAAGGTTTAAAACCACACTTGACATATCCAATGGTTTTTTTGCCCATAACTTGTCTGGTCTAAGTTCCCAATGGACCAGTTTTATCAGTGGTGGCAAATAGCGCCAATTTAAATGCTTGCCCATGGGCTAAAAGAATAGTCCATTTGTGTTTGCTGCACGTATCATATCTCTGTTAGAGAGAGTCAACCCAGATGCACGTTCGTATGTGGATGACATTTATCTCACAGACGATGAAATATGGGTGCATCTGTGCCACGTTGACCGCATAATTTGTAATTTTGCGGACTTCGGTTACAAATTTAACTTTGCAAAGTCTCACATTGCAGAGTACACAGTGTTGTGCCTGGGCTATGAGCTCAACAATGATGGTCGGGGTTTAGCTCCTCACTTCTTGGAGAAATACGCACAACTGCGCGCTCCTACAACACTGAAAAAATTGCAATCCTTGCTGGGATTTTTGAATTTCAGGTGTACATACATTCCCGAATATGCCCAGCGTATCAAGCCATTGTATGCTTTGATACAACCAACTTTTACCAAATCGTGCTGTCTGCCTGAACATTCAGCCATTTTGCAATCATTGCAGGCTGATCTGCTGAGAATCTAAATTCTTACTGACCGTGATAAACACACCAACCTGGTGATAAGAATCATCCCTGGGGCGGTGGGTTTCACATACCTTACTTTTAACGAAGGTGACACGGTACCTATCGCTTACAAGTCACACTTGTACACTTCAGCTGAAATGCGGTTTTCCACTGTGGAAAAAGTTTTGACAGCAGTGCAAATGGCGATTCTGAAGGAACGCGCACTGTCGCAGGGAAAACGCATGTTGGTTGTTACCCCGTTTCCTGCCCTGGAGGCAGTGACGAAAGCCAGTGTACCTAATTCTAAAGCTTTGCACCTACAGTGGACCAATAGCTTACCATGAGACTCCAGCCGTGAGGGAAACGGCAAACAGCGGCGGCAAGGACATGGCCAGAGCGGGAGCGCCGAGAGACTCCCGCACCTCTACCGCCTACAAGCCCCAGCAGCCTTAGGGGCGGCGCAGCAGGAGCGCGTCAGCAGAGCGCCCGGAGGTGCTAGAAAGCGGAGCCTGCGTCCAGGAGCCCGGGGGACCAATAGCTTACCTTGAGACTCCAGCCGTGAGGGAAACGGCAAACAGCGGCGGCAAGGACACGGCCAGAGCGGGAGCGCCGAGAGACTCCCGCACCTCTACCGCCTACAAGCCCCAGCAGCCTTAGGGGCGGCGCAGCAGGAGTGTGTCAGCAGAGCGCCCGGAGGCGCTAGAAAGCGGAGCCTGCATCCTCTCTGGCCCTCGAGTCGCGCGCGGGAGCGCCCGGGGCTAAGCCCGGGCAAAGGGCGGGCCCTCTACGGCCCTCATTGGCAGGAGTAGGCAGGGACAGGGCCAGAAACACTGCAGGAAATACTTGCGTGACCCATTCTTCAAGTAAGACTTACTGCTTTAAGAATTTGCTACCTGCCATTTTGTTTGTACAATACTGAGTTTACGTGTATTTTGTAAACATGCCTAAAAAACCTGAGGAAGTCCTGCAAAACACTATTGACAATTACCTTGTCCAGACTGTTAAAAAAATAAACATGCAGAGGAGAGATTCTCTGGGGTTGAGCCAATCCCCAGATTTTCGATGCCTGTCCCCTTCCGCATCTATTTTGATTGATGGCACCATACTGCAGGAAGCTCATCGCGTGGCCATTACTAGCGACCCTATTTCTCAAGGAGCAACTGGCACATCTGTTAACGTAGCCCCGGCCTCTGAGGTACCCAATGTAGAGGCTGAGGGTGACACTGACATTGACTCTGAACAGGAGAAACAGACTCGCGTCTCATCGGACGAGCAGTCACCTATAGGGCATGCCGCCAGGTCAAGACGACTATGCACCAAAAATCCACCAAAGCGGGGCGGGTTACGATCAGGGACAAGACGGAAGAGGGCTATTACCCCAAAGTCTAAGCAAGTGAATAGTGTTGAGGATAAATCAAATCACACATTTGAGGATGCTTTTTTTGAACAAATTGCTGATTTTCTTGAGTTAAAAATCAACGCTATTATTAAACCTCTAATATCAAAAATTGACAAACTGCAAGCGGAGGTCAAGAAGTTGGGTGGACTCCATACTATGGTTGCAGGTAGGGTAGAAAATATAACTACGCTAGTTACAAATTTGAGTAATAATACAGGGGGAAATGTTGTTGGAGAGGCTGTAGGTGAAGGCGTAGGAAACCAGTTGCCTGAGGAGAATTCACCATCTCATCCACCAACATTGACTGTTAACAATGAGGGTCCTTTATCAGTTAACATCCCAACAGACAGAATCCCTTCGGTCAATATGCCCCCAGTACAAGTTCACTCAACGGACCCCCTACAATTCATAGTTGAAGCCACACCAGTGGTTTTAGTTCTAGCAAATGTCCCTCCTCTGGAAGGGGGAACAGTGGAAAGCCCCACTTCTCTCACAAGCAAGGCCTTACACTGGCTAACCAGTAACATGCGGCTAGCACCAGGGGGAAAGCACTATCTGGCAAGTGTAATCAAGTCAGCAACTAGGGTCCCCTGGTTGGGAAACCGGCCGAAAAAGTTTAAAGGGGACTGTGTGGCAGTGAGTTTTTCAAGTCAAGACGTCCTTCCCAACATTCTTGCTAACTTATCCCTCCCCAACGCAGACGGGGTACTGTTGTTCCCTTAACCCTAAAGTTTTTCTATGGTGAACAGCAGAATGTTACCTACCCAAGGACCCCTGCGCCAGGGTGGGACAGCAATTGGGATTCGAACCTCAGATGGGGCCAGGACCCAAGGTATAATGTAGCAGCCCACCATTTTCATTCAGTACAGCATAATCCTGTTGCACAACCCCTTCAACTATTCAATCGCTATGCCCCGTTATCCTTCATGGACCAAAACGATTGACTCTCCCCTAGACAAGACAGTAATGGTGAGGGTCCTCAGCCTGCTCTCAGTTCATCAGTTCGGAACTCTGCAGGTATTAGGGTCTGCAGAATTATGAGCTGGAATATCGCTGGTCTCAGAGCCAAATATAACAACAAGAATTGGCTGGACATAATTAGATCCTACGATGTCCTTGACTTTCAAGAAACCTGGGAAACGTCAGACAGACTGGCTCTGGATGGCTTTTCCCACTTTATTGTACCTGCAGATCCTAGTAAAGCAGGAAGGGCAAAGGGGGGCTTGGCTATATACATCTCACTAGATATTCAAGGAAAGCCAAGACATATTAAATCTAACTCAAAAAACTGTTTAGCGGTGGAACTAACTACACCAAACTCTCACCCCATATTACTTGTTAATTTTTATAATTCCCCCGTCAGTCAAACCCCAAACGAGCATTTGGTAACTCTAGAGGAATTCCTGTCTACCCACAGTGAGAATAGTGCCCATGGGTATGAGGTGATCCTTATGGGAGACTTTAACATCCACCCATGCCATGCGGATTGCCACGTGGAATACGAGGAATCTTCCCCCTATTTCTCCCCACCGCATTTCGAACACACATCACGCGGAGAGGCTTTGGAATTGCTCTTAGCTACTTTTAACCTTTACGAATCATGTAGTTGCCCCACAGGACCGAGGTTACCAACATATGTGGGCAATGACACAGGCACAATTATAGATTATATTTTTTATCTTCTAGTATTCTGCCTGAAGCTATTAACTATAAGGTAGAAACCACAGTTTTTAGCGATCATAACCCTGTGATTCTAGAGACCATATCACAGGGAGTCTTGGGAAAAAGGGAGATTGATGCTTTATGTGCGACAGAATTAGTCCCGAGAGATCAGAATCGTAGACTGAAATGGGATCAAGTAACCCCAATCACCTTTTTACAGGAAATTCTGGCTAAAGTTGAGGGAGAGGTTGCCATTTGTTTGGATAATAAGAATTCTGGTACCACCATGATAGAGGCTTTCAATGTTATCTGCCGTCAGGTCAATTTAGACCTGACCGTAAAGACAAAGCCTAATAGGCTCAGGGGCCCCAAATGGTTTGACTCAAATTGCTCCAAGGCTCACTCAATCCTCCTAAAGGCTCTAAAAAACAAACCTAGAGATAAAGAGCAGATAGCATTACTGAGGAAACAATACAGTTACGCTATCAGGGTGAGGAAATCCGAGATAACAAAGGAGGCCTGGAGTGATTTATTATTGCCTGATATACAGAGAGATAGCGCCAAATTCTGGGCAATAATAAACCACCCATACTTCGCGGGACTAGAGAATCAGAGAGCAGATTGCATTATACCAGACGAACAGTGGGTGACACATTTCAGTAACATCTATAGCTGTACTGATACCACCCCAGACTGCGAGATGCCATTCACACAAGCAGAAACTACCATCTCTCCCTTTAGTTTAGAGGAGGTGAAAAAAGCAATTAATGACACACTCTATAAAAAGGCGCCGGGGCCCGATGGGGTCCCCGCAGATTTCTTCAAGAGTGCCCCTGAACTAAGTACCAAGATTCTCACAAACATTTTTAATGCTACAAGGGATCTCATTTTTCCTACTAGTTGGGCCAAGTCCACGATAGTACTGATCTTTAAAACAGGACAGAGGACAGATCCGGCCTGTTATAGGCCAATCTCTCTCATTGATTCCAGTGTTAAAATCTTGGGAAGAGTCCTTTTAGGAAGACTGACTCAGCTTTTAGAAGGGAAGGGTGTCCTATCAAACGCACAATACGGTTTTAGAGCCAAAAGAGGAACCTTAGACCAGTGCCTAAACCTAGAACTGATCATAAATAAATACGTAATCGCCAAGGGGGGTTCTCTGTACATGGCCTTTATGGACCTCTTCTCAGCCTTTGACCTGGTCAACAGGGCAAAGCTGTGGAGGGTCCTTTCGACCATGGGCATTGACCCCCCCTTTGGTTGGATACCTGGCTGAGCTACATAGGGACCTTATGACCTCGGTCAGAGTGACTAGGGAAGGGAGATGCACTTGCCACTTTAAGTCAGAGAGGGGGGTTAGGCAAGGGTGTATCCTTGCCCCCCTCCTCTTTACTCTCTACATAAACGATCTTGAGGTAGTCTTGGCAGCATCCCCCACCGATATTCCGCGTGCAGGTGAGACAAAGATACCTGTCCTCCTGTACGCGGACGACGCAGTTCTTTTGGCACGCTCCGGAGTGGCACTAAATAAACTCCTTTCATCTTTTGGGGACTTCATGACCTTGTTGGATATGAAAACCAATACAGAGAAATCTCACGTAATGAGTGCAGGAACTGCAGGCAGGAAAAGAAAGTCAAAAGCATTTTTTTGTGCTGGGAAAGAGGTCAGGAGAGTCCCATCTTTTCCATATTTAGGGGTGACTTTCGATGAAAAGGGCACTTGGGGCCCCCAGCATTCCGTTAAAAGCAACGCTGTTGCAAGAGCGGCAGCAGGGTTGCTTGGTTTTGCTAAAAATCTAGGAGCCCGTCCCATGGAAAGCATTATTAAGGTCTATAAAGCAAAATGTTTGTCTGTTGCCCAGTACGGCTCTGTTATTTGGGGGTACACTAATCATGACAAAATCCAGAAAGTAGAAAACAAATTTCTGAGAACCCTGCTTTCTGTCCCCCAATCGACTTCCACCTATGCATTACACACAGAGCTAGGATTGGGCTATATAACTGACATTTTAAAACTAGCCCCAGTCATTGGATGGATGAAAACTTGGCTTAACCAGGAGCTCACATTAAATCACATTATTGTTTAGCCCTGGATAGAGCCCAAAACATCCCGTGGGTAAAATACGTACAAACGCAGCTAATTTTAGCCGGCTGACCGGAGCTTTTCTCATCTCCAGATTTGATAAGGCAGGAAGATCTTAAAATAGTAAAAAATACCCTGACAAATTTATATGTTATGGAGAGGGATGCCATAGAGTTAAAAAAAAACATGGTTAGGAAACACTGTTTGTTGACATCTGTCCCAGGAATGGAACCATATCTTTTCCTGGTAACTAAACCATACCATTGTTTCCTTCTAACGAGATTCCGTTTTGATTTGATCCACTTCATTCTGGGCAATTTTAAAATATGGAATAGACCCGATAATGCTGAACCATGTGATTGCGATCACTTTTCCACCCAGGACACGATTCACTTTACCATGTTCTGCGGTCATTATACTGAGATTAGAAAAAGATATTTGCTTCCAATTTTGCGCAATCTAGGTTTTATTCAGGTAAAACCAGCCCTGATGTTCCTGCAACTCCTTCCCAATGTAAGAGTAGCCTTTCATTTTGCTAGTTTTTTAGTCGCAGGAGCACGTATAAATAAGCACCGCACAAGAATTAGGCACCTTACTCCTGAATATTGACTTCCCTTTTTATTTCACTGATTTTAAACGCAATTTCTTTCAAAAGTCTCTTCTTAATATTCTTAACATTTTCGTATGACTCATTTTGTACTTTGCGATTTTAGTGTTTTTTAAACATTGATTGTCTGTTACAATTATGTATTAACTTGTGTTCTGATGAAATGTTGCTATGTAATAATGCTCGTTCTTTTATGATTTTTAATAATCGAATAAAGATAATTGACTGACTGACACCTACAGTGGATACAATGGGCATCATCATGGATGTCCCTGGATGTCACATTCATTTTTGAAGCCTCCTTACAGTCGCAGGAGTTTTTGCAGTATGAGTTTTTTCATCCCGCTCCGTTGACTATGCGGCCTTTGGAGGATTTCCAGTGTATCATTTACACTGATGGTTCAGCGCAAGTTGCGCATGGGTCTAAACACGCATACGTCTCCGCTTGCGCCATTGTGGTTGGTACCATGGTGAATGGTGAATTCAAATCCAATGTCGTCCATACGCAGACATTAGAAGACTGTACCCCCCAATTGGCAGAGCTCTGTGCTCTGATGCTTGCATTGGAGTACGCTGATCCTGGTGTGACTACTCTCATTGTGAGTGACTCTTACTACTGTGTCCAGTCTTACAATGAAAACCTGTTCTTTTGGACTCAGAATGATTTTCGTGATTCCAAGGGTAGCACAATAAAACATAAAATGATCTGGGTTCGAGTGGCTGAACTTAAAGAGCAGCTGCCACTCGTGTATGTAATTCATACTCTTGGTCATCAGCGTGTGGTAGTTCACGCTGTTGGCAATAGTTTGGCCGATGAGGCCGCGAAGACAGCAGTTTAGACATATTTGGTTGCAGCAGTTACACGTTCCAAAAGTAAGATTGATGATGACATCTTGGCGGCAATTGCCGCTACTGAGAAGGGAAATAAATGTCCTACTGGATTTCCTTCAAAGTATTCTTATCATTTAAGTCCTGATAAAGTTCCTACGTTGGTGACAGATTGATTCCCAACGCGGACCGCAGGTCCACACTGATTACAGCAGCCCACAAGGGTATTGCGTCCCCGCAGGCGTTTTGTCTACTGTATCTCAGTTTCAACAACATTTCTGGTGGCGGGGACTGTACAAGCAGACGCCTGATTATGTCCTTCAATGTGACATTTGTCAGCAGATAAAGCCTTCGACTGCTACGCATCCGCCCCAGACACAGTTGTACATTTCTGATAGACCACTTGGTTGTGTTTATTTAGATCACTGCTGTCCTTTTTCCTCTGCTACTGCACTTAGTTGCAGTTGATTCTTGCAAGCGCTTTGTATGGGTGTGGACACTACGCAGTGCTGATTCACGTACTGTCATAAGAGATTTGCATGTCTTTGTGGGAATTTTTGAGTGTGGCACCTTCCATTCGGATCAGGGTCCAGCATTCACCTCTAAGGCGTACAAGGATGCCTTGAGTTCGTTGGGGGTCCAAGTCAAATTTTTGTCTCCATACAGACCTGAGGGTAATAGTGTTGTGGAACGAATGAACCAAGACTTGAAGCAGTCATTGACAGCCCGAGTTATAGGTACAGGCCGGAACTGGCTAGCCCATCTCAATAGCATACAGCGTGCAATTAATAATCTCCCTAGAAGGTCTCTGGGTGGGCGGACCCCAATCGAGATGCTCTTTGGTATCAAAATGTTCGTCCCTGACCTTGAAGGTCTAGACCAGGTGGCGGCAGCTGCCCCCTTTGACATAGATGAACATTGTCATGTTTTACAGAATCTACAAGAGACGAGAGACAGTCTTGCAAAGGCACACTTACCCTTCATATCAGAAGCTGCGTTGCAGATTCCGGTAGTTGGCTGGCTACCCCGAGTTGGAGAACTGGTTCGAGAGAAGATCGAGAACAAGAAAGAATTTGGTCCCTCACATCGAGCTCCAGTTCCTGTACTTGGCGTGCAGGGCACAAGAACAGTCATTTTACCTCCACTTCCAGGTCATAAGGAAAAAAGGTAGATCTCCATTGACAATCTAAAATTACACAGAGTGACCAATTCTTCTTAGTATGACTCCTGCAGTCTCCTGTCCATCTATACTGAGACATTCTGTTTTGACTCCGGCTCCTGACACCAGGCCTACCGATGCCATCTAGATGCCTGCTGTTTCAAATCCTTTATTGAGTACCCCACCTGATGATCGTCTTGATGATACTGAGTATACTTACCCCACAGACTTATCAATGCCCTATCTGCAAACTTGTTTGGCAACTGAGTCCAGATTTTCATTTGACACTAACTCTACCACTTCAAAGTCCCCTTCAAAAATTTCTATTTTTGCAACATGGTTTAAAAAACATTTTTTAATTCCTCCTTGGACCTACATTTGGTTGGTACTTTTTTCAATTTTTTTGTTCATGTCAATTGGATTTGTGGTGTATTTTTCCAAATTGTAAACGGACACTACGTTGAAGAGAGAACATCTATTAAACACATTAATGGAACATTGGCACCCCATTCCTCATTACGCAGATTGAAGAGGGACCTGACTTTTGTAAACATTACTGCTTGCCCGTCTGAGATGGGATTGTATGGGATGCTGTTAGATTTCAAATCCATGGTCCCACAGAGGTTATAAATGTCCCGAATGTCCTAAGGGTTTCTAAGGGGGATGTGATTAAACAAAATATACGCTCTGATGATTGAGATGTTCAAGCCGTAGAGGTTTTGTTTTCAGATTTGAAATATTATGCTGCTTTTGATGCTGAAGATTTATATTTAGATTCAGCAAATTATGGTGATGTGTTTTGTTATCAACACTTTGGCAATCATTACCTGCGTAAGGTAAACACCAAGAGGAATATGGTTAATTATAAGCAATGGGAACATTGCCCCGCTACTGTAGAAGGCAGCTCCAATTCTCTTTTAAAGAGATTCACCTATTTTACTGATTTTAATCAGTCAAATCCCATTACATTTTATTTTAAGATGACTGAAAAGTTGACTTCCAAAGTTAGACTTACCCACACAAAGTTATTATATTCCAAGTCCTTTCTTGACCAATTGGCTGTTGGGGAATATGAACTGTGGAAGGATACTATTGATCTTAAATCTGTTTGGGGTTCTAAAAGTTGACAAGTGCAAGGCACTGAGGCTTTGCATCGTGCAGTCTCACCCTGAACCATATGTTGTTTTTGAATTCTACTATTTCACAAACTACCTGCTTTGGATTGGCTACTACTAAAAAATGAAATGCTCCTTCTTTTCCTGAATTGGAAGAATACCCCTGTTGGGAAAATAATACCAGTTTTTCTATCAGAGAATTACAGACCATATTGCTGAATTCTTCTTTTAACATATCCAGTTTGGATCCTAATGGTTGGTTGTTGTGGCACAAAAGTGCAGATTCTTGCCAACATCGTTTTCTGGGTTTAGCCCCAGGCTACACACAGGTTAGGGTGAATTCCCGTTTTGAGAGTGACCATTCTGTGACTACCTAGTCCGTAGGCAAGTTATGTCAGAGTTGGCTCAAACATTCCACTTTAGCATCAGTTAAGCTTCATTTGTCCAAATTGACAATGTTGATCTAAATGATTTTGTCATGGGCCCTGCTTCCGGCAGATCCAAAAGTTGGATATATGCTATTTACAATGAAGTTTGGAAACTGTCCCAGATTGAGGCTGCTTCCCACTTAAGAGCTATAGATTAAGCAAATTTAGAAAAGGTGCTGGCAGTTGTAGACAACAGCATTAATGCGCTTTCTTCCCGCATTTACACTTTAGATAATATTATTTCATCTGTTGTTGATATTGTGCAAGCCTCCAAAAAGGAATCAAGCCAGGCCAGAACTGCCCCGGAGATGCCGATGGAAGGGAGGCGGGCAAGAAGAGGCTGGTGAGGTACCGTATCGAAGGAGGCAGAGAGGTCCAATAAAATCATAACTGCTCCGCCGCCCCCATCTAAGCACTCCCTTATAGCCTCTGTCATCTCTACCAGTGCTGTCTCCGTGCTATACGAAGTTCTAAAGCCCAACTGGGCAGGGTGAAGCGCCCCAGAAGTTTCCACAAAGGACACTATTGACGGAATACCACCTTTTCGCATACTTTGGCAAGTGCCAGAAGTAAGTAAATAGGACGGTAATTCACAGGTACAGAGGGATCTGCTGTAGATTTCTTAAGGAGAGGGAGGAGTTTACCTTGCTTCCATTGTGACGGTACCGTGGCTGACTGGAGCAACCAGTTAATAATGTCAGTGACTTCTGGACACACCATCTTCGCAACCCCTGCCAAGGCTCTGGCAGGACACGGGTCAGAGGGGGAGCCAGACTTGAGGGATTTTAGGATCGCAAGAATGTCAGACTTCTCGGCCTGCACAAACTTAGAAAGAGATGAATTCAGAGGAAAACAGGGGGGAGGACCAAAGGAGTTATCTGCAGCGCCATTGGTGATGCCAGGCTTGCTTGAATGACTTGTATTTTATTAATAAAGAATGTGGACAGCTCCTTGCACCAACCAGGGAAAGCTGAAATAATGTTATGCTCCGCACAAGGGGACAAGAAACTTCTGACAATGGAGCATATCTCTTTGCTATTGTTGTTAGCTTTCAAAATTCTATAGGCATAGAAATTACTTTTAGCCTTCCTAACAGCTATGTAATAATCTCTCTGGGCCATGTGCAGAGCGAATTTAGCCGCTGGACAATACGCCGCCCGCCACTGGCGTTCCAATTTCTTGCAACCCAATTTAGCCTCTTTTAAAGACAGAGAATACCAGGGGTGCGAGGGGGAAGGCCGGTGAGCCCTAGTGGAAGCAGGTTTGCAGGAAGAATCGACCCCTGCGCTGACCCAGGAATTAAAGTTATCAACCGCCCCCTCCAAATAGGCTGCAGAAGCAACTTGTGAATGAGTAAGGGCCTCTGTGAGCGCAGGAATGTTAATCCTCCGGGAGAGAGTCCCAGCAGTCAAATAACGAGAGCTCAAAGATTTGCCAATGTCCCAGGAGAATGATATCACACAGTGATCAGACCATATAACCGGCAATGGATCGGCAACAACCAGTTCAAAATTGGAACATACCAGGTCGATCAGATGGCCCCGCATGCGTAGGTTTGGGGACCCACTGAGTCAGCTGAGTCAAGGCCAAAAGTTCCAGCAAAGCAGGGTCAGGAGCCTCCGGGGTGTCTAAGTGAATGTTAAAGTCACCCAGGAGGAGAAATTTGGAGAAACACAAAACACGAGTGGCAATAGCTTCCCCTAGGGATTTTAAGAAAGATCCTGGCTGGCCAGGAGGGCGGTAAACCAATGTTCCCCCTAACGTAAAATGTGGAGACAAAGTAAAAGAGAAATAGAGGGCCTCATCCTCCACTAAATCCATAGAGGTTTCACACGAAAAGGCCCAGGCTTCCCTAAAGACCACAACCGTTCCCCCCTCTCCCAGTTACACGGTCAGCATGCGCTAAATGGTACCCGCAGGGAATTTCAAGTTCCACCACCGGTTTGCATGACTCCCTTAGCCATGTTTCTGTAATGAAGAGCAAATCCAGCATGTTATCCTAGATTACATCAAAGATCTTAGCAGCATGCCTGACCATTGATTGCGCATTAATAAGGGCTGCCACAACCCCCGACCCCTTGGCAGCCTGAGAACCCAAACCCAGTAGTTCTGTGTCAAAACCAGAACCGCAAGTGAGACACCTACTGGAGAGATTAGGAATATCGGCACACCGTTTAATGCCTGCCACTTTATGATGTGGTTGGTCAGAACGTATCAGTGGGAGGGACCAACCGATGCTTCCAACGGGCTCAAGGAGCCCATTGGGCCATCAGTCAGATCCTATTCCCTACAATAGGGATGTTGCCAGTGCAGGCACCGCCGTAGGAATTATGATGTTCCTTTACAACAGCCTTTTCACGGCGTTCCGACCGCCATGGAAAGACTATCAGAAAGGGAATTTGGGGGCCCTCATAGCAGGTACCCTGTACCCCCCAGGCCTCTACTATGAGGACCGGGGGCACCTATGCTGCCCTCCCAAAACATATACACCCCATGTGCCAGGCTCCACATGGTACCTGGCGCATGGTGCATGGATGTTCAAAAATATCAATTTTTCTATTGTGGTTTGTGCCACATCGCTTTTCAGGACACAGCACAAGCTGCAATGGAACAAAGACATAATTTTGACCGCCTACGCGCGGTTGCACCATAATTCAGCAGGTGGGACCCCCGACTACTTGTCAGTCGGTCTCAATCCTTCTGTGATGGCTGTCAGATGCTAGTGCAACAAGCATCATAAGTGGGCCCAAGATTTTGACTAAGACAGAATTAATATAGGATACACAAAATTAACCCTCCGTTGCCTTAAACGGTAGAGCTACTCTATTTTACAGCTTTTGTCATAAAGGGGTACCTCCATGACCATCAATCAAATCATTTGTATTGAAGAAACAGAATTATTGTTTCTTCAAGCATCTGTGATTCAGCATTTTTTTACTTAATAAGTTGTTCCATCGTGTACACTGGACTGTATTCCGCCACAAATAAACAAAGAGTCCTCTTTCTCAGTTCAATTTGTTTTATTGAAAGGACACTTGTAAACATATACAAACATTGTACATGGGGAGTTTTAGGTTCATTTAACATTCATTGCATAAATTCATTGGGGACAAGACATATGTAGACAAAAAACATTACATGACTTGATTAATTTTACATTTGGCAAGGAAACTAAACAAAAAATCATAGACTCTTTGTTGATTTGTGGCAGAATATAGTCCAGTGTACACGATTGAACAACTTATAACGTAAAAACCTGCTTAATCACAGATGCTTGATGAAACAATAATTCAGTTTCTTCAATAGAAACGATTTGATTGATGTCTTGGAGGTACCCCTTTGTGACTAAATGTAAACTGATCCCAGCCTTCAAAGTCCTCAACTGGATCACTCTCCCTTATGAATCACACACTATCTTACAGCAGCACTAGTAAACCTTCAATGTAAATAAAGTGGTTGGTGTTGTTAACCTCACATCCGTGGACTCCTACTACAAACATGTGTGTGGGAAGCGCCTACACTGAACTCGGTAATTGTCTGAGTTAATGAATGAGCTGTCAATAGTACTGCTTGGAAAAAAGAACAGGCAGTCCATTAGACTGCCATACATCATGCCGAAAGAGGAAGCTGGGACTTTGGGGACAGTTTCCCCTTTGCAAATCAGATTACTTGCCGATTGAGGACCTGTGTCAGATCAATTGTTTGCAACTTCAATCATAGCAAACTCTGGCACATCAATTCCCGTTTGATATTTATTTATTTTTTTATTTATGTATGGCATTTATAGAGCGCGCTGTTACCCATTGGTGTCCTGGCGCTATGTGAAATCTCACCAGAGGGGCCGAGCCAGGCAGATACCTGGTCCACTATTCTGAAAACAACCAGGTTTTTAAGTTCTTTCGAAAGATGAAAAGTTTTGAAATAGCTCTGAGCGGAAGGGGAAGCTTGTTCCATGCTTTGGCTGCATTTGCCACAAAGCTTTTACCACCCCAGGTGTCCTTTCTGACAAATGGGACATGCACCAATTTGGCATCTGATGATTGTAATAATCTACTTGGAGTATACCAATAAAGGTGTTCTTTTAGATAGGCCGACCCTGCTCCGTAGAGGGCCTTGTGTACTAAACACATCGCCTTGAACATGGTGCACTTCCTGAGTGGCAGCCAGTGAAATTTTCGTATCCCATCTTCTATTGGCTCATATTTAGGAAGGCCCAACAGCAGTCTGGCAGCTGCATTCTGTAAAAGTTGTAGCTTCTGCATTGAACCTTCCTGAATGGTAAAATACAGACAGTTACAGTAATCCAGCCTCGACATGGTGAGAGCTGTAATCAATGTTTTACGACAATTGGACGGGAGCAGAGGCAGAATTTTCTACTATGACCTAAGGGCATAGCATGTGGCAGAGGCCACAGAATTAACCTGGTCTTTAAAATTGAGCTTCTGATCTATCGAGACCCCAAGATTTTTTACCTTCTTGATAGGTACAGGAAGAGGACCCAGAGTGTTAGGCCACCATTCTGGCGTCCAGAAGTTGGCATAATTCCCAAAGCATACCACCTCCGTCTTGTTAGAATTTAACTTGAGGCAGTTCTGGGCCATCCAAGTCCCCACTGCGTTCATGCAATCGTTGAATCGGATTGCTGTGCTTTTAGAATCCGCAGGAAGGAGAGACAACACTATTTGGGTATCGTCAGCATAGCTAGTAAGGCTAAACCCAAAGGACTGAATAAGGGGTGCGAGGGAGGACACATAAATAATAAAAAGTGTCGGACTCAGTGAGTACCCCTGAGGGACCCCACATGGTAATGAAAACGGAGAAGATACAAATTCTCCCAACGTCACCTGCTGGGTCCGATTAGACAGAAATGATTTTAATAGGCTCCAGGCCGCACCCTGAACCCCGATCTCCTACAGCCGATCCATCAGCAATACGTGATGGACCGTGTCGAATGCTGCAGAAAGATCTAACAGGATCAGGGCCGCTTTACCACTTAGATCCAGAATAGTCCTTATTTCTTCTGTTGATTTCAAGAGGGCAGCTTCTGTGCTATGGCCCCCTCGAAAGCCGTATTGTGTGTGGTCCAGTGCTTGAGAGGACTCAAGAAATTGGCTCAACTGCATGTTTACATTTTTGTCAATCATTTTAGCAGGAACGGGGAGTCTAGATATAGGTCTGTAGTTATTTGGGTCTTTAGATTCCAGATTTGGTTTCTTCATGAGGGGCAGAATAGAGGCTTTTTTCCAATCTAGTGGGACATTTCCCTCTGAATACATTACATTGAAAATGGGTGTAAGAACTTTAGCTACTGGCTCAGCCGCTAACTTTAATACAGCAATCGGGCAAGGATCCGGAGGGAAGCCGGAGGGGAGCCGGATTTTACCTGACTAAGAAGGCTACTAGTTTCTAGGGCCGTTGGAGGAACAAACATGTCCAGTATCGCCTCCAGCTCTATTGAACGATCAACCATTTTATTTGCAATGTTCTTGGCTGTAACAATAGAGAAAGTGGAGAAAATAGCATCCATTTTATTAAAAAAGAATGTAGCCAATGTATCAGATAACTCCTGGCTCGGCATTGCTGTGAACGTCACTGGATTAGCCAGTGTTAGACCTGGCACCTTGGCGTGAGTCTCCCTTCCACTTTTTGCTGATGTGCCTCCGATGTTTTGCTGGTTTTCCGATACTCAGGGCACTGCGCCACGACTGACCCGTGCCGCAGTGCAAGTGCTCCCTACTGTAAATTGTACATGCGATTGGTATCCATGATTGGTTCATTGGATTTACTGTTAGTCCCTAGTAAAGTGCACTAGGAGTGCCGGGGCTTGTAGATGCCAATACTGCTGGTGGGCCTGCAGCGCTGGTTGCGCCACCCACCGAAGCAGCCGTAAAGATGTGTCTGGGAACTGCGACCGCAGAACCCGCGTGCGGTCTCGTACTGTCACGATAGCTGGGCAAGTGCACCCACTTGCCAGCCCCGAACCTTCCCTTGACTACATATTAGTCACCCCTATGGTAGGCCTGCGGGCAGGGTGCGTTGTAGGTGTAAGGTAGGACAAGCCCTGATGTGTGTGGCATGTCCTAGTAGTGACTTACAACCAAAACCGTATCTCACTATTGAAGGCTACCTGCTCCATTAGGCCAGACTGAGCTGCTGGAATTATTACACCCTATAATCCCAGCAGGCTCAAGGAGCATGGTAGCGCGTCGTGTTTAGTATGCCTGAACTCAGGATGATAAAATATTTCTTTTAGTAAAGTTTATTTTAGTATCCTGGGTTTGCAAATGCTACTTTTAGAAAGATAGCATTTGCTTGCCTAACCATTTCAGCCCGCCTCTGCTGGTATGTGAATCTAACTGTCTGGGACGTGTGAGTGACAGGGCTGGGAGGATGACAGGTGGTGAATGCGCAGATTACACCTTAGTGGGAGGTAGGAGTGCCTCTTGACTCGAACTGTAGCTGTGCTCTGCCACCACAATGCTGGCTCCACCCTCCTGGAAAGCGACTGATGAGTCAGCCGGCACCTGGCCCAGGAAGGGCGAAGCCCCCATCAACAAGGTACTCTGGCCGCCCCTGCCCGCACAATGCTGGCTCCACCTCCTGTGGGGCGTCTGATGCGCCTTCCCCCTCACACTGAAAGCAGAAGCCGGAGTACACCCACCAGGGTACTCAAGGACTGAGAGTGGCTATGCAAAGGCCCCCCTGGCCTGCGAGAACAAAAGAAATGCCATATAAAAGAAGGAGCCCTGCTCCTTGAAAATTAGATCCTGTTTGGGCTACAGAAGGAACTCTGCCCGACGAGAAGGACCGGGAAGGACAAGGAAGAGTGCTGTCTCTTGCCTGTGTCTGGTGCCTTGCTGCCGAAGGAGAGGAAAAAGGAAAGACTACGAAAAGACTTTTGCTTTACAAGACTTTGTGCCAAACTCTGCTAAAAGATCTCCAAGGGCTTGCAACTGAACTTGCCCCCTGACCAGCGCCCCAGGACCAGTGGGCGCTACACCCTGAAGAAAGCAACTGCGTGTGCTGCTTCTCGTTGCAGTACCGACGGAGGAATCTCCTCCAAGGCAACGACAGCCACCTGATCACCGTGACCGGGGCCCAAAGCAACAGCGAAAGCAAAGTGAAGACCAGCCGCCGCTGGCCCGAACACCGTGACCGCAACTGCACCGGGAGCCAGAGAGCAAAGCGAAGGAGGACCCGTCCGGTCCGAGCTCTCGAGTTGACTGCGCAACGAGCAGCCAATCCACTTGCAAAGACGGACAGTCGCCCTGTGAGAGTCCCCTGGGTCGGTACCTTGCCCGACAGCTCAGCTGTGAGCGCACAGCTGCACCGGCACTTGGCTGGGTACGTCCTGCACTTCAGGACCGTACTGCCACTTGCCGCCACCACGCAACCACCGCCTCCAGGGTCGGAGCGGACGACGAGGAGAGGACCCTGCCGCCACAGAACACCGCTGCCCCGGATGACCCGTGAACTGCTCGGCTGAGAGCCGCAACGAACAGCGACCCCGGGAAGGCAACGCGACGTGGGACAGATCCCCTGGGAGACGCCTGCTCCACAAGAACTTTGTTGAATTGGGCAGAAGGCCCTAAAGAACTCTTATTGCTCGAAAGAACTGTGGCAACTTGAACTAAGTAACTTGGAACCGCTACTTGAAAGTCTGATAACTGTATTCATAAGCCTGCTTGAATTCTATATAAAGATATATATTTTTACAGAATACAGTCTGGTCTCATTGTGTGGTGGGTTGGTTGTGACGGTGTAATATTGCAAGTGTTTAACCCTATGTGCCCCAAAGATTAGCCTACGACTGCTTAAGCCACACTACCTAGAGGGTAAGCAGAGGTTGTCTGGAAGGTAACCCTCAGCCCTGACGAGGAAGAGAGAGTCCCTGCTTGCCGCTAGTGTTGCACTGCGTCAACTAGAGCCTCCCCCTTCCTACATTGGACGCAGCGGTGAGGATTTTCGAATTTACACTTGCGGTATCTATACCTTAGCTTCTGACCATTGCACAGTGATTTCAGTCCAGTTACTTAGCCACAGACTTTGCTTTTTGCTGAAAGAAGATTCCGAGTGTAAGAACCATGCCGGGCACGAAGAGCCTGGATGGAGCGGAGTCCACGACCTCTGAGGTGTTGGAGGTGGAGTGGGACGCCGCAAAGCTGGACAAATACTCAAAGACGGAGCTGAAGTTTTTCTGTAAGAAACTCAAAGTTCCGCACGCTGGTTGCAAGAATAAACCAGAATTCTACAAGGCCCTGAAAGCCTGGATAGAGTCCAGAAAGGCCCCGGAGGATCAAGATGACCTCGCGGAGCAAGATGCGACTGAAGAGCAGAATGCACCTATGGATCTGGTGGATCTCGAAAGGCAAGACAGCGTGCACAGCTTTGGTAAAGGCCTGTCGCCAGAGGAGCTGGCAGACAGGAAGGAAACAAGGAATCACGAAAGAAAGCTGGCAGAATTGAAAATCCAACTGGAGCTTGAAACAAAAAGAATGGCGCTGTAAGAGCGAAAGCACCAAATGGATTATGAAGTGAAAATGAGGGAGATAAGTCTCAAGGAGAGAGACTTGGATCGTCCTCCCTCTGGTGGCAGCACATCGCCAGTGCAGGTAGAGTCAAGAGTTCACATCCCGAAGGACGTAGTTAAGGAGTTCTTTAAGGGGGATGACATAGGACAGTGGTTTAGGGCATACGAGGTAGCCATGTCCTCCCACCGGGTCCCTGACAAGGATTGGGGAGCGGGTTGTGGGGAAGGTTCCTTAGTGAAGGGCGAGATACCTTACTAGATTTGCCCGTTGAGAAGCAGAGATCCTATTCCCACATGAAGGAAGCTTTAATGCGCAGGTACGGGCTTACCCCTGAAATGTATAGACAGAAGTTTAGGGGATGTACTAAGCGGCCTGGGAATACGTATGTGGAGTATGTGACTTATTTTTGCAGAGCACTGGATGGTTGGGTGAAGGGTAGCAAAGTGAATGATTTTCAAGGTCTCTTTGAATTAATTGCATGGGAGCACTTGTCTGATCACTGTTTTCCTGAGTTACGCCAACACCTGATCGATAGCAAGCTGTCCAACCCGAGGAAGCTTGCTGAGGAGGCGGACCGCTGGCTCAGCATCAGGGTCCACAAGGGTCCCGTGGGAGACTCCGCCAAGAGTGGGCAGGGTCCCCAGCAGAAGAGTGGGGGGGACAAGGGGGGAAAACAGAAAGGGTTCCAAAAAGGCCCCCAAAGTAGTTCCCAGGGGAACCAGCAGCAAGGTTCTCAGCCTCCCCCACCCCCAAAGCAGAATGGGGCCCCGACAGGTAAACCTGTTCCAAAGGGGCCCTTCAATTGTTACAAATGTGGCGAGCCTGGGCACATATCCAGTGACCCCAAGTGTCGCCTGTTTGGAAAACCCGCACCCACTGGTGCTCCGCCCCGTCAAGTGACTAGTGTTCACTTAGGAGAAGAAGTGATGGTCCCGGGGGTGGAGATCCCGTTCAGATGACCCTAGTCTCGCTAGGAGACAGTGAGATGATCCCTACGAACTACCTGCCCTCTAACACTAAGAAATATGGGCAGGTGGTGATCATCAATGGCAAGGAAGCCGAGGCTCTTCGAGACACAGGAGCCAGTGTGACTGCAGTGAGGCAGCACCTGGTGTCTCAAGAGCAGGTTGTACCCCATGCCTACTGTAGGGTTATCAACGCTGATAATTCTGAGAGTCAGTGTCCGATGGCTCAAGTTCCCTTCGAGTGGGGGGGGGTCTCTGGTACTCTGCAGGTCTGTGTAAGGAAAACCATGCCTGTTGACTGTTTGCTAGGGAATGACTTGGAGCACTCCCCTTGGGAAAAGGTGGAGAAAACGACTCACCTGCGGATGGTGGGTCTGCCTGACTGGGCGTGCGTGACCACCCGGTCAATGGCAGCCAGTAAGGGTGATCAAGAGGTCCTGGGGCCTGAAGGAGAGGCCCAGGAACCGGCCTTAGGGAGAGGGCGCAGGGGGCGCGGGAAACCGGCCCCTGAGGTTCCCACGGTCCAGGAGGAAGCAGACCTTGAGGGGGATGCCCTGGAGCCTACAGGGGAACAGATCGCCGAACTGGGGGACCTGCCTGAGCTGACCCATTGGCAGCAAGAAGGAGGACCCTCCAGGGAGGAATTCTGCAAGGAGCAGAAAGAATGCCCCTCTCTCGTGGGTATGCGGCAGCAGGCTGCAGACCAGGCCAATGGTGTTCAGGCCAAAACACATTACGTGTACTGGGAGAACGACCTCCTGTATTCAGAGCCTAAGGCTGCTGAACCTGGGTCAGCCGTGTGCTGGTGGTACCCAGAAGTTCAGAGCCTTCCTACTGGGTCTGGCTCATGATGTGCCTTTAGCAGGACATTTGGGGATGGACAAGACCTATGACAGGCTTGTCACCCACTTTTACTGGCCCCAAATGCATAAGAGTTCAGACGCTCATTGCAGAACCTGTCCGACTTGCCAGGCAAGTGGGAAGACCGGAGGGAAGAACAAGGCTCCCCTCCAACCCTTCCCTTTGGTCGGTACGCCATTCCAGCGAGTGGGTATTGACATCGTTGGGCCTCTGGACCCCAAGACAGCCATGGGCAACAGGTTCATCCTGGTCTTGGTGGATCATGCCACCCGGTACCCTGAAGCCATCCCTCTGAGGACAGTGACGGCCCCCGTGGTGGGACGTGCACTGATGGGAATTTTCTCACGAGTAGGATTCCCTCTAGAGGTGGTGAGCGACAGGGGGACCAACTTCATATCCAAGTATATGAAGTCCCTTTGGCAAGAGTGTGGCGTAACGTATAAGTTCACCACGCCTTACCATCCCCAAGGTAACGGGTTGGTTGAAAGATTCAACCGAACCCTGAAGGGCATGATCATGGGCCTAGAAGGTCCGATGAGGCGTAAGTGGGACGTCCTCTTACCATGCCTACTCTTTGCATATCGCGAGGTACCACAGAAGTCCCTAGGGTTCAGCCCCTTTGAGCTACTGTACGGTCACCCCGTGAGAGGACCACTGAGTTTGGTAAAGGAAGGCTGGGAGCAATCTCCCAGGAAACCTCCCCAGAATGTATATAGCTACATGCTGGCCTTCAGAAACCAGACCAGGCGCTTCAGACAACTTGCCGAGGCAAATCTGGAAGCGAGCCAGGAGGAGATGAAGCGGTGGTACGACCAGAATGCCACTCTGGTCGAGCTACAGCCTGGACAAGAGGTGTATGTCCTGGCCCCAGTGGAGCCCTGTGCCCTTCAAGATAAGTGGACAGGCCCATTCGAGGTTGTGGAGCGCAAGAGCCCCGTGACATACTTGGTGGACATGAAGACGCCCAGGAACCCTTTGCGGGTCCTACATGTCAACCGCCTCAAGCCCCACTTGCGAAGGTCCGAAGTGGGCATGTTGTTGGCAACTGATGACGGAATGGAGGAGGAGTCGGAACCTCTCCCTGACCTCTTAGTGGCCTGTGAGAAAGACGGGTCAGTGGATGGAGTTAACCTCTCACCCACCCTGACCCCCGAACAACAGGAAGACTGCCGCCAGTTGCTGGGGCAGTTTCCATATCTGTTCTCCCTGCTTCCTTAGTGTCACAGATTGGTGCGTCCATGATGTGGACACCGGAGACAGCTTACCTGTGAAGCATAAGGCTTACAGGGTGACTGACAGGGTCCGGGCCTGCATCAAGGAGGAGGTCTCCAAGATGCTTGCCCTGGGGGTGATTGAGTCTTCCAGCAGTCCTTGGTCCAGCCCCGTGGTCTTGGTTCCGAAGGCTGCTGCGCCGGGAGCCACACCCGAACTCCGGTTCTGTGTGGACTACAGAGGACTCAATTCAGTCACGAAGACTGACGCGCACCCCATCCCCAGAGCTGATGAGCTCATTGATCGGCTAGGGGCTGCTCGGTTCCTCAGTAAGTTTGATTTGACGTCTGGGTACTGGCAGATCGCCTTGACCGATGGGGCAAAGGAGAGGTCGGCATTCTCTACACCAGATGGGCATTTCCAGTTCCGGGTTATGCCATTTGGAATGAAGAATGCCCCTGCCACCTTTCAGAGATTGGTCAACCAGGTGTTGGCTGGGCTGGACGAGTTCAGTGCCGCCTACCTGGATGACATCGCGGTGTTCAGTGGCACCTGGCCAGAACACCTGCGACACCTCTGGGAAGTGTTGATGGCTCTGCGCAGAGCAGGCCTCACAATCAAGGCAAGCAAGTGCCAGATTGGGCAGGGTTCAGTGGTGTACTTGGGACACCAAGTTGGGAGTGGCAAGGTAGCACCCTTGCAACCCAAAATTGAGACCATCCTGGCTTGGGAACCCCCCAAGACCTAGACTGCAGTGAGAGCCTTCATGGGGCTCACTGGGTATTACAGGAGGTTTGTCAAGGGCTATGGCACGATCGTGACTTCGAAGAAGCAGCCCAGGAATGTGATTTGGACTGACACCTGTCAGAAGGCTTTTGACACCCTGAAGACTGCCATGTGCACGGCGCCCGTGCTCCTGGCTCCTGATTTCTCCAAGGAATTCATAGTGCAAACAGACGCTTCAGAGCATGGTGTAGGGGCTGTTCTTTCACAGATGACTGAGGAGGGCTTTGACCAACCCGTAGCCTTCATAAGTAGGAGGTTACTTCCACGGGAAAGTAGGTGGAGTGCAATAGAGCGTGAAGCATTTGCTGTGGTCTGGGCGCTGAAGAAGCTAAGACCCTACCTGTTTGGGTCTCACTTCCGAGTTCAGACGGACCACAGGCCCCTCAGATGGTTGATGCAAATGAGGGGTGAGAACCCGAAACTGTTGAGGTGGTCCATTTCTCTACAGAGTATGGACTTTACGGTGGAACACCGCCCTGGCACCGATCACGCCAACGCTGACGGTCTGTCCAGATTTTTCCGCCTTAGTGATGTGGAACTCCCTGAGGAAGGGTAGTTCCCCCCACATTTCAGCTGGAGGGGACACATGTTAGACCTGGCACCTTGGCGTGAGTCTCCCTTCCACTTTTTGCTGATGTGCCTCCGATGTTTTGCTGGTTTTCCGATACTCAGGGCACTGCGCCACGGCTGACCCGTGCCGCAGTGCAAGTGCTCCCTACTGTAAATTGTACATGCGATTGGTATCCATGATTGGTTCATTGGATTTACTGTTAGTCCCTAGTAAAGTGCACTAGGAATGCCGGGGCTTGTAGATGCCAGTACTGCTGGTGGGCCTGCAGCGCTGGTTGCGCCACCCACCGAAGCAGCCGTAAAGATGTGTCTGGGAACTGCGACCGCAGAACCCGCGTGCGGTCTCGTACTGTCACGATAGCTGGGCAAGTGCACCCACTTGCCAGCCCCGAACCTTCCCTTGACTACATATTAGTCACCCCTATGGTAGGCCTGCGGGCAGGGTGCGTTGTAGGTGTAAGGTAGGACAAGCCCTGATGTGTGGGGCATGTCCTAGTAGTGACTTACAACCAAAACCGTATCTCACTATTGAAGGCTACCTGCTCCATTAGGCCAGACAGAGCTGCTGGAATTATTACACCCTATAATCCCAGCAGGCTCAAGGAGCATGGTAGCGCGTCGTGTTTAGTATGCCTGAACTCAGGATGATAAAATATTTCTTTTAGTAAAGTTTATTTTAGTATCCTGGGTTTGCAAATGCTACTTTTAGAAAGATAGCATTTGCTTGCCTAACCATTTCAGCCCGCCTCTGCTGGTATGTGTATCTGACTGTCTGGGACGTGTGAGTGACAGGGCTGGGAGGATGACAGGTGGTGAATGCGCAGATTACACCTTAGTGGGAGGTAGGAGTGCCTCTTGACTCGAACTGTAGCTGTGCTCTGCCACCACAATGCTGGCTCCACCCTCCTGGGGAGCGACTGATGACTCAGCCGGCACCTGGCCCAGGAAGGGCGAAGCCCCCATCAACAAGGTACTCTGGCCGCCCCTGCCCGCACAATGCTGGCTCCACCTCCTGATGCGCCTGCCCCTCACACTGAAAGCAGAAGCCGGAGTACACCCACCAGGGTACTCAAGGACTGAGAGTGGCTATGCAAAGGCCCCCCTGGCCTGCGAGAACAAAAGAAATGCCATATAAAAGAAGGAGCCCTGCTCCTTGAAAATTAGATCCTGTTTGGGCTACAGAAGGAACTCTGCCCGACGAGAAGGACCGGGAAGGACAAGGAAGAGTGCTGTCTCTTGCCTGTGTCTGGTGCCTTGCTGCCGAAGGAGAGGAAAAAGGAAAGACTACGAAAAGACTTTTGCTTTACAAGACTTTGTGCCAAACTCTGCTAAAAGATCTCCAAGGGCTTGCAACTGAACTTGCCCCCTGACCAGTGCCCCAGGACCAGTGGGCGCTACACCCTGAAGAAAGCAACTGCGTGTGCTGCTTCTCGTTGCAGTACCGACGGAGGAATCTCCTCCAAGGCAACGACATCCACCTGACCACCGTGACCGGGGCCCAAAGCAACAGCGAAAGCAAAGTGAGGACCAGCCGCCGCTGGCCCGAACACCGTGACCGCAACTGCACCGGGAGCCCGAGAGCAAAGCGAAGGAGGACCCGTCCGGTCCGAGCTCTCGAGTTGACTGCGCAACGAGCAGCCAATCCACTTGCAAAGACGGACAGTCGCCCTGTGAGAGTCCCCTGGGTCGGTACCTTGCCCGACAGCTCAGCTGTGAGCGCACAGCTGCACCGGCACTTGGCTGGGTACGTCCTGCACTTGAGGACCGTACTGCCACTTGCCGCCACCACGCAACCGCCGCCTCCAGGGTCGGAGCGGACGACGAGGAGAGGACCCTGCCGCCACAGAACACCGCTGCCCCGAATGACCCGTGAACTGCTCGGCTGAGAGCCGTAACGAACAGCGACCCCGGGAAGGCAACGCGACGTGGGACAGATCCCCTGGGAGCCGCCTGCTCCACAAGAACTTTGTTGAATTGGGCAGAAGGCCCTAAAGAACTCTTATTGCTCGAAAGAACTGTGGCAACTTGAACTAAGTAACTTGGAACCGCTACTTGAAAGTCTGATAACTGTATTCATAAGCCTGCTTGAATTCTATATAAAGATATATATTTTTACAGAATACAGTCTGGTCTCATTGTGTGGTGGGTTGGTTGTGACGGTGTAATATTGCAAGTGTTCAACCCTATGTGCCCCAAAGATTAGCCTACGACTGCTTAAGCCACACTACCTAGAGGGTAAGCAGAGGTTGTCTGGAAGGTAACCCTCAGCCCTGACGAGGAAGAGAGAGTCCCTGCTTGTCGCTAGTGTTGCACTGCGTCAACTAGAGCCTCCCCCTTCCTACAGCCAGGCTGGTAACAGTATTAAACAATTCTTTCGCTGAGTTTTTTGCTTTATAAATCTTCATAGAGAAGAATTGAATTTTGGCCTGGTTATTCTGCTGTTTGTATGTGGAAAGTTCGCCTTTGTACTTCTTCTTATCTGACTCCTTATATTCTGTTCTCCATTTTTTCTCCAGGTGTTTACATAACAGTGTTTGTTCCGGGAATGATTGTGAGTACCAAGTGGTGGAAGGCCGTGATCTGGTGGGATAAGTCATTTTTATTGGGGCCAACACGTTCCCAGTTGTTTCCAACCAGCTGGAGAAGCGGCGAGTAGCACCTCTAAATTATGAGGAGGCGACCCCATAGTCTTATTTAAGGTTTCACACAGATCCTTGGCTTCCACTTTATTCCACGCTCCTATTGCCAGCTTCTTTTTTCTAGCTGGTTTCTGCGAAAGATGCTCTGGAATGGAAAGATCAAATAAGACCGCTTTGTGGTCCGACCATGGAAGTGCCGCAATCTTGGTGACTAGCAGGTGCGGATTGTTTGAAAAAATACCATCAAGCGTATGTCCTGCGTGATGAGTCGCCTCCATTACCAGCTGCTCAAGGTTGCTGCATTTCATTAAATCTAGGAGTTTAACTGAGCCAGGATCTAGGGAGGCTTCCAGATGGGAGTTAAAATCTCCTAGAATGGTATAGGAACTAAACAGAATACCCGATTCGATGAGTTTACTCACCCGCTCAATGAAACGTCCTCTAGGGCCCGGTGGTCTGTAAATAAGTGACCCTTGAAAGGTATAGTGGGGAGATAAATGGAAGGAGAAGTCAAAAGCATCACTACCCTCCACCTCTCCAGGGCTAAAAGATGCACAAAGTGTGGAATGGTAGATAACCGCTAGGCCACCATCTCTTCCCTTGGGCCTGTTCAGGGTATGGCACACAAAGTTCGGAGGTGTCGCCTTAACAAGATCCGGTCCGGAAGCATTATCCGTCCAGGATTCAGTAATGAAGGCTATTTTAATGTTTTCGGCTTACAAAAATAAAGCACATTCTAAGCTGTGTTTGACCAAAGATCTCACATTCATCAGGACCAAATTCCAAACCATGTCTCTCCCTGAATTTTCTACCTGAGGTCTGAACCTCTCTATGGTATCAAAACGTAACTTTGGGATTGTAACTCTGCATCCTACACAGGGCTTCGGTGAACCTGGCGAGTGCTTCATAGGATCAATGCAGCTGCAATCATGATTATTGGTACTAGGGTTAAGCTCCTTTAGAGATGGACCATCAAAATATATTTTTTGCTGGTTACCTGGGCCTCCACAAGCATAATGGCTGGCGCTGAGCGCGGTACGATCGTGGACAGGCGCAGACGGGCTTGCCTTTGGGGCTTGCCTTTGGCTCGCCCTTGGCGCGCCCTCTGCACGCTTGCATCATCCTGTGGTTAAATAACGTCAGGGACGAGAAAGCATAGCCTGCTATCCTCTCGACCTACCCAAAATGGCGGCCCTGTGATCCCAATGCCCGGCTAACCAGTGCCGGAGATTGAGGCTGCAGGGGGACAGGTACGATGTGTTCCCATAAAATTAGAAGCGCTATTTAAAAGAACCAGCAGCGTGCAGTTTTAAAATAATTACAAGTGTGCAAATCCGCAATTAGAGCAGCAAATTAGCAACAATTCAGCAAATAGTTAATCAAACATCCACTCCCGGCTGAGCCTCAGGAGAGAATACCAAATAATCCTAAAACAACTCAATAGCCCATGTCATCAATTTTTACTGGCCACAATGTTAGCAATTCAACTGCTTCGTTATTCTCCTCAGGAGGAAACAAGGCTTCAGAGAATCAATGCTGAATGGCATGTATAAGGTAAAATGTGTTTTCAAATGTTGTTGTTCCTCAGCTTCACTGGATAGTGTTTGAAGTGGTTAAAACACATCGGGAGGAGTCAGCCACACACAAAGGTTATATCTTTTGTCTAACAGATGAAACGATGAAGAGTCTGCTGATTAAATGTGAATCACTGCACATTATTAGTACTCAGATCTTTACAAAATATGGATGCAGTCAGTAGTAGGGCCCTCTTAAACACATCTGTGCCTACAATAAATTTAGACTTAACAGGGAGACACTGCATACAGCTGACAGTGGTGTACATGTGTTTCATGTAAAAGTTGATAAATGGCTTAGGCCTCAGAATTGAAATACTGGTATTGTGATGGTACTTGATAGCAAAAATATTGTGCGTGCATTGGCAGATGATAAACACTTTGGTGACCTTTTTTGGGACTTGGCTAACACAGCTTTAGGTAACTGTTGGCCTGGTCTATTGTTTCCAATATTTACAAAGCGGCCTTTGGGTCAGACCATGCTCATGATTGGGTAGCATTGTTGTTATCACAGTTGTCTCCTGTTAAGTCTCATTTTAAGTCAGTAGCTTCCCTCCCTTCTCTTGTGTGTTTCCCTAGCAGAAGCATTTTAGAGTCAATGTGTTCTGATTGGATTCCTTGTATACTTTTATTGCTGACATTGCTTGAATTCAGGGAACTACTTTTTCTTATGTGCTTAGTACTTCTTGGGCGTGTATGTGTCTAGGGAAATGGTTATAAAGCATTGACTCAGCAAGGGCAACATGACCCACAATGCAGAATGCACTCTGATTGTTCCAGTTTAGATGGCGAACAACAGAACCAATAAAGTGCAGAGGGCCTCTCACAGTCCTGGGCAGCACTGCTGATAGCTAATCACAAATTATAAGTTCATATTCATATATGTCCCCAATTGAAACTAAAGTGCTTTAGCCTAGGAAGTACTTTTTTATTGCTTCAACAGAGGATGATTTTTCTCAGCACAAGGTTTGTCCTAGACATGGTCAGAATGTTCTCTGGAACAGCTTATGGAGTCATGTGGCTGGCCAGGCCCACACCCAGCAGCCATGACAGAAGATAGCTCGACCATCAACACCTCTGCTGCACAGTTTGTGCCGCCCACACACAGGAGCCATTATTAAAGCAAAAATATGAACTCACGTAGCTGAGGTGTGATTTACTCCCAAAACGAAATCTGCTAACCTCTCTTTCATGTGACAAAGAACAAAGCCACAACGTTGTATAAATAAGCAAACACGTGGGAGCTTTTAACCCCTTCACTGCGGCGGCTATTCAGCCGCAGTGCTAAGGGGGCGGGGCAGAAATGCGGCGGGCGCTTGCTGGTGACGGAACCGCTCCGTCACCAGCGTCGGTTGCGCTGTGCTTATGACGGAGCGGTTCCGTCATTGCCACGCCCGCTCAATAGAACGTTCAGCGAAGGTGCAGAATTCGCGCCGCGCAGGAGCATCGGGCGGGCCATGACGGAACCGCTGCGTCATCAGCACAGCACAACCGCAGCTGATGACGGAGCGGTTCCGTTATCTGCAAGGGAGGAGTTAATGTCTGTTTTTAGAATGTGTAATGCTGCATGATTTTCATATATATGTATATAGATATGGATCTCTCTCTCTCTCTCTATATATATATATATATATATATATATATATAATTATGTATATATATACATATACAGACACACGCACATATACACAGAAACATGCATACCTGTGTGCGTGTGTGAGTTTGTATGACGAGCGAATAATATATACTACAGACTGTACAGAAACTAACAAAAGTGGCTGAACAATCCCCTTTCCCTGATTATTAAAAAAATAACAGAAAATAGTTCATTACTATTAGAAATCCAATTTTTAAATGCCTTTTCATAACAATGTCAAAGGAGAGCAAGGTTGTGTTCTAGAGAATATGTGTAAAATTGTTATGCTAATTTATGAGGAATCAAATCTTGGTGCTGTTATTAGAATAGCTTTAAATTTTAAAGCAGCCAGATCATGTTTTAGTTGATGAAATATTCATAATTCCTCTCTAATGGGACAGGAACAATTAGAAAGCTCTTTATGATAATAGTTAACAAAAATGGATGGGCAAAGAAAACAACCCTACAAAACACCAGTACCTGCTCTTTGTCAAGTCTGCCCTGCTTTCCCCAAGTGATTGATTTTGAACTTTTGAACTGTGAAAAAGATGTGCTCATCTGCATAAATATTTGTAATATTTTTAGGAAATGCACCTATAAAATGCATCTATGTGAAGTGTATTCATTTGGCATTTTTGTAAGCGCGCAAACACCAAAAGGATGTCCTGGCATTGAGCGCCTACTGGAGTAAGATTAGTTGGAAGCTAGGAAGCAAAAATTCAAGTTTAATTGTTTTCCTGAATGCCAAGTGGTTGGTATTTGAATGAAGAAAAGTAGGCAAGGCCTTCCTGGACCAAGTGCAAGGTAAGATAAAACATCAACCCTCTTTGCGTAGACAATAGACGTTTATGTCCACAAAGAGGAAGGAGAAGTCAGGGGAAAGGGTCAAGATATTTTGTAAATGGTAAAAAGATTCTTAGTAAATCCAGGACTCTGACGAGAAAGTGCCTCGTATCATGAACAAAGTCCCGGATGTATTAATCTTTCACACAATGCAGTAAGGGAATTTGCTGCGCTTCTGGAAAGGGAGAGAGCAGAAATACTCCATCTTTTATAGAATAAGGTGGATTTCTGCTCTCTCCTTGCACTGGTTCGCTTGTGGCAGTATGAAGTCAATGCAGACACCCTTTCCAGAGTGCAATAGTGACTGTGTTGTGGCCTGTATTGTTTTTTTTGCAGGAAGGAGACCTTTCTTGAACAAAAACAAAATCAATCCTTAGAGGCTTATTCCTCTTTGCATAAATACGCACGTGCTAAGTGGAAGTAACAGAGAAATAAGGATATTTCTCCTCAATATGCCAGCTTCAAGTAGGCCTTCCATTTTGGTGCAATATCAGGTTTACTGTCCTTAGTAACTCTGGGTTCACACTGAAATTCATAGGTGCATGCACAGGAATGCTAATGCTCCACCCTTCGAACACCTCTCTGATGCATGTTAATGCACTGCCTTGTGTTGTTTGTTTTCTGGGTCAAATGTGACGCAACGTCACACGAATCAAAATTTGCATGGCTTTGTGAATCTCAACTATGATTTTGTGTCATGGCTGTACCAACAACATTGCACTACCACAATGCAAATTGTTAGTGAACCTGGGTCAAAGTATTTTGCTTAGACAGTGCTTTGGATTGGTGTCTCTGCAGATTTCTTAGAGTGAGAGAAATAGGAAGACAATGGGGAAGAACTAGACCATGTCAGGACACTATCAGCTAGATTCATGAAGCATTTTTGCGGACGCAAACGGTGCGAATCGCAGAATTTGGCCGTTTGCGCCCGTAAAAATGGCATTTGGAATTCATCAATGGGTCATGAACTCGCAATTTGAAAAATCGCAAAAAATTGCGATTTTTCAAATTGCGATCGCATTTAAGGAATCTCAATTTGAGATTCCTTAAATGCTATTCATGAACCATTAATAAATTGCGATTTCGTTATTTTTTGCCGCTATTTACCGCAAAGTCTGACTTCGTGGTAAATAGAGAAAACTGAGAAAAATGCACTTCTGTACATTTTTCTCAGTTGTATGTTACACACACACATGTCCTTTGGACATGTGTGTGCGCAACATAAGTCTTAATTTACATTTCAGGGGTGCTACAGGGTGTCCTTTGGACACCCCTAGCACCTTTGAAATCGCATCCTTATTTGCGATTAGCAAAATGCTAATCGCAAATAAGGAATAACTCCCCATTCATTCCTATGGGCCTAAAGGCCAATCGCAAATAAGGAATGTGTAGGAATCGCAATTTATTTAGCGATTCCTACATGAATCCCGTTTTGCAAGTTCTTAATAGCGATTCCTTAATAATCGCTATTAAGGACTCGCAAACCGGGACTTTGATGAATCTAGGGGTATATCCTGGATTATGTAAAGCATTTGAATTGAATATTTACAGCATTCTAGATGTAAGTCATTCCATAGTACAGTTAGGGTCCTTTCAAAGCTTATATGATTGAAAAGCAATGATCTATAGGTAGAAAATGGAGGATTTTCCTCAAGGCTCTCAATTAATAAAAAAATAGGTGGTACTGACTAGAAATGTGGGTGGAGTAGCTTGCATCCTTATCAGAAAAATCCCAGATTGTTACTGAGAAAACTGAAGTAGGGCAGGAACTTCAATCATACATATAAAAAAAGCATTGGATACGTACCATATGTCATCATTGTCCTTGAGAGCTTTTTTTTAATTTTTAAACCCCATTGTGACCACAGCTAGGCCTGTTTTCAGTGGCAGTGGGTGAAATTTTCAAGAGGCAAGGTGGACATTCGTGCCCAAATAACTTTGACTGAGCAAAGTGAGTAAACTTGTCTCTTCCCAGGAGTGCTCTTGGCTGTTTTGCCTCCATCAACATTTTCAAAGCATGGTCCAAAATGGTACAGTTTTCAAATAACTACTTGAATAATAGTTTGGATTACCAAGGCAGATTGATCATCACCAGCGGTGTTGGGGAGAAAGTCCTGCAATCATTGATTTTTTTCATATCACTTTCAGTAAAAAAATTGCTAAAAATCCAGAGGCGGTTACACCAGGATTTCCAATAATCTTGGTGTACAAAGTGAATGTACTTATGGAAGCATACATTTTATTAGTACAAAAAATGGAACACCACAGACAAATGGGTGTTGCCATGGTTGTCAAGTGTCACATGCCATATGTTGTACAATTAAGTTCTTGTAATCAACAAAACAGTTTATACTGTAATTTTTGAACCCATGTTGTAATTTATTTATTTTATTTTATTTATTTTAAAGGTTTTATGTAGCGCTGGCTAGACCCAGAGGTATCAGAGTGCTTTACCTGTGCATCAGATCATAGTTACAGGTTACATCGTTACAAAGGTTTCACAGTTATTAGAGCATGGCAACATAGTTACTTGTAAGGCCGAGAAACTATAAGCACAAATATAGCAGGCAAGGGGAAAGATTCAGGGGAGGGGGTAGGAGCAGAGGAAGTAGACAGATAATGAAGGCGGAAAAGATGAGGGGAGGGTGAACAGGGCCTGACTGGCTGTAGCGGGCACAGGGCAATCCCCTGGTGCGCCACATGGGTGATGGGCCGGTTTGGGGCCCCTGGGGGCCGTTTTTGTTACAGGGCAGTTTTTGCAGCATAGCTGTAAAATCGGCCCTGTAACAAAATCGTCTGAAAACCGACCCTGGCAAAGTGCTCGGCAGCACCCACAACCCCCACGGGGGGTGGGGGGTTGGCGGCAGAGCACTTTGCCAGGGCCGGTTGCAATCCTTCCTAACTAAGGCCTGCTGGAGGTGTCACATGAAATGTGACAACTTCAGTACTGAACATTTCTAGAAGGCAGGTCGATTTTGGTGCTTAACCACCTAACCATTTTACACTTTTCACAAGAGGCCCCATGTAAAATGTATAATGGATGGCCAATCCTGACTTTAAAGCTCACATCACTTGCAACTCAGAATAAAATGAAACCTTTAAAGTACTGATAGTGCAGAGAGGGGCCAAATCCAAATAATGTAGTTCAACTTTCTCTTACCATCAATTTAGGGTTGAGCCCCATTCCCGCACTGGCTTCAAAGTACCACTCACCTCAGGTAACAGATCTTTGACACCTGGTTTTGAACTAGGAGGTATTTCATCATCATAAGTTAAATCACAATGACGGTTCTACTGTGCGGTCAATGATGAAAGTTTCAATTATTTAAAAAGAGTATTTTCTCATTCAAGAGTTTAGTAAGATTATATTTATTCAGATTAGTCAATAAATTCAAGTGTAAAGAATTCCCATGAAATATGGTTAGAACAAATCATCAAATAGTCCATCAAGGATGTTCCATAAAGGCAAAGTTCCCTATATTAAGAAACAGGACCAGAATTTGGAGCTAAATACAGCTCATGAGTTTGAATTCAAAAGAAAAGGGTGAGATAAGGAGAACAGAAAGCTCAGAATCGAATTCAATTAGATAAACTTCCTATTAACGGTGCTTCATCAAACTCAGACCAAGTCTCTGTAATTAGAGCAAATAGCATACAGTTGCAGTAGCAATCTATTGAAATCAAGCATCAATAATAAGACAAAGTAAGAACAACAGCAGCAGCAGCCATGACTGTCAAAAAGGGACAAGGGAATGGGGCTCTGGAATAGTTGTGTGGAACAGCATTGAGTGTTCTAAAATCTAACTAGGAAGACAGACTATTGTAAAAGGCAAAAATAATGTTGCAAAACATGTAGTAGATTTCTCCTCGTCAGATCCAATCGGACAGCAGCATTTGCCTGAGAGTGAGTTCAGCCCTTCCTTTCCCACAACATAACATGCAGCATGCAAAGTTTTATCACAAAATGTAGTACAGGTATCTTACTTATGTAGCAAATTGTTTCAACGACCTCTGTTCCTATAGGCATTGAACACAGTTTAACATTCTAATGTTGTTTCATCATGTAAACAATGCGCTATGCTAACAAAGAGAAACATCAGCTTGCAAAAATACTGTTAAGTAATGCATTTCATTAACACAAACCAGAAATACTCTTTTAAAATGTGCAACTATTCTATTCAAGTATTATAAAAAAAATGTGGGGTAAATAGGAAGCGGTTATCACAATCAGATGTTTCTTAGCAACATTGAATGTATTTGTTAAACTGAAACATTCTGCAGTTATGATGAATATTTCAAATCATTTCACTTTCAGGTCAAGTTTCCGAATTGTATTGTGCTCATTTCAACATTGTCAAATTCACGTGTAGCTAAACAAAAACTTGCATTTAATAATTTATGTGTTCTATACTAGTAATTATGACTGCCTAGTGCCATAAGCACATTTAAAATATGTGCCATTCCATTTTAAAAGTTTATGTTAATCATTGCAGATATAGCTGTTATTTTTAATAATTTGCATCTTAATTAATTATCCTTTTCAATACCTATACAAAGTGAAGTGAGTGAAAAAATCAGGACAGTTCTAATATTTCCTACTTTACACAAGCCAACTAGAGAGCTCTGTAAATGACCCAAATCAGATTTCGGTCTGACAGTCCCTCTTTAAGGGGAAATAGAATTGCCACAGGCCATGTGGAACCAAAGTCACATCGGTCTCCTTTCAAAAGGCTTTGCTTACAAAAGAGCCATCAAAAAAGATACAACATAGGGAATGACGCCCCATCCAATCAGCTCACATATTTTTCTTGCCATCCTGCATCACGCTAGCTCTCACAGTTCCATTATTTCTCTGTGGCATGTTAGAATTCATATACTGTTTAAGGCTTTGCCCTTTCTGCTGGAAGGCTGTTCCACACAGTAATCGCTATTTGCTTGAATAGTTTAATAGTGTTATACCCGAGGCATCGCCTAAAATCACAAACAGTAACATCCACCTGTAGGAGACTTTTCCTCATGAAATGGACCTTAATGGCTACCAATGTATTCCTTTTCGAGACATTAAAGTCTCCTCAATATTCACACACTTTCTTTCTGTAGTAGCATGCATGGTTCCATTTCCAGGCTTCAAAGGGGAGCAGACACATTTTTGTGGCCTTTCATACATTATACACATTTGCTGCAGTTCTCCAGGCCTTCTGAGTTAGGTGCTTAAAAGATCAAAGGTCAAAGTGATTGTGTCACTTTCACATAGCTACCAAGTAAAATGTGTAATGTGTGACATCTTTATCCAGTATGGGTTTTGCACGCTTGTATTTTTTATTTGTAATTAACAATGCTAAAAATAAAAATACATGGCATATCATTTTTAGTCCAATCAAAGACGTGTCACGGTGTGGTAGTCCCTTGTATTGGACAACAAGAAAATGCAGCAGGCTGGCGAAGCACGTGGAAAGAAAGATGGACAGCTCAGAGTCTAGAATAGAGGCACAACACAAGTTTCCATTTAGTTTCTTGTTTCTTGTCTTCATACTTAAATTTACTCACATTAAAAACAAAACGACTGAACTCCTTTGAGGCATGAGAGTAAAATCAGTCCTCTAGCCAAATATTCCTGCGAGAAACCTACCTGTGGCCCACACTTCCATAATGTACTGGGATGTTACGCGCCTCTGCCAAATAGGAGCTATATTAGTGAAGTTGCCCTATTCACTGATAAACAGTGCTTTCAGAGCTACCAATGTCATGACACTTCAATTGGAATCTGGTTGAGAAGATATGAAGAGTTGCAATTTCAAATGGAGAGCTGCGTGTTAGAGGCTTGCTCCTGTGCCTCTCGAAGTCTAGTTCTAACAGACGTAGAGTGGGAACACACAGCCTCACATCCCAGCACAAATGCAGTGCATGATAACACTTACTTTGGTAGTACTCTTTGTCACGCTTGTTGGTGCAGTCTGTGCTGTGTAACTCAAGACACGTGTTCCTGGATTAATTCCTTCATTATTAGAGAGCAACAAGTCGTTTTGGGGGTGCTGGAAATGCTGTCCAAAGTTTATTTTTTCTAGCTCTAGTTGCTTGATGCATTAATCAGAAAAGGAGATATTAGCTGTCTTTACTTCTGATGATGATTGGAGTTCTGGTATTGAACCACGAACCAAATTGACATTGGTATGCATGGACTCAAGTAGGTGAGCCCAGTAGTTTCCTGGGGATAGAGGAACCTGTCCTTTACTCCTGTTATCTTGAGGAAGCTAAACCACAAGAAGGTACAAAACATTAAGTGCAAAAATATATCTACACAAAAATGGTGAATAGAACTAAGAACATCACATTGAGCCCATCCAGAGACACTCTGACTTTGCCCCCAAAACAGGGACCCAGAGACCACCCGAACAGGGGCTACATAGTAAAAAAGCTGAGTCATGGACAGAAATAAAAAACAAAACACACCAACAAACAATGGACCCCACATACACCTGGAACCACAAGGGAAAGGGGAAAACCATACTCAGTCTGTGCACCAAAAATCACTTAACAATCAAATTAGGCCATATTCACTGGCAGTGAACAGCAACATTGAGGGCATTGTAGCTAAAAACAACAAGCAAGAGGTCATCAGAACACCTGGCCGTGCCACCAGCAAAAGTAGAGGAAATAAGAACAGACACAGGAGTAATCAGGCAGGGAGCACACCACAGTAGCCCACATCAAAATAACTAGCAAAGAGCAGCAGAGCAGAACCAGGGACGGAAAATTGAAACCAATGAAGAGAACTAGTAAACACAAAGCCTAAACACACACCACAGTGTGGTAGAAAATGAGCTCAATACAGCCGTCAAAGGTACCATGGACAGAGACATCCGATGTAGGAATTAATTTGCACAAAATGAACAAGGTCCTAGAAAAGAACGTCTGCAGTCTAGCCACAATGACAGTCAAATTCTCAAGCAAAATACAACGCTTGAAAAGGGAGCAAATGAAGAACATTCACCAGCAACAGTGTCCACAGGGCTAATATTCACCGCTGAGTTCAAGAAGATAGGTGCATTGGACACTCTAAACAGGTCTAACATTATGCACTTCTTAGAAAAACATACCCTCTCTATCCATCCTTACCACGGCGCACTAGACTTCTATGAAAATCAAGAGCAATGCTTTAATCAGCCAAAGAGAATCCACACCAATTGAGTGGACTGACAACATTGATGTTCAGAACATTCTGGAAGAAAATAACAATTCAAAGAATGGGACATATTAATCAATAAACCAGCCATTGAAAAATATCCGTATGTCCTATCAGAGAGGCATTATCTATTTGGATAAACAGGACAAGATCATGGACGGAACACTGAAACTTTCAGACACTCACCCCCAGTCACAGATCTGGGTTGAATCCATCATCGTTCTTTAGCTCACTTTGCCACCCCAGTTCAGACCCAGCTATATGCAAATCAGTCCTGACCCTGTGTCTCATGGGAACAGTCCAGCCTGAACTGCCAAGCCAGGTCTTCCCTGGACTGGAAACATGCATCCTGGGACCGGTTTTGGGGTAACACCGCTTATCAGCCAGGCTAGCTTCAATCTAGTGGCAAAGTGAGCAAGGGACCCATGTCTGGGCATACCCTGCCAACTTAGGGCGAACAAAGCAAACACAAGAAGATGATGGATGGAGCACAGAAACGTTTCAGACACTCACCCCCAGTCACAGATCTGGGTTGAATCCATCATCGTTCTTTAGCTCACATACTGCACTTATAGAATGCACAAATGCTCTGCAGGTAAACGACAGGAAAACTAAAATCCTGACTTTAGGCCACAGAACCCAAAAAAATACCAACTTGAATGGCAACACGGACCATTGAAAATTGGCGCAACTAGCAAATACAAATACCTTGGAGTCTGGTAGGCAGATAGTGGAAAAAACATGTTGCAGGCAACTGCATCAGCCAGGAAAATGCAGCCCATACCAAGTATTCCATATCCAACTATACCGTAAACTTAACAGTCACTCAGCAGAGGTGACATGAAAAGTCGTAGGGGCTAAAATTACTACCAACAATAAATTATGGCCACATTGCTCTCCTTGGCAGACTTACTGAGCCACTGTAGCACAGCCATATAGCTACATACAGAAACATATTTGGTATTCAAAAAACATACTCAACGCACTTTTGATTGAAAAGGCATGCAGAAAGTAAACTTTGGGGACCCCTTTCTTACTGGCCCTCCACAAGGGGTCTGAAGGGCACCTTTTGTGCCCCCCTAACATCCCTGCATCATGTGCCACACAGTGCAGGGATGTTTTTAAAGTGCACATTTTCTATTGCGGATTGTGCTGCAGTCCGCAGCACAAGCCACAATCTAATATATACACTTTGCAACTGCCGTGAAGGTGATTGCATTGTAATAAAACAGCGGCCCTGGCGAGTTCCCCGATTTATATTTACGGTGCCTGCTAAATTGAAATTTTCAAAAACCTGGGGCTCCTTTGTATAAGTTGCGTAACATTCGTATTTTAAGTAGGAAACCCCACCCTCTTAAAACCATTAAAAAGGTCATCCCAGTTCACGCGGTCAAATGCTTTCTCAGCATCTAACTCTATTATAAGTGCGGGCATCTGGGTATTGTTTAAAAAGTCTAGTGCATGTTTAAAAAATCCTGTATTTGATGACATTGGCCTTCCTGCCATAAGCCTCTTTGATTGTTGTCAATAACTTTCCAGGCAGCTGAAATAATTAGATTTGGCAAGATTTTCATTAAGACTTTATGATCAATGCTTAATAGACTGATTGGTCTATATGAATTTATGTCACAGTGATTCTTTGCCTTTTTGACAAAGCTGACAATGGTGGACTCCTTAAAAATTGATGGAACCTCACCGCTTGTTTTCACAAAATTAAAAAGCTTTACTAAAAAAGGTATTAACTCTTCGTGAAATGCTTTATAGAACTCAGTTGGAAGGCTGTCATTTCCACAAGCCTTGCAGGAGGGCATTGAGACTAAATCCTGGTGGATTTCTAGTGCTGTAATATTGACCATTAATCCCTCTGCCTAGATACTTGATAGATGTGGCAAATTGATATTCAGAAAATCGTGATGTATTGCTTCTTTTGAGGCTGTGCATTTAGTCTCGTACAACTTAGGGCTGATTACTATGTTGTGCAGAAACTAAACCGCCTGACTCCTTGTCAGATTTGGTTCTGACCGAGTCGCAATCTGGGGTTTTGCACGATCGATTACAATGCTTCTGAACACTGTTCAGAAGGTCTTCAGTGTTCCGACTGACAAAACAGGCTCCTATGGGGAAAATATGTCTCTGCGGTAAACCTTGCATTCTGTCAGGGGCACCCTATAGTGCCTGCCACACTGTGCATGGTTTTATAGGGGGGTCCCTTGGGTACCCCCATGGACCCTAACCGGAGACCTCTGGATGAAAGGGGGCCTGCTAGGGGTCCCCATATCAGCTTCTGACAGCATTTTCGTGTTTAACAGTCCGACTCGGACAGGCTGTCAGAATCTGACATTGTAATCCGTCGGTCAGAAATGCTGTCAGTTGAGCTGTAGAAATCGGCTCCAACCGACTCGGATTCTCTGAATCTAGTCAGAACCGATTTGAAATGATTGAACGGTTCGGCTTCCGACTGCGAGCATCGTAATCGGTCAGTCGCAATTGTTTCTGACCGAGTCCGGCAGATGTGTTCCTACATCGTCTAGGGGAATCTGACTGTCGGTCGGAGGCTTTCCGACTGACATCATAATGAGCCCCTTAGTATAGTGATCAAGAAGGAAGAAATATTCTCATCATCCTTTCCTTTTCAGAAACCAGAGACTCTATCACAACTTCCTGTTTCACCCTGGTGGACCAAGCCAAAAAAGGCCTTTCATCTGTCTTTCTTTGTACACCCGCTGGTGAAACATCCACAAGCTATTTATTTCTTCTATTACAAAAAATGTCCCTTAACTCTTGTTTGGCACCAGCCAGCTGCTGGTCTACCTCAGTTCTCCCCCTGAGAACTTATCTTCAACTACAGGGCAGTATCAACCATGAGCTGAAATTCAACTATTAATGCCCTCCAAATTTTAGATTGTGTGGCCATAAAGGCCACCATCTGCCTTTATTCCCCATAAAAAAATGCTTTAATCAATTTTTTCATGTCTATCAACCATTTCTGTTTAGAGAGAATGACACAGTCCATCTGCCACCTGGAACTTTCCATTTGTGTCACTTATATGTGAACTAAAGTCTAAAATCGACATTCTTTCACATTTGCAGAAGTCCTCAATAAGTAGATTAAAAGGTTGGCAGTTTAGCCACAAAATGCATAAAAAAATACAAGCTAAAAATCTTAAAATCAAAGCTTAGCTGTCAGCACAATTCGCAACGTGTCTCTCACCTCCCGGCTTCCGCCTCAGGAGTAGAGAGTAAGCATTTTACCCAGCGTCGCAGAAAGTGGAGTTTTATGGGAGTGTCTCGGGGTGGGCGTGGCCAGGCAGCAGCAGCGCTCCCCTCCCACCTCCCCCTCGATGGCGGCTGTTTGTTTGTTTTTCCTGCCCCCTAGCAGCGTTCAGATCGGCTGCGGGGGGGTCCAGCAGGGGTCTAAGGTAAGCGGAAATCAAGTGCTTTACCAGTGAGTGCTTTTAAAATAAGGTGAACTAAAGTCTAAAATCGTCAGTCTTTCACATTTGCAGAAGTCCTCAATAAGTAGATTAAAAGGTCGGCAGTTTAGCCACAAAATACATAAAAAAATACAAGCTAAAAATCTTAAAATCGAAGCTTAGCTGTTAGCACAATTCGCAACGTGTCTCTCGCCTCCCGGCTTCCGCCTCAGGAGTGGAGAGTAAGCATTCGTCACCTGACATTCTGATGGCCCTCCCACCTGGATATGATATCAAAAGGATAGACAGACCAAAGGGAAAAGGGGGAGGAATTGCTATAATTCATAAACAGGACTTGACCTGCACGCTAGAGGGAAGGGATCTTGACAAAAGCGAAACTGGCCTCTTCTCCATCTCAGTCCACCAGGGATACTGCATCAGAGGATATCTTATATATCGCCCCCCTGGCCCCGCAGCCACTTTCCCCACCCAACTGTTGGAAACCCTTACGCTCTCGGCTCTAGAGCATGAAAGACTTCTCCTGTTAGGGGATTTAAATTATCATTTTGACGACCTCAAGAACAACGAGGCTCAGGAAATTAAACAGGAGTTAGTTGCCATCCAGATGCTACTCAAATCATATCAACCTACTCACTGTCAGGGACATCTCCTAGACCCCATCTTTGCCAACTGGGATGCCTTAACCATAGACCCTCCCACTCCAGTCATATGGTCCGACCACCTCCTTGTAACTTTTAGGGTGTCGGTACCAGAGGATGGACTACACAAGGAACCCGCCAACGCTAACAAACGCAGGAAATGGGATAAATTCTCCACAGAGGCCTTCAATAAAACCATTACGCTAGAAGCTCCCCCTGGAGACAAAGATATAGATTCCGCCTGCTTAAATCTTAATAAACTGATCGTAAAGGCGTTGGACCATACAGCACCATGGACTTATAAGGCTCCGGTAAGACGGACCAAATCCGCCCCTTGGTTCAATGGTGAACTCCGAGACCAAAAAGCAGAATGCAAATATCACGAGAGGAAATGGCGGTTACACTACCATGAGGCAGACAGAATTGAGTACAAGAATAGGCTCCAAATATACCACGCACTCATTCGAAAAACTAAGAAATCCTACCTCTGTACCAGAATCAAAGACGCTGACAACTCCATGAAGGAAATGTTTTTACTTTACAGGGAACTCTCTGATCTCACTTCACTAGCCACCCCCATGACGGGATCAGTTAAAACTTGCGACCTAATAGCCGAGTTCTTTGCTAGCAAAGTGGACAAAATTTACGCTAGCTTCTCAGACAAGGCCAGAGCAGGCAGGGAACAGGTAGACAACCACCTACATATACAGGAGGATACATGCCTCTCAATATTTATAGTTCCGCCCAAATAAACCCTATGCAGTATAGCTAACAGCATCAAATCTGGATTACCGAGTGATCCAGCAACCCTAAAAGACTCTATGACAGCATCACCATCCTGGAACCCCGTATTAGTCGAAGAAATTGATAAAGAAGGGTCTGGGGGAAGTAGTTTAAAGACTGAAAAACAACTCTGCTCCCCAATCAGAATTAACACAACTAATACAGAGAAGTCCAGTCTAGTGCAAGAGGCATTTGGAAATAACTGAATGCTACAGGAATGCAAAGACCCAATTCAAATATTTGACCCATCACCTGGCTAGGTTTAAGAGTCCATCGGCCCACCCTTATTGGCGGAACATCGTCATCTGGAGCTCAAGGAGATTCAGGTCCAGGATCACAGGACTGAGCCAACTTGGCCCTACTGGATACCTGACCTCATACTCCTAAATGACTCATGCCAAGGTGAAAGTTCAAACCGTATGTCCTCTGTTGTGGTGCAGTGCTAAAGTGTGTGCAAATTAAAAATAGTTACTTGGGCAAAAATGTATATTTATTAGAAATTGTCTAAGTACCATATTAAAATAACCTGATAGTATGTGAAATAATGACTATCTCCTGGCTATAACTATTGAGGTCGACATGTTTCAGCCGTAATGGTCAACTGACCCGGCTTTCTTCAGGACCAAGATGTTTCAAGTGGGATAGGCTACTGCAGGAAAACATTTTTTTACAAGTGAAAAACTAAAGCAAATTAAGGTAAGGTTGTGGCATTTGCCACCCTACCCGATATGCAAAACGTGTATTTGCATCTAAGAGCTGCCTCTTCTTTCCCAGCTTTATGTGGGAGGAAGGCCTCACCTCACCCGGCTGACTGCTCGGAGAAGGAAGCCCCGCTCTGTCCGTCGGTGCTCCAAACTGAACTGCGAGCAATCTGGGAGGTATGTCACCTCCTGGCCCTCTCTTTCAGTACAGGACAAGTCCCCACCACATGGAAAAAAGCGACTGTCCTGCCTCTGAGGAAAAAACCCAATATCAGCATTGACAAATTGGACAACCTCAGACCCATCTCCCTTCTTCCCTACTTCGCTAAAATCGCTGAGAAAGCTGTGAATACACAGCTTTCAGCATTTGCTGAAGCTAGTGGACTCCTCCATCCCTCTCAGTCGGGTTTTCGAGCCCATCACTAGACCGAGTCAGCCCTGTTGTACTCAACAAAAGCCCTACGAGGATATGCTGACAAGGGCCAGACGGGGGCATTAATTCTCCTTGACCTTAGTGCCGCCTCCGACACTGTAGCCCATCACACACTGCTACAGTGCCTGAAAAAGGGAGGAGTGAGAGGAAAAGCCTGGGACTGGATGAAATCCTTCCTAACCAACCGAACCTTCCAGGTCGCCCAGGGACAGTTCAAGTCTAAGGAAATAGAACTCAATCAGGGAGTGCCACAGGGCTCCAGTCTCAGCCCCACTCTTTTCAATCTTTATGCAGCCCCCGTAGGAGAAATTATGGAGACGTTTGGGGTTGAAACAGTGTCGTATGCGGACGACACGCAATTGACTGCAACCCTAACTCAACCTGAGAAGCAAAGAGCCTCCAACTTTACAGCCTGTATGCAGAAGGTGGCACTCTGGAGGGCAGACAATTGCCTATGTTTGAATGGCAACAAAACGGAGGTATTGATCACAGGCAAAGCTCCATCAGTATGGACTTCAGCGTGGTGGCCGGAAGAGCTGGGTGATCTGCCCACACCTAGCCATTTAGTAAAGAACCTAGGGGTCTGGCTAGACAAAAACCTCACGCTCGACCACCAGCCCAAACAGGTAGCAGGAACCTGTTTTGGGATACTACAAGTCCTCAGGAAAACTCTCGACCTTATGCCTGTATCAGTGCGCCAGACCATAGTCCATAGCCTAATAACATCTAGACTGGACTATGGGAATGTTCTATATCTTGGAGCCAACGAAAAAAGTCTTTCTAGACTCCAACGAACACAGAACGCAGCGGCCCGTCTGATCCTACAACTACCCAGGAGAGCCTCATCTAAAATAGCTCTGAAAACCCTCCACTGGCTCCTGATCAGGGAACGGGTGACTTTTAAGGCCTTATGTACAGGTCATCGCATTTTACATGACAAAGGTCCAAGATATCTCCGTGGTCTACTGAAATGGTATGAACCCGCCAGACAACTGAGATCATGTGGGACGGGACAGGTGCATGTCCCGAGGGTCCAGACAGCCAAAATGGGCGGAAAATCGTTCAGAGTCCGAACGGCCAAGAAATGGAACAAACTGCCAGTGAAACTGCGGACCGAACCTTCAGAAACTAAATTCAGGAAAGACCTGAAAACAATACTCTTCCCCAGCAACTAAAATCGAAAGAAGCGTCAGCAACAAACAACCTCGATTAGCACTTACAGCGCGGGGACACACTTGCTAGTGTAGCCAGGCGCTTTACAAAATACTAATAAATAAATAAATATGTCTATCTTCACACTGATCACTGAATGATCCAAAATGAATTTGCCCGTATTTGGAAATCAAGACACCTAAGGAAACAAGAGGTAAGAAAAAAATCTAAATGAGAGGCAGACTAGAATTGCCAAGAGTAACAAGTGTATTGTAACATTTCCGGTTGGGCCCTGTGCCATGGGTCAACCAATTGATGGTCTTCTATTATTACATCCAGTTCTTTTTTAGTATTTGGCTTAAACAGTTTTTTGTATTGTTTGAGGTGTCCCTTGAAAAATCCTGAATATAATTGAAGTCCCTGCCTAAAATTATAGGACCCACAGCTCCTCTAGCCAGTTCATATATCTTAATGATAATGAAGAGCATATAAATCCCGAAGTTAAAAAATTACCATTTTCCCCTCCTGTACCCTCTTGACTTGTATGATCTTCCAGTCTACCTCTCGCTGAAGTAGATTGTGACACCCCTTACAGCCATACCTTCGGAAGCAAAACATTTCTTCAGATAATATTTAGGAATAAAAAGCTTTGGATAACTTGTTTTTAAATAAGTTTTTTGAAGAAACAAGATTTGCGGTCAAAAAGAGGTTAACCATCTGATTAGACCACCATAGGTTTGCTTATTAGATACTCTATTAAAATTGACTGCTATTATACATATTTCAAGACCCATCTCCCAAAAACCCTACTGTAGGTTGAAGCCTTGCAAACAGAAAAATTCCCAACATTACATTATCCTCTATGGTTCTGCTCTTTTTTAATCAACATGCTCACCACCACCAAAACCCTCCTTCCCTCACCTTCCCTCCCAATCCAGGGAAAAGGAGTTTTGCTCACAATACCCCTCTCCAGCCTCTCTTGGTTGGCCCTTAAGTGGACACACATTACTGGGTGCCATGTTGGTGCACCCCCGATGAACTACCCATCCCCCTATTACTCAAAATACTATATTTCTCCCATCATTTCCCTCTCTAGGTACACATTTTTGCAACAGTACTTCAGCTTCCTCCAGATTTGTGAACATGTAAAATGTCCCTTTTATTAAAACCCTGAGTTTAGACTGTTATGCGATTGCTGCCTGCGCACCCTGGGCCATAAATAAGAAAAAAAGCTTTACAAATTCCTTTCGGCAAAGTGCTGCTGCTGACATATTGGAGAAGATTCAACAGCATGGTACTTTATCAGTAGAAAACTGCTTTCTCTGGGTAGCTCTGGAAAGTACCTGTTCTTTGATACGATAGTTTGTAAAGTTCACCAAAATTGTTCTTGGCTGTTTTGAGTTTAGATATGGGTGGCCAGGTACTCTGTGTGCTCTCGTAGTTGTCAAATCTTAGAGGTCTTCTGGAAGTGCATTTTTTTTTCATGAATGTCTCGACTCATTGAAGGGTTTGGGCCCCTTCGCAGCCTTCTGACACTCCTACCAAGCGTAGGTTAGAGAGTCACAAATGATTTTCCAATTCATCTATCTTAATCTCTAAAGAGGAATTCTCTTTCCTTACTTGGTCGGCTTGCTGCTGCAGTGTATTCATCTGATCCTCCAGCTGTAATATCCTGGATTTTGTCTCAACAGTGTTTGCGATTGCCAAATAGACAAACACAATGTATGACATATTTTCGCATCGTGAAATAACAAATTGCAATTTTAGCAATTTCTTATTTTGCGAGGCCCGAAGTCTGCAAATTTCTCTGTTAATTCACAAACTGCAATACACAGCCTGCGAAAATGGCAAATAGAGAAATCACAGTTTGATAATTCGCAAAGCAATGTATGAAAAAAATTCAAATTGCTATTTCTTGAAAATCACAATTTTGCACAGCAAATTTACCACCAATTAAATGGATCTTCAGAGTGCGCATAACTCTATTCCAGCAGACTGAGGAGGATCCTTGAGAAGTACAGGCTGGACTCAAAGACCATTTTAGACCTGAAGCGGAGCTGAAACCCCATCTGGAACACCCAACACACAGGACCCAAACCATTCCGACCCATGTGCTTGTCCTGTGCTCACTGCACCTACTGGCCTCAGGGAGTTTTCGAGGGATGATAGCAGTGACAGGTAGGGTCTCCCAGAGTTGCCTGTTGCGCTTCTTCCATGCATTCCTAGATGCAATGGTACAGAGGCTACAACATCACATACAATTCCCCAGCACACAACAGGCATTACAGCAAGCAAAACTGGACTTCCACCAGATTGCACAATTCCCCCATTTAATTGGCTGCATTGATGGGACCCATCTGGCCCTCACACCACCATCAACCAATGGATATGTATTTAGAAACCATAAATCATATAATTCCCTAAACATACAGGTCATCTGCAATGCTAAACATATCATCAATGATATTGTAGCTAAATACCCAGGCAGTACTCACGACTCTTTTATCTTTAGACGTAGTGGGATATACAGACATCTCAATGCTGGTAAGTTTGGTGAGGGCTACCTGCTAGGCAAATGGATGTCAAACATTCCAACATACAGTACATAACTGGTGTGGGGGACATTGACTCACCTCTCGTTTTGATTCTTGCAGGTGACAGTGCAAGTGCAGTGCGGGACTTCATCCCGACACCATACCTAAATCCAGCCAATGCAAGGGAGAGGAGAATCAACCATGCACACTAATCTACGCGCTGTGTAATAGAGCGGACATTTGGGATTCTGAAGAGGGTGTTCCGCTGCCTGCATAAAAGCGGAGGAGCACTCCAATACAACCCTGAGACCTGCTGCAAGATTGTGGCTACCTGTGCAATGCTCCATAACATAGTTATGAAAAAAGGCTTCCCAGTAGAATTGACTGATACTGATACCTCTGACGATGAGAGCCCAGGCAGAACAGCAGTTGGAGTTGGGGCAGCTGCCAGATGAGAAAGACGGGATGAGATCACACAGAACTACTTCTAGGTGAGTAATAATGACATGATGCAAAAGATATTTTGTTGCAGGTCTGTGTTTATTCAAACCCTTAGCTGTAGGATTATATTTTGTCACACAGCCTGACAAACTCCATGAGTGTCGCTATTCTTAGCACATGTTATGGCCATTGTGCAGGTATGTTTGCAAGTCAGGAGTCCGGTCTGAATGGGTTGCTTCACCCATTTGCCTCACTCAGTGATGGCAGTTCATCTCCTCTTGGAACGGCCTGCTGCTACCTGCTCTGGGTGCTGACTCCCCTCTCTTGACTCCTTTGGTGTTGCACCCTGTCTCCCACTGTGCCGTCTTGTTTCAGGCACTGGCAGGGCTATGCTGCTCCTGCTGGACAACTCCTCGCTCTCCCATGAGCTTTGGAGTGCTGTGCCACCTGTGTTGGCTGTCTGCAGATGTTCCAAAGCGGTGGTGACATGCACCAGGCCTTTTGCCTCATCCTGGCTGCAGTGGGCCATCTCCACTTGCATGGTCATGGTGCGACATGACAGCTGGCTTGTGGCAGTGCACAGGTCGTTCACCCCCTTGGTGGAGGTGTTCAAACATCAGTCCGAACGTTGGCTCACCCTCCGCCTGGCTGCCTGGTCCTTTTTCAATGTGGCACACAGTTCGGGGATAGCACCTGCCATGTCCATTATGCCATCCCCCATGTTACGTAGGATGTTGTTCACTGAGACCAGCTGCCAGTTAATGGAATGCATTGATTTTTGTTGCAGGCGCTGTTTCTTCAGCATGTTGCCCTTCAGTCCAGCACACACTGTGGCTTCATCATGTGCGGCAGCGCTGGTGCTCGCCCTTGTCCTGCATCTCATGGATCCTTGCTCTCTATGTTGTAGTGTGTGCTGTTCTGGGACCTGTGACGCACGCTACCCTGACTCAGCCTGAGCATTTTTCTCCCCTGTGGACTGTGTTTCTGCCTCAAGAGGTGGCAGTGGGGCCACAATGGTTCACTTTCTGGGTGGAACAGGTGTGGTCTTTGTGGTGTTGTCGGGGTCCCTGTGCCCTGGCTGCTCATCCATATGTTCCCGCTCCTGCACTGTCATCTTGTGTCCCAGGTTGTGCTGTGGATGAGAAGGCACATTTTGAGTTTGTGACATGGTCTGCATTTCTCACTCAATAAAGGTTTCTCAATTTCTATTGGCTAACTGCTATCTATTGCTTTTTTCCTTTACAGGATTTCCCATTCTGCTTCAACATTGCTATGTCTCTTTCCCCACGGTTTGATGCATCTGACTACATCTCCCATGATGCATTGCTGTGTGTGCTGGAAAACGTGGACCGGACTAGCATGAGTACGTTGTGTTTGGTGCATTCCGGGGTGCGTGAGTGGGATGGTGATGTGTGCTGCTGCATTTGGCATGCATCTTTCCTTGGCTGGTGTTTGCAGAGTCTGAGCTGTCTATGTCAGCCACACGCACTGATTACATCCAGGTTGGACTATGGTAACGTACTATACCTGGGAGCTAACGTCAGATGCTTACAAAGGCTGCAGAACGTGCAGAACCTGGCTGCACGCCTAGTCCTCATGCTGCCTAGGAGAGCCGCCTCTAAAAAAGCGCTGAATACCCTGCACTGGCTTCCAATTAGAGAACGTGTGGCTTTTAAAGCACTTTGCATTGGCCACCAGATTTTGCAGGGGAAAGGCCCCTCCTTCATGCACAGCCTCCTTACACCTTACCATTCAGCCCGCCATTTAAGATCTAGCAGGACAGGGAGGGTGGAGGTGCCCAAGTTCAGGAGAGTCAGAATGGGAGGTCACTCCTTTCGGGTCCTGGTGGCCCAGTACTGGAACAAACTTCCCTTGGAACTACGGGTGGAGAAATCTGAGCTCTTATTCCGTAAAAAACTGAAAGCAGTCCTGTTCCCTAAATAATAGGGCTAGACTTGCTAGGGCAGGTTTAGGGGGCACTTTCTGCAGCAGTTCACTCACCAAAAAGCAGTCCGCAGCGCGGGGACACACTAGTACAGTGTAACCAGGCGCTCTATAGGCTTATATAACTAACTAACACTGATGCTCTTGGGCGTAAGGGTGGACTTCACTAACTCCTCATGGGGTGTTGACTCGGTTGCAGTTGATGTTCCCCACCAGTCTTCTTGGCCTCTGCCAGCCTGGTAGCCACCTTCTCCTTGGACCTTTGGCGCATGTCGTACTATCTCATCCTCAGCTGCTCGACAGTGCTCTGGGTCACACCAACAGCATTTACCTTCGCCTGGATATCCAGACAGATTTTCCTCTTTCTGGACTCAAGGACACAGAGTGCTTTTTTGAAAAATAATAGTTCATGGCTTACTACCATCTCCTCTATCAGCACCTCCTGCTCCCTCTCGCTGAACTTGTGCTTTCTCTTTCTCACTGACCGCTCCTTGCCCTTCTCTTCTCCAGGGGATTCACTGTTGGTGTTTAGAACTGCTGTGCCTCTCCTCACAGCCTCTGACTCAGCCTCAGGCAATCAGGTGCATCATGGCACTCCCACTTCCTGGGCGTGATGTCATCAAGCTGCACCTGAATTTCAGATTCAGATCATGCCATAATTGCGCATCAACCCACTGTGGAAACTCTGACATTTAAGCACACCCACTGGGGAATACTTCTGGCTGCACTACGGCTCCCAGAAAGCCGAAAACGAACCACGCCCATGAGGCAGTCTTCAATAAAAGTGCGCCGAGAACAGTGCCTGTCTACCCTTCGAAAATCATTGCTGCTGAAGAAAGGAGGTAATCCTGAAACGCGTCCAGCGCCCTGACCCTCTGATGTTCCTTTGTGGTGTCTGTCTGACAGCAAGATGCAAACTTCATTTATTAAAAACGAGATAGAATACTTCCTGTGGCCTCGATTTAAAAGTTTGGTTCCTGTTCGAATTAATGTTTGACGGCCTGCCAGGGTCGTGAATTGGGGCCCACTGCTGCTGCGGACTCGCTCAAATACCAGAAGGTGTTTGTTTAAGAGAGGAAGTCAGGCTGAACACTTACAGGGAGTTGCCAGCCTGGGAATCGTTTTTGCATCTACAAAGCGGGGATGACATCATGCCATAATTGCGCATCAACCCACTGTGGAAACAATTATTTCGGAAACTCTGACATTTAAGCACACCCACTGGGGAATACTTCTGGCTGCACTACGGCTCCCAGAAAGCCGAAAACGAACCACGCCCATGAGGCAGTCTTCAATAAAAGTGCGCCGAGAACAGTGCCTGTCTACCCTTCGAAAATCATTGCTGCTGAAGAAAGGAGGTAATCCTGAAACGCGTCCAGCGCCCTGACCCTCTGATGTTCCTTTGTGGTGTCTGTCTGACAGCAAGATGCAAACTTCATTTATTAAAAACGAGATAGAATACTTCCTGTGGCCTCGATTTAAAAGTTTGGTTCCTGTTCGAATTAATATATATATATATATATATATATATATATATATATATATATATATATATATATATATATATGGACATACACATGTATTGTAACATGAGGTTTCGTTTCTCTATATCTGTGTGCCTTAATCACAAATTCAAGGTAATGCTTGTTAATAAGGTTTTCTACAAGTATTGTTTTCGCTCTTCGACTACTCCTGTATGGAGGACAAATAATGTGCTTCAAAGGTAGCAAAATGACATTAAGCAGATGTTCGTCTGGAGCTGTCAATCTTGTCTAAGCAGGCAGGTACTAATGTGGTATAATTATCTCTCCTGGCAGCTGGTATTTAGGATTTTGGAATACGCCTAGTCAATCACGTCTGTAATTGTTAAGCTACTTACAAGGCGAATACACCAGGTAATAACGAGATCAAGATTTAATATTTGACGTTTACTATCAATTATCTTTTCATCTGACATGTATATCCCTTCTCGGATTTCCACGGATCGAATACTCCCAGCTCATAAAAATGCATATGGATGCTGTTAGGGATTAACATATAAAGAACACAAACACACTTATCACCTGTCTGTCTTCCCGATACGAAATACCTCATGACACGAACTACCTCATGAAGATGCAAGCTGCTTCTGTTAGTCACAGAATGGTCTTTCAAATCATCTGTAAAGTTTGAGCATTTGAGAATGCTCATTTGCTTTGCAAGATACAGTTGCATAAGTCACAGAAGGGAGGAGGCAAAAAAAGTAATCGAAAGTCCAAAAGTAAACATAGCATTATAGCACTGCTCAAAATGTGCCCTCCATGTAGTCATGTAACGTCAAGAGCAGAGGTAGGTGCAACTGTGTTTCTTTTATTTTGCAGGTTTCATGACATGAAAGATTACACAACATTACATAATTGCGTGAAAATAACGACTGATGTCTCACGTGAAAATTACATGGAGAAGTATGTTTCACTTACCAAAGTACCAAGCTACTGGGTTAAGATTGGTGCACATAGAAAATGTTCTCTCACCTAAGTTGAAAGCTAATAAAAATCTATTTTTAGTCAGGAGGATGTTAGAAAGGGGAAAACAGAGAACTTTAAAAACCATCGATAACACAATATATAATATTGAAATCCGGGCCCCTAGAACAACCTTTTTGGTCTTATATTAAAAATGTACACCATTGTTTTCTTTTAATTAGATTTCGGTTGATTTTTAGTCACTGGTGTCTTACGGTTCCAAATGGCTTTTCTAAGACGCTGACCTTAAAACCTTGTACCTGCGATGATTGTTCGGATCAGGATCTTTTACATTTTATGTTACTTTGTGGATTTTATAATGATCTTCGGAGTAGATATATGTTACCACTTTTAAACCCCTTGCATGCTCATGCCGGCTCCCGGCCGTCATGTGCCAGGGTTGGGGTGTGCGCACGACGGCCGGGAGCAGTCCGAATCCCGCCTGTGGGTTATTTCTCCCGCACAACATGGGAAATAAACCTGCGCGCAAAGGGTTAAAACATTGCAATTTTGCACAAGTGAGGCCTGCTCTGATATACTTGCAAATGCTGGCTTCACCTCTGATATGTTTTGGGGTGGGGAGTTTTTTAGCACGGGCCGTAAGGCATAGAAAAACATTTGCTCATGTAACAAGAAAGATGAAAAATGCATGCTTAAATGCCAATTTAACAGCTGGACCCTCTCAATTGGTAAACAGCAGTAATTTGCATATCATGATTAAAATTAGGTTAGCCGAGGTGGACTTGGGATACATTTTGAATCAGTCACAAAGTAGAATTAATATTTCCTTGATCTTTTCTTTTTTGGATCATCTCTAGCATATTCTCTTCTCTGCAGCTATCAATAATGTATTCCATTATGAAAACCCACTCTTGAATACATCATTTTTTCAGCTTTTTATATGCAGGTGCCACATTATAACCTGGTCAAACTTTGGTGGTAAGCCTATATAGGCATTTATTACAAAGTGGTCTCATTTTCAATGGTGGTCCTTAATCTTGAAAACCTCACAATATTTCCAAAGCCCTTAGAGAGATCCTTCAGAATTGATTGGAAATCTTCTTTACTGTGTTGCTGGGATTAGGAGGACTAATTTTCATTGGATGTATGACGTTACCACGCATACTATTACCATGCATACCTTTACAACGCGGTATTTACAACGAATACCGTTACAACGCATAGCGCTTAGAGGTGCTGGATAGTGGTAAGTATAATTTTCTATTCCAACTCCAGTCCCCGTGGACACTAGGGAAGGTGTTGGATAGAAAATTAAACGTATTCCCTATCCTAGAGCGCCCCCCAGCGCAATGCGTTGTAATGGTATGTGTGGTAATGCCTGCGTTGTAATGGTAGTGCGTTGTAAAAAATGCGTGCTAAAGGTTGTATACCATTTTCATTGCATGTCATTTAATAAGTGATCTAGAATATTATCGGCTGTCAGTAAGACCAATGCCAACCTCACTCTCAATGGTTTTAGCAAAGCTTGAAAACATGAATAAGGAGTATTCAAGGCGCTTCTTTTGAGATAGAAAGTGTTTTTCCCCTTATGCTTCTCCAACAAAAGTTTCAGATGTTCATCTAATGGTAGACAGAACATCCGCAGAACCTCAAAGTGGCTCATATGTGATCCTGACCTTAAATGGATTGATGGAGTCTCAGAGACTTGCGCAGACTCACACTCAAGATCACTACTTTATGATCAGACATGATGTCCAATATTACTGGGGACAAAGGAGGTGGGTGAGCTGGTAAGAAGATGGTTAATGGAAGGAGGGAGACATGGTAATGAGACCCCTTTTTACTGTTTCCTCCCCTCCTCCCCTCCTCGTCTCTTGATATCATTGAGCCTCCTTCACCCTCTCATTACTTATTTCCAGGTTAGACTGAATGTAATTAATACAAGGTTTCAAGGTGGTCTCTTTACTCAACTACAGGTTCACTGTTGTCACTTGACTAATCAAAGGGCTACCTTACATACTATCTAAGGGCTTTGTGATTTGCTTGTTCATATCGTTATCTAGGTCTGGCTCTGTTGATGGTCATTGAAATAAAGGGAAGGGGTAGGGAAGCATGACTGCTTGCAAATTCTCTTTGCCACTGTATGTGGATCCCCTCCAAAACAAGTTTAGATCTTTAATATGGGCTCAAGTTAATGACCCTGTGTTCTCAATGGCTTAGCTTTTTTAGAAGCTTTAACGTTAAGCAGTCAGGAGATATGTGGACAGGGGCATAGCTTCAGTTGGGATGTTTGGGGTGTTACCCCCCTATTGAATTTATTTCTGGTGAATAGTTTGGTACAGATGCTTTCAGTAGGTTATGGTGAGGTATCTGTCAGATTTAACGAGAACCTTTTACATACGCACTGACAAAAAAGGACACTAAGTCTCCCTTTCTCTGTTTTGAAAGTCTTCAAAAAAGTCTTCAGTATTTAGTAAGTTTACAAAATACTGTGCATTCCCTTACTTAGCACTTCTACCAATCTGCATTCCTCTCCCTTTCCACTGCCCCTTAAGCCCCTCTCATTCAACCTGACCCCGTACAATGTTCTGCTACATTATATGCCAGCGTGATTGTTGGAACTTCTGAAATTCACAACCGCCCCAGTCTTACTGACCAAACTACACCCCTGTATGCAGATTGTGCCCCATTCTTCTAGGCACAACAGGTTGGTTTCTGTCATGTTGCACTTAATTAGAAGTTTCTCTTGAAGCCCTCTTGGATACGAGCACAGTTTAATGGTTAACCTCTGATAATTCATCACAACAACCTGTGGCAGGAATCAGTGCACAGGGGAAACATTGCCAACAAAGCAAAGAAGATGAAATAGAAAAGATAGATGCACTTAGTCCCAAGGCACACACCCCTATCTCACTTCAAAACAGCCAAGGGTTAGAGGTGAGTAGAAAGCATAGGTGTCCACTGCTCCAAATGACTTCACATTGCTCTGGAGATTATCCCTCATTGCTGACAGGGTTTTCCCTCTATGAAACAGTCAGAGTGTCTGGAGATCTTAAGAGCACAAAGGAGTGATAGAAAGGGGTATGAAGAGTAGATGGTTTATATGGACTGGCAGGGTACTCTAATAAATGCCCGATTGAGCGGCACCAACCAGTTGTACCAGCGTAGGCATCTGCACACCACAGTGAAGAAAATATCAGAGAACTTTCTGGATCTCTAACTTATAATTATAATTTTTAATGACAACGAAAAAAAACTGGAAGATCTCCTTGCATAACCAGGAAACTGCTGAATGAACTCAAGCCGGTACCTGAATTTGAAATTTAAGGAAGGTGCATCTTGCCAGTTTCTTCCAGTCTCGTATTCGTCATTTTATTTCCATAACGTTCTGCTGTGTCTGAAGGTGAAAGGGATAATTGTTTAACATTGCTTTGTACTGTTGAATGATAAATGAAACCTTTTTTGTGAGGTTATATGGTGAGGTTATATGTGAGGTTAATGACAAAAGTTCAAAGGGTGTTAGTTGGAATAAAATAGAACTAGCAAGAACCTGTCTCTATATGTTGTCCAAGGCACTCAACCAACTATTAAACTGACAGGCAGAGGCTTATTTTCAGGATGTTTTTTATGGGCAAAGACCCCCCTCGAAATAATTGCTCATTGGTGTTCCATTGCCTTGTGACTATTGGTCCAATCATTAGTGCAGGCAGGGCTGGGGTGCAATCTTATCCCAGCAGCCCTATGTAAAAGTTGTCCGCCTGATCAATTTTCACTTGGGTGCTTGGTTTTGTATGTGCCATTAAGCAGGTAATCAGGGGCATATTATCAACCGCCAGCGAAAATTAACGCTAAGCGTGCTTAGCGCGATTTGACATATCGTCGGCTATTGCTGAATTACATCACTGAGTTAGCGCGTTATCATCAACGCCCATTAACAAGGTGGCTAAATCAGGTTTTAATCAAGGGTTAAAAACCTGCGGGGCATATTATTAAGGGCCATATCACCGCTTTTGCTGCACTCTTTGCTGTTAGAGACTTTGTTTGTCGTATTGAGGTTAGGAACGCCTACCTTGCTTGTCATTAGCGATAAATATCGCTGACATGCAAGGCGATAGTAAAAACGACAGCTAAAGCGTGAAAGCTTGCGCTAACGCATGTTAGCGCAGGCTTGATAATAGGGCATAAAAATATAAACGCTTTTCCGGCAAAAAGTGCTGCAAAAGTGGCGATATGGCCCTTGATAATATGCCCCCAGGTGTTTTTCAGTCTCTGAGTCTCTGTATCACAAATACTTTTACCTCTTTCGAGCCTCCTGTATGTATAATGTGTGCCAATGTATGTCGGATTTACATGCCTGTGATCTTTGGTAGTGTTTGGCTGCCGACCGAAATAAGCATCTGTTTTCAAAAGTCTCTTCTTCAGTGTGTCACCCTTCAATACTTGTCAAGTCTTTAGGACCGCAGTGGCGGCTGATGATTACAGTGGTGGGGCACAAATGCAAACATGAAAGTATTGCTGTGTGAGTGCGCCTCACTACCGAACATAGGGGCATATGTATCATTGAAATTCGCATTCGCAAAGGCCGAAAATCACAGAATTTCGGCCTTTGCGAATGCGAATTCTCAATATGGTATGTATTAAACAAATGTGGTTCAAAATAAGGAATCGCACAGATTGCTATTCCGTATTTTGCGATTGCATTTAAGGAATTGCAAAATTTGCTATTCCTTAAATGCAATGTATGATGCAAAAAAATATTGCTAATTGTCCCTAAGGAATCGCAAATTACCACCAACTTCAAGTTGGTGGTAAGTTGCGAATTCCTTATAAAAAGCATTTTATTTAAAAACAAAAGGTGCCATGTGACGCTCATACATGCCTTTAGGGCATGTATGTGTGCCATATGCGCACACATGTCATTTTCATGGGTGCAGCAGGGTGTCCTTTGGACACCCCTGCACCCATGAAAATAATCTCAATTTGCGATTAGCTAATTGCTAATCGCACATTTCCCCTTCATGCCTATGGGCTTCCTGGCCCATCGAAATGAATGGGAAATTATTCCTTAATTGCGATTAGCAATTTGCTAATCGCAATTAAGGAATATTAAGAAATCGCTAAAAAGAAGCTGATTTCTACATACATACCATTTTGCGATTCCAAAATAGCGATTCCTTAAAAATCGCTATTTAGGAATCGCACAATGGAATGTTGATACATATCGCCCTTACTTCCATTCACCTACTCACCCACCTGCATTTAACAATCCACTCACCCTCACCCATTGCCTTCATTCATCTACCCATTTAGAGTCACTCATCTACATTAAGCCATCCAATGCAATTCACCCACCTCGTATACCCAGCAACCGACATTTATCCAAACCCTGCAATCTATGACTCATCCAGTCGCATTAACGCGCATAGCATCACCTATCCAGTAACCAGACATTTCGGTAGGGAAAAGCTACACTTAGAAGCTTTGGTGCTGTTTGATTCATTGCATCTGCAGATTATATCTGTTTGATATGATTTAAGGCATTTAGCAATTAATCTGCAGAGAAAATAAAAGAAGCATCACTTGTAATGACAATAAAGTACTAAACCCAGTGCTGCCTTAGAGAGACATAAAATGCGCTTAGAGGACTGCAGAGCTGAGAGAACAGCGTTTTTTCTGTGAATGCTCGGCTCCAGTATTCTAGGCGTGTTTATGGCTTGAGGTCACGTCCTGTAACACACTTTTGTGTCAGAGACAAGCACCTTATGAAGTTATGTATGCACTTACCTTTCTCCATCTCAGCTCTCCTCCAGCTTCCTGGGATGGGGCAAGGGGGATTTCAAGCCTCACATACCTTTAAAAAAAAATTAATATATAAGGTCTGTGTGATGTCCAGTGACATGCTTATTAACCCACCCTTTCCCAAATCGTCATAGAGCGGAGTATGGTCAGTAAGGCTAGCTGATCACACCCCACCCTTTTTTCTCCCAAACATTTTTATTGTTTTATAGATAAACATATGTGGCATATCATATACATAGTGTACACATCATATACTGCAAATAGACAATGGAAGTAATGCAGTATTTACATATCTTTGAGGGACGGGACACCACTTCGCAGTGTGGCAATTATTTTTTTGTGTTCATTTTTTATTTTCGTGATATATGTAAAAGAAAAACAGAGAAACAATAAGCAGATACGTAGTGAGAGATACTTGCGCACTACAAGGTAACATATATTGCAGTATACAATTTCATTGTAGGACGAAATTACATTACATTACATAGGATGTGGTCTTACAGGTCGTTTTAATAATATTAGAGGTGTGATTACGGGCCTATTATAGGCAGAAAAGGGGGTAGCAACAAGTATGATGGCCCCTACGCAAGAGCAGAGTAGATACTGGCATACACTACTTGGTTGTAGAGTGGAATGGCAAAGTGTGCTAGAGAGGAAGAGATAGAGAAGACACAAAAGAGGGGAGGAGGTAATGGAAGGAAGGGTGAGACGAGGCGTTTGGATCACCTGTCAGGTCTGCAAGGCCTAGGATGTGTGTGGGTGGTTTTAGCCCCAATAAGTGAGGCCTATAGGGGTTCCACTTTTTGGAGATAAAGGTTGAGTGAGTCCCATAGACCCCGTGAGCCAGAGGTGTTGTGTGCTTTCTCGTACATGATATTATCAGCACCTCTAGTGACACATAAAATGTTCCACCATCCCTTGTAGGGGGTTTCTGCAGTGGATTTCGTACCCCACCCTTTAAGGAGATAAGATATGGTGGAGTAATAGCATCGGATGTAGTGTAGTTCTTACATTCCCAATAGGCTCTGCGCATTGGAATAATATATCCTATAGATTTGACGTAGGACTTAAGTCAATAGGTCTCTATCTAATATACTAAACTTAATTGTGAGTGCCAGCTAGCTCAGAGGCCACTAGAAACTTTCTCTAATACACAAGAAGGGATTAGTTTCTGACAACTGCATAAACATGACAACTTTGTTTCCCCAAGAATAAGAATGTATCTCTCAGAGTCGGGGAAACAATAGATAACTATTTTACTCAGTCAATCGTGCATGCTTCGTTTCTACAGAGTTGCAGAGAAATAGTGACACAAGTGTTTTAAATTGTTTTTTATTCAACAGTCTTCTTTCTCATGCAAGAGAGGTAAACTGCTACAATCGTTAGACAGAATGCAAAGTATAATGCGTACAGCGTAAACAGTAATATGAAATAATACTGTACGAGCTGTGTATGGTTTCTAAGCCATATAAAAATACATACATAATTAACAGTTGTTCATTGTAAAGTAACTGAGTTCTTGGAGAAATCAATATTCAAGCAAGGGGAAGTCCCTACCCGCTTAAGCTGGTTTCCCAAGAAATCGTTGTGACATTTGGTGAACGGATGGAAGTAGCCATGCCTGTATTTGGGTTGGATGGGCTAAGCCTAAATAAGGGCTTGATTTCTTATATAAGGGCAACGAGAATTGTACCTAAAAAAGGGCATGAATCGGGAAAATCCATTTGGAATCTAAAATGCCGTACAACAGAGTGACATGCAGTCTTTCAAAGTCTGGCCAGGATATTAAAACCCCTATGGATGTTTTCTATGGAGCTAATGGTGAAGGAGGAGAGAAGACAGGCACGTCACTGCATCATGGAAAATCATTAGGGCTGGGCATGGACAAGCTGTGTCAGCTCTAATTTGCAATCACAGTCAAATATTCACGCAGGCGCAGTGGGGCTTATGAAAGTACACTACTCACTTGGCGCCAGGGTTAAGCAAATGGGTTCATTTTTAAAATGTATTTAAGTAAGTACCTAAATAGAGAGGTCACAAAAGTGGAGGGACACAGCCCCAAAGTCCTTTAATACCAGCCGCCCATGATCTAAATTGAAGGTGATATTTTTGCTTGATTCTGCGAAAACCCTCAGTGGGTCACAGAGGTTCCAGAAGAGTCCCATTGTTAGAAACTTTAGAAAAGTAGGTAATTTTAAATAGGGTTGTCGAATAGCTTTAAGGCACGTGGACATGTTGAACCTAGCCTTGAACTTTCTTTAACAACTAATCAGGTGTGCAATTTTTTTTCAAGTGAAGAAATAAATGGCTACAGCTACCAGAATGAGCTGTCTTCCTCAAATAAAACCACTAGACTGTAAAACCTTTTGTCCTCATATCATGGAGGTAAATTATTTATGGACCACCCTCAGCGCTTGGGGGCATCGTCAAGCACTTTAAACTTCCTGAGCCATGCTTCATTTTAAAGCACCTTTAGTCCAGTAATATGTATCAAAACTGATACAGCATATAAACTCATTTACAGTGTGTGGGGAGGAATCTACTACCAAAGACATATCTTGGAATGTTGTAAAAATAGTGCACTAACCTCATATTCCTTTTACTTATCACATGCTCAATAGCAATGTGATGAGGAGGAGAATATGGTGTAATGTAGAGTTCTCCAGTTTCCCAGGTCAATGTGACAGTGGTGGCTCAGTAGCCATTTTCTCTTTCCATTCCAGTACATGTAACACTGAATGTACAGAGAGCGGTAAACAAGACTACAAGTACCAGAATGCAAAGTCAAAAAAATTGATGTACCCCAGATTAGCTCCTCACAAATAGCACTGGAAAACTCGGGAGAACTGCTTCTAAAGCCACTTCATGGTAGTAGTCCTGATATTCTGTTTCTCTGCTCTGCTCTAGAACTCCAGGGGCCATATTACACTAAGTGTCCCAGAGGCTCAACGGGTGTTTGCGCCAGCTTTGCGTGCTTTTGGATCACTTTGGTATTATAGAAGGAGGGGCAGACACTTTTTCAGCCCCTTCTGTAATACTGATAGTGCTGGTGCTCCTAAATGACCAGCGCTATCTTCGCAAGGCATTGGCTAATTTGCCTGGGGGCGCTCCCCATACAAATGAGGGAATCTCTTTGCTCAGTGCCAGCATCATATTACAGATGCGGACACAGAGGCAAATAATCTCTCACAGTGCACTGACATTGTGCCACCTGAAAGGTGGCACACTGTTAGTGAGTCCCCTTTGTCAGCTCTCTGGAGGGGGTGAAGGGGTTGCAATAGATCCCCCAGACATCCCTTGCATGTTTGTGCAGTCACTGACTGCACCCTCTTACAAGGGGATCTCTAATCCCCCTGAAAAGTGTAGGTGGGTTGCCACCTGCACTGCGAAAACACAGAGCAACTTTAAAGCTGCCTCTCCATTTTTCACACAAATGTGCTGCCCCTAGTACATCTGAATCGCAACCACTCTCAGAGAGGTGATTGCCTCCGTCCAATCTTCATCATCTAACTCCACCCCATCAGCAATCCACTGTGCTCTTATGTCCCAGCAGGTCCTCCGAGTGATTAATGAGCGTTTTATATATTAAAGAAATAGTCTTTTCGGGGAGGTAACCATCTAGCACACGGTCCTCCAGATGAGAGGCCTCAGGAAGTGCGGCATCCCTAGGTATGTGTGTGAGGAGTGCGTGCCTAACCTGGAGGTACCGAAAGAACTCGCTATCGTGTAGGCTGTATTGCTGACTGAGAGAGGCGAAGGTATGTACTGTACCCCCTATCCACATATCTTTAATCTGTGTGATCCCGATAAGATCCCATTTGTCAAATACCTTGGTCTTCCACAAGCTCCCTAGTCTCTCTGAATTCCATAAGGGGGTGGCCAAGGTGAGTCTCCCCTCCCAAGCAAGATATCTATTCGCCGTGTGCCACACATGGTCAGCATGTGCCGTAGGACTCACCAGGGAAAACCGCTTCGGTCTGGTGTACAACGTCTGGTGAGGTCACCTTCCGGCGCCAGCCCACGGTCCATGGCATATCCTGGATCTCCCAGAGGTCCATAAAGAACATGGTTCACCGCAGCGAGCTGAGAGGCCCAATAGTATTTCCGCAGGTCTGACAGCCCAATCCCACCGCTGTACCACGGGAGAGTAAGCTTAGAAAATGCTATGCAGGATCTTCCATCCCAGAGAAGCTTCCTCTGGAGAGCCTCAATCTCTTTGAAATAGGATGCTGGTACCGAGACCATTGTATTCTCTAATACATATAGAAATCGCGGAAGGGCCATCATCTTAAACAAGACTGCTCTACCCAACAGGGATAGCGGAAGAGCCTTCCAGCGCTCCACGTCCCTCTTGAGTTGATCCAGGGGAGGTCCCAGATTATTAAGATATAATTTATTCGGGTCAAGTGTAACGTATATTCCAAGATACTTAAATCCTGCCGGCTCAATCTGTATGGAGCACAACTGCGGGAGCACCGGCAATTCGCCCCTGAGGACTAAGAGCAGCGACTTCGTCCAATTAATTTCGAATCCGGAATATCTTCCGAATATGGCAAGTACATCTAGAAAATTGATCAAAGAATCCCTGGGGTTAGTGAGGTAAAGGTGGTTATCATCCGAATACAACGAGATGTTATCCTCCCACTCCAGTGTCCACTGCAGACCTCGTATTTATCGGTCCCTTCTGACCCATGCCACCAGAGGCTCTAAGGCTAGAGCGAAGAGGAGCGGGGACAGGGGGCACCCCTGTCTCGTGCCTCTTCCTAGGGGAGAGTCGGCCGACTTATAGTTATTGATGAATACACTGGCCAAGGGGCCAGCGTACAACAGACGTACCCAGCTTACAAATTCCGGTCCAAAGCCCATCTTCGACAATACTGCAAACAGGCAGGACCACTCGACCCTATCGAATGCCATAGTGGCGTATAGTGACACTAATACCGCTGGCTCATGAATCGACGGGGCACCACCCAGTATCCCATGCAACCTACGCAGATTGAGAGCTGTGTTTCGGCGTGGCATAAAGCCCGACTGGTCTGGAAGTATCAAGCTGGTGATTACTTTTACCAGTCTGGTAGCCAGTAGCTTCGCCAGGATTTTAGGCTCTGCATTGAGCAGCGAGATTGGCCTGTATGAGGAGCATAGAATTTTGGGTTTGCCTGCTTTGTGTATAACTACTATGTTTGCCACCCGCTGGTCATACGGGAGTCGACCTCTCTCCTTACTTTCTGTGAACATGGATCGGACATATGGGGCAAGCTTGTGGGCATTTAACTTATACAGTTCCATTGGGATTCCGTTTGGGCCGGTTGACTTCCCGGATCTTACCCCTCTAATCGCCTGCGCCACTTCATCATCTGTGAAAGGGGAATCTAAATATCCTTTATCATCGGCCGACAGTATAGGCATGCAGATGTCCTTTATCATATCACTATTTTCAGCCTGCGTATATCCACCGACCAAAGTGTACACACCTCTGTAATAGTCGGAGAACTCATCTGCCACTGCCTGGGGTTCTGTGACCATGCTGGAACCCGCTCCTTGTACCTCTGGCACAAGCCGCGACGCCCACTCCCCATGTTACAGCCAAGCAATCAGTTTACAAGCCTTTTCTCCATGTTCATATATTCGGCTTTGAGTGGCATTATTTTGAGCTACCGCCCTATCCTTAGCAAGGCTTCTGTAATCTTCCTGTCTTAATTTTAAAAGGTGCACGTCCTCCGGAGTGGCCGTCCTTGCCACCAATTCTTCCAGCCAAGATACATCTGCCTCCACCTCCTTCCCCGCAATCAAAGACAGGACTTCCCCGCGGACTACCGTCTTATATGCTTCCCACAATGACTGTGCAGATTCGACAGTACCTACGTTTTCTTGAAAGTAGCGATCTGTAATCTTGACAATTTCCTTCTTAGTCCCTGGGTCTCTCAAGTGCCACCCTTCTGACTGCCGGTTGTCTGAGTTCCACCCTCAACCACATGGGAGAATGGTCGGATATCCCCCGACTGAGATATCGTGCCTCTCTGACTGTAGCTGCTAGGGCCGCCGGCTCAGTATGTAGTCTAGTCTTGACATGTGGTGGTGTGCTGCAGACATGTGCGTGTAGTATGTCTGTATCGTATTACGTACCCACCAGCTGTCCACAAGCCCCATAGTTGGTAAGAATTCTGAGAGCCATCTATGTGCTGGTCTGAGTGTTCGGGCCGGGTGTCTGGCTAGCTCACGGTCCAGCACTGCATTAAAGTCGCCACCCAAAATCAGAAATCCCAGGGGCAGGGTGAGAAAGACATCACCAAGGTCATGGAAAGTGTCAGATTGGAGGTTCGGCTGGACATATATCGAGAAGAAGGTAACCGTCTTCCCTTCCAACTGCCCCGAGATTCCAGTGTAGCGACCCCTCCTGTCAGACCACGTGGCTTGGAATGTTAAAGGAAAGGAGTTTTTCACCAATATTCCTATCCCCCTAGACCCCGTGGTAAACCCAGTATGTGCCACCAGTCTATAGCCTCCCCTATGGAGAGCCATGCAGCGATCACCTATGAGATGTGTCTCTTGCAATAGTACGACATCAGGAGAATGTCTTCTCACCAACTGCCTCAACATTCCTCTCTTGATCTGATCCCCAAGGCCATTCACATTCCAACTCAGCACCTTTAACCCCGACCTCCCGCTAGGTGTCGACATTTGACCCACTTGAAGTTTGTCTTACTGTGACCTTGCCTCTTCTAAGCTGACATAAAATCCACATTTTCAGTACATTTACAATGTTATCACCTGATTCAAAAATGTAAATCAAAAAAAGGAAAAAAAATGAAACCAAACTTAAAACATCCCTGGTCCCCCACCTGCCCACCCTGCACCCTATATACTGCAAAAGCCCATCCCCAACTAGCAGAGTGCCTATCACGCTAAACAAACAACTTCTCGGCTACTAAATGTAGTAAACGAGGGGGAAACGGCTTTCCGCACCCTCCCCCTTATCCTCTTAGTTCAGTAAACACTACGGTCCATCCAAGCACAAAAACATTGATATAGTTCAATGCTCTCCGGGTAGTTCCTACCAGGCCGCCTGCCAAATCACGACCCAGTCCCTGACAGTCTGTGGAGAGCTCACGTAGCGAGGCTGGACTCATTACTGTTCTTCGGCCTCTTCCCTCCGATCGCGAGCACGAGACTCGGAGCCATCGGGGGGAGCTGCTGTCAATCCAGTCGGATGCCACATCCGGGTAATCAATGAACCATGCCTGACCATCGTCCTCCACCCGCAGACGTGCCGAGAACATCATGGCATATTTGTATCCTCTGTCGCACATTTTTTTCTTGACAGACAGAAAGTTACGGCATTGCTTCTGCACCAGTTAAGTAAAGTCGGGGAAGAAGGAAAGCATGGCATTCTCATAATGGAGGGGTCCTCCTTGACGTGCAGCCTGAAGGATAGTGTCTCTATCCCTAAAGTTAAGCACTCTGGCAATCATGGGGCGTGGGGGTGCTCCAGCCCTCGGTCTCCCACCTGGGAGCCTATGGGCGCGTTTGATAGTGAAGAATTTCCCGATTCCCTTGGGCTTGAGATGCTGGAGGAATAACTCCTCCACAAACAGGTCAGGGGCTGGACCTTCTGCTTTTTCAGGCAATCCTAAAATAAGGACATTGTTGCGCAGGGGCCTCTCTTCATATTCTTCAAGTTTACGCTACCCCTGGACCTGGGACGATTTAAGGACACTCACTTCTTGCTGAAGCTGGGCCACATCGTCCACCAGGCTGGCGGTTTTTATGTCCAGTGATTTGACCTTCTTATTTACTTTGATAAGATCCACGCGGATGAGTTTAACTTCAATTGACACAGTGTCAAGCTTGGTGTCCAGTGTCACCATTTGTTGCCCAAGAGCTGACTTAATTGCCTCTATCGCCGCCATGACATCCGTCAATGTCAGTTTTGTCCCTGGACTCCCTAAATCTCTGCCGCCCACCACGCTGAATCTAGTTTCAGATGGGGAGCCCTTTGGCATCGTATAGCGGTCAAGTTTGTTCGCCTGTACCTGTTTCAGCCCCTTTGACCCCCTGGAAGAGTGCTTCTCGCTGTCAGTTTTAGTCACCATTTTAGGCAGTTCTCGCCACCGGATCTCCGTAGTCAAAGAATCCCCTGGTCGCCGTCCATATATCACAAGCACACCAAGAGTATGCACGCACAGCCGCCGGGTCTCCGGGGAGCAGCCCCACAAGAATCGCCCGAGGGACGGACGGGGGGTACATCCACCTGTACTATGTACAGTTACTCTCTCGATGCAAACTCTGCCTTTGTTATGCTGCAGGACACCAGCTGTGTGCACCTCCCTGGGACTACATCCTGTCATTGGACATGGAGCCCAATCGCCTGCTGATCTCACAAATCCAAACACAAAGGGGGCAACCAGGGCATCCTTCCTTCCAAAGGTTCTGTGTCTGAGGTGCTTTTGATTCAGAGACCTGACAGCATCCTTTACCTCCTCTCACCAAACCACTTAGACTTAGACATGAAGCCAAGTATAGGCTTGTAATTACTCATTGCTCAGAGTGTTCTTATAGATGTACATCTTCTACTTGAGTATTTAGAATGCATTACATGCACAACATGGGTCTTTTTTTAATCATATTGTTTTAGTTTTCTATTATATAGTATAATCAGCAATAGAGACTGTAATAATATCAACACAGCATATTATGCACGGCAATCCTCAACCCTATACATTGTAGTCGGATCCCCATGATGCTATAAAAATGTGTAACCGGTAACATTAAAAAAAATGAACGTGAGATTTAACACCTACTCAGAATGTTAACAGGGTGGAGGTATACAGTCCTGTCTGAGAACCATCCCTAGGCGTGATGGGAAATGAGCCCCACCACATGTGTCTCTTAGTGCTGTGGAATAAAATATGTTAGAATCTAGAAAGACAGATGGTAGATTTAGATCGTTGTATTGAAGAGCCAGGTTCTCACTTTGTTTTCTGAAATAAATATTTCAGGTTTCAAATGATGAGCCAGCGAGTTCCAGAGGTTTTTTTTCTTGAACCCTGAAGGATATGCCACTCCTTCTGACTGACTGACCTGAACTTAGGCACTAAGAGATGTGTACAGATCCGTATTAGTGTTCCATCTGCAAATTCATTAATTCCCTGACCCTCTGCTTTGATCACAAAATGCACGAGGAGAAATCTTCTCTGTAGGGGCCACCCATCTTCAGCACACACACAAAAAAGACATCAAGGATGAATAACAGGCAAAGAGAATTAGCACCAACCCTTTTATATGTCTGAAAAGAATTTAAGACACGCCTCATCAAAGAGCACTACCACTGACCAGGCAGTCTATACTTGACCTTACCACCAATGATTGTATCCTCCTGGAGGCCATACCCCCGTTCAGCCCTATGTTACTCTTGAGCTACGTTGGCGCTCCACAAATACCAACACATAGTTGCATGCATATGCAAATCCATATATATAAGCTGGATGCTGAAGACCCTACAATTTGCTTCCTTTGGTGTTGTTACTCTAATAGAGGTGGGGAAGAAAGATGCTCAAAGCATCCCCCCTCTGGTATTATGGAAAGCTTCAAGGGGAGTGTTGAGGCTTTTCTTTGGTCTGATGACAAAAATCATCTGAGGAAGCAGGGCAACATAGTGGTATCAAAAGAATAGTTTTACTGTGCCCAGAATACCTTAGTTCATATAAAGCGGAAGGAAAGGACAGGATCTTCTTTACGAGTTTTGAAGGAGCTCCAATGGTTCATGTGGCCATGCATTCATTTAGAGGAGTTTACTTTCAATTCAATTCAATTCAAAAACTTTATTTCGGCTAAAATCCATAAAAGTACATAAAAACTCACATTTCAATAAAATTTCCATTATCACAATATCAATTTTTTACATTTTAGTGGCAAGCCAATACATCTGGAAAGAAGGAAATTGCTAAAAGAAAACCCTTATTGCATCACCACACAATTACAGTACCACAGTAAAAATAGCACTACAGGAATAAATAGATAAAAAGCCAGAATTAAAAGTGCCAAAACAGCACGGATATTATCACAATATAAAATAAACGGATTGGAGAGTTTATATACATAGACCATGTTTCTTCCTTATCAAATAAACGTTAAATAAATACCTGCTCAAAGTAAATACCACCAGCCTCGAGGTGTTTGAGGCAAATATACGTTCCGCTACAATAAGTTGTCTTATCCCCAAGTTTTTACATAGTGGTTTAATCCATTTGGACCTGGCAGACTTATATGCAGTACAAAAGAAAAACACATGGCTAGTAGTTTCAATTGCCTCCTGGTTACACAAAGTACAAAGATTACAGTCCGGTTTGTTCCTCCATCTGCTAGTTATTGAATTAATTTGTAATATTCCGTATCTAAATTTCAAAAACAAAGATTTTGTCAGTGGAGGCTGTATTTCATCCATAAATTGTTCGAAGCAGGGAGTGTCCTTAGTTAACATAAATTTTTATGTAAGGATACCGGTGTTTGGGTCAAGCAATCTTTCGTTATTCACAAAAGCCCAGTATACATTTTTAAGCTGCTGTTTACAATTTGGAGTCATGGCTGAAGGATTATTCCAGAAGTGGGCTAGCCCCAGTTTAGTGCACCAAGAACAAATGTGATTTAACCATTTAATTTCATTACAGGAATTCATACTCATAATTTCCACTAACCCATTTTTATAACTGGACAGCTCGGGCGTAGTCCACAATCTAACCCAGTACATGAGCAGTCTTAAAGTTGCATATGCATCTGTACGCTTGAGGTCAATATCTAAAAATATTGGGAGAAGTGGAGTTCTGTTAGGAATTCTAAGTAAACGACGTACAAAGTTATTTTCTTCTCTCTCAAAATTCTTACTGGAATAAGGTCCCCAGATTTCTGCACCTTAAAGCGCCGCAGATTGTGCTTTTGACTTAAATACATCTAGGGCTGGTGATATTGCCTTTGAGAGACTCCCCCCTTGGATTTTCGAGATAGGAAGTGAGTTTTGTTTAAGAGACAGTCTACTCTTTTCCAACTGGCCCTTCCAAGTAATTTTACTGTCTATCGTCATGCCTAGATAACTGAAACTATCCACATACTCCAATTTTTGATTGTGTAGTGTTAGATTCTTTTTGAAGGACTTTTGTGGGTTCAGGGCCATGTATTTGGTTTCAGAAGAATTCATTTCTAGCCCCTTTTCATCACAATATTTGTTAAATTGGTTAACCAAATTTTGCAAGCCCTTTGTGGTTTGAGAGATTAGTATTGTGTCATCAGCAAACAATAGAGCAGTGACCACCTCCTTTCCTAGTTTAGGGGAATCATGGTTACAGTTTACTTTCAAGGTTTGGGGTGTCTCGCTTAGATGGAACACGTGGACAAGGTCATGTTGGTGTTTCTGTTTTGGGTTCAAATTACTCAACATGAATTTTTCCGCCCATTACCCATTCATCCTGCCCCAGCCCACTCCTTGTCCTTTGTGGTTGGGCATACCACATATCTTGTTGTAAACTACTCAAACTCACACCACCTATTAATATAGCACAAAGATATACTCCTGCTGGCATAGTTCAGCAATCACAGCACCTCTCATAAATTACTTCTGGGGTTTGTGTTGTAAACAGCTCAAAACATATTTTTGTAAAACAAAACAACGATCCAGGTGCTGCAGCTTTGATTAAAGCTATCCACTTATTAGCTGCTGCTAACAGCTCTCGATTGAAGTGTATGCTACTCAATATACACTTCATGTTGTATTTTCTCTCCAAAAGAGACTGCTTTGATCTCTGGTTGTAGGAGTGAATTTGGCTTTAAACAAAGTTCACACATTCGGTAAAAGTTGTGTGATATTGTTACTGGGTTGCCAATACACTGTTTTTTTTCATGTTGACTTTCAGTGCTTGCACATCGAAAGGAGGGTATTTAGCATGCAAAATTCTGAGAGCATAACATTCAGCACTGATTGAGCTATAAGGATAAAGTCAATCATAGTGAAATAACAAGGGAATCCCTTGGCGGAAACAACGGAGACATTAGCCCATATATTAGCACCGGTCTCTAACACATATAATGCATAGACAGAAAATTTGTTTAAAAAAAGGGTTTTCAAGTTTTATTTTTATGTTAAAAAGAAATTTCATCAACAATACAATAATTTAAAAAAACACAACAAATTATAATTTCATTAAAAACATGTACAATGTATATTACAAACAATTTGCATCCAAGGTTCATAAATCTACTGCTAGAAGAGAATCTTCCAAGCACAAGTTAGTTATCGTGCTTATCAACTAAATAAAAGAGACAAGGGGAGAGACAAACACAGACAGTACTATTTGTCATCAAAGTTGCACATCTAAACAGACCAATATTAAACTATATCCTGGACTTGCCCAATTAATCTTGTCTGCAGGAATGAGCTTGGTCACGTGATTGTGCAGGTATGCTTTGGCTTTTAACAGTTATGTACCATCTTTTTCAACACTCTATGATGTGTCCCTCTTAGTAAAGGGCACTGGTTGGTTACCACTTTAGTAAACTCCTGTAGATAAACATATTTAAATAAGTGTCATGCATGGAAATCATCTTGTTATAATCTCACATTTTAAACACCTAAACTTAAAAAAGGCAGAATTTTTCTTCCTTATTATCCAAATAAATTGATTGGGGATCAGGACAACATTTATGGATCTCTTTCCTAACACAGGACATGTGGCTGATCCTAATTACTTTGCCTAAGAGATCTGTGATGGTTAAAGTCTATTCACATATACTATTTTACAGGATACACATTTTTCAATTGTCGGAATATTGCCATATCCATAGTAATTAAATTGTTAAGTGCTAATATATGGGCTTATTGTGCGATGCTCTTAAATCCAGACTACCCCATTTCCAGGCCTTTCCCGTGTTTTTAGAGGTCACATGGGGTACCACCCTCTCTTCTAGATCTTGATATGATCTCATTTACTACAATGTATACTTGACTTATGCCTCAAACAGTCTGTACAGGGTACATTTTTTTTTTTACCTTCTTTCATGCTAATCATGTGCGTTGTCCCTGAGTTCTATATCTTTTGTATGTGATGGCATCCTTATATGCGTTCAAACTGCAACAGAAAACATTTTGGTTGTTGCTGAGGTTTGTTTGACTATCCCCACTTGTTATGTAGTTGAATTATTTCGACAAGCCTTTACCTTAAAGTCTATTCCTGGTTATTGATGCCCGTCACATCAGCATGTGTTGTCTCATATTTTAATTGTCCTCTTATCTGTCGAGAGATGTACGATTAGCCTACATCTCTACAACCTCTCTTTTCAGATTGTCTTATTTAGAGATACTATTAAGATACCTACTGGGAAGGCACTCTCACGTTGAGTCTATTATTTGTCTATTATTTGTCTTGCGAAGGCGGTACGACTCCCCCAGTCCCTTCGATCTCATAAAATCGTCCCAAACAGATAAGCCTAGTTCTCTCCTCTGTGGGGAGAAGGAACAAAAGGAGACCTATATTTTTCAAGAAAATGGCATTTTGTACCTTGATTTACAAGTGCGGTTCTTACATTAACATACCTCAATTGAGGTTAGCTGGAGAGTCGCTGGGGTGGATATGTGTTACTGTCCTTGTTTCCCTATGGTTCTGTTAGGAATCTAAAAGGAAAAAGGTACATACTCCACATTACTTATTATGGCCCTTATCCTACTTCTTATCTAATGCCACTCTTCCAAGTTTAAGCACTCCTTAACGTTTGGTTCTTAGGACCTTGTCTCTCCACGCCCAATTCGCCTGTATTCCTGACTCCCTCGGCCTGAAATCGTGAAATAAGTGGCCTCTTTAGGGCGTGTGTTTTTAAACCCATTTGCTTGCACTGTCATTGGATACCCTCATAAACTCACAGCTGGTGCACATTACTTTCGCGCGTTTTGTAAACTAGATTCGATCGGAGAGCTAGACTTTATTTTATTTCCGCGTTTCAAGCCTCAGTTTCAAACCGTGTACTGAGGCGAGTGTCAAGCCTCGTTATGGTTCTATTCTTCTGTGAGTCAAGCCTGGCTTTCATGTATGGCTTTCCTGGATAGGATAACAACGCTGACTCAGCCCGCTATAGAAACTCAATGACTGTTTATAGTTCGCCGTTCTTATGGTACATAATAAGCTGCTGCTAGGAGTCTGGGGAGGCGATAATCACCCTTCTCAGGAATTCCGAGCTAAAGGTGTGGTGTGGGCCGACCCAATTATACGATCTGCCCATTTCCTTATATGATTACATATTTCTTATACATTTTAATTCATAAGCACAGGTGCACCACATACACAAACTGTGAAAGCTGACTCACAGACTTATTACAAAGAACTGGGAATAATGTCCAATTTTTTTGAAAATGACCCTTGGAGCCAATCTGGGTTGGCTTGCAATGAGGGTAAGCAGATCCCGCCTTTCTTCTCAGGCAGCAAGGCAGTCCTCAGCCACAGGGTAGTCATCTGGCAGAAGAGCAGTCCTTCTTCTATATCTTTCACAGGTCCAGGAGTGTTCTAATAAGTGGTTTTAAATGTCCAATATTTAATCCTGGTTCCAGCATTTGTGTGATTCCCTGTTCTACCTCCACATCCGGTTGTAGGAGGTTCTTTCCCTTCCCCTGTGAAAACTCCAAACTGTCTTGGGTGACAAAAGACAGGGCAGGTCTGGTGTCAGATTCCTTTACATGTGCAGGAAGCCCTTTGAAGTGTAGGTGGGGCTAGGTATAGCCCCTCCCCAGTCATCCTGTCAGGATGGGCCATCCTGTCCACATCTATGACCTCTTTGTATTACTGTCTGGCAATAAACAAACCCCAATAGCAGGACCATTCACAGTAATGTGACACTGGACACTGGCAGAAGGCACATCTGCTTGGTACAAGAAAATGCGAACTTTCTAAAAGTGTTGTTTTCTGAATTGTTGCCTAAAATTTGACTTTACAAATAAAGAAGACTGTCAACTACAATTCATTTGAGTGTAAACAGCATATCTCCATCTGCTCTAAATATGAAATTGTCACTTATAAATGCAATAAGGTAACCCAGTGTTGGTCAAAGGAAGAGATAGAACTCAAAACAGTTAAAAATTACTTCAAGAGTTAAGGCTGTATTTCTGTTTTTATTATAAATAAGGGGTTTGGAATCCTTCCTTGCCCAACATAGTGCCGATGTACCCCAGGTTGTGAAATGCACAATACATACCCTGCGAAATGTCGACGATGCAGTACTTTTAGTCAAACCTGAAAATGCTCTCCAAAATGTATTAGATGCTTTTATGGTTTTTATAAGTACTCTTTATTTAAACGTATGTTTTAGTTTATCTTTTATTATGAGGATTTGACCAGGAAACACGAAAATCAAGTCCCATTTCATCGGGGAGCAGTGGTCACTAAGGCCATCGCATTTAATTTCTTGGGAATTATGCTTGCCACCTCCCTGCAGTGGGGGCTTCTGATAAACATTAGATCAGAGAAATTGGCAAGGGTGATCAAGGAAATTTTTCTTTAGCAAACAAACTCAGACAGAGACCACGTCGCGCGTTGCTACAGCTGTAAAGTAGCAAATGTATTCCAGTAGGGTATATGGGGTCACACTAATTCTGGTGCCCTGCAAAGAGAGTAAAATCTTTTTCACATAGACTCCTCTCAGTATCTATGAGTACTGCCACCCATATATTTCACACCAAATTAGGGGTATACTACATATCAAATACCATGCGATTAACCCATATGTTACTTTGGATTAAAATGTGGCTAGCGCCAGAGGCAACATTTTCAAAACCAGTGCTAAAATATTGCCTTGAGCTGAATAAGTCACTAGAAATCCCTTGTCATGCTTATAATAAACAGTCTATGTTGGAGCTTGGTGTCCCAGAATAGTTTTTTTATCCAGAGCAGAGCAGTAAAGATTAGAAGTTTTTAAAGGAGAGGGCAGAATAATCCTAATACATGCTGAAGGTATGTTCATATGGTCAATTTATAACCTGCTATAATACCTCGCAACACAACTTTTACTTGACTTGTTTTCATCTTAGCACTTCACACTTTCAGGCTGCCTTCCTTATCATGGAGCCTGCCAAAATGCCCTTGTGACAACTTGTGTCAGAAAATTACTGTTCATCTGATGGGCAGTATTTTGTACAATTCAAGCAGAGAGAAAAAGGTACAAACTAGTGCAATGACTAATATTTGCAAGTTGTCTTGATTTTAACTATTTATCCTGAATTTTTAGTATTGGACAATTGTTTTTGTATGCACCAATCAACTGCATTCTCACTCAAAAAACTGTCTTTTTAATTATACTTTTATGGATTTTTTCAGGTAAAAAGTTGTTTGAGTTGGGTTGAGACTTTGAGTTTTTCAAAGCCATTACATGTAAAACCTAAGTATGAGTATATTAAATGCAGCACTCATTGGGCCCCCCTCTAAAGTAGTTTTTTAAAAACATGCCTCAGGCCTGCCACTGCAGCCTATAGTACAGTTTTAAACTGTCATTTCAACTTGGCAAAATAAACTTTTTGAATGCCTAAATCTCCTGTTTATTACATATAAGTCTCCCCTAAAGTAGACCCAAGAGGCTCATAGGGCAGAGTGCACTTTATTTAAAACATGTAACACGTAGGTTTGATTTTTACATGTTAAAGTCTACGTTCTAAAGTTGTTTTTCACTACTGTAAAGCACATTTCTCCCATTGACTAATATAGGGTTCCTTATTACATTTAATAAGTTCTAACTTTTGATTGGTAAGTTGTTTACACTTAAATTAATTGTAATTTTAAATCATCCTTAATTGCAAGTTGGATTCTAAGTAACAATTCTGAAATTTCCACTCTTAAAAAGTTGGCATATTCTTGTCCTAATCATTTTTACCTGCTGCCAGTATCTTGAGTGAAATGACTGTGAATGGCCCTGCTGTTGGGGTTTGTATATTTTTTCCAGACAGTGACACAAAAGGGGATTAGGTGTAGACAGGATAGGTCATCTTGCCAGGATGGTTAGGGGCGAAGCTGTACCAATCTCTACCTACACTTCAAAGGTCTTTGCCTTCTGCACACACAAATGAACCCAACGTTAGTCTTTTATCACCCCAGACATCTTGGAGCCTTGACAGGAGATAAGAACTTTCCAGAACCAGATAAGGGGGTCTTATAGGTAATCCCACCACTTCAAAGGCACATACATTTTGTTAATCCAGTACCACTCATTAGTATACTCCTCGGCCTTTCGACATTACACAAAAACAACTGCCTTGGTCCCCTAGGGACAACCATGCCGGTTGAGGCCTGCCTTGCTCCCTAGAGGACTTCCCTGCAGCTACCAGGGGGCTAACTTGCTGCTTGAGGACTGCCCTGCTCTCTGAGAAGCTAAAATGGACCTGCTTCCTTAATTTGAGGCTACCTGAGAGGTGACAAGTGGCAGCTGGTGGACCTTCTGTCTTTGTTACAGGGTTACAACAAGATCCTGAAGCCTCCCTGCAACTGTCCAGCTGACCTGCAATACTGAACTTGCCTGGCCCTGCAACTGGACCTGAACTTTGTTCTACAGCAACAGCAGTCTGAGGTGACCCACAACACCAAACTCCAGCCATGAACATCTGTGATGCCCAACCGGATCTTCATAATACAGCAATGACCATCCACGGTGCCAGGCTTGCACTCTGTGCTATAGAGACGACCACCCTCGTGCAGCTCCTCCAACGTGAATTAGAACTCTCCACACTGGACTTTGAGAAACTATCTTTTTCAGTGGGACTAACATGAACTCTGGGGCAAGTTCAAGTTCAAATAACTTTATTCAATTGTAAACATTACAATCATAAAAGTACATATCATCAACAAACAGTTAAAAACAGTCCGGATAATTCATTTGACAAGTAAAAGATCCAATACACAGTATAAGGTAGAAAAGAGAGAGCAGCGGGCAACATGAGCAAAAGCATTATTAAAAGTACATTAAAAACATAAATAATTTCATTATAAAATTTAAAAGTGCCTGAGGCATTAGCAGCATAATTATCCATCCATATTTTTCCTGAAGGTGATGGCTGATTTTAAAAAGTTACAGACAAATAAAGTGCAATCACAATTCAGCAATTGAAGATAGTAAAGTGCAGGTTTGATTTGTGCGAAGTTCAGTTTTTTGAGGCACGGTTTAGAATATAGTTTCCGTGGTAAAGTGTAATAAGGGCAAATGAATAAAAAGTGTGCCAGATCTTGCGGAGACGTCCCGTCGCAGCCGCAAGCTGGCAACACCTCACCCCGATGAGCCCCACTTGAAAGCGCCAGTAAGAGATGGAATAGGTCAAAGCGGAACCTTATTAACAAAAAACGTTCATAGCCAGTCATATGCCATGACAAATGAGGTTCCATTTGTGGACAGGTTTTGAGAAATAGGTGTTTCCTAACACTGTCCTTCTGTAGCTCAACCTCTTCTCTGTCTGAGCATCTTAGTATTAACATAGCATTTTTTGCAAAGATAACATCGGGTTTCGTGATCAGGTTGGGAGCAAAAAACAAATCAGGCCGCCCAAATGCCGTCAGACAGTCCTTTATATACTTCAACCACGGAACTTTAAACCTCCCATCAAGTGTTAGGGCTTCTTTTAATAAAGCTTGGGTGAGAGGTATATCAGTATTAAGCCAACAATTCAACCAGCACAGTACCGGGTTCACTGCTATTCTGTCACTTAAATAGGGGACACCCAACTCCTCATGTACCGAAAAATTCCCAGTGCCCCTTGGCAGCCTCAGTATCTTTTTCAGAACATTATTTTCTGTGACCTCTAGGTCCTTTATCTTACAGTAGCCCCAAAGCTCGCTTCCATATCAGGCGACAGCAACACTTTTTGCCTGGTATAGTTTGAGCAGGGCGGCCATTGGGCAATTTCCAATTTTTTTCGCAAAGCCAAGAATGGCCGCATTAACACGTGTTGCCTCACCCTTCTTTTTGGTGACTGCGGGACCCCAAGATAATTTGTGATCTAAGAGGACTCCAAGGTATGAAAAGGTATTGGTGGTAGGGATTTTCTCCCCATTTATGCAGAAAGAGTTAGTTTTCCGTGTACCCTGTCCTATTTTCATGACGTAGGACTTAGAATTGTTAATACTTAAGCCACGGGAGTCCATGAACTTAAAGAAGGAATTTAGTAGTTTCTGACGGCCATTTGCTGTTCTAGAAATGAGTACAGCATCATCTGCATAAAGCAGCACAGGAACCCCTTTGCGCTCTACAAAGGGGTAGTCTGCTTCAGTCTTTAGAAGAAATTCCTACAATTCGTTGATATACAAATTGAAGAGGAATGGAGCCAGGATGCACCCCTGTCGTACACCCCGATTTATTCTAAATTCACCCGTTACTTTTAGGTCTTGGGTGTAACGAACGTTGGCTCTTGTATCCGAATGCAGATCGGCCAAAAAGTTGACAAGATTCCTCTCTACGCCCATTTTTATCAGAGTAGCCCATAGTATGCCTCTGTCCACACAGTCAAAAGCGGACGATAAGTCCATAAATGCCATATAGACAGTTCCTTGTTTGGCCAGGGTATATTTATTTAAAATCAAATACAGGTTCAGACACTGTGTAATTGTCGAATGACCGGGTCTGAATCCGTATTGTATAGGCGATAAAATATTGTTTTCTTTGGCCCATGTAGATAGCCCGTTTAGAATTATACCACCTACCACTTTAGCTACTGAATTTATTAAAGATATCGGCCTGTAACATAATGGGCTACTACGGTCCCCCTTTTTAAAAACAGGGACTATAGTCGATAACCCCCACGCATTTGGGCACCCCGAGATGACTGCTGCGTTCACTACCGCAGTGAGGACGGGAGCCCAGAAGGAAATACTGGACTTAAAAAGGTCCGGTGGTAAACCATCCGGGCCCGGGGCCTCATTACTAGTTAGTCCCTGGATACCCCTTTCAACCTCATTAACTGAAAAGCACAAAAAATTTCGGATGGAGTTAAAAAGACATTTTCTGCCTGTTGCTCATTACTCTTAAAAATTATACTAAAGTGGGTCACCCACTCCTCCTCTGAGATGTTAGTACCAAGGGCTGTATCATTAGGATTATCAAACAAAGGTTTGTTGATAATTTGCCAGAACTTACTACTGTTCCCCAGCACTGAAGGGTCAAGGAGGGACTCTATGGTGTTGGCCTTGATTTCTTTTTTCTTAATGCCTTCTTATAAATCGAACGAAGATTTCTTATTTGATCAAAATCTCTAGGTTTGATTTTTAAAGCATTCTTCAAATCTCTACTTGCCTTTGAGCAGTTATGGTCAAACCATTTAGTTATTTTCGCTTTGTCCTTTAGTTGGTGCTGTTAGCATTAACCCTGGGCGTAGTTCGCGTAGCCGCACTCCGCGGAGCTACGCGAAGATGCACTTGCACTCCGCGAAACTACGCATAGCTCCGCGAGCATGCGTAGTAGCTGGCTTGACCCGTTCGCGAGCCATTTTTCATCTTCGGGAGCGCCGTGGAACTCTGGAACCTGCTCGACACCACATCTCCAGACGTCGCCTTCCTCACGGAAACATGGATGAACGCCTCCTCAGCGCCCGACATCGCCGTCGCCATCCCGGACGGATACAAGATCACCCGGAGAGACTGCGTCAACGAGACAGGAGGAGGCATCGCCATCGTCCACAAGAACACCATCCGCATCACGACCAACTCAGACGACACCCTCACAGCCGCTTAACATCTTCACTTCCAGATACACACCGACCCCAAGACCACACTCAGAGGCACCCTCATCTACAGAACCCCAGGTCCTCGCACACAATTCAGCGAAGACATCGCAGACTTCATCAGCCCGCACGCCCTCGCCTCCGCTGACTACATCCTCCTAGGAGACCTCAACTTCCACCTGGAGAACAACAACGACAACACCACCACCACCCTGCTGGACAACCTCGCCAACCTCGGACTCATGCAACTGGTGAACACCCCCACCCACTATGCCGGACACACGCTTGACCAAGTCTTCTCCTCTAGCAAGTACATCTCCTTCAGCCACTCCACCGGACTCCACTGGACAAACCACCGCTGCGTCCACTTCAGCTTCAGAAAGACCACGACTCACCACCACCCGCAACAGGTTCCCTGCAGGAACTGGAACAAGATCACCACCGACCAGCTCACCACTTCACTGAGCCAGAACCCTCCCGCCAGCTCAACGTACCCCAACCAAGCAGCCAACAACCTCACACAGTGGATCACCAATTGCGCTCGCCCAACCAGCCTCGACCACTCGCAGACCGGCTTCCGCGCCAACCACAGCACCGAGACCGCCCTCATCGCAGCCACTGACGACATCCGAGCCCTGCTCAACAACTGGGAAACAGCGGCCCTCATCCTCCTGGACCTCTCCGCAGCATTCAATACGGTCTGCCACCGCACCCTAGTGCAGTGCCTCAGCAACATCGGAATCCAAGAGAAGGCACTGGAGTGGATCATCTTGTTCCTCACCGGAAGAACCCAGAGAGTCCGCCTCCCCCGTACAGATCCAAGGCCACCGAAGTCATATGCGGCGTACCACAAGGATCATCACTCAGCCCCACCCTCAACGTCTACATGAGCCCCCTCGCAGCCATCGTACGCCAACACAACCTCAACATCATCTCCTATGCCGACGACACCCAGCTGATCCTCTCCCTCACCAACGACCCAGGAACCGCCAGAACCAACCTACACGAAGGGATGAAAGACGTAGTCGAGTGGATGAGGAACAGCCACCTGAAACTGAACTCAGACAAGACGGAAGTCCTCATCCTTGGATCATCACCCTCCGCCTGGGATGACTCCTGGTGGCCCCCTGCCCTGGGAAGCGCACCCAAACCAACGGACCACGCACGCAACCTGGGCTTCATCCTGGACTCCTCCCTCTCGATGACCAGACAAGTCAACGCCGTCTCATCATCATGCTTCAACATCCTACGCATGCTCCGAAAGATCTTCTGATGGCTCGCCACCGAAACCAGGAAGACGGTCACACAGGCACTCGTCACCAGCCGACTGGACTACGGAAACACCCTCTATACTAGAACCACAGCCAAACTCCAGAAAAGACTCTAACTCATCCAGAACGCCTCCGCATGACTCATCTTGGACATCCCCGGACACAGCCACATCTCCGGACACCTGAGAGACCTTCACTGGCTCCCCGTCAGCAAGAGAATCACGTTCCAACTCCTCACCCACGCACACAAGGCCCTCCATGACCTGGGCCCCAGGTACCTCAACAACCGCCTGACGTTCTACACTCCCACCCGCCAGCTACGATCGACCAGCCACGCCCTCGACGCCGTGCCACGCATCCGAAGATCCACCATGGGAGGAAGATCCTTCTCCTACCTGGCAGCCAAGACTTGGAACTCCCTCCCCATCCACCTCCGCCTGACCCAAGACCACCTCTGCTTCAGGAAGCAACTCAAGACATGGCTATTCGAGCAGTAGCGGACCCCCCTCCCCCAAGCGCCTTGAGACCCTCTGGGTGAGTAGCGCGCTATACAAATATCCTGATTGATTGATTGATTGATTGATTGCCTGCATGCTCGGGATGTGTAGCGCGTGAAGTTACCCATGAGGTTTGTCCCGCCCGCTCGCGTCCCCTTATTTCCGGTCACTGCTAACGTGTTCGCGAGTTATTCTGTGCCAGATTGCAGTTTCTGCATGTTCGGCAACTCGATCTTACCGACAAGCACACTCGCGCACGCGAAAATGCTATTGAGCACGCAAGAACTACGCTACGCAGCAGTTTGCGGAGTATTCGACAACTTCGCGTTCTCCGCGGAGCGCGGAGTTGCCGAAACTCCGCGAACGGAGCGTAGTTCTTCGCCCAGGGTTAGTTAGCATAGGGCCAATTGTTGAAACTATCGCCTCAAACCCAGACAAGATGTTCTCAGGGGGTGAGTCGGAAGATGTACAAGTTAACAGTTCCTCCTCACATGCATTATTTATTTTAGTGTATAAAATATCTTGGTTTACCATTGTCCATTTAATGCGGCGTCTGCCATTTATACAGCTCAACGTTCCCCGATCATTGCGGGGCATCCGTTGTTTAAATAAAGTCCCACCCATTCTGATAGTTAGGGGATTGTGATCACTGTGAACACTCAAAAGAATGGTGAAATTAAATTGTTTTCATTCACTAGATTGTTTAAGTTCTTGCCACCCCTAGTATGGGTGAAATGGAAACCTTCTACATTGTTACATCCCAAAGAACCCATTGGGGTGGAGCCTGGATTGCCACATGGGTGTACATTAAAATCACCTACAATCAACAACTTCCGTGACAAGGTGCATGCCGTTTTTCTCAACATCTCTGTTAAGGACACAATATTACAATCACCATTACCATTATTAGCATTGTAAAAATTAATCAGGGTCAAAACACTTTTGCCACTCTTTAGTTCAAGCATCTGAATGTTCCGATTGGCATTATAGCAGTTGCTTATTTTACAACACAGACCTAAGTTAATGAAGATGGCCAAGCCCCCCTTTGCTCTGCCCCTGGTTGACGCAGCAGCTGGTATGACAAACTTTGAAAACCCTCAATATGGGTATTTTTATCCTCCATCCATGTCTCTTGAAGGCATATAATTGTATATTTTTTTATAGATATTAACCAAGCGGGATCACATAATTTATCGGCCAAGCCGGCTATGTTCCAAGAGACTAAGCTCATACTATAATCACCAGGTACTGTTTCTATGAGAGTTTCTCTGATAATTGGGGCTATCATTGGGTTAGTTATATCTGTGTGTATAGCCCCCAGGTTCACAGTGCTGGCCATGTCTGGTTCTAAGTTGGCCAAGGGGGGGTTATTGGCCTCAAGCAAGACAGGAGATTTGTTGTTATTGGATGGGAGGTCCATGGTTGGCAATGGCTTACTTGGGTTGTCTAGCTTTGTTATCAGAGCGGGGGCTACTATGGCTTGGTTGTATGCCTCTCCTTGTGCGTGATTAGGTTCTGCGTAATCGTCCAGTGTTAATATAAGTGGGCCAGCCTGTAGTCAGTCAACCCCCTCCAGATCGCTCTGATTATAAAAGGCGTCAGACCTATTAGTGGTAGGAACATTATAATAGGTTTTTGGATCTATAAATTGGGGGTGTTCTTGATGATAATACGTCCCCTGAGCATCCTCCCAGTTCTCTGGATAGGTACCTTCATATCTAACCTCTCTGGGTTCCCAAGATATGTTCCTTCTTTGCTGACGCTGCTCCCTGCAATATAGTGGCCTTGGTTTCTAGATGTTATCCCACTGTAATGTTGATTGAAGTTATCTGGGGCTCTTGCATGCTCAGCGGTGGAAAAAGAATGCACTGATGTTAGAGGATGGTTATTCGGGGGGTAAAAATAACTCAGATCCATAGTGCGGATCAGGCTGCTAATAGAGCTGTCCTTCCAGTCCGTTATCAACTTTGCCGTGCGGCCATCCTTGAAGTTAACTACAACACAATCGCCCTCAGTGGACTTAAATCTATTTCCCACCCAATCCACTCTTCTAACATTTGTTATTGTACCGCTGATGTATGGGGGAATCGGTCTGTGGACAGGTAGCCAGTGGCTTACTTTGTTTTTCAGTTCTCCATAGCTTTCTGTTTTACCTGTCTCAAGTTGTGGTACCCCAATCATTACTATGGTGTGCCGATGAGAGTCAGGTGGAAGATGGATGTGGGTGGCTTTTTTTGGTTTTATTGTTGTGAGTATTTGTTTAGGGCGTGTATCAGGAGCAGCGTTTTGTGTAGTTGTTGGCCTTTGTGGCTCAGTTTGACCACCACAAGGCTCAGGGGATGTACCTTCCGTAGCCCATTCACTCTCATCAGTGTCAGGAATATGGCTCTCAGGTGAGGAAACCAGGGATTGTGCTATATCTGTGTTGTTGTTGGCTTGTGTCAGTGGTGTTATAGTGTTTTGCACTGATGTGTTTACGGATAAAGAAGGTGTCAAAACAGAACTGCTACTTGGGGCAATGGTATTGGTAACTCTGGGGCATATTATCAAGGAATGGCTTTAAAATTATTGCTGCTTTAGTGGCAGGAAACTGCCGCTATAATGGCCATAATGGGCTTGATAATATGCTGTAGAGAATTCCAATAGAAGCCCATGTTCTGGTGTTAACATGGGCTTCTATTGGAATTCTCTTCGGCATATTATCAAGCCCATTATCGCCGGTTTTTGCAGCAGTTTCCTGCCGCTAAAGCAGCGATAATTTTAAAGCCGTTCCTTGATAATATGCCCCTCTGTATTTAGCCCCTGCTTCATCATGGTCGGGCTGAACTTAGGACTTTCCCCCAGTCTAGCACACCCAGATGCCCAAGAGAGGTAGTATGTGGCTTTAGGCACTATATATCTCTCAACATTTCTAATTGAAAATCTCTGGCATCATTGTATTTATTAAACTCTACTCTATTTTTCTAAATTGGCTTGGGATTGTTCTTGTGTTGTGTTTTTACTTCATTACTGGCTACGCGCTGCATAAATCCTTTACACTTTGCCTCTAATTATAATAATAATTATTATAGAACATTTATAAAGCACAGCTTCCACCTTAAGTGCATTTTGGCATTCACATTTTAGAAGATAATTACTGAACTTAGGGACACTCTGAACCAATTTATACGTGGATAAACTAATTCTTTTAGGAATAAATAGGTTTAAGTGCTTTCATAAGCTGGCTCTCGAACAGTCTGCCAGATTGTTCCAGAGTTGAGAGACCTTAACTGAAAATGTTTGACCCCAATGTCTAATTTTCAGAAATTTAGGGATGCATAGGTTTGCAGTTGAAGAAGGAAGATCTTCAGGAGGTTTGTAACGCTTGAATTTCCTTTGCAGGAAAATAGGGTCTTTTTTCTGAATTGCCCTGAAAACTATACATAGGGATTTGAATGTAATCCTAAGTTAAGTCTGACTACTTTGTGCCAAGCTAACAGAGAGTTAAGCATAGGTTAGGTTAGTGACTGTAGTTCATCCTGATAAGGGTTGTAGTTGTTGCCTGAGTGGGGCTTCCAGCCCCCTCAACCAATAACCCAATTTCTTACAGATTTCAACTGTTAGGCGGGCAACTTTCATGCTTGCCCTGTATACTGCACGGCCTCATTTCAGTGAACAGTGACTGTTTGTTCACAGGGTCCTGTCTTATTTCTGCAGTGCAGCTTCCCTTCCCTGTTTGGAAAGGACCATAGGCAGGGCTGGAGTAATGTCACCTGATGAGGCCAACTCAGCACCCCGAACCAGGTCAGGAGACATGCAGCTGCTTTCCATGCCACAGGGTGGAGATCTAATAGAGTCATGTCCACACCCTATATTTGCTTACCATGGGGTTGGTCAATTCTGAAGCAACTCCTCTTACCCGTACCAGAACAAAGTAGTGACAACATACCTGTGGAGCTTCACGCTTCTGCTGAAAAGGGACATTGGCAGGCCCACTACCATGATGTGCCAGGCCTCACCTATGACTTCCATGCAGCAAGACTTTCCTGGCATGGAATGGGGAGACATCTCTGGCAGGAGTAATCAGTTTGCATGAAATTATGCCAAATGCCTACCCTCTCTGTCGAGGTGGATACTGCTTTGGATACATATATAATGGTGGAGTACTGAGCACTTGCCTGTTACTTCAATTGACCCTAGAATTAGGGTAACACTACTAATTTTGCTATTCTGTCTTCGGAGTACGGAACTGGTTAATAATTAGTTATTAATTAATATTAATTCATTAATTGATAATTAATTATGTTAATTGTGTAATGTTTTGGATTTTTTAGGTGCAGATTGTGGTTCTTATAGGGGTAAAGGGTGTGAAGTAAATTATTTTTAATTAATAATTAGTTGTTAATTAATATTAATCAATAGATGCTAATTAATTCTGTTAATTGTGCAATTTTTTGTTTAGGTGCAGGTTGTAGGGTTTACAGGGATAAAGGTTGGGAAAGTAATTTATTATTATTAATTAGTAACTAGTTGTTAATTAATGTTAATTGTTTAATATTTATTTTAGGTGCAGGTTGTGGGCTTTATTGGGGTAAAGGGTGGAGAGAAAATTAATTGTAATTAATAATTCGTTTTTAAATATTATTAATTTTGTAATGACAAATAATTCTTTTGATTGGGCAATTGTTTTTTAGGATTTTAGATGTAGATTGTGGCTTTTTTGGGGTATGGGGTAGGAAGTAAATTAATTTTATGTAATTAATCATTTATTTTTTAATTATCAAAATCATAAATATTTATTTTAATTGTGAAAATCGTTTTCTGTTAAACTGATTTGTGGGGCTATATTGTGAGAAGTTATTTAATTATAATTATTCAATAATTAATATTTAATTAGTGATAGTTTGTTGAGATATATTTAAATTAATAGTATAAATATTTTGCTTTTTAAAGTTATAATTTAGGTGCAGGTTGTGAGTTTTGTGGAGTATTGGATGGGAAGTAACAAAAGTACATTTCTGTATTAAATAATATTTTGTTAATCAATTTCTCAATAAAACAATCTATTTGTATGAACATTGTTTTTATATTTTCATTATAATATTTGTAGTTATCTGTGATATGAATTTAACATTGTAATATGTTTTTATTATTTGTAGTTTTTTGTACACATCAAACTTTTTCTTTATTTACTTTGTTTTTTAAATAATTTATTTTTGTTCAATATATTTTGTTTGTTTTTAATGTTTTACTGACTCGAGTGGGAATATACAATGTTACCCCTCCGCAATCCAACTTTTTCTCTACTGTTGTACTAACAGGAGTGGGAATTGTAAAATTTACTCCGCCGCTATCCATCACTTTCCCTACTGTTGCACTGACTGTAGTGGGAATAGTACATTTTATCCCTCCACAAACCAACACTTTCCCTACTGTCATAATGACTGGAGTGGGAATAGTAAGTTTTGCCCCTCCGCTATCTATCCAACACTTTCCTTCTGTTGTATTGACTGGAGTGAGAATAGTACATTTTAGTCTCCACAATCCAACACTTTCCCTACTGTTGCATTGACTGGAGTCAGAACAGTAAATTTTACCCCTCTGCAATCCAAATCTTTCAATACTGTTGCACTTATTGTGGAGGGCATAGTACATTTTACCCCTCCACTATCCCACACTTTCCTTACTGTTGTATTGACTTGAGTGGGAATAGTAAAATTTACCCCTCCGCAATCCAACATTTCCCTACTGTTGTATTGCCTGGAGTGGGACTAGTAAATTTAACCCCTCTCTATCCAAAACTTCACCTACTGTAGTACTGACTGGAGTGGGAAAAGTACATTTTACCCGTCCCCAATCCAACATTTTCCCTACCGTTGTACTAACTGTAGAGGGACTTGTAAATTTTACCTATATTTTCATACTGTTCCAATTACCGGAGGGAGATTTGAAAATTGTACCCAGTTTTGTTATTTTTACACTGCATGAAGTGGAAGATGTACACTTTTGATATTTTTAACATAATAGTTTGCATAGTTTTGTTAAGGCCTACTTTGTGATTGACATATATGTATTACATTTTAGTGGGAATGGGATATGTATTACATTTTATATTTTATTTTATATTGTTATAATTTATTTTATTATGTCTTTGTTATTTTAAATGTATAATATTAGTAATTATTAAGGTTTTAACACATAACATAGTTTTTTCTAAATTATAATTTGTGTACTTTTTAAATTGGCTTGTCATTAAACGTTTTATTTTATAGGTTTGTATGTATATCTATGTGTATATATTTATATTTATTTGTTATATTTTTATATAAGTTCAACATTTTGAAATGATATTATACATTACAAATAATAGTTTATTGATTGTTTTTTAAGCAGATATATGTAATTATACATATTAATTATTATATATGTATACATTTTTATTAACTTTGTCATATTTATTAAAATATATATTGAATCTATTTTCTCTATTTTCTTAAATTAATGTTACTATTTAATATTCATATTTTAAATTTATATATTTTAAAAAGGATATTTACTACAATGATATTTATTACAACAAAATGTTCTTTTCAATACTTTTGTACTTACCATTATAAGTATAGGATGACGATCATTTTGACAATGATATTTTGGTCAGTATATTTTGATGAGGTGATATTTTGAGGGTCAATATTCTGTCACTGAACCATAGGCAGTATACAGTGTCCTAACACAAGGAGAGAACAGATGGCTCCATATCTTTGTAAATGTGGAGCATTTCTGCTCTTTTACTTTCAAACAATGCAGCATGTCAATTTTGCTTGCTGTCCTGCCTTGTGTGAAAGATTAGAAAATATGTCCCGTAATTGATATTAGCTCCAGGCCTTAAGATTACCCCATCCTCTTCTCCTTGTCTCTTTGAATGTGTTCAGTAGGGGGACATGGCCAATCACTCATGAGGCAAGCCACACTTTTTTGAGCTCCAAAGCTCTCCCTGTCCCCTTAAAATCAGAACGTGGAAGGAACAGCTTAGACTGCTTCTGAAGGAAAGCCTGCCTGCATGGCTGCTGAAGCAATACTGATCAAGTGGGTGAAGAGAGCATAGGAAGCTAATGCTGTTGTGTCCTTCCATGTCAAAATGAGTTGAAGTTGAATGATCCACCTGCTGCTTAGGTGACAGAAGCTGGAAGGCAGAGGTTGCTGCAACCATGAGGAAAGTGAATGGCACATGTACCCATGGAGGCGCTAAGGCGAGACATAATTGGAGAGCTGTTGACACTCAGGGGAGCATGAGAAATTTAGCAAGAAAATGCAAAAGGCACAAATGAAGGGCCCCAGTTCAAACTTGTCAGAGTCAGCTCTCACAATTTAGACTGCACAAGGGCTGTTGCTCAGGTCTATTCCATAGACCCCCAATTCCTAAATGTCTTTAGATTATTAGAATTTTAACTGCTACTTGGGACCTCCTGTTAATTATCATTTAGCAGGTCAGATTGGTGACTAGACCACAGCCCTATTGAATGTCAAAATCATGGGACTGGCCAGCTGGGTGTTTAGGATTTTGTGATTATCTGGCAGGCCAGTATGACTTGCTGTGAGTGAACTGGGACACTTTGAGCGTTGAGTGTCAACATTTGGCTCAAAAGAGAATTTGAAGGCTTGCTGAGAGATGGGGTCCTAATTGAGGGTCAGCGGACTCCATCGTGCTGATCAATAGACAAAGTATGATTAAAATGACTTAAGGTGCTGTTGCAATGCCCCAGTGGACCTAAGCTGCCATCGTACACCACATTCAGTCTGTGATGGACTAGAGGACTTGTAAATACTAAGAAGGCCCACTGCACTAGTGTGGTCCTTCAGTGGAGATCTGAGTGTGAAAGCATAACCCGCTGTGTGCAGATCTGTTGGCAGTCTGAAGGGGCTGAGAATGGTTGCCAGCTCTGGCCATTTGGCACACACACCTCTTGGAAGTCTCAAGCAGGGGAAGAAAAAAAACATTGAATTTGGGTACTATTTGAAGCTCCAGGCTGCTCAGGAGCATGGTGAGCAAGTAAGAAGTTTCCAAAGAGATGGGCCCAGATAGTGAGAAACACTGTGGTTCACCTGATGAGTCCCACCTAAAGACTGATATGCTACACCTAAGCTTGACTAAATACTGTTACCAATATAAAAAACTGGAGAGGCTCCAGAATCCAAAATTGGCATGATAGCTATGGATGTTTGCATGCTCTGTGACGATCAATGTAAGTTGGCTGCCAAGGTCAAGCATACGGAGGATGATTTGAATGAAATGCACCCTGAATGTAGTAAAGCCTAACAGCAAATTGCAAATTATACCAAGAGGAGCAGCTTTTTATATTATAGAGCTGAAGACTCCAAGGGTAGGAACCAATATAATTTCATCATGATAGTAGAGCTACCAGAGGGCATTAAAGGCATAGACATTGTTACGTACCTGGAGCAGTGAGTGCAGAAAGAGGTGGCTTCTCAAGGACTGAAAAAATATTGTGCACTTGAAAGAGCATATTCCAGAAAGGCCTTCAGACCAATGATGGCCAGGGTCATTCATTACATGGATCATGGCAAACTCCTACATAGTGAATATTGGGCCTGATAAAAGTAGATAAAATGTATTCACTGTTCTCAGGGGTGAGAAATTGGGTTGTTGGTTGAGCCGTTGTGAGCCTTTTTCAAGCCACAGCCTCAATCCCTTTCAGGGTGATCCGCAAAAAGTCATTAAATTGTCTTAACGATCTGGTATCTTTACACAAAAGCAGGCAGCCTTATCTTAGAGGCAATCTGTAAAGTATGTATGCGCACACAAACAGTAATAAAGTGGAAACACAACACTAAAAAATCCCAAACCATTTATTAAAAAAGTGTACATTTTATAAAACAATTTGACACCAAAATCACAAAACTCCAATCAATAAGACTGTTTAAAGTTTAATGCTGAAAATAGTGCCTAAAAGATCGAATGGCCACCCACCAACATCTAGTCGCGCAAGACAAGGGCAAAGTTGAAAGTCATGGCCGACCATGATGGAGAGATATGTTGGACAGACGAGGTGAATTGAGCATGGTCTCCGCTTACCTTTGGACTTATCGAATTCACAGGGAACATTCCCATGTTCTGACTTAGTCACTTCTTTGAAATCTGAAAATTTCCAATGGGATGAAGCTGCTTCCTGTAGCCGTCAGGTGCTCCACGATGCTGAATACCCCTTCTGAGATGCACCATTGAACAGGATTTGCTGCTAAGAAGAAGAACGTATCAGAAGCTGCCACGAAGTTAGGACTTCTGGCAATGCACCTTGGGTGGATCGACGAGGAGGTAGGTCCCGGTATCCTCTCTGTTTTCATATCAATTTTTGAGCAAAATTTCCCAAGTCCCAAGTTTTCAAATTGAACTTTCTGGCCATGTTTTGCACCACTTCCAGGGGTTCAGCACTGGATAGGTACCACTCGGAGGGTCAGGACTCACTCAGGCAGGGTCAAGGGTCAAGGTGTGGGTTCACGATGGTTGAAAACTTTTCTGATCCTGGGACTTTGATCAGGAGGCCAGCCAACTAGCCATTTGAGTCAAACTGAAAGTACTGGGTTTAAGTAGAAGAGCAGGGCTCAAGGAGTAGAGCAGGCTCCTGGGGGTTCAGATCAGGCTGGAGACAGCAGATCAGTCCTTCTTGGTGCAACAAAGCAGTCTTCTAAAGTACACAGCAGGACACAGGTGCAGATAGTCCTCTGAGAGTCCGTCCTCAGTTCCAGAAAGAGAACTAAATAGTGGGTTTGGGGGTCCCCTTTTTATACTTCATGCTAACTTTGAAGTGATACAAACCTCCGAGGTTTCCGACAACAGAAGTGTCTAGAATTTCCTGCCTCCCTGTCTGTTAGGGGGGTGCTGTAACTGGAATAGTTCTCTCTAGCATAATTACTCACAATTACTGCAAAAGTACTCGTAATTATGTGAGAAGCGCAATCCAGCATTTAGTGCTATTTTCTTCCAAAATGGGTCTGCTGGTTCATTTTCAGCTAAGAAAATAGCACTAACTTCCACAGGACACATACAGCAGTACCCAGCAGCCACCTGTTCTCTCTTAGTTCATTGTTCCTATGCTCTTGCAGTAGGATGTTTGTAGCAAGTTTCTCTAAATTACTCAAGCTGGTAAATTGCAGTCATTTCACTACACAAGAATAATGTGTAATTATTGAAACTGCTCCGATTAGTCCAAAAATCAATAAAATGTCTCCCAAGCCTAAACTCAGTCTGTCTGCAGACACAATAGGGCAGTATGAAGGTCCTTGTATGCCTATGAAGCAGAGTCTTTTAAGGTGCAAGTGCGGCTGCTCACAGTTCCGCCCCATCCTGCGTGAGATTGCCCATTCAGGCACACATAGTCCCTCTATTGTGTGGCTGTCTGAGAGTAATATACAAGGGCCAACTGCCACTCACACCTAGTCATGCGACCCAGGAACAGGCTTCAGGCACCAAATGGTCAGGTAAGAAAATTACCAACTTCTAAAAGTGCCATATTCAGAACTGTAATTTAAAACCTGACTTTACCAGTATAAAGGACTTTCAATTACAGTTCGTCAGACACCAAACATGACTTTCCTACCTGCTCCCAGTCAAAGGTTATCACTTAATAAATGTTATAAGCTAATCCAGTGTTATTCAATGAGAAACATGTCTCACAGTAGTGAAAAATGCATTTGTGAGTTTTTCACTGCCAGTACATGTAAAACTTAAAAGTACATCTCTAGCATTTTCAATACACTGCACCCTGCCCTATGTGTGTTAAGGCCTAACTTAGGATTGACACATTTATATTAAAAAAGTGGCATTAGGCTTGGCAAGAGGGTTCTTTTCCCAAGTTAAACTGGCAGTTTTAGCCTGCTGATAGGCTTCAATGGCAGACCTGACACATGTTTTAAAGGTTACTTAGGTGGGTGGCACAATAAGTGCTGCAGGCCAACTAGTTGCATTAATTTACCTGCCTTGGGTATATGGTATACCACTTTACCAGGGCCCTCTAAGTAAATTGATTATGCCAATCATGTTTAAGAAAATGTTGCTTGTTTTATGGAGGGAGCACAAGCACATTCTAATGACAAAAAAAAACGAATTTGGAGAGATAGGAATTCAGGGGAAGACCATCCTGAGGCTGATAGAGCTAACATTAGACTCCTTTCATGAAGTCAAAAAAGCAATGAGTGAGGCTGAACTCCAATATTAACCACTGTTCCCACCTGAATAACATTTCATGATTGAGAGCAAGTCTTTGGGCCTGATTCACAAAAGTAATTTGAGAAAAAATGCTATCTTTACAACTTTCGGGATTCACAAAAGGTATTTAGGAGTGGTAAAGTTAGGATTTTTGTCTTAAGTTTTGGTCTTGAGACAAAATCATAACTTAAGTTTAACAAGTTAGGATTTTGTCTTAAGACCAAAATTTAAGATAAACTTAAGACGAAATCCTGACTGAAGTTTAATTTAAGGTTAACTTAAATTAGGATTTTGTCTTCAGACCAAAACTTAAGGCAAACTTAAGACAAAATCCTAACTTTACTACTCCTAAAGGCCTTTTGTGAATACTGAAAGTCGTAAAGTTAGGATATTGTCTCAGATTACTTTTGTGAATCGGGCACTTTGTTTTTTACTGAACCCTCCAAAGCATGGAATTTGAATTTAAAAAAGCTAGGAAAGACCAGGAAGCATGTATAACATCAACCCCTTAAAGGAAGAAGAAAAAGAAGAAGAAACAGTTGTACTTCAGGAGTGTCAAATGACCAACCAGGTCTCAGTTGGAAAAGGAAAGAACCTCTGTGGTGATAGCTGTGATGGAGTTTGGAGAGAAAATTCATTCTGACATGGAAAGCAGTGGAACATCTTGACAACACTCCTCATACTCAGAATCGGAGACACCAATTGAAACAAAAACAGCATACCACAGCTTACACCTAGATTGGTGGATGATCTTTGAATGTGACAACCAGAGAACGTGTCTTATTTGGGGGGTGCTGATGTGGGATCCTGATATGAAATGCTCCATACTATACTGAAGTAAATAAGTCGCAGTTTTATGAGTAGAGTACGATAACCCATGCAAGAAATGGAGACCATAGAGCCTGCATAAGATAGTGATATAATGATGTATCTTATCCTGCAACATGGGTCGTGGCTGGGACCGAATGCTTAGAAACCATGGCACATTACCCTAGCAAACCTTCTAGCCGGCTTCAGAGGTTGAAGGTTTAACAAGATTGCAAAAGTTGTATGGTGTGGGCAAAGAGCTGTTGCTACTTTGTTCTTGGGAGAGGGAGGTAGGTTCTGTTTAAGGTGATTTAACATTGTTTAAAGAACATGTTCCTGTTGAACCTACAGATGAGTGGAGCAAAGGCTGGGGGAGGGGCATACATTCCTTCAAAGTTGTGTAGGTTCCAAGTGTGTAGTGCCCTCATACTGTCTTTAGACTGTGGAAACTAAACTAATAATGGTTACAATGATGAATGAATACTTATTACGCATGTGAAATGTGAGTTGAATAGGTTTGACAGCTAAGCACTACAAGGTTAGTGCAAGTTTATTATGGGATGCGATTGATATAGCAAATACTATTTATCTGTATCATAGAGTTCTAGAAGCCACCCACCTACAGCGTAAGTGGAGGGGACAGGTGTTTGCCTCAGGGTATTTCTCATATGCTAAAGAGGATCTTACATGAATTACACCTGAAGTTCCCTTTGCTGCCCGCACACTCAGATAGAAAGGAGGGCTGTTTTGTTCTGGTAACTGACAAATTAGATAGATACAACCTCGTTTTGGGCAGTATACACCTATTCAGGACCAGCTGATATATTTGTCCTATCTTTTGCCTCAGCTGAGCCAGGTGCCCAAGTGCCCCATTGTTTTTGGGGGGAGACTTTAATTATCAGTGATGTAGGGCTAGACATGTTAACTCCACCATTGCATACATCTCAACTCTCTGATGCAGCCTATAAATTCACTAATTGGATGAAGGATTGGTCGATGTCTGGAGGCTGCAGCACAGATTGGAGAGGGACTACTAACTCTATTCTTCACTATACGACAAGCATATACAATCGGATAAGGTGTACTAGAGATTTATGTCAACTGATATTAATTCTAGTGTACTTGGGTAAAACCATTTCTAACCACAATCCACTGTTAATGGCGTTAATGGCATTCAGACAAATTTATTGACAGATGGCCAATTCTGGGAATTGCTTGGTGAAATAATTAAAGAATAGTTTGCAAACAATACAAGGGCTTTTTCTAGTGTACTCCTCATATATGAAGCATTCAAATTCATGATTAGAGAACACTCCATTATTAGAATTGTGGGAATTAGGTACTGGGTAACAAACCAGATTCGACAAAGACATATGTGAATTAGAAATAGAAATGGTCTGGAATCCTACCAAAAGGTGAAACTTGATGAGATTAGTAAACAATATACCTAAGTATTTGAGAAATTACTGTGTCATGATTAGAGAGAGTGCACAACCAGACTACAAGAAAGGAAAGGTAGAGCAAGGAGACTGCTGGCATGGCTTGTCCAACAAGAGATCAAAGAAACTCCAGTCATGCAAGTACAGCATCTTGGCGGCCAAATGCTGCACACACAACAGGCTATACTTGTGAACTTTCTGAAATATTATAGTATCCTATATAGAAAAATTATTGCTCCCTCTGTCATGGATATTGAGACTTCCTGGGCATGGACCCTCTGTGGTTATTGGGAGGAGAAATATGTGAAAGTTTGGAGGGGGCTATTACCAAGAGCAAAATTAGGGGGAGGGGGTAGTACTGAACAAGCCAATGGCAAAACTATTAGTACAATGGGTTGCTCACAGAATTTATTCACACCTATTAGGCTCTTCTGATACCTCACTGAATATAGGGGTGGAATGAAGGAAAATGAATAGGGAGATATCTCAGCATGTATCTTAAAGGTGTCAAGGAATGACAGAACTTCATTATCTTAACCAAACATAGTTTGTCCTCCACAAAATGAGTGAAATGTTTGAAGTGACCGTAAACTGTGAACCCGATGTGCATCTGGCTCGGCTGACTTATTCCACAAGACATGGAACTTTCCCCAGATAGGCGTACTGGGAACAAATACCACGGTTACAGGTGAAAAATTAGGGAGGGAAGTCCTGAGTAAGCCTGAACCATGCTATGTTCAAGTGCCCGAAACCCAAAAAGGTAGCCAATAGATTCATGCATATTGCACTGATACTGACAACAAGATTAACAGCTATGACATGGCAGGTGGGAGGAAGTCCCTCTTACACCAGTTGAGAAAGAAAGGCTGAGTATTGGGCCTGGGCAGAAGAAGAGGCACTGAGAAGGGAGGAATCATGTGGAGTACACACATGCACTATAGCAGGTTCACGGGGGAGATGGTATCCATAATTTAGTGGAATAAAATGATGATAGAGAACAGACAGAGTTTTGTGCACTGATTCTAAATGATATATACATTACATTTGGGAAAATATCTTGTTATGGGAAAATATAGGACTCACGGGAGGGAGTGCTTAACTAATAGTTGAAAATGCACCAATTGTAGTTAGATCTACCTGCCTAATACACAATGTATGTAATGTAATTTACCAGCTCTGTATGAAATATTTATATATTTATTTAGAACATTTATAGAATGCACTGTCACCATCCAGGTATCCTGGGACTGGGAACCTCTATTTAAACAAAGAGCAAACTGCTACTAAAAAGGTTAGATCAGTGAATGATAGTTACATGAGAAAGAGCCAAGTTTTTTCGGCTGTCCTAAAGTACAGTAGGTCAGCTGCATATCTTAAAGTGGCTGGTAGTATAGTCCAAAGCAGAGCTGCTCTGACCATAAAAGCTTGACTGGCCTGTCCTGTCTTGTTTTTCAAAGTTTTGCAACACAGATGAGATTTGATGTAGATAAAGAAAATGTCTCTGAAACACAAATCTTTTTATTCTTCTTTGCAGGGACAAATGACCCTTACCCTGAAACACTTTAAAAACTATGCAAAGCGATTTAAAGGCTATCATTCTTTTTATCAGTAGTCAGTAAAGTTCTTTCAGAGTGCTGGAGTGAGATGATATTCTTGGACTGTTTAATGCTAGTTTTGCAGCTGTTGTATGAAATTTGAACAGTCTTTTGACCAATTAATCTAGTATTCATAGCTAACAAATCATTGCAATGGTCAAGCCTGCTTAGTATCACACTTCGCACAATCAAAGTTTTAGCTTGGGAAGGCAGCAGGGCAGGAGTTTCCTTAGGCTCCAGACAAGTGCAATGCGCGAAGTAGCAACTTTGTTTACATGGCTTTCCATCAAGAGCTTCTTGTCAAAGATGACACCAGGTTGCGAACCGTCTCTGAATTTCTTAGCTCATCATCATTTGTCATTGGCCAGAAGTTCAAAGGAAGTTTCATGGGGACTTCATTACCTAAACAGCAGAGAAACTCAGTTTTGTAGCCATAAACGTTTAAGGAATTCTTGTCTAGCCAGTTGAGAATGTAGCTCATACAGTTGAGGAAGGAGTCCAAAGCATCAAGCTTATTGCTTTCAATAGTCAGAAACAATTGTGTGTCATCTGCGTAGTTAACAAGCCTGATGTTATGGGATTTGATATGTGTTAGTAGAGGCCTCATACAAATGTTGAAAAGAATTGGGCTTAGTGTAGAATCCTTGTGGGACTCCATGTTCCACAGTTTCAAAAGCAGAGCAGTAAGGGTCGGGAAACCGCTTGGCAATGATCTTAAAGGTAAGAGCACATCCAAATCAGTGCTTTATCTCTGTTATCTCTGACTCTATTCATAGCTAGTCTTCCCAGTAGTGTTTTGTGATTAATCATGTAAAAAGCAGATGATAGGTTGATTAGTATCAGCATTGCTGACTGACCATTATCCATCCTCATCCTTGCCCAAAAGCAGTGCAGATTCAGTTCCATGCCGTAGTATGAATCTCAACTGTTCCTCTTTTAGGAGATTTTGGTCTTCCAAATGCAGGGGCAGTTTTTTGCTAACAAAACATTGTAAGATTTTAACAGGAAATGGCCTATTTTGCTAATGACCAGAGGGTATACAGAGGACTTCTTCAATAAAGGGCAACTATAGCCTTTTTCCAGGCCCGTGGATGGAGCCTAATTCCAGTGATTGGTTACATAACTGCAGTAACTGAGAGAATAATTCATCCATCCAGACTCTAGTTTATGTCACAAGTGGTGAGAACTTCATACTTTGCAGCAAAATTACAAATATCGTAATGCTGACTGATCATGTAGAATAATGTACTAAATTCTGGTCTGCAGTGATGTAGGTTGTTGCGCACGTACTAATAAAAACATTAAAAAGAGTTTTCAAAAATGTATGTGTCAAGTCTCAGTAAAGAAAATGCTAAATTATCAAAACATTAAAGCCAGTGACATTGATCTACTCCAAGAGACTCATCCATCAGAGTTTGAGTCAGCCAACTCAAATATAATTGGCTGTGCCCTGTTATCATTAGCAGCTGTGCCTGCAGCCCTAAATCTAAGAAAGAGTAAATGTGGGTCGGCTCAGGAAAAGTGGAATCACGGTTTTGATCCATAAGTCTTTACCGCATGAACTACTTTGATCTTTGACACACCTTGAAGGCAGATACGCCTTTGTCAATCTCAAACTAATGAATTCAGGTCATAGGCTCAATATATGCACCCAATACATGTGAGAAATACATCCTTGCCCAACTGTCCCAATGGCTCACCAAGTTTGGCACCTACAAGCTGATCATGGGTAGGGGGATTGGAACTTAGCAGTCAATCATTTACTAGATGAATCAAGCTCAGCTGACAGATGTAGTAACATTGATGATGTAAGACAAGATGATGTACAGGAGACACACAGATATTTGGCACCACCTAAATTCAACTGACAGGAGCTATACAATTCTCTACTTCATTCAAGGCACATCATTGTATTATGCCCTGCCCTACTACCATATGTGATTCAATGTAAAATCTTGGAAGATGGCTTATTCAGCCATTCTTTAATTCAGATTATGAGAATAATGATGCAGGCCACCTTCTTGTCACTGTGGCATAAGCAAGTCATGTGACAGACACAACATTCCATGATGCACATTTATGCATACAAAGCTAAATATGAGACTTGTGGCTTTTCAGCCCAGCTTCTATGGTCTAACGCTATGGCAACCCATAGAGGTGATTTAATTTGAGTCTCAGTTTTTATCAAGAACAGGAACGCTGAGAAATAAGCCTAACTTGAGAAATCAATAAATTATGTCACTAAACAGTTCAATGTACATCCAATACCCATGCTTCAGCATGAGTTGATATTTGACAGATTCTCACTTAATTGCCTTTTAACTGCTGAGGTAGAACATGCATTAGTAAAACTCCAACAACACAACTATCAAAGTGGGGAAAATGCAGAAAGGCTGCAGACCTTTCAACTACAACATACGGAATCTCAATCAACGATAGAAGAAAGACATGACCAGTTAGGGCTTTTCTAACCCACCCCACTGATAATACCAAATCCTTTGGCCTGTAGTTTGATACACTGTATAAAACAGAAATACATTTTGCAATGGGCACAGATGAGTACTTTGTTAGCCAGCTAAACCTTATGAGCCTGATTTACAAAGGTAAACTTACACTTTGATGTAAGTTTACGATTTCTTTAAATTTACAAATAAATTTAACAAGAAGTTTCTTCACAACTGCGGGGTATCTGCACTCGTGGCAGAGACTCCACACTTAAAAATACTCATAAAATACATTTGTGAATAGCAAAAACTAGTAAGCACACAAAAGTTTAAGTTAACCTTTGTGAATCAGGCCCTATATCTCTCTCACCGAAGTGTCAGAAGTTCACAGAGTGGGAAATTAAAATCAAGATTCCAGAAGTAATAGCAAATCTGCCCATTTGCAAGATGCCTGTAAAACATGGCTTCCTAGGGAAATTTTATAAACTAGGCAATAACCTCTAGTCCCTAAGCTATGCAGATTTTATAGAGGCAGAGGTGACGGGCTCCCTGAACATATTAACAAAGCCTTATCATGCTCATTCAGAAACAGGGGAAATAATCCTTGGACTGCCATATTTCATTGATCGAGATCTAAGCCAAAACCCTAGTAAGAACACAATGACACAATGACAAATGATACCTTCTCGAATACATGAATTTCAAATGGGATTTGCCCCTGGCCATTTCTCCTTCCACTTGACAATGATTATGCCCTTGTATTGTCTCTTACATCTTCCCGTTAGATGCATACTTTGTATGTGTATATATAACATCTTTATATGTGTATTTCTATATATTACATATTGCACAGGCATTATATTGAGTTTTTTATAAGTTTAGTCTGTATAACTAGTTATACTATGTTACATTTGGCGGCTATTGTCTTTTCTTCATCCACTTTATAGTAGTTGCATCTTATGGTTATTTCACACATGCAATAGCGTAATTTCATTAGTTATATTATGCATTGCATTGTTGGATAAATTGAATCCCTTGATTTCGGAATTTCTACAAGTATTCAAATTGTCACTATATTCAGTAACGTCTGCACTTTTTTAGATCTTTCATACAAATAGCATCTACGTTATGCTTACAACTGAGGTTCATTATGATGATGTAAGCGAGTGTAAACTAATTCTCTTGTGGCTTCTTAAATGAAATAAAAGCAGATTCCTTCATATCTGCTTTAAGGGAAACGTGTCACTTCCATTACCGTTTCTTTTATTTTGGTCCCTGTACCTTTAAGACACATAAGTATTTAACCACGTGCCACATTTTCGTATAGTATTTAAACTTCAGGCCAGGGGTGTGTCGGTTGAATTCACGTAATCCAGGGTGAAACGCTGCCGGTTATCTCCTGCACGAGTGCCCCGTCGGGTTTAATACAGCCGTCATCTCGGTAAGTTCAGACTTCGGATACTGACTTCTCATATGAAACCTACGATGTATCGCTCCGTAGTCAGTTTTTGTATAAAGTACTTAACTCGCTTCCAGTGTTCATGACACCATACTGGCCGTTCCGATTTTCTTTCCCACTGCAGGCTCGCACGCTTTAAGGCTGGCCCCTCGTAACTTGAACGAGTGAGACGGCTGAATGACGGTTTGCTTCAGCATTTGAAACAGATTTCTAAACATCCATTTTGGAGTGATTTCAGAACTTTTCCACACTTAATATGATCGTTAATTCATAACTTCTCAGTGAGTGCTACTTATCTCTTAATTCATCTGAGATAGTCGTCCTTTCCTGACAAAATAATCTATTTAGACGCTACATCGTGTTATGTTTCACCTTTTTCAGACATACTCATTGCAACGAATTGGAACACAATCATTTGAATGGCGCCCAGATTATCCTGATTTTATGTATGGAACACTTCATTAACTATATAACTGCACTTCCTAGGAGAAAGGTGAGCCAGCTAGGTTTTCAATAGCTTTGATTTAGACATTTTTTAGATTTGGCTCAGACCCTAATCGACGCTCTTATTTCAGGATTAGGTGAAAGGTTAGGGGAGTACAGGATCGATTTGTATCTTCCCTGACTAGCTCGCTTGGCCCAATATTCTTCTTTGTACTGCCAATAGATTTGGGATTTGCTTTTAAGTAAGTTATCAAATTATTAACAATATGTATCTTCATATGTTTAAACCAATTCCAGTTATCCTTAATAGTTCTTTGTCATGTCTGTATATCTTGTTATTTAATGTTTGACAACTATTTGCACACCTTATATTTTTGTAAGCTTTCAACACGACATTTAACCTTGCATTTACTGTTATATGCATTTATTGTGATGCATTCATTTTTTGCCAATCTATTGGTACTTGTATGCGAATGTTTTTCTATCTTGATGTTTAATTATATGTTTGCTTTTACATTACTTAATTATGTAAATAGGGACTAGGATTAATGATTTAGGAGGACATTGTTTACAATGTAAATATGAGAACTGAATGTTTTTAACTAAATGTTATATTTTGTTTTCTAATCTGTTTACACAATTAGATTATGAATTGGTATTTATTGATCTTTCGTTGTTTATTATGTATTTCAGAATTTTAAGTGGCTCCTGAAGAAGGCGTTTTGTTAGACGCCGAAAAGCGCGTCGACTTTATTAACTGCCACATTTATTATCTGTATTTTCCTTATCATTCTGTTTTTACATTATGGTTTGACTTTTACTGTAATATTATTTATGTATGTTTGACATGATTTTTGACCTGAATTATATTTTAATACAATTGTCCATTAAATACTATATGGTTTTATTATAGAGTTTGTTCCTTCATGTCCTCTAGTCTACACTTTTTCCCTATGCTTATGTCATGATTGCCTAGGATTTGTTTCTCATAAACATTCCTCCTGTAACTACATCCAGAACAAGGCATATCTTTTCGAGACATTCCACATAACACAATGGCCATCTCACTGGATTTCTAGAGATGGCCATATTCAAGCCTTCACGCGTTTCGTCCCCATCCGGGACATCATCAGGGCTCCAATTAATTCAAAGCGACAGGTGGCTGTCTGCCCATATCTTATTTCTGTTTGACGCGTTTCATCCCCATCCGGGACATCATCAGGGCTGTAAAGTAAAAAATATAAAATCATAATCCAAACATACACATCCAAATAATACATTACAATTTAACCCCTAATACACTAACCAGAGTGGATGGTATCGACTCGAACATGCAATCTCTACTTTACCTATTTAACAATCTAAGCACCCTCTTTATAGACCTGCACCATTGGTCAAACTTAAACTCACAATGTGGAGAAACAAACCTTATAAGCAATGTGTTTTAAAAAGTTTATAACCACGATGTTGCCCCCTTATCTGCTTCACGGAATACAATTGTGTTATTTCCTAAATCCAGCAACACTGTTCTTTACTGACGGGACAAACTATCCTTAATGTTATAATTCTTCAGTCCCCTGTCTTCAAAGCGAAGGAATTCCTCCATTGTTTTCTTAACAAATATGTCAATCGCTGCAAACTGCATTCCCTAGGGTGTAAACTTTGATCTTGTTTTCAGTCCAATAGTACAGGAATGATCAGTAGTGACATCCAACATAGCTGCTACTTCATCAATTTCCAACCTTTCATTTTCCGATTTTGACATTAATAAATGGACATTCTGTAAATCAGAGATAGTCATCTCAGAACTCTGATTATCAAGTTATCATCAGTGATGTCACTGACCATGTCATGAATGATGTAATATGTGACATCATCAGCAGTGGATTGCGGGTGCGCGATATATAGTTAGTGCAACTAACTATATATGCGAATTTCAATGGTTTTGTGTGAGTAAAATAAGGTTTTGTAAATGCTAATCACTAACTATATATTGTCTATAACCTATGGTTTTTTCAGTGAATTTTCGAGGTTTTGTAAATGCTAATTCCAAATATATATGGTCTATAACCTATGTTTTTTTCAGTGAATTTCAATGTTTTTTAATAGCAAATATCAAAAGCTTTAAAATGTCAAGTATGTGGTAGGTAAAAACATTTTCGTGTCTATGCACGCTGATGTGCTTTGAACGCTGCCCCCTCCCCCCCTCTTTTCTTTTAGGAGTATTCTCTCTTTGCAGATAGTGAAGGGTAGGTAACGCAGGCCTTTGCCCCCGTTGTAATCCGTCGTGCCTGCTTCCCTCTCCATTCGATTGATTGTTGTCCAAGCATTTACTGTTTTAGAATTGGTTCTCTTTGGTTCATTCTCTATTTACAAAAAAGCACAGAGTCGCAATACTCTGTTTAGTCTTTGCAGATAGTGAAAAATCATTAGAAACAACAAAAGGAATCAAGCAAAATCAGTAGGCCACTAATGGGATCTCTTTTTGACCTCGCTAAAATAGAAACATTAGGAACAACCCCACATGAGAAATATGAAACTAGTGAGAGGAACTGAGCTCGACGCCATGATGGCTGCAAGACAGCTCGGCTCCGCCGCCCACCCCGCCCAAAACAACGACAAACCCTATGCAAATATTATAAATATATACAACACATGAGCAAAGTAACAGGGTAAAAGGTTTTATTAAATAACTATTTACATGGCAGCCTGCTGCAACATCGATCCAAACTCTCCTTTGTATTTGGGGCTCAAAATCAACAAGTAACAGGGTAAAATGTTTTATTAAATAACTATTTACATGGCAGCCTGCTGCAACATCGATCCAAGGGGCGGTGTGATGGCGCGGACTCGGAGGGGACGCTTGGCTCCTGCCCCCTCCCCAAGTCTTGTTGCCCTGGTGTGGCCTAAGATCGCCCCGACATAGGTGGCCGGCTCCCGGGGTCAGGCGGAACTTTTTGCCTTTTAGTGACTCTTCCATTCTGGACCTTGTCCCACAATCCGTTTGACCTGAAGACACGTCCTGCAGTGCCCTGGTCCGACCATCACATATACCTGTGCCAGGAGATGGCGTGGGGTGCACTAGAAGGGAGAGGCGGCGCGAACGGGCCTCCCCAGGTGGAGGCTCCTCAGCTGCAGTGGGGCGCCCCTTGGCATCCAACTGAGTTGCGCCCGCTCTTGCGACACAGTGCCTCGCTCGGCCAGCTGAATTGCGCCTGCTCTTGCTATTACAGCACCTCACCTGCCATCCAGCTGAGTTGCGCCCACTCTTGCGGTGAAGCGATAGGCGGCTGCCACAGGACTCTCAAAATGGCGGCCGGCTCTTCGGATTTGGGCCTGGTCCACTAAAATGGCCCTGAGACACATTTGAACTCGGACGCTTCACTGCTAGAGCATAGGCCCCATTCCCGTAAGCGTCCCCTCAGCCTTGAAGATTCTACAAAAGTCATCCGGGCCCCCGACTCCCGCAGACTTCCGGTGGGGAGCGACTGCCATGATTGCTCGCGGAATGGCCATGACGTAGCCACGGGGTGCTCTCATGCTGACGGCAGCTTCAGTCTGAAACATCCAGAAACACTGTAGACTACCAATTCGATCAGTTCCGGTGGAGTCCCAACGTGACCCGGTAGAGAAGAACTTGCCCTCCCCTCTTTGACTGATGGTTCTTGCTGCCTGTCCCTTCTGTTGTCATTTAACAGAACTTTTTGGACTGCTGAAGGGGTTGTGTTCCGACCGCTGGTTGGTGGAGACATTTTGACTATATTCTGGACCTGCGTTGTCACGTAATGCGTCATATGACGCGCCGCGTTAGCGCACCCAGAAGTGCTCCGGTGCGCGAGGCGCAGCTTCCCGACAGCGATCCAGGGCGCGGCGTGCAGCACGTAACGTAAGCATAACAGGTCATGTGACTTGTGAATAAAACTTTTCATTGGTTCATTTTACTTTTGTTTTTCTAATGATGGAAGGCTTGGTCATATGACCTAAAAATAACACTTTTCATTGGTTTAGAACATTTTTTTTTCCCAAATGATGAAAGCCCCACCTTTTTTTTCTCACTCTGACTTGTAACGAAAAGGAACCAGATGCATTTACAGTTTATCACTAACAATGTTCCAGGCTAATGTATTTTCCCGGGAAATTTACAACTGTCCTGCAAGTAAAATATTCCTATTTCGAGAAAAAGGGCGTTTCTTTGTCCCATGAGGGAGCCGTTGAACAAAAGAGGCTCGACCTGCTGTCTCAGTCGCTGATAGGCATGAATATCGGATTCTTATCGATCACTTTATGTTGCAGGAGTGGAAAACACAACAGCCCTTGACCATTTATCTTTACTGCTTTCCTGCGTATTATACCTTTTAACCATCATGTAATCGGGCTGCTTTATTTCACTTGCCTTTTACTGATTCGAAAACAGTGGCTATTATTCTAAACTTTACCAATCTAGGTACTACTACCATGTTTTGTTTTAAAAACCTTTATTGTGAAAATGTCAGTATACAAATACGGGCCTATAACCACGTGGGCCGGCCACGGAGCAAACTGGAAACGTATATGATGAGGAGACATTTACACTGTAGAGGAACGTAACGAGCGGGCCATTAGGTTGCAAGAACTAAGGTGTCTAACAGTTGCGGAATCGGTGGACGTACATTTTGTAATTAAAATACGACAAAGCCACTTACAAAAAAAATCATCTAGATATACATTTGCGGGCAAGTACCATGGGTGACGTTAATTCGAACTTTCAATAGTACAGTAATCAATAACACATCAGAACTTAATATCAATAGGGATGTCGAAATATTCAATTAATTCTCGTCCCCGCCCGCCATGAGCATCAAAACTGCATTCATATCTCGTGATATCAAGGTTGTTCAACCAGTACACAACAAGGAGTTACAAGTCCCATTTATACCGGCGCCATTTTGGGCAAGGCCGGGCAGGTCCAAGATATAGTCAAAATGTCTCCACCAACCATCGGCCAGACCAGAACCCCTTTCTGCCCTTTATGCTACAAGATGGTGTCTTCCATTCAGAAAATATTGTTGGCAGCATTTTGAAAGGAAAGATAAACAGCCGTTCTCCTAGTGAGTCTCACATTGTTACATTTAGGAAGAATGTTGAAGAGTAGTATGTTGAAAATCTGAAGCCATTTTTCTACAAACTCTCAATCAGCCTTGGATGGAAAAAAAAATCCTGAAGAATGTACAAACTGAAAACCAATTTTTGTCTGTATAGCATCAACAGCAACGCTTCAGTCAGCTTTGTGTGAAGCCGCCATTTTGATTCAATCAATAAGGTCCCCCTGCACACATTCAGGGACCTGGTCGTGTCTTCAGGTCAAACGGATTGTGGGACAAGATGCAGAAAGGAAAAGGAAAAAAGTTCCGCCGGACCTCGGGAGCCGGCCGCCTATGTCATGGGCGATCTTTGGCCACACCAGGGCAATAGTGAAGCTGCAGCAGGTGCAAATAAGCTTCAGATAGTCTTACAAGCACTGCTCAGAACTCTCAACTATGGCACTCAACATCCAGGACTTGCCATCCGGATCTTGGCGCCTTGTGCTGGTTCCGACCTATTCACACATCGGTCCACTACTGACATCACCTCATAAGCCAACGGGGCACCCCACGCCGACTTTCGGCGCAGCATTGTAGTATGGCCACACCAGTGCGGCAACTTGCTGGACACCACCTCGGTGCCATCCGGATCTCGGCGCGTTCGAGTCACTGTACCGCAAGAGTGACCGGAACTCAGCTGGACACGCCGTCTTTCGGCGCAGCATTGTAGGATGGCCACACCAGTGCGGCAATTTGCTGGACACCACCTCGGTGCCATCCGGATCTCGGCGCGTTCGAGTCACTGTACCGCAAGAGTGACCGGAACTCAGCTGGACACGCCGTCTTTCGGCGCAGCATTGTAGGATGGCCACACCAGTGCGGCAACTTGCTGGACACCACCTCGGTGCCATCCGGATCTCGGCGCGCTGTGCTGCCTTCGGCCTACTGTAGCCGCAAGTGCGGACGTAACTCAGTTGGACGGCGAGTGAAAAGATAAGGGGCGCCGCACTGCAGCCGAGGAGCCTCCATCTTGGGGGAGACGCACAGCCCCCACTGACTGACGCGACCTTACAGGCCAACGGGGCGCCCCACGCCGACTTTCGGCGCAGCATTGTAGGATAGCCACACCAGTGCAGCAACTTGCTGGACAACAACTCGGTGCCATCCGGATCTCGGCGCGTTGTGCTGCCTTCGGCCTATTCGCACATCGGTCTGCTACTGACGCCGCCTCACGTGCCAACGGATTTTCTACGCTTTTTGTAGCCCTATGCCGCATAACAGGTCATGTGACTTGTTTATAAAACTTTTCATTGGTTCATTTTACTTTTGGTTTCCTAATGATGGAAGGCTTGGTCATATGACCTAAAAATAACACTTTTCATTGGTTTAGAACATTTTTTTTTCCCAAACGATGAAAGCCCCACCTTGTTTCTGGATGTTTCAGACTGAAGCTGGCGTCAGCATGAGAGCACCACCATCTCGTGGCTCCGTCGTGGTCATTCCGCGAGCAATCATGGCAGTCGCTCCCCACCGGAAGCCTGCAGGAGTCGAGGGCCCCCAAGACTTTTGTAGAATCTTCACGGCTGAGGGGACGCTTTCGAGAATGGAGCCCAAGCCCTAGCAGGCAAGCGTCCGAGTTCCAAGGTGTCCCAGGGCCATTTTAGTGGACCAGGCCCAAATCCGAAGAGCCGTCCGCCATTTTAAGAATCCAATGGCAGCCGCCTATCGCTGCACCGCAAGAGTGGGCGCAACTCAACTACATGGTGAGCGAGACGCTGTAGCCGCAAGAGCGGGCGATAAACAGCTGAATGGAGGATGAGGCACAGTGTAGCAAAAGCGGGCGTAATGGCAACTGAAACGGTAAAGGGGCGCCCCAGTACAGCAGACGAGCCTCCACCTGGGGAGGCCCGTTCACGCCGCCTCCCCCACGCCCCCCCCGGGGCGCCCCACGCCGTTTTTCGGAGCAGCATTGTAGGATACCAAAACCAGTGCGGCAAGTTACTGGACATCACCTGGGTGCCATCCACATCTCAGCGCGTTCTGCTGCCTTGGGACTATTCGCACAACAGACCGCTACTGACGAGGCCTCCCCCCGCACCACCCGGGACGCCCCACGCTGTTTTTCTGAGCTGCATTGTAGGAAACCAAAAACCAGTGCGGCACCCAGGTAACATCACCTGGGTGCCGTCCAGAACTCAGCACGTTGTGCTGCCTTGGGACTATTCGCACAAAAGACAGCTACTGACCATTGTTGCTTCTTTTTGCCAAAAAATGTTTAAATGTATTTACAGTTTTTGTTGCGTTCGATATATTTATAAAGTTAATAAAGTTTTATAATCCTACTTTGTTGGAGTACTATATATTTTTAAAAAATCGGGTGAATGGGGCCTTGAATCGGGTTATTGTCATGTGTGGGCTTTGGAAGTGTGCTGCTACAGGATCGGACATTTCAAACTCAAATGCACGTTCTTTTTCTTACCTTTCCGAAGCATGGAGCGCAATAGCAGGCAGAGAAAGGGTGATGCAAGTGTTGAACACTGCCTGGCCTGGCAAGTTGCAGGCAGTGCCCCCCCCCCGCCCGCTCCTGAAAGAGGGCACACACACACCGCCGCCCGAGTACTTCACATATCTTTAAAAGACCATGCGCTTGTTAATGAGGCTTAAATGGTTTATCACCCCTTCTAGAGCCCCTGCATCGGCCCTCTGACGTTTCCTGGAAGAATTAGCACGTAACACAATACCAAGCCCTGTCAGCTGAAACCCCCGAGGAATCGGGTTTTTGCTTGTAGGAATCGGGAGGCGGGAGACTAGCACTGAAATCGGTAGTCTCACGCCTGAATCGGGAGGGTTGGCATGTCTGGATTCTCTGCAGCTGGGGCCATAAACTACATCCGCAGGGCTAGGTGATAGCCTGGGACCGGCCTGGACAATCGGACACAGAGGAAGAGGAGTGTCAGAGGGTGCGGTAGTGAATAGGGTGAAAGGGAGGTGTCGGGTGGGCACAGGGTGTGATTCTCAGAGAAGAACAGCGCAGATGGGGGGAGGTTTATGGCCCATGCATGAGAGAGAGAGCGGGGGTGACCAGTGCGTGGGGGAGATGCTTGCGAGGGTGGGGAGCCGTGCTGAGAATCGACGGCGTGCAGAGAGTGGGTCTGGTCAAGGCATCTAAAATGGCTGCCGTGCACGACAAATTTGTGCCATTGGAAAAAAGGCAAGATGGCGCATACAATGTTTATCAATAAGGATTCATTTATAACAAAATATTTTATCGCAGTGACAAATTGGCGGTCAACACTTCCTGATTTCCATCGAATCGAACGTTAACAGACGTCACGCAGCAAAAAAAAAAAAAAACGCTCACGCACAGCCGCTGGAAGACATGTATCAACATATATGAGCCTCCTCAGCCACCCTCAGAAAACATAAGGGATCAGGATACGTCTCCCGCACCCCCTTATACCTAGTAATTTAATTAAAACGAAACACAAAATGGCGAATTCCCGTTTCGCTACCAGTTTGCGGCCCAGTTCCCGGCCTGAGAAGCACTTCTACCGTGAAAAAAATCAATTTTTTTTTTTCCCCACGGGACCCTTTAATAACCCCAACATCATTCCTAAGGGGTCAAGAGGGGTCTACCTTGCCCCCTTTCATTAAATTCCCCCTTCGTTTTTCACCTCTTCTTCTCTCTCGATCCTACCGAGAGATAAGATGGCGCACGCACAGCCGCTGGAAGACATATATCAACATATATGAGCCTCCTCAGCCACCCTCAGAAAACATAAGGGATCAGGATACGTCTCCCGCACCCCCTTATACCTAGTAATTTAATTAAAACGAAACACAAAATGGCGAATTCCCGTTTCGCTACCAGTTTGCGGCCCAGTTTTCCCCACGGGACCCTTTAATAACCCCAACATCATTCCTAGGGGGTCAAGAAGGGTCTACCTTGCCCCCTTTCATTAAATTCCCCCTTCGTTTTTCACCTCTTCTTCTCTCTCGATCCTACCGAGAGATAAGATGGCGGCCGCTCCGGACTGTTTAGAATGTTGACAGACACCGGAAAGCCAATCAGCTTCGCATCGCAAAGTTCCGTTTCGCGAAAAGTAAGCGGACCGGAGCGCAGCCCGGAGCGCTGTTCCAGATATATATCTTGTTTTGAACGTTAATTTCTCAAAATCCACTGGAGCACATATATTGAGACCTAGCAAAGGCACATCGGGCTAACAGTCCCTACAATTTTGCCAAGTTTTGTGCAAATCCATGCAGCCGTTCGAGCTAAAAGTGAGGCCAACCGCCCTATGAAAATTAACATGGGAAAAACGCGTTTTGGGACCCCCCTTTTTTCTCGGCCCCCCCTTGACGAAACCGTCCACAAACGCCAAAGTTATTAGACATAGAATTTTCAAAAATCCCATAGGGAAAAAATCCTAACTATATATACCTACTGGCGACAGTATATATATTGTACTTCATGTGAAACTTAGAAATTTCACATCTTGCAAATTTATAAAAGAATATCCCATAAATCACTCAGCCTATATCAGGTGTCTCCAACCAGTCGCCTGGGAGTTACCAATAGCTCCTAAACACTTTCAGAGTAGTTTACAGACTTGAGTTATTTTTCAAATGAACACAAGGTTATATTTTCCTTTCAAAGTTAAGAAATAGCTGTGTTGATGTGATAATATGATCATCAGGCTGCAGATTGCAGGGCCTGACAATGAGCAGTGCTCAGTCAGATTTGTGGGCAAGCCTGGGATTGGGTCAAAGAGGGGAACAACCGAAGCACTAAGGTATTTGACTCTTAGAAAAAAATCCTTGTCAACTCAAAATTGGGGTTGTGAACAAAATGATGCTTCTGAATGCTTTTTAAATGGAGAGTTACCTTAATTATTGAGTTAACACCTCATTTCAATTTCCACCCATTTCAAAGCGTTGCATTTACAAGCAGTAGGTGCCTTACTCCCAGTGGGCAGTGTGCCATAAACCTTTTTTTACGTGAAAGAAATTTTAAGTGCAGAAAAATGTTCCATGAAATGGAGTGTTTGGTGGAATTTGTATATGCACTTGTCATTTCTCCAAATTACAACAAATATACAAGTGTATGTTTGTGTCATTCATGTAACGGTGCCGGTTATGGCAAAAGGTATGTCCTGTGTTGCAAATACCAATGACACAGGCTCAGTCAACAGTACAAATATAACCCCTTCATACACACACATATTCATACATCCCCAAAGACCACACACTCACTGACACACATGGCAGCCTTTTCATAGTGCCCTTAGTCATAGTCATCATCATCATAATAAGCTTTCTTTCGGTAAAACCATATAAGCATATAGAACAGTTAAAATAAATACAATTCAATATGAAAAAAACCATCATTTCTGGGTGACCCTATAAGTTATGATTCCAAAAGTGCAAATGCAGACCAAAACATAAAATATTAAAGTATACATAGAGTCTAGCAGCAAATAAACAGTACAATAAAAAAGCTGAGCTATAGGCAAATATTTTAATGTACGTCAATGAAGGTTGAAATTCTTATACACTAGTGGTCCGATTACGATGCCGGATGGACCGGGGTCTGTCCAACATCGTTCCAGAACTGTAATGGAATGACCTCCTGTCATTGGTTATGGCCCAGTAATTAGGATGAGACCGAACCATTTTCATTGCTTGCCTATTTTTACAATGGGAGCATGCATTCTGAACGGAATGCATGCTGATATTGTAAGGGGCAGAGGTGCAGTTCATACCTGCACCCGGTGGCAGGCACCTCAATGTGCCTACCACCAGGCGCAGGGATCAACAGGGGGGCACCTAGTCCCCCCTAGGCTGCTATTCAGCAGCCTAGACAGACGGCAGATGTCAGATGACCCAAATTGGTCATCTGACACCTGTAGCCCAGAGGTACTCCCAAAAGATCTTCTTTAAATTAGATCTAGTGGGCTCGACAGTTTGGGACACCTTGCTCCAAAGAACTTCAAGAACCATACAAGAGAGAGATGCTATTTCATTAGTCACCCATTTGGCATTCCTGCCTTTGTCGAATTCTACAATTTTCCTCAAAGCACAAAAATATTTTGCCAGGGCAGGAGTGGTCTTCCTTCTCCACCAAAATAATAGAGTGCAAATTGGACTGATTAAATTGACACTCATGTCCCACCTTAATGGCAGCATAGGGGTGCTCTGAGGAAGCGATCTTAACAATTTATTTTCAGCAGTGGACAATAATGTTGTATCAACATAGCCACATAATTCTGCTCCTTACACTGCACAAGTCTCTGCCTTTATTTGATAAGTAGATGTAGCGTTAGTGATGCATGGTATAACTTAGACACCCCACACCCATGGTGAGATAGGTTTATAGCATACTTCCTAATTTGGGATGACCAGGGCATATTAGCGGTCATTCTAATGCCAAAATAATCAAAGTCATAGACCCTCTCTAGGCAATACTCATTAATTTTTCGGAAACCTTTACATTTTTATGTGGTTTATATACATGAATTTAATCTTCCCCAGGTTTATTTCCAGGCCCTGGTCTCCGCAAAAAGTTATACATTTGTCCATCAAAATCTGGAGACCCTTCATGGTGTTAGAGACTAGCAGAGTAGGATCTGCAAAGAAGAATATCAGGCTTTTACTCTCGGCAATCATTGGTGCATTGTTTTTACACAGAACCATCTCCCTCACAACATCATTTAGATATAATGAAAACAGCGTAGGAGAAAGTACGCACCCCTGATGCCCCCCGTATCCTCTGCTGTGCTCTCTGAAATCTCCTTGCTTACCCCACCTTACTCGTGCATATGTATCTTCATTAAATTGAAGTAAGATATCCAATAGTGGCTTCTTTAGTGTTCCCCGTAGTTTGCAACACGGAACTAAACCAAATGAGGGTTTAAGATCCACAAACTTTGTATAAAGATGACCACAGTTTTCCAGACTATTGTCATAAATCTGAACATCAGGTCTATGGTGCTAACACCCTTCCTGAACCCCGCTTAGAGATCCAAAAGAATGGCAGCACCATTGATTAGGGATTCCAGAGTGCATAGAATCTGTCTACAAAATATTTTTTGTGATGCATCATAAGACGTATCTATACTACTATAATAAAGGAAGAACTTTGAGGCTTTGAGGCGGGTAAACTCGGGTACCACAGCGCCAATCCACACACCCGATACACCGTTGTTATCGTCAGGGTGTGCAGATGGTTATAGGCTATATAAATAAAAAAAAACGTTATTTAAAAAATGTACATTAAAAAAAAAAAGTAGTCCCTCCAAAGTAGCGCCGGCCGCAACGTGCGTGTCACGTCAGGAGCGCGGGGAGGAGCGGCGTCCAGGAGCGCGACGAGGAGCGGCGGACATGGCGCGGGGGAGGAGCGGTGACGTGAGAAGCAGCGGACAGGCCGGAGGAGCGGTGACCAGCGGCGGTGAGGTGACAAGCAGCGGACAGGCGGGAGGAGCGGTGAGGTGACGAGCAGCGGACAGTGGCGGTGAGGAGCGAGGAGCGGCGTACCGGTAAACTGAGGAGCGCGGGGGAGGAGCGGCGGCTGAGGTAAGGGACCCACGGACAATGTCGGGGCAGGCGGGGGTCAGGGCAGGCGGCGGACGGGCCGGGCGGGGGCCCAGGCTTCTGGACAATGTCGGGGCAGGCGTGGGTCGGGGAAGCCTGATTGCTCCCAGACAAGGTCGGGACGGGCTGCTAGTTGGTCTATAATTTAATGGTAAATATTTGGAGCCTTATTTCTGAGACTATTTCAGCTGCTTTCCACGAAGTGGGGATCTGCACACTCTCAAGTATTGCATTCGTCAGCTTATTAAAATATAGGGTTAAATGCACTGAGTCATCTTTAAAAAGGTCACTCAGAATCTTGTAGGACCAACTGCCTTACTTTGCAAGATACTATTTATGGTATTCCTAGAAACAGCAGACCTAATATAGAAAGCATATGTGGACGGCAAGTCCCCTGCCACTATACTTTTATTTAAAGCTGTAAGAATTTCTCCTACTTCATCAGATAGATCGGTATACTGCTGCCACCATACATTTAGTTGGATAAAGTTGTTTAGAGGATCATTTCACCACTGTCCCCCATTAGTGACAAAATCCCAAAATTGCTTACTAACCTTATTCTTCGATTCTTCAAAAATGTGATCCCAAATTTAAGAGTCCCAGGCCTGGAGAACCTGTTCCTGGGTTTTTTGCATTGTGCCCTTTTTTGCCATATCAAATCTCCATTTCCAGAATTGAATGCAGCCAATAAATCAGTTTTGTCCCCCCTACACTCTCTATTAAATCTGGATGGATATTTCTGACAGCAGTAAAAAGAGCAAGGTGAATTTTAGGGATGGAAAGAATTCTAGACTAACACTAATCCAAACTATCTATCTCCTCCAAAGCGATGTTTAGTGCACCTTTTATAAAAGTTAAAATCTCAGAATTAGTAGATACACAAGCCTATTATTGGGTGGTCTGATGTTATTGTTAAGTGATAAGGACGGGGACTCTTGCGTCATAATAAAATCTCTCATAGTACAATGCATAGCATTATGATCACTGTCCTGTCTGCAGCTTACCAGCGCATCTTTAACAAACCTCCATAAAGGAAGAGTAACTAGAACATAATTCAGCTAAAGAATCCTGACCTTTTAAAAGTGTGCTGGGTTTGAAGGTTAGATTTATTCCAGCCATTACCGGCATGGATGCCACAGGATAATGACATAGCCATTAATTGGTAAGCGGCATCAGGGTGCCACTTCACTGGAGGAATCAATAGGGCAGGAACACCCACTTAGTCGTAGCATTTAGTTCAAACCACAGTTTTTGGCTTTTCTTACATTATGCTTTAAGTCAATGTAGCTGGGTGTGGGGAAGGGGTGTGGGCAAGGGCTCGGTATGAAATTCACTTGGCTTGTGGAGTTTTCCCACTCGGTGCTCCGTGGATAGGAGTTTTTTCCTTGCTTGCGCTCACCAACATTAAGATGGATAGCATGAGCAAGTAAAATCTTACTCCAGACCACCTTCCAGAGAGATTTCTCTACAAGAACATCTACTCGAGTGACAGAAAGAAGCAGCACCCTCTTGTGCTGATTTTCCAGTGTGGGACAAACATCCAGTGCAAAAAAACTGTGTGAACTGCATGATCTAAATCCCTCCTCCCCTCAGGAACACCGCAATGTGCAATAGAGCTTTTTGTCATGCAGATCTCTGGGAACTTCACCCAGGCGTAACATGGAGATGTCTGGTTACAATGCTTAAGTTGTTTAGCCATCAGTATTTCGCAATGATATTCACTGATTTTTTTAATATTTTATTTATTTGTGCAAAGTACATGAGACAATAGGAATGAATCAGTAAAACATGACAAAAAACAAATAAGTAATTGTGGCCAATCACTTCACTGTCTAAAAATCAGTATCTTAAGCAATCAGAGCGGGTTGAAATTTATAACACCAACGTAATACATAGAACATGCTACAACCCCTTACAGGAGAAAAAAAGAATTAAATGAATGACAGTCACACTGTGGAAACATAAAACTGAAACATTGAAAGCTTCACAAAAAAATAGAACCAGAGACATACACACAGTATGGATAGATAAATTAGCATGAGGAGGGAGGATTTACACTTCAGGCTTTAAATACTTACTCACAGACCCCCATATTTGTTCACCTGACTTGCGCTTTCGCAGGCCCTTCAAGGCATATAAACTGTGCTCCATATTATAAACTGAAAAAAAGCGTGCCCGCCACATTTCAAAAGAGGGCGGTTCACGCTGCAACCAAAAGTATGTAATACTAAACCTATATACAGCTGTAGCTACAAATATTAAATTGACATGTTGACTTGGTATACCCGTCTCCGCTGATCTCTTTTCAACCCCTAAGAGGATCTGCGTGGCTGTTAATTAGAGAGGAGTGCCCAATATGTCTGATAAACATTTGTCCAACTGTGTTAATAACCTTCCCAGCGATGGACAACCAAAAAAAACATGGAGATCATCTGCATATGGATGACCACAGCGGAAAAATTTCTCAATAGCATCCCCAGATCACTTTGAAATCTTATCCGCTGTATAATATAGGTTAAAGAGTGATTTGAAATGCTGCGCGGATAGCTTAGCCGAGAGGAATACATTTTTAGCCATTTCTAAAGAAATTTTAATCTGTATATCATTCCTGCCTAATTTAGTCCCCCATTTAACATTTTGTAATTCAATATCATTAGCCTTCGTACTTAACATATGACCATATAGCACACCCATCCTTGCAGTTTTCATAATATCTTCTAGCAAACGGTTAGTTTGGAAAATGCCTCCACTATTCGACAGATGATTTCTAATTTGTAAATACTTTGCAGAATAAAAAGCTGATACTGTTCCCTCAATTGATCAAAGGATTTCAGACAGCCTTCACTATATAGATCCCCCACCATCCTTATACCCTTCCCCCTCCAATAATAAACCACCCAATCCAATAAATCTACTGGCAACAAAAATGGAAGCTACCAATGGAGTATACCAAGAAATGTTCCCAAAACAGAACATATTCCTTGCAACCCGCCAGACTTTATATGCTGCCATCAGAATCTTAAATCTCGTGCGCTTATAGTAGCTCCAATCGAGATACACAAACAAACAATTTCGCGCTTTCACCCCCAGGAGCATCTGATAAATTGAAGGACATTCCGCAATGTCCAAAGGGGCAGCCCAGGTTAACAAAACATTCATTCCTTGCAGCATACAAGCATAGTAATACGACACAAAGTCTGGTACTGACCAGCCACCTAATTTTCTTGGTAAAATCATATATCGTATCGCCCTACGGGCCTTGCCTCCAGACCACATAAAGGCATACAAATAGATTGAAGCTGTATCAGGCTAGCCTTTGGGATTTCTTAAGGAACACATCTAAAAAAAATAGAGTATTTGCCGGAGAATTAACATTTTTAATAAATTGCATCTCCCCACTAGGGAGAGATGCAGAAATTCCGCCTGATCTAGTGGTTTCTTTACCCCCAAAAGACCCTCCCAGTTAGATTTAACCAGGGCAGTTGCGGAGACCCTAAACTTAATCCCCAAATAAATGCCCTCCTGACATACCCTTGGATCAGAGTACTTCGGCATATTGGCACATAACAGCTGGGTCTTAGTAGCATTCAACTTAAGTTATAGCCAAAGACCAAGCCAAATTTTGAGGCTAGATGTTCAATCTTCTGCATCGCTGTAACAGGGCATGGTGTAATAATGGCAACATCATCCACGTAGGCGAGAACCTTAAACTGGAAAGTTTGTATCGCCACAGGTTGTATCCTAGTACTAGCTTCCAACATTCTTAAAAACGGCTCGATATATAATGAAAATTAATGGGGGAGCAAGGGCAACCTTGCCTAGTACCCCTATGTATATGAACCACCTCCGACACGAGTCCCATGGTGCTGATACAGGCAACAGGATTACAATACAAAGTCTGCAAAGATGTTATAAACTATGGCCTAAATCCACTGCGCCTCTAGACATCCCACAAGAAGCACCATGCGACTCGGTCGAAGGCCGTCTCTGCATCTAACAAAATTAAACATAATGGCTCCCGGGTTACATTAACATAATCGAACAAAGTTATCACATGATGGACATGATTTACCGTGCCACGGTGGGGTATAAACCTGTGTTGCATGGTAGAAACTAACGAAGTGATTACTGATGGCAGCCTGTTAGCTAAAATTTTAGGATAAATCTTCCCATCCGCCTTTAAAAGCGAGATGGGACGGAAAGAACCAGGCAAATTCGCCGGCTTTCCTTTTTTATCGAACACTACTATACAGGCTTCACTCCAACTCATAGGGGGAGCCCCTTTCTGGGCCATTCGCATTGTTGCAAGTAGATCTGCCTTTAAGACATTCAAAAAATGTTTTGTAAATGTCAACCGGCAATTTGCCGGGCCCTGCCGCCTTACCCCTTGCCAGCCCATTTATTGCTAATTCCAACTCCTCTAATGAAATTGGAGCTTCTAAAGCTTCTGCATCTTCTGTAGTGAGATCCGCCATACAATATTGATTAATAAGAGTAGAGGCCTCGTCAATCTCATACTCATCCCTACGATATAGCTTCTCATAGAATTGTCTAAACACCTCTAAAATACCACTATCATTTCCCACAGAGTTGCCATTTGCATCTACAATATGATCTATCCGTTGGGCTGCCTCTCTCACTTTTAATTTTTGGGCAAGGCATCTGCCACTTGCCTCACCGTACTCATAATGATTTTGTTGTTTGATGAAGACATTTTTTGCATTTTCCTTAGACCAGTGAAGATTCAATCTTGCCTTACATCGGGTCACTGACGTGATCGATTCAGTTATATCCACATCCATCTGAATAGCCTGCACAAGTGTCTCCCCAGCCTGCTTCAATCCTTGATATAACTCTTTAAAATTAGCTGCCTGTTTTTTTTGGTTATATAGACCAAAGCTTATAGTTTCCCCTCTGAACGCAGCCTTGAAGCTATCCCAAACGCAGCCAACACTGCTGGTCCCACGATTTATATTAAAAAAAGTAGTAATCCAATGTTGCATTTTTTCCGTAAATTGCTGCTCCAATAAAAGCTTACGGTCAAAGGAAAATCCTCTCGGTCGAGTGACAGCTACTATACCTTCTATTGACAGGACTACCGGCCTGTGATCAGATGTAATTCTTGGATATACTTGAATTACAGCCTGATTTAGTACTGACTTTGCTGTAAAAAAATAATCGAGCCTAACTAACTTGCGATGAGGAAAAGAAAAAAAAGTATAACCCGGAGCCACCAACTCTTAAATAGGCCCAACCATCCACCAACCCATGAGCGATCAATAATGCCTGTAATGCCTTAAAGACCAATGTATCTCACTTCTTCATTGCATATATTAGTAGGTAACAGATTTATATTTAGGGGCCCACACAGGATCAGTGGTGTTGGCCAAGTTGCTAATTCCACATTTAAAAACTCTAGAGTATCTGCCTCGTCTAAATTTGCCCCATAAACTGAGCAGACCGTGAATTCTGTAGAGCCCGCAAGACATTCTGCTATTACCCACCTGCCCATTCCATCGGTTAAAATTCTCCCTGTATTGCCAATATGTTTTTTAGCCAGGATTGCAACGCCTCTAGCCGTCCCTGAAAATTTAGTACAGGCTATAAGATTGAATCCCAGCTCCTCAAGTAAATGGCACTTTGACCAAACCATATGAGTCTCCTGGAGACAAATTATATCACAATACAAGACTCGTAACTCTTGCGCCACTCGCCGTCTTTTATCAAGTGAATTCAACCCCCTCATATTCAATGTACCTATCCTAATACCCCTGCCTGCCATTTATCTGTCTCAAAACTTAATCGAGTAATGATATTCACTGATGAGAAGTAGCTCTCATTACAGAAAATGTTGAAGGAAATGTTGAATACCCCTGGCCTGGATGATGTGACTGGCCTGTATTAGTTAGGTTAGGACATGACAAGGGATAAGGGTACTCAACAGGTTACTACAAATGTGCCTGGTATTTATTTTATCAGAAAGAGAATACAAAATATTGTGTTCAAACTTTTGATCAATGCTTGTGATTGACTTCTGAAAAGTGGTAACTTCAATACAGACAAACAAAAACTCCCAAAACAATTTTCTTTCTTTAATTTCTTTTATTCTTACAGGTCAAGGTCCATCATGAGAAGATGGTATGGAAGGCCATTGTCAAGAAGTTGAGGACCTTGGGTTTCTACAAGCGGTGCAGCCTGCATTGTTGAAAGATATGAGAGGACCTATGAGTCTGGATCAAAACGTAATCAGAAGTCCAGCTTGGGCAGTCCTCCCAATGTGGGAAGCCTGTGCGCCTCACCCTTACCCCCCTAATGGCAGGCATACTTGCAGTGGCTTATATGGTGCTCGATTGGCAGTGGATAGCTTAACAGCAGCATCAAGGGGGTAGGTTCTTATTTGAATTTAACATGTTAAATAACTACTCTTTGTTACAGCTACAATATAGGGCATCAACATTAAGGTTGACACATGCCAAAAACACAAGAAGAGTTCTTGAAAGTTTTGCAAAAGGTGTATTATGATGTGTTTTATATATTAAATTGTGGGAAAATATAACAACAGTTTTCTGATCACTACCAAAGGACTGTTTTGAGCACATATCCCTTCTCAAACAAGACCTATACATGAGTTTATTTGATGTGATAAGCGACAGTTGTACCAAACAGGCCACAAGTATGATTGTGTCAGGTGTGAGGCTCCTACACTATTGTGAACAAAGTTATGTTAGCCCTGTTACAGGTGACAAAGTATAACATGCACTTCTGCTACAATGGATGTCCTAAACGTCACTGTGATGAGTTGGGATTTTTATCATGTCTTAATCCTTCACTGTTGTGTATGTAGCCCAGTCTGTTTGTGGGTGAAAAAATATTTTGATCGGCAACAATTATTTTAAAAAGAGCAGACAGGTATGTGTAAACATTGGTGACAGAGTTACACATATCCACAAACATTTGTCAGATGTTCTTTGTTATTTTCAGATGATTAATCAATGATGAAGAAAATTGGATATTAAAAGGGATTTTAGCTGATTGAATGTTACGTCCTGTATATGTTGGAGTATCTTATCTGGATAATTTACAATCAGCCACAACTCATGACTCATTGGGAAATAGTGGAACTGCATCAAGGTGTAATCTGTTGCTTATTGTGATTTGCATTTCTATTTTTTAAGTGAAAATGATATATGAATCAGTGTATGAGATATTTACTGTGATGTTGTACCAATTTTGGCCCAAAAGAGAAAGCCAGCATATTAATAAATACAATTACAACAGTGAAACAAGCTGAAAATAACTTGAGATATTGTGGAGTCAGATGTACAAATGCTATTGCTTTATACTAAAGGGGATTATAAATGTATCAAGCCCTATGTATTTACTTATACTGTTGAACAAATTTGTCAATTCCCCCAAAAACTATTTCTTCATGCCTTAAACAACATAGGTATGTACATAGTGAGTGAAACTTTGATATGCAACTTCAGTACGGAATCCATATAATATATTGAGCATTTGAAATATACGTAGGTTACTTGAAGTAAGTGTTACCATTATGAAATGCCCAAAGGAAATTTCAAGTAAGTACTTACTAACAAAGGAAATAGGCTTTCAGTTTATGCAAATATTGGTACAGCTTTGCAGTATTGTTGACAGACATTGATGCATTGTTAAGTTTTTATGCATTAATATGATTCAGCTCTTGTCTGTCTGCCTTGTGCAGAGACTGTACAAAGGTATGTTTGCCTGGTATCTTTTTTGTGACATAAGCTCTCCATTCTAAACAACAAATATGAAGCATTCAGAGGCGTTAAACAGTTCCTGGACAGTATTGACAATGAGTGAAAAGATCAAAAATTATATCAGAGCAATAATTTTAAATTACAAAAATGTGACCAAATGTTTTTGAAGATGTTCGCTACATGCATGAGATGATGAGAAAAAAGAACCAACGTTTGTAAGCCTTGAAGCAAGTGAAATCTGACAATCAAAATGTTTAGAGGAAAAACTTGATGATCACTTTCATTTAGACAGATATAATAAAACTATTGTATATGTCTTTAAAACATCTTCAGCAGCAAGTGAAGGGGACATTGGTTACGTAGGCAGGGTAACAGCTGGCCACTGTGGTTCAGGGTGCTGAGACTACCAACACCAAGGGACCAAATGGCATGGAGGTTAGGAGGACTGCAACGGAGGCCACCACCTCAAAAACATCATCTTCAGAGGCCTCTGCAAGTTTCTAGGGATGGTTGACCTTACAGGAACTGTACCAACTGCATCCTTGTCTGCCACCCAGAGAACCATCTCCACCATCCCTCTTGCTCCTCTTCCAGTTGGCCAAACCTGCTTTGCTGCAGGCTCCTCACCCCGGTCCCTGTAGCCCTGAATGGGCTGAGTAAGGAGGCTTTTGACCTCTTACACAACAACTCTGTATGCAAGGAGTTTAGTTGCCACTTGCAACAAATGGTAGCATACCTGGAAGGAATTCAAAGTACTGTGTCTGGAGTCTAGACTGCAGAGAGAATTTACAAGACAAGCTTTCTCACTGACCGCCGCCTCCCAACTAGCCCAACCTTAAGTCACAGCTCAGGTCACTTCCCCATCCCAATTGTCAATTCCAAGCACTGTCCCAAGCACACTCACTCCTTTGCACACACCTGCTACAACAGAAACAAGCAGCATGCACACACATAAACACAAACACAGCATGAAACACAAGCACATACCCAAACAAAATACAGAGACAACAACCACCACCACACCCACAACCACCACCCCACCACTGCATCAGCCACCTCATCCACCAGCATACTCACCACCACTACCACATCTACTACCACACCCACTACGGCACCCACCAGCACACCCACCACAACTCACACCATCTCACCCACAACCTCCACACCCACCACAACATCAACAACCACCACACCCACCACCACCACCTCTATCACACCCACAAACACCTCCTCCGCCCTCCCCAACACCACAACACCCACAACCACCACCATATTGCCCACAACCACTACCACATTGACCACAGCTACCATCACCACACCTACAAACATCACAACCAGACCAACCACCTCAACAGCACATTTATCTGAACATACACACCGAGACAAAACCACATCTACATTCATACCAACACCAACCAAACGCAAACGCACACATTGACCCAAATACCAAACTACTATGAACCACCCCCAAATGTACCAGACATACACTAGACACACATGCAGCTGTACAACAGACACACATGACACACTCCAGATCCCTTTACCTCCAAAACCCAGACATTTCCCACCCCTCCTACTCTTTTTCCTAGTTCATCTTTTATCGATGCTCTGACCTTCATACTTTCCAAAATCAAACATAACCCTTTCAAACCCAAAGCACCCCACCCCTCCCAAACCCAAAGCGACCCCTTCCAAATACAAACCCAAACCCACCCCTCCAAAAGCAACCCCTCCAGTGCAATCTATTGGAATTTGTTGATATTGTTCCTTAATTTTTCAAAATTAGAGATGTATGTCATAATTTTCATAAATCACGTTTTTCATTTCACCAAGTTTGTCCTCACATTAACTTTCATTTGCAAGTGATGATTCCTAAAAAAGTTTATGATTGCAATGTGAAGTACACATTTTTAAATTTCCATTATGGCAGAAAATACAACAGATTTTTTTTATGTCTACTTTGTTAAGTGCATACAGTGGTGAAAATAGTATATGATGCTCATTTCAAAGTATGTGCAAGCATGCACAATCATAGTGGATTCTATCACCAACAAAAAGATGTTTTACATTTTAAAGTGTTAATACGGGTGTGCTTATTTCAACTTTATTAGTGATAAGAATAAACATATATGCATTAACCTTAAAAAATTATGTGACAATCAAAAATGCATTGAATACAGGAATTGCACAAGACAAGGAGAAATGTTACATGGATAAGTTTGTTAACTGATTGACGTTTGGGATAGACATTGATTTAACAGGCATTTCGAAATGCAATGTTGCACCTTATCTAGTGGAATTTCTACATTATGTTGCATTTCACTTATCACAATGATGTGCAAAGAATATGTTATTAATTTGGCAATTTACGTAAGTTATTTCAACACACCTGTATGGTTACTTTTTGATTTTGGATTAATGTGCTTTTTGTGTCTATTTTTTCGTAGGCAGCTTGCACCAAATTTAGAATTACAATGTGATCATGCAGGTGTGTTTATTTAAATTTCTTAAATGTCAACATTATACACATATCAATGTTAAGCTATTGCTTGTGAAAGAGATTAAAAAATGCACGAGTACATAGCTATTGTAAAAGGACAAGTCAAACAGTAACAGGTAAAAGTGGAGCTTACCTTTCATTCCAGCCATGAGGGAGTTTCTTTTCTTCATCCTCAAGGATCAGCAACAGAGGCAGGACTTTGAAGATCAGGTCACTGGCAGCAACGGAAGCGTGAAAGAGAGAAACAGTGCGTTACTGCCGTATATCTGTTGCAATCTGCCAACTCATGTGTGGAGTTTTACCACCACAGTCAGGTTGGTGTGAAGACACATCATGACTAGCCAGCAGAGAAACTGTCTGTCTGCCCTCCGGCAACCAGTTTTGCTTATGGTACCATCAATGTAGGTGAACATACCTGGCAGAGTGGGCGGCACTCCAACAGTCTTTCGTCCATTGATCTAGATCAGGGCCTAAGTCCTTCATAGCTGCAATCAAGAACCAATTTTACCTTTTTTAAAACACATACATATATGTGGCCAACACTACTTCAGGGGGATGGGCCAACCTTTAAAAGAGAAACCAATGGATTTCCTGTATCTGAGGCTGATGAGGCAACCCGCTGAAACGCGTAATGCCAAATTTGGAAGCGGATCGTTTTTGCATCTATCTATCTATCTATCTATCTATCTATCTATCTATCTATCTATCTATCTATCTATCTATCTATCTATCTATCTATCTATCTATCTATCTATCTATCTATCTATCTATCTATCTATCTATCTATCTATCTATCTATCTATCTATCTATCTACCTATCTATCTATCTATCTCCAAGCAAAGTGGCCCCAGGTAGGACTCCCAGGCGCTCTTCTGGCGGTGCAGTTCAGGTGCAGCAGAGCCTTGCTGCTTCAAATTAAATCAGTTTTTGCGCGCACACAAAAAGGTTCCTGCGCACTCCCAGCTCTCTCCACCAAGAATCACCAAAACTTCAGATAAACTTGTTGTTATTTTATTTCATAGCAGTATCTCCAGCATCACTGCTCGACGCGTTTCGCGGCACACACCGCTTTCTCACGATACTGTGTTTTATTTATTTGAATCGCTCCTCCCTTAGTGGGTGTGGCTATCAGTATCGCCCCTCAGCATTCTGGTTGGCGCAATCCGTGAAAGTGATGTTAATCATCCTTAAGTAGGTCCATGCCATTGTGTGCCAATTCATTTATCTACACGCCTGACCTTTGCCGTGAAAAAGAGCACCATTCCACACATGCGGATAAAGTCACTGCATGTGGTGGGAGCTGCGCCGAGGAACGATTTCTTGGCCGAGCAGGGCGCTGCTTTCTGAATCGGCAGTTGTACACCCCCGCCCTTCTGCCTACTCAAGGTTTTAATGGACTTTAATTGGCACACGAAGGCATACACCTACTTAAGGACGCTTAACATCACTTTCAAGGTCTGCGCCTACCAGAATGCTGAGGGGCGATTCTGATAGCCACACCCACTAAGGAAGAAGCGATTCAAAGAAATAAAACACATTTGAATCTTGAAGGTGATATGGCATCCTTTGTTTGCACATCCCATGAAGAAGAGGCGTACATGGCCTCGAAACGCGTCGGATATGGAGAATTACAAGGAGGAAGGGTGTGAGAGCTGCGCTGGGGCCAAACAGGCTGGATAGCCAAGCAACGCGGTGTGCCTTCTTAAAAGCTCAAGGGCTCACTTGCTAATTCATATATATATATATATATATATATATATATATATATATATATATATATATATATATATATATATATATATTACCTACTGGCGGTCGCCAGTAGGTATACATAGTTAGGATTTTTTCTCTATGGGATTTTTGAAAATTCTATGTCTAATAACTTTGGCGTTTGTGGACGGAATCGGCTGAAATTTTCAGTAAAATGGCACATTTTGTTTCTGAGCAGCTCCTGGAAATTTGGGGGGGGTTCGTCAAGGGGGGGCCGAGAAAAAAGGGGGGTCCCAAAACGCGTTTTTCCCATGTTAATTTCCATAGGGCGGTTGGCCTCATTTTTAGCCCAAACGGCTGAATGGATTTCAACGAAACTTGGCAAAATTGTAGGGACTGTTAGCCCAATGTGCCTTTGCTAGGTCTCAATATATGTGCTTCAGTGGATTTTGAGAAATTAACGTTTAAAACAAGATATATATCTGTAACAGCGCTCCGGGCTGCGCTCCGGTCCGCTTACTTTTCGCGAAACGGAACTTTGCGATGCGAAGCTGATTGGCTCTCCGGTGTCTGTCAACATTCTAAACAGTCCGGAGCGGCCGCCATCTTAACTCTCGGTAGGATCGAGAGAGAAGAAGAGGCCAAAACAAAGGGGGAAATTACCATAAGCGGGCATAGTAGATCCTCGTTGACCCCCTAGGTTTTATGTGGAGGTTTGAAAAGGGCCCAGGAAGGTCAAAAAAAAAATTCTTTTTTTTTTTTGGCGTGGTGAGCGCCAAGTTCGCGAACCGGGAAGTGTTCTGGGCAGCGGACTATAAGGATAAAAGAATGATAGACTTTTCTAATACTGTATGTTAATTGTTTGTTGTTTTTGTTGTTTTTTTTTGTTTTCTTTATTTTTAAAGTATTTTTTTTATTTTGATTGTGTTTCATAATTCATTAAATTTTCTAACATTTCAGTGTCAGAAATTTCAAAATTGAATATAGGGTGTAAATTGTCCTCATTTTGAAGCAGGTTATCCACTGCTTCAACACATTGTAGTAGTTCCTGGTCTCTACTTTGATCCATAAAATCATCAATTTTTTCTTGGCTGCTCTCCTTCAGTACAATTGTAAATTTAACTTGTTGCTCGCCTTCCATTTTGCCTGAAATTTTGATTAAAAAATATATATATTAGTAGAGATAGGGCACTGTTGGGAATAATTTTAGATAGGCAGTTTTTATCAGTGAATTTATCTTTTGGCAGTGTATAGTATCAGAGTGGAAATAGGACTATAAAAAAGTGTATGTGATTTAACCAAGACAAGCCTAACTCCATTCATAACTATAACAGAGAAGTCTATCTAAATCTATAACTACTATAGAGGGATAGTATACATCTATCAGAAAAAGTCTACCATATTAAGTTATAGTGCACAATATACTTCAGTTTTAAAAATAACAACTTACCTTCACAAAGAAGTTGAATTGTTTGATAGCTATTCAAATGTGATGTACAAGTACAACAAGAAGTAGCAGTCAAAATGGCTGTGTTTTCTTCTCCTCCTTTATATATATATACAGGTATATAACCAATCAAATGTTAGATAATATAAGTAGAAAATGAAAGTAACATTTTCATTGGTTGTCAATTCCAACACTTCAGATGTGTTTTGTGAAGTAATTTACCTCACGGTACTTAGAGAGGTCTACAGGCTTAATGGCTAAATGGAATTTCAATCAAATTTGTGAAAATGAAAGGGATTGTTCTGTAGTATGAGCTAATCTATATTTGGTGAGAGTGTCTCTAGTCGTTTTTCTGTAAATTACTTTCCCACCTTTTTTTTGGACCGCTTCCCAGGAAGCGGCTCGGTTCGCGAACTTTAAGCGTCACGGGGGTCCACCATTTTGTGTTTCGGTCGCATTAAGATACAAGATGGAGGACAAATAATGTTTAGAATGGGTAGAACGGGTCATGGTAGACTTATCTTGACCCTCTAGGTTTTCTGAGGGTGGCTGAGGAGGCTTATATGTGCGGAAAAAAAACATTTTTTTAAAAAATTCCGCGAGGTTAGCTTTCGGTTCGCAAACCGGGTAGCGCCTCGGGGAGCGTAATTTGTGGAAAATTAGTGAAAAAAGTTAGAAAAAAATAATAATTGTGAGTGATCAGATGAAGGGTAGCTCTGAGAAGAGCTTTTGGGTTTATGGTACATTTAGGTACTTATAAGTAGGTACCTATGCACAGTCTTAAATTCAGAATGAAAATTCTGTTGCCCTCATCTGAGAAGTGAACTCCATCTCCTCTGTAGATATCTTGCATGTAGTAACGCAAGTTATTGTTGTACAAGGAGCCCATTCCATGGTCTCTCATGTAAGCTGAAACAGATTTGTTTACATGCTTCCTCGCTTTCTCAATTTGTGGACAAAATTGGTTGGACCACCTCCATTTCTGTCTTTGGCATATATTGGAATATACCAAGGCAGTTTGAGGTAAAAGTGCCATTAATTGCTCAAAGGTGTCCTTTAAAAGCATTTCCAGACCTACTCCAGTCAAAGTGCCCAAATCATTACCTCCACAGTGCACAATTAACAGGTCAGGTTTTGGCAAATGCATAAAGGTTTTCACCAATGGTATCAATTGGTGACATTTTAATCCTCTTTGGCCCAACCACTTAATTTCCACATCTTGTAAATTGAGGTTAGGTAAATTTCTGTTCTCAGCATACCTTTGAGCCCAGTGGATGTAACTATGTCCAACAATCCAGACTTTAAACATGGTGAGAGAAGGTTGTGCTGCAGTCAGATGAAGTGTGGTAATGAAAGGGCAGTTGAAACAGTAGGAGTTTGTAAAGAAAAAAAACTGTGGAGTTTCAGTGCTAATGATTCATTAGCAGTGATTGGTGGATTTCCATTTCTGAAAACAGAAGGTTAAGGTGCATGGATGTGTTCTTTGAAAGATGCAATTTGAATGGTCAAGGAAAAAACATTTAATGAAAGATTGCACTGGATACGCAGGTGCAGTGAGAGTTCAGAGTTCAATTGAAACATTGTTGTGTGAATTTGCAAACATGAGAGGTCTTCCAGGAGGTGGTTGCTATGGAAAAAAGGCAGAGAGGGCAGAGGGGGGAAGGGTTTTGATTTGAAAAAAGTGAGGGAAGAGTTATGATTGGCTAATATGAGAGATATGTGTAATGAATATCTGTATTTCTGTGCTTTTAATAGCTGCAGCCTCTGGAGTGCATCCTGTTTGATCTGCTCAAGACAATTTGGTGTACTTCTGAGACTGTTTTGTAACTCAAAAAGTATTTGCTAAGGTGAGAAAAGATTTATTTAATTTAGAAAGAGAATAGTATGATTTAAGGAGAAAATGAGGAAGAAAGCTGTGTTTTTAAAATGTGGCTTTGTCTCAAGTGAAATACAAATAGATTTTGTTTCTTTGAGAAATTGTAATTGCATATTCGGTTTAGCATTCTGGCATGCAGTAACACAAGTTATTGTTGTACATGGAGCCCATTCCATGGTCTCTCATGTAAGCTGAAACAGATATGTTGTGTTTAAGAACGATTTTTGAAAAGAATTACATTTTTGGATATGTTCTGCTAGAGCTTCATAGGTTGTTTGGGTCATATTTATAAGGCATTTGAGTGTCTAGGATGTTATTTTTCCCTTTTTAAATGGAAAGCGTTCTTCATGGGGCAAGTTTGTTGTAAATATGCTCCCACCTGTGCTTTGCAAATTTAGATTTTGATTATGGGAGTTACATAGCCATGTTAATAATGTCCCAAAAATGGTGCAAGGGCATTCAATAAAACGCTTTCATGTGTCTCAAGGACATTTTCAGTCATTTCTTCTTGAATGCAGGTATACAATTGATTTATATGCTGTGTTTAAAAACTATTTTTTCAAATCAATTACATTTCTGGATATGTACTGCTAGAGCTTCATAGGTTGTTTTGGGTCATATTTATAAGGCATTTGAGTGTCTATGATGTTATTTTTCCCTTTTTCAATGGAAAGCGTTCCTCATGGGGCAAGTTTGTTGTAAATACGTTCCCACCTGTGCTTGGCAAATTTAGATTTTGATTATGGGAGTTACATAGCCATGTTAATAATGTCCCAAAAATGGTGCAAGGGCATTCAATAAAACGCTTTCATGTGTCTCAAGGACATTTTCAGTCATTTCTTCTTGAATGCAGGTATACAATTGATTTATATGCTGTGTTTAAAAACTATTTTTTCAAATCAATTACTTTTCTGGATATGTACTGCTAGAGCTTCATAGGTTGTTTTGGGTCATATTTATAAGGCATTTGAGTGTCTATGATGTTATTTTTCCCTTTTTCAATGGAAAGCATTCCTCATGGGGCAAGTTTGTTGTAAATACGCTCCCACCTGTGCTTGGCAAATTTAGATTTTGATTATGGGAGTTACATAGCCATGTTAATAATGTCCCAAAAATGGTGCAAGGGCATTCAATAAAACGCTTTCATGTGTCTCAAGGACATTTTCAGTCATTTCCTCTTGAATGCAGCTATACAATTGATTTATATGCTGTGTTTAAAAACGATTTTTTGAAATCAATTACATTTGTAGATATGTACTGCTAGAGCTTCATAGGTTGTTTTGGGTCATATTTATAAGGCATTTGAGTGTCTATGATGTCATCTGCAACCGTGTGTTGGCCTCACCTCAAACAAACAAAACAGATGATGGACCGAATGTGGATCAATGACACCCATTTACCCCAGTCCAAAGATCTGGGCCCAAACAAACCTTTAGATAGGCCACACTTTATCGTCAACCTGAATAAATCATTTAAAATGTTAGGGAGAGATTTATGATTGTTGTATGCCTGTTTTATACCACTGTGTGTCATTTTTGTGACGCAGTGGTGGTGCCAAAGATTTGCTATGTTATATAATAAGTAGGGTGTTAAGTTTATGATGACTGTTATTCATTTACTGTTTGGTAATAGTGGTTAATAACAGTTTTTTTATTATATTTTTCCACAGATTCAACTGCACATCATTTATAAATTGAAAAAATGGCAACTAAAAATCATATTACAAAGGCGAGAAAACGTCAAAGACAGCAAGATCATGTATTATTGCAGCAGTCCTCTATCCAAAATACTCGTGAAATCACCAAGAAAGCTCCGGGTAAGAGCACGAAATCATTCATAAGAAATATTTGTAGTAAAAAAAGTATTTCTCCCAAAAATGTTTTAGTCCAGAAAAAGAAAAGCAATTTAAATGGAAAGGAAAGACCCATCAAAAATGTTACTGGTAGAGGAAGAGATAACTCTGTGCATGATAGTAGAAGGAAACAACAGTTTAGGGACATTCGAAAACGAATGTTCCGCAACAGAATAATAGTTAATTTATTAAAAAATATTAAAAAAGGCCAACAGAAAGTGGCATTTTATAAGAAGAAGAAAAATGTAGAGAAAATTATTGATCATGCTTTTGAAATTAAGCGAAAGTTGTTTATTTTGGTAATCAATAGAATTAGGACACTAAGCAAGGTAATTTCTGATTTCAAATCAAATAGTAGATGGAAGAGAGTAGTAAATCGTAGTAACTTTTGTGAAGTTTTTTCCGGAGAATGGATGCATAGTTCAAGTTGTGAGGCATTTTTTAATGAGGAGAGTTATTTTCAGGATAATGATTTGGTGTTTGCAGTTGACACCAGTGGTCGAGCTTATGAAGTGAAGGATGGTTGTCCAGTTGAAAAAGAAAAACTTGTGACAACAGAGACAGACGAGGTGTTAGGTAATGAGGTTTTAGGAAGACGTCCTAAGCGTCCTGTGTACACCTGGAAGTGTAGTTCTATTTGCAGTGTGCGACAGGATTCCATCAATTTGCTTTGTGATTTTTTACGGACATTTAATAAGAAAAGTTTGAAGCAGAAAATGAAGTTGTTGCAAGAATTAGATCCTTGCAGAGTGAGACAAGTGACAGGTTTGCGTGGTAATTCACTGGCTTGTCTTTCCAGGAGAGTATGCCAGAGTGTTTTTCATCATTTCAGGATGCTAGCAGTGCATCATAATAAAGTCAGGAAAATAGTGAGAATGTTGTATCATGCTAAGAGTCCAGCAATTATGCTTAAACAATTATGTGCTGCTCTTTAATAGATGTCAAGAATATTTGTGAAGAAATTGAGTTTTGTTACTTTGGAAATAAAGATGAGAATGTTCAAATTGACCCAGAAGTAGAGGATAATGTTGAAGATAATGTACAGGTTTCCAGTACAGATAATATTCAGAAGGAAATTGCCACGTTTCAGATGAAATCAAGTGAGAGGCCTAATTTCACTTGTGTGTGTTGTCGACGCACTTATTATAAGAATCAGACTAAGTTAGTGGATTTATATGCAAAAAGTGAAAGGGAAAATAATAGTGAATGGAAGGATTTTGCCACATACTTGATGGTAGAAAATTCTTTTAATTTGGGATCGGATCAACGTGTGTGTACTTATTGTTGTAACAAATTAAACAAAAACCAGATGCCTGCTAGGGCGGTTCATAATAATCTTGAATTAGTTGAGATTCCTTCTGAATTGAAGGATTTAAATACGTATGAATCTATTTTGATTCAAAGTATCCATCCCTTTCAGGCTATTGTAAGAATGGAGCCAAAGACAGGGAAGTTACCTCCATCAGATTTACAGAGAGGATTAAAGGGAAGAGTTGTTTATTTGCCTCTAGATTTGAACAAAAACATTAACACAATTGGAGTAGAAAAAGTTGAAGAGGAACCTTTGGTTATCTTGGTTAATGGTGTTCCGACAAAGAATAAGAAAATATGGCAAGATTTAGTGGATGTTAGGAAAGTCAAAAAGGCAACATTGTATTTGAAAAAAAATAATAAGTACTATATAAATGTATATGTTGCAGAAGAGGAAGTAAGTGATGAAGAGGATAGCGATTTGTGTGCTGGCCAAATTGAGAAAGTAGAGGCCTCTAAAAGTGAAGAAATATATGAACATTATAGTGTTCATCCTTTGCATTCCAAGGAAGTCATGGGGAATGCAATTGAGTTGTTTCAAATGAAACAAGCCAAAGGGAGTCCCATTAGTGTTTGGGAGGAAAGTTTGGAAGCTCGGTGTTTCCCACAGCTATTTCCAACAGGTCAAGGAGGAAGATATGATGAGCGGTCTCATCAAATTCCTGCGTCTGAATACCGGACTTTACGATTGTATGCAGAAGATCCTAGGTTTCGTCAATGCATTCCCTATTTGTTTCATCTCTTGTTTGAAAGCGATCTGTCTGGACTGTCATATGCAGTGAACCACATCTTAAAAAGTGGTATACAGATGCGAAACATCTCGGCAAGTGACTTTATGCATAAAGTCAATGTCCAAGACAGTATTTTGGATTCTCACCTAATTAATCTCATGGCGTGTCAGCGTGGTACTAATGAGTACTGGTATCGTCATGGTGATTTAAAATGTATGCTGAGGAACTTAGGAACTCCAACATGGTTCCTTACTCTGAGCTGTGCAGAGTATGGCTGGGAAGACTTACTTGAATTTCTACGAGAGGCAAATGGAAATATTGAAAACATTGAATTCAAGACACCAGGAGAACTGTGTTCTTTGGATCCAGTGAATGTATGCAGGTACTTCAATCATAGATTTGAAGCTATGATGTCTTTCATCACAAATAAGAAGAATCCACCTCTTGGAGAGGTGTTGGATTTCTTCTGGAGAAAGGAGTACCAAGCAAGAGGTGCTCCTCATATACATATGTTGCTGTGGATCAAGGATGCACCTAAATTTGGAACAGATCCGGATGAGTTAGTGATAAACCTTATAGAACAGTATTCTACGTGTGCTGTTCCAAACGCAACGGAGAAGAAAAGCCTAAGAGAACAAGTTCTACGTTTCCAAAGCCATCGTTGTGGAAAGTACTGTCGTCGTAAATTCAGAAACAAGGACAAGTTCTACACCAAATGTCGTTTCAACTTTCCACGACCAGTGATTTCTAAAGGAAGAGTGAACAGTTTGATGTCTTCGCTGCGACATAATGTCACGAGGAAATCACCCAAAAATACATACAGTTTGAAAAGGAACGAAGAGTCCAAGTACATCAACGACTACAACCCAGTGATTTTGTCCATGTGGAATGCTAACATGGATATACAGTTTGTGGCTGACAACTGTATGGCTGTGGCTCGGTATGTGACATCTTACATCACCAAAAAAGAAAAGACAGAACTGAAGGATATGTGGGAGGACATTTCCCATGAAAAGAGCCTCAGCAAGAAGTTGTACAGTTTCAGTCTGAAGATGTTGTCGCATCGAGAAATTGGAGCTTATGAATGTTCTGACCGGTTGTCTTCAGCAAGTCTCTATGCCAAATCCAGGAGTATCGTTTGGGCGAGTCTTGGTCTTGCTGCAACGCGAAATCGAGTTCTAAAACCTGTCCGGGAAATTGAGTATTTGGCAGAAAAGGAACCAAACAGTACCGACATTTTGAAGACCAACATGTTGGATACATATTATCCAAATCGAAGCAGTCACCTTGAGAATGTTTGTCTATATGAGGTTCTACAAAATTATATATTCAAGAGGAACATCAAAGAAGATATTGAGAATGGAGTGTATGCTGTAATTGTAAGTGAGGGATGTCTGGTCAAGCAAAGAAAATGCCAATTAGTAAACCATCGAAAATTGAGTGGCGAATCTTCAGAAAAAAAGGAGTTTTTCTATTTAGCACTTTTGCAACTTTTCAAGCCTTGGCGTGCAGAAGAGGAACTGCTTGGAGATTTCCTCTGTTACGAAGACTCTTTCACTGCTGCTAAGGAGACCATAGAATGTCCTGCTTTTCCCAAATATCAAGAAATGCTAACTTTGGAAATTGAGCAGGAAGCAACGATTGCAGCCGAGATTGCCAGAGACAGTTCTCAGGACAGTCAGAGTTCTGTTTCATTGAGTCAAGATCCACTTGGAGGACCTATTATCGAAAATGAAGCTGCCACTGCTATGAATGAAGTGGAAAGAGCCATGGCACATGCTCAGGAGGATTCAGTTAACTTAGAAGACTTGGAAAAACAACTCAACGTTGAGCAGAGGAAAATATATGATGAAGTTACCAAGCAAATTGAGCATGGATTAAGTCATGAGAAGAAAGAGTGCTCATGTACATCGTTGAAGCCTGTCCGACTGTACGTGAGTGGAGAAGCGGGAACTGGAAAAAGTTTCCTCATTAAAGCAATTTCTTGTTATTTGCAGGAAAGGACTGAGTCATCACTGTCTTGTGTTGTCACCGCTCCAACTGGACTGGCAGCACATAACATTAAAGGTATTACTTTGCATCGTCTACTGATGCTGCCAGTGGAGCATGACAACAAATTACAATACCACAAGTTATCTGGGGATGCTTGTTTTGAAGTTTCAAGAGTCTTGAGGAAAATGAAACTTCTTATCATTGACGAAGTAAGCATGGTTTCCAATGTCATGCTTGCCTTTGTGCATTTGAGAATGCAAGAAGTTCTTAAAACTGAGTATGATGTGTTATTTGGTGGCAAACACATCATTGTTTTCGGAGATCTTCTGCAGCTGACACCAGTAAAAGGTCAACCTGTGTTCAAAATACTCACGCATGAAGATACCAGGAAGTGCCTAGGGAGCATTGGCAACGTCAATATATGGTTAAACTTCAATTATGCTGAACTGCATGAAAATATGCGTCAGGCGAAGGATGAAGATTACAAGAATATTCTACAAGATATTAGAATTGGAAAAGTGACCGAGCATGGGAAAGAAGCTTTAAATGCACGATTACTGTCAAATTTATATCCAGAAGAAGACGTTGTGCCTGAGAATATTTTTCAGAAAATTACTGAGAAGAAATCTGGAATATGTTTGATGCCAACTCTTGCAGAATGTTCCATCTTCAACAACAAAATGTTGAATTTAGAAAAGCAAGAGATTGTGAAACTTGAAGCTATTGACAAAATAGAGCATATGGGATCAACAATTATTTTGTCAGAGAATTTGAAATCAAAATTGGATTCATTAGAGAAGACTATATCTAAAACAGCAGGTTTTGAAAAGACTTTAAATGTGTGTTTAAATTGCCGAATTATTTTGAGAAGGAATTTACATGTTGAAAGAGGTCTGGTAAATGGATCAATGGGTAATGTTGTTGATTTTGAGAAATACAGAAATAGAGATGGAATAGAATTTTTAAAAATTAAATTTGATGGCATTGAGGAAATACAGCTAATTGGTCATTGTTCTGCTAGGTTTTTGCTTGTTAAAGACTTATATGTTCGCCGTAAACAGTTTCCTGTTTGCTTGGCATATGCGGTGACAATCCATAAATCGCAAGGTTTAAGTGTAGATAGTGCATTGGTGAATATTGGCAGTTCTGTGTTCAAGGAGGGTATGGCATATGTGGCATTGTCACGAGTTAGAACTTTATCGGGATTGTACTTGATTGACTGTGATGTCACAAACATTTGTGCGGATCTAGATTGTGTTAAGGAATACAATAGGTTAAGAAGAGAGTATGCGCCACATTTGCCTCAATATCCTTTGATTGAGAAATGTGTGGTAGGCCGTAAACGAAGAAATATCAGTAATAGTAGGGAGGTTGTAGCAAAAAGCCAAAAAGTCGATGAACCGAAAATTGTAAGCAGAAAGAAAGTGGATTCTGTTGAAGATGTTGTCGGTTTTCAATTTGAAAACAGTTCTGGTGTCAACTGCTATGCAAATGTAGTGGTTAATGTTCTCTTTTCACTAGAGACTTTAAAAGAACAGATTGTGTTCAATTCGGAACAAAGTTTATGCTGTTTGTTGAATTCTGTGTTAGAGAAATGTAGCACTGATCGAACAAAAGTAGAAAGTGTGTCTGAAGTTCGTTATCTGTTAGATGAATGTTCAGGTCAAACACACTTCTCTGAAAATAATCAGCAGGATTGTCAGGAGTTTTTAATGTATATGTTTGATGTATTGCAAGATGAGGGTGTAGATGTAGATCACCTGTTTGGGCTTTCTTATCAATGGCAGCATGACTGCGAGAACTGTAGGGTATCAAGTACTACTAGTGTAGACTCAGAAAGATTTATATATTTAACTTTGCCAGACAGTAAATCAGTCTCCTTTAATAAGCTAGTAAATGCAGCGGATCACAACATGGAGTGTAGCCAATGTAAATCTGAAATGCTGTCAACATTATTTATTCGAAGATATGGCCAGTATGTCATTTTAATGATCCAACGATGTAGGCCTGATGGATCAAAATTGTCAACTTTAATAAAAAATTTTGTTGCTTCTCAGCTGTCAATATCAGGAAGGACTTTTGTAACTGTAGCAATTATCTATCACGATGGTCCTTCAACAACATCAGGACATTACACAGCTTATTTAAAGTCTAAAAACGGCTGGTCATTCTGCAACGATTCTGTTGTAACTTTCAAAAAAAAATTGCTGTTTGACCTTAAAAATTCTTACCTGGTGTTTTTAAAACCAAAATTTTAATGAAAGAATCTCGGGATTTCCTCTGAGGAATTGCAAAAGGTTCATCAAGTAGAGGGAATGTAAGTCTGCAATGCTGTCTAGATTATTGGTCCAAAACTTTTAATTATAATGTCGATTTAAAAATCCAACTATATAAACCTGATGCAAGTAAGTCTGCTTCATAGTAAGCAGTATCAGTGTCATAGGAAAAGGAGAACATGAGTGAGAAAGAAGGGTAAGATATTAGTAGTCCAGGATTGTGAAAATAATCTTAAATGTTTTCTTTTCGAAAGTTGCGAAAATAGAAAATGACGGGATTTGATTGGAAGAAGTACAAGAGTTGTGAATCGCTGCAACATGATTTGGCCAAGTGGAAACATGTGGTAGAATGTGAGAAGTCTTTTCTTGTATGTAACATATTTTTCAAAACGATGGAGGTTTTCTTTCAGAAAGTGGCGGCCTGAAAATATTTATAGCACAACAGACTGGACGCTGTTCATAGGACATCCTTCGACGTCATTGAAAGTAAGTTAATTTTAAGGAGTTTTGAATTCAGATTTCTTAGGTTGAATGGGTTTTTTAAACACAATCATTTTGATTGTGTTTTTTTTTCCCCGCTGTTACATGATGAATACCTTCAAGTCACTGATTTAAGTGAAATTTGATACATTCTGAGAACAGCAAAAATAAACCATTTAACATGTATAATTAATGTTCTGCTTTTTGTACTTATGATATACATTTAGAAATGTGAGGTAGATATGGAGAAACTGAGTCTTCTGTAAGTGTCAAAGTTAATGCTTACAGTGCAGTACTTCTGGGTACTGTTTTCTTTAAAAAAACTGAATATGCCTCACCTCAAAGAAACCTCTTGAAAGGACACATCTTATTTGCATCCTGAAACAATCATTTACAATGTTAGACACAATTTTATGATGGCTTTACATCTCTTTTGCACTGCTATTGCATCACTATTGTGAGACATCAGCAATGCAAAAGAAGCACCATATTCCAAAATAGGCCTCACTTCATCAGCATGAAGATATTGTTTGTTTAAAATAAATATCTTTAGGATTGTGTAGGGGACGTAGAGAAGCAGAGGCTTCTGTAAATGTCAAAGTTGTTGAAAAACTGTTTCTTCTTGAACCTTTTCCCTTCTTTTTTCTAATTTTTAAATACATGTTTTAATATTTTTGGAAATGTTTGTTCTCTCTTTTACAGATTGAAAGTATGAAAAAATATTTTTAAAAGTTAACAAGAATTATAAGGTAAATGTTTTCTACTCTTTTTACCCGCAATGCACTGCTGATGATGTCACTGACCATGTCATGAATGATGTAATAAGAGGACATGACTTACTTCATTGGTAGGCCTTCACATGTATTATCTCCTCTGTATTCTTCAACAAGCGTAAAATTGATATGCAACCCTGAGTAGGCCTCACCTTAAACAAACCTCAGGAGACACCACACCTTATCGTCATCCTGAATTAATTATTTAAAATGTTAGGGACAGATTTATGATATATGTATGTATGTTTTGCGCCACTGTGCGTCAGTTTTGTGACACAGTAGCGGTGCAAAAGATATGTTATGAGGCGTCGAAATTACAAATTGATGCATTTAGGCAAATGTGTCATGCTGTTTTAAAATCGTGCCACATGAAACCGATGCAGCACTGATGAAAAAGATGCACCATGTTGCAAGACAGGCCTCACAAGGAGTCATATGTATCAAGCTAATTAGAATACTTTGGCGACATATTTCTGCTGATAAAAAAAGCTAAACTTTTATTGCCTATGTTGATGATATGGCTCTATGTTATTTACATTTCTTTGCTGTTTCAATTAATCTTTTTCAGTTATTTCTTCTTTTCTGTTTTCTATTTTTTCTCTCTGTTATTCCACATGTTTTAATCTTATTTTGAACATTCACTCACATTCTCCAAGAAACTCTTCTTTGTTATTGTTCTACTCTCTTTTTTTTCTTTCACTTCCTTATCCATTTTGTTTTTCGCAATTATACCCTCTTCCATCTTTTCTTCGTTAAATAGATCTATTAAACAGTATCTCTGGTTTACTCCCTATAGCTGTCTTTCTTTTAACATTACTCTCTGTTTACTTCCCTTATACTAACTCTTCTTTTTAAAAAAAAAAAAAATTTTGGTTCGCTTCTAGTTCGCGAACCGGGCAGCTAACTGGAAAGCGAACCAAAAGAAATAGAGCTTGACCGAGTGCTAAACATTCTAGCAATTTTATTTGAAAGGGGAGGTAGTTCTGAAAAGAACTTTTTTTTATGTTTTTGTTGTTTTATTGTTTTTTTTTTTTCTAAACATTTTTTGATTTTTTTGTATTTTTGCACAGTTTTATATTTTTTTTTGTTTTTGATGGAGGGGAAACAACAAAAAACAGGCATTGAAAAAGGCTCAACAGGAGCAAAAAAAAAATTACTGTTTGGGTGGGTTAGGGCAATTGTGATTCTCGTAAGCAATGTTCATTAAGTTTACGCTCATGTTCCCACATGAAAGCAATGCCCCACAATACAAGCAGGTTAGCTTCATGTGTTTGAAGTTCTTTTGAATGTTTGGCACGGTTTCCTGTGCCTCTCCTCCAGTCAGAGAGATATGCAAGGTTGACCTGGCCACAGGAGTTGTTGGGGGATTATCCTGCAGGTCACGCAACTCTGCACGGCTGTAGTTGAGTGGATGCCACCTGGTCATATGGCGATGCATGGTATAGTTTCCCATGCTATACTTTTTTTCAGTGCCTCTTGATAGCCTTTTTTTACAGATAAGGCAGGTGGCATATTTTGCATTGACTTTCTTCTCCCCTCGAGGGATTGAAAAAAACTGCCAGATAAAACTAGTTTTCCGACGGGAAACACGGGGCAATTCCTGTAAGAACTCTTCTTCTTCTCTCTCCTCTTCTTCAAGTTCATCCTCTTCCTCCTCCTCTGTGTTGGCAATGAACCGAGATGATGGTCCTCTCTTCTCATGAGGAGGTGAAGGTGGTGGTGGGGGTGCACCAGCTGAAGCAAGTACAGAAGCCATTGCTCAATTATATGTAAATGGTCTTTCTCTCACCAAGATGAAAGTCAGAGTGAGGAAAGAAGGAGGGGTTTTCATCATTTGGGAAAAGCAAAAGTTATAAACCAATGAAAAGTGTTAATTTTAGATCACATGACCTAGTATTACATCATTAGGAAACCAAAAGTGAAATGAACCAATGAAAAGTTTTATTAACAAGTCACATGACCTGTTCCGCTCATGTTACGCGGTGCGCGCCGCGTCCCGGATCGTTTCCGGTTCGCGGTCCGGAGCACTTCTGGGAGCGCTAACGCGGCGCGTCATAAGACGCATTACGCGACAAAGTGATATGTCGCGCTTCCGCAAAACATCACAGTTGCGCAAACGAAACGTTTACCGGTTCGCGGACTAGGTCGCGGCATCAAGATGAGCTAACGGAAAGCTTCCCAGTTCGTGAATCGAAAGCGAAGCAAAAAAATATTTTAAAAAAAATTATTAATAAACATCTAAAATATATTTTTGGATTTAAAGAAGAATACATTTTACAGCTTCAGATGTTAGCTTTTAAAAAACCAATCAAATTCACTGAAAAAACCATAGGTTATAGACCATATATAGTTAGGAATTAGCATTTACAAAACCTTGAAAATTCACTGAAAAAACCATAGGTTATAGACCATATATAGTTAGGAATTAGCATTTACAAAACCTTAATTTACTCGCACAAAACCATTGAAATTCGCATATATAGTTAGTTGCGCTAACTATATATCGCGCACCCGCAATCCACTACTGATGATGTCACATATTACATATATATTTCATGACATGGTCAGTGACATCACTGATGACATCACTGATGACATCTCAAATGACATATATATATATATACATACGACGACCATCTGAAAAAAACCTACAAACTGGAAAAAAGATATATTTGGCCTCCTGCACCACCCTTGTCATGTACGGCCACATGCATCATCGGGACATTTTGCGATTCCTTATTTGCGAAAAATAGGGAATCGCAAATAAGGAATCGCAAAATGGGATGCATTAATTTATTTGCATAATTTTTGCGATTCGGTGAAAATCGCAATATTTACCGAATCGCAAGGATTATGCGAATTCTAAATTGGGATTTCGCAATTCCCATTGATTCCTATGGGCCAAAAGGCCCTTAGGAATCAATGGGAAGGCATTGACATTTTGCGAATTTCTATTTGCGATTCGCAAAATGTTAATGCATTACATTGGTGCAGGGAGGGGTCCAAATGACCCCCCCTGCACCTCTGAAATGCATTTTTAAGTGCATGTTTCACACACACATGTCCTAAGGACATGTGTGTCTGTAACATTACAGTGTTTAAAATGCAATTTTGATAGCAAAAAAGGGTTTTGACTCCTATACTCAGCAAGGCTGAGCCAAATGAAACTAAAGAAACAACACACTTGCCAGTGCTGAGAAACGAATTTTTTCAAGACATGTATAAAAAAGCATACATGTTAAATAGCAGGGACACTTGCTTTTTGAATTGCAACTTTTGCTTTTAATTTTTCAAGACTATTTTAGTTTTTAGTCGTTTTTCTTTTCGTGCATGGAAATACAAAAACATGAAGAATTATATATACATTTATATACAAACATGAAACAGACAAAATTGGTATGTACAGTGATTCAAACAACCTCACAAACAACACATTCTTGGCCAACCATTCATACTATACCACATTCATACTAGTCCCGGTGACAAAAGAAATCCTATATATACAAAACGATCTTATTTGTTGTATTTAACACTTTTCACAGTTGTTTCTCAAAGTTTGAAAAAAGCAAATTAGTTCTGTGATCAGTTGACAAATCAAGTTCAGTGTTGATTCACAGAGATGACCCGGGACCGGGTCGGTTGACGCGTTTCGAACCCTGTGAGTGCCAGGGTTCTCCTCAGGACCAAAAAGAAACTACAAAGCAAAGGAAACAATCATCACTACCAAAAAACTGAGAGATCAACACCTCACACGCTAATCAGCTTGTCTCAGCCTACCTCTACTGTTGGGTCATGGCTCCAACCGTGGTTAAAAGACAGATGTATTCCAAATTAGGTGGAGCGAAAGGTACTGGAAAACATTAAAGACAAACGAAAAGTGTGCTAAGTTGGTGTCACACGTAACCATTCTCATACTACTCTCTAAGTGTCGGTCTACACGCTTACCTTAGCCGTGATGCGTGCTTGTTTCGGGTCGTGTCCCCGACGAAATGGGCTCTGTCGTGTTATTCGATTCCGGCGCCAAAAATGCTGAAAAGATCAAAAAACATGTGTAAACCCAAAGTTGTTGTGCGGTGCCTCAACGATTGGTGGTCCCCATAGGTGCCATTCTTACCGTGGCCGTGCTCCACGCTGGTACTCTAAACTTTCTATGGTTCGTGATTCTCCGCTCCTTCCCCTTCGAACTCCAGACGGTGAATGAAAGCCAACCGAGCTGTTGGTTATGGGTGTGGTTTGACTCTGGGATCAAAGGATCAAAGGATCAAAATAAGCTTTATTCGGCTTTTGAGTTTAAAACCATAAAAGCAGCAAGATGAAATACATTTCATATAAGAATATCTCAACATAACATTTCATAATTAAAATATGAATTGATTTGAATCCAACTGAGATGATTTAACAAACAAATCTACTATTAAAATAATAACCCAAGGTACAGAGAATCCCCCCCTGTTATGGCGATTCGGTGCTCGGGGACCAGGATAGAAATCGTGCAGGTCCCAGATACAGATGGAACCATCTCCAAGTTTGGGTTTGGTAGATCTCAGATAAGGGGCAATGTTCCTGTATTTAAATCTAATTAAGATCAAGTCCCCCGAAACATTTTTGGGTAGATGACCAAGCCACCCCACCCTTCTGACGCTCATTATCCCACCGTCTAGCGTAGGTGGTAAAGATCTGTTGTTTTTGAGCCAAAAAATGGCTTTGTTCAGTAGGTCCTGGTGTAGCTCACGTTTGCCCGGACTGAGAGGAGGGACCCCAGAGAGAACAGTGACGTATGGGGCAGCTTCTGGGGGTAGATCAATACGATTTCTTCTTTCTCGGGGAATCAAAATAGTTCTATGTGGGGCGTGTTCAAGATTACAAGTAGCTTTTTTCCCAGTATGAATGGGTGGTGTCAGAGGGGAGTTGGAAGTTTGAAGTGTCCTGGGAGCATTGTTCATAGACCTGTCCCGGGTGTTATGGTGGATGTTAGAGGGGGTAGAACGTGTGGGTATAACGGTATTTCCAATTAGTGGATATGACCCACTTACAGTTTTTTCGATCCTGGTCAGCCTGTCCCCCAGGTCATGTATTTTTGCTACCAGTGGAGATAGAGCAGTGATGAACAGTCGCTCAATTTGGGCCAAAAGGGTCACTTGCAGGGGGGATACAGAGTCATTCTCAGCTTTTTCCAACGTAGATGGGGGTGGGTTGGGGGCAAGTAGAGAGGAGCTGCAGTTTTTGAACAGAGGGAGGGTTATATCGGGAGATGCCTGGGGAGAGAAATGTACAAGATCAGTGTCTCTGGCCACTATGGGGGGGGTTGATGTATCCGGGATATAGTTAGTGCCGCACAGGGCGTTCAGCTCTTCCCAGATGGACATAGTCTGGAACCGGAAGACAAGAGTAAATTAGATCAAAGCGATGGAGGTTAAGGGGCTAGAAACCTGACTGTACCTTATCCTGTGATGGAGCCAAGGGTGGTGGCCCGTCCCGTCCTCTTTGTGCCTCTGAGGGCCACAGAGGGCCCGCCCTTGTCCCGGGCTTAGCCCGGCGCCGTCCCGCGCGCGTCCCGCGGGGCGGGAGGTGTTCCGCGGTCTTGAGGCGCCTCCAGGCGCAGCGGGAGCGTCACGAGCGCGCCAGGACCCGGGGCTGCTGGGAATTGTAGGCGTTCACTGCCCGCCTTGGTCAGGAGAGTCCCAGGTGAGTCTCCGTGTCTCCCCTTGCTCCGCTGCCTTTGCCGTTGCCCTCACGGCGGGATTAGGGGAAGGATTGCCCGGCCGTTGCCCTCACGGCTCCCCTCCACTGCAGGTGGGTAGAGAGAATGCCCCCGACCCCGCTCGGCGCTCCGCGGTCTTGAGGCGCCTCCAGGCGCAGCGGGAGCGTCACGAGCGCGCCAGGACCCGGGGCTGCTGGGAATTGTAGGCGTTCACTGCCCGCCTTGGTCAGGAGAGTCCCAGGTGAGTCTCCGTGTCTCCCCTTGCTCCGCTGCCTTTGCCGTTGCCCTCACGGCGGGATTAGGGGAAGGATTGCCCGGCCGTTGCCCTCACGGCTCCCCTCCACTGCAGGTGGGTAGAGAGAATGCCCCCGACCCCGCTCGGCGCTCCGCGGTCTTGAGGCGCCTCCAGGCGCAGCGGGAGCGTCACGAGCGCGCCAGGACCCGGGGCTGCTGGGAATTGTAGGCGTTCACTGCCCGCCTTGGTCAGGAGAGTCCCAGGTGAGTCTCCGTGTCTCCCCTTGCTCCGCTGCCTTTGCCGTTGCCCTCACGGCGGGATTAGGGGAAGGATTGCCCGGCCGTTGCCCTCACGGCTCCCCTCCACTGCAGGTGGGTAGAGAGAATGCCCCCGACCCCGCTCGGCGCTCCGCGGTCTTGAGGCGCCTCCAGGCGCAGCGGGAGCGTCACGAGCGCGCCAGGACCCGGGGCTGCTGGGAATTGTAGGCGTTCACTGCCCGCCTTGGTCAGGAGAGTCCCAGGTGAGTCTCCGTGTCTCCCCTTGCTCCGCTGCCTTTGCCGTTGCCCTCACGGCGGGATTAGGGGAAGGATTGCCCGGCCGTTGCCCTCACGGCTCCCCTCCACTGCAGGTGGGTAGAGAGAATGCCCCCGACCCCGCTCGGCGCTCCGCGGTCTTGAGGCCAGAAAGAATGACAGTGTTTCGAGAGCTTGATCTTGTGGGATCTGGGGATACAGTGAAACGACGTCTAGCGTCACCATTAGTTGTGTGCTGTCATCAAAGGTTATAGTCTCAATCTTTTGGATAAAGGCAGTGGTATCTTTAAGGTGAGCTGGGATCTCTTCTATGAACGGTTTCAAAAAGAAGTCGATGTACTTAGCCACTGGTTCAAGTAAGGATTCGCAACCAGAAACTATTGGACGTCCTGGTGGGTTAATTTCCAAGCTCTCGAAACACTGTCATTCTTTCTGGATACACGCGATAGACCATTTCAAGTACCCTCCGAATTTATTTTGGAACTGGCATCCTTCGCATTACAAAATAATTTTTTCACTTTCGACTCCGAATTTTTCTTCCAGATAAAGGGAGTAGCCATGGGGTGCCCATTTGCCCCGGAGCTTGCTGTAATGTACATGGGACTATACGAAAGTAAGTTCATTTACAACGACAACCCCTTTAGAGACCGGATTTCACACTATATGCGATATATAGATGACGTGTTTCTCATCTGGACTGGCGACCCTGAAACACTCAATCAATTCGTTGAATGGCTAAATTCACGCACACATGACATAAAATTTAATTGCACATCATCGAATAAATCGATAACATTTTTGGATGTGAAAATTGAACCCTGTAATGGGAACCTGGAGACTACTTTGTTTAGAAAAACGACAGATAGAAACAAAGCACTGTTATACTCTAGCAATCACCCGCGTAGCTTGAAACAAAATCTACCCTTTGGACAATTCCTCAGGATTCGCCGGAATTGCTCACGGAAAGAAGACTATTTTGAGCATGCGAATTTATTGAAGGAGAGGCTTCTCCTAAGAGGATACCCAAAAAAACTACTAAAGAATTCTCTCAAAAGAGCATGGTGGACGCCACGAGAAACATTAATGCAGAAGAAAACAAGAATGGAGCAAAACCGAGTGGTTTGCGTGTCTACTTTCTGTCCTGCGGCAAACCAACTTAAAAAATTGATAACATCAAATTGGCATCTGGTTAAAGATCTACATGAGGATTTCAGAAATCCACCTTTGTTTGCATATAAGAAAGAAAAGAGTGTTGCAAACCACATTGTGAGGGCAGCCCTACCTGTTGAAAAAGGCTCAACTCTAAGAAGTCTATTTGGTTTTCCTCCTACAACTGGACACCACAAATGTGGTACTTGCATCTGTTGTCCCGAAACTATAGAGGAGACGGTGTTCTCATTCAATAATATCAATTGGAAGCACGAAGTCTTCACAAACTGCAAGACTAGGAACGTCGTATACGCGATATTGTGCCCTTGTCCAAAGTTATATATTGGTAAAACAACACAAGAGGTCAGGCAACGCATCACTCAGCACAAATCCAGATTACGCAGAGAAGTCGAAAATGCGCCCTTAGTACACCATTGGCTGGCCAAGAACCATGATAAAAAAAAACTAAAGTGGACGGTCCTGTCAAAAATTGAAAATGATCCGAGAGGGGGCAACCTGGAAACACGGCTAAATCAAAGAGAAGCTCTGCTTATTATGAAATACGACACAGCAGTCAACGGTTTGAATGAGATCTCCGAAATCTACAAACCCAATACATGAATTTGGAATGAGGACTACATCTCCCACAATTTTCTAGTTTTCGGAATCAACACTAACAAAACTACATTTCCCACAATTCCCCAGAGTCAAACCACACCCATAACCAATAGCTCGGTTGGCTTTCATTCACCGTCTGGAGTTCGAAGGGGAAGGAGCGGAGAATCACGAACCATAGAAAGTTTAGAGTACCAGCGTGGAGCACGGCCACAGTAAGAATGGCGCCTATGGGGACCACCAATCGTTGAGGCACCGCACAACAACTTTGGGTTTACACATGTTTTTCGATCTTTTCAGCATTTTTGGCGCCGGAATTGAATAACACGACAGAGCCCATTTCGTCGGGGACACGACCCGAAACAAGCACGCATCACGGCTAAGGTAAGCGTGTAGACCGACACTTAGAGAGTAGTGTGAGAATGGTTACGTGTGACACCAACTTAGCACACTTTTCGTTTGTCTTTAATGTTTTCCAGTACCTTTCGCTCCACCTAATTTGGAATACATATGTCTTTTAACCACGGTTGGAGCCATGACCCAACAGTAGAGGTAGGCTGAGACAAGCTGATTAGCGTTTGAGGTGTTGATCTCTCAGTTTTTTGGTAGTGATGATTGTTTCCTTTGCTTTGTAGTTTCTTTTTGGTCCTGAGGAGAACCCTGGCTCACAGGGTTCGAAACGCGTCGACCGACCTGGTCCCGGGTCATCTGTGTGAATCAACACTGAACTTGATTTGTCAACTGATCACAGAACTAATTTGCTTTTTTCAAACTTTGAGAAACAACTGTGAAAAGTGTTAAATACAACAAATAAGATCGTTTTGTATATATAGGATTTCTTTTGACACCGGGACTAGTATGAATGTGGTATAGTATGAATGGTTGGCCAAGAATGTGTTGTTTGTGAGGTTGTTTGAATCACTGTACATACCAATTTTGTCTGTTTCATGTTTGTATATAAATGTATATATAATTCTTCATGTTTTTGTATTTCCATGCACAAAAAGAAAAACGACTAAAAACTAAAATAGTCTTGAAAAATTAAAAGCAAAAGTTGCAATTCAAAAAGCAAGTGTCCATGCTATTTTTCATGTATGCTTTTTTATACATGTCTTGAGAAAATTAGTTTCTCAGCACTGGCAAGTGTGTTGTTTCTTTAAAATGCAATTTTGAGCATTTTTAAACTTTTTCGCAAATTACCACGAGGTTCAACCTCGTGGTAATTTGCACACCCTAATTGCTAATTCACAATTTAAAATGCAATCATGCATTGCTTTTAAGGAATCGCAAATTTGCGATTCCTTAGAAGCAATCGCATTTTTGGAATTCGCTAAAAATAGCGATTTTCCAAAAAATGTTTGATGCATCCAAAGAAGATATTTAGGAATCGCAAAGGGCCGAATTTACCGATTCACACCGTTTGCGACTCCTAAATACCTTGATGCATGTGGGTGGTAGTTCCTAAAAAATACATAGGATCTACACATAAACTAAGGGACTGGTGTCTAGACTGATTTCGGTCCCCCCATGCAGGATATGCCAGCCTATGGACCGGCTAGTACACAGTGCCACCATTGGCCCACTAACCTTACCAAGGAGCGAATATTTTCCTGCAACCGTTGAACACGACAACCCACAACCCTTCAGGGATTGTGGAAACAGCACAGTACTTTTTGCTCAATCGTGCTCACCTAATCTCATAGAGATACACAGAATAAACTTTTGGGACTTTTTCAATAAATATTTACTGAACCAGCATCATTCTAGTATGAAACATGTTTGCTGCAACAATCATTAGACAGAAGCTAACGTATAAGGTTACATGCACCATCAGAGTAAATAGAAGGTAGAATTCTACCATGGTGCTAATACAGTGATTATATGCAGGCATATAAACATGACAGTAATCATGTATATTCCTATGATGCGGACCCTACCTAAGTGTACCTAAGTGTACTTAGCATGTATGGGGTGTGAAGCAAAGAATCCCCTAGGAAAGAGCCAACTCCATTACCTGATGTGAGTGTACGAAGGACCCTGACTTGGTCATGAGTTGGAAACCCTGCAAAGGATGCCAGACCGATGCGCGTTGAAGCTTCGGTGTACCGGGACCTCAGTGTCTTGTGTCAGCATGGAAGCATCTCCTCTCACTAACTAGTGAAGGTGCGGTTATTTTATACCAAGCAGGTAGCCTCTACCTCTCAGGGGCTCTACCACAATTGATATGTTGTGAGTATGATTATGTAAATGAGTCTAAATCAATCATTGTAATTATGCAAAGTAGCCTGGTCACCCTAGGATAACTAAAAATTGGGATGGCTGTTGTACAGAGTATGTTAATCCTGTTATGTACGTCATGTGTGGGGGATTTTACTAAGAATCCTCATGCATAGTAAATTAGGCTAGTTTCAAAGAAACCAATCGACATTTATTCAGAACATAACTGGGTAAAGGGCCAGTGCTAGAACTATTATCCAAGGTAGGACAAATGTGGATAAAAGGTCACTATGCTACTTAGGATTAGGTTAGGCAACACAATGCCCACTCCTCATCCACAGGTCGACGAGGTCAACTAATGCTAAAATAAGCCAAATGTGTGTTTGTAAGCTATCATGTACGGAACAAAGGATTTCTGTGTGTTTCTGTGCCAAATGTTGGACTGAAAAATCAGGTCTGATTAGGTAATTGAAAGGTTTAACCCTTTCAGCAGAATCCAAAATGTATCATCTGACAAACTTTAGGAATCCTAAACTGGATTGTAAACCTTTCAACTTCTTTGAAGGTTGGAGCGGTGTACATTTTTCCAAAAAGTTAGCTGCCAGGCTTTTCTCTTCACTTGATAGGGCAGATCGCAAAAATAGGACATTGAGGTAGGCAATTTTTGACTTTTAAAAGTTACATTTGAAGCCCCAATTGGCTAACCTCAGAATTGTTGTTCACCCTGTTCAAGTGTTCCAATATCTCATAGTCTGTCAGATAAATATCATCTACGTGCCTCCTCATCATAATTTTGAAGTAACTCTGTTACTCTTGCTGAGAACAACCCAGGGCTATTCTAATATCCTTAGGGCAGTCTTCAAAATTGGCATTCAGAGCCGAGGGCAGAGAATGCTGTCAAATATCTGCTTCCAGGCATGATATTTTGGCAAGAGAGCCCATTTGAGATATTTAATGTTGTTTTGTATTTTTATTTCTGCACAATGTTATTCATTAATGTGGCACTGCGTGCATTTTGTACTGCACATGATCATTTGCATGTGTTTAGATGCCTGTAGTCTAAATTTAAACAGTCTGAATTGTTGGGTTTCATTATGGGAAACAAAGGATTGTTCATGGAAAAGGTGCAATTTTAAATCACACCTTGCTACTCACGTTGGTCTTAGATCTCCCTGAATTTTTTCTTTGTGTCGTGTTTTATTGGGTACTGCCTCTGTGGAGTAGGAGCAGAATTTAATGGGATTTCATGGAGGGGAGACTCAGCATCCCGCCCTACATCATTACTGTAAAGTGCGGGAGCTAGCTCTAACACTCACTCATGCACGTATGAATGTTTAAGTGACTCTGGAACGAGGTCAGAGAAAGCTGGTAGAATTACATCACCCCCCATAAGGCACTCCATAATGAACTCATGTGGAAAATCTTTTTCAGCCAATAGTATGTTGTATTCATATGTGAGGTTCTTGCAAAAGAGATTTTTCACTTTCCTGGGTATTACCCCTCCATTTGGAGCATAATTTAATATAAACAATGTGGGATACTAACCATTGTATCTAGTGTCTCCATTAAGATATGTTCATTCAATGCTGCTATCACCAGAAATTTCCTCAGGTTCTAGCAAGCTATTGTTGTTTCTGCTGCACTTTCTAAAATATCATCAGAGTCCCTTCCGTGTTCTGGAGCAGAGTTCTCAGTAGCCTGGCCCTTTCTTATTTGAAGGCCTGCTACCTTCTGCTTTTTAAATTAAGGTTCATGTTTTTGGTTTATCTTCTTGTTTGATAATGTAGTCTGAAGAGCGATATGTCACTCTTGCGTCTTGACTCGCTCTTCTGACCGCCCTTTCCTCTCCAAGTGTTTTGATGAACTTTGAAAGAAATGAGAGGAATGTGTATCAGTATCCTGATACCGGTCAGGTTTTTTAATATAATCATGGTTTTTAAGATTATATATTTTTTCAGATGGCTCCTGTTGAGGAGACCCACCCCATGATTGTGATGTATTCTGCTTATTATTTTTGGATTGTTTATTATCCAATTTCATTTTATAAGAATCTGGTAGTTGCTTTGAGTTATCCTTTTCAGGATTATCCATCACTTGTGGTTTCCCAGATCTGGCTCCCAAGCTATCTCTACCCAGCGAAGCATATATTTCTTTGATAATCTTAGGCAGTCCTCAGTCCTGTTGCGTAGGAATGACTTTCCTCAGGCATTGGCGTATAGCCACCACAACTGCCTCCCATTTTATGTTGCTTAACATAATTGCTGATACTTGGACAGAATTGCTCATCAGTTTCATCCCCAAATCCAGGGAAGTTTCTGCCCCGTGCTCATTCTGTATTTGTTTCAACACATCTGGTAGAACTGCTATTTAGGGGGTACCATGTGTTCTGGTACAAACGGCAGCGAAAACTGTGCCCTAAGTGGTACAATCCTATCAGGTGAGCCATCCCCATTAGCAAGCAAATTGTTAATATTCTGTGCTTTTCCTGCAGTTCCGAATGGGGAAATACTGCTTGAAGCAGAGCTGTTTTCTGTGCTATCCAGAACTGAATTTTCTCCTGCTTGGTGGGCATTCTTCCCATGACTGCTTTCAGCATATGTGGTCTGATATTTGGTGTAGTCAATTGAGGTTGACCAGGTTGAGCAATCCACGCAGGTTGAAGGGTACGTTTTCGCATTACGAACTGTGTAATGTGCTGTAGACATTTACTACATCTCTGTAAAGTGTACATAATTCTGCTGCTGGCAATGTATCAATTTCTGGACGCGGTGTTAAAGCAACTATGACTGGCCAGGTCGCACCTTCTCTGCTTTTCGGACCGAGCCTCAAATTTGCTGTGGTATGGGGAGGGTTCCTTTAAACCAATTAATATGCTCTTGACATGTTATTGGGACTTCAATGTCTACGTATGGAAAGTATTCGTCAGGTATGTCATTTTCAAGTATGAAATAACTTTAAGCCAGCATCTGCAAGCGGGAATCTGACTCGCGGATAGAATACCTCTGTTCTGAATGCCTTGTGTGCCTCAATCATGAAGGCAACGTCACCACCCGTTGCCGGGATGCCTTATTATAATAATTTCATAGTAACAGGATGTCTGCAATTTTCTGCAATATTAAGAGTAACTTTCAGTTCTTCTTCCCCTGTACCTCCTCCACCATTTACAGTGATAGACATTGTGGGAGGAAGTAGTATGGAAAAGAAATATAGTTTTGAACAATGTGGAAATCTTTAATGATTCAAGCTTGATTAACCTCCAGCCAATACGTAGGATATACCTACTCAGCTGAGGCGGATTTACCTTCCCACTACAGACATCTCTGGTTAAATGTGAGTTGGGGTCTCTGAGAAAGCATGACTGAACTACTCAGATTTGACTGTTAAATAAGAACCAACCCAACGTTGGTGTGCACCATGTGGTGTAGTTTCAAAAATACATAGGATATGTGCATTTGTTGGCCAACATAAACTAAGGGATTGCGGTCTAGACTGATTCCGTGCACCCACGCAGGATATGTTGTCCTATAGACCAGCTAGATTACAGTGCCACCATAAGACACCCTAACCTTACCAAGGAACGAATAGTTTCTGGCAACCCTTAAACGTGATAACACTTGACCCTTCAGGGATTGTGGAAACAGTACAGTATTTTTCTCTCAGTCAATCGTGCTCACTTTAGTCTCAGAGAGATATACAGAATACACAGTGGGAACATTTCAAAAAGTATTTATTGAACCAGCATCATTTTAGTTGAAGACATGTTTGCTGGGACAATCAATAGACAGAAGCAATTATAAGAGATTACAAGCACCAAAAGAGTGAACAGTAGCTACATTTCTACCATGGTACCTGGCCTCCAGCCACTCACACCATCACTGGGCAGTCCTACCCATCCCAGCAAAAGGCTGTGCTCCATGATCTGACACTTAGAGCAGAGAGCTTCCCCACTCTGACAGCAGCTCCGTAAGAACTGCTTGCCAACACGGGTTTATGTTCTCCTATCAGCAAGGGACAGTAGAGTCCTGAGCTGACTGGGGAGAAGATGGTGGTTCAGGCACAGCACTAAGGGGCATATTATCAAGAACAGGCGATAAAATTATCGCCAGGAAACTGCCGCTAAAGCGGCAATAATGGGCTTGATAATATGCCCTTGTGAATTCCCATAGCAGCCCAGGTTAACACCGGAACCTGGGCTGCTATGGCAATTTCACAGGGACATATTATCAAGCCCATCATCGCCACTTTAGCGGCAGTTTCCTGCCCATAATGCGGCGATAATGTTATCGCTTGTTCTTGATAATATGGCCCTAACTGTGTTCTGCTTCTCTGAGGTGTGTAGAGTCCTGGGTGATACAGAAGATGGGTGAGACTGTCAAACGCCATTAAACTGTTGCTGTCTGGTCTCTTGGGACTGGGCGAGGTGGCAGAAAAAGGGGGAAGCAAGGAAAGGTGTAGTTCATTGGGGTCATTGTTTATTGCCTTTCAGCAGTCATCTATTTTCAATGTATTGAAATATTTGTAAAGCGCCCTGATACCCTTTTAGGGTTAAGTCCGCGCTAGATAAAACTTTATAAATAAATAAGTACCTGTTACCTACAGATAACCCACAGCACTCAAATTCCAGGTTGGTCAGGGCTCATAATTCTGAATTGGGATTATTTACAGCAAATGTAAATTCCCATGGGAGGTAAATACATCGAAATTTCGGCAGGTCAAATGTTCCGGAATTTATTCTGGGAAAAGTTTACAGTATTTAGCACATCATGCAGATTTTGGTGGGTTGAGCACCAAAATCTGCATGTTATTCACCAAAACTTGAAATAGGTGCTTCAACGTCTCGTTAAGAGCAGTAAACGCAATTTCAATTCAATTCAATTTAACTCAACTATATTTATTGCTCTCCATACATAACATCACCCATGGTCTTGTTGTTTATCAGGTGTGATAAACAGCACATATTCCTCTGACCAACTCGGGGTCATAGCCTTAAGAGTATCTTACTATGAGTAAGAAGCAACTCCTGACTTTAGAGCATTTTCCTTTAAATTCGGCTTAAATAAATGTAAATAGGCAATATTTTCATACTTTTTACATGTAGGCTTCCAAACTTTTTTGATGTATGCATCAATCTTGCGTAGTGGGCATCATATTAGACCAATTAGACCCATAGCTGCACTCGAATTCTGCATTTCCCCTTTTTTTAGGCGCAACCTGTGTAGACAGCAAATGAACTCTAGCCTACAGAAAACCCTTTCTTCAAGTAATTTCAAGACACACATTGAGCAGCCCGCTGTCTTGTTTCTTTGTTTCGTTTTCGAAAAATTGCATATCATCACAATTTCCAGGCAAATCATAGCAACCGCAGTTTACAGCCCTGTGCACATCCCCTCTTGATGACATCATGCAGGGCTAGACCAGAAACCCAGGGGCCATTCGTCAACATGGAGGATTTTACAAATGGTGAAAAAGGGAAATATTGACTTTTCCAATTTATCCTCTCAGTATGTTTGGAATAAAAGTAATATTTTTGGTGAATTATCAGAATATCCAATCAATTTTGAGATCTGACAATTCTGCGTTTCATTGGATTTATATTGCGTGGCGTGACGAGAGATGCCTGCTTTCACATTACAGCCTGTCATTGATTTTCTATTGCAGATCACTTGCATTAGAGGCTTTTATTAGGAGTTAGTTATCCTAACGTTGCAGAGCACTGTATGGTTTTGGTTTGGGGTTTAGTGTGGTCAAATGTAATTCTTCTCCCTGTTGCTCGCAGGATGTAGTCAGACTTGAGTAACACAAATATGGGAAGACCTACAGAGAAGAAACTCTATAGTGCAATTTCTCATATATTTTAGAAAGCATCTGCAGGTCATTTGCATGACTATCCATATTACTTTGTGAAACTTTATTGCATCTCTGTACTTGATTTCCATCAGGATGCACCATTGGTGTACCTAGTGGTGTATGGGATCACTGTTCTTACCAGAATAGCTCCCACATTCTAACTAAAGGCACAGTATCTATTTTAAAAGAGTTAATGCAAAAATATATGAACATATTTCATGACCTGGATGGAACCTCAATATTAGTTGTATGATTAGTTTAACCCAGAAGCCATGTGGGGCCAAATCATGCAGCAATGTTTCCTAATTAATCTGCAAAATATGCACATTATGAGGCACATTCTTTAAGCAGTATTATTTTCTTTCATTTTTGTTAGAAAGACCACTTTTTTCGAGTCTGCAAATTCTGCACGCTATGCAGTAAATTATGTGTCAAATGGAGTAAATTCAAAATTATGTGGTAAACGCTGCGGCCACAAAATCACAAAATCTTCTAGTCATCATCATAATCTATTGTTTTGTCAACAATTCATACACGAAAGGTAAACCTAAATATTCTAATTGCAATTATTTCCAATTGTTAATTGGAATTTGAAAGAAAACATCTTTTTCAAGATAACTACGAGAGGAAAACATGTACAATATGCTCATTTGATTCAAGAATAAGTAGAACAGACGACAAATAAAAGAATGCAGAGTCTGACTTATAAATTATATTAGAGTAACTCCACACTACTTAGATCGGGTGCAGGGATTTGTTTGAGTAATGTTTCATACCTGCAAGGGTCCTGCTTTGAGTATCTTGAGGGGGAAAGAGTATTAACCATTTTGGTGTGGCTGTCAGCCAATGGCTGATGGCCACAATCTCTCACTAGCGCGGGTGTCGTCCATTGGCCGACACAGCGGAGGGTTAGAAAGTGCTCTCTTGTTTTTCCTTTTTTTGCCGCAGGTCAGGCTGATCAGGAAGAGCTTCCTGAGCAGCTTGAGTGATTTTTTCTTTAATTGTGTAATGATGACCAGCAAACAGGGCGTGCTTATGTCACTATTACCTGGAAGTGAAAGGAAAAGGAGCCATGGGCTTGTTTTACTTACATTGAATCAGTGCTCGGGTGCATATCTCAGCCCGAGCACTGATTCTCTCAGAAGAGGTATAGTTGGAAAGTGGATAATCTCTCCTTCACAATAATGCCTCTGCCCAGTGGATCCCTGCTTGGGGATCATCACAGGAGAGCGATCCCCAAGCAGGGATATACCACTAGATACCAGGGAATTGGTGGAGTGGTGCCTTAGGAAAGGGCTTGTGCTCGCCTCATCCATCCTTAAAATTAATAATTACTAGGGTTCCATGGGTAGAGGTCGAGTACAGCCTCAAATACCTCAGCAACCCCTATTGCTGATCTTTCCATGTAGCACTTTAGGGACTTTTGTGTCAAGGTCTCTCGCTCCACACACACAAGTGATGTACCATTTTTATCAAGAGACTCGGTGGAGTGCTGGGTAGAAAGAAATGTATGGTTTCTCGCACATTCATGAATTTCAATCACAGAAATGTGAGGAAAACATGTTTTTTGCCAAGGTTTGAAGTTTTTTCCTTCACTTTTCTCCTTGTTTATTCATATATAATCGATTCATTTTACTAATTTCTCTTTGATACAAAATTCTCCATAAAAACACAGGAACTGCATCCGTTTCCACAAGTCACGTCTTTATTCAAAACCCAATGCATTTCAGGATACTTCCCTTTCTCAGGGGCATCTATAATACAAAAAATAATGAACAATAATCATCAGTTTAGTTGTGTTGCTCACCTAATGACTCCCTCATACTACATATGACTGTTTTATTATCTTCATTAGTACTAAATTCATTTGGATTATACCATAATGTATGTCCTTAAACCCACAGTTTCTAAAAAGACTGCTCTGCTTTTATATTCTGCATTTAGAGAACACCAACAGTCGCTATTCCACATGTTGACTGGTACAACCTAAGAGGCACACATTTTTAATCAGTCCTAATTGTCATAATATTTGTCGCCCGTAATTACCATTGCGACCCGTATTTCACATTATTTACATTGATAATCGTGTCATAATGTGAATGCTAAACTACAGAATGGACTACCTTCATTCCATCATATTTGACCCTCCCCCTCCCACTCCTCCTCTTAGAATACTCCATTTACCAGCATTGGAAAAAACAGGTCAGTTTTTAATGGTGCAGCTCAGTTGTTGGCTCTGGTGCCCTGGGTTCTTGAAGAACCTATCATTGCCATATATCCTCACACCCAGTAGAGTATAGCAAATGCACTGGTATATTGCTTTTGTAAATCAGACATTGTGATAAAAATGTTACAGATGCAAATATAATCACAAATGTACAATATTTTCCTACTCATTTTCGCTATTTCTTTATTTCAACAGTTAGTTTCTGAATTCAGAATGTTGTCTATTTTTCAAAAATGTATAGTTTTCCTAGATCAACCATTGGTTTCACACTAATTTCTGCCACAAACTGGAAGGAGGTTGAGGGCACAAACCATAGGAAAAATTAACTACCTCTTTGAAAAATACCAAAAGTGTGGTAAAAAATATATTTTTTTTCATTCTGCTGTTCCTGAAAGTTGGGATGATGGTGACTTTAGAACAGCAAACAATTTGTTGAATCAATTCTTAGGGAAAAAAGCACTGTACACAAAGCACTGTTTTCGATATTTTCCCCACCAATCTCATACTTTTGCTATATTTTGCCTATTTTCTTGGTCCCCTCCGAAGCAATCCACAAATCTTGGGTACCTTTAGAAACCCCAGGATGTTATAAAGTAAGGATGCAATTTTCATGCGGATACCTTATGTGGAAAAAAAGTTATAGAGCCCTAAGCACGAACTACCTCAGATCTCAAAAAAAGGCCTCAGGACTGGCGCGAGAGGTCCAATAGTTAAAAGTCTAATCTTCTCTCTCTCATATAAAGCCAGTGGACAAGTTACCAGAGTGAAATATTAACATGCTAAAAATAAATACCCCTCCTTGTGGCAATGGCATTTATAGGTGCAGTTAATACAACCCTTTATTCCACACTACTCAGCATGGATGGCTAAGTTGATGGGAAGGTATGGAAATTTAAAACAGAATAACATTAGGTAAATAGGGGTGATAAGTTGTGCATTTGAGCCTTCAGACATGCCAACATATGTCAAAACTTTTCAATTGAGTATTTGGAAATTGCAAACACATATTTTTGGGGGGAGTGGGGCACACCACTTCAAAATTCTTCTGTCATTCACTTGCTTTTGCCCATGGACATCACAACATGTAGTATAAGCGTTCACTATGGCTCCATGAAGGATTAGATGGCTCTCAGCTGGGATGGGCTACTGGTGGTGCTTTTTAAACACTCTCTTACCCTTATTTTTATTTTATTGTTTTTAGTATTGCCATATTGTGGATTTGCAGATATAATGTATTTTTTTTGTATGTGCAGACCGCTCCATTCCCATTTCTTGTGTTTTATTGTGCGTTTTTTATTAGCTATGTAATAAATATTTTTAGCACTCCAATTGAACCATGGGAGTTGGCCAACTAATCAAAATGCTCCATTTTCGGATTATATCTACCATTATAGGTCTATTCAGAAATCGTTCCATGTATGTCAACTCCTTCCTCACCCCTCCTGAGTGCAGGGGGAGCAGGAGCCGTAACTCACTATGAGTTCTTGAAAAATGGATCCACCACTTCATGGCACCCCAACTGTCACATCAGTCTTATAATTGTTTGTTCGGATAACTGATTTGGTGTAAATGTATACCATGATTACTTTTCAAATGTATATTAGCCCTTTGTTTCATTGTTATAGTTCTATATTCTTTTTGTATAGCGAATGTACATTCATTCTTCAGCTCGTTATTGCAAAATATTTCATCAATGCAGTTTGGCAACAGATTTTGGTATTCTGACATAAATATAATAAGAATAAATCTACTACTTAGCATACTTTACCTTCATTTGATGGTCACTTGGGCTACGACCTATCTATAAAATACATAGCAAATGGAATTGTACTGTTTGCCATCATGGTATCAGTCAGGGACATGTATGTATGTGTATTAAGGTGCAAGCCCTAGATCACATTGCATATGATTGCCCAGACAAATATGTCTTTCCCATTACCTGGATTCGATTGTCGGGTTAGAATACAGTGCTACTCCTCGCTAGTATTGTACTCTTAGTTTTACATGTTGGTCATCCAATACACGTCCAACATGGCGACGCTGTTTCATTGCATGCAACGTTCCTAGTTATGTGGTAAAGGCAGAACAATCTAGGGACATTACTTACAAATTGCCAAATTCTGAGTTGTATATACTTTTTTGATTTTATTGCTGGTTCGTTTGACCATAACAATCGGGTAACTGATTATGATGTGTGTTAATAGGGGCTGCCAAAGATACTACCAATATGGCGGCTCTGATTACCATTACATTATACACTTGCTGGCGTATGCACACAGTTTAGTCTTTACTAATACGCCCAGGTGTGTATCATTCTAAGTTGCAGGCAGGGACCTTAAAAAGAAGGGTGGTTCACTAGCCCTGTTTCTTCCTTACCCCTTTCTGGACGACACCCAACTGTAAGATATTGTTTCTGGTAATCATTGACTCACTTGCAATGACTTTGGGTTGTTATTTCCTGTTCTTGGTTGTCGCTAGTCAACCCTAGTTATCATGTTGCATGCTTGGTGAATCTATTGTTCACCCACTTAACTTTAATTGTGTGTTCGCCATTTACAAACCGGGGCCTGTCATATTATTCTCATACATAGAGGTGTTGCCCTGACCGGGTGTCACTTGCGGTGTGTATTATTTATGCTTATTTTTACTGTATCAACCCCTGTTTTATCACTGAGAAAGAAGTAACTTAGTTATGTAGAGTTAAAAGTTTGTCTGCAGTTGAGGGAATAAGGATTATCAATTATTTATTAAAAAATCCCTTTATTTGCTTACTACTGATAGGTGCCGTGTCTGGGGTCTGACTGATATGCCTGTGTGAAATGTATTTGGAACTCCCTTTAATAGGCAACTGGCGAATAGATGAGCATTATATCATAACAAACTAGTTCATTGCAGAAGCAAAGTGTTTATAGTAAGTACAATTAATTTTACAAGCCCTGAGACTACACATGGGGCTTTTGAATATATGATATTAGACATTTCAAAAAATGTTCCTCTTTATAGAGGGACACACTAGAAGTGAAGCTTTAAATCCAGAATAATGTGGTGAACTATCATTTGGTATAAGGATGATATTACTAACTCTGACCTTGATCACGCCACACCTTCGCATATACTTACACCTCTTAAACTAACTTTTTCCTTTTAATTAGATGCTATATTACCTACTGGCGGTCGCCAGTAGGTATATATAGTTAGGACCTAGTTACCATAGGAAATTCTGATTATTCTATTGGGAATAACTTTGGCGCCAATTGAGGGATCTGCCTGTAATTTTCATTAAATTTGCCTCGATGCGCTCCGCTCCTTCCCTGACAGTTTCGGGGGGATTCGTCAAGCGGGGGCCGAGAAAAAAGCGGGGTCCCAAAACGTGTTTTCCCCATGTTAATTTCCATAGGGACATTCTGACAAGGCTACAGCGCGAACAGCTGAACGGAATTACACCAGATTTGGCAAAATGGTAGGGACTGGTATGCAGCAGTGCCTTTTGTTTGTTTGGTGTAAATCCCTCCAGTAGTTTTTGAGAAAAATGAATTTGAAATTTTTCAAATGGCATTTTCTATGGGACCTTTAGACACGGCTACAGCCCGAACGGCTGAACAAAATTACATCAAACTTGGCAAAATGGTAGGACAGGTATGCAGTAGTGCCTTTTCTTTATTTGGTGAAAATTCCTCCAGTAGTTGTTGAGAAAATTGAATTTGAGCAAATTATATATCTATATGCGCTCAACATTCTATTGGGAATAACTTTGGCGCCGATTAAGGAATCTGCGTGTAATTTTCCAGAATTCGGGCCAGCTCCGCTCCACTCCTTCCCTGAAAGTTTCTGGGGGAATTCGTAAAGCGGGGTCCGAAAGGGGGTCCCAAAACGTGTTTTCCCCATGTTAATTTCCATAGGGACCTTTAGACACGGCTACAGCCCGAACGGTGGAATGGAATTACACCAAACTTGGCAAAATGGTAGGGCCTGGTATGCACATGTGCCTTTGCTATATTTGGTGGAAATCCCTCTAGTAGTTCTTGAGAAAATTGAATGTGAAATTTTTCAAATGGCATTTTCTATGGGACCTTTAGACAAGTCTACAGCCCGAACGGCTGAACGGAATTACACCAAACTTGACAAAATGGTAGGGACAGGTATGCAGTAGTGCTTTTTCTATATTTGGTGAAAATCCCTCCAGTAGTTGTTGAGAAAATTGAATCTGAGCAAATTATATAGCTATATGCGCTCACCGTACGCGCACCGTACGCGTGCCGTACGCGTACGTGCGCGTACCCATACGTGCGCAAGCGAGTTTCTGATTGGCTGGCAGTCGACTGTCAACATTCCAAACTGTCCAAACCAGGAAGTGTTGGACACCATCTTGTTTTTCAGGAGAACTGAGGCACAAGAGAGCCCAAAACAAGAGTGGAAAACACGAAAAAGGGGCAGGGTAGAGACGTCCCAACCCTCTAGACCTTCTCAGGGGGTCCCAGAAGGACTGCCAAGGGCAAAAAAATTTGAATTTGAAAAAATCGAGGGTTACGCACACCGTACGTGTACGGTATGCGTACCGTGCGCGTACACCGCGATTTAAAAAAAACAAAACTTTTTTGCACTTGGTGGTCCTTCTGGGACCCCCTGAGAAGGGCTAGGGGGTCAGGGGGTCTCTACCCTGCCCCCTTTTCGCGTTTTCCACTCTTGTTTTGTGCTCTCTTGTGCCTCACTTCTCCTGAGAAACAAGATGGCTACTCAGGTGGTCCCAGAAGGATAATAACATATATAAACGTTATCCGCTAATAGAATTAGCATTTACAAAACCTTCGAAACTTCTTGAAAAAAATATAGGTTTCACGCCTGATAGTTAGGAATTAGCATTTAAAAAACCTTGCAAATTTCCTGAAAAAAACATAGGTTTCAGGCCTTATATAGTTAGGAATTAGCATTTAAAAAACCTTGCAAATTCACTTAAAAAACCATAGGTTTCAGGCCTTATATAGTATTATAGTTAGGAATTAGCATTTAAAAAACCTTGCAAATTCATTTAAAAAACCATAGGTTTCAGGCCTTATATAGTTAGGAATTAGCATTTTAAAAACCTTGCAAATTCACTTAAAAAACATAGGTTTCAGGCTTTGTATAGTTAGGAATTAGCATTTAAAAAACCATTGAAATTGCTCCTATATAGTTAGTTGTACTAACTATATTTCGCGCACCCGCAATCCACTGCTGATGATGTCACATATTACATCATTCATGACATCGTCAGTGACATCACTGATGACATCACTGATGACATCACTGAGGAAATCTCATTTGACATCACTGATCACATTACTGATGATATCATTCATGCGATAATACGATGCACCTCCTCACACTCTAATATAACTTTTGATACACCCAGTGTTAAATACAGACTACCATTCTTGAAACCATTGACACACCAATACCAGTTACTACATACGCACTCACTGATTCCTAGGTCTACACACAAAATCACTCATTCACCCATAGAATCACACATACATACAGTCACTCATCAATACAACACTATCATATGCATTCATACACCTATACAGACACTCACACACTGCCACTCATCCATGGAGTTACTCACACAACTAGTCAGTCATGCAAAGAATCAATCACACTTCCATTTCCTCAACTATACAGTTATACACACACAACACCTTACTTATTCAAACATATACTAACACATACTTATTCTCTTATACATTCACTGATACAAGTACACAATGATCCATACAGCCACTCGCACATTCACTGGCTCTCATGTATAGTCATTTATATATGCCAACTCTCACATGCACTGTGTTTTACATATGTACTTACTTGGACATGTAGCACTGAGATATCCATTCACTCGCCAACACACCCATGCACACAGTCAACCGCCCATATAGCTGTTTCCACATGCACTCTTGAACTCATACACCTAGTGAATCAACTGCTCACACATCTATGCAGAGTCACACGCCTCGCAGCCACCCACACACACACTCAGTCTCCCATTTAAATACTTGGGCAACCAATCAAAACTCATATAGCCACTCATATAGCTACTGATCAACACATGCAGCAGCTTATACAACAACAGACATACTGATGTACACATTCAGACAGTTTAGTCACTAACCCATGCATTTAGTAAGACACATTTAATCACTCACTCATACAGTCAGTCACACACCTACTAAATCCTTCATCCAGACACTTATACATCCACTCATTCTTCAATATGTAAAACATATTTAAACTTTACAGAAACACACAGTCACAGGATGATGTCATCAGTGATGTCATTTGAGATGTCATCAGTGATGTCACTGACCATGTCATGAATGATGCAATATGTGACATCATCAGCAGTGGATTGCGGGTGCGCAAAATATAGTTAGAACAACTAACGATATAGGAGCAATTTCAATAGTTTTTTAAATGCTAATTCCTAACTATATAAGGCCTGAAACCTATGGTTTTTAAGTGAATATATATATATACATATATATATTCCAAGGATAATCCGGCAATGCGCAGGCTTTCTCCGGGCTGCAAATACGGTCGCGGACCCAAGATAAGTGCAAAAATGTATTTATTTGGTTGCGGTGCTCCCAGTCATCATATATATATATATATATATGCAGTATGTCAACGCCCAAACTCAGCAATTCAGCCAAACAGATGAAGCGAGGCCCAGGAATTAGTGTGAATTATTTATTCTTTAGCCCAACACCTATCTGCCATGACGCGTTTCGGCTTAACGAAGCCTTGATCACATGATATATATATATATGGGTGATATTATACCAGCCCTTTCTGTCCTCTCTACGTCCCACCCTGTCCATCAGTTATCTTTACAAAAGACTATTTAAATGATTATTATAATATTTGGAGATATGTTTTTAAGTATGTGTATGCATATTTGTATTTTTAGGAGATTATTGGTAGAATGTATAAACATATGGTATTTTGTCTCGGTGTATGCTTTGACATTCAGACAAAAATATGCAATTAGCAAATCACTATGTGATGTTTTTCTACATGTGTGTCTTTGATTGTTTTTTGTTTATATATGTATTTCCTTTTGTGATGTGATTGTAAAGGGGAATGTAATTTTGTTTTGTAAAGAATATGTAGTTTAGGCATTGTGTCTGTAATGTTATAAATGCCATGTCACTTTGGGGTTTATATATATTTGTATATATTGTATTTGCATTCCCTGAAGAAGGCCTTTGTGTTGGACGAAAAACATTGGCTGTTTGAGTGTCATATAAATCTGAAATTATGAAAAGACATACAAAATTTGAAAAAATTGATATATTCATTTAAGTTTAACTTAAGACAAAATCCTAACTTAGGACAAAATCCTAACTTAAGACAAAATCCTAATTGAAGACAAAATCCTAATTTAAGACAAAATCCTAACTTAGGACAAAATCCTAACTGAGGACAAAATCCTAACTTAGGACAAAATCCTAACTTAAGACAAAATACTAATTTAGGACAAAATACTAATTTAAGACAAAATCTTACTTAGGACAAAATCTTAACTTAAGACTACTAAATGCCTTCTGTGAGTACCAAAAGTAGTAAGTTTAGGATTTTATCGTAAGTTACTTCTGTTAATCGGTCTCAGAGTGTTTTTACCTACAGGGCGTGATTGCACCCCCAAGGGAAGTAAAATATAGCATTTTTTTTTAAAGAGTGAAATTGTATGGGGGTTCAGACCTCCTGACATATTGGCTGACCCACTGTTGGGCCCACATTTATTTTTGCAAATGTGTGATTTCCCAGGGAGTTGATCATGTCCTCCTTGTAGAAAATATAAACTTCCCCAAAAATATAAATGAGATGTAGGAGGGAGTTTGCCCTGAGTGCCTGTGGTGACCCCCTTTATGGCTTAATTTTGTTTTTTAATGTGGGTTTTCCACTGATCAGGCGATTGCACCCCTCCATTGGAAAACACACATTCATTTTTAAAAAAGCCATGTGGCAACATTTTAGTGACATGAAGTGGAAGGCTCTGCAAGAAGTTGAGGTGTCATCTTTTAGTAGGTTAAGTTGGTTATTTCTGTATTTGATTGCTATACCAGTGATCAACAAATTATTTCTGCCATTTTAATAAGGTACCAAATGCAGCAATAAAGGGGTTTTATTACCATTTTAGTCAAAGTGCATGGAGACACCTGCAAAAATCAGAATTAGCTACCTGACACTCAGCAAACACATAATTTGGTCATGAGGCTAAATAAATAATTGCCCTTCCACATGTCAAAAGAAGCAGGAGCACCTACTAATAGAATCCCCCTACTACCAAAGATTTAAAGAAAATGTAAGTACCCTAATGGACGATTTTGAAGATACTTGGGTTGGCAGGGTCACAGAAGCCAACCAAAGTATCATATCCAATTGTGGAATGTATAAGACAAGACCATGGCGCAACAAGCAAAAGAAACTATTCAGTAGAAGGGTGAGACACGTCCTTCTCAGGATCATTGGAACCACCCTACACTCTACAAATTCCCGTAAATATTAATGAAAGAACAAAGCTACCAACAACTCAGAACAGAACAATTTACAACCCAACTAATATCTCAAATATCAAACCACATCAAACCAAAGAAATGTACCAATCTAACTATTTGCTTTCAATCAAACCCAAATGTAGCTAGTCTCCATAAGAAGATTAATACTCTAAAAAATCCAAGGTAACAAACTAAATATAGAAAAATAACTAAACGTGTAAATATTTTTGAAATAATGCTTACAAATCAATTGAAAGTATTTACTTGACATTAAACAAAATGTTGTCAGCCTGAAAACATAAAATTACTTTAAAAAATATGAATAAATTGATAACTAAATCAGAAACCACACAAATAACAAGTTTTAAAATCTCAACACTTTATGCAAGGAACCAATAAAAGGCAATAAATAACAAAATAAAAATATAATAACACAAAGAACTTAATAGGATAATTTATAAAAACTAAAATATATCTTACAATTTTGTAGCTTAAACCCATGAACTCAATATAATCATAAAATAATAACCCACAGAAATAGATAGAAAGAAATCCAAATAATACAAACATGCAAACAATAAAATAAAATATCAAATACAAAAATAATAATCCAAAGGAACCACCCAATACCCAACAAAAAAAAAACTTGAGGGAAACAGAAAAATAAAGGACGTTTAAAATATGTTAATCTAAAGCCAAACTAATTTCCTTGAAAATGAAAAGTAACCAAAAAAGAAAAAAAATCAAGGACCCAAATAAAACACACAAGATACCCACACACACAAAACAAATAACACCATAAACATCACAAATTAAATAATAGCAGCTCTAAAGCACTTGAATATACACAATTCAATATGGTCCATCATTCTAAAGTTCCACAACTAAAATGACAACCTAAAATTTAACACAAAACAAACATAAAACACTAGCCTATATTAAATTAGTTAAGTCTAAACATATCTACCCAGTTAATAAAACCCCCCAAAATCACACTCGCTGGCTTGTTTGCGACCGGAGCACAACGTAACTGGAGGCTCCGTGCGAGTGTGGCAGGGAAGCCTCTTGCAGAGAGCCCCCGGTCCCTTTTGTGCTCCCCCGCAGTGCGTAAGCCGGTAGCTGTACAAGAACTGCTCTAAACATATCTCCCCAGTTAATAAAACCCCCCAAAATCACAGCTTAGAGAAGAGCTGTACAAGAACTGCTCTAAACATATCTCCCCAGTTAATAAAACCCACCAAAATCACACTCGCTGGCTTGTTTGCGACCGGAGGACAACGTAACTGGAGGCTCCGTGCGAGTGTGGCAGGGAAGCCTCTTGCAGAGAGCCCCCGGTCCCTTTTGTGCTCCCCCGCAGTGCGTAAGCCGGTAGCTGTACAAGAACTGCACAGCTTCGGTCACTGCCACAGGGGTTCCCAGGTCTCTCCTTCATCACGGACCTGCTGGCTCTAATTCCTTAAAGACGCTTTCTCTTCCTTGTGAAAGAAGACACCTGGACCTTGAAAACTTAAGTCAGTCAGAAGAAGCTTGTGGGGGACAGGAACAAAGCCTCTGTGGTTTCCTCAAGACCCGAGTTGTAAATAGACACGTGCTGCTGCGTCAGAAGTGTCTGTGTAGTGACACCCCAGGGGGCGCGCTACTGACTCACCCAGCCACCAGCAACTTCGTGGAAGACTCAAAAGCGCCTTTTACCAGCATAGCGCAGCGCACTGCTGACTCACACAGCCACCAGTAACTTTGTGGGGGACTTCAAGTCCCAGGTCACCCTGCTCCCAGGAGGGAGGAGCCTGCTGCTGCCACCCCCCTTACATTTCACCCTTGGGCTGAACTTCTGTTTGCCGGAAGACTCTAACAATCTCATGAGGTACTGTGCTAATATTCTCTTTGCTGTGGGGAATTTCTGCAGAGCGCGGGACGGTCCCAAAGTACTTATTCTTTTGAACTCTTGCCCCCTGGTCTTATATCTTGTTAGTTTATGACAATATTTAACAGAGGTGGACCCTATACACTACTGTAGGTGGGTTACTGTTAATGAACTGTTTAGCACACTGTTCTAGCACACTGCTAATGGCAGAGGAAGGGCACGGGTCAAGAGCGGGCCCGGCGCCCGGCACCTTAGCAGAAGCAGGGCAAGCTCGAGGCCTTTTGTTGCTTAATTGCTGGTTTTCTTGCTGCCAGTTTCCTTCTTTGCTGGGGACTGCTATGGGATTGCTACGGGACCATTGACACCAGAATCCTGTGCTTCTTTGCTTCTTTGCTCCTTGCTCCTTTGCTCCTTTGCTCTCCCAGGAGGGAGCGCATAGCACTCCACGTGCTACTAGAGCCGCAAGTAGCGCCAAGGGGCTGAGGCCATTGACATATTGGGGACAAGCTCACCAGTTTTTCCAACCGCCATGAGGGGAACGGCCATGTTAATTTGCTCAGCCTTGCGCAGCACCTATCCACAGGAGGACCGCAACTACAACCCCCAGAGGCATCACCGCTGTTGTGCTGGCAGTGATGCGCAGCACGTGTCTGAGACCGTCTGAGACTGACTGAGGCTGGGCTGGGCCACACCACTAACTTCTTCCATTGATTGTGGTCAACGGACCTCTGGCTGCAGAAAAGTCTTAATTCATAGTTTGAAAGATCTGGTCATTATGTGTAGGCTTAGGCCTGGTAATGGGCAGGGGGTTGTGGGGACATTGGATGCTTTCTTACTAAGGGCTGAGTCGGTTCTGATGCACCAAATTAAATTAACCGAGCGGAGACTCTCTCTTGAACCTGTAATAAACATTGTCAACAGATCTGACACCACGGGTCAAGCCCTTATTGCCCCGAGCTCATGCTCAACCCTGGAGGCACCGGTACCGGCACCGGCAACACAAAGCAGCTGTCTGGCCATAATAGATCAAGACACCGAGATCATAGAAGTTTATAAAACGTGGGTTAATGTTGATATTCCTAGTTCTCTATCTAAACCTAAGTGGTTACCCGGGGTCAAAAAGCGAAATCCAAAACTAACCATGTGAACAGCTCTGCGCCACCCTCAAAACTGAGGAAAGGTCAAGTTGTGGGTGATCAACATCTACCCCCACTTATATCTAGGAAAAATAAATCTACTGATAAGGAGCCAACATAGGAGATAATTATGGCCAATGCCAAGGTTACTCCAGGGGAGACTCTTTCCACGGAAGTTGACAACTGGAAAAAGCTTGAAACTGCGATAACAGTACTTCTAGATCCGATGATCCAGAGGTTGTCGACTATTGAAAATAGACTGTCGGACTTTGAAAGAACTATGGTAAACAGTAACATGAATTTGATTACCTGCAATCAGGGGGAGACTAATGTTAACAATAGAAATATGGAGAAAATTACATCTGCCTTTACTGCAGTTACTGCTAATAATCAGAACAGCTTGTCATGTATGGGGGATGGTCGGTTAGAGCCTAGAGTGGAGGTCATCTCACATAAAAGGAACCCAGTTATGACTAATGATCAAGCAACAAACGTACAAAAGTGATAGTCAGCTAGGGAGCGAACAACATCATATTCAAGATTAATAGGAGGAAATCAAAAATCTCTTGAGGGGTGTACCCGCAAACCTCCGTTTACCTCCTGAAGCTACCCCCTACACAGTAATATTAGCTAATGTTTCTCCATTGTCACCAGGTGTTTCTGAACACTGGTCTTCATTGAGGAACAAATCACTTCATTTTTTGAGGGAGAAGACTGGGCAGAAGACAAACTGTTTTCAGAATTTAAAATGGTACGCCAAATTGGGTGGCTTGGGTATTCTATTAAGAAGCTCCAAGGAGACTGTGTTGTTTTATCTTTTAGATCTCCACGATTAGTTAAATCTATACGGGAAAGGTCTAATACCTGGTCTCTGTCCCAAAGGGGAGTTTCTATCTTACCATTGTTTTTTTTTTATCAGCCACTGAGAGATCCGGTGGCCGGCACAGAAAGGGTGAGACCAAGACAACTTAACCAACAACCCATGTATCCCCCGTGGTATCACACAAATCGCTACGAGCCACTAAGTGACCTTGGAGAGATAGATTGACTGGTCTTAAGCATTATTGACCGGCAAAATCTGGAAACTACAAATAGCAACTCTAAGATAGCTTCCGATCCCCTGAATGGCCTGGTGGATTGTCCTTATCCAATTGACCAGGTAGACACTATTGTTCACCCCTTACCTGAAGATTGTGAGAAGTGCAAAGGTGAAATTAGTACCTTACTATCAAATTACTCTTTTGTTGATGTCGGTGGGGGAGTGGTAGACATGCCCACTCAAAATGAATATGTCCTAAGAGTAGCTTCATGGAACAATGCGGGCATTAGAACAAGACTTTTAGATTAGGCATGGCTATCATATGTCAAGAAGTTTGACATTATTTGTCTCCAAGAAACCTGGAGCAGGGATGAGTTGGTTATAGATGGTTTTGTTCATCCAATACCCTGGCAATTCTATCAGCGGCTGGGAGGGCAAGGGTGGCCTAGTGACCTTAATCTCTGTAAAATATGGGGGGATAAAGATTGAGAAAATTAAGGACTCCCCATCGTTTCAGATTATTATGATCTCAAACCTAACTGATGTCCCAATTTTGTTAATTAATTGGTATTACAACATCTTTAACTATAACTAATGTGGTGCAATTACTAATTTAAAAGAGGAGATAAATAAGGCTGTAGCGAAATGCTTTCCTGTTTATATAATTTGGTTGGGGGATTTTGAACCATACTATATGTCAGCATAGTTCACACTTGGGTTGAGGGGTGTTAGATACTGAAAACCAACCACTTTCACATTTTAGACATACTGTGCAGGGTGAAGCTTTAAATGACATTATCGCGACTAATGATTTATGTTTTGTAGATACTCTGGTCTGTAACCCAGTTAATCAGTATCCTACATTTTAAGGTGGGGGCAGGGTAAGTACTATAGATTTTATATTGATCTCTGGGAAATTCTGCCACCTGGTGAATAACTTTGCGGTGGAACCCAACCCCGTTAGTGATCATAACCCCCTGTTCCTTAGCTTGTAAACAAAAGTATTAAAGGGTAATACTGATGATCTTCCCTTAAATTATAATTCCAACCAGGGGGTGAGATTAAAATGGAGTAACATAAACCCTGTTGAATAAGAAGAGAATATTATACGATCTAATTTTGACAAGGTCATGATATGTTTGCCCGATATTTCTAGGTCGGATGAGGTCCTACAGAGATTTGAAGATATCCGTAAAGATGTGGCTAGTAATTTGACTAGGACCATGAAGAGGTGAGAACAACAGGACGTAAAATGGTTCAATGCCGCGTACTCTAAGGCCCAAAAAGATCTAAAAAAAGCCCTGCAATTGGTCCCCTGTGCTGGGGATTTAATTAGGAAAGCTAGACAAACCTGTAAATTAGCAATTGGGAAGAGAAAAGATGAGTTAAGAGGCCTCGCAAGGGATGACCTGGAGAGAGCTAGTGCTCTCAAGGATTCTAGAGGCTTCTGGGAAGTCATAAATCGTCACTTTTTTACAAATGAGGTTAGGAATATGGAATTGCTAATAACTGAAGACACATGGGTAGTTCATTTTACGAACATTTTTACTCCTAAGGGTGCATCATTGCATGACCAAAAAGAAGATATAGCTTTCAACCTCGCCACTGTGAATAAACTGAGTCTAGCCATTATGATTGGTGAGGTTGAAGATGCATTACTGAAGGGTATTGCTGCAAAATCCCCAAGGCCTGATGGTGCCCTGTTAGACATGTTCAAAGGTAATCCCTGAATATGGGTGCCACTGTTGGCGAATGTTTTTAAATCAGTGACAGTGGGCCACGTACCTGACACATGGAATGAAGCTGTGGTGGTTCCCATATAAAAAAGGGCAGTAGAAATGATTCAATTTGCTATAGGCCTATTTCTCTAATTGACGCCTCATGCAAAGTCATGGGGAGAGTGATTCTTGCTGGCCTTGAGCTCTGGGCTAATGAGGCCAGCCTGATATCCCACTCACAATACGGCTTTAGAATGGGTATGGGTAAAAACGAACAATCACTTAATCTGTCCCTAGTTATGGGTAAGTACATGAAGGCCAAGAGAGGATCGATGCACTTGGCCTTCATGGACTTATCCAGTGCATTTAACACAGTTAACAGGGGGAAGCTGTGGTTACTCATGGAAAAGATGGGTTTTGAGGAGGCACTTATTATCCTTTAGCGTAGGATGCATTAATCTACTTCAGTTTCTATACGCTATGGATCGGGTGGAGAAAAATCCAGATCCATTGCATCCACAGAGGGTGTAAGACAAGGGTGCATTTTGGCCCCCTTTTTATTCCTTTTATATACGAACGGGGTGGAGAAATTTTTCTTAGAGGAGCACTTGGATTATCCGACTGTAGGAGGTAACGTGGTTCCCTTGTTATCTTACGCGGATGACACCATACTGCTGACGTTAACGGCTAATAGCCTGCAAAAAGCCCTCATCGCATTTACTGATTTTATGATGGATTTGAATCTCAAGGTTAATTTTAATAAGTCTTTTATTATGGTCTGTGGTCCTAAAAACACAAAAACAAGAACATTTGTGGTAAATGGTAGAACAATTGAAAAGGTCCCTTCTATTACATATTTAGGGAATTTTTTAATAATAAATTAAATTGGGACAATACGATTGCAACTAGGGCCCAACAGACAAGTAGAACTATAGACGGCCTGTTTCGCTTTGCGTGCAAATTAGGTCATAAGCCAGTAGCCGAAATACTTGTCTTATATAAATCAAAATGCCGGTCAATTACAACTTATGGGGTGGGAGTTTGGGGAAGTCAAAAAACTAGCCAATGAAAAAATTTGCTAAACAAATTTACAAAAACATTGCTGATCGTTCCTATTAGCTCTCTCTCCACATTTTGTCATTCTGAGATCGGATTGGATTTGCTTGATGTTAGAATTAAACTGGCACCCTTGCTTCTATGGGGAAAAGTGTGGTCATCGGAAGAAGTATCATTTACCAGAGCAATCATAAGGGATTTTTTAAGTTTAGGAAATCCATCTTCTCTTCCCTGGCTTTATTATGTTAAAAATGCCCTAAGCAAGATTGGCTTAGGAAATAATTTTTAAAATCCTGAAGACATACCAACAAACAATGAAATAATGATTAAAATGCTTATTATAATGAGTTAATTTCATCTACCCTCATCGATGAGACCCCATCTCACGGTTCGCCAAATATCCAACAATTCTGCTTATCCTTTAGTACAAATATACATTCCTGCTTCTTTTTGAGGAGGTTCCGTCTCTGCACATTGCACTTTCTTGTGGCTTTTCCCAATCAGGTGAGCTGGTGTAAGAGACTGACTCCCTGTCCTTGTGATAACTTAGCTGAACAAAGCACAATGCACTTTATGCTGTTTTGCACTATATATAAAGATATAAGGGCTCGTTTTATTAGGCCAATCCTGAAGGAAATTGCTCCTTGTTCAAATCAGGAAAGTTTTAATTATTTACGTTCTTTGTCCAATACCGTCACATGTTGCGCTGTGCTAAATTTTATTAGAACTGTTTTGCGAATCAGGAAAAGATATGAAATGTGATAAGCAAACTGGGAAATAGGGCCTTATACAATTTTTTATTAACTATTTATTATTACACCCTTGGATTGACACAAAGAAAATGGTAGCTTATGGAAAACCCTGTGATGAAATTTTATATGTTGTTTTGGACATATTTAATATGTGTAAAATGTAATATGGATTAACTTTAAGTACGGTTTTAATATTGTAACTATGTACTTTTATGATTCTAAAGAATCGAATAAAGTTTTTCAAACAAAACGACTATTTTGAAGATACTTGGGTTGGCAGGGTCACTGAAGCCAACCAAAGTGTTTTATACAATGGTGGAATGTATACGACAGGACCATTGCACCACAAGCAAAACAAACTATTCAGTAGAAGGGTGAGACAGTTCTTTCTCAGGATCATTGGAACCACCCTGCACTCTACAAATTCCTGCAAATATTAACACAAGAGCAAAGCTACCAACAACTCAGGACAGAACAATTTACAACCAACTAATACCTCAAATATCAAACCACATCAAACCAAAGAAATGTACTAATCTAACTATTTGCTTACAATCAAATCTAATGAAGCTAGTCTCCATAACAAGATAATTGCTCTAATAAATCCAAGGTAACATACTAAATATAAAAAAATAACTAAACATGTGTAAAGATTATTGAAATAATGCTTACTAATCAGTTGAAAATTTATACTTAACGTTAAACAAAGTTTTGTCGGCCTCAAAAGATAAAATTACTTTATAAAATGTGAATAAATTGATAACTAAATCAAAAACCACATAAATAACAACTTTTAAAATATCAATACTTTATGCAAGGAACCAAAAAAAGACAATAAACAACAAAATAAAAATATAATAAAAAAAAGAACTTAAAATGATAAATAATAAAAACTAAGATATATCTTACAATTTTGTAGCTTAAACCCATGAACTCAAAATAATCATAAAATAATAACCCACAAAAATAGAAATCCAAATAATGCAAACATCAAACAATAAAATAAAATATCCAATGCAAAAATAATAATCCAAAGGAACCACCCAATACCCAACAACATATTTTTGAGGGAAACAAATAAACAAAGGACTTTTAAAATTATAATAATCTAAAGCCAAACTAATTTACTTGAAAAGAAAAAGTAACCAAAAAAGAAAAAATCAAGGACACAAATGAAACACACAAGATACCCACACACACAAAACAAATAACACCATAAACATCACAAATTAAATAATAGCAGCTATAAAAACACTTGAATATAATGGATTTCAAAGAAATATTATATTAAGACATACACAATTCAATATGGTCCATCATTCTAAAGTACCACAACTAAAATGACAACCTTACACAAAACAAACATAAAACACTAGCCTACATTAAATTACTTAAAACTAAACACATCTCCCCAGTTACTAAAAAACCCCAAAAAGAGCTTAAAATTAGTCTCATCTGATCTGCAATTATATCAAAGCTTAAACAAACAAAAATGAGGTAGATAGACTAAAAAACATTACACCTCATTTATGAAAAGTGTTGCATCGCTGTATGATAACAGAGATTCCACACTTTTAGTGCTCCCTCCTTGTGCGACACCATGGATGCTTCGTATTTACTGTATGGTGCACCTTGTCGCAAGGGTTTACATATACGTCAGTATTCCTGACGTATCTATAAGCACAAAAGTGATGCATTGCTGGGGAACTTGAAAACAGATGCAACTCCAGCAATGTGTCATTTCACGTTTGGCAAGCCCTATGTGAAAAGCCCTGTGTCACCTCTTACACCTGCTTCTCGGGGGTGTAAGGATTTGATGTAGTGATGTCCTAGAAGTGACGCAGTAAAATCTCTTAGATTTCGCTGTGCCACTTCTGTGTGGCTTTGCTGTGATGAAACGACCACCCTGCATTTGTTATACCTGTGACAGGTATAATATAGCACAGGGATTTGTTTTATAAATATGGTGCAGTGTGGCATATCTTTTAACCACTGCAGCATCACAAAATGTGATGCAACAGCAGTTTAATAGCCTCATTAATAAAGCCCATAAAAAGCAGAATTTGAAATGGATGCTACATAAACATTAAAAAGACTAACAGACCTTAGAAAACGTATACATTTTTTATTTTTAAACAACTAAAAAACATAAAAATATATGTAAAATAGTCTTTTATATTCATAAAAAAGTACAAATTAAAAACGTAAAAATATAATAAAAAATACTTAAAGAGGGCGTGACCACGTTGAGGCTTGTCCCCTCTTGGCTCCACAGTGCGCTGAGGCCCTATCAGAACCTCACTGCTGCCTTGGCTTAAAAGCTAACCCTCGCCATTGAGGTGACTCGTGGCGTCGGGTGAGTGTCAGTGAACTCCGGAGGCTGCATCCAATATGTCTCTGTGGGTAATAGAGAACAGAGTTCTGGGACAGCCTAGAACTCTGACCAAGATAGCTGTCACAGCAATGTATGAAGCTGGAGGTGTGCACTCTACTATTGGGTCACCCTGCAACATTAAAAACGAGGAAGCTGCTTCCATTGATGGAATATCAACACTACTTTATAAAACCCCATTGGATGGAAGAAGGAAGGTAAAGACAAAGAAATCTCTAATGTGAGACTTTCAAAGCACTCATGAGGTGTTTAATCCATTGGTTGTAGCAGGTATTTATGGCATGGAAAAGGATCTATTAACATTATTCATGACAACATCAGGGCAAAGGGAGGACTTACTGTCTTTTATATACCATTTGAGCCTAAGAGTGATTAGGTGCATTTATTCTTGGCACATAATCAGAGCTCATTGCATGTCTGCTCACTGATAATACCCATTCTCCCAGAAATATAAATGACTGCACCCACAACTTGAGGGGTGACAGGTGTCCACAGAGAAATGCAGCCCGATGCAAACTGCTCATCGACCCCTTCTTCTCCAGTTCATCTGACCCCAAAAGCTTTTCATGCGACATAAAAGCTCTTCAAAAATGGCAGCGAAAAAAGGCTAAGATTCCTAAGACAGCATCAATAAAAGACATGCTGCACTCTTAGTGATTGTGTAACCTTCAGTCTCAGGCTGATGTGGATTCCACAGAGTCTTATCAATCTAAACTGGCCGAGGGTGTACATCTCCAAGCCCCTGCTATTAAAGAGGACATTGAAATACACCTACAAGAATTTAGGAAATACATGACTTCACTACATCAGAGTTAGACCACTTTCTATTAAAAAAACGGAGTCATGGCTTTATCAAACAGAAAACACTACGTCTGACTATGCACATGAAAAGATGAACATGCACATGAAGAAGATGAACAACATCAAGCACTGCAAGATAAACTGGACGACATGGAAATTAGCAAGGATGTAGCCAATAAACATTTGGAGGGATAAGTGCTAGCCCTTTTCGTTTAATTGCCTATGCACCCAATGAGAAGATCACCCAACTTGACCATACATGCAGATTGAACTCGGTGTTTCAGCAGGAAGCATACACTTCTTTCATGACTAGGAACATGGTCATTGAAACAATGGTGGAGCAAGGGCGATTGTGGGCAAACAATATCAGAAAAAGGATGAACCTCCTTCATTTGGCAGCACATGGTTTAAATAGTTATTTCAGGGTTTTATTTAGGAATCTTTCTGATTCAGTTGGTTTCATGAGTGGGGTGGATGATATTTTTTTTGCTTTGTGGTAAGATTGGCTTATACCTCCTGCAGTAAAACTGTGCCTTTGTTGTACAATATAAATGTCAGGATTGTGCCAGACTGATTCCATGCACACCATCAGAATATGTTGGCCTGTGTCCCTGCTAACCTCAATGCACCATCTGTACCCCTAACATTAAAGGGCACCAAATGTGTGTGCAACATTAGAACATGAAAACCCTTATCCCTCAAGAAAATCTTGAAACAGATCTAGAACCATTTCGTTTGGACTCTCATGCATGCCAAAAGAAGTATACAAGAAATATTCTGTATGTTTTTCAATATTTATTGAAGCTTTGTAATTCTTCCATAAAATATGGATATTGCGATAATTAGTAGAATGAAACAGATTAGCGTAATTGGCTTCACAAGAACAGTGAAAAGGATTACCATTTCTATCATTGTGCTAAGTACTGTGCATAGTTGTATTCCTACCTAGCACTCCCTAACCTAGGCTCTATTAGGATGGCGGACGGACCTGCGTCCGTCCGCCACCCCAGAGGAGGAGGGACCGTCCGCAGGGGCAGCGGCGGTCCCTCCGTGCTAATTAGGATGTGACCGCCACCCAGGCAGTCACATCCTGTATTTTTAACATTGCGGCGGGTGCGGCTTGAAGCAGCACCCACCGCAATTTAAAAAAAAGCATGTTTTCCTTTGCGTGCACGAAGCTGCAGGCACTGCGTGGTGCCTGCCACTTCATGCACGCAAAGGCAGGGGTGTACCATAGGTACCCCCCATGTGCACCCCCCACCCCCCTTCACCCCTGGGGGCCCTCAACGGGCCCCCAAAGAAAAGTCTGTATGCCTTTCCACGGCGGCATTGCCGCCGCAGAAAGGCATGTCCCAATGCAAATCCTAATATGGCTGGCGGTGTCTGATAGACACCGCCACCATATTAGAGCTTTTCCGCCGTGGTCGGAAGGCGGCTGCGGTGGAAAAGCGGCGGATGGTAATCCCGTCCGCCAATGACCCCCCAGCCATCTTAATCTGGCGGGGGGTCTTTTGAATCACCGCAGTGGTGAATCCGCATCCTCCGGGCCGGCTGTGGCTTCCGCTGGCCCGGAGGATGCGGATTCACCGCAATCCTAATGACCCCCCTAGTTTTGTCTTGGGCGGGTGATGTGTCAAATACCTGCCAGGGTGGACTAACTCCCCATTACCTGTGGGTGAGTATCATCAGGCTGCCCGTCTTGGTGCAGAGCAGGACATCCCTTGTGTTTGTATGCAGGAATCAGATGAGCTGGTATTCTGTTAGGACACAAACCGGAGCTCCGAAACAAGCTACAGTATAGGTCCGATCGCGGAACTACAAAACCCAGAACAAACCCCGCCCGAACTACATTACCCAGAGGGCAAAGCAAGGAGCATGCGCAGATCGCGCCACCATAAAACCAACCCGGAAGACAGCAGACGGCGTCGGATATTCTGGTTTCCAGTCGGGAGACCGCTTTGCCGAGGCTTCGAGGAAAGGTGAGCCTTGGATTCTGGTTAGGGATTTGGGAGCAGAAGGCACAGTTGCCGATACAGCGCCAGATCCACAGGACGTATCGGTGGTGTACCTGTTGTTGCGAGCCGCAGTTCCCGCTCGAAGACTAAGCGAGCGACAGTGAGGCGGTCACTCTAAGCTGTCTTGACAGTCCCCGCTCGAGGGTTATCGAGTGCAAGGGACTCAGTCCCCCTTTGTACTTTGCTGGTCCCCGCTCGAGGGTTATCGAGCGAAAGGGACTCCGTCCCTCATTATACTTTGCCAGTCCCCGCTCGAGGGTTATCGAGCGCAAGGGACTCAGTCCCTCTTTGTACTTTGCCAGTCTCGCTCGAGGGTTATTGAGTGTGAGAGACACAGACATTCATTGTACCTTGCCAGTCCCCACTCGAGGGTTATCGAGTGAGAAGGACTAAGAATCATCAACTCGGGTCCTCCACACCTAATTACAAGGGCTAATACGGAACGACCATTTCATCCCTTGTTTTGCCCTCCGTTGGAGAGTGTTGGGACCGACACTAATGCGGAGGACGAATCGAGGAGTTTCGGCCATACCTTGCTCATATCTCGAGTGGCATTGTCGGCCATTGCTTAGCACAGTGACCTCTGTTGGTGAATGCCGGGACCGGCATTCGTGCAGAGGACGGTTGGTCTTAACATCCTATCTCCTTCACATGGGTGACTATTCGCTATATCGTTCTGTATGATTTTTCCATCTGGCATTACCATACCATGCAGTATTAAAGCTGTTTATCATAACTTTCCCGGTTTGTTCTCTGATGTGATACGGGCCAGTGTGATCAAGAAGGGGGTGGTCGTGTTCACCCAATCCTGAGGATGCAAAGGATTACATATTCTGACATGTGGCAATGATGCAATGTCATCCTAGTGCTCCTCTGTCCAAACAAGGTAGTAGTTCTGTGTATATATATGAAAGAACCCAGGTGGTATGTCTTAACCCCTGTCAGGCCGCAGTAATGTTATCCTGAATGGTCACACAAGTAAATCTATGTCAAAAGTCACTGTGTGTAAAAGAGAAGGCAACTTAAGAAATCTGAGCAAGTAAATGGCAGCATTTCTAACCAGGCAAATCCTGACCACCTGACCAAGACTACAGTGGAGTAGCACTTTTAGGAGATGTTTGAGTGCTCAATCATGTGAGCAACACAAAATATCAGATACTAAGTGAAGATAGCAGGTGAGGAGAAGGAGTTTCTTAAATGTTAAATGGTGGCCCAGTATAAACAATTTACCTAAAAGTACGGGGCAGTACTTCACCTGTTAAGTACAGAACAGTGTTTAAATGCCTTAAATATAAAGAAAACGAGGTGGCTCCTTTTCAAGAGGCAAATCTCCATACTAAGGATGTTCCATGACTACAATCCTTCTGGTTTCCTTTATAATTTCATCGGAATAATCAAAATAAAACAAAGGGGGTGGGGAATACTCTTTTTCAGTGGTTTAGTCTTTAGTCTAGAGGTGAAACTCTAAGACAGGGAGGAAAAGTTGGTGGGGGACAGAGGGAGCTTAGGGAACTAAATTGTCTATTGTCTCAATCTATGCTTAAAATCAAACTAAAGAACTATTTTATGCTAGCTTCTTTCCTAACTATCCCATTTCACAAGCAGTAGCTTGATTATGGCTGGAGATTTTAATACATACAGCTTCAGACAGGTCTCCACTCAGACATCCTACTAGCAATGCCCCACCTTCCCTTCCTTCATGAAATCGAGGACTTAAATCTCCTAGACAACTAGAGACCTCCACATGAAGTGACAAAGAATTCACATTTTCTTCAAGTGTGCAGAATTCATACTGGTAGATTGATTTTTCCTGATTTTTAGAAATTGGATCGCTAGTTGGCAGAGGTATGCATCCTGCCCAAGTAGGAATCGTAGTTCTATTGGGGTAAGTCAGTCACACACTTAAATCAGCCAGTGGTCACCCTCTGATAGTTGTAAAGCAGTTGTTCTTAAATAGATACAGTAAGACAATGAAAACGCCAACATTTTGAAAATAGAACATCGTTCACTCTTCAGAACAAGATAAAAATTATAAGAGTACGACTAAAGCCTCTCAAATACTTCAAAATGTACAATGCTGAAAGAACCCTTGCACTTTCCGTAGGTTCTTTATGGTTACCCTGGGGAAATGACAGTGATTCACACCTTGGATAGGGAACAGACTTTCTCCCCATGTCAGAGTGAAGCAAGCTTCCCAAGTTATTACATTTAAAATGCATTGTCAAATTTGTGTAAGACTGATCTACTTGTTCTGTTCGGGGCTGCCCGCAAGAGCACAGAGACTTTGTAAGTTCTGGAGTGCACAGTACCTTTCTCGAGGGATTACAGCGATGCCGTCAGCCTCAGGATCTGGTCCATGCATTGCTGGAGTCTTCCCTTGCTGAATACGATGAAGTGTTTGGAATCATGGAGAGCAACACCAGTCTTTCGTAATGCATGCAGAGTGCCCCGGGTTGCGTTGGAATGCCTTCGGGCGCAGCAGCTTCAGTAAAGTTAACAAACATAATGATCTGAGCTCGAGCAGGCAGTCACAGCATTTTTTTTATTGTTGTACCGTGCTGATGAGTGTGAGAGGAGGTCATAGACCCAATACTTGTAACCAAATGTGTCCTTGAAGTGGACGTAAATACGAAGCAAATCCTTTGTGGTGCACAAGTCTTCTTTCAGCCCAGCTCTATTTTCCAGTCTATCTCTGTGGGGTAAATCAGTGTTTTGTGTGAGGGTAGGCCACTACCTAGTCAGTTGTATGTGTCAGCTCCTGCCCTCCCTCTTGCCCAGGAAGACCCATCAGTATGCATTTGAATGCAGATGCAGCTAAGTGTCCTGTACTTGTGGCTCTCTTGATGGGATGCAAAAAGTGTAGCTGTCACTCCACCCCAGACATGTATTGGAAACAGGCTGAAAGGTACATAAGAGAGCTTAGATCAGAGAAATGTCCACCTTCTAAAAGTTGATTAGTAATACCAGATTCAACTTTACCACTAAAGAGGATTTGTAATTACCAATCCAATAGTATAAAACATAAAGCAGCTACTCCTCTGCAATTAGGAATTACAAGTAAAAAAGTATTTACAGAATTTCTAATGTTAACCTATGAGAGGAGCAGGCCTCACAGTGGTGAGAATGAACTTGGCTGGTTGTGACTACCTTTTACTTACACAGCACCATGCCCTTAGGGCTACCTAGGGCCTACCTTAGAGGTGACTGATGTGTAATAAAAGGGAAGTTTAAGGCTTGGCAAGTAGTTGGAACTGCCAAGTTGAGGTGGCAGTAAACTGCACCCATAGGCTCTGCAGTGGCAGGCCTGAGTCAGGTTTAAAAGGCTGCTTCTGTGGAAAGCACAACCAGTGCTGTAAGCCTACTAGCAGCATTTGGTTTGCAGGCCCTGGGTACATGGTATACCACTTTACTAAGAACTTATAATTGAACCAAATATACAATCATGGATAAACCAATTGTCACCATTTTCAGGTAAGAGCTCATGCACTTTAGCCCTGGTCAGCAGTGGTAAAGTGCTCAAAGGTCTAAAGCCAGCAAAAACATAATCAAAAACAGGAGTTCAGAAAGCAAAAAGTCAGGGTAAACCACATCAAAAGTTGGCACGTCTAACAGAGATCACAAGAGATTTGATGGCCAGAATTGTTAACTTCACTCTAAGGGTAAAAGAGAAATAGCTTTACACGACTAGAACATTACAGACATGTTTGTTTGCACTTTTATATAGTACACACTCGATCCAAAGGTATCAGAGTGCTTTACATGACAACCAGATGCAATTCAGTTGAACACATTCATTTTTAGCACAGGTACATTAAGCAATTTGCCAGAATCACAGGATATTTGAGCCGCCTGCAAGACTAGAACCTGGTTCCCCAGCTACAAGGTCTGCCAACCTAGCAGTTAAGAGATTGAGCGTTGAGCATGAAATAGGCATCAAATACACAGGCCCATGTAGCTTCACAGCCTCATTCCATAATCCCTACACATCTATTTTAGAAGAGCAACTTTCAAAAGTCTTTCATCTCTTTCTCACAGCCATGCTGTGTCTGATACTATGCTTTGCCTACTACCAATCCCTCCCTGTTGCTTAAAACAAATATAGAACCTGTTACCACATAGCTATGCTAAAATTCAATGCCTAATTATTTGCTTATATCTTAGTGGCACAACTTCACATCCTATTGCCAAGATTGATATCTCAACATCAAGTGGGTTTTGTCTGCAATCAACAAACAGGGTATAAAACTAGATAAACAGTGAGCCTAATGGAATTAGCCTATACATAAGCCCAAACTTTGGTCCTTCTCTCACAGTGAGGAACGTCCTCTGACATGGTTGTTTAAACGTATCTGATGAAAATACTATATAAAATACAAATTGGCACATTAATTTAAACTTTTTCCAGTCCCACTTCGATCAAATTTCTATAAAGATGAAACTCAATGGAGAATACGCTACCACCATGCCTATATTTTGGGGTACAAGACAGGATCACCGCCTTTCTCTCTTGATGTTTGTGGTTACAAAGGAGCCTCTGAAGAATCAAATCTCTAGTCACCCAGTTATCGGAGGTATAAAGATGGAAAATGTAGCTGCAAAATTATCTAGAACAGTTTGCAGAAGTATTGGATTCACAATAATCTAGTCCAAGTAATATGGCATAGGAGTCGTTGATCCCCTTGATACAGCCCAAATTAGTACTGCATTCAAGCTTTTCATGGTCTATTGATCCTAATACATACGTGGACTTTTAGTTAACCTTTCATTCGCCACCAAATCAATTCATAAACACATTGGCCCTTCTTTGTTTCAGGCACTGTGTAAAGATATACTGAGGAGGGAAGTTAGAAATGTCTTTTTTTAAATCTTTTTTACTGAGCAGATAGCATCATACTTTTAGGACACAAGACACATGTTTCCACCAAGACTTCAAATCACATAGGAAAAAGGCATAAATACATTTTATAGCTGGTCAAAATTAAGGCCCACACGCCTCTATATCGTATTACAACTCATATCACAAAAATACAGTTATGGATCCCTGAGAAAATTCCTATTGGAATAGCTTCTCCTTTATCGAAAATGCACTACATGTAAACTTGGAACCGATTCATTCCAATAATTGGCAAGCACTCTGTCTAAATTTTCTTACATATTGCAACAATCTCAGCCTTGTGACACAGAAAAAACTTAACCTATATACAGGTAAAGTGCAAAGATGGCAAAGTGCCTGTGAAGAAGAATAAGCCGCTTTTAAATAGATAAAATGCAAAAATGCAAAATGATCTTTATAAAAAATCTATGTCTCTACATCTCAATCAATTATATAGGGGTTGGTTAAGCATGACAACTCACTTGGCGCTGGGTCTGGGGAAATACATATATTTCCGATAAAGAAAAGTACATAGATGAGAAAATACATCTAAAGAAGAAATAGCAGCATTTAAGCAGTTAAAGTGCAAACGTGTAAGACTATCTTTATCCGGATCTAGATAGAATACAGCAGTAGCCTTCTGTGATACGCTCAATAGGGTATCTTGGTCTTGGATCACCATATAAAGGAATCCTGTCTCTAAACATGCAGGGCATCATTTATGAAAAGTGACGCATCGCTGTGTGAAAAAAGCGATGCGTCACTTTTCACTGCGCCCTCCTTGCGACACCAATGATGCATCATATTTACAGTATGACGCATCATGGCGCAAGAAGTTACAGATACGTCAGTATTTCTGACGTATCTGTATGGCGCAAAAGTGACGCATTGCTGGAGTGTGTCACAAAAGTGTCGCAAGGAGGGTGCAATGAAACGTGTTGCATTGCAACTCCAGCAATGTGTCCTTCACATGGGGCAAGCCCCATGTAAACAGGCCTGCATCAGTCTTACGCCTGCTGTGAGGCAGGCATAAGAAATTGACGCATTTGTGTCCTAGAAGTGGTGCAGTGAAATCTTATAGAACGCCCCCTGCATACATTATACCTGGCATAGGTATAATGTAGTGCAGGTGTTTACAAAGTGACGCATCTACCTAGATGGTTCACTTTGTAAATATTGTGCAACAAGGCACATTTTTTATGCTGCTGGTGCGTCACAAAAAGTGATGGACCAGCGGCGTAAAAGTGACGCACGGCCTCATAAATGAGGCCTGCATTGATTATATTTGGGCCACACATTCCTAAAGTGTTAGCGTGTATTTAGGAGACCGGAAAATATCACAGATCACAAAAATAACCAGATATATCAATCACTTGCCTACTAATGGCCCTCCCAAAGTGCATTTCTTGCTCATACAGTTCACTAGAATCTCTAGTGGCACCCAAACAGCTGCATACTTTGTAATATTACCAACCCATCTGCATAAGCTTCCTGGAAAAAACTAACCCTTCTCAATTTATCTAGCCAGACCTTTACCCTTGGGACATTAGTTGACTGCCAATATTGTAAAATCAAAGATCGAGCTACTGCACCCCAAACAAAACTACCATTGCTTCTAGTTGAACTACTACCATCCACCTTGCGAGGAATTTCGGGGTATATTATCAAGGAACTTAGTTGAAATCATCTTCGCTTTAGTGGCAGAAAACTGCCGCTAAAGCGGCGATTATGGGCATGATAATAGGCCCTTGAGAATTCCAATAGAAGCCCAGGTTCTGCTGTGAACATGGGCTTCTATTGGAATTCTCAAGGGCCTATTATCAAGCCCATTATCGCCGCTTTAAGAGCAGTTTTCTGCCGCTAAAGCGGCGATAATTTTAACTCAGTTCCTTGATAATATGCCCCCTCATTCTTTTAAAATTAGCCCCTCTAAGGGATTTACACCCTAAGCAAGAGGAATACCCCCATTCTTCAGAGGTCATCCAACATCCGATGATGCGTTCTAGTTTTTTTAAGTAGTCCCCAGCCAGAGAAGATTCCGAATAGTTTGTGAAAGCCCTATACCAGTTTCTATCCCAGTCAGTTCTGTTTTCATCAAGAGCTTCATAAGCGCTTGGGTTGATTCACTTGTGTCTTGAATATTTATTGTTTGACAAAAAGCCAGCAATCTGCAAATAGCTAGGCAAAACCTAGTGCACTCATCCCCTGTGTGTTTGCATTTACTCTCAAGTTAAGACAGTGTTGCCCACATAAAAATCCCCACACTTGATACCCTCTGGTATTCCAGAAACTACAGGCTGAATTCGAAAGACATAGTCCCACAACTTGACAATCCTAAAGAATAGCAGTAAATGACACGTTGGTACTAGCCTTGCTTGGAAAAAAAGCGTAGTGCCCTCTTCTGTTTCTGCTAATACCTTATACCTTGTTCTTTTTTGCAAACTAGTCCTCTCCAGAAATATGGTAAGATTACATTCTGCTTCTTGCACCATTTTAATGAGTAAGCAATGATCAAGCCCACCATGAGTCTTACCCCTGTGACCCATAATATTCCAATATGTAGCCTGATAATACGCAAAAAAGTCAGGTAAGGCCAGTCCACCCTGTTCCTTCTCTGGCTGGAGAATTGCATACGTTAACCTTGAAGATTTTACCTTTTCATTAAAACTTAACTATAAGAGAGTCTAGCTCAATGAAAAAGGCCTTGTTGATTTTAATGGAGAGATGAATCAACAGAAATAAAAATAAGGGCAGAATAGGCATTTTAATGAAAGAAACTCAGCCAATTATTGAGAGAGGAAGGAGAAGTCATCTGGCCAGCAGCATTTTTACCTTCTCCAACATAGTTTATAATTCAACTGAAACAGAACTGAGTATTTTTTTGTCAAATGAACCCCAAGATTGTGGTTTGGAAGGCTACAATTATATTGAAACACACAAGATGATGCACGGAATGTTGCACAATGGCAAAACATTCACCCCCAGTCACAGATCAGGGTTTAATCCATCATTATTTTGCTCACCAAGCCACCCAGTTCAGACATGGCCATATGCAAATCAGTATTGACCATGGGCCTCATGGGAACAGTCCAGACCAAACTGCCAAGCCATGTCTTTCCTGAACCGGAATTAAGCATCCTAGGACCGGTTTCTGGCTATCAGCCGTCTTCAGCCAGGATAGCTTGACTCCAGTGGCTTAGTGAGCAAGGGACCCACGTCTGGGCATACTCTTCCCACATAGGGTGAACAGCAAAACACACAAGATGATGGACGGAATGTTGCACAATGGAAAAACATTCACCCCCAGTCACAGATCTGGGTTTAATCCATAATTTTTTTGCTCACCAAGCCACCCCAGTTCAGACATGGCCATATGCAAATCAGTCTTGACCCTGTGCCTCATGGGAATAGTCCAGCCCAAACTGCCAAGCCATGTCTTTCCTGGACCGGAATCAAGCATCCTAGGACCAGTTTTTGGCTATCAGCCGTCTTCAGACAGGATAGCTTGACTCCAGTGGCATAGTGAGCAAGGGACCCACGTCTGGGCATACCCTTCCCACATAGGATGAACAGCAAAACACACAAGATGATGGGCGGAATGTTGCACAATGGCAAAACATTCACCCCCAGTCACAGATCTGGGTTTAATCCATCATTATTTTGCTCACCAAGCCACCCCAGTTCAGACATGGCCATATGCAAATCAATCTTGACCATGTGCCTCATGGAAACAGTCCAGCCCGAACTGCCAAGCCATGCTGCTGCCTTAAATTGACCCATCAGGTCTACAAAATATCTCCATCTACATGTTGCTCTGAACACCCGGACCTGAGCTGCATCTGCTAACATGAAAGATATTTTCTGGATCGCCTGGTAAGAATCAACTCCCTTAAGCGGTAGTCTGCAAAATTCACAATGATTGCATAAGGATACTATGAGTTCAAAAGCCTCTGAGCAGTGACCTGATGGGCCTGCATGAGCGAGGTCCTGTGTGGGGGGGGGGGGGGGGGTCTTATAAAATATGTGATTTGATCAACGGTTCCATGAATTGCAGCATGTTCTGATGTTTTCTCATGCTCTCTACTCCTTGTGATATTCAAACAAAGTGAAGGTTTGTTCTCTTTGCATAGTTTTTCATTTCATCAATTTTAATTTGATAATTCCTCAACTTGTTTTTTAAAATTGCCATCTACTTATCCCTAATAGGAGAACAATCCTCTAGATCTGACACCCTTTGCTCCAGCTCCTGCAGATGTGCTCAGATTTGGCATACCACTTCCTCTATTGTACTCAATCTCTGATAAAGTGCCAAGATTTCTTTCATCCGGTGCCTCTTCAGCTGAAGAATTTCCAGCAAGATCATCTCTACGATAAACTTTCTCAGTGATATTTTTCAATCATGGTGTTCTATTAGTTAATTATTAATTACATATTATTTATTCATTTTAATAACAGTCAATACAAAAATAAATATTTGAATATTTAGAAAATATAAAATTGATAAAAATGTGATCAAGTATTTCGAAACCACACTACCTTTTACACCTTAAATTGTCTTTTTCCAAATTAGAAAATAAAACAATAGAAATAAAAAATAATGTGAATATAATAATATTTTTCCTATTAATAAAAAGTACCCAAAATGAAAAAAGAACATATTTTCAAAATAGATTAACAAAATTTACATTTCAAAAATAATTATAAGCAAATTCAATAAATGATTGTATTCAACTCCCTGTACTTTTTCCTTATAAAACATACATCCCGAAAAAAACATAAAAAGCACTACTAAAAACCCTACATTATCACATTACAAAATTGTTTAAATAAAAACATACAATATAATGTATTCATACTATTATCAACAATTTTAATAAAAAATACACTTTCTATTTCAACATTTTAAACAAAAACTACACATGTCCCACTTCTTACCTCCATAAAACATGATCCAAGTCCTAAAACATTTAAATATTTGAAATAAAAAATTTAAGAGATAAAAAATGTAAGTAAAATGTAACAAAAATATAGAGAAAATGATATTTCATACATCAATGTTGCATGCAACAATATACTTAACAATAGCTTTGTTAATACCTGTTTTGCTTTGCCATGGTTTTTAGAATGCAGTCACTTAGAGTGTGAGGTGAGGATGGCTTAGTATATGGTGCACACTTGTTTAAGTGAAGTACCTTACACTAATCTAGACAACTATTATTGTGATTTTACTGGTCTTAGACAACATTAAGAAGCTCTCTAAGTGGTAGCTGTGGAGAGCAGTCTACAGCCTTATCCAGAATGAGTGTTAAGCAGCTTGTTTTACCAGATCTAATCATGGAGTATAGGTAAAAAAAAGGAAGCATACAGTGTAGTTATAAAAGGAGGTCCATCTATTACACACCACTTACAAACACATTGGTATAGCTCCTACCCGGAGATATAAACACAAATACAAACAATACTTCAATTGCAAATAGGTAAGTAAGCAGTGCAAGCTCAAACCATACACTAAAAAAATGGAATATGAACTGAAACTGAAGTCGGGACTGAGAACAGGAGACTCAGAAGAGCTCGGGACGCAAGGAACCACCCAGGAGTGGAAATACAGGCGCATACTAAACAGAAGTCAACTAGAAAGTTGCAGTTGCAGTTTTGAAGAAGGACCCTTCCCAGTGGATTCTGAAGAAATCCCATGAAATACAAAAGGTTGGTAAGTCACCCCACCTGTGGATACCCCAGGAACCAGGATACCTACATGAGAGAAGCCAGGTGCATAGATGTGAAGTGACATCGGAAACCGCCATAGACCACAATGGGCAACTTCAGTAACAATGGTGCTGGCAAAGACTTTGCTGGAGTCCAGTGGAATCCAAGGGTGGATAATTGAAGAAGAGAACCTGCATGCAGAGAGGACAGAGTCTATGCCACTCGGAAGTGACCAGGGGGCACAGTAGAGCAATGTCCACCAAATTCAATTGATGCAGGAGTCATGACGGTGACTTTGTTGATGCAGCTGTGAAGACCAGGCATTGCTGAGGAAGACCAACAACTGATCACGAGCTGCCTCATGTCGGAAGTCAAGCTGCAGGGGAATGGTTTCTGGCGGGAGCACCAACAAGCCTTGGCAGCTGCAGAAGGAAGGGAAAGCGAGGAAGGCTCAATGTTGGAACCAGCATGGTCCAAGGGATTCACCACATGTAGGGGAGTTAGAGCAGGCCCCATCCAAGCTGGGGAGCCCACCGAACCAGGAGAAGACCCTTGAGAGGACTCACAGGATAAGGGCACAGGAGTCGCAAGAGGATCTTGACCATCTCACCAAAGATTAAGGCCCACGGTGCAGAAGATGTGGTTAGAATGCTGATTTTGGGAGGAGGATGCTGGAGGCTAGAGCGTCTTGCAACCCGTAGATCTCTGGAGTGCAGAACCAACAAGTCTTGGCAAGGTAAGTCAAAACATCACATAGGGATTTGGACTCAGCAGATTTGACGAGGGATAATGACCTCAAAATTGCAGAGAGGACACGTCAGGCCTCAAAGGAAGGTTGCAGAACTACACCTGTGTTGCTGAGTCTTTCAAAATCCATGGGACATCAGGAGCAGCAGACCAGTCAGTATTGTTGTGTGGTGCACTGCAGATGCAGGTGAGTGACTCCTTCACTCAAAGGGAGATTACTTTGTGTGTCCTTGATGTCCACAAGTCTGTTGAAGATCCTGGAATAAGCACAGACACAGACAATGAAGAAGACTTGCAGAACAGCGAGGCTACTTACAGCAGGAGTCTTCCTTGATGTAGTCTTGGTTCCAGGTGAAGTCCAGTGAATTCCAGGTGTCCAGATGGTCAAAGAGTGATGTGGTTTCAGGTTTGAGTCTTGTCCCACACAATTGGAGGACCCATCCAGAGGTAAGCCTTTTTATACCCAAAGACAGGTGTTAGGATGACACAGGGGTCCCTCCCAGAGGAGGGACTGGACAGAGGTTAGGATACTTCCAACTCTTGTGTCCAGTTTAGTTCCAGAGCAGGAGCCAAGGGCTCCCAGAACTGTTTCCAACTGAAGTGTGCAAGGGGGGCACCAAATGTGCTCTTTAAAGCTGTCTGGTGAAGCTGGCAAGCACCTCACCCCAGCCCAATACACTAAGTCATGTATTGGAGGTGGTCTCATCTTCTTGTGATAAGGAACCTATTGTTCTGGCTTTCCCTGCTCAAGCTCAGCTCAGCAGCAGGAGGGCAGACTCCTGTCTGGGGTTGGCAGCAGCACTAGCCTCCTGACAGACTCTGGAATGATGTTACCAAGACTACTGGGGGATTCCCGGAGGAGCCTCCTAGTGCTTTGAATCATACCTCCAACACCGATAATGGTGTTGGAGTATGATTCCAACATGTTTGATACCAAACATGCCCAGGTTCGGCACAGCCACTGTATAGTTAGCCATCTCATTTTGACAGATGGGCACTATATGTATCAAAATGGTTGACTGAACTCATAACGCCTGAAGAATCGACTCTGTTTTATTAATGAGTGTCATGCTCATGCAGGGGCACCCACACACTTGTAAAGCAGCACCCTACCTTCAGGATTGAAAGGCCTACCTTAGGGGTGAATTATAAGTTTTAAGTGTAATGACCTCACAGATAAGAAAACCTATATCTGGGGTACGTGATGCTTGCACCAGCTTACACAGGCTGCAATGGCAGGCCTGTAGTCACAGTTTGAGTGGTCTCTCATGGGTGGTGTAATACATGCTGCAGCCCATGGAAGACCCCTGGTGTACCTATGCCCTGGGTACCTCAGTACCATTTACTAACAACAATAGGGTTACACCATTAGCCAATTGTGAAGGTACAGGAGTACTTACCATGTCAAATTTAGGGGGGAAGCGCAGTGGCTGGGACCATGACTAGCAAGATCCCAGTCAGACTAGTCAAAAACACAGTAAGACTAGGCAAAAAGTGGCTGTAGCAATGCTGTAAGGATCCTGCCTTCCTGCACATGATAATAGACCAATGAATTAAGAGGCCTGGCTGAAAGTTTAAAGCACTTTCATCCATAAACTGGGCACGGTGAGGAGAAAGGATAATCGATTTAAAAACTAGCTATGGCAAGCACAAACTGCATCAATTATTATAGGAAAGAAAAGTAAAATAGTAAAAGAAAGTGATTAGGGACTAGGGGCACCAGCACATCTGATAGTGAACAAACTATCAAGACAGTATTTTTAGGCAAATTTCACCTCATGTGGAGAGGCAATCAACCTCCTCTGAAAATAGAATGACCAAAATGTGTCAGAGGGCAAAACAAAGGAAACTTAAGACAAGATAACACAGCAATAAAAACAAAGTCAGAAAGAGACTCTACCTCAGTGGAAAGGAAATGTGGGGGGAACACAACTAAAAGAAACAATAGAGAAGGAACTACAAACAGTGATCAACTTATCTAAAAGACTTTTAGGAAAGATGGAGACACAAGTTCTGAGCTTTGGGTTGTCATTCTACCCACTTTGAATTTCAATTATTCCTAAACTAGAATTGATTAGTTTACATTCACTAAAAAATAACACATTTACAAAAGTCTTCCAATAAAACCCAGCATCAAACAAGGCTATTAGCAACAAACTAGGAAACACCACGTCAAAGCTAACAAACATAAGAAGATTGGAATGTTGAGAGCTCCATTGAAAACAGTGGAGGAGCTCTGGCATTATAATGGCTGGTATAATCCTGGAGCTCCAACATTCTAATGTTTGGCTTCATGCCTAACACTTTTGAATTTAGAACATTCTACTATTAGTGGATTGAAAGTTATAATAGCGTTATAGCCCTTCTGCCTCAGATTATTCAATTTGTCAAAGGCCCTTTCCCTCGTTATAGGCCCTCACCAGCGGTTCAGGCCTTTAACTCAGGCTCAGGAACTTTAACAGCCATTGGAACATTGAAATGTTGTGAGCTCCATTGAAAACAATGGAGTGCTCCGGGCTGATAATGGCTGGTATAAGCCCGGTGTTCCAACATTCCAATGTTTCATTTTTCACAGCTCTGGCAATGAACAGAGGCTTCAGGGAGCCTGAGGGGATTTCAATCCCCTCGTGCTCCCTGAAGGCTTTGTTTTATTTGTTACAACATTCTGCACTCTAGTGGTAGAATGTGTCAATAGCCTTGTAGCCCTTCGTAGCAGAGCTATACCGGCTTTTAAAGTCCCTCTGCTTTGTTAAAGTCCCTCGCCTTCGGCTCGGGCCTTTAACGCTACAGCGGGACTTTAATAGCCGGTATAGCCCGCTACGGCGGCTTATACGGTTATATTATAGCCCCCAGCAGTGGGCTTTAAGACTGTAGGGATATTGAAACTTTCTTCCTTATCTGATCTTGAAGGCAATCCAGGTGGTAGTGATGAAGTTGGTGAGTTTGCGGGCTCTCTAGGGGTGAGTGTGGACCACAGTGAACCCAGTGCCATAAAACCAGTATCAGATTGTATAGCACAGCTCCTGTATGGCTGTATTGATGCCTTTCATGACACTACAATCAGTGAATGGAAAAGAATGAGACATAGAATATATAAATAAAAAGTAATGTTAAATGATGGTGTCAAAAGATGTCTTTGAGAGAGTAAAGAAATGATGACACTACAATTAGTAAGTCCTCTGACAAAGGAGGAAATATTGTGATGATGTCGAAATAAATGTTTAAGGAAGAGCTTATGATGCAACTGTCAGATAAAACGTGCTATTGTGAAACCTCAAGGTTGGAGTATATCAACATGATTAGGGGGTACAAGAATATACTCACAGATTGGGGAGACATTGGAAATTGAATGGCAATTTCAAAGTCTGTTTTTTTTTTATTTTTATGAAACTTGTCAGATTAATGATGGTCCAGGACCAGAAATGATTTCCTTGACTACATTTCTGTGCTGTTCTTAAGAAAGTGCAACGGAGATAATACTGAATGCCTCAGTGAACAACACTCAAAAATATTGGTGGCAGTATATGGAGGCACTTTTAAGTTACTTTGGATCAGCCCATTAAGAGGTGATGCATATACCTTGGTTGGTATTTGTTGAGGAGTATTGTTACACTTTGCACCAATGGCAATAGTTAAATTTAGATACGTCAAGGCAAGACCTTTGGGCATATATATTTTCCTATTTCCTGAGACTAAATCGTAGCCAAGTTAAAGTAAATAAATCTCCTGATATGCTGCATAGTGTTACCTGAGTCAAAATTTTAGTTTTTTTACTTTATGTGAAAAAAAATAGAAAGCTACAAAACGAAAGTGATACCCACCAGTTTAGGATTAGAGCAATCATTTAATTGCAGATATTCCCCTTTTTTATTTTCCATATGAAAATCTTTGTTCTAAATTTCAACATCCTTTCTCTAGACCCCTTTAAATTGAACTAGGACTGTTTGGGCACTTCAAGTCAAATACTGTGTCCCCTTCGGACAAATTATAAACTAGAAGATACACTTTCAACCTCATCCAACAGAATTAATTCAATCCATCCGATTAAGCAAGAGCGAAGATGATGCAAAAATAGTCAGAAATTAAAAACGTGTACAATTTATTGTAACATTTATACAAAGCAAACTCACAATAAAATGATTATACACATATCCTAACACAATTTATACAAATAATATCTTTGAGATGGAGAAGTTATATAGTCCAGTGACTTAGCGTGTCACAATTCAGAATGGCATCTAACTTCTCCATCTTTAAGATATTTGTACAAATTTGGAGTTTGATTTAATTAAGTCTGACTATTGTGTCCTATTCTATTTTAATTAGAAATATTTTCTATGTTTTATTCCCACTGTGTTATCATTATTTGTATAAATTGTGTTAGGATATGTGTATAATCATTTTATTGTGAGTTTGCTTTGTATAAATGTTACAATAAATTGTTCACGTTTTTAATTTCTGACTATTTTTGCATCATCTTCGCTCTTGCTTAATTGGATGGATTGAATTAATTCTTTTGGATGAGGTTGAAAGTGTATCTTCTAGTTTATAATTTTTCCAAAGGGGACACTGTATTTGACTTATTGTCTTCTGGAACCCTACCCCTTTGGCTGCTGGGGTCCCTCTCTTTTATTAGAGACACTGTTTGGGCACTTCTCAAACTTAATTTTCAGTCATTTTATGTGCAACTAAGGGTTCGAAAAGCTATCAGGAATGTTTGACAATTAACTCAAAATTCTGAGTTTGATATTATTCGTAACAATTTTAAAGGCCGCCAATGACTCTCCATAGAAAACCGATGTTTTCATTCTTTAACTATGTTTACAACTGTTCCACATATGGCCTCATTGAACATATCTGCTGCTGTACAGAACCTTTGCTCCCATAAATACCAGCATATCCTGATGTTGTGGCTCTGGGGACCCTATCATCATCCTGTTATCTGTGCTGTGTGCAGAAAGGATCTGTTCATTTGCTTCACGCGTCTTTAGTGCATTCATTAATTCTAATATGTCTCACTTAGCGCATTAACTGTAATAGCTGAGCTCAAAAACACTTAGGGGCATACGAACAAGAAGGGCGTTAAAATTATTGCCGTTTTAGCCCAATGCAGAAATGGGATCATAATACAACCTTGACTCAGCGATTTGGAGATACCACTGACACTTTTGAGCTCTTAAGTGTGAAGTCAGAGCCAGATTTTTCAATAAGCAGGTGCAAACTCGCCAAATGTTACAAAATCGGTGGCAAGTGTGGATTTGGGATTTACTTTGTGATCTAAAAGAAACAGTAGTTTCCTAGATGTAGTATATGCTTTCTTATGTAACAACCATGGCTCTTTATGTAAAGCACTATCTACTAACATTTGTAGACTCAGCTTTATGTTAAGAAATTACGCTTCCTTGATTTATGTGCAAAGAATAAAAGTTTTATTTTCCCAAAACATTTCTAATTTTGCATATATGTTGTACTGTAGAGCACACATACTTAGGGGCTGATTACTTTGTCGATTGGAAGGGCTCAGGATGTGATTCGACATTGGTGAATCTGATTCGGAATCCTTGTTTCCTACCAAATCCGTCACCTTTCCGGACAACTGAGTACGATCCAAGGAAGTCGTCTGGGCTGTACGAATCGTTTCCAAAAGGTGTTCTGGCAGCCTGAGTCATTCAGAGCCAAATCGTACAGCTAATGGAGACGGTTTCCAAAAGAGGGAGTATGATGATCGATTCGGTCACCTGTTCCAAATCGGTTTGACCGAGATGAAACAGCTTTAGGAATTGGTCTTTGGGGGCCCGTTGAAGGCCTCCATTCACCCAGAGCGGACCCAGAGGCAGCCAAATGTGGTCCGTGAGTGTACCCAAGGGACCCTTCTTCCCAACCATGCACAATGTGGCAAGCACTATGAGGTGCCGGCCCCAGGGTCAATGATTTTCCCCAACCACTTGTGTTCTCATTTAACACACAGGCTCCCATTGAAGTCAATGGGAGTCCGACTAAACCGAGTCCTTAAGCATCTGGACACATCGTAATCAGTCAGTAGGACTCCCAGTATACGAATCGTTTGGTAAGTATTCCTAACCGAATTCAGTGGGAATGCTTTCCTAACAACATCGTAAGAGGCCCCAAAGTGCGAAAAGTTGAAAAGTTAGTCTAAGCTTAGTATTTTGTACTGAAAGGGTGACCTTACAGTACAAAACTTAGGCTGGACTCACACAAACATATTTGCACAATATTGTAAAGATGTGTATGTGGTCCTTGGCAGCCAGAAAGTGAGACAGGGATTGGAAAGAGAGAAGCAACCCAAAATCTTTGTATATATGCCACTGTCCTGCTCTCTCCTTTTCATGCAATGCAGCGCAGCTGGGAAACAGCATTTACAATGCTGTCTCCACAACACAGTACCACTACAACGCGGTCGTTACAACAACTGCGTTGTTACCGCTCATACAGTTACATCGCAAGTCAATACTACGACTTGCTGTAGAGGGCGCACTGGTGTTGGATTTAGAATCGACCACCTTCCCGGCTGTTGCACAAACTGGAGTAGGAATAGTAAATAATACTATTCCTAAGTGCAGCGCTCCCCCCTACAGCAAGTCGTAGTAATGACTTGCGATGTAATGGCAAGCCATGTATTCACATGCGTTGTTAGGGTATATATTCAGCACAGCACAGCCAGTGGCATAACAAAACTTGGGGGGTCCCCGCACTCTGGACCCATTCAGGTTCTCTCAGAGGGCTGTGCACAGTGCTGGAGGGATCGCTCTGGAGCTAAGGCCCCTCCCCCACACTGATGGAGACTTAGGGGCAGATTTATGAAGGGCTTGCGCCACGTTTACGCCGCCGTTGCATGACGCAACGGCCCGGAAACGTGGTGCATCCCTGCGCCCTATTTACAACGTGACGCATCTAGGAGATGCGTCACGTTGTACAGCACTGCGCCATGAGGAGGCGTTCCTGCGCAGAGGGGGCGTTCCTGCGCAGGAACGCCTCCTGAAAGTGGCTGAGTGAAATCTATGAGATTTCACTCAGTCACTTTCAGGGCAATGCTGCGTCAAAACCCTGCGCCTGCTTGAAGCAGGCGTAAGGCTTGAGGCAGCATTGAAAGAATAGGCCCCCCCAGAGCATTGCTGGAGCTGCGTCGCGCTTGCGACGCAACTCCAGCAATGCGTCACTTTTACGGCACAGATGCGTCACGCATCTGTGCCGTTTTTGCCCCATGGTGCGCCGCATCATAAATGCGGCGCACCATGGGTGGCGTAGCTGTGGCGCACTGTGGCGCATGTTAACTGGCGCATCCCTCGGGATGCGCCAGTTAACATAAATCTGCCCCTTAGTAGCAAAGGTCTTCTTGCTTGTTTTGGGGAAGGTGCTTTTAAAGTAATAAATGGTTCATTGTAATTTTGAATTTTCAAAATCACAAAAATGAGTTTGAGCAGAGGCCCTTTTTAACTTACTAGAAACACGAACATTTGATAGTTAACTGTGTTTTTTAAAGATTGTCTTCTATACTTAACCGGATTTCTTATTGTACGCAAACAGCCTGTGTGGCACATACATGGAGAACAGCTTTGCACCATAGTAAAACCAAGCTCTTTATCATGAAAGTCGCTTGAACGTGCTAATCCTCATACAATCTCTAAAAGGGCGGGTCTAATTTCAGTCAGATCTTGAAAAATATTCAAACGACCAAGGGACGACTTTCAGAGTTCAAAGTTATCAGAATTAAATGGGATCTCTTTTTCAGCAATATGAGGCGGTGCAATCGCACTTTGTTGAGCCACTTGGGACCTTTAGGACACTAAACTAAGTCCGCGGATATATAAACCCACTAAGCTGCCATTTGCCTGCGGAGATACCATTATTATGTGGCACCGGCAAAAAAAGATGTCAGCTCCCGAGGTGCTTTTTAAAGATTTAGAATAATGATTGAGATAAGGGCACAGCTACTGCAGTCTGCAAGCACTTTGATAGCAATTTTCGATTCATATAATGACTGTCCTGGCAGTTTTGAGGCAGTTCCTTTCTTGTTTCCTGCACCTTAGATGGCTTTCGAACATTGACAAGCAGTTGCAGCCTAGGAACAGGAATGCAAATTGCATGCCCCTTAACAATTAATATCCTAAATACCATAATTGCTATCCAGGTGGAGTAATTTTGCAGACTTTCTTGCACCTACATTTTCACTGACCGACCTATGCAACATCAAGTTGTTGCTTTTTGCACTAGTCAGTTGGTGCAATTGACTTTCTGCTTTTGTTAGGCAGCGCAAACTACTGTCCCGATTTACTACTACTATGCCAAGGGTTTATGTTACAAATGTTTGTAACACAAGCCCTGTGCAAAATGCTGTGGAGGTATTTGTTTTCCAACATATATCAGGTTCTGCATGGAAAGTTTGTCAAAGTAATGCAAAGTAATGCTAGGCTACTTTTCTCTACTTTGTCTCAAGGGAGCATTCCAAGGTTGGTACATAGGCATTTCTATGAAACCATCCTGAGGTTTTGATATAAATCTCTACCTAGGGAGATTTGCTCCAAAACCTAATCATCATCAAGGTAGGCTTAAAGACAGAGACATGTTTTAACTTCTCTACACTTTTCAATCTCTGCATCTATGTTGCATTATATAGCACACATGCAAGCCTGGAAATGTATTAACCCCTTCCATGCAGCCGCGATTCTGCGCCTGTGTGGCAGAATCGCGAGTGGGCGGGTTTATGACGGCCCCCAGCCGTCATCAGCACACGAGCACCGTAGTGCATGACGGCTGGGGCCCGTCATCAGCATGGAAGGGGTTAAAGAAAAGTTTTTATATTGGAATGCTTCCATTCAAGTACAAAATATGTTCTTGACAGAAGGCACACACCCACGCCCCATGCTGCAAAAGTGTGTGTGTTGGCGCATGGCAGCCTAAAGTGTGCCAAGCAGTGGAGAAGAGAAAAACTACACTATATCTTAATAGCTATGGTGCTGTTTTTTATTCTCTCTATGACGAAATGCAGCACAGCAACTTTGGTTGCTGTGCTGCACTGTTCCACATTTTAGTACATTTACCTGTCTTTGTAAGGCATTCCACCATGTAGAAATGCACATTAAATTGATCCTTTAAAAATGTTTATAGGTCGGTTAAAGAAGAAATCATTGTAGGGCTAGTAAGGAAAAGACACACAGTTAACGGACGGAATACATAACAAATCAAATCATTCAATCCCAGTCAAGAGATCTGGGTTAAATACATAATTTGTTTTGCTCACCATGCCACCCCAGTTTAGACCTGGCCATATGCAAATCAGTCTTGACCCTGTGCCTCATGGGAGCAGTCTAGACCGAGCTGCCAAGCCAGGTCCACCCTGGACCGAAACAAGCAACCTAGGAACAGTTTGGGGGTTTTACCCCCGATCAGCCAGGATGGCTTGAATACATTTGCACAGTGAGCTAGGCAAAAGTAGCATGTACCATTGAAAATTCCACTAGAGAGAATTACACCAAAGGCCTCCATACAAGTGTCCTTTCGACTGTGATGATTATCGCCCACATAAAAGCCAACACTGAGGTGTTCAAATTGTATTAGGTGTGCTGATTAAGTATGGGTGAATTTTGCAGATTCGGGGTCTGTGAATTAGCGCGAAATGGCAAAAAAATCTGCGAGTTCGTGGATTTTCCAGCGAACTCGCGGATCTTTTTGCCATTTGCACAAATAATGTGACACGTGTGTCTGTAACTTTGCCACCGCGCCGAAAGGCGCAGAAGTCCCTCGAGTGAGCTGTCTATCATAGTGAGGAAAGGGCGGGAAGACGTTGCATACCCTAGTGTGTATGTGGTAGGGCCAAATGGGCGGGGCTTCTATGCGAGTTCACATGCCTCTTGTTTATAAAGTGTCAGCGACCGATCAAAGCAGCAGATGAGAAGAAAGCAGCCTCCTGGTCACAGGAAGTACATGGGGATTGCGCTCGAGAAACTCGTGGATGCAAAAACCTGCATCAAGGATTACATCTAATTGTAGGCAGTAGATATGGGGAGGAAGCACACCTGGACCGTGCTCACTAGTTGTTTGGGCTGATTATAATGCACGACTGAATTTGAGCTTCAACTCAGGCACGTTGCATACCTTAGTGTGTGTGTGTGGCGGGGCTTCTATGTGAGTTCACATGCCTCTTGTTTATAAAGGGTCAGCGACCGATCAGATCAGCAGATGAGAAGAAAGCATCCTCCTGGTCACAGGAAGTACACGGGGATTGCGATCGAGAAACTCATGGATGCAAAGACCTCCATCAAGGATTACATCTAATTGTAGGCGGTAGATAATAGGGAGGAAGCACACCTGCCTAGCCTATACCGTGCTCACTAGTTGTTTGGGCTGATTATATTTAAGCTTCAACTCAGGCATGTGCAAAAATCCGCCCGCGAGCGAATTTGCAAAATTTTCGGCAATTTCCTGCGATTCGCGGATCTCAAAATTGCTGAAGATTCACAAATTCCGCGAGCCGAACAGATTTTGCGCCCATACTTAGTATTGATTTTGACCTATTACAAATTTTGCCAACAAAATGGGGAACAAACTTTTAGTGCTGGAATTTAGTGTTCACTGTACCAAAATTAGTTTGTACTGATATTTACATTGTGGATTACCACCAGTAACTTTTGGCAGGTTTGACCTGCTGATGTTCATCTGTGGAATGAGGATTTTCACATCCGCTATTTCCTTGGTGTCAAAAAACTTCAACAGCTCCAAATTCTAAAATAAATTACCAGTTCAGTTCAGTTCAGAAAAAACTTTATTTCGGTCATTACTACCTTTAAAAGTGCAACAGTAAAAACAGATACAACAACATGATTAATCTCAGGTATCAAAAATAGGGGATTGGGGAGGGGAAAGCAGCACCAGTATCCTAATTTCAATTACCAGATACAATACAGAGGCTATGCTACGGATAGACAAACTACACTATACAAATCAGGGGATGCATGACAATAGATGAATAAATAATTTAAAGAAATAAGCTAGTCTAGGGGGAAGTTAAGAGTAATAGCTCAGTATAAAACTAGGACATAATGTAAAAAAGACAGTTAAAAACAGGTCCACATAAAATCATTGCCAAGTAATCTAGACCACATTAGATAATTTCAACAGGACCCTTCTAGTGCTCCACATGGAAAACAAAAATCTAGAAACTGAAAACACAATCGGTATACTGAGATCAGATTTCAATATCCGAAAAGCTTCCTGATGGTTCCTGGATCCAATGTTTCTACAAATCTGTGCCAGCCATCGTTTCCGGGCCTTGCGATAGCCAGGACAGGTGAAGAACACATGTTGCACTGATTCATCTAAGAATCCACAGGCAGGGCATGGAACCTCATGGTCCTTACTCCACTTTGCTGTATAACAGCGGAGTGGAAGGATCCCAAACCTAAATTGTAAAAAAATCTTTCTTGCCTCCACCGGTGTGATCATGTCTAGTATTGGCTCGAAACGGGCAACATCCTTGACTTCCAAAAAAGCCATGGATAGTTTACCAGTCCTGGGGCAAGAAAATAGTTGGGCTCTTCTGTATTCTTCATACCGGGATTTGATGTGTTTTCTTGTAGTTTGGGTGCAGGCACGTTCAGGGTCCGTCCAACAATCGCCCAAGCCCAAGTTTGTCAGTACAGATTTTATATGTAAAAACCAGGGGAGGTTAGATGCACCCCGAGCTGACATAACCTCTGCTAACTCCTCCCTGTATGACACTAATTCGGGGGTGGACCAAAGGCCCCGCCAATATAATATGGGTCTAAGGCTTGAAGTATCTGTTATCGCCATTAGACCAGAGTCTAATCATAGCGAAATCAGTGGGGTACTCACAGGAAGTCTATACAGCTGTCTGAGAAGTTGGTTTTCTACCTGTAAAAGGAAATCTAATTTACAATTCCCACATAATTCAGCAACATAGAGTACTCCCCCGCGTGCTTGGGCATTATAGATTTCTAAGGCTGGGCTAACAGCTTTCTTACTTGATTTGCTATAGACCTTTATTATGCCACCAGTTGATTGGGCTAATTTTAATGTGCTCTTGGCAATATGTGCCTCCCATTTCATGTTTTCACCAATGGTAAGACCTAGATAAATAAAAGATGAGACTCTCTCCAAGGGATTCCCATTTTGTTGTGGGTTAGAACGAGAATTTTCGGGACTATTTAACGCCATATATTTAGTTTTCTGTAAGTTGATGTCTAGACCTCTTTCCTTACAGAAGAGTTCAAATTTGTCCAAAACCCTCTGAATCCCCATGGGCAATTTTGAAACCAGGAGAGTGTTGTCAGCGAACATCATTGCTGAAATTTGACGGGACCCTAACTTGGGGGCATCTGGATCTTTTATCGTTGCTGGTTCACTAATTAGCCCATTAATATAAAGGCTAAAGAGAGTCGGTGCTAAAACGCATCCCTGACGTACACCACGGTTAACGGGTATTGGGGCTGTAAGTTGGCCATCCTTCCCAAATCTAATTTGGGCATAATTATCTGCATGTAATCTCCTAAAGAGATCAATAAGATATGCCGGAACTCCCATTTCAAGAAGGACTGACCATAGCTTATCCCGTGGCACCAGGTCGAATGTCGACCTCAGATCTACAAAGATCAAATATAAGCTCCCACCCTGAAGGTGGACAATCTTCCAGTATAGAAGCTGGAGCCTTAGTACCTGGTCCAGGGTTGATATCTTTTCTCTGAACCCCGCCTGGAGCGGGGACAGAACCCTTTTTTCATCCATCTAGGATTGTAGCCTGGCTAGCAAGACCCTTGCAAATAGTTTTTGAGATATGTCTATTAGACTTATGGGTCTGTAGTTTATTGGCAACAGTGGGGATCCTTTTTTGAAGATTGGAATAATCTCCGCTCCCAGCCAGCTATGTGGAATCCCCATACCCTGTTTTATGGCATTAAAAAGAACAAAGAAATACGGGGCCCAGATGGCTGGTTTGCTCCTATATAACTCCCCATGGATCTTATCCAGACCTGGGGCTTTACCTGGAGCTATTTTTTGTAGGGCACCCTCGATCTCCTTTAAAGTAATGAATAGACTTGTACTAATGCCTTGGGTTGCTACGAGGTCTAGATTGATAGCAGTACCATCCCCAGGTAGAACCAGTTTTAGAGGTGGTTGAACTGTTGGATATCCTTGGCAAGGCTTTTCAACGGAGTAGAGAATTTTGAAATGCTCCCGCCATACCTCTTCATTGAGGTTTGGTTCAATTGCTGTTTTAGAAAAGGGGGCGCCTGTATTAACGATACTCCAGAACATCCTTAAATCCTTGTCCCCCAGGGCCGTTTTAAGTAAATCCCAGTTCTCCATTTCCCAACGCTGTTTAGCCTTTTGGACCGTTTGTTTATATGACTTCCTATAGTTATTACTAAGGAAGTGATTTTTGCTTTTAATGGAATCCAAAAGTGCCTTCTTAGCCCTACGGCATTCGCTATTGTACCATGCGTGACTGGGAGGCCTGCTAGGTCTAGGGGGAACTTCCGGGAAGAAAAAAGTTAATGATGCCTCCATTAGTTTACTGTAATTTATTTCTACAGCTCCCACATCTAGGTCCGCATTGCTGTGATGCAGTAGTGATGCCTCTTCAAACACAGGAATGAGCGCTTCATATAGATGGCTCATCCTGTTTTGTGACTGAAGGAAATTAGTCCAATGTACTGTAGTGTAGTTCCTATATTCCCAATAGGCTCTGCACATTGGAATAATATATGCAGAAGTGTAGACGTAGGACTGTAAAATGAGTATTATGAAATAATACTGTAAAAGCATTGATATGGTTTCTTAGCCATAAGATACTTTAAAATGGATAAAATATATACATACATATATACATTGACTAATCATACTCAACTGGTGCTTCTAAATACGCCTACCCCAGTGTCCCTGACCTAAGCCTAATACGTGGGAAGGAGTAAGTAAGTAGCAGTTTAAGTTAAGTTGGTTTTGCCAAGAATCTGACTCAAGAATTCTCTTTAAGGGTTTAGTCAGCTCCGTACCTTGGTAATTGAATGCAGGAGGTCTGGTATCTCTCTTTCAGGACTCGATATCCAAGCAGCCCGCGAAGGAGGCTGAGAACACCGGAGCTGGATTTCTCGGCAGGAGAAAAGACAGCGTCTCTCTCAGTGCGCCAAAAGGGAGGGGCAGCGTCCATGGGCTCTCGCATCAGCTGGGCTCTCGGGCAAGTAGATAGCTGCTCGGCTCCAAAACCACCACCGTGTGTTTGTTTAAGGGAACGTTGGTATATTTATACCTGAAAGGTGCCGAGTTTGACATAAGGTTTGGACATAAGACGGCAATAAAGATGTCACTAAGAACTGACTGTTCCTTTAGTGTTCGCAGGAGTTCAATGACAAATCAAAACAAAAGCAAATGGGGATTTCCCAGGTTGCTGGAGGTTTGGTGTGTCGAAAGAACTCGTTGTGCTCTCTAGGAATCTAAGGAAGTAGCTTTGCCGTGCTTTGGACTGCAAGGGCTATTTACTAAATATGGATCTGATTCTTATGCCGTTATAGGGATATTATTGATTATAGCCATACAAGGGCATAAAATAGCAATATTGATTTAGGTTCCTAGATAAAAACACAATACCCACTCCCTGATCTAATGTCCATCATTACTAAAACTAAGCAATAGTAAACATTTAAAGGTGCATGTGTATTCCAACCCACCCCAAAATACATTTTTGCATTTGAAATGGTGTATGCGAAATACACGAAAATGATTGTTGGTACTGTATGCTTTTCAAGCAGTGTAATCATTCAGTTAAACATGCTTATATATATTAGCTGAACGATTTGCGAAAATTACACATGAAATGGCTCTTAATACAGAAAAGAAGGTCGAGACCATTCCATCACATATAAATACAGTTGCTGTAAATGTGCTAGAGGCTGAGGTAATATATTGTCTCTAGAGTTCCTAAAAATAGAAGCTCTGTTCTTTAAGAATAGTTCTACTTTAAGCAGAGTACATGTGCCAGAAAAAGGTAAATATTTTGGAAGTTTTGAAAAAATAATTTCGCTTTCAGGGGAAAAAATTGTTCCAAATGTTTTCAGTAGCTTTTGTTTATCAAAGCTGAAGGCCGAATTCAGAGTTCAGGGGAACGCTGTGTGCTCGTTGCTTAAAAAGTTATTCTTTCTGTTCAGGGGAGAACATCATTTCAGATAGACTCGCAAAAAATTGGTCTATGACATCAGGTGAAAGTTCGACCAAGTTTGAAAGTGCTGCAACAGTGCAGTCGTGAGAATGATTGCTATCATTGATGTCAGGATCAGCAATGTTCACAGAAGGTCGTACCTGGGTGATGCTGCTCTCATCTCGTACTTCACTGCCACCTAATCGTAGTGGTGAAGTCTCAACGAATGCCGTCATCAGAATGGGTAGCCGCTGGGGACAACACGATGCATGAGCCGTTATAGGACTTAGCAAAGTATCTGTATCCACTGGTACTGCTGATGGTAGTGTAAGACAGACGTCCAACACTCATTCTTCTCCGCATAGCATACATCGAAGCACAGGTAGGATGCAATTTTGACAGATTGGTCTGAATGAAAGAAACCAGGTCATATTCAGATCTCTTAGCCGGGCTAATCCAAGGACTTTAGTTATGCGGTCCCGATAGCGTATAGCCAGTATCGTTTCTTCCATCGTTGCTGGAGTCTTGTCTGCGACTTGGCTTGCCATATCGGAGCAGAAGGATCAAAAAGAAAATTCCTGCTTCGAGCCCCAAAAGTAGTGGTAGGCCGCCAAAGACAGAATGGACAAAATCGGGAAAAATGCCCAGAACTGTTTCGAAGGGTGTTAACAGTCCCGTAAAAATTTTCTTAAATATATGTGGGATACCACTGGCGTCAGACATATTTAGGATTTGGCTTAGCATTTCTATGAAATGCACGGGGCAATTTGTTGAGAAAAGGGTATGTATCTCTGCCGTTGTCCTTGCAACCAGAAGATCATACGTTTCTTTTGATGACGTTAAAGGCACGGTTGTCTGTAAAAGAACAGACTACATTCTGCTTAAAGTATCAATTCAAATAGAAAAGATATTCAAAGAAGGCCAAGTCGTCGCCTCCGTATCTGGAATGCTGTTTGGATACAATACTTGCATACAGCAAGTGACCATGGAACTAACGCTTACTGGATAGGCTTTCCCTGGCACCATGCCACAACAGCTGTGGTCCATTATTAGAATATAGCTCCCGTTAGAAAGCCGTCTAAAGAATGGCTCTATTTGTGTTGCAGGTGTGCCGTGCTGGTGACATGAAAGGTTATTTGAAGTCCCCTCACAGGCCCCATGCAAATTAATACCTTGGCGCAGAAGTATACCGCTTAGTGATTGTTTACAATTGTTACCACTAAGAAATACATTCTGTTTATTTTCACTATAACATGTGTGTGTGTAAGGCAATTTCCATGATGACTTAATGTACCCTTTACCCAACCTTTCATACTGGCCCGCTGGTATATACTCTTGGCAGTATTTAAATTGGAAAGTTGTTATCGGAATTGTAATTATTCCGTGTATTATCCATTCAATGACAGTCTTTCTGACATTGTCAATGGTAATCTCTCAAGTTTTTCAATGCTCAGAATCGTATAGCCTGCTCCTTTTTGTGCCGAAGTGATTTGTTTATCGGTAAGGTTAAAGATTGAGAATAATGACGTTGTGTTTATCAAACGCCATGGCACGTAACCTGAACGCAGATTTTGCAATGTCCAGCCGAGCTGTACAATAGAACGTAATTGGGACTGACCGTGTTGTAACATTAGTAAGTCCTGATCTATTATATCGATAGCAGATGATACAATACTGTCCAGTGAATATATTCTGGAGGACAGAGTCATTAACCCATTGTCCACAACAGAAAGTGATTTTTCCAAATTAATACGATCAATTTCTCATATTTTCTCTGCTGTCTCAATTTGAGTTACTTTCCAAGCTTCGTTGTATGCAGCGTATATACCGGCCGCTATGAAACGTTTTTGACGCTGTTTGCGTGGTCCCATTATGAAATCACGCAAGTCAGCACCGTCTTTAAGTAAAGTCAAGTGTTGCTTAATTTCAGTCAGTGTGGATGTCTGTAGTCATTCAAGGCATAGTTTCCCTACACTATATGTTGTTACTATCCCTGGATGTTGTCTCTGGGAGTATCTAGGGTCTGTTCCGGTCATTTTAAACCCCTGTATTTTGTTCAGGAATCTATCTTGACAGTTATTTGTGTCTGTTGGCCAGATCAACCACTTTTTCCAATCAGGATGTGTTCTGTTTTGGTGTAAAATATGGGATAGGTCTATCTCAACATCTGTAGTGGCATTACTATCAGGTATTGGATTTGGAATAGACGGTTTGTTTAAGTCTTTAATCTTAGCTAGGCCAAGACAAGTAGTCTGTTGAATGGTGTCATTCAAGAATATTATTTGTTCTGGGATCATGCAGGCTCTAAATAATGCTTCTAAACCTTGAACCTGCCAATTTTTTGTACCCCAGATGATTTTCGTTTCAATGTTGTTTTTCCAGAATTCAAAACCAAATGTAATCATTTTTTCATAAAATGTTTCAGAATAAATCAATTTAGTATTTGTCAACATTGTTTTTATCCCTGTCTTATTTAACAGTTTAAAATAAAACGTTTCTGCATCACTTGTGTTAAACCTTGAGAAGTATGGGAATTTCTCATAAAATGTTTTTGAACTGCTTTTAGGTGGAGTTGCACAATGTTCCCATTGATTATACTTAAAAACATGTCTAGGTTGAGCAGATTTATGTAAATAGTGATGTGCAAAGTGATTGTAACAGTACATTTGTTCATAATTCGACGAACCCTGTAAGTAATCATGTTCTTTAAATTTTGCTGACATTACTAAATCTGACATCATATTATTTATGCTTTCAAAGTCCCAATCATCAGAGAATGTACTTGATTTTACAAAGTCACTTAATGAAACCTTGAACTGATGTGGATATTTCATTAGTTCAACCGGGCCATAGATTTCGTAATCCGTTTTGTCCCAAGCTACCCCACCGGGTATTGGAATGGCTGTGACATTCACTGATGATAGTTCTCTTTTCTCGATTTGAGATGACTTGTGTGGCTTTAGGACCAAGTTGATGTTCTGACTTGCTGTGTCCATTGTATTGTATTTTCCCTCAATGAATTTTCCCAAACAAAGTACCATGATGAGCCAAAGCAGGAGGAAAAGTACACCTAACACAATCCAAAATTCAATCCATGGAGAAATCAGATATGTTTCTTTGAGTTGATGAAAGAGTTTAGTTAATTTGTCTTTGAAAGTTTTTGTTGTTGGCGTTTCTTCAGGTTCGCTTGGATCTTCAGAAAAGTTATCGAAATTGATGAAGTAGCCAGATGCAGTTCTGTCAATTGTTGGAATTGCTTCAGAATTTTCCTTTGCTTTTTCATTTTTTCTTTCATTAGCATAGTCTGAGGCTACATCGTTGTAGACAGGTGTTTCTTGACGAACTGTTTCAATTTGGGTTTCAAGAGGCACAAGTTCCATGGCATTGTTGCATAGTCCTTTTTTATTCACTGCAGGTTTATCAAATGTGATTAGTCTCTTAGTTTGAACCTCTTGGATTGTAGCAAATTTTGGTATTCTGCTATTTCTTGGGAGTCCACTGGGACTACTACTTATTATTGGCCACATGATTGTGGTTTTACCAGGTCGATGGATACAACTTGGTTCTCCTTTTTACCAGCAAGGGGCGGTAGTACAACTGATCTTGTTCCGCTGACAGCTAAGACAGGTACTGCTTTTCTGTAAGAAGGCCCAAATTCCTTCTTCACCACGATCTTCTCTCTGACCAGATCCCCAATCTTTGGAATCCAGACAGGCCTTGCTGGAACAGGTGGTTTATCTTCAGTGGCTTTTGGCTGCTGTTTTAACTTTATGTTGCTCAGGGCTTTTCTTGTTTCATTTAAGTCCTGTAAAACAGCCAAACGATCTTTGATATCAAAGCATTTTCTTTCTACCACTGAAGTCTGACTATCTTAGTCCTGAATATGCATTTTAGTACCGAACAATAGTTCGTACGGACTGACACCTTTTAGAGAATTTCTTGGCAGATTATTAAGACTACGTTGGACACTTGTTAAATGTTGGACCCACCCATCACCCGAACCTAATACCCTCGCCGTTATAGATTGCTTTATGTCCCGTTTTTTTCTTTCCACAATCCCATTTCTCTCAGGATGGAAGGAACAAGAGTACCGCAATGCAATGCCCATGCTGGTCATGGCCTCCTTATAAGCTCGAGAGCTAAAAGCAGGACCCTGGTCAGAATGTAGCATGCCAATTGCGTATGTGCCGATAAAGACTCGCAAATCTTTTATAACAGTTCTGGCGTCAGCCGAGCGCTGGTGTCTTTATTTTTAAGTGAATCTAGTCTTAAAAAGAAATTAATGGGATGCTGGATTTTACTTATAGATAGCCTTATGCTAACTACAAGAAGGGCCATGGCAATACTCCGGTCGGTTCGCTACTGCGATCTCTGTTGCAGTTTGGACAGCTCTTTGCAAATTTGTAATGTTGCAGGCTCACCCCCGGCCACCAGTATTCTGATTGTAATTCTTTCAGAGATTCCTTAATCTCTTGGTGCCTTAGACCCAATCCCATGTTTGCGTCCGCTGTTAAGAAGATTCTCCTGTTCGTGTTTGGAATTACTCTATCCCCCACTCCAGGGATTCGAGCAAAAGGAACGGAGTTTGCATCAATTATGTATGTATAATTGAGTGGATAGTTCACGGGTAGTGCTGCACAGTCGCCTTTTGAAGATGTTTTTACCGCCAGCATGGTTTCCATGTCTATGTATTTTTCAGAACGCTTTTTTGTGGCTACGGTAGCCGGTTGACCTGCTTCCGCTGTGGCTGTATTAGCCAATGAATTCCCTGCAACGTGAACGCCATCACGTTGATGACTCAGTGTCTGTATCACATGAGTTTTTTTTCGTAGTTCTTTCTGCAAAAGAACTAGCTGTTCCCAAAGCTTCTTATGCTTTATTGTGGCACCTGTGTCATCTTTGTAATCGTTTTGAACCCAGTTCTGCCAGTCATTATTGTAAGATTTGATGCAGAAATGTGAATCGCACACTATTAGTGTCGGGAATTCACGATCTGCATTTTCAAGCGCCATCTTTAAAGATCTGATTTCAGCTCGCTGAGCCGAACAGTTTCTCAGTGATTCAGTTATTGTTATTTTTGGTCTGAATTTACCACAGCGCCAGCGACCTTTAACAATCGCACATGCTGCATTGTAGGATTTATTATCCACATTGTAATGTTGTGCAAATCTTTCCATATAGATTACACAAGAGTACAGTTGGAGAGGCAGAATTTCGATTGGCAGAGGATATTCTTCTTCATATTTTAGATCTTTCAGTTTTTTCATGTTCGGGGCAAAATAGTATTTCACGTCTTCTGCAGCAAGAGAATTTTCCCACTGTATTCATTTTGGATCTAATGCCACTGTTTTTAGATTAACTGGGCTTAATAACGCCTAAAGGGCTGATTCTGCTGTATAAACAGTTATTCTTTTGCCTTGGGCTTGGGCTCTTTCTTTTGCTACAACAGTTTGAACCGCATTTACAATATTTTCTGTAAGACTGAATGTTTTTTCAGCTTGTGTGTACAAATGTGATTTGTAAGCTATTGGTACAGTTTCTCCCTCATTAGAGGTCAGGTACATGAATCCGCATCTTCCTGGGATGACTCGGATTACAAGGTTGCGTGTGTTGTCGCGAGTTTGTAATTTTGTTTTAGCTAACATGTCGGTTTGCAATGATCTCAAAATTTCTGTGTGTTTATGAGTCCAATTGATTGGTTTGAAATCAGGTTTTATTAATTCATAGAGAGGTTTAACCCTCTCTGCATAATTTAGAATGTAAGTTCTTCCGAAATTCAGGAAACCTAGTATTGATTGTAAGTTCTTCAGCGTTTTTGGTGCTTGGAGTACAGCGCACTTCTCTAAGAAGTTGTCTGCTAGGCTTTTGCCTTCACTTGATATTTCATATCCTAAAAACAGGACAGTTAGGTGGGCAATTCGTGACTTTTTAAAGTTGAATTTGTAACCCTCTGCTGCAAACCCAAGTATTATGGTGTTCACTCTTTTCAAGTGAGTGTCCAGGTCATCATCTGTGAGATAGATGTCATCGACATAAGATAATGCCTCATCATCATATATTTGTAGTAACTCTGTTACCCTTGCTGAGAATAATCCTGGGCTATTCTTGAATCCCTGTGGGAGTCGACAGAAATTTTTGTGTGACCCCATTATTGAGAAAGCGGTTAAATTCCTGCTTTCAGGTGCAATGTTTTCACAAAAGAATCCATTAGAGATGTCTAATGTTGTTTTGTATTTTTTGCAAACGATGTTATTCATTAGTGCTGCACTGTGTGAGTTTTGTACTCCAAATCTTTTGCAACATGAGTTAAGGTGTCTGTAGTCCAAGACTAGACGATATGAATCGTCTGGCTTGGAGACAGGAAACAAAGGATTGTTCATTTGAGAGGTGCATGTTTCGATCACCCCTTGGTATTCAAGTTGATCTAAGATCTCCCTGACTTGTTTTTTAGCTTCTTGCTTAATTGGGTACTGCCTTTGTGCAGTTGGTTGACATTTTAACTGGATTTTGTGAGGAGGGGAGTCCTCATCCCATCCTACATGATTTTTATACAATGCAGGAGCTTGAGCTATTGCCCATTTTCTTGCATATGTGTATTTTCTATGAATTGGAATATGATTTGAGAAGGCAGGCATAATCATTTCTTCACCATGAGGGCACTCCCTGACAAACTCTGGTGGCCAGTCTTTCTCAGCTAATAGGATGTCATAGCCTTTTGAAAGGTTATCCCACAACAGACCCCTTACTTTCCTAGTCTTATCTCCCTCTATACGCAATGTTATTTCATATATTTTATGAGGTTTGCTAACTCTGGTATCTGCAGTATCCACCTGAATGTATTCATTCGTGTCCACTGTCTCCAGATGATTCATCCGGATCTTGCGAGCTATTGTCACTTCTGCTGCGCTGTCTAGCATTGTCTGGGCCCACTCTCCATTTTTCAGTTGTGTCCTCAGTATCCGCTGCATGTTTGATTATTTTAATACTGGCTACCTTCTTTCTTTTTAAATTGTAATTGTTTACTTTGAGCAGGTTCCTTGTCTTTGGACTTTACATGCTCTTCCCTGTGTTCTGACCATCCTCTTCTTTCCGATTTCTGCGAGGAAGTCTGAAAAGATCGAGAGGGACGTGTATCAATATCTTGATATCTATCTGACTTTTTCAAATTATCGCTATTTCTAAGGTTGTGTCTTTTCTCAGAGGGTTCCCTCTGGGGAGACTTATGTCCTTGGTCCGGAGATCTTTCTCTCCGCCGAGGAGACCTTCCTCTGGACTGGAATCTTTTTTCTTTGGGAGTGGATTGTTTATTTCCATCCCAACTCTTTTTTGGAGTGTTTATATTATTTTTAATAAATATTTTTTCAGGATTTTTAGTTAGTTGGGGTTTTACCGGTTTCCCACCCAAACTATCTCTACCTAGTTCTTCATAGGATTTTTCTATGATTCTGGCAAGTTCAATTGGTTGGGCTGTTATATCTGTTTCTTTCAATTTCTGGAGGTAAGTTATATCCTCCATTGCCAATTGAACTAACTCTCTATATGCCTTTGTTAATTATTTTATTTTAACTAAGAGTTCTTCGCTTGACATTTTATCAATGTCTGGATGTGGTGTGTAGCTGGCTAGAACCGGCCACGTTGCTCCTGGTCTACCTAGTGGACCGAGCCTGGTGATGTGATCATTATGTTTTAGGGCGCCTTTAAACTAGTGCAGGTGCTCTTGGTAATTTAGTGGGATTTCAACATCCTCGAAAGGAGTGTATTCATCCGGAGGTTCCTCTATTTTGTAATAGTGGAATTCGTGTGTGACAGCGTTTGCTGTTGGAAAGTTTATCCATGAATAGAATACCTCTGTCTGCCGATATTCATGGGCATCTACCACGAATATGACTGTACCACCTCGTGATGTCAGTCCATTTTCTATAAGTTTAAGAGTTATAGTTTTTCTTATGTTGACCGGAATGAGTATAGCATTCAGGTCAGTCTGTTGGAGACTCGTGTCATCCTCTAGGAGTCGAGCTGCTATTCTAGCTGCCTCCCTCTCTTCTTCACTTTCCCCCATTTTACTGGCAGAAAGGTTTTTGTTGCAGATCAAGTTTCAAGGAAACAAAGATCAGATGCACAATATTTTGGAACACTGTATCCTTTAATGTTGACTAAACCAAAAACTATACATAGGAATCTCTTCCTACTAAGTTCCGGCAGATTTTAACCGTCTACCCACTCCAGACGTTTTTTTGGAGTATTTACGGGAAAAGGGGTCTGTGTGAAAAAGCACGACTGAGTTACTCTAACGTCTTGCGTTAGATTTATCGCCTTACCAAATGTTGAGCGCCATGTAGTGTAGTTCCTATATTCCCAATAGGCTCTGCGCATTGGAATATTATATTCAGCAGTGTAGACGTAGGACTGAGGTCGACTATGTCTCTACTGACTATATTAGACTTAAGGTTTGCCAGCTAGCTCAGAGGTCACTAGAAACTTTCTCGAATAAACGAGGAGGAGTTTAACCTCCCTGGATAGACAAGAAGGGATTAGCTTCTGACAACCATATAACATGACAACTTTGCTCCCTCAGAATAGGAGTGTATCTCTAGAGTTGTGTGAAAACAATAGACAGCTATTTCACTCAGTCAATTGTGCGTACTTAGTTTCACCAGAGTGCAGAGAATAGAGAGACGGGCGTTTTCAATAAAAGGTGTAATTTATTGAGCTGTCTTCTTTCTCATGCAAGAGAAATGAATTGCCATAATTGCAATACTTAATGTAAAGTAAAGTGCGTACAGTAAAAAGAGTATTATGAAATAATACTGTAAAAGCATTGATATGGTTTCTTAGCCATAAGATACTTTAAAATGAAAAAAAGATATACATACATATATACATTGACTAATCGTACTCAACTGGTGCTTCTAAATATGCCTACCCCGGTGTACCTGACCTAAGCCTAATACGTGGGAAGGAGTAAGTAAGTAGCAGTTTAAGTTAAGTTGGTTTTGCCAAGAATCGGACTCAAGAATTCTCTTTTAAGGGTTTAGTCAGCTCCGTACCTTGGTAATAGAATGTAGGAAGTCTGGTATCTCTCTTTCAGGACTCAATATCCCAGCAGCCCGCGAAGGCGGCTGAGAACACCGGAGCTGGATTTCACGGCAGGAGAAAAGACAGCGTCTCTCTCAGTGTGTCAAAAGGGAGGGGCAGCGTCCGTGGGCTCTCAAATCAGCTGGGCTCTCGGGCAAGTAGATAGCTGCTCGGCTCCAAAACCACCACTGTGTGTTTGCTTAAGGCAACGTTGGTATATTTATACCTGAAAGGTGCCGAGTTTGATGTAAGGTTTGGACATACGACGTCAATAAAGATGTCACTAAGAGCTGACTGTTCCTTTAGTGTTCGCAGGAGTTCAATGACAAAACAAAACAAAAGCAAATGGGGATTTCCCAGGTTGCTGGAGGTTTGGTGTGTCGAAAGAACTCGTTGTGCTCTCTAGGAATCTAAGGCAGTAGCTTTGCCGTGCTTTGGACTGCAAGGGCTATTTACTAAATATGGATCTGATTTTTATACCATTATAGGGATATTATTGATTATAACCGTACAAGGGCATAAAATAGCAATATTGATTTAGGTTCCTAGATAAAAACACAATAGTACTTTCCTCCTACAATTAGAGATGGTTAAGCCAAGATTATTTGGGGCCTCTATGGGGGTATTTATAGCCTTTATTTCCATTATTAGAGCATGGTGGTCACTATCCAGTCGTGTTGCAATTTTAAAATCAATCATCCTATCTCAGGAGTTAGCATTTCTTAAAATATAATCCAATATGGACCCTCGCTTCTTGCTATAGAAGGTATAGCCATTAGTTGAGTCTGAGCAAGATCTACCATTACATGCTCTTAAAGAACGTCTTAAAACCAGGCAATTCAACTGAATTGCTAAGGGGGACCAGTTTTTAACTAGAGGACAACTAGTTTCTGGAATTGCCAAAGAATGGTCCTCGTCCCCATGGTTTTCCAGGGACAAGCCCTCAAGGGGCTCGAACTGGCAATTGAAGGCCCCGCCAATAATAATCTTTTGGTTTGGGTCTATATTGCATAGAAAATTAGATAAAATCTCTACCTTGGTAGATTCTTTGCCCCTGGGGGTTGCTCTAGAGTATATATTAATTAAGATAACGGGAGGGTTAGAGGGGAACTGTAATTTCACACAGAGAATATCAATGGAACCTCTTTCAATTTGTACAACCTTGCATCCCAGATGAATCCCTATCCAGGTCATAAGCCCACCAGACGGTCTCCCTACTTTACCCTTTGTGGCCGGGATACTAAAAGTAGCGTAACCTGGATTAAATGCCTCCTCATAAGCCCAGGTCTCTTGAAACAAGCAGATCTCAAATAGGCCTATAAAAGCCCCCCAGTCTGGATCACCCAGCTTATTTTTAATTCCTGCCACCTTCCAAGACAAGACCTTAGTTATTTATCTGTCTTGCGATGGGGATCAAAATGGCATTATAATAGGTGTCTCCATTACGGATGTTGTTAAATCAGTATTGTCCTCAACTTGGGACCTAAGAGTTGACTGTGGATCCGGTATTTCCCGCTAGGCACAAGCTCCTCTGGGGATAGTATTACTATTGCTAGGGCAGCCGCTCAAGCTGCTACTAGCAAGTCCATCCCTTTTACAAGAAAATGCCCAACTGCAATTAGTACCCTGTTCCTGAGGTGGAGGGGGATTGCTCTTCTCAATACAGGGAGATGCTCTACTTAGTCAGTCCACCCCGTCTAGTGGGCTGAATCTATTACCTGCCGGGATAATAAAACAGGGATAGGTTGTCCAATAGTGTTCCCGTATGGTTGGTTGGTCTACAATGCATAGGGGAAAAATTCCTACCCATCCTCTGTTCAAAATCGAAATTACGTAAACTATTAGGGGATAAAAATAACTTAAATGGAGGGGCAAAATGTTGCTCATAGTCCTCCCGTGCTCGTTTGCTAAAATGTGTTGTGCTATAAAGGGATTCTTAAAATTAATTATTATGCATTCCCCTGACATATTTTTCCTTCGATCACCTATCCAGCCCACTCTTCTGGTTGTTAGGATCTCTTCTGAAATCTCATACCTCTGTGTGCTATTTTTCACTAACCAATCAACGCATTTGTTTTTCAATTCTTGATGGGTTTCCAACAGACCTTCTCTTACTGATGGAACTCCGGCAAGCACCACTACATATTGAGATGAGGCCTTTGGGAAGTTGATAGTTGGCGGTACGTAAGTTTTGTTTTTAGAGGACAAGGGTAGATCATTCTCTTGGATATTCTCCCTTGGTAGTTTCTCAGCTTCCCTATTGGACCTAAGCATAGATTGACTAGCACTCACTGAACTTGCCTGAATCACAGAGGACACAGGGACGTTCAGCCTTCTATCCTGTTGTGCATTAATCTGGGTTGTAATGGGAGGGTGGTCTATAGCTATTGAGGCAGGGTCATCCAAAATCGTATCCCGTTAACCTGATGGCATGTGATAATACCTCTGTCAGAAGCAGCCTCATTTGACTCTTTGGTTTTTAGGAAGTGGTCCACCCTTAGCCACCCGTCTATCCTATCAAATAGATTACAAAGTTCCTCCTTAATGATGGCCCTCACTTGCATGTGCAGATTGTTCACCAATGTTGATACCCACCCGGGCTGATCGCTGATAGGATCGTTAGCCACCCCTGTGGTATCATTGGTCCTAGGTCCTTCCGCTGAAGTAGGGACGTGAGGTTGTTTTTTCCGCTTAGCCGATAATTTGACTCTGGGCTGTATTTTTGATTTACCCCCTCTGCCCGGTTGTTTCCTAGTAGGAACATCAGGTGACTCAATGCTCGACTCTAGATCTACTAATAGGGTATTAGGGGGGTCTGTGGATATGACCTCTGTATCTACAATGATACTATGGGACGATGTTTCTAGATCAAGGTTTGGCATAATAGATAAACGTCTCTCTTTCTTCTCTAGTTCTGTAGTAACTACTCCTAAAGCTTTTGCCAACATCTGATCAATGGAAGTGGGTTTCTGGATTGGTTTTGGCGCAACAGCCACTTGCTTTTTTTCCACGCATACCCTTTTCCCCATTTTACATATATCTTTCTTATATGTTGATACAAAATATCTGCCCAGTAAGTGGATTGCTCGGGGAATTGCCACACACTGAACCTTAAGTTGCACAAATTACAATGTGTCCAAACACTAAAAGCAAGGATTAAAATCACTAAAACGTTGCCTTACGAGTTGTAAACAGTACCTTTTTGTCCAGGGCATGCAGAACATTTGTTAGAGGGGGGGCCCAGCCCAGCCTCTTCCTGCCTCGGACGGCCGAAGACGGTCCCGCCCTTGTCCCGGGCTTCACCCGGCGGGACCCGCGCACAATCCCGCGACACGGGGGATTGCCTCTAATTTATGCACCTCCGGGATCGGTATGCGGTGGTGGCGGTTTCTGCTGCAAGGGCTCTCGGTGCTTGAAGTCCCCCCTCTCCTCGCTGGCCGCGCTGCGTTGGTGTGGGCAGCGGCAGCGGGAGGGGGACCACGGTGACCAGCTGTGGCAAACAGAGCGTCAGGAACCAAAGTAAGTGCCCCCTATAAATAATTGAGCCCCCGCTCCATCGGGGTTTGCCTCTAATTTATGCGCCTCCGGGCGCGGTATGGGGCGGTGGCGGCTTCTGCTGCAAGGGCTCTCGGGGCTTGAAGTTCCCCCTCTCCTCGCTAAATATATCACCACATATATCAGAATACAGGGCAATCCTGAAAAGCTTGGCATAAAGGCAGTTTGTTCTTTGTCTTAGGTACCTATTTTTGATTTGTTGGAATCCATTTAGCAGTGTTTGAAAAAACAAAATTGTCAGAGTCATGTTGACATCTGTTGACCAACTCATTCTTCACAAACCAGTCGTAAGCTCTGTAAGGTTGTGATGGTTGGACATTTTGGGTCCAGCAACATGTCTCACAAACTGGCTCACATGTTGCATGGACCTCATTCTGAGAAACGTTTGGATTACAGGGGGGAGGGTGGTGGCGGGGTTCAAATAACACCATGCAGAGTGGTTGAAAGGGCATTTTGTCCCTGAGAAAAAGTGGTTGATTTTAATTTTATGACATCATTTTGACTGCGAGGGAACCAATTGCAAATATTTAAAGCTCATTTCTCTTTTTTGGTGAGAAAAACAATTGACAGATTTGAGAACCGGTCATCTGCTTTCCAAACCACAACTTATGAAAGTACACAGAAAAGCCAAATAAACTGGTTGCAGTTGTTGCAGCAGGCATGGTATTCCATACATCTTTAGTAACTACAGTTGTGGCTGAGTTGAGAGCAGGCCCTGGATCATGTTGTGAATGAAGGCCAATAACTGTGACTTGGGCCACTGCCGCAGAGCCTGCTTGTCCTGGCTTTTGAGCATACCCACGGAAGTTAGGGGGCAGTGCAGGAGGAGTCAAGCACCCCTTCTTTGGGTGGTCCCCTGATCCCACAGCTCACTATCCACAGTTTTAGAAATTCCCAAAAAACAATGGTTTTAGAAGATGGCCTTCAACAACTTCCTATGTTGAGTCAATAAGGTAATCTCAGCACTCTAACACTAAAAGATCAGAATCTAAATTCTCACTGTATGTAGTACCAATCAATGGTTCATGCCACTTGCCAGTGAACTCCTCAAAGAACAGAGTTCACTGCCAAGATCCATGAACTGTTGAGGGAGCTTGCTCCTTTCTGGGACCAGCTTTTTAGCGGAAGAAACTATCCATCCAATCAAATGCCATTCTTTATTCATATGTACAAATGGAAAAAGAAACCTTAATGCATTGCATATTACAATGGGGATTTTGACTGTGCACAGCAAACTCTGTGCACAAGGTATGGAATGTGTACGCCCTCAGTGCCTAGTAGAACTTCAACCAAGCCCAGCAGACTCTGATTACAGACCATGGCATTAATGCGTTCCATCACAATCTGCTTGGCTCAGTTTTTGGCAGAGTCCAGTGTTGCCTTTGAACTGTTTTTGCTTCATAACAGTTCCTGCTTTGAAAGCAAATTGACCACATATGTTAGGAACATCTAATAGTCTAAGAGCCAATATCTTGAGGCATAGCCAACTCACTGAGCTATCACCAGTTCCTGCTAGCTCTGGCTGTGCTCAGAAGCAAACACTGGGTTCAGGGTTTCATCTCTTAGGTTGGTCCTTCGAACCCTGTAGTTTGATGTGAAAATCTTGAGCACAGTTCAGTAAGCGAGGGGCACATGGCCCCCTTTCCCAGAGCTCCTCACTCGCACATCTTTTGACCTGTAAGCTCTGGGTGCAAATCTTTACATTCTGCATCTCTCTCTGCTCTATACCCATGCCCCCAAGACAATTAGTAAAGTATTTGGCCATACCTTACAGGCCCATGATAGATTGGGGCCAGTTTTAAAATTTGGCAGATGGATTACTCCAACACAAATGTGACGGCACATCCTGTCTGCCTGACTGTAAGTGCATTATATTCTATGGCACTTGTATTAGGGTGAGTGGGATACCCGTCATGTTTGTGACTGCGTTTCCATCTGCAAAGTTCTAAAGCAGGCCCTAAGCATCCTTGACACATCTTGAAGCCACAGCCAACATGGCATGCCCAAATCCATGTACAGTGAGGTCCGACCAAAAGGCAGGAAAAATGTAAATTTCCCCTGTCAACAAACAGATATTATCTACAGATTTGTATTTGTTTTTAACAGTGTCGTCCATGATGTGACTGATGAATTATTTCTGATGGCACCAGATCATAAAATGCAAATGCATATAATAGGTGTTGCAATTGTACTCACTTCCAATCCATATATACATGAAGTAATCATTTGTCCTGCTTCACATTGGGTAACTGGGTGATGTCCCACCCATCCACAGGGAACACATTACTGAATATCCCAAACTCCTAATCTCACTAGGAGCACTGGACCTCTCAATCCCATCAGATGCACAGCTGCTTTGCTTTCTGGCTGGAGGGGAAAGAAAGAAGTTTCTCACAAAGCAAGAGGATTCTCAGTGTGTTCTTTGCAGGCCAGGAAACGGGAATTACTGCAGAACATTTGCACTCTAGCCTTGAAGGAAGGAGATGGCAAGCAGTGTGAGGATTCCAACTACACTGTGTTGGCTCCCCAGCCAAGGCTAAAGAGTGAACAAAAGGTGTAGTGGGCTCCTGTTGATGTGATTCTGCTCTCCAGCCCATTGGTTACACTGGGAGTATGAGCTCAACCCCCTTAATGTGGGCATACCAGTGAAGGCTGAGTGGGCAGTTCAAATATTAGGTTATATTCATGTTACAATTACGCATAGTGATTATGGGTGGGCCAAATGCTTTAGTCCCCCTGTGGAATTGGTAGAATTTTGTGACTCTGCATTACGCTTGTAAAGCGGTGTTCAAGATAAATTCTGTCAATCTTTGAGTGGTGGAATTTTTTCTCGGACAGCTCCAGAAATATGAGTGCAAGCGAGATTTGGCATCCCCTAGCATGATTTTTTAACATGCGCAGTCGCGAGCAGTCTCAGTTAGAGGACTGCTTCTCGAGTAGATTTGTTTGTGTTAGAGTAGATTTTCTACGCAAGCAGCAGCATACTCAACTCGAATTTCAACATATTCCTACCCACTGCAAGGCACCATTCGCGCTGGTTTTTAAGATCTTCTTGCACTACTGGAGCTAAATGCAATGCGCCATGCATGTTTTACGCCTGTTGGTGGAACTCCTCTAAATCTCATGGAGTTTTGATGTAACTCCATGGAAATCCGGAGAGTGACACTCTGCGAGTTCAATCAGCCTTGGTAATGATGCCAATAAAATAAGTCACACAACTAGGGTGATAACTGATTCAACTGATGTGTTTACAAAGGAATCAGAAGAGCACAATTCTTTCAATAGTCTCACTTTTTCTTCTAGATCTAATACAAATTGATTAAGCCTAGACCAAATGTTCTTTATGCTGCATAATCTTGTGTAATTTATGGCATTTTGCATTATGGATGTGCTGCATAATGCCTCAGATTAAACAGTTTTGCCACATAGCATAAACAAGATTTTGTTTTGTAAAAACCTATTGTAGTAAACAAAGGAAACATGTTTAAAAGACTTTAATGAATTTGTGAGTCATTGTTTTTTGTTGGCAGGCACTGAAAGCCATCTTGAGTTGCATGTTTACCCAAGTTCACCATTCAAATAGCTTTTTTAGCATCAAATGCATTTTATTAGTTATTTATTTTCTTGAAAGGGAACTGCAGTAGAGATGTACAGTATCATACAGTATCAATTTACTCTTCCTGTTATGAAAACTCCTGCCTGTTCTTTGTTGAGCCCTTATTCATTTTAGATTTGGATTTTAGAGGGAAACCTCTCTCTCCTGGAAACACCGTACGGCCTTCTGGAGGGAATTCAGTGGGGGTAGGAACCTCGCAGGAGTTGGCCAAAGGCCATGCGCAGTGGGTGCTTGACCACAGGCCTGGTCCCCAACCGCTTGCTGTGCATGGCCGAAGGTCATGGGCAGCGAGGGGTTTGCTACCCACACTGGGGTGGGTACAAGGCCGGGCCCGAAGACAGGCCCTCCAGCCAACTTCACGGTGTGGCAGGACTACCTTTTTATGTGTGGCACTCTCTGTCTTGGCTGGGAAGTCTCTCCAGTCACTAAGTTACTGTTAAATAATAGGTTGTAAAAACTAGAAAGGAGTAAACTTACACAAAAGTGTAAGTTTACATTTGTGAAACAGGTCTATTGGGTTTGTTAATTGCCCAAAAAGCATGCGATACCTAGAGCTAACAAAGCAGCAGTTCATATGGTAAACTCTAACGAATTAATAATAGGTATAAGGGAAGCATGTGCACCAACTGTAGTGTGTGTAGGAACAGTGGTTATTTGTATAACTCTGAATTTACGGTTACCCATGTATCAATTAAATCTGAGGGCATTTTTCAAAATATGTTATTTCTTGCACACTAGCACATGTATAGAAGACAAAAATGAAGAGAAATTAAATCGATAATAACAAGTGTTCCGCTATACTGTATTCCCACACTTGACTGATTGTGTTGCTGGGCCTAGCACCACAACAGGCCAGGATGCAAAATTCAACATGGAGAAATCAAGTTTTTGGCCGGAAAAGTGACCCATTTAGTTGATGTTGGTAGCTGCAATATTTAGGCCTGGGTTCAGCCGCCACCACGGTAAACCTTCCAGACCCAGCCTTTTCTGAAAAATAGACACCCTGTGAAATCCGTGATGGTATGTCTTGGACCTTAGACTTAGATCACAAACAGTCCTCACAGCTCTGTGACTTAAAATTCTGAAACTTCCTAACACCCAGAAATCCCACACTTCAATTGTAGAAGCCATACCACACTGTTTGGCTGGGTCTAGCACCTGCAAAAGGAAACTCCACAAAACTCGACATGGAGACATCCAGTTTTTGACTGAATAAGTGACTGATTCTGGTGAAGTGTGTAGCTTTGATATCTAGCCCGTGCTGGCTTACCACCTACGTAAAATTCCTGAACCCAAATATTTCTGCAAACTAGACTCCCACATATGTTCAGGGTGGTATGGTTAATGGGTCCCACTAGGTTTTCTTACCCAGAATACCATTCAAACTGTACACTTTGGCTAAAATCACACATTTGCCTCACATTTCTGTGGGGAAAGGTTCTGGAACATGCAGAGACCCACAGATGTTCTACTACCCAGTGTTCCTGCACATCTCCTAGTAAAAATGGTACTCCACTTGCCACACAGAAATTTGAGGAAAATGGATAATGTTAGCCAAAGTTTGGCATTCTTAATATGAAACATAAGGGGATGCAAAAAAGCAATATAATCCAGACTTTTTCTGTGTATTTAGGTTTCTGAAAGGCTCAGTGTTGGTAGGGTTCCTTGGTTGCCAGCTGACATACACCCCAAATACTCTGGCCACTCACTTTAGAAAGTGTGAAAACATTGGAATTTACCTCCTCTGTGTTGGCCTGTATCTCAAAACTATGCTTAAGAAATCCATATTTCCTCTAAGTTCCAATGGGGATGGGTATTATGCGGGTCTCAGGGCGGCAGAGATAATATTGAGGTTTTAGGGGTTGGAGTGCTACCTGGTGCTCTGATGGGATAAACCTCGTCCCATTTAATAAAAATATTCCTTGCATCCAGTGGTCTTTCTGCTCCAGGGGCTGATTGGTAATAAAACCTTCAATCTGACACCAAGGGAGGTAGAAAGACTGCAGTGGTCGTTCTCAGTTGGTGTACTGCTGAATGCCTGGGTGGGTCTTTCCTACCCCTCCCATTGTTCTAAAAAATATCCCTAGTGTCTAGTGGGCTTTTTGGCCCACAGAGGCACTGAATTAGGATAATTCTCACAAGGTGTCCACCGCAGGAGGCAGAATGACTGCTGGAGATGTTGTGGAGGGGGTTGCAGCAAGGCCTGATGCTTGAGCAAGCTACCCACATCCTTTCATTTGTTTTGGCTATTTTTCTCTTGGTGTTCTGTCCACCCCCCTTAGAAGATATACCAAAAAACAAGTCTAAGCACAATAAGCTGGACCAGGAACCTGGGGCAATACATTATAGTAAACAACATATGTTGAAAGTAGAATAATTTATGACTCCAATGATTAAATATTTTTACTGATGTAGCCACAAACCACAAAGTATACAAATCAAAAACACCCAAAACCTTTACACATACACAGTTATGGTTGAATGAATGAGTAAGAAAATAATTCATAATGCAACCATATCCATGAAAATATAACAGCTTATTTGCTTCTTCTGGACTGCAATGTTAAAGAGTGATCAAGTTCTGACAAACATTAGGAGAATGCTAGTGTGATTTAAGAGTGAAAAAGTGCATAACAAATTAAAAGTCGTATGACTCTTGAATCCTTGAATTATTTCTGGTCTTGGGGTCATGTACAAAGTCTATATGCGTCTATAGTCAATGGCGTTTTGACCTCTGGTCAATGGGTGGTCATCATCAGGACAGTGAGATGAGTCGAATTTACAGGTCAAGCTTCGGGCAGGAAGGAACCAATCCAAAACAGTCAGGGGACTTCTGCGTAGTAGGACCCTCATGAAAGTATCAAAATTAGGGCTTGTAACAAACAGGAATTCACAATGCACCCATGAAGAAGCCTGGATGTTTCTCGAGCTAAAGCCTGCAAGTTTAAGGAGAACAATAATTTAATTATGCATGCTCAGGGGATAGACTCACAAGAGGTGGCATGGCAGTTCTTGATCCATCTTGAATAAATCACAGGGAAAGCAAGGAACAAAGCATAGCAGATGCTCGAACTCCTGTGAACAAATCCTCTCTTCTATTAAAAAAAATATGTGTGTAATATTCCTGGTGTCTAGTGGACTCTCTGTCCACCAAGAGGGGTAGATATGGTTACATCGTCAATATGCCCCTAGAGGTGAAAGAAAGACTGCTGGTAGCATTCTGGGGGAGGGATATGGACCGATATCTGGATGGGCTACCCCGCCACTGCTTTTTTACCTTTTGTAGTTGTGTCTAGTGAGCTTTTTAATACCCCAATGTGTGTTCTTTAGATCACACAAACAAAAAGAACAAGCTCAAGTCTTAACGGAAGCTCTTCCTTCATATCCAGAATGTTTTTTTTAAGAATATTATTCTGGCACTTACACTAAGAGCATTTTCTGACACTGATCCTATATTGGCCTGACCCATGCCAGAGAGGCAAAAGTAGACTAATATTCAAATGATTTTGGTCTGAAATGGATTTCGTTGATCTAATGAAGAAGCTTGATACTGGAGTAATACATTTAGGACTTTATTCACATAGCCAAGAGCTCTCAAAGCCATGCCCCCTTTCTGAAGTCAGTCAGCAACTGCTGGAGAACGGACCACCACACAGATGACTGTACTAATGAGTTGCCTGTGTGTACATACATTCTAACAATACAGCTCCATATACTACAATAGAATTATAACACATCCCCCTTCATTATAAATATAAAAGAGTTTATAAATATAATAAAACATGAGTGTAGTAACAATGATAAAAATATATTTTCTTCAAAGGAGAATTAGTAGAAAACTATTTTTTGTTAACATCAAAGTTCATGTTTGAAAGCTGACTTAATACACTTTATATTTGTATGTTTATCCAATTACATGAATACAGGTTTAAAAAGTTCACTGGATAGGCATGTACTATTTTAGAAGGAAATTCACTAGGGTAAACTCACAAACAAATCTTAGAGATAAACAGGTGGTCTTCTAAGTCTGGGAATTTTATGAACCACCCTACTTCCCCTGCTACTATTGACATTAGAACAGTTTTGATTGCCATTCTGACCATCCATACTGATTGGTTCACATTAACACCTCCTTTTTTTACTTCACTATCTCCTCATCTCTCATCAGCATGTGATCACAGCATGTAATCACTAATCCTTAATTCTCATTCATCCACTTTGGTCCCTCTGATCCACCATATTTTGCAGCACTCCTCAAATTCCATCCCTCCCCTTTACACAATGCTACACGCCACCTATGTACCTTTTTCACTTCAAATTTAGACTACCCCTTCTTCACATGTCCAGACTTTATCTTTACACAATATTCCAATTGAACATTAGAACTGTACGTGTCCATGGTATACTCTTGATTAGTTGGAAAACTCCATCCCATCAACAAATTTTGAATTCATGAGGGATTGAGTTTAGAATTCATTATCTTTCCCCTCATCATCCTGAACGTAACCTTCCCTGTTACAGACTTTTCAGTGGTGCGATAAACCCAAACAAGGTAATGAATTATGTTCTCCAGTCCACATCCATATGGTTGGCTACCGCTTATTGTAATGCACCGTTAAACATGCGGTTTGCCCTTTCCAATATTCCAATGGCCTGGGGATGGCTTGAGGCAGTGCCTAAATGCCTTTCCCCACAAGACCACAGAACTATCTAACTCCTTATTTTACTATATAAAATTATCCTAAGGTGTTAGTGTCTTGTTGTTTAACAGGATGCACTTTTTAATGCTTGTCAATCAATAGAGCAAATTTCTTTCACTTTTCTGTGAACACTGGATCATAATAATCATATAAAAAAGGTAAAAAATAAGATTATATTTTGCAATTGCTGAATCAAATACAGTACAATGCTAAAACAATTGTCCTGCTTTTACTTGCCTTTGATATACTGTGTACAACTGGGTCCCAAAGGAAATATATAGGACCTATTGTGCGTTCTCCCTGAAAAAAAATACCAAGTCTATTGGCCTTAAGGAACCGCTATTTTCACAACACTATACCACAAGAAGGAAAAAAATCTTTCAAATCAACTGATGTCAATTGGATTCTGTTATCAGTACCACCCAAAAACCCTCTTCACAGAACACTTCACGCAAGGCATGAATAGCCATTCTTGTAGTGATATCTGGTAACAATTTCCCCACCAACCACCTTCAATGTACATCCACCAACACCACGGCAAATCTTTTTACCTCCGCTGATATTTGACTTATAAAAATATAATATATATATTATATATATATGTATAAAGTCCATACAGACACTGTGCCAAGTAATACCAGGATCATGAATACTGCCATGGTTTGCTTGCTTCCAAACCTTTAGTCTTTTCTCACTCTCTATGCACTTGTTATAGCTCTCTACCCATTCTACTATGTCACTATCCATGGCAGGCAACCAAAACTCCATCCTCAACCTTTTCTTTGCAACAGTTTGCACCATTGTCCTTTCCAAGTTACTTCAAATTGTCTCTTCCGCACGCCGGCAGGTGGTACTATCTTTTCTCCTCGCGCTAGTTCTCTACCCTCCACAACAGACAACTCATCAAGTATTTTACCAAAAAGCCATAATGCAACAGGGAATGCACTTCCTCTTCTTTCCCCCTTACCTACAATTTCCACAGATCTTTTTATTACATCATTGTTTTTGGCCCTGGACCGCTCTGCTTCGCTAACTAAACTCCGGCTCCAACATACTACATCTTCCACACTAGCCACAGCAGCATCTCATTCATTAGGAAGTACGCCTTCTCATCTTCACATCTCCATTCAACAGGTAGGCATGAAAAAACTTGAAGCAAAAGCTACAGTTTTCTCAGAGGACCCATGCATCTGTGATAACTCAGCCCCTTGCCTACAGCACTTGCATCAACAGTGACAATGAATTTTCTTTTGGCAAAATTTGGAACTAAAAGACCTACATTACATACTTTATCTTTAATGTTCTGGAAACAATCCTGTTGCTGTTCATTTCACATGAAATGTAAACCAGTTTGCATTGGTCTTACTAGCAAAGTTCTTGACAAATTTAAAATAAATGTGACTAACCGAAGAAAGGAGCAATGTTGATTCTTGTCTTTGGGCATGGTGGCAGACTTTCTGGCATATAATAAATCTCTTTTGGGTTTCAAACTATTTGCAGATTACGTATATCCAAGATACTCAATCTCTTTTTCAATTAAATCATACTTCTCTTTGTATAATATCAAACCTGACTAAGATAACCTATCCAAATCCAGCTTTAAAATACATTGTGACTCTCCACACTATCACCAAAAAGTAAGATATCATTCTGAAAGTAGATGACATTGTCCAAACCTGGCTAAAACACCTTATTCATCATTCTCTTAAGACAATTGTCACTGATAATAACCCAAACGGCATCCTAGTAAATTGATAAGTGCCTTCTTTGGTAATGAATGCTGTTAGGGATTTGAACTTACTGGAGATAAATATTTAGTGGTATGCATGTTTTAGTTCTAACTTTTAAAAATATGTTCCTCCTTTCAATAACAACACAAACTCATTAATGTTAGATAATGGAAAATTGTCTGTCACAATATTCTAATTCAAACTACTTGGGTCCACACAAAACCTCAATTTTCATTTTCATTTTATAGTGATAACTACAGGAGAGATCCAATCGGATGTTCCAATTATCTCATTCACTCCACTTTCGAGCATATCCCTCAACAGCTCTCAAACTACCTCTCTCAAGAATGGGTACTCTTCTGACCTTGTTTTGAAGGAACTGCTCCATGTTTCAATTTAATTTCATGTACATAACCCTTCAACTCTCCCATCTCCTCCTTGAACCTTTTTCCCCACAATAAAATGCCCTCAAGCATGGTGTCTTCCACAACCATCACTTAGGTGGGTGCACGTGGATTAATGATAATGTAAACATTATATTGAGAGAACCACCCCAAAATATAAGGTCCAGATTCAGCTACATAGACTTTACCCTTGCCTTTTCTGTCTTTGCAGGTGATATTCTTAACCATGAACCTACAATGCATATTTGCTCCCCTTGGTACCCACTAGGATGATTTCTTTAGGTAAACAGTCGTACTTGGAGCCACTATTTTGCAAACATACTTTTCATAATAATGGTATGCAATGACCCTGAATGAATCATTAACTCAACCACCCTGCCCCTGATAGCCCCTAATAGGGAATTGTGCTTTTGATCTATTCAACCGGCCTGCCAGCTCCTGACTGTCTATTACACAAAGTGACCTGTCTGATACCATTCCATATGTGTCTGTAGTAGCTTCCATTACAGTGGTTATTTTTCCTTTATCCTTGTTTTTAGACATCCTGACAAAATGTCCCTTTTGTCCACACCTCCTACATACTTACCCTATGGGAAAACAATTCTAGATATATATGATAGTTACTTTCACAACTACTGAAACGTTTGTAGGATGTTGTGCTAAAATGATTAGCTCTTATATTTTTATTTGCCCACCTTAATGTCGACCCCATTAAGGCAACTTAACCTTCTTCTGAAAATACTTAATTTCCCTTTTTTTCTTCCCTCCTCTCCATTTCCTGCATTTAATACTCGGATTCCTCTACCACCTTAGCTATTTCTATGGCATCCTTTAAAGAGGGGTTGTTTGCTCCCCACAATCTTTCCTGCATTTTCCTACTCCTACACTTAACAATGAGTTGATCTCTAATCATCTCATCTGTCAAAGCCCCAAATTTGCACTTAATTCATTGCTTAACTGTGTTGCAAACTCCTTTACTGACTCACCATTCCTTTGTGGTTGAGTGTAAAATGTGTTTCTTCTCATAACAACATTAGACCTTTTTACAAACCTCATCTCCAATGTCTTCATTGCTTCATCATACACATCTTCAAATTGCTGACCTCCATTATCAAAGGCCACTGGCAATTATTTAAAAATGGTCTGCCCTTCTTTTCCAATGAACTCAACAATTCGGCTTTTCCCTACTGGAGCTAAATTCCTGTCCATCTAAAGCTCCCAAGTAGTTGTTTAAAATATCTATTTGCTCTTTCCACTTCACTGATGGGACACCCTGTTGTTCTAGAAACTGTGACAGTGGTGTTCTTGCTGACACCTCCATGACTAAAGACTATTTCCTTTTTTAATTAAAAATACATTAAATGTTGGTACTGTACATAGACCTCAAAATATGTTGCACAGGCCTACTCACTAGAAAGTACACTCTTAAAGCATCCAAAGACGTTTTTCCATGTAATTTGTAAAATTCAAATATGGACAGTAAAAACAACATAAAAAACTTTTTTTTCTTTTCTTGTCCACTATTTTTCTTCCAAAAATGCTCCCTGAAGGTTGTTGTTCAAATAATCTGCTGTACTCTTCTCATCTGCCATTGTACTCACAATGCCCATGATGAGTGTCTGTGCAGTTCACTATTACTCAGTATTTTCCCAAATCTGTTCCTTCTGCGTCCATGCAGTTTGTTGGTATACTCTCCATCGGTTCTCTTCTGAAATGGACATCCTGATATGCACTTGTTGTTATAGAGAGTCAATGCTCCTTGACAGTTGGTCTGTAACTCTCGCATGCTAAAGTGATTCTGGTATTTTACTGATCTCTTCTGGTTCTTTTCTATCAAGAACGTTAAATAGAGGCAGAACTTAAAAAAGAAAGTCCCTCAGAAGAAAGCAATTCTGGTATTTCACTGACCTCTCCTGGTTGTGTTCTATCAAAACAGTTGAAGGCAGTTGAACAAGCAGAAAGCAATTCTGGTATTTTATTGACCTCTGCTGGTCTTTTTCTATCAAGACAGTTAAATAGTGGCAGTTGAACAGAAAAAAAAGTCCCTAAGCGGAAGCAGACAAGTCCAAGGGTGGATCTCCAGAGTCCAGAAAGTACATACACATATAAGTATATACTAAAGTATATAAAGAGGTCACAAATGCTCAGCCTAAAAACAAACAAATTAGAGCATGACTTGGCAAATGTTGTCACCCTAAAAGATGGAGAAAATTGGAAATGAGAGGGATGGAGGTGAGTAGGGAAGAGAGCAAAAATGCCTGTGCAGTCAATTTGGAGGAAAATTCTAAGCGTCAAAGAAAAATTAGATCAGAAAAATCAGGGTTCTACATGAATATGGAAAGGAAAGGCAAAAAAACGAATTACAAAAGAAATGGCTAATAAAACAAAAGCTAAATTATTATTATGCATACAGTAAATGAAACACTAAAATAGTATAGGTGCAGCAAAATGCACAAAAAGGCAAAGAGAGTGGGAGCAAGAGAGAACATGTATTTGATGTCAGGAGCAGCCATAAAAGAGGACAATGGCCACTATACCAGCGTTGTATAGTACAAGTGATGTCACATGCGTTTATTATTTTACTTCTCACTTCTGCTGCCAGTAGATTTATTAAAAAGATATTGCATATTTTAATACCTCATTGTCTTGTGGTAAAATGAAAATGATCAATTTCTGAATCAGGAACTTGACTTAAACAAAGATAATATTATTAGGGAAGTCATTGAGTATTTCTCCCAAAAGCAGTTTTGTTTATGTAGAAAGTCGGCCTATTCATATTTGGACAAAATCCACAAGTATTCAAGTTTTGTTTCTCAATCATCCATCAATATCGAGGTGTAGGTCGGTCTGAGCAATAAGATGAACTTTGACTCTTCCAACATCTAAAATAAGGAAAAAAGTAACTTGTCTTAGAAATGAGAATATTGAAAACTAGGGGCCACATGTATTAAATGTGGAAATTGCGATTACCTAATTGCGATTTTCTGAGAATCGCAATTTAGTAGTAGCAATTCCCAATGTATGATACTGCATGAGTTTCATATACTGATTCCTAGTGGGTCACTAATTGACCTACCTCATTATTATTAATTAGGTAGATTGCAATTTGCGACCCTCTAGAAATTGGTAAAATCACAGGGATGGGGGCCTGCTGGGGTCAGCAGACCACCATGTCCGTAATTGATTTTAAACAAAGCAATCTTTTTTTTTAAATGCAGCTCATTTTCCTTAAAGAAAAACAGGTTGCATTTAAAACAAAAAAATGAAAAGTCTTCTTTTCAATTTTTAAGAGCGGACAGTGGTCCATGGGATCACTGCCTGCTCTTAAAAAGTTTTTACATCCATTCCCAAAGGGAAAGGGGTCCCTTGGTGACCCATTCCCATTTCTGAATGGGTTACCCCCTACTTGAAGTAGGTGGCAAATGCAAAAGTTTTACCATTACATTCATGGTCGCAAAACATTCATACATACAATTAGGATTCGCTATTTGAAAGGAATGCCTTAAACACGCCCCTTACAAATACCGAATCACACACCCATTTTGCAATTCGGTAACAGGTTACCAAATCCCAAAAAGGGTTTTGATACATGTAAAAAGCCTTTTTTGCATCCGCAAAGGGGCCGATTCTGTGAATCAGACTATTTGCAATCACAAATATAGTGTATACATGTGGCCCCAGGAGCCTTAGGGTCACAGGTTACAGAGAAAGTATAGTTACTATCTACAATCCTGATCTGACAAAGTTAAGAAAGTTCCATGATAAATGTTAACATTGCTCTCCATAGAAGTGCATGTCTCGTAGTATTGAGAGGTGATGGTTTCCAAATTATTAAGCTGTCTGCTAAAGACTGTAACATATTCTCAAAGCTTTTGGCACCAAGCAACTTTGAGTCTTCTTGGAAAATCACAGTAATCTGGATGATATCAAAACAAATTTAAACCCAAATGACAGTAATGAGACTGACATTATGTCCATGATTTACAATGTTCGCATGGCCACAGACTCAAACAATCTCAGTGTTGTCACTGGACCATGATCAACTATGTAACACATTCACAATGCAGGAGTCGCTGGGATTGTGCTACAACTGTTCTCATCCTTCCTTCATGGAAGAGCCCAAAAGGTTGACTTTGGTCCTCCAATACCCTCCTCTTAAAATATCCCCCTAAGAGTTCAAAAGAGCTTTGCATTTCCCCTTTTCTCTTTGATCTCTGCATTCAACCCCTGATATACCTGATTAGCCCTGGGCGGAGTTGGCGGAGTGGGGCTTCGCGGAGCTACGCGAAGTGGGCGAGAAACTACGCCCACCTCCGCACTCCGCGTAGCCCCACTCCGCAAAACCACTGGCCGCCAGCCCCGCAACCCGCCTCCCTCCCGCCCTCCCTAAATACTTTCAAATAAAGGAATGAAATAATTTAAAAAGCACTTACCTTGCCGCCGCTGCCCGACGCGTCCCCGGGGCTCGCTATCTTCCGTCTTCTTTAGTAATGCGCATGCGCGGGCGGCCGCGCATGCGCATTTTCTCGTGAAAATGCGCATGCGCGGCCGCCCGCGCATGCGCATTACTAAAGAAGACGGAAGACGGAAGATAACGAGCCCCGGGGACGCGGCGGGCAGCGGCGGCAAGGTAAGTGCTTTTTAAATGATTTCATTCCTTTATTTGAAAGTATCTAGGGAGGGCGGGAGGGAGGCGGGTGGCGGCCAGCTACGCTCCGTCTGCGGAGCGTGCGTAGTGCCGCCTGGCTCCGCCAGCTCCGCAAAATGCGGAGTAGGCAGCACTACGCACACTCCGTGCACGGAGCGTAGCTGGCCGCCCACCCCTATACCTGATCATAAAATGTTGCATTCAATTTTTTAGCAATGCAAGAGATAAACAGCTGATAAGCCACCTTTAAGGTATATCTTCAAACGGCTTTTTATCACAAAAAACCTGCATTATATCGCGGGATACAACATCATGAGCATCCCCCACACCTCTTAATGGTGACACTACTTTAGGTACTCGCTCAACGATGATGTACACTCTGGGTGCTCCTATACCTATTTAAAAATATGTTTAAAATATTTGTGTCATCCTCCTCCAGGAACTATACTGTGCATGTTTCTCACTACCCACAATTTCTCTCCTCCACCACCAAAAAGTGTGTGAAAGGTGAGGAGGCACCTCACGGAAACACCCTCCAGGGACCACTTATAGGTTCTCATCAGTGTGCTCCACTTATCATCATTGGCAGCCTCCACACCATACAAAATATATGTGAAGAAACTTGCACAACTTAATTGAAACAAAGAATTTGAAAAACCAAACTCCCTACTGTGAGAGCAATGAAAAATATTTTTTCTAGCTCCCACACTGTAAAAACGAGCTAAACAACCACTGGCACTATTCCCAATTTAAATCGCTGCTGTGTGTTTGCTTAAGTTAAAAACAAGACCTACTGTCGTGCTCCATCATTTGAAAAAGAAGGCAACATGTTTCATTGCCTGTCAATGCTTTTCGGCAATACATTTCAAAGGATCACACACACAGCATGCACAAAGTCCCCAAACACCAGACCAGTTCTGCCCGTTTGTCTGCCTAGACAGTTTGGAGCCAGGGCAAGGGTAAGGGAAAGAACTGACCAGAACACGTTTTGCTAGTAGGTCAATGAACTCCCCCACACAAAGGCTGGAACTAGGTATAAAGAGAGGACCTTCAGAACCACTCATCAAAATACTTTTCGATCTGTAGAAAATCCAAAAGAAGGGCTGCCCAGCTGTTTGAAGGACTGCCTTGCTGTATGAAGAAGGAAGACTGGGTCTTCTTGCATTGATCTCAGGCCACCCAGAGTGATGCAAAGGGTCAGTTGGCTGACCTCCTGTGAGAGCTACAGGGATACAACAAGATTCTAAAGGGTCCCCTGCAACTGCCCAGCTGACCAGTACCAACTGGACCTGCCTGAGCCCTGCTGCAGGCCTCTGCTGGAATTAGCCCTGAGCCCAAAGTGAAGCCCCCCAGATCATGAACCCTTGGTTGACATCAGAGTATACTCCTCCCTGACTGAAGATTTCACTGGAACTGGTGCAGCATGATGCAACTCAAAGCAGGACCTCGCTTCACAGCACCTCAAAGCTCCTGTAACTTCATTGACATGACACAGCACAAAGCAACCCCAAGCATGACCTCACACTGCGGTCTTCTCTAACACAAACAGAACTCTTAATGGCAGATTTGAGAAGTTAACTCTTCAGCAGAACTAACCTTGACCCTTTACCCGACTGTCGCTCTATCACGTTTGGCCTGAGTCTGTGACATTCGCAGAGTCTATTGCGACCAGATGACCCAGAGTGGCATTTTATGTCTTTAAGCTCTTTTTTTACTACAAACTTTGAAATTCAATATCTCTAGTTCTTCTTACTGGAGATTTGTTGTTCTGGTATCATTAATAAAATGTACTCTATATTTTGAAATTGGTTTAGGATCTTTCTTATATTGGATTATTTCTTGATTACTGTTTGTGTGCTGCATTAAGACTTTACATTGTACCTCTAAGTTAAGCCTGAATTCTTTGTCCCAAGCTACCAGAGGATTAAGTACAATTTAATTTTGTGACTTTTTCTGGTTCACCCTGACAAGGATTTTGTTGTTGCCTGAGCAGGTCTTCCACCCCCCTCAATCAATAGGCCAATTTCTTACATAGAGGTTCATGTTATAGGCCTCACAGTTTAGCCATCTGACCATGGTATGTCCCCTACTCTTGTCCACTGAGTTAGAAGCCTTAAGGTTAGCATTAATTTCATTCTTAAGTTAGATGCACAGGTTTCAGCAGTGGTTTCTGTATGTTCATTTGAGTTCCGTAAATTCCAACCGATCATATTCTAGATTACCTTTGAATGCTGGAAAGTTGTTATATCAGCATTAGACACAGCATGCTTTGATTGCTGCAATACCATATACGTTGGCAGTTGCAAACTTCTGGCCCACCACCATCTGCAGGACATCCTAAATAAAGCTTCAGGATCTGTTACTCTCTGTCCTCGATTTGCCAGGTCATCACTTCTAATAGAATAACTTCACATGCACCAAATTGAATGCAGATTAGAATGCAAAAGTCTATGTGTATTACAGAAATATCTTTTTAGAACTGCATCTCTGTTTCCTAAAGCTAGAATTCGGAATTATATTCCAAGTCTTAATCTTCATTCAGGCTCATTTTCATCTTCTGCAAACCGAAGCTCATGCACCAAATGCAAAGACACCTGTAAAAACACACAGATGCAATTAACAATCTTGTAAATCATCTTACACATTAAATTTCATATCACATTACCCATACCCCTTTGACAGGTTTTGTCTATGAATGTGGTATCATTAATTGCTTTGACTATATGTTGTTTAATTCAATTTACTTTATATGTATGGTTATTTATTGGTATCCATATTGTGAGGTCATAAGTATTGCACTTTGTGTTATGGTTTGCCTTGCTGTTATGTGTGGTATGGAATTTGATCTTAACCATAATTTGAAAATGTCAGTGTTTTTTGTTTTAAATAGAAACCATATTTGCACTTTAAATATGTTTTAGGAGGCTGTCTGAGTTTTTTTTTTAGAATGCACACCCCCCCTGTCTTTTTCTTGACCACCAGTTTACAGATCTGGAATAAACTTACAATGAAATACCCAAAGCAGATGAATCCAAATTCATTAAGAAAACAAAAAATACCTTTCCTATTGAAACTCTGACCCAACCATACCTACTCTGGCACTATCAATACCATGCTTACACTTTGGAGAAGGTATTATGTTCAGGAGAAAAAGATCAGTCAGATACAATACAGGAGGACCTAGTATTATCATCTTTTCATGCTCGGCCTGCTTCTTGCATTGGAAGACATCTGGGTCCTATGAAGCCACTTTCAGTTATGTCATTCTGTCCAAAGGGTGCTGGATGTCACTTTTCTAACTCCTGGGTTTTTGGCAAATTGACGTCTATGTCTGCAGCAGGCAGTCTCCCATACCTTCCAAAATGCTTGTACAGTGTGGCTTTAAAAGTTCAATACTGCCCCAATTTGCAGAATATGGACCCCTTTCTGATATCTGATTATCCAATAGATGCCACTTTTTATTTTGGTGTCCAGGCCTATTTTCTGTTCGAGTCTGACGTTGCTCATGAGGAATATCCTGGGACTTGGTTGCCTATTTACCCCATACCATGTCAGTTTCACCTAACCATGGACTACAAAGAATTTATCTTCTATCACAAGGCAGTCAGTTCCATATTAGGCTATGTATGATGTGGATTAGAAGAACGAAAGAGAGCTCACATGTACCAGAATTTTACCCCAGACAATGACTTTCTGCTAGTATGCTGTCTAGCGGCTGTCTTTATGCTGCGTCACCTCTGCCACCACAACCATCAGTTTCCTCCAGTCAGAGTCTCAGGTGAACTCAAGCTAAAATCTTAGGGACTCATTATGATAACAGGCGGTCGGACTGCCGCCCACTATCACGTTGGTCATGAGACCTACCGATAAGCAGGCGGCTGTAGGAACATACAATTAGGATGAGACCGCCATGCTGACACTCAGAAATGCTATTCTGCATTGCAGCTTGTGCTGCGGCCCAGGAAAAGGGTTGCAGCACAAGCTGCAGTGTGATAGAGCACCTTGTGCACATCCAGGCACCATGTGCCAGGCTCCCTCTGGGCCCTGGCACATGGTGCATGAATGTGTGTGGGAGCACTGCATGTGCCCCCAGGGCCAATTTACAATGGCCCACAGGGGACGGGGGGCCCTGTTGGAACCCCCAAAGTCAGTTTCCAACAGCCTTTTAATTGCTGTTGAAATGCCATGAAAAGGCTGTCAAAAAGGAACATCGAAATGCGGGCACAGGCCTGCCTCCATGCTAGGAATACCATTCTGACCGCTGCCCCAGCGGGATTCTAGATCCTTTCGGACCCAGTGGTCTTTCCCCTCAACCTCTGCGGTCCGACCACCTGCATCCTAGCGCAGCTGTCAGACCAAAGGTCTGTCTGTCGGTGGGACAGCCACCGACAGCCTGTCAGCAGGCCCGGCCCGTGCAGGGCGTTATACCGGGACGGTGACATCAGGCGGGGGAGGGGCAGGGTGGGGTTTTTTTAAAATGCGGGATATGGACCATTACAGGTAAGTAACGAAAAAAATGAATAAAACGAATTTTGTTGCCCGCCCTGCATCGCCTAATGTGATGCAGAGTAGGGAACAAAATTCGTTTTATTTATTTTTTCCGTTACTTACCTGTAATGGTCCATATCCCGCATTTTAAAAAACCCCACCCTGCCCCTCCCCTGCCTTACGTCACCCCCCTGTATAACGCCCTGCACGGGCCGGGCCTGCCTGTCAGTGTAGCGTTACCGACATTATACTTAGACGCTTAATTTGGGCACAAAGTAGAGTTTGTGCCAAATTGGGATTCCGAGTTCATATCGCAGTAATTAGGGCCTATCTGCAAACATTCCTCGTGGCATATTTTGTCAAGAAACATCTGATGGCGAAGGAAAAGTTATTAAAAAGAGGAAAACAAGAAGTATTCAGATATGCAAATGCTGAAAACACATGTTAACCCCAACTCCAACCTCAGGATTTGAAAATTCATTCACAATACCGCACCCAGTCAATACTGTATCAGTGGCATAGCACAAAATGATGGGTCCCCTTTGCCGAATGTGAAGAGTGTCTCTTAGTCCCCCATATTATACAGATATTCATTGCTCTTGTTTGGGTGCCACTTGAAGTTTTAGAGGCCATTGAAGGGTTGAGGGCCTCCCTGCAACGCAAAGCCTGCAGGGCCTGAGTTACATCCCTACTGTACCTTGAAGTATCAGTACATACATGAGTTCTTTACCGTGACACACAGAATGATACCGTACATGTTGTGCTCATGCAAGTTCTCCTCAGCAGTAGCCTTCTCAGCCTTCAGAAGCATCACCTGCTCCTTTGCCAGAGCGCCCAGTATGTTGATGCTCTACTCTTCCTGCTGCCATTGCTACTTAAATTACATATTGAAGGGAATATGGTGAACAGGTGGGGCCATATCATGAACGCATGCGCTCTCTGACTCTGGGCATATCGCTGCGCCTGTTTTTATGTGTCTGCAACGCCTAAAATGCATTCATTTAAATCGGAATTTCTGAGTCCTAGTGCAATGAACGACGGCTACCCCTTTGTGTTCCCAAACCTTGCTGTCTTTAGCTCATGCATTTACTTGGAGAAATTATCAGTTAAATCTATGTGCGTCAGACAGGGCAATCACATAAAACTGATGCATAGTGGTTCCCATTCTCGGCACGCCTCAAAACTGCTTAGCTCCTCTCTTGTACTGGGCATTCATACTCGCGGGTGTGGAAAAATAAGGTTTGAGTGCAAAATTCATATGTTCATGAGACTCTTCTGATGAAATCTTTGCACATTTTTTTGAACATCACAAAAAATGTTTTTAACTTTACAAAGGCGCAGCAATTTTGCCTACTCATTACACAAAAGTGGACATGCCCTAATCGCTTTGTAATATTACTAAGACAGCAGAAAACATGTTTGTTTATTGGTGTAGTGGAGACCATGCGATAACACAAATTGTGCACATGCGTCGTGCAAACTTTGTGCAATTTGCCACTGGTGTACACAAATTATCGTTTTCATTGTGTCTGAAACTGTGACCCTTTTCTAACCTTCGACTATAAACAGAGAAACACATTTAACAAGTCCCACATAAATGTCATGTTTGTACAGAGCCCTGGCACCCTCTTTTTGAACAGGGCGATTAAAATCAGCTTCGGTAGGAAATTAAATTCAAGGAAAAACAGTAATATGCAGATATGCAGATTTCCAGGCGGAATGGCTAGCCCTGGGTAGCAGAGTAAGGTTGATTAATCTGCATTCTCGGAATACAAAATGAACTGTTGCGGTCTCCTGGGCTAAAACGGAAAATTACTCCCCCCCCCCCCATATGACAGAAAACGGACAAACACATACCCACACACGCACAAATACGTGTGCGCCGAGACACACACGCTCAGACAAAGAATAATGCACTGACAAGATGCACTCAAACATAACATGTACACAAACTGACAAAGAACATATGCAACCTTTAATCATTAAACACCTAAATGTACATGCATGCACTTATTGACATGTCTCACACGCAAATGCAATTCATGCAACAAGAAACAAAAGGTGAATGGTGAATGCTTTCACACCGAAACATTTACTGAATCTCACATAAAATCAACAGTTAACATGCAATCAGAAAATTCAATCCAGATATTTATGCATACAGACATCAGCACGCACTGTAAATTACACAAGTACTAAAATGCACATTAAGAGATATAAGCACAAAACACGTATTCAAAGTCACAGAAAAATATTTCCTACATGCACAGGCATACAGTCATACCGCACACACACTCACACACACACACAATGGAGAGGTACTACATTATATGTGATGTGCAGTTTTCCTAACAATAAAAGCTAAAACATTAACGAAATGATACTGTTGTTTTCAAATGTAATGTAGGTTTGAAGATCTTTTCTAAAAGTTGCCTTTTAATTTTCTCCTGAGAATGACAAAAGCGGCTTTTGTTGTTAAAGAACATCTCTTTCAATCACTTGGAATATCAAATCTCTCTTCTGAGAATAAAATAGGTTTTCTCTCTGTAGAGCTTTTAAAGACTGTGAATACTACAACTGCAACTTTTTTCATTGCTCAAGGGGAATGTATAACATGCCAGTTTCATCGCCAGGATTTGTATTCGCGGTTTCTGACAGAGTACATCTTTCTCATCAAAGCCCCCTCCTTTCAAAGTAAAACTTTCCAGTCCAGACTGTTTTTGCTCGTATCTCTCTACTGCTCCCCTTTTTACACTGCACCTTAGTTTCAGAGCATACTTAGAAGACCACTCCTACTTAAATTAGACCTCCTCTTTTCTGCTCGAGCTTTTTATTGCCAGACCACTGTATAATTTGTTTAAAAAAATGTCAGGGTTACAGAATACTAAACGTGCCTGGTCTTGATTCTACCTCATGGCTCTTTCTTCCACCGCCTTCACCACATGTGTCAGTATCTCACTCTTTTCAGGTTCTTTTTCATATCTAATACTTTGGCCACCATCATAAGTGGCCTCTTAATTCCCAGAGGGATGGTAACAGCAGTTACTGGCCCCATCAGAATTATGGGAGCTGCGTTAACACTGCAGATTTTTACTTTCAATCTGAGATTTTGTCGGAAAAGAGCTAAAGTGACGTCTATGTTAAAGTGTGGAGTAAAATGAGTAACTACTGGAGAAATAACACCTGGAAGTACAGATTCCCTGGTATTTCGTCATATCTTAGTGTACCCCCTGGGTCAAACTTGTAATGGCCACATTGCTCCCACCTATGGAATTATCAGTACCCCCAATATCGACAACTCAGTCCATTTACCCCGCCACTCAAAATAAGGGGCTGATTAATGTTTCTTTCTTTTCAGGTTTTGTATATAAAAAAATTAGAAATGTTGTAGGTACTTTCTCCTGAACAATTTCTCTCTTCATTTTACTGATCCATCTAATGTATTAATCATTGCAAAACAGCTGTATCTAACTATGTTTTTAAAGGTTGAGTGAATGAGAAATACTTGTAAAGCACACATCTACTCTATGGGGTGCCTTGAAATTCAATACGCTGAATTAATGCAAAAAGCCAAGGTTTTAATTGTTCCCTGAGTTGTTATTCCTTATTGGTCCCTTGGAGGTTGAAAGGAAGTCGTTTCCAAGCTTGAGCTGGTAAGAACAAGATAAAAGAGCTACCACAAGTGACATGTTTAATCTTTGGAATGACTACCTGCAGCTCATCCAAGTACCAAAAGGAGACGGTAAATCTGTCTGACGTAAAATCTGAGGCTAATTATAAGATCCCTGTAACCTTAGTTTTTTTCTGTTGATATCTACGGTTTTTTGAATTCTATTTCCTAACCATAACGTCCCTATAACCTTTGTTTTTTTCAATTAATTTCTATGTTTTTGAAAATTCTATTTCCTAACTATAAAGTCCCTGTAAACTTAGTTTTTTTCAGTGAATTTCAACATTTTTTAGAATATTGTTTCCTTATTTCCTAATTGTAACCTGCAACCTTTGAGAGTGGGTGTGTGAGTGGCTGTATAGGTACATGAGTCGGTATATGGGTCTCTAAGTGGGTGTGGTAGTGGGTTTGTGGGTGTATGAGTGGCTGTATGGCTCTCTGAGTAGTTGTGTGAGTTACTGTATGGGTGTCTACATGGCTGTGTAAGTGGGTGTTGGAGTGCCTGTGTGGATTTGTGTGTGGGTGCATTAGTGTCTGAGTGGGTCTGCGAGTGGGTGCATGAGTGTTTGAGCAGGTCTGTGCCTAGATGCATGAGTGTCTGAGTGGGTCTGTGAGTGGGTGCATGAGTGTCTGACTGGGTGTGTAAATTGGGGCGTGAGTCACTTACTGGGTTTGTGAGTGGGTATATGCGTGTCTTTGAAGGTCTGTGAGTGCATGGATGAGTCACTGAGTGGGAGAAGGAGTGGGTGTGTGAGTGTCTGAGTGGGTCGTTGAGTGGTTGTGTGAGTCTCTGAGTGGTCTATGAGTGAGTGAGTGAGTGAGTGAGTGAGTGAGTGTCTGAGTTGGTCAGTCTGTGGGCACAGGAGTCTCTGAGTTTATCAGTGAGAGGGTGCATGAGTCTCTGAGTGGGTCTGTGAATAGGAACATGAGTATCTGAGCGGGTCTTTAAGTGAGTGGATAAGTGTCTGAGAGGGTCTGTGAGAGTGTGCGAGAATCACTGAGTTGGTTTGTGAGTGGGTGAATGAGTGTCTGAGTGGATCTATGAGTGGGTGCATGAGTGTCCAAGTGGGTCTGGAAGTGGTTGTGTGAGTCTCTCAGTGGGTCTGTGAGTGGGTGAATGAGTGCTTGAATGGATCTGTGAGTGGGTGCATTGGTATCTGAGTGAGTCTGTCAGTGGGTGTGAAAGTCTCTCGATGGGTCTGTGAGTGGGTATGTGAATCAGTTTGTGAATGGGTGTGTGAGTGTATGAGTGAGTCTGTCAGTGGGTGCCCAGTAAAAAAAGTAGGGAGGCATACAGGAGCATGACCTCGTGTCAGCTCCTCCCTGTTTTTTTGATTCAGGTCTAAGACTGTATGGCATCCTTTGTGTTTTGCTGGCTTTTGTTTTAATTGGGGGACTTGTGCAACATTTTGTGATAATCTTTCTGAATGGTTCTTGTTCCATTTTATGTTTTTTGGTGCCTATTATAAACATGCACGCATGCACTTTGTCAAGATTGTTAAAAAAATATTGGTTATTGCAGGTGCAATGAAGCGCTACAGCACTTGCAGTGGCTAAACAGATTGATCATCTGTTTTAGAATATGCTCTGTTTTTGATTTGAACCTGCTATCAGAGCCAGGAGAACAATGGACGGCTTATTTATTATTCACGGTTGTGATTAATTCTTTTATCATATTTGGTATTCCTGATTTGTGGGATTCCTTTTTTATCTGCTTATCGTTGTTAGTGTTGTTTTTTTAGTGGCCGGTGCTAAGGAGGAGGGGCCATGAGACATGACGGGTGCAGGAGTGCCATAAAGCTGCCTGAGGCTTCCCGCATCGCGGGACGCCTTGTTGGAGACTGCACTTTGCACACAGCCCCTGGCCGGTGCTACGAGAAGGGCCCTTGGGACGTGACAGGCGCAGGAGTGCCATAAAGCTTCCCGAGGCTTCCTGCAGCGTGGGACGCCCTTGTTTGAGACTGCACTTTGCACGCAGCCCCTGGCCAGTGCTACAAGGAGGGCCACGAGATGTGATGGACGCAGGAGCGCCAGAAAGCTGCCCGAGGCTTCCTGCAGCGTGGAACGCCTTTGTTGGAGATTACACTTTGCACACAGCCCCTGGCCAGTGTAATGAGGAGGGGCCCTGAGACGTGACAGGCGCAGGAGTGCCTTAAAGCTGCCCTGGGCATCCCGCAGTATGGAATGTGTGTAGGGCTTGCCCGGGATCAGCCCAGGCCAAGACAGGTCCATCTTCGCCCATCATAGCCTGGAAGAGGCTGGGCAGGGCCACCCCCCCGAACATCCCGCTACCCGGTGGATAGGGTCTTGTGAGGTGAAAACCGTGAGTTATTAACGGACACCCACAGACTTTTTCCATAATTATTGTGCTTGGAGGGCTGTGTTTTTAAAACAATCGCAACTTAATTACGTGTGAGGGTTCAGGGTTTAGGATGGGCAAGAGCAAGGTAGGGAACATCACCAATACTGCTGGGGCAGGATAGCAATCACTGATGAACTATCTGACGGGGCAATGGGGGCAATCGAACAACAAATACATTCTGTTGAAGAAGCAATGTCGCAAATGATGATTTGTGCTACGGTTGGTAAGAGCCCCAGAGCTGATACATTAAACGCGTCCTTAGATTTCCAGCAGGTAGGGGCAGGAGTAAGCATGGGCGAATTTTGCGAATCTCGCGTTCGTGAATTTTGCGAATTTGCGAACTCGCAATCCGCAAAATCCGCGAATTCTCGCGAATTTGCGGATTTTTTTTTTGTGTTTGCGCGGGTTTCTGCCAGTTCGCGAGGGTTTTGTACAATGTCGCAAATTGCGAACTTACCTGTTGGGTCGCAAGTTTCGCGAACTTGTTGTTTCTACGTGTCCAGCCTGTTTGGGACACTCTTCTTCATCACTGCCACTCTCTGTCACCACTGCCACTCTCTGACTACTCATGCCACCCTCTGGCCCACCCATGCCACCCTCTGTTTCATCACAGCACCCTCTGGTTGTCCAGTCAGTGTACATTATTGTGGCAACGCAAGCACACCTTCCCTGCCTCAAGTGACCTGAATTAATTTGGGGCTGATTAATGTGTCACAGAATATTTTTTTAGCTGGCACCTGCTTCCTTAGTGCTTCCTGATTAGTGATCTTTTGCACTTGCTAAGTGCTTTCATTGTTGCAAAATTAGTTACAACACCTGCCCTGCCCCAACTGACAATAATGAATTAGGGGCTGATTAATGGATTTGAACTGCCAGCCTGGCTCCTGCTTGTCTCCCTTAGCTGTAATTCAGGACCTTTGTGGCATATGTGTAACTATTCTGAGGTTCAGAGCAGGGTCACATAATAGTTGCAACTGGCAACTGAACTCTGGAGGGGCCCCTCAGCAAGCACTACAGGAAATGGCTACTAATGATGAGCCTGAACTTTTGAACCTGGTAAGTAGTTTCAGTTTTGCTAAGATCGTATTTCTGCAATTTTGCACTTATTCGCGGGGCGCGAAGTTGTACTGGGAAGCCGCGAACTCACGCGAACAGTGCGAGCAGTGCGAGCAAAATCCGCTGCTCGCGGATTTGCGGATTTTGCGGGAGATTCGCGAATCTCGCGGATTGCGAATTTACCGAAAATCCGCAAAATCCGCAAGCGTAACGGATTTTCCGCCCATGCTTAGGCAGGAGTCTTCCCGCTTCAAAATGGGTGAGTCCAAGAGTCATCACATCACATTTATATAAGCGACCTGGACTGTGAACCTCAGTCACCTTATAAGCAAGCATGAAATCCAGATGCCCTACGTATTAAGTCGGAATCAACCTCCCTAACGACAAGAAAAGATACCAAGAAGAAGCAGAAGAAAAAGAGCAGGCCGACCAAACCTGATAAAGGCCGGAAATCTTCACCCAATTTTAATGCATTAATTGAGGACCAGTCAGTTGAGCTTGGTAAGATCACTAACAAAATTAATGAACTACCAAAAAAGTAACTGACACTCTTACTAAACTAATGGATAGAGTAGTTGTCATCGAGGACATTTTACAAAATAGAGCAGTAAGATCAAATCCTCCCCCAAAACCCATCCTCGATATTTGCCTCTCAGGTGATTGACTATCAAATCCCAATGGGCAATTGCCCTGTGATGTCTCACAAGAATCAATGCCTCGTAACCTTCCAAATATAGACCCCCAGTCAATACATCCAAATGTTCATTTTACAATAGGGCGCCCTTAACACGGGTTGCTGATTCTAATGGAAGGGTCCCCCCTCCATCTGATAATAGGGGTCAGGAGCAGTCAGTTGATAAACCTCAAACAAATTTAAACATGGATGTAAGTATACTTGCCCTCCCTCTGCAGTCACTCCATATAGTATTGTTCTGGCTAATGTTCCAGTGCTTGCAACCCAGACGATTGAAACATGGGAGGCCTTGAGGAATAAATCTATATTTTGGCTGGGCTTTAAAACCGGCCTTACAGAAGCGTTATTTGCCAACTTTAAAATGGCTAGAAGGGTCTCCCGGGTGGGCCGAGATTTTAAATTGTTGGCGGATGACTGAGTGGTTTTGACATTTAGTGCCCAGCACTTAATACAGGCAATGTTATCAAGAGCTGGTAATCGTAATGTAACGCATACTGGTATCAACATCTTACAGCTGGGCTTTTCCTATCAGCCTCATTGCGTCATTCAAATGCGAATCGAGAACAGGGGGCCTCAGTCTACCGCTCCTTTTTCCTATAAAGCCCCGGTTTTGAATAGATTTGAAATTCTACCTACCCTAGAGGGCATTGATTGACTGATTATTCAGGAGGCTTCATGTAATTTCCCAGGGAGCTGCGCGTTGCCAGTAAATCTTGAAAAATCTGTCTCTCTCAATAATGAGCATGCTATTCTGCCTGTAGGTTCTGGAGGTTCCATACATTTTAATTCCCCTGCCAACAGTCCAGATTTGCTGCCTCAGATAGACACCCAAATAAAAAATGATAGTTATATGACAGATGCTATTCATAGGGTCGATTTAGAACATAGGCCGGCTACTTGCAAAATTCTTTTTTGGAAGGTTGCTGGTCTGCGCGTAAAAATGAGTGATCTCCAATGACTAAAATTCATGGAAGAGTTTCCCATATTGTGCCTGCAGGAACCTGGCTTGAGAACCCACTGCCTATTAATTGTTATAAAACATTGCACTCACCAGCGGTTAACTCAGCGCATGGGAGAAATAAGGGTGGTCTGTGCACCTATGTATCTAACTGCGTTAATATTGACAATGTAACACTTAAGATCTCGGCTACTTACTACCAGATTTTGTATTTTAGCATGGACAAGAAACACTGTGTTGCTCTGATAAAATTTCTATAATAATATACCTATTGAACTGTTTGCGGGTGTGTTGAACAAACTGCAGAATGATCTTTTGAAACTATAAGATGAGTTCCATAATGACATGTGTATCATCTGGGGTGGGGATTTCAATCATATCCTGCGTCAATTCTCGATGCGGGGAATATGTGGATTATCACATGAAAAGGATAGGGAGCAGGTTCATTTCCCACATACAATATTCAGGGATGTGTTAAGCTCATTGTTGTTTCAATTTTATCTGGGATTTGCAAATGAATTATGTTTCCCAACAGCTCCATTTAGGGGCAGGTACAATTGCAGAGGTTGCGGTTCAATCATTGGTTTTATATTGCTTACACACCGTCATTCAAGTAGGGTGATACATTTCGGAACCCATGCAATCGCTTTGAGCGACCACTACCCTATCAGCATTTCATTTCACTTATCACGCTCTATGCCAAGCGAGGGGAGGACACCTGATAGATACCTATTTGGCATTGCCCTCAAAAGAACAAATGGTTATTCTCTGAGTTAGGCTAAAGTTGATCCGTTAGAGTTTAACAAAGCCTTAATAACTAAATGTAATCAGGCCTTTGCAGTATGCCTTAATGATTCTGCGACCTATGTGGAGGTCTTGAACTCATTCTGTCTTATCTCCGCAGAGATTAAGAAATATTTAACCGTGGACTTTAAGTGTAGACAATCAAATAAGCAAGGATGGTTTAACTCCGTATGTACTAAAGCCCACACAAACTTGAAAAAAGTGTTACATAAGCAGTATACAAACCAGCTGGAAATCAACCAAGCCAGATGTGTATTTAGGCAAGCACTAAAGGAACGTAAGGAAATAATAGGAGCTGAGTCGCGGAGGGCCCTGCACGAAGTATCACTATGTAGGGACAACACTAGTTTCTGGAAGGCCGTTAATGCGCCCTTTCTTGCTCCAAGAGACATTCCAGCAATGGAATTGTGATTAGTGAGGACACTTGGGTGGATCATTTTACCGTGCTTTATATCGATGATAATCTGGCTGAGCACCCAGTTGCATCTGCTCTTTTTTCTGAGACTGACCTTTCTAATACTTTTCCTCTGGACCTACATTTTTCTTTAGATGAAGTTATAAGTGCTATAAACGCTCGTGCTGGAGGAAAAGCACCCGGTCCGGATGGCGTGCTGGTATATGTGTTTAAATCAAACCTCTTGCTGTGGGGCCCACTGTTAACAGTTGTTTCATCAGTGATTTGTTGCATCCTGATCTGACTCAATTTTGGTCCAGATGTTTAAAAAGTGAGACATAACAAACCGACATGTTACCGCCCGATCTCCCTCTTGGATTCTTTGACGAAAGTGACTGCGCACATTATTTTACCTAGATGACAGACCTGGACTGAAGATTCAGCTGTCATTTCTAACTTACAATATGGATTTTGCCAAGGTTTAGGGACTATAGAACAGGAGTTAAATTTAAACCTTGTGATCGGTAAATATAGACAGGCTAAACAAGGCAAGTTGTACTTAGCCTTCGTGGGATTCAGCTCCGCATATGATTGTGTGAGACACAATAGACTATGGGACATACTTGCTGACGAAGTGGATCATCCTCTTATAAATTTCATGAGGCAGCCTTATCGAGGTGCAGGTGCAAATGTTTGTTTTGGAAAACAGGGCGAGTGTACAGCTAAATTCTCGATTAGAAAAGGAGTTAGACAAGGTCGAGTGCTCGCTCCTTTTCTTTTTACTTTATACATAAACGACCTTGGCCAGGTTTTAAGTCATCAATACCAGGACCTTCCTTTGTTAACAAATGCCCTATTCCCACATTACTATACGCAGATGATGCGGTTTTAATGGCCCATACTCAATTAGGACTGCAAAGAGTTGTGACCAGTTTTGCTACATTCATGCAAGCCCTTCCTTTATTAACAAATGCCCTATTCCCACATTACTATACGCAGATGATGCGGTTTTAATGGCCCATACTCAATTAGGACTGCAAAGAGTTGTGACCAGTTTTGCTACATTCATGCAATCTAGGAGCATGGAAGTAAACATTACTAAGACTTACATAATGAAATGTGGCAAGAATATCGTAAAAAGTAAAGATATATACATGAACAATATCAAGGTGGAATTCACCAACAGATTTCCGTATCTGGGCATTCACTTTGACTACAGAGGGTCTTGGTGTCCAGTGGTGTTGGCAAGGAAATTGCTGTTCTCTAGAGCAACTAGTACTCTGGTCAACTTCGCAAGAAGACTAGGCAGGAGACCAGTCCCGGAATTAACCCTAATTTATAAAGCTGAGTGTCTTAGTACTGCCATGTACAGTTCGGGCATGTGGGGTCATACAAATGTACAAGAGCTACAATGTTTTGAAAACTCATTTTAAAGATACTTATTGGTGGTTCCTAGTAGCACTGCTACATTTAATTGCCATTCAGAACTGGGGATCCAGTACCTCTCGGGTCTGATTAAAATTGAAGCAATTCTCTTATGGCATAAGATATGGGCGACAATTCACACTGGGTTTAATTGTGACATTATTAATGATTGTATAAGGCTGCACAGGGCATCTTCTATTACTTGGTTAAATTATATAAAAAATGTCCTCAGCGATATAGGACACCCAGAATACTTTGCCAGGCCTGACAGTATGGTCAGTCATGGTACCCAGTCATATCTTTACATGTATCTGGGAGCTATGATAGGATGCTGTTGACTCATTTCCACTTACGTTCTTTTCATAGACTTATTCGTTTCCAGGACACAAAGGACTGGTAAAAAAATCGGATTCCCTGCCCTTGTGATGATATACCACAGCAATCCACTATGCACATCTATTTATTCTGTAAGTTTTATTCTCTATTAAGAAAAAGATGCATTGTGCTGATTAAAAAAATTCTAGAGTTGAGACAATGCTACGCAGCATTTCTGGCTCTACAGTCCTTAGAAAATGAGATGTTGACGTCCACAGTGGTTACTTATTTGAAACATGTTATTTATGCAAGGAAAACAATGGGGAATATGAGTCCCGGTTTTTAAACATGTTTGTAAGAAGTTATTTGTTTTTATAACTCGTATTTTTTGTATATGTTATTTGTGTGTTGTTGTATGAAATTGTACATGATAAATTGTGCTTTTTTGATTTATATTTCAAATCGAATAAAGCTATTTTGGATTGATTTGGAACATTGATAATTTGAACACTTAATTATTTACATGAATATGCTATGTATTTATTTCTGTTTGCTGATATTTGAAGACAAATTATCTTGCTGCAACACCAATTTTTTTATTGTACCGATGTCTGAACTGTGGTGTTTTCTCTCTTAATGATATTGTTTTAGTAGGTTTGCCAATGTTGTATTTTCCCCGTGCCCTTTAAGGCCTGTTTGGCAAATTAAAGAATGATTGATGGATTGAGTGTCTGTGTGTGTCCGTCAGTGAGTCTTTGAGTGGGCCTGTGAGTGGATGGTGAGTGTATTCGTAGGTCTGTCAGTGGGTGTGTGGTAAAAAAAGGGGACACACGGCAGCAGGTCCTCATGCCACCTCCCCTTGTGTCGGTCCTCCCGTCCAGCTTGCCTGCAGTCCTCTACCCTCTACTGCCTTTGGTTTTGGGCCTCCTCTGCTTATTTTCGGCTACTTTTTCTACCTCTTCTCTGCTCACTCCACCTCTCTGTGTTGCCTCTTTTCTGATCGTTCTGCCTGTTATTTTGCCTCTTTATGCATGCTCCTTACATTTTCTCTGCCTCTTTCTGCTGCTTGCTGACCTTTATTTTGCCTCTTTCTGCTCATTTCCCACCTTTATTTTGCCTCTAGCTGTTGGTGTCTGACCTTTATTTTGCCTTTTTTTGTTTGTTTCTTATCTTCATGTTGCTTCTTTCTGCTCATTCCTCAACTTTGTTTTGTCTCTTTCTGCTCGTTGCTGACCTTTAATCTGCCTCTTTCTGCTAATTTCAACCCTTTATTTTGCTTCTTTCTGCTCATTGTTGACCTCTAGTTTGCCTCTTTCTATTAGTTTCTCAACTTTATTTTGCCTCTTACTGCTGATTTCTGACCTTTATTTTGCCTCTTTCTGCTCTATTCTCACCTTTATCCTGCCTCTTTCTTCTGTTTTATCACCTTCATCCTGCCTCTTTTGGCTGATTGCTGACCTTTACTCTGCCTCTTTCTGCTTGTTGCTGTCCTTAATTCTGCCTCTCTCTGTCATATTTGACCTTTATTCTCCCTCTTGCTTCTCTTTTCCCCTGGAGGCCTCAAGGATCCTGCAGTTCCTGCTGGCTCCCTGCCTCCTGCAGGAGCTGGCATTGCTCTCACACGAAGGTAGCTGCTGAAAATGAAGCTCACTGTGTGCGAGAGAAATTGTTTGATCTCTTTTCCTACCCTAATTTCTGTGGCCAGGGAAAGAGATGAAACCTCTGCTTCCAGCAAACAGGAACATTTTGACAGCACCCGCTTGCTGGAAGCGGAGTTTATGCTATTGCTTGGTGGGAGCTGTCAGCTGCAGCTAAAAAGAAGCAAACTGCCACCATGTCCTGTGGTGGTTCCCCCGGGATATACCAGGAAGTGGTGGTCCCCAGAGCCATATATAGCTGCAGGAGGGTGCCGTACAGACCCCTTCTTTGATCTGCATCAGACAGCCCCAGAGAGGAGGTGTTCTCCGGGGCCATATATAGCCTGAGAGGGGGCCACACAGCCCCCATGCCACTTAAAAGTGTTATTTTGGCCCCAGGGAGGTGGTGGACCCTGTGGCTTGTACAAGTCAAGGAGGGGGGTCTGTGCGGACCCCATCCAATAATTAAATGAAGCTCCGGGGAGGTGGTGGTTCCTGGGGCTCATAAGAGCCCATGGAGGGGGGGTCTGCACGGCCCCCGCCACTAAGTAAAATAAATGCAGTGGGAGGTGCTAGTTCCTTGGGCACAAAGAGCATCCATAGGGGGACCCCATTTGCCCATTTATTTATTTTTTTTAAAATGACCCCAGGACCTATTCCATTCAAAGGGCATTTTCAAAGCAACTGCGGCAGCCACCTTGTTTTTTTTTTAGCCCAAATTTGAGGCAATTTTGTTTTAAAAGCTTTTTTCCCCTTGCGGCCTCCCCCTGGAACCTCACAACCAGAGCTAGAGAGTCAGGGTATTCACACCCTGCCCCCATTTCTTTTTTTACGTGTTTTTGGGTCTAAGCTGAAGCTGAGTACCAAGATGGCTGCCAACACTTCCTGGTTAAAGTATTGGCAGCAAATCAGAGCTCTGCAGATCTCTGCATGAGCTTGTCATTATTTGTGAAGTTGTCATGATCTCAGATAAACAAATTTACATTTCCTTAAATTTCTCAACAACCACTCAGTGGATTTACACCAAATAAATGAAAGTGTAATCTGCAAACCAACATCTACCTTTCTTCGTAATTTTGTGCAATTCTGCCCAGTGGTTCGAGCTGCAGGCATGTCCAAGGCTACTATGGGAATTAACATGAAAAGCTGCTTGACAGATAGCCCTGAAACTTTCTATGGACAACAAGAATCAACAGAAACGTCTTTTTAGAATGCTTTGTGAAGATTCGTCAACAGGTGCCAAAGATATAGGCAAGTCAAAAAACGCTTTTCCTAATGACACATGGTCCTAACTATAACAGCCTACTTGGGACAAGAAGAAGAAGTGGATACAGGAAAAGACAGCATGCCTCATGGTAAAAACACCAGGCAGACCAAGAAGCGGTAATGGGTGAGAATCAATTCACTATCATTAACCTTACATCACATACCTGATAAACAATTGTTACTTCTCCCCACTGCGAATCTGGACAATTGTGGAGAACGCATTTCTTTTTTCTTTTTTATTCGCAAATTGAAATTGAAAAAAGTTTTTATTCAGCATGCGAAAAGAGCAATATATTACAATCGCCCCAGTTCGTGACACCATCTATGAGTCTTTAAGTCTGGGGGACATCCCAGGCCTTAGGGCCCTGGTAGATTTGCAGGAGGAGGGAACCATGAGTGAGTTATCAGAGAGGGATTTACTGACATATTTGAACTTTGAGCTACATGACACTAGCCCAAGTCATATTAGACCCAAGTCATGGTGTGACCCGAATACTTCTCATGACCTGATTAACATATTCCATGAGGTGGTGATTCACGACCTCATAGCATTATGGAAGAATTTTGTGAGCAGTTTTGGCTCAAATCTAACTAAGGGACAGAGAAACGCCTTCTCGACCCTATCACCCTATCAAAAGATCAGAGTATTGTGATCGAGCCCACTGCTAAATGGGTCAATATGGTCATTTGAGATATTAATAAATATCTGAGAGAAGCACACATTAGCTATCAGCAGTGTCCATGGTTTATTGGATCAGTGGAAACTGAAGGATTTGTTGAGTACAGATGAATATCTATTCCTCTATGTAAAGAAACTGATTGCCCTATGTTTCCATATGTTACCTAAGATACACAAGTAGAGTAAGACCGAGCCGCCTTGGGAGACCCTTTATTTCAGCCAATGGTAGTCTTTTAGAGCAGACATCAACCTATCTTGATTTTCACTTCCTTTAATATGTGCTTGCTTTAACATCGTATTCCGGAGACAGCACTGATTTTATCACTAAAATCTCTGAAATACACTGGCAGTCCAGCTACATTTTTGCCACCCTTGACGTGGTATTTTTGTTTAAGTGCATCAATCACGATCTAGGCATTTCTTTAGCGATAAGCCACTACATAAATATGATCATTCTACGATGTTACTGAAAATGTCCTGTTTCTGCCTAGAAAATAATTTCTTTGTGTTCAATGATGTCTGGTATCACCAGCTGGTGGGGACTGCGATGGGAAGCTGCTTTGTTTCAAGCTATGCCTGCACGTTCATGGGTTGGTGGGAGGAACAGCAAACTTGGACGGATGAGAATGAGAGATGAACTCGCCACATCACTTAATTGACTTGTTACATAGACAATTTGTTTCTGATATGGTATGGTCCTACAGCAGAGTTACAAATTTTTCTAACACATATCTCACAGAACAATTTGAATCTATCCTTCACACATAAGATTCATGGTACAGAGATGCATTTTCTTGACGTCTCTGTTAAAGTCATCAATGTGGAAATACAAACCAGTTGGTTTTGTAACAAGATGGCAGGGTACAGAATTCTCCATATTAACAGCCACCATCCACATAAATTAATATGGAGTATCCCATACGAAGAATATTGTAGGGAAAAATGAGCATGCAGTACCAGACACAGTTTCATAGCTGAAGAGAATCAAATGGCATATAGATTTAGGGCAGGAGGATACCCATACAAAGTTTTAAGAGATGCCAGCAACAAGGCAGCCTTGACACCCACGGAACACCTACATGTTTGGAAGGAAAAGAGAACACAGGATCCACATGCAGTCAGATTATTCACCACATTTAACAGTGATTCAGGCACCTTAAGAAAAATTGTTAATAAAAATTGGCACCTGACTAAAACAGATCCTGGTAAGTTCTTACCACCGCAAGCAAGAAAGAGTATACACTACCCACATGCTGCACACACTACATTTACAAGTTTGTAACATATGGGAATGATTTCATGATATATGCTCTTGTTTGTTCATGTGGTCTGAGCTATTTGGAAAGCACTATTTGCCCAGTGAAAAAGAGAGTGTAAGAACATTATAGAGCCATAAACAATATGGATGTGAGTTACCCAGTGGCAAGACACTTGGCAAAAGTTCATAACCACTATGCTGACTTACTATATAATTTTGGCATTGACAGTATCCTGCATAACATCTGTGGTGGAGATAGGGAGAAGAAGCTTATACTACTGAAATCTGAATACATTATCCAGCTTGATAGAAAATCCCCAGGAGGCCTCAATGTGGACTAGGAGCTACAGGTGCATATCAGCTGATGCCACATAGGACAAGTCCTTTTAGTCTAGTTTACTGTTGTCTCTCTCTCTCCCTTTTTTGATTATGTGATTTGTGTCTGTAAAATATGTATTATTTAATGTTGTTCTGTGTCTGCATTTTTATAAATTTTCTTAACAGATTGTGTTTATATAAGGAAGCGGGGATTACCTGTACCAAGATTGGATTAGTACTGTGCTAACGTATTGATATTAGCTTTTCTGTTACCTTTTGGTGAGAAAGACTAGACCTGACTTTGTGAAATCTATGATAGGTGCAAATAATGTATAAGGCTGCTAAGAAGGTAGCTTGCACTCTAGCCACTTGGCTTGACTCATCCCCACCCCCGTACAGTACAGTCAACCACATCAGATTTGCATCTATAAAACCTGTGATTTAATTGACTACTGGGATACTTGACAGCTATCACTATAAATCAATATCCGGTGTGTTTGTTTTTCTTTTCCTGGTTTTTGTGTTCGGTCTTGGACAAAAAGTGGAAGTTTTGGGCTGGTTTTGTCACGTACAAGTGTACTGTATTTATCTTTTGCTTGAATTGTGTAAATATTATGGCACTTGCCATTATTAATAAAATATCAGCAGACACAATTCATCATTTTACATTGGTAGCATGCTGAATTTAAGCCTTGTTTCCTTGCTCCTAAATATTTGCTAAATTGGACTGTTTAATTATTTTTTCACTTTGAAATGAATTTAGTAACAATTATGAAAACCTGTAGAACATAATCACTTAATTTACTGCATTTTTCTGAAAAGCATGCTGAGACGAAAAGGTTTTGTTATTTTGGTTATCTGTCTGTTATGTCTATGGAATAGCCGACCCTGGTTTTATTTTATAAGGTAATGTGGCACATTGTACTATGTTTTGGCCATGACGAAGCCCCGTTTCGGGAGAAACATGTCACAGTAAATAAAGCATTATATGTTAAGTTGTGGAGTTTGAGATTTTCTTTGATAAACACTCAAGTTCTTGGATTTTTTGTTTGATACATATTTGTATTTATGTGTGTGTATAAAATATATACCATATACACACACACACACACACACATACATATATATATATATATATATATATATATATATATATATATATATATATATATATATATATATATATATATATATATATATATATATATATATATATATATATATATATATATATATGTATATATATATATATGTGTGTTCAATAGGAAGCAGAGAATTCTGGGTAGTTCCCAAATTTAGGCGGAGAGAAGCTCCTATATAGAGCACCCTGAAACACAAGTGACACTATGAATCTGCTCATCTCAAATGTCTGTTTTTAAGCATAGGATTAGTACAGTGTCATTCATACAGCAGACTTTAAGCATTGGATTAGCAAAGTGCCATAAATGCCAAGCTATAAATGATAAGAGCCTTTTTACCACTCCAGGCACAGTATGTCAGCTTTGGATTGGAAAAGTCCATCCAAACATAACATGTGCATTTGTAAAAGCACAAGTTCACCAGGAGGTATTTTGGCACTGAATAACAGATGTTTCGAGTTACCCAAATCAATGGTACTCATTTTATCGACCTCAGATGGATGAAAGGCTGAGTGGACCCGCAGGGATTTGAACCTGTGACCATGAGGTTGAACACAGTCCCCTGCAGTGGAGGAGTTAGTCCATTGAGCCACCACACCTGGCAACCTGGAATGCATATAAACACCCCCAGACACATGTTACACACTCATTAGAGATATTTCAAAGAGGTATAGTTTTTTCCAGACACAAGGGAGCACTCAGTATAAGTCAAAACAACACTCTTTCAGGCTTAGAAGGATGAATAAATTATGTAAAATAGAAAGTAGAGAACTCTGGGTTGTTCCCAAATTTAGGTGGATAGTAGCTCCTATATAGAGCACCCTCAACACCAGTGACACTCTGAATATTTATATTCAAAGAAAAAAACAAAGGTTAAAGTAACGTTACAGTTGGTGAATTTCTCAATGGCAACATTAACATTTTGAAATAAAAAACACAGAAATTCATCATTATTGGTAGCAGTGATGTCACCAGTGAAGTCATCTGTGATGTGTTTTGAGATGTCCTTAGTGATGTCATAAAAGATTTCATAGAACTTGGCATAAGGGATGTAGTATATGAGGTAATGCGCGGTGCATGGCGGGGGCGCAAGAAATAGTTAGCGCTGCAGACTATAACTGGTGAATTTCGGAGGGGTTTTTTGGTCCAAAATGTTAATGTTGTCATTGAAAATTCACCAAACTATAACATTACTTTAACCTTGGTTTTTCGGTGGTGTTTTTTAATTGAAATTTTTTTATCACACCTAAATGTATTGTTACTTTAACTTTTGATTTTCTCAGTGAATTCCTAGGGTTTTTTAAAAGTAAATTAAATATTTTTTGTGTATATGTATGGTAGAAGGGCTGAAGAATATATCCAGTGTGTGCATATAATTTTGAAAGGGAATTACTTTGTATTGTAACATAAAAGGCAAGGGTGACAGTTTGCGAAATATGTCTTATAAATGATATCTGAGTATAATATTTCTATTGAGCTTACTTATCTCCTCAGTTAATGTAACTGTCACATTGAGAAATATTCCCGGCCAGTTCATTTATAATGTAATGGCAAAGATTTGACGAGCTTTGTATGTGTTTTTAGATTAAAGCGGTAATTATAATAAAAAAAGTGATCAGTTTCTGAGATAATGTATGCCATCAGTTTTCACCATACAAATCTATTTTTAAATTGATTATTTACTCTCACAAGAGTCTTGTGAGCCACTCGTGCGACACTCTCAGGACACTCACAAGACTGAGGAGTCATAACTTTTATATTAAAGTGTTGCATAAAGTTATTTTTCATGTGTTCAGTTAGATTCTGATTATTACAATATTCAGTAAGACTCCTTCCTACAGTAACAAGTGAGCATTCCAGAGTGCATTCAAAGATCACCAACTCCTTCCTATTTTTCACGATCCCCAAAGACTCTCGCAAGATCGTACCAGTTTATTAAAAACATAATTGAAATTCTATCCATCCCAGTACTTATATCTCACACACCTCCTCTCAATCATAAGGGGCAAAATATGCATTTCTCCTAGTAGAGTGTAATGACAACTCACCTACTCCTTTTAACTATTTTTCATCCTTGAGAATCCTGTGAGATTGTATTTTTTTAAGAACAATAAACATTTACTTTCAATCACTTTACTTATATTTTAAAGACCTCCTCTCAAAATCTAGGGGGACAGGATGCTTTTCTGATGTCGACTTAAATAGTTGTTTACTTCATTTCCACAAAACTTCCAATTTTTCCTAGTAAACAGTAAAGGCAGCCTTTTAATTTCCAATCCTCCAACAACCAGCCAATCAAATTGCTTGCGGACCTCACGGGAGTCTCTCTCTCCCACAAGAGTGTTAAGGCTCAAGGGATACATGGGTCTCTTGATCAATCAGAGGGCTCCATTTTTTAATTGAAGCTGTTAAGGGACTCGCACAGGATGCTCGTGGTCCCAACCATCTAGAAATACAATTACTTTGACCCTTATTTTCTCAAAACTACACTAAATGACAAAAAGCACAATCTGTTGGCCAAAATGAAGCTTCCTGACAAATTTGGTGTAACTTCAGTCAGCAGGTTTTGCTGTAGCCTTGTCAAAAGAAGTCTATGGAAAATGCATGGGTATTGTGTTTTCTGTGACCCCCCATCCTTTTTTTCTTGGCCTCCTTTTAAGGGATCCCCCCCAAAACATCATAGAAAGAAGCTGAGGTGGATGATTTTTTTTTTTTTAAGTTTTGTGAAAATTTGTGAAATGGGACTAAAGTTATTAGCAATTTAAAAAAATGCTCTTTCTATTGCACAACAGACCTAACTATAACGACTGGCTCTATGATTAATCATACACTGCTGCGTGGCCATATTGCAATACTGGAAGGAGCAACCCACCAACTTGTATTGACAATGTTGGAATGTTGGCCATTCAACAGATTCCTGTGGTTATGTGCCAATAGAATTATTTAATGTGCCTGTGACGGGGGGCATATCTTGATTCAACAACTGAACTATGAAGCATTAAAACACAAGCTGTAAGTGGCTACTATTATGGAAAATGACTGCTAAAACATGGCAGACGTTTTGTACGTATCATTAACTTTGTGCACCTATAAAAGGAGTAATGGTTTATTTGACATCACTGGCCTCATTGGGAAAATCAGCACAATGTGGGTGTTACTAATTTTGAAATGTGAAAAATAAACTTAATAGACATGGCCGCCAGAACCATTGAATTACTATCAGGACGGCAGCGGCCTTTCATCACGTCTCATTAACAATCATCCAATGGGAATACAAAAGTTGTACTTAAAAGCCACCACCTGTTTGTTAATGTGTTTCAAGCAAGCATTGAGAAAGGTCATTGCCAAAAACGTGCCTGTTTGTATTAAAATAATTACAATTTGCCCAGTGGTTTTGTTTTGGTCTTTTTGGAGCGCAATACATATTTACATATATTTATAAAGAACGGAAGCAGGTAACTGTGGGTACCTCTTCAGTATTTTCTTTTTCAACCTCAACCCCTCTTGTCCAAGTGCTAAAAATGTTAATTCACAAGTTATTTCAGCACAACTTTCCAGGATGCCATGATCATTAAGGTGGCTCAACCGAATCGCATAAAAAAATGTTGAGCAAATTCCATCGTCATGAATGAAAAATGCCCATGTCTCTTGGTGGCGACATTAAAGTAATATTTAATGAACCCTCTGTGAATTTGTTACACCTGAACAAGGAGTGTCCGAGGAGGAAGCTGAACCTTCATTGTGCTGCAGGCAATGCTGTAGAACAGGGGTCTCCAAACCGGTCCTGGAGGGCCGGATCCATGCCAGATTTTTAAAATTACTATATGTATCTCAATGGGGATATCCAAAAAATCTGGAATGGATCCGGCCCTCCAGGACCGGTTTGGAGACCCCTGCTGTAGAATAAGTGTTCACTGAGAAGCCTGTAAGGCTTCAGGAAGGTAATAAAGACCTGACCATTTATTACGAGAAATAGTTCCTCTATTTCTAAGTGATGGCTTGTTCAAACTCTCTTCAAAAGTGCACAAAATTTGAAATATGCACTCTCACATAACATGACATTGAATAACATTACACAGCAAAGCATGCACAATGTTACAATTCACTTGTTCGCTGTGAACAATGCAGAGACAGAAATGATTTGAAGATGGGAATACACCTAACTCAATTTTATGATTTTATTGTAACCCATTAATGGTAGCATTAAAATAAAGGAAAATACTTGCTCATCACAATTTATTTATATGAATAATAATAGATTTCTACCACTAACTCCACATGTATGCACTTTCATGATACATTTATCTTTAAGGTAAGTAGATGTGGAGCTCGGAATAGAAAAGTATGCATATCTATATACATTTGCCGTCCCAAGAGTTTTGGTAGTCAATCATCATATTTTTGTTATGTTCTTGTAACAAGAGCAGCCCATACGCCCGTGCAAACCTGGGTATATAATTATTTCGTATAACAATGGTTCTCAAGGTACTCATTTAGGGGCATATTATCAAGAACGGTGTTTAAAATTATCGCTGGTTTAGCGGCAGAAAACTTCAGCTAAAACAGCGATAATGGGCTTGCTAATATGCCCTTGAGAATTCCAATAGAAGTCCATGTTCTGGTTTGAACATGGGCTTCTTTTTGAATTCTCAATTACATATTATCAAGCCCATTAGCGCCGCATTAGCCGCAGTTTTCTGCCAGTAAACCAACGATAATTGTAACGCCGTTCTTGATAATATGCCCCTAAATATATTACCTAAATATATGGGATCAGTAGATAATTTCCCAAAAACATTGGAGGGTGTCCCAAGTGTGTAGAAACAAACATAGACATTAAAATGGGTGTCAGACAATTGAAATGGTATGTTTACAGATAAACAACCAAAACCCTTTTTATTAAAATAGCAGCATTATATGTCTGGATCTAAACTCAGTTTAGGGAATGTTTCAGTTTGCTAGTAGAATCTGTTAACTATGTTTCCATCATTAGTATGACGCCATGGTCTCATCAGAAGAAGAAGAATATTGGACACCTTTTGAGGACCAGACTAGCCAGTTTGCTGGTTAGGAACAGTCCCGAAATGTGATGTAATAAAAGCGTGCAACAATCAGTGGTGCACACCAAAGTGAACAATTGTAAAATATACTAAATGATACTCTACAGTTTTTTGCGAAATTGTCTACTAAGGCTCAGGAAAATATGGTTTTGTAAAGTATTATGTGGCAACATTAAATTAATGTCCTTGGAGAAGAGACTTTGGCATGTTTTTCTTGCAGTGATATAAAGCATTGGTTTCATTTAGTGACTTCACCATGGGCCCAATGTAAGTAGCTTTTTTGTGGTTGTAATTTTAATTGAGATTCAATTACATGCTACCAAATTGCAATTTAGATTTGCAATCAAATACTGATTGGGTTTTTGGAAGAGGCATGTTTAGGGCGTACCTTACAAATACTGAATTGGATTGGTATGCATTAATGTTTTGTGGCCAAATTCTGTTCGTAAAACATATATTGTTTACTGACCACTGAAAGGTAAGGCATTCACAAACATGATGTCCCCAAGAAAACCTTCCCCTTTAAGAATGTTGAAATAAAATATTTTTTTAGAGTAGTGTTAGAAATGGAGGTCTCAAATTGGCAATAGTTTGCATTTTTGTCCAGATAGGGACCCTTGCTTCTAGTCAGGATAAGGGGGATACACTCCTAAAATAACCCCTGCTTACCCCCTTCGTAGCTTGGCACGAACAGACAGGCTTATCTCAGAGGCAATGTGTAAAGCATTTGTGAACACATACAGTAACACAGTGAAAACACTTCACATGAACACCACACCAGTTTAGAAAAATAAGTATTCTTTATCTAAACAAGACCAAACAGCAAAAATCCACGATATAGTATCAAAAATAGGCTCTTCAATGGTAGAAATAGTGCAGTTCAATGCAAGTTGTAAATGCAACACTTTTCCCACAAAGTACCTTAGATACGTTATGCAAAACAAACTAACGGGTCGCAGGGAAGGCGATGCGTCAGTTCCTTGCTTCCGGGGAGGCGGCGCACCTGTTCCTTACTGCAGTGCAGGGGTGGCAATGCATCTGTTCCTTACTGGAGAGGAGGGATGCATCAGTTTCTTACTGTGCTCTGGTTACGATGCAACAAGATATGCCTTGATGAGTGGCGACGATCAGGTGTGATGCGACAGAATGGTGGCTTGTTGCAATGCGACAATCGGTCGATGCGTGAACGTTTGCAGCCGCACGGCAGGTACTGCAACGGATCTCTTAGCGATGCGTAGGGACCCGGTGTGGATGCGGCGCGCTTCTCCGAAGCTCGGCAATGCATCGGAGACAAGGGCGAATGCGGCACGCGTCTTCTCCATGACTCAGCAATGCGTCGGGAATCAGTGTGAATGCGACAGGCTTCTTCAGCGTTGCGTCAATCTTCCAGCTCCCAACAACAAACAGTCTCTAGAGGTCCTAAGCAGCAGCAGGTAGCTCTTTGCAGGTTGGAATTCCAGCAAGGGAATTCAGTGGAGCTGGTGGTGAAGTCTTTGTTTCCATGAGACATCAGACAGGAGGCAAGCTCATGTTCAAGCCCTTGGAGATCTGTACTTCAAGTAGGTGACAAAGCAAAGTCCTTTTTCTCCTTTCCTTGGCTGCAAGCAACCACTGCAGGCCAACCCCAAACAGGAAACAGCACAGGGGCAGGAATACTCCTTCAGTTTCTCTGGTTCTTCTCCTTGGCAAAGGTTCCTCTTGATTTCTCAGAAGTGATATAAAGTTCTGGGTTCTGGGTCCCCCTTTTATACACACAAATTATTTGTCTCCAAAGGCAGAGAGTGTCTGTACCCAGCCAAAACCAGTGCTGTCCTCACTGGTGCAGCTTCCTGGCAGGAGGTGAAAACAGCATTGTTGAAAGCAGACCTGGCCCAGGCAGGTGAAAGGACATTTCCTCCCCCTACTCTACATTCAACCCAGGTCCCATTCAACCCAGACCAGACTCATCAGGCTGATGGAGCCGCAGCCCTCTCCCAGCTTTTGTCACTCACAAGCCAGACATGCAATACACAAACCTAGCAGAGGCATACTGGATGGTTAGGCCAGAAAATACCTACTTTCAAATAGTGGTATTTTTAAACACAGAATGTTAAAATCACCCACACTAAAATATGCACTTTAACATTCTGAGTTCAGGCATACTAAGCTTAATTTCCTATCTTGTTCCCTGGGTCAGTTATGTTTATAAGATGTTATAATCAAACTGCTCATTCTGGCCTTTGGGAAACGATATCCTTGCAATAGTGAAAAATTAAGTTGGCAGTATTTCACTATCAGGAAATGCCATACACATCAGGGCATGCCTTGCCTTTCACATACAACGCACCCTGCCGACAGGGGTACCTTGGGCCTACCTTAGGGATGACTAACATGCAGAAAAGGGAAGGTTCAGGGACTGGCAAGTGTGTGCACTTGCCAAGTCGACATGGTTGTCCCAGATTGCACACAGGCTCTGCAATGGCAGGCCTGAGCCACATTTTACAAGCTGCTTCTGTGGGTGGCACAATCAGTGCTGCAAACCCACCAGCAGCATTTGATTTACAGTCCTTGGGCACACATGGTGCACTGTACTAGGCACGGAGAAGTAAATGAAATAACAAATCATGGAATCACTAATCCATACAACTATTTACTGTAGGGAGCATTTGCACTGTAGAACTGAACAGCAGTGGCAAAGTGCCCAAAGCATCTAGATCAGCAAAAACAGATGAAGCAACTGCAAAAAGTGGAAGGGAGACTCACACCAATGGCGCCAAGTCTAACAAGTAGGCAGTGGTTTCCTGTGATGGCGGGGATTCCTAGTGGGTCACAAACTGTGACCTACCTTATCAATATTCATGTTTTGTGAAAATACATATTAGTACATAAGTTGGTTTGCAAAATACTGCAAATTGCAAAGCAGTGTTTTGTGACCAGTGCATTGTACATCTGGCACCATATGCTGTATGGATATGTTGAACGAGTCCTGTGAGAACCATTGCCATATGAAGTAATTATGATTTTGTCATAGCACAATATTTTTTGGCTTGTTATTCTAACATATATCCTTTCTTACATCATTGATGTCAATAGGTAGAAAAACAGCTGATATCGTTTGATAGCTATATAAATCAATGTGGGCTAGCTAGTTTAAGGGAAGGAGCTGGTATATATGCGGAGCTGGTATATTGCTGAGAGTGCAGTGAAGGGGTGTGATAGGTGAAGTTTAAAATGCTATACGAGAGGTCCCAGCACCCGAGGGTTAACAATATTTAATAAACTGGGCCTCTGTTAGCAGGTTAAAAAGGCAAAGGGACGTTTAAAGGAGTGTTGCAATGACCTCCGGCGTCCAGTGTGGTCTACATGTTTCAGCCAGTGCCTTTTAATTTTAAGCTGGCTTTCCTCAGGACCAAAGAGAAATGTGAAAAAGTGCAAAATTATAATAAACTTGTTCTTATCACACCCCTTCACTGCACACTCAGCAATATACCAGCTCCGCAGTCACCTGGCGTTGTAGCACACCCGGGGCACATTCGGTGCCACTGTGGTGGGCCCGATGATGAAGCATGCCACCGACTAGGTCGGTGGGTGAGGGCTTTCTAAGGAAAACAGTGCCGTTTCCTTATCCATTTGCTGACGTACCTGAGTCACTTAAATACTCCTTCCCTTAAACTAGCTAGCCCACATTGATTTATATATATAATACTGGGGATACGGGCTAGCTTACCTAGTCCTCTCTATCTTGTTGATCTGTATATCGTTTGATAGCTGTCATTAAAGATTATGCAGAAACTGATTAAATTTAACACCATAGATATGCAATCTTGCTGCAGTGATTTATAACACAAAGGAGCAGGGAAAATTTGACCTGTGTCTGTTCACCAACATTCGGTTACTGACGTTTTTTTGTGTGTCCTCACCCGTAAAGCCCACTTTTAAGACACCCTAAAGTGGTCCCATTACATCTAATTTGCTCATTACATTCATAAAATTATGCCATTGTTACCTCAGATTGTGTCTGAGGTGGTCCACTAGTGTGCAGCAGGTATGCAACACATTTGAAGATCAGGGTTTGGGGCAATTTCATTTGTTCTCTATTGGGAAGGTGACAAGTAATAACACCACTAACCTGTGCCGAAGCACTAGCATGTGGTAATCCATAGGATTTATCAATCACCTTGACAGTGTTCAAAATATGTATGAAGTCTCTGATAAAAATTTTGTTTTCCATGAAGCACACAAAACTCAGTTTTTGTTGAAGCTCCTGGCTTAGTCATGGAGAATACACAACATTCCTGTGCTAGCTTCCAGGATGTGAATCAGTGTCTGAGCCACAGTTGACTAAAAGTGAACCCAAACAATGCCAAATCCATGGTGGTCATAGGCTCTGCATCTTCATATCCTTTTAAAACGGGCGCAAAAGAACTTGGACCTTCACCATCCCAGTAAATCAGGGGATCAATATAGGAGCAATCATGGAATCCCAAATTTACAAAGGTCCTGCAGACCTCTATCACCAGAAGAGAATAATTCCTTCATCAATGAGTTACAAGGAAAGTTTGAAGTATCTAAACTTCTCTCATACAGTACCAACAATGCTGGCTGGAGATATCTTCATACCGGACTGTGCCAGGACTGATCATCGTGGCATCACAACATTTTCAGGAAAGGGTTCCACTGACTCCAGAATGCTCATTCTGGAACACTAATGCACCCGAAATGGTCTGGTCATTTATCACAGGCACTATGCTCATTAGACAGGCTTCTGGTTGGAGGGAGAATCCATTGCAAGCCCTTGTTGAAACACCAAGCTGTTCAATAGTAGATCACTAAACTTTTTGTCTCATGGGTATATTCCATCAGCAAGTGCTCTCTCTTCATAGCCAGCCTCCATGCTCTGGCGGTGCCCGGGAACAAGAGAGGTTGAAGTGGAGGCTAGTATTTCAACTTCTTGCTGCTCAGGTAGGTAACACTCTTGTGCTACACATCTGATTGATCATTGACCACCTGTTCTTTAGATGCATTTTAAAAATAAATATATTTTTGGCTGCATGTTAGACACAAAGGTCCAAATTATGAGTGTTCCAGATTTTTTTTATAACCAGATTTTATTGTTTTTAAGTTGAGTAAAACAATACATACACTGCCATCACAGTAGGAGTTTCTCCAGAGTGGAGAACTCATAGCAGGAGTACAACTATACATTTTCCCAATCATAACCATTTGGAGAGAGATGTGGTGCAGCTACCAGGGCAGCTGACTCCTGAGCGTGGGTTTATGGTTCGATCACCGGCGGCAGCTCAGCCCAGCATCATGTGACTCTGGGCAGCAGCTCACTTAATCTCCCTAACGGCCCCCAGTGCCTTGAAACCCTTAAGGGGTGATAAGTTTGTACTTTAAAATAGGAATTACATTAATACACCTGCCACTTCCCTCAACTTTCCTAATTTAGAGTGAGTGAGTGAGTGAGTGTGTGAATGAGTGAGTGAGTGAGTGTGTGAGTGAGTGAGTGAGTGAGTGAGTGAGTGAGTGAGTGAGTGAGTGAGTGAGTGAGCGAGCGAGTGAGCGAGCGAAGAAGCTATATATCATTTTAATACCACTAAATTCACATGAGGTTTCATGATCTCCCACTGGATAACAAAGCGAAAGACACAACAGAAAGATGATGAAAGAAGGCTAGGAACTAGAAGGAGGTTACCAAGAGAAGACATCATGGAATAGCCATATTTCAAAATTTCTGGATTGCCTAAGGCCAGCTATTTCTCACAACTGGAGCAAATGAGAACCTGTCTTGTGAGCAGTGCTTAATTTGAGCCAGAGGTTTCCAGTGCTGGGCCCTGGCACTTAATTGTCGACACCAGGCTTGTAACAGTCTGCTACATGGTGGTGGTGTCTGTCTAATTTAAAGATGAGTGCAACAATAGTTGGTTATTAATTCACTATAAATTAAAAATGACACTTGACCACCGCCCAAGCCATTCTTATAGGTTTAGTCGACTGGAATAGACTGAATTGTCACACTTGTAAGTGTGATGATTAGCAATGGTATTAGTGCTGCCATTGGCAGTGCTGGGAGGGAGGGCCATCGTGTGGCGCAAGCTGCAGTGGCCTCCTGACATGGGCCCTGGCACTTTTTTTTTTTTTACAAATTAAGCACTGCTTGTGAGGTCTTGAACTGATAAATGGCCGCACACTCCTAAAGCTTTTTTGAAATCATAAGTTGTTTGATCACAGGCGTTCATCTTGAGTGTGCCGCTTTCATGCTAGCATACATTACGTTACATCATTTTGTGATCAGATGTGACTTTTTCAATGGCGTATGTCGCAAAACCCGCCCCATTCCTCCCTCACAATTCAAGATTCACAGACTGAGAAGCGGTGTCTGGCCCCACTTTGAAAACCATTCACCTTTCTTTCAATAAGATGACCGAAAGGTGGGCGTGCCAACGCCCAGAGGAAACAAGAACACGCCACTATGTCAGCAGCATAGTGGCACTGAGCCTGGCGCATTTCAGAGTGCATTGACCAATCAATGGGAAAAAAAACAATGACCCTGGTATTTTGACAATTACTTTCATATATCATCAGTGTAAAAAACAAGAGAGTCAACCAGCTCTCATGCACATCTTCCCTGATACAGTGTAATAGAGACAATTTTCACAAGCAGCATTTACATTCGAAAACATGCAGAAAAAACTGCAATATCGAAGGAGGATGCAAAGTCTGATTACAGAGAGTTAACTTTGACTTATGCAAATCACACAGACAATAAACACCTTCAGCATCCCTGCCCCCTCCGCTCGCACCCTGAATGGCCGGCACACTGGCGCATTCTGTTTTCCCACCATTGCACAATGCCTGATTATTTAATATTGTTATTTATTCTGTGAAAGAAAAGGAAATATTGATACCAAAATAAAAAAAAAATGTAATTTTCCATCCTTTTTTTTCCGGCTTCTGCTGGAAACCTAAGCCTGTTATTTAAAATCCTTCAGGGTCTCCCCAATAATTGTAAAGAAGTAGGCATTATGCTATATTATTAAAGCTGTAATTTCCTGCTGAATCTGGCTGGATGTTTCTTTTTATCACTTGGCAATTTCTATCTAGTTATGGCATAATTAAGTTTCCTGACCCTTGCTCACTCTCTTAACAGGACGCTTAGAAATATACCAGAATTGCAGATCTTCAACCCGATGTCCTCTCCCTCCACACAGTAATGGAATAGAATTATTAATCCAGTAATTGTACAGAACACATTACTTTGCATTGAATGTTCCTATTTCTCATTTTCTGTTAGTGACAATCAGGCAGAGGTACAAATCATTTCTGCAGGGAGCAGAGCCCTTGAAAAAAGCCTCTCATTCGCTCCAGTGGCGCTACCTGTACAACTGTGATTATTCAAAGTCTTGCACAGTGCTAGGCTCATAGGAACAAAACAAAGCACAATAAAATAGGCCGGGAGGAAAAAATGCATTTCCTTGCCTGTAGCTTCCTATTTACCAAAAAAAAATTAGGACTTTAGTTCCAAATGCTAAATTTCACTTCATTCTGCGTTTCTATTCATGGGCTAATGATTCAGCTTCCTGCTTCAGTTTTTTTTTTCTGACACTGCGCATAGTCAAGAGTTCTGCGCCAACTGAAAATTGATGAAGAGGCACAGAGCACAAAAGTTTTATTATTCTCATTTGTATTTTGCATTTAAAGTCAGGCATTCTTCTTTTGGGAGAGCAGAGTTTGGTTTGAGGGGGGTAGTGGTGGAAAAGGCGAGACTGCTGTGGGCGATTAATTGGCCAATGTCTCTCAATTTGGGCTTGTAGGATATAGCCTTCTTCATATCATGACATTAATGAAAGTTACTAATTCCCATTGCAGATGGGTATATGGCTTATATGATCTTTTGCATGAATCCCATATTCCTTATTTATCCCATCCGTGCAATTAGTCAGAAAATGTAGGAAAGAGAAGACAAGGCGGCAGGCCTACTCCTTCTAAGCTCCAAGGTTATGTCCTCCATCCTAGTCAAAATCCGCCAGCTTTTATCCCTTCTTCCAGAAAGAGCTAAAGAAAGACCTCTAGAAGCAACACCTTGTACCAAATGAACAATCTTACCACCAGGCCCACTGCCAGACCCACCTAAAGGAATCTCTCCAGTTACCCTTGCTCCTTCTTGCACCTACTGGAACCATTCCCACACTTCTAACTCCTGTACCTAAATTATATTCTACACTTCCCCGCTCTTCTTGCTCAACCATAGAGACCATATGGATCCTTTCCCATATTGAAATTTACTTTCCAGGACACCTAGTTGTACATTTTGTAAAGCATGCAATGCCCTCTACTGCGAGTGCTCTCAATGACCAAATTTGCTCTTCACACATTTTCGCTGTAAAGCTGTCTCTTGTTCAGTTCTATGTTACACTAGAGCTATATTTGCTCTATATGGATTCTGTTACTACATACACACAGGTTCCACGTGCTGCAGGTTTTTGTTCACTTCAGCATTGATGTTTTCAGTTTTATATAGCTTGATCTTGGCCCAAGGGCATTAGAGCTCTTTACATGAAAACCAGACGTCTCACATGAAAGTCAGACTTTACAGATTATTTTTAGGTACATGAGTTTATCAGCCAGATTCATCATTGTCCCGTTTTGCGAGTCCTTAATAGCGATTATTAAGGAATCGCTATTAAGGACTTGCAAAACGGGATTCATGTAGGAATCGCAAAATAAATTGCGATTTCTACAGCTTCCTTATTTGCGATAAGCAAATTGCTAATCGCAAATAAGGAATAACTCGGGAGTTATTCCTTATTTGCGATTAGCAGTTTGCTAATCGCAAATAAGGATGCGACTTCAAGGGTGCCAGGGGTGTCCAAAGGACTCCCTGTAGCACCCCTGAAATGAAAATGTAGACTGATGTTGCGCACACACATGTCCAAAGGACATGTGTGTGTGTAACATACAACCTAGAAAAATGCACTAAAGTGCATTTTTCTAAGTTTTCGCTATTTACCACGAAGTCAGACTTCGCGGTAAATAGCGGCCAAAAATTGCGAATTCGCAAATAAAAAATGGTTTATGAATTGCATTTAAGGAATCTCAAATAGAGATTCCTTAGATGCAACTCCTCGCAATTTAGCGATTTTGCTATTAGCGATTTTTGCATTTGGGATGATGAATCCCAAATGCAAAACTTGCGCTTGCAAAGGGCCAGATTCTCAGAATCTGGCCCTTTGCGAGCTCAATTTTAAATGATGAATCTGGCTGTATATCATTTTCCTAGAATCATAGCATGTTAATGTGCTCAAAATGTGCAAATCGCTGACCTTCACTCATACACACCATACCGTCCCAACCCTGTGACAAATGAGTTGTGGTTTTACCAGGACGGAGCCATGTAATCACTTAAGAATCTCTCATGGGATGAAAGGCAGTTAGCATGATGTAAGGATTGAGAAGCAAGCAAGGAAGGCAACACAAATATTGTCCAATAAGTATCTTAAAATATATAAACCGAATTCATTTTAGCCACGATTCCCTAGTCCAGTGATAAACACTTGCAAATCTGTTGTAACCAGCAAATTATTTCTATTTACATTCCTTGCAGGGGCAGGAACCTGGTACCAATAATTCCTTTCCCACCAGGGTTCTGGGGCCAATAGTGTAGTTGACATGCATTTATACAAGCAGTCACAGTCACCTCTGACTAGGTGAGGAATTGAAAATACACACAGTTTGATACAAAACACAAAACATCAGGGAACTGCATAACACACCATCCCTGCCAGGGTACCTGTGGACTGACCAGCCTCAAGGCAAAGCCCTCATCCATAATCAACTCCAGGCAACCGAGGGTGGGGTTGAAAGGTCCAGGACCCCCAGAAGGTCAGTCCCCCCTCCAGCAATGGATGTTCCCACCAAGATCATTACCCTGGCAAGGGGAAAAAAACTGTGAATAATCGTATTTTTTTGTGGCCTGGTTATTTTCTGCTCACATTTGTGCCGATTTTTATTCCAGGCCTGGTTGGGCGTTATCCTCAGATGCGGCACCCGCAACAGGTCCAAGTCCTCAGGAGGGGCCCGTAGCTAGGTGGTCAAGGGAAAAGGCTGCAACCATGCACTTTTAAGCCCCCTGCCTTGGCACCTCCAGATGACGTAACCATCTAATGTGACCCCCTCTTCTGCTCCTGCATGTGGAGCGACTATTGGCAACCCTCTACTAAGTGCAGGATACCCCAGTCCAGGAGCTGACGCCCACCAAGGATCTACCCTTTACTACTACGGCCAGTACCTAGTTTTCTGCACAGGTAGATTTTAACCTCTATGTCTATAGACATTCTCAAACTCACACTCCTTACATGCAGACAAAATAACACATTTCCCTAATTTGCCTCTGCAGCTCTCGTTTTAAAAGATTTGTCTCTATTCCATTATACTAATGGGGTTAGCAGGACCTCCATTCTCCCTTAGGGATACTTGAGATTGAGGAATGTGCATTCAAACATAAGTCGAGCAAAAATAGACAATATAACACATTATTTTCTCATTTACCTATGCAACTCTCGGTCTGAATGGTTTGCAACTCTCTCCCATTATACAAACGCAGGGTAGCAGGACCTCCATCCTCCTTTAGGGATATTTTCATGAGATTGAGGAATTTACAGTCAATCATAGTCCGAGCAAAGAAAGAACCATTGACACTGCTTTTCATAGGCACAGTCATTGAAGCAGAACACCGTCATAATCGTAATACAAATACTAGCTCCAAGGTTTCAAGGTCGTTAAAATGAAGTCCTTCGCTAATTTTTGAGATCCACCATCTTTCCTCAAATCCCTGAGATTATTTATATAAAAAAGCACGTTTCTGAATGTCAGTGAACCAAAAATGTGTTTCGGGTCTGTTGTGTACACTAACGTGATTTGAACACACAGATCAGCCGAAGAACGTCTATATTTTACATTTAAAATGTCCATAAATTCCGCATCAAATGTCCTTCTCTTGTACCCTGCTGATAACCTCTTTGGCGTACCCCCTTAATCTAGTAGGTGATAGTAGGCATTGCTTCCTCCTCCACATTCATGCCTAAGTCGTGCAGCATAAGCATTTGTTTGTGTAGAAGGATTATGAGGACTCATCAAGGAGACTGATCAGTGATGGATCATGTCCAACAAAAATAGAAATCCCAAATAATACTTCGCCCATTATCTGAAGTGAGGACGCTTTATTCAATGGAAAGGTGTACAAATATTAGGAGTTGCACTGAGTAACGTTTGAAGAATTGCGTTACCAAATTAATATTTACATTGACCACTATGCACTGGGACATGATAATTGGGGCTGTTGAAACCTGACAATATGATGCAGTAGATGAACTATCAAAAGCTCAGCAACAAGGAGGAAAGTAATACAAGATCACAATGCAATACTAAATGTAAAGTTAGAATAAGCAATATGGGTATCACTGCTTTACGCCATGCTGAACGTTTCTTACTGGAACATATCATTACCTTTTAAGTGTGGAAGATGCTGCCTGAATCTTCTTTTCTTCCTAGATGAAGTCAATAAGAGCAAACCCCGAAATAAGGGCTCATTAGTATTGCAGTTAATCCGCATCCTCTGGGCCGGCGAAAGCCACCGCCGGCCGGGAGGATGCGAATTAACCGCTGCAGACAGAAAAAAGACGCCCTGCCAAATTAGGATGGCTTGGGGATCTTTTTCCCATCCGCCGCTTTTCCGCCGCGGTCGCCTTCCGACCGCGGCGGAAAAGCTCTAACATGGCTGGCGTGTCTATCAGACACCGCCAGCCATATTAGGATGGCGGCGGTCCTATGCCTTTCCACGGCGGCATTTCCGCCGTGGAAAGGCATACAGACTTTTCTTTGGGGGCCCGTTGTGGGCCCCCAGGGGTGAAGGGGGATGGGGGGTGCACATGGAGGGTACCTATGGTCCCCCCCTGCCTTTGCGTGCATGAAGCGGCAGGCACCACGCAGTGCCTGCAGCTTCGTGCACGCAAAGGAAAACGGTTTATTTAACATTGCGGCGTGTTCTGCTTCAAGCAGCACCCGCCGCAATGTTAAATGTACAGGATGTGACCGCCAGGTTGGCGGTCACATCCTAATCTGCACGGAGGGACCGCCGCTGCCCCTGCGGACGGTCCCTCCTACTCTGGGGTGGCAGACGGACGCAAGTCCGTCCGCCATCCTAATGAGCCCCTATGTTCTGTTCTAACTGTTTTACTAAAAGTCACTTGGAATTCCTGGTACAGTGACCAGCACTGAGCCTTGCTTAAAGTGCGTTGGAGGGGTGTCGGGAATTCCACTAGGGAGGGATGACCATGAGGAATTCAGATGATGGATGGAAATTGTCTGAGTATCCTTCTTCTTGCTGCCCCAATCACTGACTTGCATTTCTGGTCAAATGTTGTGAAACTGAGACACTGAAATTCTGTATTAAGTGATATTTGATGTGTGGCAGCACACCGCATTCATGGTGGTTCTTCTTTTGGTGCTCTGTGAAATACATATTTGTGCCCTATATTATGCATATTCAATAAAATGTTTGAAATATATTGTTGGATACCGTGCCACCATTACAGCTGACTACTGGGTGCGGCCATTAATGATAGCTTCTATGAGGAACCATTACTGTTTGGGAATTTTTTTTTAATTTTTTTTTTTTTTTTTAAAACCTTTATTTACGAATGCACAATACACAGCGTCTGCCTACAACCCCGCAGGGCCGGCCGCTATGACATAAACAGGCTGAGTGTAAAGTATAATCCGGGACAGTACGTTGCTGGAGCAATCTATCACGTCCACACTGTCGGCAAGAGCATAGTATCATACAGGTAGGATAAAAAAGGTTTAATTTTATGTTTTTGTCGAAAAGAACACAAACAAACAAACACATGGTATCATAGTGGCAAGGGTTGCTGGAGGTGGGGGGGGGGAGAGTGATGTGGGAGGAACGGCCATGACGAGGGGGGGTGGCGCGCGCGAGAGAACAAAACATGTAGTGAGATTAGGAGAGGAACGTAAATCACGGAAAGGAGGGGAGAGGGACCTCATAGTCAAGCGGAGGAGAACAAATGTCTCCACGATAAGTATTCCAGGGAGCCCAAACTCTGGACCACTTCCCTGGACGCCCTCGAGCCTCATATACCGTCTTTTCTCGGAACATGGACCAGTCCATGTTCTCTTTCCAGGCACTTAGCAGTGGTAATCTAGGGGAGCCCCAGAGCTGCGCGATATCCCTCTTTGCAACCATGTTGCCTAGGGTAACCCAAAGTGTCTGGGCAGCATTGCAATCAGACGGTTCCCACACATTCAACAGACAACGACGTGCCTCAGGAAGTAATGGGATCCCCGTGACACGACTCATAACATCATGCACCCTGGACCAATACGCTGCAATCATCGGACATTCCCACAAAACGTGAAGAAAGGTACCATCCATCCCACACCCACGCTTGCATCGTCCATCCGAAACCAAACCCATTCGCACCAGACGCACTCCAGTAAGATACACACGGTGGAGGATCTTTAATTGGACAAAGCGAAGTCGTGCCGGAATAGCCACCTCCTTAGGGGAGGACACAGCTGACTGCCAGTCCTCGTCGTCTAATTCAAGTCCGTCAGCCGTCCAGGCAGCCCGGAGCTTCTCAAGCTGGTCAGCTCTGTTATTAATAAGCTTCTTGTAGATTAAGGAGATGGTACTATCCGGGACGTGGCCATCTAGAACTCGATCCTCCAAGGGGGAGGATTGCGGAATGTCGGTACCAGGGGGAAAGACAGAAGACAAGGCGTGTCTCACCTGCATGTACCGGAAGTGCTCCCTATCGTCGAGACGGTATTCCAGCTTCAATAACTCAAAGGACTTAACCGCGCCCCGTGCCCACAGGTCCTCCACAGTGCTGATCCCAATCATGTCCCACTTCTCAAACCCTTTCGTCTTCCACAGGTTGCCCAACCGTTCCGAATCATACAGCGGCGTCTTACGTGTCAGTCTACCACCCCAGCCCGTGGCCACAGTAGCATCCCTCCATGCCCGCACAGCACATTTCGTCGGGCCCGTAAGGAGTCGGAAGGGGGCCTTAGAATACAGTGCCCTATTAAAGTTGCCACCAGGCAACAATAGTTTATCCAAGGCAAAGGCAGGAGCGGGCTCCGGAGAGTATGTCGCATGGTTGATGGCGCTCAGGTGTGAGGCCCAATAGTACCGTCTAATATCCGGCAACGCAATACCTCCGTCGTACCAGGAGAGCGTGAGCTTGGATAAGGCAATGCGGGCACGACCATCCCAGATAAGTTGTCGCTGTAAACTCTCGACTTCGTGGAAATAGCAAGCTGGAACAGGGTCGAAGAAATTTTGCAGGGCATAGAGGAATCGGGGGAGCGACATCATTTTAAAGAGCGCCGCCCGGCCCAATGGAGATAGAGGCAGATCGCGCCAACGCCGAACGTCTTGCTTCAGTCTACGGAGCGGAGCATACAAGTTCCGCTCGTAGCGGACCGAGGAGATCGTGGATACATAGACCCCCAAATACTTAAAGCCGTCGGCCGCTACCAGGATGGGGAACCTGCGGGGGAGAGGCGGCAGAGTACCAGCTATGACGTAGACACAGGACTTGGTCCAATTAATGACAAGTCCCGAGTTCTTACCGAAGGACGTGAGAACGTCAAAGAGAACGTTGAGCGACTTCTGAGGGGAAGTGAGATAAAGGAGGATATCATCCGCGTACAAGGAGACACGATCCTCGAGGTCAGGGGACCATCGGATCCCTTTAATCGAGGGTTCCCACCGGAGCCACGCGGCAAGGGGTTCGAGTGCCAACGCGAAAAGGAGCGGGGAGAGTGGACAGCCCTGGCGTGTGCCACGGCCCAAGGGGAAGGGGTCTGAGCATCTACCATTCACCGCGACCTGAGCTAGCGGCTGTTCGTAAAGAAGCTTGACCCATGCGATGAAATTGGGGCCAAAGCCAAATTTAGCGAGGGCTGCCCATAGGTAGGGCCATTCAATGGTGTCAAACGCCATTGTGGCGTCCAGGGAGGCGACCACTGCTGGCTCGGCGAGAATTGGAGCTCTCGCGAGAACGCTGTGGAGCCTACGCAAATTAAGGGCCGTGTTTCTGTGGGGGATGAAACCGGATTGATCCGGGTGGATCAGGTCACAAATCACCATAAGCAACCGATTGGCCAACACCTTAGCGAGGATTTTGGGTTCCGCGTTAAGGAGGGAAATGGGGCGGTACGAGGCACAGCGGTCACGAGGTTTGCCGTCTTTATAAATGACCACTATGGTAGCGAGGCGCTGCTCAAGGGGGAGGCATCCAGCCTCAACCGCCTCGAGAAACATGTGACGCAGGTGGGCGGCCATCTTGTCGGGACAAAGTTTGTAAAGTTCAATGGGGAGTCCATTGGGGCCCATTGCCTTTCCCGAGAGAAGGGATCGGATTGCGAGGGCAATCTCATCGACAGTAAAGGGGGCCTCCAGGGCGAGGCAGTCCTCTTCGGACACAGTGGGCAGGGCGATGTCCCGCAGCAGTAACCTGGAGTCGGCCTCATCACGATCGCTAACAGGCGTGTAAACCGTCCGGAAGTGGTCAACAAAGCAATCAACAATCTCACCCGGATCAGAGACACTCTCACCAGATTCACGAACAATGGAAGGCACAACCCGACTCGCACGTTCAGTCTTATCCAGCCACGCAAGGAGCTTGCTAGCCTTGTCACCCACATCATACAGTCGACCCAGTTGATTAGACCGCATCAATTTAGCAGCATCCGTGACACAGGCTTTGTAGTCCGCTTGCTTCAATTCCAGTTCATGCAACAATGCAGGCGTGTCATTCCCACCCAACTCACTTTCAAGCGCAGTAATTTCGGTTTCAAGAGCCACAACAGCCTCCCTCTTGACCCTACGCTCAGTGGCAATGAGTGACAGGGCGGAACCCCTAATAACTGTCTTGAAGGCCTCCCAGAGAACAGTGGGGGATGTGACCGAGCCCACATTCACAGAAAAGTAGCAATCTATTGCCTTAAGCAAATCTGAGCGGAGCCGGGGGTTTCGGAAATGCCAGGGGGGGATCGGGGGAACTCTGTTACCAAGTAGACCGCCCACAGAAATCGTAATCAGCAAGGGGGAGTGGTCCGAGATACCCCGGGGAAGATGCCGAATCTCACGAACAGTGGACAAAGTGGAGGCTAACATGAGAAAGTAATCGATACGGGAGAGGCTGCCGTGCGCACCAGAGTGAAAAGTGTATTGTTGGAGTGTGGGGTGTAGTGAGCGCCAGACATCCACTAAGCCAAAAGTTTCCGCCATTTCACTGAGCCACATCTGGGACTGCGGCAATACCCTAGGGGGAAGTCGGTCACAGTCGCCGAACATGACAGAATTAAAGTCCCCACCCAGGACCAACAGGCCGTCAGGAAGCCCAAGGAGAGTCCTGCCCAGATCAGCATAAGTGGTAGCCTGCAGTCCCGGGGGGATATAGACAACAACAAACATGACCCGCTTACCCTCCCACCTCCCCGAAACAGCAGTATACCGCCCACGATCATCAAGGATAACGTCGTCAATAGCAAGAGCAAGGGAAGACTTTACCATAATACCCACACCCCGGGAACCCGATGTGAAACCAGCATGTGCAACCAGGCGATAACCCCGGCGGTCTAAGGCCCTGCAAGCATTTCCAATCAAGTGGGTCTCCTGAAGGAACACAACATCAGGGGCGTGGCGCCTCAAGAATTGCAGTACAATGCCCCGCTTAATCCTGTCACCCAAACCATTTACGTTCCAAGAAAGAATACGCATTTCACCCCCCCCATTGCGACAAAGACATTCCACCCCCACCCCCCAGCAGAACCCACGATTCAAAGTCATTGCGAGATATAGAATACCATGAAAACCAAAACAGAACAAATGAAACGAAACACAACCTAGTCCCCAGAAACCAACCCCAAAACCAAAACCTGTTACAACACCCCCCTCCCTGCACCCCTGCTGACTAGGAAGCCACCCCCAACTGCAGTGTGCCTGTCGCCCCATATTATCTACACAAAGAACCCCCCGAGGAGGAAGGGAGAAATCACCCGTTACCGCACCGCCACGGGCAGTGTCATAAGGCACTAAGTCAATTTACACAGTACGTTGCATAGTCTCAATCGGAACCTCCGGGGCCCCAATTACTCCTGGGCCGCTGCACCACCTTCCGCACCACCAGGGCTTCCGCTCCCAAAGTCATCATCCGGCAACAAGTCCAACCAGTCGGCTACACGTTCAGGTTGATCAAAGAAATAAGCACGCTCTCGATATTCGATCCGGAGCCGGGCCGGAAACAGCATGGCGTACTTCAGTCCCCGATCTCTCAGGCGACGCTTCACTCCAAGGAAACCTGATCTTTGTCGCTGCACTTGGGGAGTGAAATCGGGATATATGGAGACAGAGTTATTGTCATACTTCAAGGGACCATGCTTACGGGCGGCCTGGAGGATAGCATCTCTGTCCCGGTAGTGAAAAAGCCTCGCAATGATAGGCCTCAGCGGGTTTCCCGGCTTCACTTGTCCTCCTGGAAAACGATAGGCGCGCTCCACGGCAAAGAACTTACTAAGTCCTGCCGGAGCTAGTTGGGCGACTATAAGTTCCTCGACCAAAAGGTCGGTCGATACAGCACCATCACATTCCGGCACTCCGACCAGGCGTATGTTGTTTCGCCTGGCCCTGTTGTCATAGTCCTCCATCCGCTTGAGCAGCAAGTCGTGCGATGCACGCAGGTTACCAATTTCAGATTGCGCCTCAGCCATGTCCGTCACCAGACTCGATGCTTTAAGATCCAGTGCCTTCACCCGCTCATTCGTTTTGGCCAAGTCGGCCCGAATAAGAGTCACATCCACCGCCACCGTGTCTATTTTGGAAACTACGGCTTCGAATTGCTGACTCATGTCGGCCTTAAGTCCAGTGATGGCAGCCAAAAGATCTTGGAGCGACACTTCCGAAGTAGACGGTGTGTCCGTTTGAAGTCCTTCAGCACCCAAGCATGTGGCCCCGGGGGAGCCTCTCGGCTGGGTGTAGCGTTCGATCATATTAGACTGGATCGATCCCCCTCGGGTCGCAGCCTTCCGGCGTTTTTCGGCCTCCGCTTTCGTTGCCATCTCGCGTTCAGTGTCGGCCGGATAGCCAGGGGAAGCGACGAGAAGGTAGAAAAGTCTCGAAACTCCGATGTGCCAATGAGACAGAGGTGTCGCGGCCTCCCTGCCAGTCCAACGGAGGAGAGTGTTGGCTGGGAGGGCAGCAGGCGAAGGCAGAGTAGGAGGAGACAGGAACAAAGGGAAGGAAACCGAAAGTGAAAGCAATACACCTCCGGCAGTCCAGATGCCAGGCAGCCGTTGTTGTTCAATTACAGGTCGGCCACAATGGGCAGCCGAGTCCCCGGTCGCGCCCGTGGGCAGGCCAGAAAGTTGCAAATGTCAGAAAAATGGTCCCCAGGGTCCGATTTCGACCAAAAAAGGATCGTTGGCATCAGTGATGATAGCGCTGCAAAAGCCCGTCGAAATGACCAGGATAGGTGAAGGATAGATAAAGAAGGACGGCGCGGGTCTCGGGAGCTCTCTGCTCACGCGACCATCTTGGATGCCCGCGTAGCTCCTCCTCCCTGTTTGGGAAAATTGATGCTCATTCCTTCCTATGATCTTACGCATTCACTAGCCCTCTTTACTCAAAATCCATCCACGAGAAAACCTCACAGACTCCTAGAAATTAGTGGTTGGCGCAAGTAAACATACCTAACACGCCTCTCTGAAATACAGTTTTTTTGAGGAAGGGTTGGGCACATGCGCAATTTGTAAAAAAAAAAAAAAAAAAAAAAAAAAAAAAGTGCCAGAGCTCTTCTCAGAAGGCTACTGCAGTCTGCACAGTGGTAGCACCTCCGCTAAGGCAAAGGAGCGTCGCCCCACAGCTTTTTAGCAGTGCAAGAAAGGAAAAATAAAATGATAATAATTTGAGTTATTATCATTTTATTTTGTCCTGCAGCTTTGCGGGGCAGAGCTGCTCTTAGGGCATGGGCATGGTTAGTGGTTTGCCCACTCCAAGTGGGCATGACCTGTTTGGCTGGCCCTCTGGGGCCAGCTAAAAAGTAATGCGAACTTTGAATGTTCTCCACGCAGGCTGCATTACAGCCTGCGTGAAGATCATGCCCAGGCCCAAATTCCCTGGCTGAGCGCCAAACTACAGTGCTCAGACCAATCACAACGCTGCATTGCAACATTGTGATTGGCTATGGGGAACCTGGGTGTGTTTCCTGTTGCAGCCGGAGCAGAGGGACTACGGATGAGAGAAGCAGTGAGGAAGAGGCGAGAACGTACGTTTTTTCTTTTTTCTTAGCATGCTCTCCCCCCGCATTCCCCTCTTACACTCCCCCACCCCTGATCCATGCTAACAGCCACTGAGCCTGCACCCACTATTTTACCTATTAGCTCTGCCAAGGACAATGACAAAAAAAACTACTAGCCATTGCATTCCTACAAGTGTGACAGTTAGACTATCACAATCCACCCCAGGCTATAAGGATTGTGTGAGGGGCAACTACTATTCTTCTTAATGTATATTGATTTATTAAACACTGTTGTTGTGCTTTACCAAAATCAGAAAGACAGTGCCACCATGTGGTAGACTGTCACTAGAGAATTTAACGCCTGTGCCGAGAAACGGAAACCATTGGATCAAATTAAGCACTGGTTGGTCAAGATTAAACTTGTGCATTTTGAGAATTCTTGTTTTGTTTCATTGTAGTGCTAGGGTCATCTACTATCCATGCACAACATTACTGATCCTGTGAGCATTTCCTGTTTGTATTTTCTATGTCGAGCGTACACCCTACTTAAACATGTTTAGGAGATTATTATTACAGGAGTAAAGAGATTCTGGACAGCAAAAGCCATTTGTGCTTTCAATGCTGAATGAGTGTCAGTGATAGAAACTCAGCAAGGCAAGGTTCAATTTTTTTGAAACCATGAAAAATATCCTCACATTCCCCAATATATCTTGATCTGGAAAAACATTAATTTTTGATCAAATGTTTCCTCTGAGTGTGTCAAAAAAACTCATATTAAAAGTGACACACCGGCGGCGCAAGGGGCTTGTACATAAGCCCCTATATCTGACTTTTGTGCAAACAGGTCAGCATAGAGAGGTGCCACTTGTGCGCACCTCAATAAATAAGAAAGGTGAAAAACTGCCTTGGCCACTGACACAGATAAACGGGCAAATGCAGATCACCCATGCTCATCATGTTAAACACAATCCAGCTGTACCTTAAGTTTTACATCTGCCTTTAACCATCATGCGGCAGGGTCTTTTTATTATTATTGAAAAGATCTACAGTTCAACTTACAGAGAAGATCAGGACATTTGCAGAATGCAAGGGTCCATGTTTTAATTCGGTCTGGAAATTGTTTTGCTTTTCCACACAACCGTATTTTGATATGCGACCCTTTGGCGCGATTAGCCCTTGAAGTAAAAAAGGCCAATAATAGATATTTTAAATACCATGAGGATTTGCCTTATTCCGTACCTCTGGTAATTGCTACCTCTTTACTCTAAGTACAGTAAAGTTTATTTAAACGCCGCTCAGAGGCAATTTGCTTTTCATTGTGTGCTTCCCAACTCACCGCCCACTGCATCCCTTATGTCTGCTTCCCTCTCTCCCTCAAGAGTGCTCGTCTCTCATTTCTGACAACTGTGTTTATGCTCTTTAGGTTAGCCTTGTCATGTCTTATCGTGCTTACTGCTACCCCTAAATGTCTCGTTGAAGGAAACATTCATGCCATCACGCCATCACTATAAAGCAGAAGGAAGTTGTGTCTTGAGGAACAAGAAGTCGAATAGGGGAGGGAGATGGAAGGGGGAAGTTAAAGAAAGGAAAAAAAGGGGAGGGAGATGGAAGGGGGAAGATAAAGAAAGGAAAACAGTGACAAAGGGAGAAAGGGATGAAGGAAAACCACAAATAGTGTGATAAATGGACAGGGAGTGTAGGGAGGTAGAAGAGAGAGCAATGAGGTGGACTCAACCCAGGCTCGCATAGGTATTTTGCAACCCTGACATCCCAAGAAGAGGTCCCAAAAACTTTATTTGGTCCTCTTCACTTATATATATATTTTACAAATTAAGCATTTCTTAACGGAAAGTGTTTAAAGGCCATTGCATTAAACGCATGCTTAATTACCAAGCTAAAAAAACATTCTGACAGTTTTCGACTAGACTCATCACGCCATTGCCATTTTCAGGTGTATGCGTAGGCAATCTCCACCTTGAATTTTCGTGCTCAACCTTTCCCAGTTGGCAAAGAGGTAAGAGAGACTAAATGGCAGCAAACATAACCGTTCCCCAAAATTTGGAGGAAAGTGCCAATGCATTTCAGATATCATACAAAACTCTGGTTTTGAGAATTTCTGCCTTTATACAGGTCAAAATAGCATAAGAATATTGTACTTGCTCCCTCTCCCTCACCACCATGCTTATGTCTGAGGGCAACTCATCCCGAGGACAAGCATCTTGTACCCCAAGTCAAGTTTAATAAAAGTTTGTTACAGGCACATGCATCATTGTTGGCTTTTGCGATTTCTTAATTGCGATTTTTAAGGAATCGCAATTAAGAAATCGCAAAAGCCTATGCATGAAGGAATCGCTGAAAAATGTGCGATTTCTAAACATTCCTTAAATGCAAGTCGCAAATTGCGAGTTGCAATTAATGAATGCTTCCCCATTCATTCCTCTGGGCTTAGAGGCCCATAGGATTGAATGGGAAGACATTCTCAATTTGCGATTCGCAATTAGCGAATCGCAATTTGAGAATGCAATTTCAAGGGTGCAGGGGTGTCCAAAAGACGCCCTTTTGCACCGCTGAAATTAATCTGTGCACATATGGTGTGCACCCACATGCCCTAAGGTGCAACCTCATGGTAATTTGCTCCCCCTAATTGCAAAATTGCTATTTTTAAAACGTTTATGCATTGCATTTAAGGAATCGCAAAATGTGATTCCTTAAATGCAATCGCAATTTGAGAACTCGCAAATATTTGCGAATTCTCAAATTGCGAGGACCTCCACCCTTGATGCACCCCAAAAGCTGATTTTGCAATCGCAAAGGGACGATTTTTGAGATTCGCACCGTTTGCGATCGCAAAAAGCTTTGATGCATGTGCCTGTAAGAGGCCCATAGGAATCAATGGGAAGACATTCTCAATTTGCGATTCGCAATTAGCGAATCGCAAATTGAGAATGCTATTTTAAGGGTGCAGGGGTGTCCAAAGAATACCCTGTTGCACCCCTGAAATGAATCTGTGCACACATGTTGTGCACACACATGCCCTAAGGGCATGGGTGTGCACACAACATGAAACTTTGAAAAATGGACAAAAGTGCATTTTTCAAAGTTTTCGCAAATTTCCATGAGTTTCAACCTCATGGTAATTTGCTCCCCCTAATTGCGAAATTGCTATTTTTAAAACGTTTATGCATTGCATTTAAGGAATCGCAAAATGTGATTCCTTAAATGCAATCGCAATTTGAGAACTCGCAAATATTTGCGAATTCTCAAATTGCGAGGACCTCCACCCTTGATGCACCCCAAAAGCTGATTTTGCGATCGCAAACGGACGATTTTTGAGATTCGCACCGTTTGCGATCGCAAAAAGCTTTGATGCATGTGCCTGTAAGAGGCCCATAGGAATCAATGGGAAGACATTCTCAATTTGCGATTCGCAATTAGCGAATCGCAAATTGAGAATGCTATTTTAAGGGTGCAGGGGTGTCCAAAGAATACCCTGTTGCACCCCTGAAATGAATCTGTGCACACATGTTGTGCACACACATGCCCTAAGGGCATGGGTGTGCACACAACATGAAACTTTGAAAAATGGACAAAAGTGCATTTTTCAAAGTTTTCGCAAATTTCCATGAGTTTCAACCTCATGGTAATTTGCTCCCCCTAATTGCGAAATTGCTATTTTTAAAACTTTCATGCATTGCATTTAAGGAATCGCAAAATGCAATTCCTTAAATGCAATCGCAATTTGAGAACTTGCAAATATTTGCGAATTCTCAAATTGTGAGGGCCTTCACCCATGATGCATCCCAAAAGCTGATTTTGCGATCGCAAACAGCCGATTTTTGCGATTCACACCGTTTGCGATCACAAAAAGCTTTGATGCATGTGCCTCTTAGTTCCTCCTATATTTAGTAGGACAGTATACTAAGGTCTGCTTACTACAGTGTGTCATATGTTTCTCACCTCCTGCATAGGAAGGCCCTGTGTACACACCCATGGCACATTATACTTCCTTTCGTTAGACTGTGGGTAGGTAGTTTCTTATCTCTTTTGCTTTTATACCCTTTCTTATGGAACGATTCGATGTGGTCTGTTGAACCTTTCCCTCTCTGCAGGTTCATGGCCTTCAGGACTCATTACACTTTACCAATACTAACCAGTGCTAAAGTGCTTGAGTTTCCTCCTTTAAACATGGTAAAATTGGCTTACACCCAATTGACACATTTCATTTACTTGTAAGAACCCTAGTAAAGTGGTAATACATTTAACCCAGGCCTGTAAATAAGTGCTATTAGTGGGGCTACAGCACCCATTGTGCCACCCACTAAAATAGCCCTTGTAAAATTGTCTAAGGCCTGCGATTTACAACATGGATGCAGTTTTGAACAGCAATTTTGACAAAGGCATAAGAAACATTTTGTGAGAACTAAAACTTTCAGTTTAATAAATTTGTCAAGATTAGGGTAGACTCTACACAGCCTATAGAGCAGGTTTAAGTGTATTTAAAAGAGGGGCATGTATGTTTACGTTTTACATGGCCTGGTAGTGAAAAAATCACAAAATCATGTGTCACTACTGTGAGGCCTACTCATCCTATATGATAACATTGGGTTACCTTGTTACATTTTTGTGTGGGAACAGGTAGAAATGTCATATTTGGTGACTAAAGAATTGTTATTTAAAATCCTCTTAAATGGAAAAGTTAGATTTAAGGTCACAGCTCTGAAAATGCCACTTTTGGAAAGTTTAAATGTTCTTGTCCTAACCATTGCTGCCTGCAGCCTGTTCCTAAGTCACTTCACTGGGTGTCGTTGACTGGGTGGTGACAGGGTGGACCTTAAAGGGAGGGGTGGAGCTGACACCTCCCACATTTGCACTTCAAATGAGCTGCTTAAACATACACAACAAACTTCACACTAGCCCTTTTGGGACTCAGGCATCATTTTGAAAAAAGCTTTAAGAAAGTTTTCCAACTTTATAACTAGCACCAGGAAAACATATTTGACCTTTAGACCCACTCTTCAGATGACTTCTGGACCTGTGGAAAACTCAGAAAAAAGACTGCTTTGCTGCATGAGGAAGGAAACTGGACCTTCCCTTTGAACCCATAACTACCAGAGTGACTCAGATGTGTCCTTCTTTGAGCTACAGGACATAAAAAGCTCCTGAGCTCTGTACTACTTCTACCCAGCTGCAGAGACTCAACTGGACCAGACAGCACCCTGCTGCTGGCCTCTGCTGGAGAGAGTCCTGATTAAGCATGGGCGGAAAATCTGTTACGCTCGCGGATTTTGCGGATTTTTGGTAAATTCGCAATCCGCGAGATCCGCGAATTTCCCGCAAAATCCGCAAATTCGCACGCAGCGGATTTTTTGCTGCGTGCGGTGTAAGTTCGCAATTGCGAACTGGTACAAAACCCTCGCGAACTGGCAGAAATCCTTGCGAACTGGCAGAAATCCTTGCGAACACAAAAAAAGCATTCAGCAGGTTCAAAAGTTCAAACTCATCATTAGTAACCATTCCCTGTAGTGCTTCCTGACAAGGGCCCCTCCAGAGTTCAGTTGCTTGTTGCAACAATTATATGACCCTGCTCTGACCCTCACAGCAGGCTCATAGAATAGCTACAAGTAGGCCACAAAGGTCCTGGAAAAAAAAATTGCACTGCAACAGAAAGCAAATTACAGATAAGGAAGCAGGTGCCAGACTGGAATTTTAAAACAGTGACACATTAATAAATCAACCCCAAATTAATTCATGTCAGTTGAAGCAGGCAGGTGTGCTTGCTTTTCCCCCCCATAATCTACAGTGATGATGAACCAGAGGGTGGCATTGATGCACCAGAGGATGGCATGGGTAAAACAGAGGGTGGCAGGGGTGAAACAGAGGGTTCTGGGAACCTGTGATGATGAACCAGACGTAGAAACAACATAATTGTGACCGTTGCGAGCCGACATGTAAGTTCGCAATTGCGAACTGGTACAAAACCCTCGCGAACTGGCAGAAATCCTTGCGAACTGGCAGAAATCCTTGCGAACACAAAAAAAGCATTCAGCAGGTTCAAAAGTTCAAACTCATCATTAGTAACCATTCCCTGTAGTGCTTCCTGACAAGGGCCCCTCCAGAGTTCAGTTGCTAGTTGCAACAATTATATGACCCTGCTCTGACCCTCACAGCAGGCTCATTGAATAGCTACAAGTAGGCCACAAAGGTCCTGGGAAAAAAAATTGCACTGCAACAGAAAGCAAATTACAGATAAGGAAGCAGGTGCCAGACTGGAATTTTAAAACAGTGACACATTAATAAATCAACCCCAAATTAATTCATGTCAGTTGAAGCAGGCAGGTGTGCTTGCTTTTCCCCCATAATCTACAGTGATGATGAACCAGAGGGTGGCATTGATGCACCAGAGGATGGCATGGGTAAAACAGAGGGTAGCAGGGGTGAAACAGAGGGTTCTGGGAACCTGTGATGATGAACCAGACGTAGAAACAACATAATCGTGACCGTTGCGAGCCGACATGTAAGTTCGCAATTGCGAACTGGTACAAAACCCTCGCGAACTGGCAGAAATCCTTGCGAACTGGCAGAAATCCTTGCGAACACAAAAAAAAATCCGCAAATTCGCGAGAATACGCGGATTTTGCGGATTGCGAGTTCGCAATTTCGCAAAATTCGCGAACGCCAGATTTGCAAAATTCGCCCATGCTTAGTCCTGATCCACAAGGTGCCCCTCAGGTCCTGGATCCTTGACTGCCATCACAGTGTACTCCTCTTGGTCCAACTGTGAGCTGCCTCAGAACCGACGCAACACGATTCAACTCAAGGCAGCATGATGCAGAACCTCGCATTGCAGCACCTTGCAGCTTCTGAGCTGCAGCCTCATGTGAACTGATACAGTGGAATACATCTCCAACAAGGACTTTACATTGCAGCACCTTACAGCTCCTGATCAGTGACCTAATTGGAACTGACGGAGCTGCACACGTCTTACCGCAGGACCTCACATCCCAGCACCTCACAGCTTCTGATTAGCAGCCTCGTTGGAATTGATGCAGAATGACGCAACTCAAGGCAGCACCCCACAACTCCCAATTGGCGGCCCTATTGGAGCTGATGCAACTTGCCCCAGTGCAACGCAGAACCTCGAATCTCACTCAAAGTACAACCAGGTACATTGCCCAGCGAGCTGAACTAGGTCCTGTACTCGGCCCACGCTCTCCTGTGATCTTCTTGAACTTGGGACTTTATCTAGGTACAGCACAACTAGCTAACCCCAGTAGATGATTTGCACTTCTTGGCTGTACTTTTACCTAAGACTTTGGAAACTGCATGTCTCTGGTTTTGCGGATGGGATTTTTGTAGATATGCTGGCAATTTAATAAATCTTTCTATGTTTTTCAAAACTGGTGCAGGATTTTTCTTGTGTTGTGTTTTCAGTTTATTACTGTAAGTGTGCTGCATGAATAATTTACCCATTGTCACAACTTGACCAGTTCCTTTGAGGACAGTTTGTGGGCTGGTATGCTGCTGCTGGCCCTGGATCTGGAAGGGGTACCTTCCTCCACTGGGGCCATGACAGAGGAGTTGTCATCCCCCTTCTATCTCTTACCTCTAAGTTCAGCCAGGATACTTTTTTGCTGAGCTACCGATGCACAGGTTAATTCAGTGACTTTTAGCGGTACACCATGATAAGTATTTTGTCTGTTGCTTGAGTAAGGTTCCACCCCGGCAACCAACAACCTAATTTGTCACAGGGATCATTTTTACTAATCCTGCCTGGACATCACAATACTAATCAGCAGTCACCCTCTCAGAATGTGTTTTTTGTGTTCTGTAGAACAGGCAACTGTCATGAATTATCTTTAAGCACCTGCAATTTCTGTGTCTCCTACCTTCCAACCAGACTGCGTGCTTCCTTGCATTCCTCCGTTCTGGTCATATTTTGGAGCAGTCTTGGCTGTAGCCTGCCTTCCCTGGGACATGACGCATCCTAGAACTTTTTTGGTAGGATAGTGGGAGGTTATCTTGGGTCCTACCTTTCTTTCGGGCAAGTGCATCAGTACCACCCAAGTGTGGTTCTGGGCCTTTGCTTTTAATCTTTCCTGTGTGCTGCCTGTGCATTGCCGGACCAACGGGACAAAAATCAGGTTGTCACCATCTTGTTTCTGACAAACTGGCGTCAAGCAGATATACTGAATAAATGTTTGCATTGGTAGCATCCCAGGCTCTGGAATTGCTGCGGGCATGCAAGTGCCCATTCTTAAAGTCTGCATCAAGGGGACTCAGATTAGGTGATTGTAAGTATTTATTTATAAACCACTGTAGCAGTGGCTGAAGAGATGAGGCTATGATAAAGGGGTGGATAAAACCACCATATGTAATCCTGGTTCTATGTATATACTTCAGTGTTCTGGACTCTGGTGGGGGCTGCTCTTTTTTACCTTGTGTTATGAGCCCAACCCTGATGATCTGTGGTTGCGTTCTGAATGTATATCCCAGTGATAAGGAGATACTCTGAATTACACCCTGCTGAAGGGTGAAAGTGGCAAAGACTTGTCTATAATGTGCATTGAGTTTGCCCATGCCGGGAGGAAAGGAAATGAAGGCCTTTATAGTTTGATGAAATGAGTTAGTCACTATTCATTTTTTGTCTGTTGGATGAGCTCATTTGCATGTCTTGGTCATTGGTGTTGTCGCAGAGGAAGCTCTTTAGCTCTTCAGTTTCTGGGCTCATGCAGTTACTAGACTGACTTAGTCACTTCACTCAGACTCAATACTTCACCCACAGAGGTATTGGTCCTCCGATGGACCTTTCTTCGTCGCAGTGAGGGGTGAGAAATCAGGGTGTCAAACTGTCGGCCACTCAATGAGGACCAATTATTGGTAGTCCACTCACAAATTAGAGATGAGGTCCAAGTACACAACTCTCAGAGTCATGCTACAGAAATAGAGTATTGCAATTGGAAGACCCAACCTTCTAAAGAAGTTCAATCTAATCAGAATTATACATCCCAGAAGCTCTGCTGTGGCTACACAGAATAAGAGTAAAAGAACCTGATGTTCTGAAAATAATTTATGACTCTCCCTATCTTGCATTTACAAATCAATGTCCCATAAGCTTAGGTTCTGTGGAAAGAACATTAAGACACAATAAAAGACTCAGATAATTTTAGATCATTTGGTTATTTTATTAAAGATCCAAAATGAATGCAGTTAGGTAACATTTTAAGCAGTTCAGTCATGAGTTTTTCAGCTCACAGTATAAAAACACACATTTAGCCAATATGAATCTAGACTAAATAAAGGAATCCATAAAGAGGATGGTTAAGGTTAGAATTTCCTACCAACAACAAAGGCAAGGGGATGGTTCAAAAGAGTTCTCTTAGCAAGGGCAAAGGGATCAAATTAGAGTCCACTAAGGAAAAGTCCATGGGCCTGGGCAAGGGGAGTGGAACTATAATCTGGAAAGTTCACGTCTGGCCCCTCACCAGACAGCCCCAAATCATCCAGTAGGTAAGTTCATCAGCAAAGGGATAAAGGCAAGGACATGGAAAGGTAATCAGACAGGTAGTCAACAATGGGTACTAGAGAAACATTGAAACAAGACTGCTCCTTCCTCCTAGGAAAGTCACTTTTTACACTCCAAGTCATCCATTTGTGACATCAGTTGTCACAATACTATGGTCTGACCTTCATATGGCCATTTGTCCGTTCCCCAGGTACAAAGTTGATACTCCAGCACATTTTCCCATGTTGCTCATGAGAAACAACTGCGTATTCCGTCCTCACAGATTAGTTGACAAAGAGCTTATTTACTTTGTTGCTCTTCATTGTTTTTTTTTTATTATTATTTCTTTATATTTTATTTTTGTTCACCAAGCAGTAGTTACATCCACGTCAATTGTCATTACAATGGATTATATATACAGTTCACAATACGTGTTTGGTAAATATTAAAACATCATTTGATAACATTGTTCACTTCACTTTATTATCGCCTGCTGTCCGTTAAACATTACCATAAATGTCCCTGTGAGTCCCTCTGCCCCACCATTATGCCGACCTGTTAGGACCATGTCGCATTTTCATCATTCTATTTATATGTCCATTCGGGTTGCACTCAGCCCCCCTGGTGTAGCACCCTGGACTTCATCAGCCACCTCCCTCCCTTGTTCCTCTGTGGGGTCTACTGATTGGTTTAGCAAATAGTCCACAAACGGCTGCCGAAAGTCTTTTGTTCTAGAAGCCTGAGGCAGGTCTTCCTCGTATGTATGCAGTGTTTCTTTGCAATCTGCCAAGTCAGACAGCCAGTCTTTGAACCTGGGTGGTCGCCTGCTACCTCATTTTATGGCTACCTGTCTTTTCGCTAACAAGAGCGCCACTGCCACCAGTTTACGCCGCCTATTCTGCTTAAGCTTATATACTCACAACAGACAATTTGTAGGTGAATTAGGGATTGGTTCGGACAGCATTTGTGATAGTGCGTCTGTCACTTCCCGCCAAAACCTCTCCAGTGCAGGACAACCCCTGCTCTTCATTGTTTAAGTCAAAAGGCTGAGTTCCCACCAATGCACACACAATGAGGTACTAAAAAAGTGTTTTGTTGATTAATGTGTGTCATTGATTAAAGAATGTTACATAAACAGAAGAGATAAAGCAATATATGAGGAAACATAACAAAAGTACATTACAACAGGCTAAGAAATAATGCAGCATATGGAAAAAGGCAATTCAACGCATTTTAAAGTTAGCATTTCTTGGTTAGAAAAACAACTCACAATTAAGTTCAAGCATAATGAAATAAATCTAGCATAACATATATGAAAATTTTGTTAACGTTATCGGTGACTAGTGCACAAAAATATTCATCGTTAATTTTGGCTGACTACCAAATTTTTTAAAGTACCTACGTGCAAACTATTCCTAAAAATCATTAAAAAAATCATTTTAGGAAATCTAAGACTCTAATAATGTTAAATGCAATACGAACAAATAATAGACAGAATGCTGAATTAATCAAACAGTCACCCACATTCACAGATGTGTGTTAAAACCACTATTTATTTGCACACCATTCATGTTTAGACCCAGCCATATGCAAATCAGCCTTGACCTTGTTCCCCATGGGAACACTTCAGCCTGAACCACCAGGCCAGATCTTCCCTGGACCAGAAACAAGCATCCTGGGAGCAGTTTCGGGGAAATACCCCTCCTCAACCAGGCTAGCTTGAATCCACGTCTGGGCATACCCTTCCAGCATAAGTCGACAAATTCAAAACGAACAGATGATGTCAAGCATTTAGTCTGAAAGTTTCAGTCATATAAAATGTAACATAAATACATAGCACCAAATATCCATTTTGTTATGGTTCTGACAATAGAGATGGTAAGTTTCATAATATGTTTTTCATAAACTTGATTTCTGTGTTGTGTAAAGAATGATCAGCATTTACACTGTAACAATGTGATTCACAATGAATGTCCATCAAGGTGTCTCTTATCTAGTGTAATGACGTTGTGTGTGCCACCTTATGTTTTCTCATAGACGACAGGTAGGCCTCTCTAATGAAACATTGGCTCCTGCTCCTACTACTCCTCTAATTTTCATCCGGGGGGTTCCGTGGGTATTTAGTCCTGATGCTTCTGTGTTTTAATTCAGTGTACATGACTTAAGGGATCCTGGTCAACTCATTCTGTGTATCTGTGCTTCCATTCACTTTCCAGTTGTTCTCTTCTTCCTTTAGGCATCTTTCCTATTATGGGTGTCTGCTCTGGCTTGCTCAGATCAGTTTCAATGCTATACTACCAGCTGTTGCTAAGGGCTGTGTATAGTGTATTTATGATCCCCAATAGCTTTATCTACAATGAATACTTTTATGGAAACAAATCCTATTCTCTTTTGATGAACATCTTAGTAATTTTGAGATGCAATCCTTGCCGTGTTTTTGGGCTAACGCATTTCCTCCTCATTAGCATTAGTCTTAGGACAGACTACTATGGCTATAGGAGGACACTTTTAAATGGTGTTGGTGTTCTATTCATCAGGTGTTTTCCAGGGTTCTGTTGAAGGCAGCAATGACTCTGTCAGGGCATTCACCTCTAGATTTGTCCTCTTTTGTTCCCCTGGTGGATTCTTTGGGAAAATCTGTCTCTTGAAGTGGATTTTCCAAGTTGTGGGTCATGCCTTTTACTTATCTGTTACTGTTCCACTCCACAGTGGAGTGGTGTGGCTCACTGGTTAGAGGCGGCAGACCCGGAAGCAGAGATCAGCCCAGGACCAGGGTTCAATTCCCGATGCGGCAGGGTCGTGGACCAGGGTCAGCGGACTGGATAATTCTTGCCTCGGTGCCTACTCTATCCAGGGAACACACTCGGCAACTCTGGGCATTAGCTTGCCTTATCTCTACAACGGCCCCCCACATTCGCCGGGGATGCCTGGTTTCACCTTGGAGATACCCAGTAGGGGCCATCTTACAGGGATAGCCAGGACGGGTTCCCCAGCGGTCTACAGCGCCACGACGCCTCAGGGCAGTAGTGCGCTTTACAAGACATATACATTACATTTTACATTACATTATATTACATTACATTCCTGTTTGATTAGAAGGCTGATACTGCTTTGCATTAGGGACACCCCGACTTTTATTTCACCTTGCTTGAAGTAACTGAGGCATTTTGAGTAGAGAGCATTTTCTTGAGTTTATCATTTCTTTGTGCCCTTGACTGGGGGTAGTGCTATACTTTAGTGGTGATGGTTCCTGTTGATTAACTTCCCTGACATTGTTCTTCCTATATATTGCTCTTTGGGGCTGGAGATAAGTACAGCATTCCTTCTCTTTTGGCCCTCGGCTGGATTGTCATTATGAGAGGAAGGTCTTTTTAGGCCCCAACTTGAGGTCGGTGGAGGTTAGGAGTGGTACATGAGTTGCAAACGCTCTATTCCCCAGCTACTTCTCATCCCAAGGCTTGGTGGAATCCCTAACCTTTATTCCTATGCTCAAGTATTCTGTCTGTCATTTTTTCAATTTCTCAATAATTGGCTATTGGCAGGATAAGGGTTTCATTGATGGCCACTAGATGTATTTCTCATTCATGACCTCTTACAGCATAAAGAATAAGCGTCCATTTATCTGGCCAGGCTATGAGTAACATTTTTTTCAGTTTAGAAATACGTTTATTTAGACTGTGGGTCTTTAAACAACATAAAAACATATTACAATCAATATTTTAAGACCTACGATACAAAATTCAAAGACACCTTGAAGGGGCAATTACAGCCTCCCACTAATAGCTTACAAACTTCCCATATATAAAAAGCACCCATAATTTTCTCAATGATAAAAAATATGTCTGAAACTATATCCTAAAAACTAATGCTACAACATAAAAAGTTTATTTAGAACAACGCCCATCTTTACTCTCGGGCTAACTTTTATCCAGCTGTTTTGGATTCCAGCAGGGACTTTTTTATCGCCTTCATATATTTTGCCATAGCAGTTGCTTTATCGAGGTTTGGCATGTCAATAAGAAGTTTAATCGCTAACAGGCACTCAGTTACAACGTATTTTAGAATGATGGGTTGTAAAAACAATTTCCGCTGAGGCAAGACTTTTTGACAGTCTAATATGATATGTAAATTGTCACACTTTGTACACAATCCACAGCGACATTTGCCATCAGATTGTACCATTACTGCTTTTATATTTACATGTGATACACAATGATTGATGCCTATTCTCCATCATCTACTATTAAACAAAACAAGAGCCAATACTGGAGTATCAATTCATCAACTGATCAATTTCAAAGAAAGCTGCTTTGATTGAATTAAAAACAACCTGTTTTTCTTTTACACCATAGTATTAGTTGGACTCAGCCATTCTGAGTAACGAGTCAAGGCCCTTTTTTATTCTCCATCTTCGGCTTTAAGTCCTGGGATGGGTAGTGTATCCGGTTAGTGGTATCAGATTTCATTCTCCCAGCTAATGAACTGATTTTTCTTTCTCAGGTACATCAGATCTTCTAGCCTGGATACTTCATTCCCTACAGTTCTAAGCTCCCCATTAGTAGCTTCTACCAAGAGTGATGACTGGCCGAATTTCACTTTTAGGTTTTTACAAACTGCGAACAATTTAATTCTGACCTTATTGGCCCATTTTAAGTCACTATGCAAGGCCTCCTACTTGCACCATTTTGATACTTTCGTGACGTCCTCAGATCCCAATCTCTTCCAAAATCTTAGAAGGGCCTGATAATGACATTAATGGTTTTAGACATTTCCCTCCCTTAATGTCCCAACTAATCTTCCGATTTAGGTACAAGACTTCAGCTCCACACTGCACCTGTGGGGGTATCATTGCCTTATAAGCTTTCACGAATGATCTTTGGGACAAATCCCCATAAATACGGTTGTCCATTTTAGAGACTTTTCAAACCAGATGCCGAGCTAGCTATATTTGTTCACCTTTTCCAATTTGGTAGGGCCCAGATACCAGTTAAAACTCTGGGCTTTTTTCCCAAAGCATAAGATTTTAGTTTTAGCGATATTTACAGTCAGACCTTTAGCCATACAGTATTCATTAAAAGCAGTTAACTTCTTTTGCAATCCCATCTCAGTCTGATCAAAGATTACCAGGTCATCGGCATACAACAGGAAGGAAAGTTGTTTCCAATTCATTTTAGGGCTTGCACTTCTATTCACCTCCAAAGCAGATGAGAGGTATTTAGCAAAAAGCAAGGGGGCTAATACACAGCCCTGCCTTATACCATTCTTGATCAATGTTTCCGGAGTCAAGGCCCCAGCTGTATCCTTGATGACTTGCGCCCAGTTAAGTCTATGTAGCTCCTGAATGACTACCAGGAGCCCCTCTGGGATATTGTATTTCCTTATGGTCTCCCAGAGGCATCGCCTATCCACTAGATTGAACGCCGCACGGAAGTCAACAAAGCAACAGCACAACTTCCCCTGATTTTCTATAGACCTCTGTGCCACTGCCCGGAGGGCAAAACAGTGGTCAACCATGGAGTGCCCCTCCTTAAAGCCCCCTTGTTCCACTGGCACGATCGACCACTGTTCCACCCAATCTTTCAGGCTGCCCAGAATTATTTTAGCAAAAACTTTTTCCCCAACATCCAGTCAATTAATCAGTCTGAAATTCTTTGGGACTTTCCTTTCTCCCTTCTAGTGGATAGGGCTGATTACTGCCCCTCTCCACTTTTTTGGGATATGGTCAGAGTACGGTCCAGCCAAAAACATACAGGAGAAAAATTCTGCCCACCAATTTTTCCTGGGTTTTTATTATAATACCTGGTATTTTGAAAAATACAGCTACCTTCCTTGACAAAGACGGTCATCTGGAAGAGGGATGAAGTGGTACTGTTTGATTACTTACCATCATTTTTATTAAATAATGACTCACCTTCTTCATCACAGTTTATGCCCTCTCACCCCATGGTTAAGGTAACATTGATATTTTGGTGTTTTGTAAGCATTTTTAGGACTTTATGTTTGAGAATTGCTCTCATGTGCTTTCTTCAGCAATGGAATTGAGTCTTTCTCTGTGAGTGGGTTGGTCACATAAATAGGACTATGATGAAGAACTCTAGAATTTAGAGCAATTAATATTGTCAGCAAATAATTTGTGGTTTGCTACTGTTAAAGTGTATGCTGAAGATGCTAAAGGATTAAACCTTTCCGAGATTCTCCTTCACAACAGCTTGTACAACCAGTGTGGAAAAAATGCCAAATTTGAACTTAATTTCCAATTTCACCTTACATTTCTTGAGCTAGAGTTCCCCAAACCAATGTAAATCTTTCTGTGAAAGATTTCCGTTCCCTTTTAGTATTGCTTCCTTATTATTATCAGTGCCAATGCACTCCTTATGTGCCAAATTCACCAGAAGACACAGCCTTAGAATAAATATGTGAAATGTAAAACACAGTGCACAGACAGAATATCGAGTTTAACATGTCGACATATACAATATTGAGTTTTATATATCGTGATACAGAAATATTGACAGAAAAAATATCGACTTGCAGGAAAGAAATATCGTTTTTGGAAATATCGAAGTTATTAATATCGATTGCAGAAATATTGTTGTTTAAAATATCGACATTTTAATTAGTGTAATGTATTTTAGTATGTATTTTAAATGTATGTGATCTATTTTTTTGTATAAGAATTTGTTTTGTTTTTAAAATATGTGTTACATTTTTAGTAGTTATTAATTTTATCTCAATTAAATGTTGCGTTTTTAAGTTTTGTAGGGGTTGTGGGTTTAAAAGGGAATAGGGTGGGAAGTAATTTAATTGTAATATTTTTTTTTATTTATTAGTATTTATTTAATTTAGATTTTATAGTGTTAATTCTGGAAAATAATGTATTATTAATATTTATGAATTAGCTGTTAATTATTTTTAAATAAATAATTGTCAGTTATGTTAATTGTGGGTTTTTTTAGGAACAGGTTGTGGGTTTATAGGGTAATAGGGTGGGAAGCAATTCAATATTGATACATTAATTAATAACTTGTTTTATTAGTATTTATTTGATTTAGATTTTATAGTGTTAAGTGTAGGAATCCATTTGTTATTAGTTATTTATTAATTGGTTGTTAAATTGTATTAATTAATTAATTGGTAATTATGTTAAATGTGACTTTTTTAGGAGCAGGTTGTGGGAATAGGGTGGGAAGTAATTTAATTATAATCAAATTATTAATATTTTTAATGTATTAATATGTATTGACTTTATATTTTATAATTGTAATTGTGGAAATTATTGTATTATTAAATATTCATCGATTTATTATTAATTATTATTAATTAATCGGTAATTATGGGCCTTTTGTCATTTTTGTAGGAGTAAGTTGTGGGTTTATAGGGGAATAGGGTGGAAAGAAATGTATTCATAATTAATTGTTGAGTAATGGTAATTGATGAATTAAAAAATAAATATGGCAATTGTGTGTAGTTAATTTGAGATGTGAGTTGTGGGGTTTATAGTGGTAAAGGTTGGGAAGTAAATTCTTTTAAATTAATTCATGTGTTTTTGTTAATTGATATAAATTTAGTAACGTTAAATTAGTTATGGAAATCTTGTAATGATTTTTAGGTGTGTGTTGTGGTGTCTGTTGGGGCAGAGGGTGGGAAGTATATTAGGTGTAATTAATTAACAATTAGTTGCTCATTAATATTCATTCATAAATTGATAAATATTTATGGTAATTGTTTATTTTTATTGTGAGTACGGATTTTGGTTTTATAAGGATAACGTTTGGTGAGTAAATGAATTTTTACCTGTTTGAATTTGTTTTTTAATTAATAATATTTGTTTATTTGATAATTATTTATGTTCATTATGGAGGTACCATTTTTTAAAATTTAGAAGTGTGTTGTGAATTGTGTGGTGTTATAGGGTAGGGAATACAAAATATTACATTTATTTAACAATGAAAGTTTTTGTTTATAATTAATTTCTATTAAATATAGTTATTTGTTTGTAATTTCTTTTTGTTATTTTTATAAAGTAATCGTTGTAGGTACTTTTTTAACATTACAATATGTTTCTATCTTTTGTAATTTTAAAGATTTTTATATATGTTCTTTTTTTGCTTTTTAACATCTTTTGTATTGAAGTTGATTTTTGTTTGTTTTTAATTTTGAATTGACTTTAGTGGGAATATTAATTTTTACCCCTCTGCTATCCAACACTTTCCCTACTGTTGCATTCACTGGAGTGGGAACAGTAATGTTTTACCCCTTCGCTATCCAACACTTTCCCAATTGTTGCACTCACTGGAGTGGGAATACTCATTTTTACCCCTCCGCTATCCAGCACTTTCCCTACTGCTGCAGTAATTGGAGTGGGAATAGTAATTTTCACACCTCCGCTATCCAACCCTTTCCCTACTGTTACACTCATTGGAGTGGGGATAGTAATTTGTACTCCTCGCAATCCAACACTTTCCGTACTGTTGCAGTAACTGGAGTGGGCATAGTCATTTTACCTCTCCGCTATCCAACTCTTTCCCAACTGTTGCACTCACTAGAGTGGGAATAGTAATTTTTACCACTCCGCTATCCAACACTTTTGCTACTGTTGCACTCACTGGAGAGGGAATAGTAGTTTTTACCTTACCGCTATCCATCACTTTCCCTACTGTTGTAGTAATTAGAGTGGGAATAGTAATTTTTTCCACCTCCGCTATCCAATACTTTCTGTACTGTTGCAGTAACTGGAGTGGGCATAGTAATTTTTACCTCTCCGCTATCCAACTCTTTCCCAACTGTTGCACTCACTGGAGTGGGAATAGTAATTTTTACTGCTCCGCTATCTAACACTTTCGCTACAGTTGCACTCACTGGAGAGCGAATAGTAGTTTTTACCTTACCGCTATCCAACACTTTCCCAACTGTTGTAGTAATTAGAGTGGGAATAGTAATTTTTTCCACCTCCGCTATTCTACACTTTCCCTACTGTTGCAGTAATTAGAGTGGGAATAGTAATTTTTACCCCTCCGCTATCCAACACTTTCCCTACTGTTGCAATCATTGGAGTGGGAATAGTAATTTTTACCCCACACTTTCCAACAGTTTCCCTACTGTTGCACTCAATGTAGTGCAAAATGTATGTTTAAAATGTTTGTACTTTACATTATAAAGATAGGATGTCGATATTTTTGACATCGATATTTATGTGTCGATATTTGTGTTTGGGGATATTTTTGTAATCAATATTATGTCAGTGATACCATAACATCAGAGGCGAGTCCCATGTCATAAACCATGCGTCAATCATTACGTCTGGTTTGAGAAGGCTTAGGGATTTTTATGCAATCAAGTCATAGAGTGACATAGTGAAAAGCTGTAAATTTCACTGCATTAGGTCTATGTGGCTTTTACCGTGGGACCACATACCCTTAATACATTATAACTGGTGCAAGTATAATGTGATGCAGACCTTTCCAAACTGACATATTGGGCCCAATGTGTCAGTTTGGAAATGTGGAGCAGTGTGGAGCACTAATTGTGCTGCCACCGCCTAAAAAAGATGCTGTAGCAACTCTACCCCCATATACATTCTCCTCTCAGTTTGATATTCCTGTAGCCTGAGATGACACTTGTTCATCCACCTCTTGGTCTAAATCAGGAACTCTTGAGAGGTTTTGAACTTTTAGACACACTTGCTGCACATTTCTGTGTCTTTATGTTGGATTATCTTTTTACATTTGAGCTGGTAAGAGCAGAAATACAAGTGAAATAAAGATGTGGAAAAAAAGCAGATGATAGGGAGTAGCCATGTGAAACCCTGCAAACTGGAGGGATAGGTGAAGATGGAAAGAACCTTGATGGACCATCTGGGATCAGTGGTTTAGAAAGGCACTACACCGATTGATTTCCAGTTGGTCCACCAATGCCACTGGCCCAATGCTCTGAAGCAGAGTTAGGTGTTTCATAATGTAAAAAGCCATATGTCGCAGTGCCACGGTGTAGAAAGTCAACATGACAAGTATATAAGCACTCCATTATCAGTCCACCTCGACACATGATTCTAAAAGTATAGTATTACACACTTCCTATGATATGGTCAAAACCCTGAATGAAAGATGGAAAGGCCTTTATAGTTATCCAGGTGTTGTTGGAACATGAGCTTCCCCAAAAGTTTGGCCAAACCTGGATGGTTGCTAATGAGCCTAACATTTACAAGATTGGCAAGAGTATATCAGTCTTTTTTTAAGGAGCGTGATGATAGAATCCTTAAGCATGGAAGCAACGGCATGGTGACAAACAAACGTGCAAACATTCTTAACACCCAGCAGCTGGACCCTTAGGTGTGTCGAATGATGTTAGAGAGAAAAGTATCCTTTCCATTCTCATTAACTTAGCACAAAGAGTACAAACAGAAGGATTCAGGATGTAAGGGGTGAGTCAGGAAGTTTATCAGTCAACTCCGTATTGAAGATATTTTTGCTTACTTTATTAGTAAAAAAGAGCTGAGTGCCTCATGTAGCTCTAAAATAAGACTCACTGAGGATAGCAGTGTGGTAGATGCTGAATATGATGCAACATATTTTTATGACTTTTCTTCTCAACAGTCCTTTTAGCCTTTACAATGGCTTTCCTGTTTCCTTTAATAGCCCTAATGTATGCTAACCAATCCTCTCTATGTCTGTGTTTGTTCTAAAAGGATTCCAGTCTCTGTTTATGGTGTTCTGAACTTTTAAGATCTAGATTAAATAAAGGACCGGCCTCTGGATATGGACTCTCTTCTGGGTATTTTAACATGCTGAATGATTTAGAGAAAAGAACTGCAGGCTGATAAAAAAACTGATAGGGGAAGCATATATTTATCCAGCTGGGTGTACAGATAGAACTGGTGTTTTCCCATTCCTAAAGGGTCCACATTTCTAGCTTGTTTTGGACAAAGGATTTTGGTGAAAAAGATCAGTAAAAATGGGCAGGGGCGGCTCCTCCACTAGGGTGAAGGAGCTTCGCCCACTGTTTTCTCGCAGTGCTAGAAAGTCAAAACATAAAATAGTAATAACTTGAAGTTATTACCATGTTATGTTTGCTTTGCGCATCGCAGATGGGCAGGTGGGCGGGGCTGCTCTGCTCTTTGAGCAGGGAAGGGGGGTGTGGTTTGCCCACTCCTGAGTGCAATAAGACTGTTTGGTCATCCCTCTCGGGCAGCACTCTGGCCTTCTCCATGCAGACTGAATTGCAGCCTGCAAGGAGAACATGGCCAACCCATAAGCCCAGGGCTGGCGGCATCCTTACCACACCCATTTTTTGTTGTTGATTTTTTTAAAGCGTCACGCCCAGTGGGATGGAGTCCCCGGGTGCAAATTTGTCCAGGGAAAGGAGGTAATGCAGCCCCTCTTCCTAAAAAATGAATAAAGAAAAAACCCAGCAACTCTACACTACTCTGCAAGCACACCTCCTGGTGACTAAAGTGGGCTTCTTTCCCTACCCAGTAGTGCACCAGGAGGTGTGTTTGCAGAGATGTGGAGAAAGGAGGCAAGGTCACTGACAACATCTCAGCGATGCAGCTGTGTGGGTCTTACTGGAGGTAACAGGAGGGGTAGTAGGCACCCAAGGACCCCCAAGAGCTAACTGGACTTCAACCTACAACTATTAGTGTACCAGGAGTTGTGTTTGCAGAGTGTTGGAGAAAGGGGGCATGGTCTTAAACCCCCTCAGAGCAATCCTGCTTTTTGGGACTCACTGGAAGTAACAGATGGTGGAGTTGGCCCCCAAGGACCCCCAGCAGCCAAGGAGACTTCATTCCTCTGCTTGTAGTGTGTTAGGAGGCATGTTTGCAGAGTGAAGGAGAAAGGGGCCGTGGCCTACAACAATGTCCCAGCAATCCTGCTGTGTGAGACTACTGAAGGTAACAGGAGGGGTAGTAGGCCCCCTAAGGACATCCTTGGGGGCCAATTACCCCTCCTGTTTTCTCCAGCAAGTCCCACATAGCAGAATAGCTATGAGGTCTTCAGAGGCATTGGCCCCTTTCTCCACCACTCTTTAAGCACGGCTCCTAGTGCACTACTGGTTGAGTGATAAAGTCCACTTTACTCCTGAGGGGCTTTGGGGTCCAAGAAGCCCTATTGATACCTCCTTAAGGTACTACACAGTGGGATTCCTAAGAGATAGTCAGAGGCCCAACCCCCTTTCTCCCCCATTCTGCAAAAATGACTACTACTAAATTCACTGAACAAATCAAAGGTTACAGGGATGTTATAGTTAGGAATTAGCATTTAAAAAACCTTAGACATTCACTGACAAAAACAAAGGTTACAAGGACGTTGCAGTTACGAAACTGAATTTAAAAAACTTTGAAATTCACTGAAGAAAACAAAGGTTTCACTCATACAAAACCAGTGAAATTCATCAGTTATAGTTAGCTGAATTACCTATAACTTGCGCCCACGCAATGCACTGCAGTGGACCTTACAGATTACATCACTCATGACATGGTCAGTGACATCACTGATAACATCTCAAAAGACATTACTGATGACATCCCAGTTGGCATCAACCACAATATCACAAATGCACCTACTCACACCCCCATAGAACCTTACATATACCCATCCTACTCCCACACAGCTATTGATAAACCCATTCATAGACCCATACCAATACTTACACACCCACATACTGATACATAGATCTACACACACATCGACTCACTCACCCATACAGCAACTCATGCACCCACTCACACACTAACACAGCCACTGACATATCCACTCATTGACCCATATACCTTTCACACACTGAATCAGTCACCCATAGAGCTACTCACACAGCCACTTACTTACCCATACAATTATATACACAAATACCCACTTACTTGCTCATACAGATACTAACATGTATTCACTCACCTATATATTCAATGACACTAGCACGCATTCACTCATACAGCCATTCTCACATTCACTCACTCACCCAGGTACTCATATACCACATCACTCACCTATACTGCCTTTCTCATACCCTTTTACTTACCCATATACCACTGACACATCCACTCACACACCTGCACAACCATACATCCCCTCAAACACACACTCACTAACCCATTGAGCAACTGACTCATGCATACAGGCAGTCACACACACACTCATCCACCCACACAGACACTCAGAAACCCATAACAGGACTCAGGCAACCAATCACTCACCCACATAGCTACTCACATACGCACTTATAAAACCATACAGCCACTTAGACAACAGCTGATAAACTAATACAAACATTCACATAACCGTTCACTCACCTATCCATTCACTGACACACCTAATCACTCACTTATAAAGTCAGTCACACAGCCACTACATCACGCATACAGACACTCATATATCCACTGATTCACCAATACACCCTGGTATATATATTTAATACTCATAAACTTTTTTAAAACAATCACAGTCACTGGATGGCATCATCAGTTTTATAATTTGAGATCTAATCAGTGATGTCATGAGTGATGTAGTATGTGAGATCATAAGTAGTGCAATGCAGGGACGTGAGTTATAGTTATTCTGAGAAATGAGAAATCTCTACGAAATTTTCTAAACGGCTTTGCCACTCACTTTAGCTGCTGTCTTGAAAGTTTTGGGTGATCTGTCAATTGGTTGCAGAGAAAAAGGGGTGAGTCCTAAGCATGTTTTTCACATTCAACTTCCCATAAGGATTTTGAACACAACTATACCCCAAACTGAAATTCTTATAGTTAAGAGGAAGTACCCTTGTTTGGTGGAGATTCAGCCCTTTGACGTCTCATCATCTTCTCTATATGAGGATCACATTATCACAAATTTCTGGAAGAAGACATTCAAGGAACAATCACATTGCCCAAATTAAATACACACAAGATCACTGGAGGCATTTCCTCATGGTCCATTTTGCAGCTGTGGTATACAGTACGCACTGGACATTTAGCCAATGAGGTATATTTTAATAATTACCCAGTAGAAAGTAATTCAGTTGGATAGACATATTTTATGAAACTGTGGACTCTTGTTGGATAAACGGGCAGATGAGGTTCGGTTCTGGCCCTGATGCTCATTTAACAGAAACTAAAACTCAACTGGAAGCACTTACAAATATAAACACAGCAGGTGCCCAGTTGAAGCTTAACTTCTGTGAAGCTTCAACTGATCCTTCTTACCTGGGATTGTCAAAGGCAACGCAAGTGGGATTTCACGACAATTCCACATTAAAAAACGATCTGATTTCCATGCTGGGGGTGAATACATCATTGATCTATCGAAGCGCAAATCTGTTGTGACTGTGGCAAATGGTTCTTTCTTCTTGTCTCCCGGTGAGAGCAGAGTCCATGGTTCTCCCTTTAACTTTGTATGGTTGTGCAAGTGTGCCTAAACACCTAGAAGCTTGGCCATTTGGCCCCACATTGTCCACCTTAGTAGCAGGCAAAGATCTTCCTGTCTTTTGCCAGGATAATGGACAGCTTAACAAAAGGCCCCCTGAACACTTTTACCACCAATTTTGGTGACTCATTTTTGATGCCAAGGAATATGATTGCATCTCCATCAAACAAAGAAGCACATACTTCATATAGTTCAGAGGTAGTGCCCTTGTTTAGTGGAGATTCACCTCTTTGTATTCTTGTCATCTCATCATATCACAGATTTCTGGAAGACTTGTGCCCTAAGGACACTGTAACTCGTACCCTTGCCATAAACTGCTAATTCCCCACGCCCACATGTTACATCACTCATAACATTGTTGTATAGCATTTTAGGACCCTAGTGTAATTTTCCCGATACATGCCCTTATATAGGTATAAATCACCATATACTTATATAGGCATGGACATTATAACCATATTTAGACATAGCTCATGCAGTCCAAATACGGCATGGCTACTTCCACTAGTTCTGAAAATCCACAACGATTCCTTGGAAAACTCGGCTTCAGCAGTTAGGGACTACCCCTTGCTTGAATAATGATTTGTCCAAGAACTCATGGAGTTTTCAAAGAACTAAGATTCTTTGATGACGTTATTATGTCCAACGGTACGTCAAACTCGGCACCTTCAAGGTATAATTATGCCCACACTTGCCCAAGCAAACACAGTGGTTTGGAGCAGTTCGACTATCTACTTGCCCGACACATCCAGCTACAGCAAGTGCCAAAGGAAGCCGACCCTCCAGCTGAAGCACTGAGAGAGGTGCTGTTTTTTCTCTTGTCATTAAATCCAGCTCCAGTGTTTCCAAGCTACCCTTGCGGGTTGTTGGGAAATTGAGTCCTGAGACTGACCTCCTTCATTCTAAAACCAAGGTACGGAGCTGATTAGACCCTAAGAGAAATCCTGGATAGATTCTTAGCAAAAGAATACTAAACTTATGCTACACCACACTTACTTCTTCCCTTGTACTAGACTTAGGTTAGGTACATCGGGGTTGGCGTATTTTAGAAGCACCAGTAGAGTACTTTTTAGCCTTTGTTATTTATGTATGTCTTTATCTATGGTCTAGGAGCCATACAATGCTTTTACAGTATTATTTCATAATACTCATCTTACTGTATGCATTATACTTTGCTACCAGTATTACGATTGCAGCAGTTCATTTCTTCTGCATGAGAAAGAAGACTGTTCAATAAATACCTTTTATTGAAAACGCCCGTCTCTCTATTTCTCTGCACCTCTGGTGAAACGAAGTATGAACGAATGACTGAGAAAATATCTATCTATTGTTTCCACGACTCAGAAGATCAGTTTTATCTTGGGGAAACAAAGTTGTCATGTTTATGCGGTTGTCAGATACTAATCCCTTCTTGTGAACTCGAGAAAGTTTCTAGTGACCACTGAGCTAGCTGGCACTCACAATTAAGTCTAATATATTCGATAGAGACCTAGTAGACATAAGTACTACGTCACATCTATAGGATATATTATTGCAATGCGCAGAGCCTAATGGGAAAATAGGAACTACAATACATGGCGCCCAATGTTTAGTAAGGCACTAATTTGAAGCTAGATACTAGAGTAACTCAGTCGTGCTTTTCACAGAGACCCCTTTTCCCCGTAAAATACTCCAATAGACGTCTGGAGTGGGTTAAAGGATAAAATCCGCCATGACTGAGTAGGACGAAAATCCTATGTATTAGTTTTTGGTTTTGTTCAACGTTGAAGGATACCGTGTTCCAAAATATTGTGCACCTTATCTGTGTTTCCTTGAAACTTGTTCTGCAAAAATTTCAACAAAATGTCTGATACCGACGAAGAGAACGGTAGATCCGCAGGAAATAAAACCCAACCGGGTATAGACGTTACAGGTCTCCAACAAGATGACCCGAATGCTATAATCATCCCGGAAAACGTAAGGAAAACAATAGCTATAAAGTTTATAGAAAATGGCCTATCACCAAGAGGTGGTAGGGTTATATTTGTCATAGAGGCATATGAATATCGGCAGACAGAGGTATTCTATTCATGGATGATCTTTCCACAAGCAAATCCAACAACACATGTGTTCCACTTTTATAAGATAGAGGAACATCCAGCGGAATCCGTTCCTTTCGAGGACGTTGAGATTCCACTAACTTACCAAGAGCATCAGCTCTGGTTTAAAGGCGCCCTACAACATCAAAATCACATTACCAGGCTCGGTCCATTAGGTAGACCAGTAGCAACATGGCCAGTAGTAGCCAGCTATACACCACATCCTGACATTGAAAGAATGACAGATGTAGAACTATTAGCTCAGCTAAAACAATTAATTAAAATACATAGACAACTGGTACAATATGTCTTGTGGACTCTAACAGTCCAACCTGCTATAGGAATTCCACAACAAACCCTTCATCAAGGGAACACAAACAAAATTACACCACAGACTATATAGTCTGTCATCTGTAAATTACCCACAAAAAGGGAACAAATTCCATTCTGGACAAGTTAAAAAAATTACTCAGATCGAGGCAGTATTTCCCGATAGTACACCTCATGAGAAACACAGGATTCTAACAATCTGTTTACCAATGGGTATTGCACCACACCTGTAGGACTGTGACACTTGGGGTACAGTCTTTGCTGCAATTTACACAAAAACTCATGGTGTACCGTCTATGGAGGTGATACCAGACGTCCTGAAACAGATTCAAAATGAATACGGGGCAGAGCCTACTTTAAATCTCGGTATGAAGTTGCTGAAGGATTTCAAACAGGTCTCAGCTATAATAATAGCTAATATTATAGGTGAAGCAGCATCCGTGGCAATCCACAAAAACTAAAAGAACTTGATGTAAATGAGCAACCATATGAATTGGCCAGAATAATAGAAAAATCCTATGAAGAACTAGGTAGAGATAGTTTGGGAGGGAAACCGGTAAAGCCCGAACTAACAGATAATCCTGAAAAAGTGTTTATTAAAAACACTCTCTCTACCCCTAAAGAGAACTGGGAAAATACTAGACAGACACTTCCTAAAGAGAAGTGTTCTCGACCCAGAGGAAGGTCTCCTCAAAAGGAGCATTCTGAAAAGAGATATCATCTCAGAAAGAGGGATAATTTGAGAAAAAATGATAGATATCAAGATACTGATACACGTTCCTCTTGTACCTTTCAGACTTCCTCGCAGAAATCCGAAAGAAGAGGATGATCAGAACACAATGAAGAACGCGTGAAGTCCAAAGAGGATCAACACGTTCCAAAAAATAAGAAAACTCAATTCACCAAAAAGAAGGTAGCAAGTCTTAAAATCATACATGCCGAGGATCTTGAGGACACAACTCAAGAACGGGGAGTGGGCCCAGACAATGCTGGACAGCGCAGCAGAAGTTACCATAGCTCGCAAGATCCTGAAGGGTCATCTGGAGACAGTTGACCTGAATGAATACATTCAGGTTGAAACTGCTGATACCAGGGTTAGTGTATCCCATAAGTTATATGAAGAAACATTCCGAATAGAGGGGGACATAACTAGAAAGATAAAAGCACTCTTTTGGGAGAAGCTATCAAAGGGTTATGACATCCTTCTGACTGAAAAAGACTGCCCACCTGAATTTGTCAGGTAGTCCCCACATGGCGAAGACATTATTATGCCAGCCTTCTCCAATCATATTCCTATTCATAAAAAATACACCTATGCCACAAAATGGGCTGTGGCCCAGGCTCCAGCATTATATAAAAATCAAGTGGGATGGGATGAGGACTCTCCTCACCATAAGATCCAGTTAAAAAATCAACCTACTTCTCAGAGGCAGTATCCAGTTAAGCAATAAAAAACAGGTCAGGAAGATCCTAGATCAACTTGATTTCCAAGAGGTGATTGAAACATGCACCTCGTCCATGAACAATCCTTTGTTTCCTATCTCCAAACCAGACAATACATATCGTCTAGTTTTGGACTACAGACATTTAAATTCTTGTTGAAAAACCTTTGCAGTACAAAATGCACACAGTGCATCACTGATTAATAACAATGTGTGCAAAAAATATAAAACCACTTTAGATATTTCAAACGGTTTCTTCTGTCAAAATATCGCACCGGAAAGCAGGTTCTTGACCGCTTTCTCAATTATGGAGACACAGCGTCACTTCTGTCGTCTCCCCCAGGGATTCAAGAATAATCCAGGGTTGTTTTCAGCCAGAGTAACAGAGTTACTACAAACGTACGATGATGAGTCATTATCTTATGTCGATGACATCTACCTTACAGATGATGACTTGGACAGGCACTTGAACAGGGTGAACACCATAATACTTGGCTTCGCCTCTGAAGGGTACAGATTAAATTTTAAGAAATCAAGAATTGCCCACCTCAACGTCCTATTCTTAGGATAAGAACTTTCAAGTGAAGGCAAAAGCCTGGCAGCAAACTTTTTAGAAAAATGTGCGCTACTCCAACCTCCAAAAACGCTGAAAAACTTACAGTCAACTTACATTCTGAACTACGCATAAAGGGTTAAACCTCTCTACGAACTAATCAAACCTGATGTCAAATAAACTAATTGGACTGAAAAACACACAGAAATTTTGCGTTCAGTGCAAACAGACATGTTAGCTACAACCCTTTTACAACACGCGTAAACGAACGCAACCTTGTAATCTGAATCATCCCAGGGAGATGCAGATTCACATACCTAACCTTTAATGAAGGTGAAAATGTACCAATAGCAAACAAATCACACTTGTACACACAAGCTGAAATGAAATTCACTTCAACAGAAAAAATTTTGACAGCGGTTCAAACTGCAGTAGCAAAAGAGTGAGCCCTCGTGCGGGGAAAACGCATAAAAGTCGTTACTCCTGTACCTGCCTTAGAGGCAGTGACAAAAGTGAGCATTCTGAATGAAAAAGCTTTACATCCAAGGTGGATACAATGGGTTAATTCTCTTGCTGCAACAGCGTTTTTGACACCAACTTGAAAACTCAAGAATTTCTACAATATAAACAAGAATGTCCCCTGCCCACTGAGATTCTGCCTCTAGAACATTACGGATGTATAATTTATACAGACGGATCAGCACAGCCCGCAATTGGGGGTAAACAAGCTTATAGTGAAGCGTGTGCGATTGTTAAAGGTTGCTGGCGCGATGGTAAATTCAGACCTATGGTCACAAAAACTCAATCTTTTGGAGATTGTGCAGCTCAGCGAGCTGAACTACAGGCTTTCAAGATGGCGCTTGAAAATACTGATCGCGATTTCCCCACACTAGTAGTGTGCGATTCATATTACTGCGTCCATTCATACAATGAATACTTGCAGAACTGAGTTCAAAACGGGTTCAAAAATGCAAAACCTGGCACAATCAAGTATAAATTGCTTTGAGAACAAGTAGTTCTATTACAGAAAGAACTACAAAAGACTCACGTGATTCATACACTGAGTCATCAGCGTGACAGCGTTCACGTTGCAGGGAATTCATTGGCTGATTAAGACGCGAAGGCAGCTGTGCAAACGGCTTCCATAGCTGTAATCACTCATTCAAAAACAGAAATAGACGGTGAAACAATGCTTTTTGTACACTTACACTTTGGACAGTGGACCTATGGAGCAACAGAAAGGCACCAAACCTATGTTTTCACAAATCACAATATTTTTTACGTTTTGCATGCTAATACCAAAATGCCCTCTGTCCAAGAGCACAACCCTAAACACAGGGTAAATAACAACTCTCCTTGAATTCAGAATAGCACCGCTTAATAAGTCCAAACAATGAAAAAATAACTCAATTGATGTCCTTATTGATACGCTGAGTCTTGGTGTATATTTTAATGCTTATTTAATGTTCCTTTGGAAAAATTCAATGATAGCCAGCCAACACGTTTCGTTCTGAAACAGAACTTCTTCAGGGCAAAGTTGTATCAAGGGCGGTCAAATCCAAAAGAGTCCTTTATATCAAGCAATCTAAAGCACACTCCATGCTAAGAGTGATATACCAATACCAGGATTTATCCATCATGTAGTAGTTATTTTTCCAAAAAATCCTTCCTATGAATATTATATATTTTTGTATTATGGCACGAACTTGACTTGGATCTCAGTGTTGTGTTCTCAAGAAACCCAAAAACATATATTTTTCTTGTGTATATTTCGAGGAGCGGGTAAATTTTCCAATTCCAAAAGGAGATTATTTCCAAGGTAGTAACCCGGTCTGTAGGCAGAGTAGACCGATGCCCGAACTGTTATAAAAGATTTGTGAGTCTTTATCGGCACATACGCAATCGGCACGCTACATTCTGACCAGGGTCCGGCGTTTAGCTGTCGAGCTTACAAGGAGGCCATGGCCAGCTTGGGCGTTGCGTTGCGGTTTTCGAGTCCATTCCATCATGAGGGAAATTCTGTAGTGCAACAAAAAAAAGTGACATAACGCAATCTATAACAGCCAGGGTATTAGGTTCGAGTGACGGGTGGGTCAAACATCTAATAAGTGTCCAACGTAGTCTTAACAACCTGCCAAGAATTTCTCGGGGTAGAATCACTCAATATAAAATCCTTTTTGGTACTAGAATGATGGTAGAAGACTTCAGTTGTAGAACAAAAACCCTTTGATATCAAGGACCGTTTGGCTATTTTTCAGGACTTAAATGAAACAAGAAGAAGTCTAAGCAACACCATAAAGAAGCCAACAACCACTGAAGAAAAACCACATGTCCCAGCAAGACCTATCTGGATTCCAAAGATTGGGGATCTAGTCAGAGAGAAAATAGCAGATAAGAAGGAATTTGGACCTTCTTACAGGAAACCAGTACCTGTACTAGCAGTCCACGGATCAAGAACAGTGTTACTGCCACCCCTTGCCGGAAGAAAGGAGAACTGGTCTGTATCAATTGACCTGGTCAAAGCACACCATGTGGCCGATAATAAATAGTATGCCCAGTGGACTCCAAAGATGTAGCAGATGACCAAATCTTGCTACTATCCAAGAGGTTCAAACTGAAAGACTCATCACCTTTGAAGAATCTGCAGTGAAAAAAGAAGGACTATGCAACAAAGCAATGGAACTTGTGCCTCTTGAAACCCACATACCAGTTCGCCAAGACACTCCTGTCTACAATGATATAGCATCTGACTATACTAATATGTCAAAGGACCAAACAGCTCCTGCGATTTCAAAACATCTGGATGCGATACCAACAATTGACAGAACTGCCTCTGGCTACTTCATTAACTTTGATACATTTTCTGAGGATCACTGTGACCCTGAAACGACGCCAGCAAATAAAACTTTCAAGGAACATATAAACTAACTTTTATACCAGCTTGAAAATACATATCTGGTTTCACCATGGATTGAATTTTGGATTGTGTTAGGTGTACTTTTTCTCCTACTATGGGTCATTCTTGTTTTAAGTTTGAGAAAGCTGATAGATGGGAAATATAGTAAAATGGACACAGCAAGTAAGAACATCAACTTGCTCCTGAAGCCACACAAATCATCTCAAAGTAAACAAAGAGACCTGTCATCAGTGAACATCACAGCCGTTCCTCTACCTGGTGGTATAGCATGGAACAGAACTGATTATGACATTTATGGTCCCGTTGAGCTGCTGAAGATTCCATACCAATTTAAGGTTTCCTTGAGTGATTTTGTTTCACTCAGTACATTTTCTGATTAATGGGACTTAGAGACTGTTAATAACATGATGGCAGACTTAGAAGTGTCAGCAAAATTCGCAAAACATGAATACTTAGAAGGTTCATCAGATTATGAACAAATGTATTGTTTTAACCACTTTGGTCACCATTATATCTGCAAACCCTAGAAATGTTTTAACTTATAATCAATGGGAACATTGTCCAACGCCACCAAAAGGTAGCTCTAAAGCATTTTATGAAAAATGTCCATACTTCTCAGGCTTTAATGTCACAAATCCAAAAACATTTTACTTTAAAAATGTTAATAGACGGTCATGAAAGGTATGTTGACTAATACTAGGCAAATTTATTCTGCTGCATTTTATGTCCACATTAGGTTTTGACTTTTGGAAAGACAACATTGAGACAAAACCTGTCTGGGGCACAAAAGACTGGCAGTTGCAAGGTTTAGAAGCCTTATTTAGAGTCTGCATCATCCCAGAACAAATTCTGTTTTTAAATGAAACTGTTCAACTGACATCTTGTCTTGGCCTGGCTATGATAAAAGACTTAAACAAACCATCCATACCTAAGCCCACACCTGATAGTACTGGAACTACAGATGGGGAGGTAGACGTAAATTATATTTTACAACAAAACAGAACTAATCCTGATTGGAAAAAATGGTTAATCTGGCCCACAGACACGAATAACTGTCAAGATAGATTCCTGAACAAGACACAGGGTTTACAGTAACAAGGCCAGATCCAAGATCTATCCAGAGACAACATCCAGGGATAATAACAACGTACAGTGTAGGAAAACTGTGCCTTGAGTGGCTACAAAAATCCACACTCCCAGATATAAAACAACACTTAACTTTACTTAAAGATGGTATTGATTTGAGAGAATTCTTACTAGGATCTCGCAAACAACGTCATAAACGTTTCATATACGCCGGTATATACGCTGCTTATAATGAAGCATGGAAAGTCACGCAAATGGAAACTGCAGAACAAATACGAGAAATTGATCGTATTAATTTAGAGAAAGCTCTCCCTGTAGTTGACAATGGTTTAACAACTCTGTCATCCAGAATTTTTTCTTTGGACAGCATTGTATCCTCTGCCATAGACATAGTAGAACTGGACTTGCTCATGTTACAACATGGCCAGTCTCAATTGCGTTCTATAATGTTTCTAGGCTGGACGTTAGACAATCTGCGTTCGGGCTATGTGCCTTGGCGTCTAATCAACGCCACGTCATTGTTTACTGGATTTAACCGTACAGAAAAACAAATCTCTTCGGCAGAGAGGGAAGCAGACTATCCGGTTCTGAGCATAGAGAAACTGGAAAGATTACCATTAACCATTTCTGAGAAACCAGCCGTTTAATGGATAATACATGGCACCATCACGATAGCAGTGACGATTTTCCAGTTTCAGTATTTCTTAAAACATATACCAGCAGGCCTGTATGAAAGGTTGGGTAAAGAGTACATAAAGTCGACATGGGATTTACCATACACACACACATGTTGGAGGTAATCCTTAGAGGTAAAAATAGTAAAACCACACTGAGTGGTACACTTCTATATCAGGACATTAATTTGCATGGAGCCTGCGATGGTTCTTCAGACAACTTATTATGCGCCCTCCAGGGTTCACCGGCAGCAGTGATAGATCAGATTTTTAGGCAGCTTTCCAATGGGAGATACATAATGTTGAATGATCACAGCTGTTGTGGAATGATGCCAGGAATAGCCTATCTCGTTAGTGTGTCAGCCAGGGTCACTTGCTGTATGCAAGTATTTTTTGCCACTATGGCCTTCACTAAACATCTCTTCTATACAAATTGATACTTTAAGCAGAATGAAAGCCATTCTTTTACAAAAAACTGCCCCACTGACCTCATCCGGAGAGACGTATGATATGCAAGTTGGAAGGTCCTCTGCAGAGATACATTCCTTATTATCAACTAACTGCCCCATACATTTTGCAGAAATGTTGGGTCGTATCTTAAACATGTCTGATACCAGAGGTATTGTACATGTATTTAAGACGATTTTTTCGGGACTGTTAGCACCCTTTGAAGCAGTCCTAGGCTTTTTTCCTAACTTCGTGCACTCTGTGTTCAGTAGCCTGCCTCTCATTTTGGGACTCGTAGCAGGGATACTATATTTGTTCCTTCTGCTCCGTTATGGCAAGTCCAGTCACCAACGATACCCAGATCACCATGGAGAACACTCTACTGGCAATGCAGTATCGTGAACACATAACACAGATTCTTGGCTTGGCTCGTTTGAGAGATCTGAATACCACGTGGTTCCTATCGTTCAGACCAATCTGGCAAGATTGCTTCTTACCTGTGCTACGATGCCTGCTATGTGGAGAAGAATGCATGCTAGACATCTGTCTAACACTTCCATCAGCTCTGCCAACGGATGTTGACGATTTGCTTGGTTCGGTAACGGCTCATGCAATCCTGATTACGGCATTCATTGAGGTCTCATCAGCAGTTCCAGCTGAGGGTGAGATACGTGGACCAACAGGCACGCAGGTACCATCTACTGCGAAGATTGCTAATCCGACTCACGCTGACGGCGATGCTTCTCATCTGTGTAGGATTGATCTGCTTAATGAAGTGGTTGAACTTTCACCTACTGCGGTAGATGATTTCTTTGCCAGCTTAGAAGATTTCATGTTTTCTCCTGACACCGAGAATAATTTTTTTAATTAACTCACAGCGTTCTATGATCTCTGAATTCGACCTTCACTTTTTCAAAGCAAACACTGCTAGCTTTGGAACTCTATTTTTCTAAGATTTGATTTGACTTTTTCCAAAACTGAACTTTGGCACAAAGTAATCTGCTTAAAGTAGAACTATTCTTAGAGAACAAGAATTCTTTGAATACTTCCTAAAAACGATATTTACCTTATCCACAAACCAAAACAGCTTACATATTCTGCTATGGGATGGTCTTGACTTTTTCTTCTGTAACTAAGAGCCATTTCATAAATGTAATTTTCGTGATTCATTCAGTTAGCATTGCTAATATCATATCATATGCTTACAATGAAATCATTGCTTTTATATGCGTAAAGTATTAATGCTCATTTTCGTGTGCAAACATTTAAAATGCACTTTTATGTATTTTTGGGTCGGATTGTGAACACATGCATAAGATATGTTTTAGTGCTTAAAATGTAGTAATGTCGAACATAATAAAGTGGAGTGGGTGTTGTATAGCATTTTAGGACCCTAGTGTAATTTTCCCAATTCATGCCCATATATAGGTATAAATCACCATGTCCTTATGTAGGCATAGAAATCATAACCATATTTTGACATAGCTCATGCAGTCCAAATACGGCATGGCTACTTCCAGTAGTTCTGAAAATCCACAACGATTTCTTTGAAAACACGGCTTCAGCAGTTAGGGACTTCCCCTTGCTTGAATATTGATTCGTCCAAGAACTCATGGAGTTTCCAAAGAACTACGACTCTTTGATGACGTTATTATGTCCAACTGTACATCAAACTCGGCACCTTCAAGGTATAAATATGCCCACACTTGCCCAAGCAAACACACGGTGGTTTGGAGCAGTTCGACCATCTACTTGCCCGACGCATCCTGCTACAGCAAGTGCCGAAGGAAGCCGACCCTCCAGCAGATGCACTGAGAGAGACGCTGTTTTTTCTCTTACCGAGAAATCCAGCTCCGGTGTTTCCAAGCTACCCTTGCGGGTTATTGGGAAATCGAGTACTGAGACTGACCTCCTTCAATCTAAAACCAAGGTACGGAGCTGATTAGAAGCTAAGAGAAATCTTGGCTAGATTCTTAGCAAAAGAATACTAAACTTATGCTACACCAGACTTACTTCTTCCCTCCTACTAGACTTAGGTTAGGTACATCGGGGTAGGCGTATTTTAGAAGCACCAGTAGAGTACTTTTTAGCCTTTGTTATTTATGTATGTATGCATGATAGTTCTTCAAAACTCTTAGATCAGTTCCCATTGGGCGCTGCAAGAAAGAGGAGGAAAGGGATTGGTCTATCCAAAACCAATAGCATGTTCTCTCCGTTGTGTTACGGGAACTTTTCATAACAGTGCTCCAGGGGTGTGGATATTATTAATTTACAGTTCCGGTGAAAATGCCGCTATTCCAAATTTTACCCCGGCATGGCCCCCCCCCAAAGCAAGCATTCCACTGTACCTCCCTTAACTGCTGCCAAATCAAGGTCGCTCATGCTAATGCCAAGAAGATAGTCAATTGGGGGCCCATCATCAACCACAGGGTTTCGTGGCATGTAGCGCAGGGGTCGGTAAATAACTGTATCCCCACCAGCCTGTATGGCTGGCGACTTCGTCGACGACAACCTCCATGGCGGTGCAGGGCACCCAACAATACTATTTATATATATATATATATATATATATATATATATATATATATATATATATATATATATATATATATATATATATATATATATATATATATATATATATGTATTCTGCTCCAAAGTCCACCTTGGCACTCGCTGCACACTTGCAACTGGTGCAGCCAAATGGAGTTGGGTCCATTTTAAAATCCAAGTTCATGTGTTCAAAGAAACACGCTGCACTCTCGGGACCAATTCCATTCTTTAATCAGCGAGGACGCGTTTTGGCGTTCTGCCTTCTTCTGCTCGCTCTAAATACAAAAGAAAACAGCATATGCATGATAGTTCTTCAGAACTCTTAGATCATTTGGGAACTGATCTAAGAGAGTATTGTTGGGCGCCTTGCACCGCCACGGAGGCCATCGTGGTGTTGACGAAGTCGCTAGCCATACAGGCTGGTGGAGATACGGATATCTACCGACCCCTGCGCTACATACCACGAAACCCTGTGGTTGACGATGGGCCCCCAATTGACTATCTTCTTGGCAGCAGCATGAGGGACCTTGATTTGGCAGCAATTAAGGGAGGTACAGTGGACTGCTTGCTTTGGGGTGCCCATGCCGGGGTACAATATGGAATAGCGGCATTTTCCCCGGAACTGTAAATTAATAATATCTACACCCCTGGAGCACTGTTATGAAAAGTTCCCGTAACACAACGGAAGTAACATGCTATTGGTTTTGTATAGACCAATCCCTTTCCTCCTCTTGCTTGCTGCGCCCAATGGGAACTGATCTAAGAGTTTTAAAGAACTATCATGCATATGCTGTTTTCTTTTGTCATTAGAGCGAGCAGAAGAAGGCAGAACTCCGAAACGCGTTCTTGCTGAATAAAGAATGGAATTGGTCCAGAGAGTGCAGCGTGTTTCTTTGAACACATGAGCTTTGATATATATATACATATATATATATTCACTAAAACAAACATAGGTTTTAGGCACATTATAGTTAACCCTAGGCAAAGCACTATGATACGCCTGCGTACGTTGTGAAGTTTGCGCTACTTCACACTATGCAAATTGCACGTAGCACAGTGCAAAGACGCGTAGCAGTCATTTTTTGCCTGCTCGCGGTCCTCAACGCCAAGTCGGCATCTGAAAGTGAGCAAAATGACATCCCGGCAGGACTTTTTCCTTGTTCGCGATCAGCAACATCAAGTTGCCAATCGCAAGCGTGGCAAATAAACCTCCCGGCGATATTCTCAACGTGGGGAGGTCAGGTTTCTCATTGCGAGTGGTCGCGTATGCCCACGACCGCTCGTGATGAGAAACTACCAGTCCGCATTGAGAAAGCTGCTGCTCGAGTAGAAATCCACTTGAGCAGCAGAAAACGACCGCTTGCACTGTGCAAGATGCAGTTTGCACTGATTGCACAGTGTGGACAAGCATCCGACACTGTGCAATCAGTGCAAACAGCATTTTTCACAGTGCACTATGCAGTTCGCGTAGCTATGTGTAGCTCACGTAGTGCAAAGTGCACTTCACGTAGCTACGCTTAGCGCTACTACGTGAACTATGCCCAGGGTTAGTTATATTTAGAAATTAGCATTTAAAAAACTTAGAAATTCACTGAAGAAACCATAGCTTTCAGGGAAAGTTATAGTTAGTTGGACATTTCACTCGTACAAAACCGGAGAAATTCCCCCGTTATAGTTAGTTCACCTAACTATAACTTGTGCCCCCGCAAAGTACTGCCAATTATGTCACATATTACATCACTAATGCCATGGTCAGTGACATCACTGATGACATCACTGATGACATCATCCAGTGACGGGGGGGCCCGATTCACAGAATGAACTTAAGACATTTGGTATTCACAGAATGCACTTACTACTATCTGGTATTCACAGAAAGCACTTACTACTTTCGGGATTCACAGAATGAATTTACTACTTACGGGATTCACAGAATGAACTTACTACTTTTCGGGATTCACAGAATGAACTTACTACTCTTCGGGATTCACAGAAGAGACTTACGACTACTAACTTTACGTCCGCCGCCGGGCCGTAATTTCCGCCACCGGGCGGGATAGTACGGCACTTAGGCGGACTTTACCGCACACTTGCGTAAAATGCGATTACGGGCCATAAAATGCGATTACGGGCCGTAAAGTACGATTACGGGCCGTAAATTGCGATTACGGGCCGTAAATTGCGATTTCGGACCGTTTGTCATGTTAGTCAAGAGGAAACAACTGGCCAAGGTCCACCCATCCCCCAACATGGATCAGCTGACACGCAGCAGCCAATCCCAGCCCTGCAGCATGTATGAATGCTGAGCAGACACAAAAAACCCTTTTCAGGATGTCACTGAACGTGTTTGTAGCACTACCCCTTGCCATGCGGCAAAACTACTTGAGGAGGAGGAGGAGGAGAACACAGAGGATCTACAGGCCTATTTGGAATGTCCAGCCAGGATGTAAGGGCCAGGTACCGTTTCCCACCTGAAGTAATCCTGGAAATGGTATGTGAGTGGGAGCAGGAACTTGACTCTGTGACCTGCTGCTCACATGCTATACCAGCATACCTCAAGATCCTTTCTGCCCTCCACTTCTTTGCTACTGGCTCCTTCCAAAGGGTCACTAGTGACCATGTGGGCATTTCCCAGGCGAGCCAGTCACGGTGCCTGCATCAGGTACTGAGATGCATCACTGAGAGAGCCCCCAACTACATCAAAATGCGATATACACTGGACATGAGACAAAAGGCAGCAAGAGATTTTTATCTCCTTGCACAATTTCCACGTGTGCTGGGTGCAATAGATTGCACCCATGTGGCCCTTCAGCCACCCCGCCACATTGCACACATCTTCGGCAACAGACACAGATGGTATTCCATCAATGTTCAAGCAGTCTGTGATGCCAGTGGAAGGTTCATCAATGTGCATGCAGCGTTCCCAGGCAGTACACATGACAGCTTCATATTCCGCATGTCACCTCTTGCTCGGCGTATGGCTGCTGGAGAATTTGGTAACATGTGGCTACTGGGTAAGTACCAAGCACTGAAAATGGGTGATATGCGTCAAGTAAATATATGAATGCCCCCCAATAGTAACGATTGTACAATAAGAAACATGGCCCAACAGACACTGCATGTATGAATGTATAGATCATGTCCTGTCAAAGTCAAAGAGTGAAATGTTAACAACTTCCCATTCTTCCCTCCTCAGGTGACGCTGGGTATGCACTCTCTCTACATCTCCTCACCCCTTACAGGCGTGCTAACACTGTACCTCAGCGTAGGTACAATAGGGCACACATACGTACTCGAGCCATCATCGAGCGCACTTTTGGTCTGTTGAAGTCGCGATTCAGATGTCTCGACCGTACAGGGGGTGTGCTTCTGTACTCCCCAGTAGTTGTGTGCAAGATTATACTAGCCTGTTGTGTTTTGCACAACATTGCTCTAATGCATGGCTTACACATGCCTCTCGACCCTCGACTAGCTCTGAATGTGGGAGACCGGGCTATTGCACATGACCGACGTCAGGGCATGCAAGTCCGTGATCTGCTAGTTGCCACATATTTTGCATGAGCAACCTGTAGTGCCACGGACAACATGTGGTTTGCTGTCTGTTGTCAATGATGAAATGTGGACAGACACAACAGTGTCCATAAATCCCACCCTGAGACGACTTTCCAAACCACACTAACTGCATGCAAATCACAGCTGCTGACAGAAGTCAAAAGGTGGATTGTGCCTCAGGTCACGTGCCCATGTCAGCGATCAGTGTAGTGGACATCCCTTAAACAAACTATTCACGCTGATGACAAACAATACATGTCCTGAGAGACATACCTGGACCTCATAAGGATGGGTCACCAAATCACAAAAGGTTGCATACTCAGGCCTAAGACCACTAGAGAATTGACTCCCCCACAAATGATGGGCCCAGAATGTGAGTGATGATGTCATGTTAGAATCATGCACCATGGGTCAGATTTACAATAAGAGTTGCATCTCTGCATATCAACAGGGATGGCCAAGTAATTGTGCCTCACAGCAGACATCCCTTGCGCCATCATGGCTGTGCCGCATGTACAAAGCTGTGCGCTGTGGACCAAGTATAGACAGAAGTGTGAAGCCTATGCTGTCATAAAGGTGAAGCACCACTGGAGTTGGGTCGCAAGCGCAACGCAGCTCCAGCAAGGCAAGCGGCGAGCCGATGCCCAACATGCAGCATCAATTCTCAGGTCTCCTACAAGCAGGTGCAGGGTTGGGACGCAGCATGGCTACGAAAATGACAGAGTGTAATTTTGTACTTTTCATGCTCCCACTGTTTGGTGGCGTATGTGTGCTGGAAGGCCGCCCCCCCCCCGTGCAGGAATGCACAACTGCGGTGCAGGGCCATTCAATATGACACATTTCACAGATGCGTCACGTTGAAGATACCCCACAGCATGGAGTTGGCGTAGCGCTGCTGCGCCAATAAACTTACGCTACTGTGGCGTAATTGGGGCACACAGCGGCCCCATATGTATCTGACATATCCACACTTCTCCACACCAATGTTACATGACACGTCATTCAACTCTGATACTGAGTACTCAATATGAACTACATGTCCCATAATGCAAAGTATGAGAATAGGAAAGTCGGATGGATGTTGTCAGCCCCCTACCCCCTGTCAGTGCATAAATGACATGAAATGAACTGTTCCCCCTTTTGCTACATAATCATGCATAACACCTGCATTGTCCTTTCACTTTCCCCTACATCAGAACAACAGGATGGCAGTGGAATTGTTTACTGATTGTGGATGGCCCAGGATGAATAAAAAATGGCAGCAAAATACTTCCTGTGATGTTTTTCCTGTCTCCCACTACCTGTATAACATTTCCTGTATGAAATAATGTGTTCCGGGTCATTTTCGCAAGTTACGGCGCCAAATCCTAGTTTCTGGTTGCGTATCGTAGTGCGCGTGCGCGTAAACGACGCTCTGGAACCATAAACTACGAAATCGGGCCGTAAATTACGAAAATAAACTAGACCAAATCAGTGCATACAGGCAAGGTGATACATCAAGTGGGAGACAGGAAATACTTTACAGGAAGTACTTGGCAGCCATTTTGTGGTCATTCAGAGTCATCCTCTTTCACTGATCAGATCCACAGGCATCCTGCTGCTCTCATCTTACCAATTTCCCCATAATGGCTGAGGAATATGAGGAGAGAGCCCCCCCTTTCTCAGACAGGGAATTGGACATCTTGGTGGAGGGGGTGCTGGAGAAATTCCCTCAGCTATATGGGGACCCTGAGCAACAGCTGAGCACTGCAGCCCGGGGCAGGCTATGGGCCAACATCGCCGAGCGCTGCAGTGCAGTGGGAGTGTTCACCAGGAGGGCTAGAACGTGCCGCAAGCGCTGGGAGGACCTGAAGCGGTGGGCCCGTCACAAGGCTACGGAGCTGGCTGGCCTGTCCACCCAGCACCATGTACATCGTCCTCGCCTCTCACCACTGTACAGGAGGGTCCTGCGAGCAGCGTGGCCAACCCTCCATGCTCAGCTGGAGGAGCACGAGCAGCATAGACCTAGTAAGTTCATCATATGCAATATGAGTCTGGGAGTATGATGTGAGTGAAACAGTGCTGTACCATTGTGTGTCCCATGCCTCCATTAGCCAACTCCATGTCCAAGCAGCAGTCACCAAGTTTTGATAGGCACACTGTAGCATATGGACTATACAGGCCAGAGTGCACTTTGGGAGTTGTAATGTTCTCATGACAACTGGGTAAATGAGCCACACTCATGCATCCATATTGAATTCTGCTCTGCCAGCACCACTACAATTGTACCAAGTCTATCATAACGGATGTGTGCATTGGATGAGCGATGGTACAGAGACGGTCCAGTCTGCACATGGCAGGCCATGGGGGATTGGATGTTGTGATTAGCATTGCACCTGTAGCGTTGTGTTACAATTGAGACAGATCATCATGTGCCTTGGAGTCAAGACAGATATTGAGATCCTTGCATCACTCACAAGTTCTCATAGGTCTACAAGGTGTGACCACTGACAGACGTCTCACCCTCAGTGGCCTGTATGACATTTCACATGCACAGATAGCTGACACAACTGCCCACCACTGTTCAGCGGTGATACTGCACTACCGTGTCAGTCAAGTAAGTCACTATGTGGCACTGGATTGTCTGAAGATGTGTGGGGACATCAAAAGGCTAGACACACAATGTAGCTAGAGGAGTACTCCAGACCCCACGTGGATGTGTGACCCACATTTGTCTTGTCCCATACAATGCTACAAAGCAGATGACACTTGTCCAGACGTTAAATAGCTGCAAATCAATATCAATGGCCAATATCATTTATATCTGGACTCTTCATGTTCTCCTCTGGTGGACTTGTAGTTGAACTGGTACATGCAGCAGTGACACGACACACAGATCACAACAATGCCAAGGTTGAGGTTTGGATAATTCAGTTGCGCAAGCCACAATAATACACATGAGATGTCCATGTCAAACTCAAATCAGTATATGACGGTGTGCATACATGTAATGTAAGTGCATGGACAGAATGGGGGTTGGGATCACACTGCCTCACAGTCCCAGCACGGTTTGTCCCTTTGCATCCTGGTAAATGCAGTACACATTCCAAACTGACTTTGGAATAATCTGGAGTGATACACCAAATTTGCTGCTGACTTTGCTGTATATCCCTAGACACGTGTTCCTGGAATGAGCGCTTCATCAGTAGAGAGCTGCAGTTTCATGGAGAGCAAAGTAAATCATCTTGCTTTGCTGTGTTCCTGTGAGTGTTACTGTGACCTCAGAATAACTTGGCAGCATTCCCAGCAAACACAGATGAATCAGGAGTTAGTTAGTACTGTACACAGCATATACCCGGATGCAAAGGGGCAAACTGTGCTGGGACTGTGAGGCAGTGTGCTCCCAACCACCACTTAGTCCATAAGGACTGATGGGCAGATCAACAAGGCACTTGCGCCTCTTTGCACCGCCATTGGGTCACTTTAGTGACGCAGCGGCGGAGCACACAAAGCGCCATGCTGCTGGATTATTACAACGTGACGCATACGGTGCAGGATTGCATCCTAAAAGTGGCTGAGTGAAACTACAAGATATCACTCAGTCACTATTAGGGCCAAGCGAAGTCAAATCTACGCACCTGCTTGAAGCAGGTGTTAGGATTGCCACAGCATGTTAGCGATCGTGCACCCCCGAGCCTTACTGGAGGCGGCTCCGCAATTGCCACGCCACTCCAGCAAAGGTCGGCTCTTCCACCGGGGATGCATCACACATCTACCCACCCAAGCGCCACAGTGTGCCGCTTAGTACATGTGGTCCAACAGGGGTGACACACGGGTGGGCTGATGCGTTACAACTCATCAGACACACCTCTGCTGATTAGCGGAGATGCGCCAGAAGTTGTAAATCACCCCCTGATAACTGTACAGTGTGATCAGAGTTAAACAAATTTGGACCTAGGCTATTCTATGTATGTGTAGCGTCATGCATGGAACAACCACCACATCAAGATTTTGCTTATACTTCTGCAGGCACGGTTGATGAGACAGGAGATCCGCAGGAAGAAGTCCGGAGGATTAGACCATCTGTTCGGCGACGGCTAAACCCTCTTTCCACTAGCGATGAAGGGGAGGAGGAGGAGGAGGAGGAGGAGGAGGAGGAGGAGGAGGAGGAGGAGGAGGAGGAGCCATCAACATCTGCAGGCCAGAGGGTTTCACCCACCCGGGATAAAGACGAACACTACACCGGTACTATGTCCCAGGTGGAGGCTGTGGACAATGAAGGGGGGGTGAAGGACCGGACACCTCGGACCATGATGTGGGGGATGGCCCCTCACCCACACATACATCACCAGTGGGTCACAAAGAGGTGTCCCCGGGGAAGTCCAACATTCCATCTGGGCCTGCCATCTGCCCCACCGTACCTCTAGAGTCCCCCATGCCATCGGGGGCTCCTGCTCAATCCCCTGATACCGGTCTCCCTACTCTTGGCCGCCAAGCCAAACCCATCGGCTCCGGACCTGAGGCACCACGTCCCTTCTGTGTCCCCCCCCCCGTGCCGGTGCTGTTCCTCCTGTGGCTGTGCCAGGGGACTTGAGTTGGATGGTCGAGGGTCAACCAGACATGTCCGCTCGCATCTTGCTACAGGTGTGTCTGGAGATACGCTCGATGCAAGCGCACCTAGTCCGATCTATGGACAACATCGGCACCTAACTCCAGTCCCTGACCACAGCCATTACCTCTTTCATTTCCCAAGTGCCTTACCATACCACCGTCAATGTGTCCCCCTGTCCGTTGGCCCAGACTGGTTCCCCCCATACGCCTCGTGTGTCACGTTCCCGTGTGGTGCCTGTTCCTGCATCAGCCAGACGTGTGGATGTGTCCGACCCTGAGGAGCTAGACATTGTGCTCCTGGATGATGACCAGAAAGACACTTGACTGTTGGACTGAGACATTGTTTTGGACGAAGATTTATTTCTCCCCTTGTGAATAGACTGGTTCCCATGACGCTACCTGACGTATAATATTTGTTTTGCCCCACCCAAATCCAAGTTCCCATCTCCTTCTGCATTAAGATCATCATTTGTTTTCCTTTCTCCCTTCCAAACCGACGGTTTCTTTGTGTTCCTACATAAATGACTTTGCAGTAATATACTTTGTCTGACTAGTTTGACTTCATTTTGAATGTCTATTGCCAAATATAGACACACATTTAGTAAGTCATATGCTATGCATACTACAACGTGTTGCCATGATGTGTTACACTTGTACCTGTCTCACACACACACACACATGCCTACATCGTCAGAAGAGACATACTACACAACAGAATATTACAGTAGTAGATGTTTATTGTCAAAATACTCCTAAGGAGCCCAAAACAAATAAGCCATTTTAATGGCGGTCATGTTTGCGTTGCCGCAATCGTGGGGGGGAGGAACGCGGTGAGGGGTGAGGTTGTCGCCTTCGTGTCTGTGGGAGTTGTCCAGGCTGATCAAGAGGTGCAGGTGCCAATGGTGTCTGCACATTAGGTGTCTGTGGCTGGACAAGGGCTGGTTGATGAGGTGGTTGAAGTGACTGTGCAGCGGTTGGTGGTGGTTGGGCAGGTAGTGGGGGTGGTGGGAGTGACTGTGCAGCGGTTGGTGGTGGTTGGGCAGGTAGTGGGGGTGGTGGGAGTGACTGTGCAGCGGTTGGTGGTGGTTGGGCAGGTAGTGGGGGTGGTGGGAGTGACTGTGCAGCGGTTGGTGGTGGTTGGGCAGGTAGTGGGGGTGGTGGGAGTGACTGTGCAGCGGTTGGTGGTGGTTGGGCAGGTAGTGGGGGTGGTGGGAGTGACTGTGCAGCGGTTGGTGGTGGTTGGGCAGGTAGTGGGGGTGGTGGGAGTGACTGTTCAGGGTGCGGGTGTGTTTGTGTACCTTGGCTGGGGTGCTGTGCAGTTTGTGTTACAGGTGTGGGGATGTGCTGTCCAACAGGCCGACATGATTGTCCTCCTCCCTGCGTTGGCTGTGAAGGTAGACTTTGGACCACTCTCACCATGCCCTCCATCATCTTCATGGCCAAGGCATGGTGTCTTGCACTCTCTTCCCTTTGGATGGATATCAGGTCTCTTGTATTTCTAGACATTTCCTGCCAAGTGTTATCCATCCTGTCCAAAGCTTGGCCCACCCTGTCCACCACCTGAGGGAATTGGGCCATGTCCTGCAGGAACCCAGAAATGTCACACAGGGTAGCCCCTATGGCCCGAATGTCCTGCCTCACATCTGCCTGCTGTTGGAAGAAGTCCAGCTCCCACTGGCCACCATAGTCATGTGCAGGCCCCCTCTGCTGGTGTCTGCCAGGGATGAGATGAGCAGGTCCAAAAACAGGGAGGCTGGCAGGTAGAAGTCTGTGGGCAGGAGAAGGGTTCCCAGGGGATACCTGGTCCACAACAGGGCTGTTACTTCCCAACGATGGTGGAGAGAATGGCAGAGATTCACTGCGTAGGGAAGAGTGGGTAGGGGAACCACCATGTCGGTCCCGGACGTGAGGGCTGTGAGTGAGTGATGTCTGTGAGTGGATGTGTGGTAGCCGTGTCTGTGTTGATATTTGCTGTGGTATTGATAGTCTGAGAGGAGGCAGACGGGCGTTGCTTGTCAGAAGATGTGAGGCGGGGACGTCAGTATTGTCATCCCCGGAGTCTAACAAATTATACTCATCATCCTCCTCAAAGGCAACGTCCTCTTGCTCTTGATCCTCCTCCTCTTGGGCATGTGTTGCAGCCGACATTGCTGCCTGGAGGATCAGGGGATTCTCCCCTCGGATTTCCCGTCTGCCAGTACTGGTTGTCGGTCTGTCAGCCTCTTTCACAGCATCATCTGAAACACAGAGGTTGCAACTGTATTGGTGATTGACCAGGTATTACATGTGCAGCAACACCAGGGTTGTATTTACTGCACCTTGCATCAGCATATGAGGATCATGTGCTCTGGTTTGGGTACCACCACAAATGGCCGCTCACACCATAGCCCTGAGGTGTTACACGGAGATCTACATGATACTAGCAAACTCACCAGTTCCAGCCACAACTCTCTGTCCCTTTGCGTTCCCTCCTAGTCTATCCTGCTGCACCTGTCTCACCATAGTAGTTGTAGACATAGCTGTAGAGGGTAGAAACAACATTATCAACAATCTGCCTCACCAAATGACAGACATGCATATGTGTCACTCCTGGTCTGTATTTCACTTAGTAATCAACAACTGTTGATTCCATGTAGAAGGGGATCTTGATCTATGTAATGGCTTTGTAATCTAAGCTGTTGACACTCCTCGTGCCCGATTTACCTGAGGGACAGGTGCGTGACAGTTGCACAGCTGCAGCCAGGATGTCATGCATCCCCCGGGATGGTGTCCGCTGCAGTGGTCTCATCCTGTCAGCACCTGTGATGAGAAATACATGTCCAGATTGTAGCTATGAGAACAAATGAGATTCTCATTAGCAATTTGTAGATAATCAAGGACGCTGTGCAGCATGCATAGCTCATTGACTTAACAAGTGGGCACCTGCTCACAAGCAGCATTTGCAACCTTACAGCCATGCGGCACTGACATCAATAAGATGACACATCAACTGACGGACTTGTATGAGAAGGTTACTGATTTCACCCTTACCATTGTGACTGACTATTTTCATGGGTGTAATGTTGTGTGTTGACAAGTCAGAAAGGAGTTCATGTGTGAGATGTGCAATTGTCATGGGCCTGATGTTGCCCATATGTGCTTCCTTACCCATGAGCTCACACAGCTCATTATTGAATGAGAGAACGCAGATTACTAATGTCCATCCTTTGAGTGTTCTCTGTTCCCATGCTCTATTTCCAACATCATGGTACTACTCACATGACAACAGATAGTGTCTTGTGTGTGCAGCAGACATCCAAACCTCATATTTCATACACTCACCAATACATGTGGATATGGTAGAAGGGAGGCAAGCAGAAGACAACATTTGGATTTGATCACACATTGCAGAGGAGGTGAGAAGCTTTGAATCTTCGCACCTGCACTGGATTATCCTGTTGCTCTTCAGCAAAATAATTTTGCAGGTGTAACTGCATGAAGAATCACCTCAGCAGCCCCTACACCCATCTCACAGGTACACAACTGGCACCAGTGTGTGCCTCAGCCATGCCAATTTCATATTGATTTGAGCATGTTAATTTTCCTAAGGATTTAGCATATCATTGACTTGCAAGCCTGTTGTGTTGTGGAGGTTTCTCATGGCACATTGTTCTATTGTATGTCCATTGTGCACACACTTGGCATACATTTTGTGTCAGCATCTCATTTGCCACCAGGGTCTGATCGGCCATGTGTTCAAATGCCCCATGTGAGCATATTGTGATGCAGGATAACAGTGTTGTACAACACATTTGGTGGAGGTGAAAGGCACAGTTCATAGGCATTCAGCAAGCTTGACTTACCGTGGCCCAGCACCGGATCAGTCTGTGGTCCCTGGGCAGATGTGAAGTCCAACCTAGTAGCAGGAGTCAGTGGGCGTCTGGGGTTATGGGAGGACGGCATTGCACCTAGAATGATAAGTTTGTTTGGCAACTTTACATTCCTGCTGCCACATGTGATGCATTGGATTCCTGGCACAGGACGGGCACAAGCAGTCATGGTCACCACTGTTGCAGTAGTGTGTCATACATTATGTAATGTGTGATCCCACATATAACTTAGATTGGGCCCACTACCTTGATGCTACCTATAGCACAATGACATGCCTACGACTCCAGAGGTAAAGTCCACTATCGTGTTTTGTTGAAGTCCGAGATTTATCCATCCAATGTACGCAGTACATGATCAGCTGTGTGGACTGTGCTGAACAAAGTATGTATGAAAGATTTGAAGTTGGACAGTGTATGTATTGTCAATACTACAGAGACTGCTATCTCCCCGTTTGGTCTTCATTTCCGTATCGGTGCAAATGCTACTTCTTGATTATGTCTACAAACACTATTACAATATGGTGTATACACCCTTCTGACTTGTTGTGGCCCTCGATTACAGGATTGCTTTCCCCGTTCTGGGTCTGTTGATGTAATACATGTTGTGTACCACATTTACAAAGGTATGATGAGGCAAGACATGTTATAATTTGTATTTCGCTGTTCACAAATGTCATATGTAAACGGTGAATGTCCATTGACGTCTCCAATTGTCATGCAGCAAATGTAGCATAAATGGTTGTCTTACATAGCTGGGCACTATTTGTCCCTCTGTTGTCTACTGACGATGTATGCTTTTTGACCATCTCCTTTGACTTACCAGTTAGTGTGGTTGACATGCCTTCATCGGTACGTTGCCGATTCCTCCTATGCGATGCGGTGACCTCTGCTACTGAAGTTGTCGGTGCTCTGGCTGGATGTGTCAATGGGTGAGAAGAGAGAAAAGTAGACAAATGGGAAATGTGCTTGTGTAAAGTTTCGGGGATTTGCCCATATCTTCTGTGTGATAACAGTATTGCGTGGAACTGCCGCAGACTGGGCAGGTAGGAGCAGTGGTGTGTTGGGGATGTAATGGCGTGGCAGATTGGAAATTGGACAACAGGATAGGTGTTGGACATGTTCACATCAGAGGATACTCTCACCATCTGCTTTGTGATTTAGGCCGGCACAGGGTGATGTACTGTTTGGAGACTTTAGTGGCAGGTTTACAAGCCCCTGGGGAAAATAGATTTACACTGTGGTTGCATCACTCCTGTGACACAACAGTGGTGTACAACAGACAACACATTTAGGAGTATTTGCACCGTGACGCTACTATGGTGAATCGTCATGTTGAGAGGCCCTGCGCTACGTCAGCTTGGAGGTGGCAGGGTGTGCACTCCTTTGGAATATGCCGCGTCCAAGTGAGTCAGTGTAATCTACATCAGTGGTTCCCACACTTTTGACTCCTGAGGACCCCCATTGAGTTACCACTGGAAGCCGAGGACCCCCATGCAATTAGTATGAGTTAAATTTCAATCATTTTAACAGTAATTTGAGAAAAATACACACGTGTGCACACAAAACAAATACTCAAAGTACTAAGTATTTTGGGTCAAGATGTGCGACTATTTAATGTAGCGCCTCGCAATTTGCTACACTTTTCAAGTGGTAATTTGCGAGTCACTAAATGAAATGTACAACAGTGTGTTTGACACTGTCTGGGATTCCCATTGGGGTCGCTAATTGCGAGTTTCATTTATATAATTGAGCCGCTCGCAATTTGCAAGCCCATTGGGAATGCCAGCCCTCCCAGGTATGGTGGCCTGCTGGGCTCTGCAGGCCACCATGTTGGGGCCAACTTTTCAATAAAGCAGTTTAGAAAAGAAAATGCTGCCTGTTTACAATGCATTTTGTAAAATCAATCAAGTAACAGTAAAGTTGTCTTTACATTTTGCTAAGGGCAGGCAGAGGTCCCTGGGACCACTGCCTGCCCTTAAAATATTATTTTGCTTGCTTTTGCTAAGGGGAAGGGGTCCCCTGGAGACCCCTTCCCATTAGCAAATGCATTACCATCTACTTGAAGTAGGTGGTAATTGTGACTGTTTTGCGACCACAAACATTTGTACATGTTTTTGAGACTCGCTATTTGGAAGGGAATGCTGCTTTCAAATTGCAAGTTGCTAAACCTATTTAGAGAGTTGCAAACAAATTTGAACTTGCGAAATCGGCTATGTACATGGCCCCATAGGTTTTTGCATGCGCAAACGGGTTAGCGAACCCGTTTGCGCTTTTGAAAAACGATCGTACATCTGGCCCTTAGTGTTTTATATAGAAGTAATAGGCCCTCTGTCAAATGTATTTGATTTGTTTTATAGCATCTTTCATACCAATGTAGAATGTCAGAGCACTTTACATCACACACATATAGAGACATAGAATCGTACATGTAAATGTGTGTATATGAAATGTTTTAAGAGTTCTTGGTCTGGAAAAGCACAAACTCAGTATTCAGAACATGACACAGGGGCTAGCATTGACTTTAGCATACAAAATGTTTTTCTACCCAATAATTTCTTCTTAGCAGCATCAGGATAAATAATAACTGGGAGATGTTTAAGTTACAAACTGGTACCATGCAATTTGCAAGCAGCTCTTTGATGACAGTTTATAGGCCCCTCTGCTAGATTATGATTGTCACTCATGAAGAGCACAGTAACAAATGAATCTCTGTGACAAAAGCAGTAACCACAATCCTAGGTACATACAATACTGCTTTTCAAGATGCATTTTATACTTTCTTTGCAGTAGGCACATTTATACTCTGTGCTACATTTGTTACATTACAGCTGCCACAGAACAACATTCTCCTCATGCTCCAGCAGGTACATTGATCACTGGCATTATCTTGACACGTTTATTGTTGCTGGTAAGCTGCTAATTATACAAGAAAATGTCTGTGCTTTTAAAAATGATGTCTATGGACCCCATGGAAATGTGTTACAGACCCCTGGGGTTCTGCGAAGCACAGTTTGGGATACACTGATCTACATTATTTCACAGTATCACCTATCAGAGGCTGCTGTGACGCAACAATACGCCTGCTTGAGGCAGATGTCAGGAGTGGCACAGCACGTTAGGTATGGGCAGTGCATGGATATTGTTGGAGCTGCAAAGCTCTTGCGACACAACTTCAGCAAAGCCCCCCCTACACACCATCAGATTCAACACACATCTGTCTATCCCTGCACCACAGTGCACAACCATATGTACACGACACATCAGTGTTTGCGCAAGGCTTGAATTGGTCACATGTCACATTGGTACTGGCGCTTCCCTGCTAATGTTTGTCTTTAGCTTATTTATTTATTAAACTTACTTTTAAATTTCCATTTGTCATTGCACATTTTCTGTCAATATGTACAGTTATTGAATTAGCTGGGTTGCGTATGTATGGCATCAGTACTGTGCACATGTTTTTAATTGGGTGGGGGGTATTAGCCTTTTCTGATGCAAAGCATTCTGGGACTTGTGGTGCTACGTAGTGGGTGACACATGAGTCTCTGACTAACCATATTTTTATATGCACTTAGGACTATTTCCATGATCACTATGACAGTGTAACACAGACAATCTCTTCATGCACATTTTCTTTTCATTCCACTTACCTGGTACCACGTGGCGGACGTCACTGACAGGCAGCCCATGGACCAAGTGGGGGTGTATTGTTGTCAGGATATCCTCCTCCTGTCGGGTGAGCTGGATGCGGGGTCCAGGGCATGCAGGAGGGAGGATTCTGCGCAGTTCTATCATGGAATATTTTTCCTTGACCCTCTGCTTTTCGTCCTGCCACTTTTTTTTAATGTCCTGTATGGTTCGCCTCTCCACCCCCAGGGCTGAGACAGCAGTGGCTATCTGCTGCCATAGTTCTTGCTTCTGTGCCCCACTGGTGCAATATGGTGGTAGCCCATGTAGGCGATTGTGGTGCCTTACAATGTATTCCACTAGCATGGTGGTCTCCTCTGCAGTGAAATTTTTTTTCCGTCTCTGCTCCATGTTCACTGTCACTGGAAGCATTGTAGGAACAGTCTCTCTGTGTCCAAACCTGTTCCTTCACTGTGTGCTGATTTTATGTGTTTTGTGGTATTGGTCAATTAGTGTTAATTAGCTTCAGCTGGAGCGTGGTGGGGGATGGTAGGCAGTGGCAGTATACACCATGGCAAAATGGAGCTGTTGGCTGGGATTGGCTGCTGTGTGTCAGCTGGTCCATGTTGGGGATGGGTGGACCTTGGCCAGGTGTTTCCTCTTGGCTAACATGGCAAACGGCCCGCAATCGTAATTTACGGCCCGTAATCGTAATTTACGGCCCGTGATCGTAATATACGGCCCGTAATCGTAACTTACGGCCCGTAATCGGAATTTGCGCAGATGTGCGGCAAAGTCCGCCAAAGTGCCGTACTATCCGGCCCGGTGGCGGAAATTACGGCCCGGCGGCGGACGTAAAGTTAGTAGTCGTAAGTCTCGTCTGTGAATCCCGAAAAGTAGTAAGTTCATTCTGTGAATCCCGAAAAGTAGTAAGTTCATTCTGTGAATCCCGAAAGTAGTAAATTCATTCTGTGAATCCCGAAAGTAGTAAGTGCATTCTGTGAATACCAGATAGTAGTAAGTGCATTCTGTGAATACCAAATGTCTTAAGTTCATTCTGTGAATCGGGCCCTGTGTGTTTCTGGAAAATTTAAATATGTTTAATATATATATATATATATATATATATAGGGAAAGGCATATTGAAGAATGAGTGGGTGTATAAGTGTCTGAATGGATGATTTAGTAGGTGCGTGACTGACTCTATAAGTGAGTGATTAAACATATCTTTCTGAATGCATGGGGTAGTGACTAAACTGTGTGAATGTCTGCATCCGTCTGTTTGTTGGTGTGTAAGCGGCTACATGGGTTTGTGAATAGCTACATGAGTGTCTATATGGGTTATTGATTGGTTGTCTGAGTTTCTGTATGGGAGCCTGCGTTTTTATGTGGCTGGGGTGTGTGTGACTCTGTGCATAGATGTGTGAGTGGGTGATTCAGTGGGTGCATGGTTTCAAGAGTGCATCTGTGATGGACTGTATGGGCGGGTGAGTGTGGTATGGGTGTGTTAGTGAGTGAATATGTCTCAGTGGTACACGTGTGAGGAACTACATATGTGAAAGGCAGTATATTTGTTTGTTGAAGATATAAATGGCTATAAGTGAGAGTGTGTGATTGTGAGAGTGGCTGTATGGATGAGTGTGTGCTTGTATCAGTGATTGTAGAAGAGCGTAAGAATGTGCTAGTATTTGTATCAGTGATTGTACTGGTGTGTGTATAACTGTATAGGTGAGTAAATGGCAGTGTAATTAATTATTTGCATGACTGACTAGGTGTGTTATGACCTCTATGGTTTAGTGGTGGTGTGTGAGTTTTTATATAGGTGTATGAGTGCATATGATAGTCCTGTACTGAGTGACCATAAGTATGAGTGACTGTACGGGTGAGTAAGTGGATGTGTGTGTAAACCTAAGAATCAGTGAGTGTGTATGTAGTTATTGTTGTTGGAGTGTCTGTGGTTTTGAGAATGGCAGTCTGTAATTAAGAGTGGGTGCATCAAAGGTTAAATTAGGGTTTGAGAAGATGCATAAAATTATCACATGGATGATGTCATCAGTGATGTCATTTGAGATGTCATCAGTGATGTGACTGATCATGTCATAAGTGATGTAATATGTGATGTCATCAGCAGTGCATTGCGGGGGCACGAGTTATAGTTACCTGTACTAACTATACCGGGGGAATTTCTCTGGTTTTGTACGAGTGAAATGTCCAACTAACTATAACTTTCTTTAAAACCTATGTTTTTTCAGTGAATTTCAAAAGTTTTTTAAATGCTAAATTCTAACTATAAGGTGCCTGAAACCTATGGTGTTTTCAGTGAATTTCAAAGGTTTTTTAAATGCTAATTTTCTAACTATATCGTGTCTGAAACCTATTGTTTTTTCAGTGAATTTCAAAGGTTTTTCAAATGCTAGTTTCTAACAATGACTACAGAGGTAGGACATGTGAAGAAAGAAGAAAAAACGCACAGAAAGAAGCATAAGAAATGCAGAAAGAAGCAACAGAAGTCCAGAAAGAGAAGAAAAAGTGCAGGAAGAAGTAAGACATGTGCAGAAAGAACCAACAGAGAAGCAGAAAGAGGCCTTGTACCAAAATCATGCTATGCCCACCATTTTTTGAGACAGGTACTGGTGGTAACTGACTCTGACTAACCAGGCCTAGAGCCAGTGCTATGCTCAAAAACCTTTAGAATACAGTGAAAACACCTACATACACTAGGGAACACTGTGCATTGGGGTACCCCTGTGATTAGCATGACCTCCTCTGTAAGACCCTAGTACATAATAGGGCAGGGGGGTTAAAACTACCTCTTAAAATGCGCTACAGGTGCATTTGCACAGTGGTGAAGGGAGGGGGTCTTGAGGTGACATGTGTGCATATACGCTCTGTGGCTGTTTTAAGTTGAGAGATTAAGTCCCCTTGAATCCTGATGGTCCCTGGGGTCCAACTAGCCAACCAGATACCTCCAGTAAGCGCCACAGAGCTGCCCTGCAGAGAGGTGTTAAATGGGGCATGGCCTGGCCCACCTCTCTGCAACGCAGCACAGTGGCGCTTCTGGAGGCACCTGGTGGGGCTGGCGGTCCCTAGGGACCATCCGGCTTGAAGGATTTAATTCCCCAACTTAAAATGCACCACAGGGCGTGTTTGCACACATGTCACCTCAGGCCCCACCCACTCCCTTCACCACTGTGCAAACGCGCCTGTGACGCATTTTGAGATTGGGGAATTAAGTCCCCTTCAATCCTGAGGGCCCACGGGGTGGGGCGCGGGCTGCATGGCCCCCCTCCCTGGCCACTTTTCTGCTCTCTCTTCCAAAAGCCAAACCACAGTTTGCTATGACAGGGCGGGAGATAGCAAACTGCAGTGTCTTGGGGGTGGACACCCCGGGACATTTCAGGAGCCGGCCCTGGGGGTGGTGGTTCCCAGGGCAATCACAGGCTCCAGGAGGGGGCTGCGCGTCCCCCCTCCCAATATCCGAACAGCCCTGGGTAGGTAGTGGTCCCTGGGACTCGAGGGTGAGTTACGGACCCCCAAATTTAAATATTAGTGCCCCAGGGAGCTGGCAGTACCTAGGGCGTTTAGGGGGGCTCGAGACCCCCCACACAGGTATATATATTTTTTTTTAAAGAAGCCCTGGGGGCAGCGGTACCTGGGGCTGCGGGGGGCAGTTTGCCCCCATGATAATAATTAATAAGTCCCTGGAGTTTGGGGGGCCTTGGAGGCCCCCCAGAACTTTAAAAAAACAAGCCCAGGAGGGTGGCGGTCCCCGGTGCTGTGGGGGGCCGCGTGCCACCGCAAAAATGTATGCAAAGCCCAGGGGGTGGCGGTCCCCAGGGCAGTGTGGGGGCTTGGGGCCCCCACACATTTTTTTACTGCCCCCAGGACCTGTCCCACCCGGGGGCTTCAAATAAACAAAGCGCAGTAGCCCTCGTTTTTTTATTTTTTATTTTCTCGGCTCAATTCGCGCACCCAGCACGAATTCGGCCGATTTAAAAAAAAATGTTTTTAGGGACCCCCTAAGCAGGCCTAGGGGGTCAGGGTGTTTCTACCCTGCCCCCTTTTCTTGTTTTGCTTGTTTCTTTTTCTCTTTTCTTGTGCCTTGGTTCTACCGAGGCACAAGATGGCTGCCAACACTTCCTGTTTGAAGTGTTGACAGCCAATTAGAATGCAGCTTGTGAACGGCAGGGTGCGCGGATCCTCCGTGCCTCTATATCTAAACTTTTATTTTTTGATTTTCTCAGCAACTACTGAACGGATTTACACCATATAAGAAAAAGAGTGCTTTCTGAAACAAGCACTACCATTTTACCAAATTTGGTGTAATTGCGTTCAGCAGTTCGAGCTGTAGCCATGTCTAAAGTTTCCTTTGGAAAATTGATTTTTTTCACCTCTTTTTCTTGAATTTCTCAGGAACTACTGAACGGATTTACACCATTTAACAAAAATAGTTCTTTCTGAAACAAGGGCTACCCTTTTGCCAAATTTTGTGTAATGCAGGTCGGGCCGTGGGCACGTCGAAAGTTTTCTATGGGAATTAACATGGAGAAAATGTTCGGGTCCGACCTTTTTTTTTGGCTCCCGCTTGCTGAATCACCCCAAAACTTTCAAGATAGGAGCTGACTGGAGCGCCCCGCGAGTTTTGCAAATTTCACGTAGATCCGTCATCCAGCGCCAAAGTTAGTGGGAAATCAAAAAATGCTCTTTGAATAGAAACAAGGTCCTAACTATAACTACCTACTGGCGACCGTCAGTAGGTAATAAATATATATATATATATATTTTCACTGAAAAAGCCATAGGTTTCAGGCACGTTATAGTTAGGAATTAGCATTTAAAAAACCTTAGAAATTCACAGAAAAAAACATAGGTTTCAGGGGCGTTATTTTTAGCTTGACATTTCACTCATACAAAACCATTGAAATTAGACAGTAGTTTAAATCCCCTGGATAACATCTTCCCCATCATTAAAGAACAAGTGTCTAATCCTCAAGCTGCTACCCAATCGACTCCCAGCTCCAGCACTCAAGATGCTACTTCAACCACCTCCACTCTCATCCTCCCCCCGCTATGCTTCCCTGCCCACTACGGGCAATGGATCCATGCCCTTCTTCTACCTTGACTACCCCTCCCTACAACACACCTCACTTCACAGAAACCGCACACGTCTCCTCCCCCTAGCATGATCGAGAATACATCTGCTCCTTTTATAGAAACAGAAATCACTACTGATTCAATGACAGCTCTCCCTCTATCATAACCTCCTCATTAACCAATTCCCCCCATTTCCTCATCCCCTCCTCACAATAACACTCCAATCACGGACTCCACCCACTCTAGCCAATCCCCCACAGCTCAGGTGGTGGCACTTAACAGGACTCCACTTCTCCTTCTCGGAATCATACCACCCGTAGTTCATACACCACTCCCAATCACACCTCCCACTAACGCCCCCCAGCCAGCCACACCAATCTCCCTGCCAACCACATCCACAACTCTCCCACACACAGCATTACCTCCATCCCTACTCACTCCTACCCCTGCCCACATACCCTTGTCTCCAACCCTACTCACTCCCACCCCAGATCAGACTCCCTACCAGTCCACATCGCACACACACGCTCTCACATCACACCCACCCTCCCCATTCATAACAGCACCAGACATCTGACTGGATGAGATTATGTCCACCCTTCACCAAATCAAAGAGGATCCCCACGCTTTTAAAGTGTTGATATCAAGGCAACCATGGCTCTCCAGATCCTCAAGAACTTCTTTATCTAGCAAGACCCCGTCTCACCCACCTTCCACCTCTAAACATACTCTACCCAGCTGGAAATCAGTACCCTCCCGTAACTTTGCTAACCGCCCAAGGCGAAGCAGCAACCCAATTTCGGAGAATGATCTCCACTCTCTTCTACACTCCTACGAATCCCCTCCTTGACCCCCACATCTCTCACTGACATGCCCATCCCTACCATCCCTCCTAACCCCCACAGGTCTCACATACACAACATTAGAGGAATCGTCAACGATAATCTTAGAAGAGTTCCAATCACTCTGAACCCCACCTCCTCCCTCATAACACCCCGGCTTAAATTCACACTCCTGAACAGCAGATCAGCCTCCAAACACGCTGCAGACATAGCTGACCTCATTATCTCATCTGATCTGGACCTGATAATCCTAACCGAAACCTGGCTAACAGACTCTTCATCCCCTCTCATCGACATCCTAGTACCCCCTAATTACGACATCATCAGATTGGACAGTAGTGGTAAGACAGGGGGAGGAATTGCATGCATACACCGCAGCAACATCGCCAATAACAGGGCCATATCCCCTGTACTCCCCTCTTGCGAATACATCTGCCTCAACATCAACAGCAATGACAAACCTGTATAACATAACATGTACTTTTTTTTGTATAGCGCACATATAGCCCGAAAGTCTCAAGGCGCTGAATAACATATGTATATTGTTACCCAACTCAATGGTACTCATTTTATTGACCTCAGAAGGATGAAAGGCTGAGTGGGCCCGCCGGGATTAGAACCTGTGACCATGAGGTCGAACACAGGCCCCTACAGTGGATGCATTTGTCTACTGTGCCACCAGACCCATGCTCGTTACACATCATATATCATCCTCCTGGTGACCACCTCATCTTCACCGAACACCTCATGGACCTGGTCACAACAAACATAGGGCAACAAAACCCTCAAATATTCCTTGGCGACTTCAATCTCCATTGGAACGATCACAATGATACAGTGGTCAACAGCCTTAAAAACTTCCTTGGCGCCCTAGACCTCAACCAAATCTGGAACAGTCCGACACACATTAAAGGCTCAACCCTGGATTTCATAATCTCTAAAAGTGATTCCACTCAGCTCGAGACTATCCAACCTTGTGATTGGTCAGACCATCATATCATCACCTTCTTCATCGTGGAAACAGTGAAATTCTACTTGGTTCAATCCACAAAACCTAAGGTATGGAAAAGAGACTTGAAAAAACTCAGAGCCAAAACATTACCCTCCTCTTGCCACAATCGACTTCTGTCCCCAGCTGGTGCTGCCAACATACATGATCCCAACAACCACTACCTTAACTCGATGACCTGGTAATTAACGAGATCTCTCCCCATCAACTAAAGAGAGTTTCCAGGAAAGACTCTAAACCCTGGTTCACTGATCTTCTTAACGAGGATAGACGTTCCCTCAGAACCTCGGAACGCATCTTGAGATCGGTCCCTTCTACCAAACACCTCAAGATTTTAAGAAAAAAGAGAAATGCATACTATATAAAAATCAAGCGCTCTAAAGCAAACTTCTTGAGCTATCAACTATACCAAGCAAGAAACCATTCAAAAAACCAGTTCAAACTAATCCAAACCCAATCTAAAGACACACATCACCAACCACAAGACTTAGCCCGTCCCCAACCCACTTGTGAAGAATTCTCTACCTTCTTTAATCTAAAGACTGACAACATCAATAAGGATCTCCTCAATGACCTAATCTCACACTCTAGTACTCACAACATAAGGTTACCTGTACCCCCAAACTGCATCACAACACATCCTCTCAAAGTTTGTTCTAAAAAACTATGCTGCATGGTCGTCCTTTGATACCTATTTGGAAGAAGCTATTGGCAGGATTCTCAGGGTCCTAAAGCTTGCCAATCACTTCACCGACCCTCTCCCCGCTAACGTGGTTAAAGACTTCATCCAATTGCTCCTACCTCTCCCGACCAAGATCATTAACAGTTCACTCCTACAAGGCTGCATCCCTGATATCTACTAACAACCAATAGCAGTGGGTCAAGGAATGTAACTAACTGTCTATGTGTCTGTGAGAGTGTGCCCTCAAAAGTGGAGGTGCAACAGCGAAATCAAACCTAGGATACATTCTCTATGAGAAAAAATGTTCCCATCAGATTACCAACCTGTACCGCCCTGCATCATTTGGGATCCTTCACCATGAAGGTAAGAGGTTGTACCCTCGGTAGATTTGGCCAACTTCAGCTAATCTATCAAGTATATCTGGATGCAAGTATTAAGTGTCTCAATATCAAGTGGTAATCTGATTAGCAGTGCAAAAAAAGGTGAAAATAATAAGTGAATGGTGTGAAATGTCATAAAATTGGGTAATGAAGAGGTGAAAATGTTTTAATAGGTACCTATTCATTCCCAAAGATTAAAACAGTGCATAGTAGTATAAACAAATGACTACTAGAGTAGATGTTTGGTCGACATGTTTCTGCAGTTGTCGGGGCCAAAAGGTCTCCTACTGCTTCTTCAGGACCTTGACTAATGCTACTGCTAAGTATAAGTGAATTAAAGTGAAAAAATTGGAGATAAATATCACCTCGTATTCTCCTATATTTTATGGAATATATGCCCCACCTCACCTGGCCACAGCGCAGGTAAAACGGAGCACCACTCTCTCCGTCGGTAGCCCAGAAGGACGTCCGGGGTACCCAACTTTACCTAAGGATTCACTCCCTTGAAGACATTCAATTGCTCAATTCAATGCTTAAGAACACCCAGGCATGGCTGGCAGAGGACCATCTCAAACTGAACGCTCTAAAAACTGAATTCCTCCTAATTGCTCCACCGGCCAAAGCCCCCCATAATGAATGAATGGGTCAAACATCTTACAGCGCTCAATGTTCAACCAAACATTGTCGACTCAGCAAAATCATTGGGTATAACACTTGACTGCAACCTAAATATGCAGAAACACATTAGCATCGCCACAAAGGGAGCTAATTTCCAGATAAATACACTGAGGAAGCTGAAACCCTTCCTGCCTATCAATGACTTCAAGATGGCAGTTCAAGCTCTAGTTGTCCCGCAGGTTGATTACGGAACTGTCTCTCTTTGCGGCCTCCCCAAAGCTACTACAGCCCCCCTAACAGTTTCCATTAATGCTGCAGCGAGACTCATCACTGGCTCGAAAAGAAGGTCCCACATCTCCCCAGACCCTAAATCCTTCAACTGGCTACCATTTGAAGCCAGAATTCATCTGAAAATAGCATGCATGATGCATAAGGCCTTACATCACAATACACCCAGCTATCTCACACAGAAATGGATAATATCTGGTGGCATGAGATCTACTCGAAGTGCAGATAACCTAATACTGAAGCCACAAAGATTCAACAAGCAGAAAACCTATAAGCGATCCTTCTCAGGAATGGCGCCAGGGATATGGAATGCACTACCCCCAGAAACAAGATTGAACCCCTCCACTACATCATTCAAAAAGGAAGTAAAAGCAATTCTTATGACTACATTTACCTGAACACAGACTAAGGATATTTGGTGATCGATTGTACCCGCTCCTTATGCCTGATTCTGACAAGGGTCCAACTTGTCAACCTAATCATGGTAATTGACAGTGGCACGACGCACTCAGACTCAAATGTTTTTGAACCTTATTGCTTTGCTTTATGTCGCTCAAGTTGTTATGTATTTGTTCTACCAGCTTTTTTGTCCTATACAATTTTCCTCATCTACTGTAAAGGGCTCTGATATCCGCAAGGATCTTCTTCGCGCTCTACAAAACGTTCAAATAAATAAAATAAATAAATGTGTGTCACGAGGCTCCCGCCCTACCATACCAAACTACAGTGTCCCAAGGGTGGGCACCCCAGGACACTTCAGGAGCCGGCCTTGGTGAGTGGCGGTCCTCAGGGCCACCACAAGGCTCCAGGAGAGTGGCCAAGGGGCCCCCCTCCCAACATTTAAAACCCCAGAGGGGTGGTGGTCCCCGGGGCTGGGGTCTGTCACAGACCCCCCAATTAAAATATGTAGTGCCATGGGGAGGTGGGGGTCCCCAGGGCGTGTGGGTGGGGGCTTGAGCCCCCCACACAAGTTTTTTTTAAAAAGAAGCCCATGGGGGGTTGGTGGTCCCCGGGGCTGCGGGGGGGCCATGAGCCCCCCGCATATGTCATGTTAAAGCTCTGGGGGGTGGCAGATCCCCCGTGGAATAGGGACCCCTCTGGGCCCACCATTATTATAAAAAAAAAGCCCCAGGGGGTGGCGGTCCCCGGGGATGAAGGGGGGGCCGTGAGCTGCCTGCATATGTAATGTTAAAGCCCCGGGGGGTGGCGGTCCCCGGGGCTAGGGGGCCTCTCAGGGCCCCCCAATATAATTAACTACATTGCCCCCCGGATTTGGCCCCCCGGAGGCTAATTACAAATAAAGAAGGCTTCAGGTTTTTTTTTCCACGGGATACGCGCATCCTGCAATTTAAAAATAAAATAATAACATTTTTGGGCCTTGGGGGTCCTTGTGCGACGCCAAAGTTATTCACAATAGAATGTTGCGGATTTCCTGTGGAAACTAGGTCCTAAACATAACTACCTACTGGCGACCTCCAGAATGTAATATTTCCAAGTGGTATAATCAACATATGCTGAGTAGAGATGAACACCTGTTCTTACGTACCAATTGCCCTATGACTCCTACTTTTTACCACCTCCCAAAACTTCACAAAAATCGTGACTGCCCACCTGGCCGCCCAATCATTTCTTCTATTGGGAGTCTCACAGAGAATATGTCTCGTTTTGTGGACCACACCTTATTTCCTTTAGTGTCTACCCTGGACTCCTATGTGCGAGACACGAAGGACTTTTTGACGAAATTGAAGAACTTGGTGTGGGAACAGGAATATCTTCTGATGGTATTAGACATCACTAGCCTCTACACAATTTTTGAACACAATCATGGATTAGAGGCTGTGAAATGGGCACTAGAACAACGCCAACTACGATTCTCTAGACACAATCTAATGATTCTAGAATTCGTAGAATTTTGTCTAAAACATAACATTTTCCTGTTTGAGGAACAATTATATATCCAGAAGTCTGGTACGGCGATGGGTACCTGCTTTGCCCCCAGCTACGCAAACTTGTTCGTGGGCTGGTGGGAGGAGCAGGTACCCAGGAGCTGTATGGTAGGAGGCAAAGAGGGCAAGGTCATCTGTTGGCATCGGTATATCGATGACCTTTTCGTTGTGTGGAAAGGCAACCTTGAAACAGCTCAGGAGTACATTAATGTACTAAATAACAACCAAATCAATCTACATTTTTCGGGAACAGTGAGTCCGGTGGCAGCGGACTATCTGGACCTCAAAATATATGTAGAAGACGGACACCTCCACACAAACCTCTTTAGGAAACAAACTGCTGGCAACTCCACACTGCATGCCAGCAGTAGCCATCCACCACAATTAATCAACAGTATCCCCTATGGGGAACTGCTGAGACTTCGCAGGAATTGTTCCAAACCATCTGATTTCGAAGCGGCTGCTTCGGAATGCATATCCCGATTTAGAGCTAGGGGGTATGGCGAGAAAATACTAAACAACACTCTCAATAGAGTCAGGAAAATAGAGAGACAGTCCCTTCTGACTAATAACTCTGAACAGGTCAATCGTAGAGGCTTGCCAGGTGATAACAAGGGTAAGTTCAGAGTTATAACTCCCTATTCAGCAGGAGCGGAAAGCTTTAGAGCAATGCTACGGAAGAACTGGCATATTCTCTTAACTGATAGCGTGCTCAAAGAAGATCTTCCAACCCAGCCACTCCTAACCTTCAGCAAAGCTAGATCATTAGGCGACATACTAGTGAATAGTCATCTAGAGAAAGTGCCTCAGAGAAGCAATACCTTAAGGGAGCAACGAGGCTTTTACCCCTGCGGCCGCTGCAAAGCGTGCGCGGGCAGTAAACGTGTCCTCTCCTATGTTATAACAGAAACTGGCAGGAAAATGTATATAAACAAATTCATTACCTGCAGTACACAGTATGCCGTCTATTGCTTGCAGTGCCCCTGTGGCTTACGCTATATTGGGAGCACGATCAAGGAGATCAAGCTCAGAATACTAGAGCACATGGGAGCCATCGACAAAGTAGATCAGACCTATCCGGTGGCTCGTAACTTTGCGGAGGCCCACAATCGAGACCGGAATAAGCTTCAGTATTTCGGCCTTGATATTGTACCCCCGAACATACGTGGTGGTTACCTATTACGCAGATTAAGGAGACTTGAGTCCCGATATATTATTGATCTCTGCACGAAACATCCTAAAGGTCTTAACAGTGGGGAGGAGATGGCCTTCCATTTGGGGAAATGAGTAGAGAATAACACCTGGTAGACATTATTCCAAGATGATAGTCCATCCTAATGAACTGCAATTAGAACTTCTTAACATCATCGTATATGGAATAACTGCATACCAATGTACATAATAGCTCTGGAACCTTTGCCTGAACTTTGTCATGTATATACTAATTGTGTGAGAGACTCTTCATATTGTTATATGACCCATATTACCTGCCTTGTCTTACAACTTCTTATTATGAATTCAAGAGACATCGTATATGCTTTGTGATCTAGATCGAATGAATTTGCAATTTGATTGGGAACAACGTATGGGCATACTACAAGAGCCTCCTGCACATTCAGTTTCCACTGTATATAATAAGCACTTTCACCACATGTGTTCTATTATGGACTCACTTTATAATTTCCATATGAAATATGAACTGTATGTTGTGAATAACTACACATGTCTTTCTGCTGCTGCACGTGACGCATCTCACTCCATATATATCCCACTTTCCTCTTTTAAGTTACCACTATCACATGGTTGTTGATTAGGAAGTCACTTATTTTCTTTTGTTTATAGGCGATTTGGACTATGTATCTCATATGGGGACATTAGCCGATCCACGGCTGTATGTTTTTGTCTAACTCATGACGTTCTATTTTGACACGCCACGCATGGAATAATGCGTATGCCCATCTGTGGGCTTAAACACTCTAGTATATCTTATGCATAATGTTTTTCTGTGTGTTATATATACAACACACACTACAAGATGGCCGCACCTATTCCATGCGAGGTGTGAGTCCCCTTGTCTATGTCCATGCCTCATTGAAAGTAGGAGTGATCATTATTTGTTTAAAACAATGTCGGAAGTAAACACAGTGCATCACACACTGACGAAGGCAGACCGCCGAAACGCGTCTGTGTGCACCCCTCCGCTAAATAAAATCTAGCGCGTTGAAAATCTTCATCCTCGAGTGCTGTCTTATTCTTTCCAGGAGTTGGAGGGATTTGGAGCGTTTTATATATATATATATATATATATATATATATATATATATATATATATATATATATATATATATATATATATATTCACTGAAAAAACCATAGGTTATAGACCATATATAGTTAGGAATTCGCATTTACAAAACCTTATTTTACTCACACAAAACCATTGAAATTCCATATATAGTTAGTTGCACTAACTATATATCGCGCACCCGCAATCCACTGCCGATGATGTCACATATTACATCATTCATGACATGGTCAGTGACATCACTGATGACATCTCAAATGACATCACTGATGACATCTCAAATGACATCACTGATGACATCACTGATGACATCTCATTTGACATTACTGATCACATCACTGATGATATCATTCATGTGATAATACGATGAACCTCTTCAGACTCTAATATAACCTTAGATACAATCAGTGTAAACAGACACTCACAGACTGTCACTCATCCATGGAGTTACTCACACACCTAGTCAGTCATGCAAAGAATCAATCACACCTCCATTTCCTCAACTATACAGTTATACAAACTTTACTTATTCAAACATATACTAACACATATTTACTCTCTTATACAATCCCTGATACAAGTTCACAATGATCCATACAGCCACTCACACATTCACTGGCTCTTATGCACAGTTATTTATATATGTCAACTCGCACATGTACTGTGTTTTACATATGTACTTACTTTGACATGTAGCACTGAGATATCCATTCACTCACCAATACACTCATGCACACAGTCAACCACCCATACAGCTGTTTCCACATGCACTTTTGAAACCATACATCTAGTGAATCAACTGCTCACACATCTATGCACAGAGTCATACACCTCCCAGCCACCCACACACACACTCAGTCTCCCATACAAATACTTGGGCAACCAATCAATAACCCATATAGTTACTCATATAGCTACTTATCAACACATGCAACAGTTTACAGAACAACAGACATAATGATGCACAAATTAAGACAGTTTAGTCACTAACCCATGCACTCAGTTAGACACATTTAATCACTCACTCATACAGTCAGTCATGCACCTACTAAATCCTTCATCCAGACACTTATACATCCACTCATTCTTCAATATGTAAGACATATTTTAACTTTACAGAAACATACAGTCACTGGATGTTGTCATCAGTGATGTCATCAGTGATGTCATTTGAGATGTCATCAGTGATGTCATCAGTGATGTCACTGACCATGTCATGAATGATATAATATGTGACCTCATCAGCAGTGGATTGCGGGTGCGCGATATGTAGTTAGTGCAACTAACTATATATGGAATTTCAATGGTTTTGTGTGAGTAAAATAAGGTTTTGTAAATGTGAATTCCTAACTATATATGGTCTATAACCTATGGTTTTTTCAGTGAATTTTCAAGGTTTTGTAAATGCTAATTCCTAACTATATATGGTCTATAACCTATGGTTTTTTTCAGTGAATTTTCAAGGTTTTGTAAATGCTAATTCCTAACTATATATGGTCTATAGCCTATGGTTTTTTCAGTGAATATATATATATATATACATACATATATAAACATATATCATCTGTATATCTATATAAATACAAACATAAATGCATGCATACATATACTTATATGCATACAGATGCATGTTATTTACATGAAAGTTGAAAAAACACTAATAAAAGCAAAGCTAAAAAGCCACCTCATTACAAACAGAATGGCTTTAACTTAAACGAGGGCGAGATATATTGCATTTTCAATGCTTGTTTACTTCGGTTCCATCAAGAAGGCATTCAGATGCGTCACACATTTGCCATAAATTCTGAATGTTAGCACTCTAGTTGCACATTAGATCACTGTAGTAAAGCTACTGCTCACCAGGGACGTCTGCTGCTGGTATTCAAAGTGCATGTTTCAGTCTGCATGTCAGAATTTTTTTAATGAAATAGAAGAGGATTTGAGAAGTCACTCAAAATGATCCCTAATTTTTCTTTCTGAAGCACTAATCATACTTTCTATGGCAAAATTAACCCCCTCATGTTGTTCCTTTTTAAATTGAGTGTTTTCAGACTTACCACTTCATTCCAATCAAGATGGCTTCTGGTGTGCCATACTTTTGTCATAAGTAAGACTGTTAGCGCTCTAGTTGTTCTTTAGAACACTCTGGGACATTCTGTCACTGGGCTATACTTGGGCTACATCTGGGTGATATTTGGGCTACATTTGGGCTCTTTTGTCTCTGGTGGCCATTTTGGGAGACTGCATGTCAGAATGTTTTAATGAAATAGAAAAGGATTTGAGAAGTCACTCAAAATGTGCCCTAATTTTTCATTCTGCAGCACTAATCATACTTTCTATGGCAAAATATACCCCCTCATGTTGTTTCTTTTTAAATTAAATGTTTTAAGAGTTACCACTTTATTTCAATCAAGATGGCTTCATGTGTGCCATACCTTTGTAATAAGTAGGACTGTTAGCGCTCTAGTTGTTCTTTAGAACACTCTGGGACATTCTGTCATTGGGCTATACTTGGGCTACATCTGGGTGATATTTGGGCTACATTTGGTCTCTTTTGTCTCTGGTGGCCATTTTGGGAGACTGCATGTCAGAATGTTTTAATGAAATAGAAAAGGATTTGAGAAGTCACTCAAAATGTGCCCTAATTTTTCATTCTGCAGCACTAATCATACTTTCTATGGCAAAATATACCCCCTCATGTTGTTTCTTTTTAAATTAAATGTTTTAAGAGTTACCACTTTATTCCAATCAAGGTGGCTTCAGGTGTGCCATACCTTTGTAATAAGTAGGACTGTTAGCGCTCTAGTTGTTCTTTAGAACACTCTAGGAGGCTGCAGTAGAACACAAAGGAATCAACTGACAGTCTCTGTCCTTGTTGGATGTACATGTTTTACTGAGAATGTCAGACTTCATTTTCACATGACTGAGAAAGATAATGTGAATTTACAGAAAATATGCTTTCAGTTTAGCTTATAGATCCCCTTCCAAACCACTGTGGGAAAATCATGAGATATTAGTTTTCTTTCAAACAATATTCATGATATCACAGCAGAAGGTTTTTTCACATGGTAAAATCACCTTAGAACCCACCACAATTCCTAAAACGAGTATGGTACCATCAACAAATGATTTATAATGTAACTAAAGTCCTAAAACCCTCTATTAACTACAATGCTTTTTAATGAGGTGCTATCATGTATATTGGTCCCAAGATGGCTGCCAACACTTCTTGGATGAAGTGCTGACAGCCAATCAGATCAGATGTGTGGTTAGGCTCCGCCCAGATATATATCTTTTTTTGAACCTAAATTACTCAAAATCCACTGGAGCACATATATTGAGACCTAGCAAAGGCACATCGGGCTAACAGTCCCTACAATTTTGCCAAGTTTCGTGCAAATCCATTCAGCCGTTCGAGCTAAAAGTGAGGCCAACCGCCCTATGGAAATTAACATGGGAAAAACGCGTTTTGGGACCCCCCTTTTTTCTCGGCCCCCCCTTAATGAAACCCCCCCAAATTGTCAGGGGCTGCTCAGAAACAAAATGTTCCATTTTCCTGAAAATGTCAGCCAATTCCGTCCACAAAATCCAAAGTTATTAGTCATAGAATTTTCAAAAATCCCATAGAGAAAAAATCCTAACTATATATACCTACTGGCGACCGCCAGTAGGTAATATATATATATATATATATATATATATATATATATATATATATATATATATATATATATATATATATATATATATATATATATATATATATATATATATATATATATATATATATATATATATATATATATATATCCATCCAAACCCACGCGCAGACCTCAGCAGCGTGAAACCGACCACACCAGCGTACTTGGAATTCATTTATTTCGGCAGAAATGCATAACGCGTTTTGAGGTAACACACCTCTTAATCATATGCACAGCATTGAGGGTGGGTTTGTTAGTTCTTTAAAACGTAGCTTAAACATTGAAGTAGGACCAATGTCAGTTTGCTTAAAGAGGCAGTCTGTTTTAAACATTTTCAAATAAAGTGTAGGGTTAAGTTTGATAGTACTTGTATTATTCTTTTAACTGTATAATACTTGAGTCTCACTGTAATTACTTCCAGGTTCACCTTAACTCGCTGTACACCTTCATTATTCGATATTTGGATTTCATGTCCCAGGGGGTGGCGGTCCCCGGGGATGAAGGGGGGGCCGTAAGCCGCCTGCATATGTAATGTTAAAGCCCCGGGGGGTGGCGGTCCCCGGGGCTGGGGGGCCTCTCAGGGCCCCCCAATATAATCAACTACATTGCCCCCGGGATTTGGCCCCCCGGAGGCTAATTACAAATAAAGCAGGCTTCAGGTTTTTTTTTTTCCACGGGATACGCGCATCCTGCGATTTAAAAATAAAATAAAAACATTTTTGGGCCTTGGGGGTCCTTTTTCGACGCCAAAGTTATTCCAAATAGAATGTTGCGGATTTCCTGTGGAAACTAGGTCCTAAACATAACTACCTACTGGCGACCTCCAGAAGGTAATATATATATATATATATATATATATATTCTGTCACGGGACCACTTCACTCCAAGAGATCTGAAGCCACCACAGGGAACTTATTGGAGAATTCTTTATTAGAACCAAACGCCAGCGTGATGGCGTTTCTCAGACGCTGTGGCAATTTGAAGAAACCCCCAAGTCCCTCCCTTTTGTTCTCCTATGGTCCTCCCTCAACGGGAAAGTCAGCTGACCCCACCAAGTCACGGATTGTTGTAGTCCGAGTGTTGACAACTACAGCTCCCAGCATGCATCTGGATAGGTGCACTGGCAGAGTTCTTGCTAGGTGCACGCTGTATTACCATGCAAATATGTATTTATATATTCACTGAAAAAACCATAGGTTATAGACCATATATAGTTAGGAATTAGCATTTACAAAACCTTGAAAATTCACTGAAAAAATCATAGGTTATAGACCATATATAGTTAGGAATTCGCATTTACAAAACCTTATTTTACTCACACAAAACCATTGAAATTCCATATATAGTTAGTTGCACTAACTATATATCGTGCACCCGCAATCCACTGCTGATGATGTCACATATTACATCATTCATGACATGGTCAGTGACATCACTGATGACATCACTGATGACATCTCAAATGGCATATATATGCGTATCGGAACTTTGCGAAGCGAAGCTGATTGGCTCTCCGGTGTCTGTCAACATTCTAAACAGTCCGGAGCGGCCGCCATCTTGTCTCTCGGTAGGATCGAGAGACAAGAGGAGGCCAAAACAAAGGGGGAAATGAAGGAAAGGGGGCAAGGTAGACCCCTTCTGACCCCCTAGGATTGATGAGGGGGATATTATAGAGCCACGCGGGGCCCGAAAAAAAAAAAAATTCCGATTTTTTCGCCGTAGAGACGCGTCTTGGTACGCGAACCGGGCAGCTAACCGGGCAGCTAACCGGGAAGCTAACCGGCAGTGTAACGGGAGTCTGAGGAGTAGCTGATTGGCTGTCAACATTGTAAACAGTCCGGAGCGGCCGCCATCTTGTCTCTCGGTAGGATCGAGAGACAAGAGGAGACCAAAACAAAGGGGGAAATGAAGGAAAGAGGGCAAGGTAGACCCCTTCTGACCCCATAGGATTGATGAGGGGGATATTATAAAGCCACGCGGGGCCCAAAAAAAAAAAAAAAAAATCCGATTTTTTTCGCCGTGGAGACGCGTCTTGGTACGCGAACCGGGCAGCTAACCGGGAAGCTAACCGGCAGTGTAACGGGAGTCTGAGGAGAAGCTGATTGGCTGTTATCATTGTAAACAGTCTGGAGCGGCCGCCATCTTGTCTCTCTGTGGGATCGAGAGACAAGAGGTGGAAAAAAAAAGGTGTAAATGAATGAAAGGGGTAAGGCAGACCCCTCCTGAACCCCTAGGATTGATGAGGGGGCTATTAAAGTTCCCTGCGGGGCAAAAGAAAAAAAAAATTGCGATTAGGTAAAGGTGCTTCCTGATACGTTAACCAGGAAGCTAACCGGCAGCGTAACGGGAGTCCGACATATTGTGTTTTTTGAACGTTTGTGATATGTGCACGTGTGGATTTTGTCTAATTAAGGTTAAAAAAATATATATATATCTTTAAGCGTGTTCTGGCGCGCTTACGTTTTGGGTTTGGTTTGCGCTGCAGAGACGATACGTCACGGTTATGCGATGCATCATGAGGCGTCTCACGGGCTACGTGATACGTCACTTAATAAAGAATATATTTTACAGCTATAGATATTAGCTTTTAAAAAACCAATGAAATTCACAGAAAAAACCATAGGTTATAGACCATATATAGTTAGGAATTTGCATTTACAAAACCTTGAAAATTCACTGAAAAAACCATAGGTTATAGACCATATATAGTTAGGGATTAGCATTTAAAAAACCTTATTTTATTTGCACAAAACCATTGAAATTCCATATATAGTTAGTTGCACTAACTATATATCGCGGACCCGCAATCCACTGCTAATTATGTCACATATTACATCATTCATGACATGGTCAGTGACATCACTGATGACATCACTGATGACATCTCAAATGACATCACTGATGACATCACTGATGACATCTCAAATGACATCACTGATGACATCACTGACATCTCATTTGACATTACTGATTACATCACTGATGATATCATTTATGTGATAATACATCTTCAGACTCTAATATAACCTTAGATACACTCAGTGTAAACAGGCACTCACAGACTGTCACACATCCATGGAGTTACTCACACACCTAGTCTGTCATGCAAAGAATCAATCACATCTCCATTTCCTCAACTATACAGTTATACACACCTTACTTATTCAAACATATAGTAACACATATTCACTCTCTTATACAATCATTGATACAAGTTCACAACGATTCATACTGCCACTCACACATTCACTGGCTCTTATGTTCAGTTATTTATATATGTCAACTCTCACATGGAGTGTGTTTTACATATGTACTTACTTTGACATGTAGCACTGAGATATCCATTCACTCACCAATATACTCATGCACACAGTCAACTGTCCATACAGCTGTTTCTACATGCACTTTTGAACCCATACACCTAGGGAATCAACTGCTCACACATCTATGCACAGAGTTATACACCTCCCAGCCACCCACACACATACTCAGTCTCCCATACAAATACTTGGGCAACCATTCAATAACCCATATAGTTACTGATATAGCTACTGATTTAAACATGCAGCAGTTTACAGAACAACATAAATAATGATTGCCAAATTAAGACACTTTAATCACTAACCCATACACTCAGTGAGACACATTTAATCATTCTCTCATACAGTCAGTCATGCACCTACTAAATCCTTCATCCAGACACTTATACATCCACTCATTCTTCAATATGTAAGACATATTTTAACTTTACAGAAACATACAGTCACTGGGTGTTGTCATCAGTGATGTCATCAGTGATGTCATTTGAGATGTCATCAGTGATGTCATCAGTGATGTCACTGACCATGTCATGAATGATGTAATATGTGACATAATTAGCAGTGGATTGCGGGTCCGCGATATATAGTTAGTGCAACTAACTATATATGGAATTTCAATGGTTTTGTGCAAATAAAATAAGGTTTTTTAAATGCTAATCCCTAACTATATATGGTCTATAACCTATGGTTTTTTCAGTGAATTTTCAAGGTTTTGTAAATGCAAATTCCTAACTATATATGGTCTATAACCTATGGTTTTTTTTCTGTGAATATATATATATATACATATACACATATATATTTATATATATATATATATATATATATATATATATATATATATATATATATATATATATATATATATATATATATATATATATATATATATATATATATATATATATATATATATATATATATATATATATATATATATATATATATATTACCTACTGGTATATATAGTTAGGATTATTTGTCTATGGAACTTTTGAAAATTCTATGTCTAATAACTTTGGCGTTTGTGGATGGAATCGGCTGAAATTTCAGGAAAATGGCACATTTTGTTTCTGAGCAGCCCCTGAAAATTTGGGGGGGTTTCGTCAAGGGGGGGCCGAGAAAAAAGGGGGGTCCCACAACGCGTTTTTCCCATGTTAATTTCCATAGGGCGGTTGGCCTCACTTTTAGCTCGAACGGCTGAATGGATTTGCACGAAACTTGGCAAAATTATAGGGACTGTTAGCCCGATGTGCCTTTGCTAGGTCTCAATATATGTGCTCCAGTGGATTTTGAGAAATTAACGTTCAAAACAAGATATATATCTGTAACAGCGCTCCGGGCTGCGCTCCGGTCCGCTTACTTTTCGCGAAACGGAACTTTGCGATGCGAAGCTGATTGGCTCCCCGGTGTCTGTCAACATTCTAAACAGTCCGGAGCGGCCGCCATCTTATCTCTCGGTAGGATCGAGAGAGAAGAAGAGGTGAAAAACGAAGGGGGAATTTAATGAAAGGGGGCAAGGTATACCCCTCTTGACCCCCTAGGAATGTTGTTGGGGTTATTAAAGGGTCCCGTGGGGAAAATAAAAAAAAAATTATTTTTCACGGTAGAAGCGCTTCACGGGCCGCGAACTGGGCCGCAAACTGTTAGCGAAACGGGAATTCGCCATTTTGTGCTTCGTTTTAATTAAATTACTAGGTATAAGGGGGTGCGGGAGACGTATCCTAATCCCCTATGTTTTCTGAGGGTGGCTGAGGAGGCTCATATATGTATATATGTTGATACATCTCTTCCAGCGGCTGTGCATGAGCTTTTTTTTTTTTTGCTGCGTGACGTCTGTTAATGTTCGATTCGATGGAAATCAGGAAGTGTTGACCGCCAATTTGTCAGTGCGATAAAATATTTTGTTATAAATGAATCCTTATTGATAAACATTGTTTGCGCCATCTTGCCTTTTTTCCATTGCCACAATTTTGTCGTGCACGGCAGCCATTTTAGATGCCAGGCTGGTCCCAGGCTATCACCTAGCCCTGCGGATGTAGTTTATGGCCCCAGCTGTAGAGAATCCAGACATGCCAACCCTCCCGATTCAGGCGTGAGACTACTGATTTCAGTGCTATTCTCCCGCCTCCCGATTTCTGCAAGCAAAAACCCGGGGGCATATTACCAACAACTAGCGATAATTTTTGTCTCTAACTTGTTTAGAGACAAAAATTATCGCCGCACATCGGCGATTTTTATCGCAGATAAACCTTGCTATTAGCAAGGTTTATCGCGAATGCGAAAAAAACGGCCGCAATGCATGAATATCGCTGAAAAGTCAGCGATATTCATGCATTATCGAGCAAATGCTCTTAGCCATGTTATCCACCTCCCATTGGATAACATGGCTAAGAACTGCTCAGGTCAGGTGTTAGCTTTTGGAGATATTCGCGCTTAGCGCGAATATCTCCAAAAGTTGGTAATAGGAGATAGCGATGTTAGGGACTGTTTCCAGTCGCTAACATCTTGGCACGCCCACTTTGCATGTCATTAGTGATAAATATCGCTGACATGCAAAGCGGGGCCCAAGATGGTCGCTATCTCCTTTTAGCTGTCACTAACTGGTGTTAGCGACAGCTTGGTAATAGGGAGATAATTTTATCTCCGCTTTCTTGGATTTTAAAGCCAAAAAAGCGGAGATAAACCCCCTTGATAATATGCCCCACGATTCCTCGGGGGTTTCAGCTGACAAGGCTTGGTATTGTGTTACGTGGTAATTCTTCCAGAAAACGTCAGAGGGTCGATGCAGGGGTTCTAGAAGGGGTGATAAACCATTTAAGCCTCATGAACAAGCGCATGGTCTTTTAAAGATCTGTGAAGTACTCGGGGCGGCGGTGTGTGTGTGTCCTCTTTCAGGAGCGGGCGGGGGGGGGGGGGCACTGCCAGCAACTTGCCAGGCCAGGCAGTGTTCAACAGTTGAATCACCCTTTCTCTGCCTGCTATTGCGCTCCATGCTTCGGAAAGGTAATTAAAAGAACGTGCATTTGAGTTTGAAATGTCCGATCCTGTAGCAGTACACTTGCAAAGCCCACACATGACAATAACCCGATTCAAGGCCCCATTCACCCGATTTTTTAAAAATATATAGCACTCCAATAAAGTAGGATTATAAAACTTTATTAACTTTTAAATATAACGAACGGAACAAAAACTGTAACAAACATTTAAACATTTTTGACAAAAAAAAGCAACAATGGTCAGAAGCTGTCTTTTGTGCGAATAGTCCCAAGGCAGCACAACGTGCTGAGTTCTGGACGGCACCCAGGTGATGTCACCTGGGTGCCGCACTGGTTTTTGGTTTTCTACAATGCAGCTCAGAAAAACAGCGTGGGGCGTCCCGGGTGGTGCGGGGGGAGGCCTCGTCAGTAGCGGTCTGTTGTGCGAATAGTCCCAAGGCAGCAGAACGCGCTGAGATGTGGATGGCACCCAGGTGATGTCCAGTAAACTGCCGCACTGGTTTTGGTATCCTACAATGCTGCTCCGAAAATTGGCGTGGGGCGGCCCGGGGGGGGGGGGCGTGGGGGAGGCGGCGTGAACGGGCCTCCCCACGTGGCGGCCATCCAGCTGAGTTGCGCCCGCTCTTGCAGGTACAGCGTCTCGCTCACCATGTAGTTGAGTTGCTCCCACTCTTGCAGTGCAGCGATAGGCGGCTGCCACAGGACTCTTAAAATGGCGGCCGGCTCTTCGGTTTTGGGCCTGGTCCACTAAAATGGTCCTGGGACACCTTGGAACTCGGACGCTTGCCTGCTAGGGCTTGGGCTCCATTCTCGAAAGCGTCCCCTCAGCCGTGAAGATTCTACAAAAGTCTTGGGGGCCCTCGACTCCTGCAGGCTTCCGGTGGGGAGCGGCTGCCATGATTGCTCGCGGAATGACCACGACGGAGCCACGAGATGGTGGTGCTCTCATGGTGACGCCAGCTTCAGTCTGAATCATCCAGAAACAAGGTGGGGCTTTCATTGTTTGGGGAAAAAAAATGTTCTAAACCAATGAAAAGTGTTATTTTTAGGTCATATGACCAAGCCTTCCATCTTTAGGAAACCAAAAGTAAAATGAACCAATGAAAAGTTTTATAAACAAGTCACATGACCTGTTATGCGGCATAGGGCTACAAAAAGCGTAGAAAATCCGTTGGCACGTGAGGCGGCGTCAGTAGCGGAACGGTGTGCGAATAGGCCGAAGGCAGCACAACGCGCCGAGATCCGGATGGCACCGAGTTAGTGTCCAGCAAGTTGCTGCACTGGTGTGGCTATCCTACAATGCTGTGCCGAAAGACGGCGTGTCCAGCTGAGTTCCGGTCACTTTAACGGTACAGTGACTGGAACGCGCCGAGATCCGGATGGCACCGAGGTGGTGTCCAGCAAGTTGCCGCACTGGTGTGGCCATCCTACAATGCTGCGCCGAAAGTCAGTGTGGGGTGCCCCGTTGGCTTATGAGGTGATGTCAGTAGTGGACCGATGTGTGAATAGGTCGGAACCAGCACAAGGCGCCCTGCACTGTTGAACTTTTTTCAATGCCTGTTTTTTGTTGTTTCCCCTCCATCAAAAACAAAAAAAATATATAAAACTGTGCAAAAATACAAAAAAATGTTTAGAAAAGAAGTGCTTGTAAGACTGTCTGAAGCTCTTTTGCACCTGCTGCAGCTTCACTATTGCCCTGGTGTGGCCAAAGATCGCCCATGACATAGGCGGCCGGCTCCCGAGGTCCAGCGGAACTTTTTTCCTTTTCCTTTCTGCTTCTTGTCCCACAATCCGTTTCACCTGAAGACACGACCAGGTTCTTGAATGTGTGCAGGGGGACGCTATTGATTGAATGAAAATGGCGGCTTGACACAAAGCTGACTCAAGCGTTGCTGTTGATGCTATACAGACAAAAATTGGTTTTCAGTTTGTACATTCTTCAGGATTTTTTTTTCCATCCAAGGCTGATTGAGAGTTTGTAGAAAAATGGCTTCAGATTTTCCACATATTACTCTTCAACATTCTTCCTAAATGTAACAATGTGAGACTCACTAGGAGAACGGCTGTTTATCTTTCCTTTCAAAATGCTGCCAACAATATTTTCTGAATGGAAGACACCATCTTGTAGCATAAAGGGCCGAAAGGGGTTCTGGTCTGGCCGATTGTTGGTGGAGACATTTTGACTATATCTTGGACCTGCCCGGCCTCGCCCAAAATGGCGCCGGTATAAATGGGACTCGTAACTCCTTGCCCGCAAATGTATATCTAGAAAATTTTATTGTAAGTGGCCCTGTCTTATTTTAATTACAAAATGTACGTCCACCGATTCCGCAACTGTTAGACACCTTAGTTCTTGCAACCTAATGGCCCGCTCGTTACGTTCCTCTACAGTGTAAATGTCTCCTCATCATATACGATTTCAGTTTGCTCCGTGGCCGGCCCACGTGGTTATAGGCCCGTATTTGTATACTGACATTTTCACAATAAAGGTTTTTAAAACAAAACACGGTAGTAGTATTTACATTGGTAAAGTTTTTACTTTTAGTCACTGTTTTCGAATCAGTAAAAGGCAAGTGAAATAAAGCAGTCCAATTACATGATGGATAAAAGGTATAATATGTAGGAACGCAGTAAAGATAAATGGTCAAGGGCAGTTGTGTTTTCCACTCCTGCAACATAAAGTGATTGATAAGAATCTGATAATCAGGCGTATCGGCGACTAAGACAGCAGGCCGAGTCTCTTTTACTCAACGGCTCCGTCATGGAACGAAGAAACGCCCTTTTTCTCGAAAAAGGAATATATTTTACTTGCAGGACAGTTGTAAATTTTCCGGGAAAGTACATTAGCCTTGAATATTATAACATATATGTTTAAAAAAAAATAATGTTCGAAAACAATAAAAAGCGTAATTTTTAGGTCATATGACCAAGCTTTTCATCATTAAAATAACAAAAGTAAAATGAACCAATGAAAAGTTTTATTAACAAGTCACATGACCTGTTATGCTTACGTTACGCGCTGCGCGCCGCACCCCGGATCACTTCCGGGTGCGCTAATGCGGCGTGTCATATAACGCATTACGCGACAACGTAGGTCAAGAATATAGTCAAAATGTCTCCACCAACCAGCGTTCGGAACACAACCCCTTTCAGCAGTCCAAAAAGTTCTGTTAAATGACAACAGAGGGGACAGGCAACAAGAACCATCAGTCAAAGAGGGGAGGGCAAGTTCTTCTCTTCCGGGTCATGTTGGGGCGCTACCGGAACTGATCGAATTGGTAGTCTACAGTGTTTCTGGATGTTTCAGACTAAAGCTGGCGTCAGCATGAGAGCACTACCATCTCGTAGCTCCGTCGTGGCCATTCCAAGAGCAGACATGGCAGCCGCTCCCCACCAGAAGCCTGCGGGAGTCGGGGGCCCCCAAGACTTTTGTAGAATCTTCACGGCTGAGGGGACGCTTTCGAGAATGGGACCCAAGCCCTATCAGGGAAGCGTCCGAGTTCCAAGGTGTCCCAGGGCCATTTTAGGGACCAGGCCCAAAACCGAAGAGCCGGCCGCCATTTTGAGAGTCCTGTGGCAGCCGCCTATCGCTGCACCGCAAGAGCGGGAGCAACTTAACTACATGGTGAGCAAGACGCTGTAGTCGCAAGAGCGGGCGGTAAACAGCTGAATGGCGGAAGAGGCACAGTGTAGCAAAAGCGGGCGGAATGGCAACTAAAATGGTAAAGGGGCGCCCCACTACAGCGTGTCTTCAGGTCAAACGGATTGTGGGACAAAGTCCAGAATAGAAGAGTCATCAAAAGGCAAAAAGTTCCGCCGGACCCCGGGAGCAGGCCGCCTATGTCGGGGGCGATCTCAGGCTACACCAGTGCTATAAGACTTGGGGAGGGGGTCGGAGCCAAGCGTCTTCTCCGAGTCCGTGCCATCACACCGCCCCTCGGGGGCCTCCGTCAAGCGGTTTAGGGAGGTACCATATAACATTGTTTTCAAATGCAGTCAGGTCCACAAACGACCCTCACTTACTTTGAGAATAGTGAAGCTGCAGTAGGTGGAAATAAGCTTCAGACAGTCTTACAAGCACTGCTTTTGTAAACATTTTTTGATTTTTTTGTATTTTTGCACAGTTTTATATTTTTTTTTTGTTTTTGATGGAGGGGAAACAACAAAGCACAGGCATTGAAAAAGGCTCAAACTCAGAACTCTGAACTATGGCACCCAACATCCAGGACTTGCCATCCAGGTCTTGGCGCCTTTTGCTGCTTCCGACCTATTCACACATCGGTCCACTACTGACATCATCTTATAAACCAACGTAATGTAAATAGTTATTTAATAAAATGTTTTACCCTGTTACTTTGCTGGTGTGTTGTCTATATTTTTAATATTTGCATAGGGTTTGTCGTTATTTTGGGCGGGGTGGGTGACGGAGCCGAGCTGTCTTGCAGCCCTCATGGTGTGGCGCTCAGTTCATCTCACTATTTTCGTATTTCTCATGAAGGGTTGTTCTTAATGTTTCTATTTTAGCGAGGTCAAAAAGAGATCCAATTAGTGGCCTACTGATTTTGCTCGATTACTTTTATTATTTTACACGATTTTTCACGATCTGCAAAGACTAAACAGAGTATTGCGACTTTGTGCTTGTTTGTAAATAGAGAATGAACCAAAGAGAATCAATTGTAAAACAGTAAATGCTTGGATAACAATCAATCAAATGGAGAGACAAGCAGGCACGACGGATTACAACGGGGGTAAAGGCCTGCGTTAACTACTCTTCACTATCTGCAAAGAGAGAGTACTACTAAGAGAAAAGAGGGGAGGGGGGCAGCGTTCAAAGCACATCAGCGTGCATAAACACGAAAAAGTTTTTACCTATCACGTACTTGACATTTTACAGCTTTTGATATTTGCTATTAAAAAACCAATGAAATTCACTGAAAAAACCATAGGTTATAGGCCATATATAGTTAGGAATTTGCATTTACAAAACCTTGAAAATTCACTGAAAAAACCATTGGTTATAGACCATATATAGTTAGGAATTAGCCTTTTCAAAACCTTATTTTACTCACACAAAACCATTGAAATTTCATATATAGTTAGTTCCACTAACTATATATCGCGCACCCGCAATCCACTGCTGATGATGTCACATATTACATCATTCATGACATGGTTAGTGACATCACTGATGACATCACTGATGACATCTCAAATGACATCACTGATGACATCTCAAATGACATCACTGATGACATCTCAAATGACATCACTGATAAAATCACTGATAACATCTCATTTGACATGAATGATCACATCACTGATGATATCATTCATGTGATAATACCATAAACCTCTTCAGACTCTAATATAACCTTAGATACAATCAGTGTAAACAGATAGTCACAGACTGTCACTCATCCATGGAGTTACTCACACACCTAGTCAGTCATGCAAAAAATCAATCACACCTCCATTTTCTCAACGATACAGTTATACACACCTTACTTATTCAAACATATACTAACACATATTTACTTTACTCTCTTATACAATCCCTGATATATGTTCACAATGATCCATACAGCCACTCACACATTCACTGGCTCTTATGCACAGTTATTTATATATGTCAACTCTCACATGTACTGTGTTTTACATATGTACTTACTTTGACATGTAGCACTGAGATATCCATTCACTCACTAATACACTCATGCACAGTCAACCGCCAATACAGCTGTTTCCACATGCACTTTTGAACCCATACATATAGTGAATCAACTACTCACACATCTATGTACAGAGTCACACACCTGCCAGCCACCCATACACACACACTCAGTTTCCCATACAAATACTTGGACAACCAATGAATAACTCATACAGTTACTCATATAGCTACTGATCAACATATGCAGCAGTTTGTAGAACAACAGATATAATGATGCACAAATTAAAACAGTTTAGTCACTAACCCATGCACTCAGTGAGACACATTTAATCACTCACTCATACAGTCAGTCATGCACCTACTAAATCCTTCATCCAGACACTTATACAACCACTCATTCTTCAATATGTAAGACATATTTTAACTTTACAGAAACATACAGTCACTGGATGTTGTCATCAGTGATGTCATCAGTGATGTCATTTGAGATGTCATCAGTGATGTCATCAGTGATGTCACTAACCATGTCATGAATGATGTAATATGTGACATCATCAGCAGTGGATTGCGGGTGCGCGATATATAGTTAGTGGAACTAACTATATATGAAATTTCAATGGTTTTGTGTGAGTAAAATAAGGTTTTGAAAAGGCTAATTCCTAACTATATATGGTCTATAACCAATGGTTTTTTCAGTGAATTTTCAAGGTTTTGTAAATGGAAATTCCTAACTATATATGGCCTATAACCTATGGTTTTTTCAGTGAATATATATATATATATATATTCCACAAAGTTTGCCCATGCAATAAGCTCGCACACCAAACAGGTAGGTTGCATTCCACAACTTTTATTTTCAAATGAAAGGCGGATTTACAGTCCATGTCACCCCTTCCGCATTTTGCCTGACGCGTTTCGAAGATCACTATCTTCTTTCTCAAAGGCACTTCGAAGTTGCAAAGTTATTCCTGCCACAAGCCTGCTTCCGTTGATTTTTTGGGTGTTTGGCTCCTGCGTGACTTTCACTTTATAAACATTTGCTTCAGGTGTGTTTAAGCAGGGTATCACGGTACTTGTAGTTTCTAGGCACTTACTTCCCTCCAGTGGGTTCCTTGCAACCTTGTGTCGTTCTTCCAAGAAAGGAGCAGTTCTCCATTGAACAAGGAATGCAATTCCCCTTCCATTACCTTTTAATTCTCTGTTTGCCCATATCGATCTGGCATGCTTCCAAACCTAGGGTTCCTTAATTTCCAGGGCGGTGCGTTAGCTTCACGGCTGGACTGGCCGTGTAAAGTATTCCACAAAGTTTGCCCATGCAATAAGCTCGCACACCAAACAGGTAGGTTGCATTCCACAACTTTTATTTTCAAATGAAAGGCGGATTTACAGTCCATGTCACCCCTTCCGCATTTTGCCTGACGCGTTTCGAAGATCACTATCTTCTTTCTCAAAGGCACTCCAAAGTTGCAAAGTTATTCCTGCCACAAGCCCGCTTCCGTTGATTTTTTTGGTGTTTGGCTCCTGCGTGACTTTCACTTTATAAACATTTGCTTCAGGTGTGTTTAAGCAGGGTATCACGGTACTTGTAGTTTCTAGGCACTTACTTCCCTCCAGTGGGTTCATTGCAACCTTGTGTCGTTTTTCCAAGAAAGGAGCAGTTCTCCATTGAACAAGGAATGCAATTCCCCTTCCATTACCTTTTAATTCTCTGTTTGCCCATATCGATCTGGCATGCTTCCAAACCTAGGGTTCCTTAATTTCCAGGGCGGTGCGTTAGCTTCACGGCTGGACTGGCCGTGTAAAGTATTCCACAAAGTTTGCCCATGCAATAAGCTCGCACACCAAACAGGTAAGTTGCATTCCACAACTTTTATTTTCAAATGAAAGGCGGATTTACAGTCCATGTCACCCCTTCCGCATTTTGCCTGACGCGTTTCGAAGATCACTATCTTCTTTCTCAAAGGCACTCCGAAGTTGCAAAGTTATTCCTGCCACAAGCCCGCTTCCGTTGATTTTTTGGGGGTTTGGCTCCTGCGTGACTTTCACTTTATAAACATTCGCTTCAGGTGTGTTTAAGCAGGGTATCACGGTACTTGTAGTTTCTAGGCACTTACTTCCCTCCAGTGGGTTCCTTGCAACCTCGTGTCGTTTTTCCAAGAAAGGAGCAGTTCTCCATTGAACAAGGAATGCAATTCCCCTTCCATTACCTTTTAATTCTCTGTTTGCCCATATCGATCTGGCATGCTTCCAAACCTAGGGTTCCTTAATTTCCAGGGCGGTGCGTTAGCTTCACGGCTGGACTGGCCGTGTAAAGTCTTCCACAAAGTTTGCCCATGCAATAAGCTCGCACACCAAACAGGTAGGTTGCATTCCACAACTTTTATTTTCAAATGAAAGGCGGATTTACAGTCCATGTCACCCCTTCCGCATTTTGCCTGACGCGTTTCGAAGATCACTATCTTCTTTCTCAAAGGCACTCCGAAGTTGCAAAGTTATTCCTGCCACAAGCCCGCTTCCGTTGATTTTTTTGGTGTTTGGCTCCTGCGTGACTTTCACTTTATAAACATTTGCTTCAGGTGTGTTTAAGCAGGGTATCACGGTACTTGTAGTTTCTAGGCACTTACTTCCCTCCAGTGGGTTCCTTGCAACCTCGTGTCGTTTTTCCAAGAAAGGAGCAGTTCTCCATTGAACAAGGAATGCAATTCCCCTTCCATTACCTTTTAATTCTCTGTTTGCCCATATCGATCTGGCATGCTTCCAAACCTAGGGTTCCTTAATTTCCAGGGCGGTGCGTTAGCTTCACGGCTGGACTGGCCGTGTAAAGTATTCCACAAAGTTTGCCCATGCAATAAGCTCGCACACCAAGCAGGTAGGTTGCATTCCACAACTTTTATTTTCAAATGAAAGGCGGATTTACAGTCCATGTCACCCCTTCCGCATTTTGCCTGACGCGGTTCGAAGATCACTATCTTCTTTCTCAAAGGCACTCCGAAGTTGCAAAGTTATTCCTGCCACAAGCCCGCAAACAGAGAATTAAAAGGTAATGGAAGGGGAATTGCATTCCTTGTTCAATGGAGAACTGCTCCTTTCTTGGAAAAACGACACGAGGTTGCAAGGAACCCACTGGAGGGAAGTAAGTGCCTAGAAACTACAAGTACCGTGATACCCTGCTTAAACACACCTGAAGCAAATGTTTATAAAGTGAAAGTCACGCAGGAGCCAAACACCCAAAAAATCAACGGAAGCGGGCTTGTGGCAGGAATAACTTTGCAACTTCGGAGTGCCTTTGAGAAAGAAGATAGTGATCTTCGAAACGCGTCAGGCAAAATGCGGAAGGGGTGACATGGACTGTAAATCCGCCTTTCATTTGAAAATAAAAGTTGTGGAATGCAACCTACCTATCGTTTTTGGCCACTATAGGTGTGGCAGGGTATACTCAGACATGAGTCCCTTTCTCACTGCTCCATCAGGATTCAAGCAAGCCGGGCCGAAGACGGCTGAAATGCCAGAAACCGGTCCCCGGTAGCTTGTCTCCTTTCTGGTGAAGAATTGGCTTGGTAGTTTAGTCTGCTCTGTTCCCATGATGCACTGGGCCAGGGACAGACTGATTTGCATATAGCCAGGTTCTGAGCTGGGATGGGGCAGTGAGATAAATAACGGTGATGGATCAAGCCCTGATCTTTGGACTGGGTAAGAGTGGTCTGCTTAATTCAGACACTCTGTTCATCACCACCCCCTTTTCTGAATCGTTTTTGGCCACTATAGGTGTGGCAGGGTATACTCAGACATGAGTCCCTTTCTCACTGCTCCATCAGGATTCAAGCAAGCCGGGCCGAAGACGGCTGAAATGCCAGAAACCGGTCCCCGGTAGCTTGTCTCCTTTCTGGTGAAGAATTGGCTTGGTAGTTTAGTCTGCCCTGTTCCCATGATGCACTGGGCCAGGGACAGACTGATTTGCATATAGCCAGGTTCTGAGCTGGGATGGGGCAGTGAGATAAATAACGGTGATGGATCAAGCCCTGATCTTTGGACTGGGTAAGAGTGGTCTGCTTAATTCAGACACTCTGTTCATCACCACCCCCTTTTCTGAATCCTCAGCAGTGCATTGCAGGCGCGCAAGTTATAGTGAGTCCACTAACTATAACGTGGGAATTTCAATGGTTTTATGTCAGTAAAATTTCCAGCTAACTATAACTGGTGTGAAACCTATATTTTTTTCAGTGAATATATATATATATATATATATATATATATGTATATGTATATATATATATATATATAAATATATATGTATATATATACAAGCTCAGCAGTCCCCTCAAAGCTCGAAAAAGAAGACTTAAGCACTCCGGGTACGGCAACAGGATTTATTCAACGCCTACGGCAAAGATGACAGACGCGTTTCAGACAAATGTATATATATATATATATTATCTACTGGCGGTCACCAGTAGATAGTTATAGTTAGGATCGTTTTCCACAGGAAATCCACAACATTCTATTGAGAATAACTTTGGCGTCGATTGAGGGATCTGCCTGTAATTTTCCTTAAATTTGCCTCGCTGCGCTCCGCTCCTTTCCTGAATTTTTTTGTTTTTCGATTTATGCGGGTGGAGCGCTTGTTTATAAAGTGAAAGTCACGCAGGAGCCAAACACCCAAAAAATCAACGGAAGCGGGCTTGTGGCAGGAATAACTTTGCAACTTCGGAGTGCCTTTGAGAAAGAAGATAGTGATCTTCGAAACGAGTCAGGCAAAATGCGGAAGGGGTGACATGGACTGTAAATCCGCCTTTCATTTGAAAATAAAAGTTGTGGAATGCAACCTACCTGTTTGGTGTGCGAGCTTATTGCATGGGCAAACTTTGTGGAATACTTTACACGGCCAGTCCAGCAGTGAAGCTAACGCACCGCCCTGGAAATTAAGGAACCCTAGGTTTGGAAGCATGCCAGATCGATATGGGCAAACAGAGAATTAAAAGGTAATGGAAGGGGAATTGCATTCCTTGTTCAATGGAGAACTGCTCCTTTCTTGGAAAAACGACACGAGGTTGCAAGGAACCCACTGGAGGGAAGTAAGTGCCTAGAAACTACAAGTACCGTGATACCCTGCTTAAACACACCTGAAGCAAATGTTTATAAAGTGAACGTCACGCAGGAGCCAAACACCAAAAAAATCAACAGAAGCGGGCTTGTGGCAGGAATAACTTTGCAACTTCGGAGTGCCTTTGAGAAAGAAGATAGTGATCTTCGAAACGCGTCAGGCAAAATGCGGAAGGGGTGACATGGACTTTAAATCCGCCTTTCATTTGAAAATAAAAGTTGTGGAATGCAACCTACCTGTTTGGTGTGCGAGCTTATTGCATGGGCAAACTTTGTGGAATACTTTACACGGCCAGTCCAGCCGTGAAGCTAACGTACCGCCCTGGAAATTAAGGAACCCTAGGTTTGGAAGCATGCCAGATCGATATGGAAAACAGAGAGTTAAAAGGTAATGGAGGGGGAATTGCATTCCTTGTTCAATGGAGAACTGCTCCTTTCTTGGAAAAACGACACGAGGTTGCAAGGAACCCACTGGAGGGAAGTAAGTGCCTAGAAACTACAAGTACCGTGATACCCTGCTTAAACACACCTGAAGCAAATGTTTATAAAGTGAAAGTCACGCAGGAGCCAAACACCAAAAAAATCAACGGAAGCGGGCTTGTGGCAGGAATAACCTTGCAACTTTGGAGTGCCTTTGAGAAAGAAGATAGTGATCTTCGAAACGCGTCAGGCAAAATGCGGAAGGGGTGACATGGACTGTAAATCCACCTTTCATTTGAAAATAAAAGTTGTGGAATGCAACCTACCTGTTTGGTGTGCGAGCTTATTGCATGGGCAAACTTTGTGGAATACTTTACACGGCCAGTCCAGCCGTGAAGCTAACGCACCGCCATGGAAATTAAGGAACCCTAGGTTTGGAAGCATGCCAGATCGATATGGGCAAACAGAGAATTAAAAGGTAATGGAAGGGGAATTGCATTCCTTGTTCAATGGAGAACTGCTCCTTTCTTGGAAAAACGACACGAGGTTGCAAGGAACCCACTGGAGGGAAGTAAGTGCCTAGAAACTACAAGTACCGTGATACCCTGCTTAAACACACCTGAAGCAAATGTTTATAAAGTGAAAGTCACGCAGGAGCCAAACACCCAAAAAATCAACGGAAGCGGGCTTGTGGCAGGAATAACTTTGCAACTTCTGAGTGCCTTTGAGAAAGAAGATAGTGATCTTCGAAACTCGTCAGGCAAAATGCGGAAGGGGTGACATGGACTGTAAATCCGCCTTTCATTTGAAAATAAAAGTTGTGGAATGCAACCTACCTGTTTGGTGTGCGAGCTTATTGCATGGGCAAACTTTGTGGAATACTTTACACGGCCAGTCCAGCCGTGAAGCTAACGCACCGCCCTGGAAATTAAGGAACCCTAGGTTTGGAAGCATGCCAGATCGATATGGGCAAACAGAGAATTAAAAGGTAATGGAAGGGGAATTGCATTCCTTGTTCAATGGAGAACTGCTCCTTTCTTGGAAAAACGACACGAGGTTGCAAGGAACCCACTGGAGGGAAGTAAGTGCCTAGAAACTACAAGTACCGTGATACCCTGCTTAAACACACCTGAAGCAAATGTTTATAAAGTGAAAGTCACGCAGGAGCCAAACACCCAAAAAATCTACGGAAGCAGGCTTGTGGGAGGAATAACTTTGCAACTTCGGAGTGCCTTTGAGAAAGAAGATAGTGATCTTCGAAACGCGTCAGGCAAAATGCGGAAGGGGTGACATGGACTGTAAATCCGCCTTTCATTTGAAAATAAAAGTTGTGGAATGCAACCTACCTGTTTGGTGAGCGAGCTTATTGCATGGGCAAACTTTGTGGAATACTTTACACGGCCAGTCCAGCCGTGAAGCTAACGTACCGCCCTGGAAATTAAGGAACCCTAGGTTTGGAAGCATGCCAGATCGATATGGGCAAACAGAGAGTTAAAAGGTAATGGAAGGGGAATTGCATTCCTTGTTCAATGGAGAACTGCTCCTTTCTTGGAAAAACGACACGAGGTTGCAAGGAACCCACTGGAGGGAAGTAAGTGCCTAGAAACTACAAGTACCGTGATACCCTGCTTAAACACACCTGAAGCAAATGTTTATAAAGTGAAAGTCACGCAGGAGCCAAACACCAAAAAAATCAACGGAAGCGGGCTTGTGGCAGGAATAACTTTGCAACTTTGGAGTGCCTTTGAGAAAGAAGATAGTGATCTTCGAAACGCGTCAGGCAAAATGCGGAAGGGGTGACATGGACTGTAAATCCGCCTTTCATTTGAAAATAAAAGTTGTGGAATGCAACCTACCTGTTTGGTGTGCGAGCTTATTGCATGGGCAAACTTTGTGGAATACTTTACACGGCCAGTCCAGCCGTGAAGCTAACGCACCGCCCTGGAAATTAAGGAACCCTAGGTTTGGAAGCATGCCAGATCGATATGGGCGAACAGAGAATTAAAAGGTAATGGAAGGGGAATTGCATTCCTTGTTCAATGGAGAACTGCTCCTTTCTTGGAAAAACGACACGAGGTTGCAAGGAACCCACTGGAGGGAAGTAAGTGCCTAGAAACTACAAGTACCGTGATACCCTGCTTAAACACACCTGAAGCAAATGTTTATAAAGTGAAAGTCACGCAGGAGCCAAACACCCAAAAAATCAACGGAAGCGGGCTTGTGGCAGGAATAACTTTGCAACTTCAGAGTGCCTTTGAGAAAGAAGATAGTGATCTTCGAAACGCGTCAGGCAAAATGCGGAAGGGGTGCATTGGACTGTAAATCCGCCTTTCATTTGAAAATAAAAGTTGTGGAATGCAACCTACCTGTTTGGTGTGCGAGCTTATTGCATGGGCAAACTTTGTGGAATACTTTACACGGCCAGTCCAGCCGTGAAGCTAACGCACCGCCCAGGAAATTAAGGAACCCTAGGTTTGGAAGCATGCCAGATCGATATGGGCAAACAGAGAATTAAAAGGTAATGGAAGGGGAATTGCATTCCTTGTTCAATGGAGAACTGCTCCTTTCTTGGAAAAACGACACGAGGTTGCAAGGAACCCACTGGAGGGAAGTAAGTGCCTAGAAACTACAAGTACCGTGATACCCTGCTTAAACACACCTGAAGCAAATGTTTATAAAGTGAAAGTCACGCAGGAGCCAAACACCCAAAAAATCAACGGAAGCGGGCTTGTGGCAGGAATAACTTTGCAACTTCGGAGTGCCTTTGAGAAAGAAGATAGTGATCTTCGAAACGCGTCAGGCAAAATGCGGAAGGGGTGCATTGGACTGTAAATCCGCCTTTCATTTGAAAATAAAAGTTGTGGAATGCAACCTACCTGTTTGGTGTGCGAGCTTATTGCATGGGCAAACTTTGTGGAATACTTTACACGGCCAGTCCAGCCGTGAAGCTAACGCACCGCCCAGGAAATTAAGGAACCCTAGGTTTGGAAGCATGCCAGATCGATATGGGCAAACAGAGAATTAAAAGGTAATGGAAGGGGAATTGCATTCCTTGTTCAATGGAGAACTGCTCCTTTCTTGGCTTGTGGCAGGAATAACTTTGCAACTTCGGAGTGCCTTTGAGAAAGAAGATAGTGATCTTCGAAACGCGTCAGGCAAAATACGGAAGGGGTGACATGGACTGTAAATCCGCCTTTCATTTGAAAATAAAAGTTGTGGAATGCAACCTACCTGTTTGGTGAGCGAGCTTATTGCATGGGCAAACTTTGTGGAATATATATATATATATATATATATATATATATATATATATATATATATATATATATATATATATATATATACATATATATATATATATATATATATATATATATTACCTACTGGCGGTCGCCAGTAGGTAGTTATAGTTAGGATTTGTTTTCAATGCAAAATCTCAAAATACTATTGTGAATAACTTTAGCGCCGGATGACGAATCTGCGTGAAAAATTCCTCAAATTTGCCTCGCGGAGCCCTGGTCCTTCTTAGAAAGTTTGGGGGAGATTTGTCAAGCGGGGGTTGAGATAAAAGGGGGTCCCAAAACGTGTTTTCCCCATGTTAATTTCAATAGGGCGGTCGACCTCACTTTTAGCCCGAACAGCTGAATGGATTTCCACCAAACTTCTGAGTGCCTTTGAGAAAGAAGATAGTGATCTTCGAAACTCGTCAGGCAAAATGCGGAAGGGGTGACATGGACTGTAAATCCGCCTTTCATTTGAAAATAAAAGTTGTGGAATGCAACCTACCTGTTTGGTGTGCGAGCTTATTGCATGGGCAAACTTTGTGGAATACTTTACACGACCAGTCCAGCCGTGAAGCTAACGCACCGCCCTGGAAATTAAGGAACCCTAGGTTTGGAAGCATGCCAGATCGATATGGGCAAACAGAGAGTTAAAAGGTAATGGAAGGGGAATTGCATTCCTTGTTCAATGGAGAACTGCTCCTTTCTTGGAAAAACGACACGAGGTTGCAAGGAACCCACTGGAGGGAAGTAAGTGCCTAGAAACTACAAGTACCGTGATACCCTGCTTAAACACACCTGAAGCAAATGTTTATAAAGTGAAAGTCACGCAGGAGCCAAACACCAAAAAAATCAACGGAAGCGGGCTTGTGGCAGGAATAACTTTGCAACTTTGGAGTGCCTTTGAGAAAGAAGATAGTGATCTTCGAAACGCGTCAGGCAAAATGCGGAAGGGGTGACATGGACTGTAAATCCGCCTTTCATTTGAAAATAAAAGTTGTGGAATGCAACCTACCTGTTTGGTGTGCGAGCTTATTGCATGGGCAAACTTTGTGGAATACTTTACACGGCCAGTCCAGCCGTGAAGCTAACGCACCGCCCTGGAAATTAAGGAACCCTAGGTTTGGAAGCATGCCAGATCGATATGGGCGAACAGAGAATTAAAAGGTAATGGAAGGGGAATTGCATTCCTTGTTCAATGGAGAACTGCTCCTTTCTTGGAAAAACGACACGAGGTTGCAAGGAACCCACTGGAGGGAAGTAAGTGCCTAGAAACTACAAGTACCGTGATACCCTGCTTAAACACACCTGAAGCAAATGTTTATAAAGTGAAAGTCACGCAGGAGCCAAACACCAAAAAAATCAACGGAAGCGGGCTTGTGGCAGGAATAACTTTGCAACTTCGGAGTGCCTTTGAGAAAGAAGATAGTGATCTTCGAAACGCGTCAGGCAAAATGCGGAAGGGGTGACATGGACTGTAAATCCGCCTTTCATTTGAAAATAAAAGTTGTGGAATGCAACCTACCTGTTTGGTGTGCGAGCTTATTGCATGGGCAAACTTTGTGGAATACTTTACACGGCCAGTCCAGCCGTGAAGCTAACGCACCGCCCTGGAAATTAAGGAACCCTAGGTTTGGAAGCATGCCAGATCGATATGGGCAAACAGAGAATTAAAAGGTAATGGAAGGGGAATTGCATTCCTTGTTCAATGGAGAACTGCTCCTTTCTTGGAAAAACGACACGAGGTTGCAAGGAACCCACTGGAGGGAAGTAAGTGCCTAGAAACTACAAGTACCGTGATACCCTGCTTAAACACACCTGAAGCAAATGTTTATAAAGTGAAAGTCACGCAGGAGCCAAACACCAAAAAAATCTACGGAAGCAGGCTTGTGGGAGGAATAACTTTGCAACTTCGGAGTGCCTTTGAGAAAGAAGATAGTGATCTTCGAAACGCGTCAGGCAAAATGCGGAAGGGGTGACATGGACTGTAAATCCGCCTTTCATTTGAAAATAAAAGTTGTGGAATGCAACCTACCTGTTTGGTGAGCGAGCTTATTGCATGGGCAAACTTTGTGGAATACTTTACACGGCCAGTCCAGCCGTGAAGCTAACGTACCGCCCTGGAAATTAAGGAACCCTAGGTTTGGAAGCATGCCAGATCGATATGGGCAAACAGAGAGTTAAAAGGTAATGGAAGGGGAATTGCATTCCTTGTTCAATGGAGAACTGCTCCTTTCTTGGAAAAACGACACGAGGTTGCAAGGAACCCACTGGAGGGAAGTAAGTGCCTAGAAACTACAAGTACCGTGATACCCTGCTTAAACACACCTGAAGCAAATGTTTATAAAGTGAAAGTCACGCAGGAGCCAAACACCAAAAAAATCAACGGAAGCGGGCTTGTGGCAGGAATAACTTTGCAACTTTGGAGTGCCTTTGAGAAAGAAGATAGTGATCTTCGAAACGCGTCAGGCAAAATGCGGAAGGGGTGACATGGACTGTAAATCCGCCTTTCATTTGAAAATAAAAGTTGTGGAATGCAACCTACCTGTTTGGTGTGCGAGCTTATTGCATGGGCAAACTTTGTGGAATACTTTACACGGCCAGTCCAGCCGTGAAGCTAACGCACCGCCCTGGAAATTAAGGAACCCTAGGTTTGGAAGCATGCCAGATCGATATGGGCGAACAGAGAATTAAAAGGTAATGGAAGGGGAATTGCATTCCTTGTTCAATGGAGAACTGCTCCTTTCTTGGAAAAACGACACGAGGTTGCAAGGAACCCACTGGAGGGAAGTAAGTGCCTAGAAACTACAAGTACCGTGATACCCTGCTTAAACACACCTGAAGCAAATGTTTATAAAGTGAAAGTCACGCAGGAGCCAAACACCCAAAAAATCAACGGAAGCGGGCTTGTGGCAGGAATAACTTTGCAACTTCGGAGTGCCTTTGAGAAAGAAGATAGTGATCTTCGAAACGCGTCAGGCAAAATGCGGAAGGGGTGCATTGGACTGTAAATCCGCCTTTCATTTGAAAATAAAAGTTGTGGAATGCAACCTACCTGTTTGGTGTGCGAGCTTATTGCATGGGCAAACTTTGTGGAATACTTTACACGGCCAGTCCAGCCGTGAAGCTAACGCACCGCCCAGGAAATTAAGGAACCCTAGGTTTGGAAGCATGCCAGATCGATATGGGCAAACAGAGAATTAAAAGGTAATGGAAGGGGAATTGCATTCCTTGTTCAATGGAGAACTGCTCCTTTCTTGGAAAAACGACACGAGGTTGCAAGGAACCCACTGGAGGGAAGTAAGTGCCTAGAAACTACAAGTACCGTGATACCCTGCTTAAACACACCTGAAGCAAATGTTTATAAAGTGAAAGTCACGCAGGAGCCAAACACCCAAAAAATCAACGGAAGCGGGCTTGTGGCAGGAATAACTTTGCAACTTCGGAGTGCCTTTGAGAAAGAAGATAGTGATCTTCGAAACGCGTCAGGCAAAATGCGGAAGGGGTGCATTGGACTGTAAATCCGCCTTTCATTTGAAAATAAAAGTTGTGGAATGCAACCTACCTGTTTGGTGTGCGAGCTTATTGCATGGGCAAACTTTGTGGAATACTTTACACGGCCAGTCCAGCCGTGAAGCTAACGCACCGCCCTGGAAATTAAGGAACCCTAGGTTTGGAAGCATGCCAGATCGATATGGGCAAACAGAGAATTAAAAGGTAATGGAAGGGGAATTGCATTCCTTGTTCAATGGAGAACTGCTCCTTTCTTGGAAAAACGACACGAGGTTGCAAGGAACCCACTGGAGGGAAGTAAGTGCCTAGAAACTACAAGTACCGTGATACCCTGCTTAAACACACCTGAAGCAAATGTTTATAAAGTGAAAGTCACGCAGGAGCCAAACACCCAAAAAATCTACGGAAGCAGGCTTGTGGGAGGAATAACTTTGCAACTTCGGAGTGCCTTTGAGAAAGAAGATAGTGATCTTCGAAACGCGTCAGGCAAAATGCGGAAGGGGTGACATGGACTGTAAATCCGCCTTTCATTTGAAAATAAAAGTTGTGGAATGCAACCTACCTGTTTGGTGAGCGAGCTTATTGCATGGGCAAACTTTGTGGAATACTTTACACGGCCAGTCCAGCCGTGAAGCTAACGTACCGCCCTGGAAATTAAGGAACCCTAGGTTTGGAAGCATGCCAGATCGATATGGGCAAACAGAGAGTTAAAAGGTAATGGAAGGGGAATTGCATTCCTTGTTCAATGGAGAACTGCTCCTTTCTTGGAAAAACGACACGAGGTTGCAAGGAACCCACTGGAGGGAAGTAAGTGCCTAGAAACTACAAGTACCGTGATACCCTGCTTAAACACACCTGAAGCAAATGTTTATAAAGTGAAAGTCACGCAGGAGCCAAACACCAAAAAAATCAACGGAAGCGGGCTTGTGGCAGGAATAACTTTGCAACTTTGGAGTGCCTTTGAGAAAGAAGATAGTGATCTTCGAAACGCGTCAGGCAAAATGCGGAAGGGGTGACATGGACTGTAAATCCGCCTTTCATTTGAAAATAAAAGTTGTGGAATGCAACCTACCTGTTTGGTGTGCGAGCTTATTGCATGGGCAAACTTTGTGGAATACTTTACACGGCCAGTCCAGCCGTGAAGCTAACGCACCGCCCTGGAAATTAAGGAACCCTAGGTTTGGAAGCATGCCAGATCGATATGGGCGAACAGAGAATTAAAAGGTAATGGAAGGGGAATTGCATTCCTTGTTCAATGGAGAACTGCTCCTTTCTTGGAAAAACGACACGAGGTTGCAAGGAACCCACTGGAGGGAAGTAAGTGCCTAGAAACTACAAGTACCGTGATACCCTGCTTAAACACACCTGAAGCAAATGTTTATAAAGTGAAAGTCACGCAGGAGCCAAACACCCAAAAAATCAACGGAAGCGGGCTTGTGGCAGGAATAACTTTGCAACTTCAGAGTGCCTTTGAGAAAGAAGATAGTGATCTTCGAAACGCGTCAGGCAAAATGCGGAAGGGGTGCATTGGACTGTAAATCCGCCTTTCATTTGAAAATAAAAGTTGTGGAATGCAACCTACCTGTTTGGTGTGCGAGCTTATTGCATGGGCAAACTTTGTGGAATACTTTACACGGCCAGTCCAGCCGTGAAGCTAACGCACCGCCCAGGAAATTAAGGAACCCTAGGTTTGGAAGCATGCCAGATCGATATGGGCAAACAGAGAATTAAAAGGTAATGGAAGGGGAATTGCATTCCTTGTTCAATGGAGAACTGCTCCTTTCTTGGAAAAACGACACGAGGTTGCAAGGAACCCACTGGAGGGAAGTAAGTGCCTAGAAACTACAAGTACCGTGATACCCTGCTTAAACACACCTGAAGCAAATGTTTATAAAGTGAAAGTCACGCAGGAGCCAAACACCCAAAAAATCAACGGAAGCGGGCTTGTGGCAGGAATAACTTTGCAACTTCGGAGTGCCTTTGAGAAAGAAGATAGTGATCTTCGAAACGCGTCAGGCAAAATGCGGAAGGGGTGCATTGGACTGTAAATCCGCCTTTCATTTGAAAATAAAAGTTGTGGAATGCAACCTACCTGTTTGGTGTGCGAGCTTATTGCATGGGCAAACTTTGTGGAATACTTTACACGGCCAGTCCAGCCGTGAAGCTAACGCACCGCCCAGGAAATTAAGGAACCCTAGGTTTGGAAGCATGCCAGATCGATATGGGCAAACAGAGAATTAAAAGGTAATGGAAGGGGAATTGCATTCCTTGTTCAATGGAGAACTGCTCCTTTCTTGGCTTGTGGCAGGAATAACTTTGCAACTTCGGAGTGCCTTTGAGAAAGAAGATAGTGATCTTCGAAACGCGTCAGGCAAAATACGGAAGGGGTGACATGGACTGTAAATCCGCCTTTCATTTGAAAATAAAAGTTGTGGAATGCAACCTACCTGTTTGGTGAGCGAGCTTATTGCATGGGCAAACTTTGTGGAATATATATATATATATATATATATATATATATATATATATATATATATATATATATATATATACATATATATATATATATATATATATATATATATATATTACCTACTGGCGGTCGCCAGTAGGTAGTTATAGTTAGGATTTGTTTTCAATGCAAAATCTCAAAATACTATTGTGAATAACTTTAGCGCCGGATGACGAATCTGCGTGAAAAATTCCTCAAATTTGCCTCGCGGAGCCCTGGTCCTTCTTAGAAAGTTTGGGGGAGATTTGTCAAGCGGGGGTTGAGATAAAAGGGGGTCCCAAAACGTGTTTTCCCCATGTTAATTTCAATAGGGCGGTCGACCTCACTTTTAGCCCGAACAGCTGAATGGATTTCCACCAAACTTCTGAGTGCCTTTGAGAAAGAAGATAGTGATCTTCGAAACTCGTCAGGCAAAATGCGGAAGGGGTGACATGGACTGTAAATCCGCCTTTCATTTGAAAATAAAAGTTGTGGAATGCAACCTACCTGTTTGGTGTGCGAGCTTATTGCATGGGCAAACTTTGTGGAATACTTTACACGGCCAGTCCAGCCGTGAAGCTAACGCACCGCCCTGGAAATTAAGGAACCCTAGGTTTGGAAGCATGCCAGATCGATATGGGCAAACAGAGAGTTAAAAGGTAATGGAAGGGGAATTGCATTCCTTGTTCAATGGAGAACTGCTCCTTTCTTGGAAAAACGACACGAGGTTGCAAGGAACCCACTGGAGGGAAGTAAGTGCCTAGAAACTACAAGTACCGTGATACCCTGCTTAAACACACCTGAAGCAAATGTTTATAAAGTGAAAGTCACGCAGGAGCCAAACACCAAAAAAATCGACGGAAGCGGGCTTGTGGCAGGAATAACTTTGCAACTTTGGAGTGCCTTTGAGAAAGAAGATAGTGATCTTCGAAACGCGTCAGGCAAAATGCGGAAGGGGTGACATGGACTGTAAATCCGCCTTTCATTTGAAAATAAAAGTTGTGGAATGCAACCTACCTGTTTGGTGTGCGAGCTTATTGCATGGGCAAACTTTGTGGAATACTTTACACGGCCAGTCCAGCCGTGAAGCTAACGCACCGCCCTGGAAATTAAGGAACCCTAGGTTTGGAAGCATGCCAGATCGATATGGGCGAACAGAGAATTAAAAGGTAATGGAAGGGGAATTGCATTCCTTGTTCAATGGAGAACTGCTCCTTTCTTGGAAAAACGACACGAGGTTGCAAGGAACCCACTGGAGGGAAGTAAGTGCCTAGAAACTACAAGTACCGTGATACCCTGCTTAAACACACCTGAAGCAAATGTTTATAAAGTGAAAGTCACGCAGGAGCCAAACACCAAAAAAATCAACGGAAGCGGGCTTGTGGCAGGAATAACTTTGCAACTTCGGAGTGCCTTTGAGAAAGAAGATAGTGATCTTCGAAACGCGTCAGGCAAAATGCGGAAGGGGTGACATGGACTGTAAATCCGCCTTTCATTTGAAAATAAAAGTTGTGGAATGCAACCTACCTGTTTGGTGTGCGAGCTTATTGCATGGGCAAACTTTGTGGAATACTTTACACGGCCAGTCCAGCCGTGAAGCTAACGCACCGCCCTGGAAATTAAGGAACCCTAGGTTTGGAAGCATGCCAGATCGATATGGGCAAACAGAGAATTAAAAGGTAATGGAAGGGGAATTGCATTCCTTGTTCAATGGAGAACTGCTCCTTTCTTGGAAAAACGACACGAGGTTGCAAGGAACCCACTGGAGGGAAGTAAGTGCCTAGAAACTACAAGTACCGTGATACCCTGCTTAAACACACCTGAAGCAAATGTTTATAAAGTGAAAGTCACGCAGGAGCCAAACACCAAAAAAATCTACGGAAGCAGGCTTGTGGGAGGAATAACTTTGCAACTTCGGAGTGCCTTTGAGAAAGAAGATAGTGATCTTCGAAACGCGTCAGGCAAAATGCGGAAGGGGTGACATGGACTGTAAATCCGCCTTTCATTTGAAAATAAAAGTTGTGGAATGCAACCTACCTGTTTGGTGAGCGAGCTTATTGCATGGGCAAACTTTGTGGAATACTTTACACGGCCAGTCCAGCCGTGAAGCTAACGTACCGCCCTGGAAATTAAGGAACCCTAGGTTTGGAAGCATGCCAGATCGATATGGGCAAACAGAGAGTTAAAAGGTAATGGAAGGGGAATTGCATTCCTTGTTCAATGGAGAACTGCTCCTTTCTTGGAAAAACGACACGAGGTTGCAAGGAACCCACTGGAGGGAAGTAAGTGCCTAGAAACTACAAGTACCGTGATACCCTGCTTAAACACACCTGAAGCAAATGTTTATAAAGTGAAAGTCACGCAGGAGCCAAACACCAAAAAAATCAACGGAAGCGGGCTTGTGGCAGGAATAACTTTGCAACTTTGGAGTGCCTTTGAGAAAGAAGATAGTGATCTTCGAAACGCGTCAGGCAAAATGCGGAAGGGGTGACATGGACTGTAAATCCGCCTTTCATTTGAAAATAAAAGTTGTGGAATGCAACCTACCTGTTTGGTGTGCGAGCTTATTGCATGGGCAAACTTTGTGGAATACTTTACACGGCCAGTCCAGCCGTGAAGCTAACGCACCGCCCTGGAAATTAAGGAACCCTAGGTTTGGAAGCATGCCAGATCGATATGGGCGAACAGAGAATTAAAAGGTAATGGAAGGGGAATTGCATTCCTTGTTCAATGGAGAACTGCTCCTTTCTTGGAAAAACGACACGAGGTTGCAAGGAACCCACTGGAGGGAAGTAAGTGCCTAGAAACTACAAGTACCGTGATACCCTGCTTAAACACACCTGAAGCAAATGTTTATAAAGTGAAAGTCACGCAGGAGCCAAACACCCAAAAAATCAACGGAAGCGGGCTTGTGGCAGGAATAACTTTGCAACTTCGGAGTGCCTTTGAGAAAGAAGATAGTGATCTTCGAAACGCGTCAGGCAAAATGCGGAAGGGGTGCATTGGACTGTAAATCCGCCTTTCATTTGAAAATAAAAGTTGTGGAATGCAACCTACCTGTTTGGTGTGCGAGCTTATTGCATGGGCAAACTTTGTGGAATACTTTACACGGCCAGTCCAGCCGTGAAGCTAACGCACCGCCCAGGAAATTAAGGAACCCTAGGTTTGGAAGCATGCCAGATCGATATGGGCAAACAGAGAATTAAAAGGTAATGGAAGGGGAATTGCATTCCTTGTTCAATGGAGAACTGCTCCTTTCTTGGAAAAACGACACGAGGTTGCAAGGAACCCACTGGAGGGAAGTAAGTGCCTAGAAACTACAAGTACCGTGATACCCTGCTTAAACACACCTGAAGCAAATGTTTATAAAGTGAAAGTCACGCAGGAGCCAAACACCCAAAAAATCAACGGAAGCGGGCTTGTGGCAGGAATAACTTTGCAACTTCGGAGTGCCTTTGAGAAAGAAGATAGTGATCTTCGAAACGCGTCAGGCAAAATGCGGAAGGGGTGCATTGGACTGTAAATCCGCCTTTCATTTGAAAATAAAAGTTGTGGAATGCAACCTACCTGTTTGGTGTGCGAGCTTATTGCATGGGCAAACTTTGTGGAATACTTTACACGGCCAGTCCAGCCGTGAAGCTAACGCACCGCCCAGGAAATTAAGGAACCCTAGGTTTGGAAGCATGCCAGATCGATATGGGCAAACAGAGAATTAAAAGGTAATGGAAGGGGAATTGCATTCCTTGTTCAATGGAGAACTGCTCCTTTCTTGGAAAAACGACACAAGGTTGCAAGGAACCCACTGGAGGGAAGTAAGTGCCTAGAAACTACAAGTACCGTGATACCCTGCTTAAACACACCTGAAGCAAATGTTTATAAAGTGAAAGTCACGCAGGAGCCAAACACCAAAAAAATCAACGGAAGCGGGCTTGTGGCAGGAATAACTTTGCAACTTCGGAGTGCCTTTGAGAAAGAAGATAGTGATCTTCGAAACGCGTCAGGCAAAATACGGAAGGGGTGACATGGACTGTAAATCCGCCTTTCATTTGAAAATAAAAGTTGTGGAATGCAACCTACCTGTTTGGTGAGCGAGCTTATTGCATGGGCAAACTTTGTGGAATATATATATATATATATATATATATATATATATATATATATATATACATATATATATATATATATATATATATATATATATATTACCTACTGGCGGTCGCCAGTAGGTAGTTATAGTTAGGATTTGTTTTCAATGCAAAATCTCAAAATTCTATTGTGAATAACTTTAGCGCCGGATGACGAATCTGCGTGAAAAATTCCTCAAATTTGCCTCGCGGAGCCCTGGTCCTTCTTAGAAAGTTTGGGGGAGATTTGTCAAGCGGGGGTTGAGATAAAAGGGGGTCCCAAAACGTGTTTTCCCCATGTTAATTTCAATAGGGCGGTCGACCTCACTTTTAGCCCGAACAGCTGAATGGATTTCCACCAAACTTGTCAAAATTGTAGGGACTGGTAGCCCGATGTGCCTTTGCTATGTCTCAAGATATGTGCTCCAGTGGTTTTTGAGTCATTTAGGTTCAAAAAAATATATATATCTATGGCAGCGCCCCAGTGCGTGCACCGGGGAGCGCTCTGGGCGCGCTACGCGACTTGCGCGCGGAAATCTGATTAGCTCTCGGGTGTCTGTAAACATTCTAAACAGTCCGGAGCAGCCGCCATCTTGTGTCTCGGTAGGATCGAGACACAAGAGGTGGCAAAAACAAAGGAGGAATTGACTATAAGGGGGCAGAGTAGACCCCCCGACCCCCTAGGTTTGATGTGGGGGCTATAAAAGGGCCCCACGGGTGAAAACATTTTTTTTTATTTGCGCGGGGGGAGCGCCCGGTACGCGCACCGGAGAGCGGACCGGGGAGCCTGCCATGGGGAAAAATGAATGATAGAGTTTTAAAAAATGTAGCCTTTTTTAGAAATTGGAGGTAGTTCTAAAAAGAACTGTTTTTTTTCTTCTTTTTGTTTTATATTTTTTTAATGTTTTTTGAACATTTTGTACTTTTTTTTGGCTTTTATGAACTATTTTGTATTTGTTTTGGTTATTTTTATGGGGAGAAACAAAAAACAGGGAATTGAAAATGGCTCAGCAGGAGCAAAAAAAAATCAGGAAAAAATTAGGGTTTTTTGGGGCAATTGTGGTTGTCACCAGCAAGGAGGATGAGCTTTAGGCTCTGCTCACCATAGGAGATGGTCTTACCACAAAAATACAGGTGACCCTAAATTCTCCAAATCGTGGTTGAATGCAAGGGATTGTCTCCCTTGTCTCTGGTCCCGATGCAGTGGGTTGTTTTCATTTGGAGGTGCTGGGTGTAGATTGGGGAGGGTTGCTGGCCAGTTCTCTCATTTCTGGGGCAGCATAGTTGTTAGGGTGCTTGCGCTGCATGTGCCTTATCATGGTATTGTTCCCAAATGAATATTTTTTATTTGGGTTACCCTTGGAGAGTTCCATGTCACAGATAAGGCAAGTCACCTTTGCCACATTCACTTTCTTTTTTTCCCTCTGGGATGGAAAAAAACTCCCATACAATGTGTGGCTTGGGTTGGTATGGGGTATTGTGTTCTTCCAGCCACCTCTTCCTCGTCCCCTCCTCCTCTTCCTCCTCCTCCTCTTCTTCTTGACCACCAATGTGATATTGTGGTGGTCCTCTTGGTGGTGGTGGTGGTGGTGAAGATGCTCCAGCTGATGCTGCAACTGTAGCCATTTCAAAGTACAAAACATACCTAAAAGATTTCAAAACAGGTCTTCTTCAGTCAAAGGACAAAGTCAGAATAAGGTAAAAAGGTGGGGTCTTTCATCATTTGGAAAAAAAAATGTCCTGAACCAATGAGAAGTGTTATTTTAAGGTCACAAGACTAGGGATTTCATCATTATGAAACCAAAACTGTTCTGCACCAATTAAAAGTGTTATTTTCAGGTCACATGACCCGACGCGCTTACGCAACGCGCCCCCGGGTGCTCCCGTAGGCGCGCCCCAGGTCGGGTCGCGTAAGCGCGTCGGATGTTTACGTTGCGCGATTGTATTCACTCGAGTGCTTCCGGGTGCGCTTATGCTGTGCGTATCACGTGGACCCGGCTATGTGATACGTCACGATGTTGTTTTCGTTTGCGGCAATAGCGCTAACGGGATGCTCTCCGGAGCGCGCCCTGGGGCGCTTCAAAAGACTACGCTTTCCGGGGCGCTCACCGGGGCGCGCCCCGGGAGCACTCCAGGGCACAAAAATATATATATATACATTAAAAAAATTGTTTTAAATACAAATATAATATAGGATTCATTCATTTTCAAAAATATTACATTTCATAGCTATAGACATTTGCTATTAACAAAATTTTGAACTTTACTGAAAAAAACATAGGTTTGGGGCATTATATATAGTTAGGAATTAGCATTTAAAAAAATATGAAATTCACTGAAAAAACCATAGGTGTCACACCAGTTATAGTTAGGAATTAGCATTTAAAAACCTATTAAATTCACTTAAAAAACATAGGTTTCACACCAGGTATGGTTAGCTGGAAATTTTACTGACATAAAACCATTGAAATTCCCACGTTATAGTTAGTTGGACTCACTATGACTTGCGCACCTGCAATGTACTGCTGATGACGTCACATATTACATCACTCATGACATGGTCAGTGACATCACTCATGACATCACTGATGACATCATCCTTGTGACAGACTGACAGACCTCCTTTGGGTGTAATGTAACCCTTGAAACACATATTCAAAAATAGAAACTAACATTTTCAAAAAAATTGAGATACCCATACCAGTTACAACAAATTCAGTAATTCCACCATCTATATACACATCCTCTCATTCAGCAACAGTTCTATATAGTCACTCATACATATACTCACTCATCATATGTAGTGATACACATATACATCCTGTTACACACCGACAGTCATCCAAAAGTTACTCACACACATACTCACACATGCAAATAAACTATTGAACATCCATTTATTTGCATATACAGCTATACACACACTAGTACATTACTTCTAAGGAAACTTACATATACTTACTCTCTTAAACAATCACTTATAGAAACACATACTTATTTAAACAGGAACTCTTTCAATCTCTCACTCTCACATATACTCACTTATATACATCAATACTCACATATACTAGATTAAAACATATGTAGTTAGTCATATAAACACTAGTGAGGCAGGCATTCACTCACTAACACACACATATTCACACTCATCCACCCATACAGTCCTGCACATACACTGTCTTAAAAACACATACAAACAGTGAGTCAGTCACCAACCCATGCAGCCACTTATACACAAAGTGAAACACTGATACATATATTTAAAATATTTAAAAATTACTCGCTAATATATGTATTCACTAAGATACACTTTATAAGCCAGTTAACCAATCAATATTTTATTAAAAATAAACATCCATTTACACACTTATTTAAACATTTATTCGTCCATCGACCTTTACAAATACATATATAAAACATATTTATTTTTCAGAACGACACAAATTCATTGGAAGGTGTCATCAGTGATGTCATGAGTGATGTCACTGACCATGTCATGAGTGATGTAATATGTGACGTCATCAGCGGTAGCTTGTCTCCTTTCTGGTGAAGAATTGGCTTGGTAGTTTAGTCTGCCCTGTTCCCATGATGCACTGGGCCAGGGACTGACTGATTTGCATATAGCCAGGTTCTGAGCTGGGATGGGGCAGTGAGATAAATAACGGTGATGGATCAAGCCCTGATCTTTGGACTGGGTAAGAGTGGTCTGCTTAATTCAGACACTCTGTTCATCACCACCCCCTTTTCTGAATCGTTTTTGGCCACTATAGGTGTGGCAGGGTATACTCAGACATGAGTCCCTTTCTCACTGCTCCATCAGGATTCAAGCAAGCCGGGCCGAAGACGGCTGAAATGCCAGAAACCGGTCCCCGGTAGCTTGTCTCCTTTCTGGTGAAGAATTGGCTTGGTAGTCTAGTCTGCCCTGTTCCCATGATGCACTGGGCCAGGGACAGACTGATTTGCATATAGCCAGGTTCTGAGCTGGGATGGGGCAGTGAGATAAATAACGGTGATGGATCAAGCCCTGATCTTTGGACTGGGTAAGAGTGGTCTGCTTAATTCAGACACTCTGTTCATCACCACCCCCTTTTCTGAATCGTTTTTGGCCACTATAGGTGTGGCAGGGTATACTCAGACATGAGTCCCTTTCTCACTGCTCCATCAGGATTCAAGCAAGCCGGGCCGAAGACGGCTGAAATGCCAGAAACCGGTCCCCGGTAGCTTGTCTCCTTTCTGGTGAAGAATTGGCTTGGTAGTTTAGTCTGCTCTGTTCCCATGATGCACTGGGCCAGGGACAGACTGATTTGCATATAGCCAGGTTCTGAGCTGGGATGGGGCAGTGAGATAAATAACGGTGATGGATCAAGCCCTGATCTTTGGACTGGGTAAGAGTGGTCTGCTTAATTCAGACACTCTGTTCATCACCACCCCCTTTTCTGAATCGTTTTTGGCCCCTATAGGTGTGGCAGGGTATACTCAGACATGAGTCCCTTTCTCACTGCTCCATCAGGATTCAAGCAAGCCGGGCCGAAGACGGCTGAAATGCCAGAAACCGGTCCCCCGTAGCTTGTCTCCTTTCTGGTGAAGAATTGGCTTGGTAGTTTAGTCTGCCCTGTTCCCATGATGCACTGGGCCAGGGACAGACTGATTTGCATATAGCCAGGTTCTGAGCTGGGATGGGGCAGTGAGATAAATAACGGTGATGGATCAAGCCCTGATCTTTGGACTGGGTAAGAGTGGTCTGCTTAATTCAGACACTCTTTTCATCACCACCCCCTTTTCTGAATCATCAGCAGTGCATTGCAGGCGCGCAAGTTATAGTGAGTCCAACTAACTATAACGTGGGAATTTCAATGGTTTTATGTCAGTAAAATTTCCAGCTAACTATAACTGGTGTGAAACTTATATTTTTTTCAGTGAATATATATATATATATATATATATATATATATGTATATGTATATATATATATATATAAATATATATGTATATATATACAAGCTCAGCAGTCCCCTCAAAGCTTGAAAAAGAAGACTTAAGCACTCCGGGTACGGCAACAGGATTTATTCAACGCCTACGGCAAAGATGACAGACGCGTTTCAGACAAATGTATATATATATATATTATCTACTGGCGGTCACCAGTAGATAGTTATAGTTAGGATCGTTTTCCACAGGAAATCCACAACATTCTATTGAGAATAACTTTGGCGTCGATTGAGGGATCTGCCTGTAATTTTCCTTAAATTTGCCTCGCTGCGCTCCGCTCCTTTCCTGAATTTTTTTGTTTTTCGATTTATGCGGGTGGAGCGCTTGTTTATAAAGTGAAAGTCACGCAAGAGCCAAACACCAAAAAAATCAACGGAAGCGGGCTTGTGGCAGGAATAACTTTGCAACTTCGGAGTGCCTTTGAGAAAGAAGATAGTGATCTTCGAAACGCGTCAGGCAAAATGCGGAAGGGGTGACATGGACTGTAAATCCGCCTTTCATTTGAAAATAAAAGTTGTGGAATGCAACCTACCTGTTTGGTGTGCGAGCTTATTGCATGGGCAAACTTTGTGGAATACTTTACACGGCCAGTCCAGCAGTGAAGCTAACGCACCGCCCTGGAAATTAAGGAACCCTAGGTTTGGAAGCATGCCAGATCGATATGGGCAAACAGAGAATTAAAAGGTAATGGAAGGGGAATTGCATTCCTTGTTCAATGGAGAACTGCTCCTTTCTTGGAAAAACGACACGAGGTTGCAAGGAACCCACTGGAGGGAAGTAAGTGCCTAGAAACTACAAGTACCGTGATACCCTGCTTAAACACACCTGAAGCAAATGTTTATAAAGTGAAAGTCACGCAGGAGCCAAACACCAAAAAAATCAACGGAAGCGGGCTTGTGGCAGGAATAACTTTGCAACTTCGGAGTGCCTTTGAGGAAGAAGATAGTGATCTTCGAAACGCGTCAGGCAAAATGCGGAAGGGGTGACATGGACTTTAAATCCGCCTTTCATTTGAAAATAAAAGTTGTGGAATGCAACCTACCTGTTTGGTGTGCGAGCTTATTGCATGGGCAAACTTTGTGGAATACTTTACACGGCCAGTCCAGCCGTGAAGCTAACGTACCGCCCTGGAAATTAAGGAACCCTAGGTTTGGAAGCATGCCAGATCGATATGGAAAACAGAGAGTTAAAAGGTAATGGAGGGGGAATTGCATTCCTTGTTCAATGGAGAACTGCTCCTTTCTTGGAAAAACGACACGAGGTTGCAAGGAACCCACTGGAGGGAAGTAAGTGCCTAGAAACTACAAGTACCGTGATACCCTGCTTAAACACACCTGAAGCAAATGTTTATAAAGTGAAAGTCACGCAGGAGCCAAACACCAAAAAAATCAACGGAAGCGGGCTTGTGGCAGGAATAACCTTGCAACTTTGGAGTGCCTTTGAGAAAGAAGATAGTGATCTTCGAAACGCGTCAGGCAAAATGCGGAAGGGGTGACATGGACTGTAAATCCACCTTTCATTTGAAAATAAAAGTTGTGGAATGCAACCTACCTGTTTGGTGTGCGAGCTTATTGCATGGGCAAACTTTGTGGAATACTTTACACGGCCAGTCCAGCCGTGAAGCTAACGCACCGCCATGGAAATTAAGGAACCCTAGGTTTGGAAGCATGCCAGATCGATATGAGCAAACAGAGAATTAAAAGGTAATGGAAGGGGAATTGCATTCCTTGTTCAATGGAGAACTGCTCCTTTCTTGGAAAAACGACACGAGGTTGCAAGGAACCCACTGGAGGGAAGTAAGTGCCTAGAAACTACAAGTACCGTGATACCCTGCTTAAACACACCTGAAGCAAATGTTTATAAAGTGAAAGTCACGCAGGAGCCAAACACCCAAAAAATCAACGGAAGCGGGCTTGTGGCAGGAATAACTTTGCAACTTCTGAGTGCCTTTGAGAAAGAAGATAGTGATCTTCGAAACGCGTCAGGCAAAATGCGGAAGGGGTGACATGGACTGTAAATCCGCCTTTCATTTGAAAATAAAAGTTGTGGAATGCAACCTACCTGTTTGGTGTGCGAGCTTATTGCATGGGCAAACTTTGTGGAATACTTTACACGGCCAGTCCAGCCGTGAAGCTAACGCACCGCCCTGGAAATTAAGGAACCCTAGGTTTGGAAGCATGCCAGATCGATATGGGCAAACAGAGAATTAAAAGGTAATGGAAGGGGAATTGCATTCCTTGTTCAATGGAGAACTGCTCCTTTCTTGGAAAAACGACACGAGGTTGCAAGGAACCCACTGGAGGGAAGTAAGTGCCTAGAAACTACAAGTACCGTGATACCCTGCTTAAACACACCTGAAGCAAATGTTTATAAAGTGAAAGTCACGCAGGAGCCAAACACCAAAAAAATCTACGGAAGCAGGCTTGTGGCAGGAATAACTTTGCAACTTCGGAGTGCCTTTGAGAAAGAAGATAGTGATCTTCGAAACGCGTCAGGCAAAATGCGGAAGGGGTGACATGGACTGTAAATCCGCCTTTCATTTGAAAATAAAAGTTGTGGAATGCAACCTACCTGTTTGGTGAGCGAGCTTATTGCATGGGCAAACTTTGTGGAATACTTTACACGGCCAGTCCAGCCGTGAAGCTAACGTACCGCCCTGGAAATTAAGGAACCCTAGGTTTGGAAGCATGCCAGATCGATATGGGCAAACAGAGAGTTAAAAGGTAATGGAAGGGGAATTGCATTCCTTGTTCAATGGAGAACTGCTCCTTTCTTGGAAAAACGACACGAGGTTGCAAGGAACCCACTGGAGGGAAGTAAGTGCCTAGAAACTACAAGTACCGTGATACCCTGCTTAAACACACCTGAAGCAAATGTTTATAAAGTGAAAGTCACGCAGGAGCCAAACACCCAAAAAATCAACGGAAGCGGGCTTGTGGCAGGAATAACTTTGCAACTTTGGAGTGCCTTTGAGAAAGAAGATAGTGATCTTCGAAACGCGTCAGGCAAAATGCGGAAGGGGTGACATGGACTGTAAATCCGCCTTTCATTTGAAAATAAAAGTTGTGGAATGCAACCTACCTGTTTGGTGTGCGAGCTTATTGCATGGGCAAACTTTGTGGAATACTTTACACGGCCAGTCCAGCCGTGAAGCTAACGCACCGCCCTGGAAATTAAGGAACCCTAGGTTTGGAAGCATGCCAGATCGATATGGGCGAACAGAGAATTAAAAGGTAATGGAAGGGGAATTGCATTCCTTGTTCAATGGAGAACTGCTCCTTTCTTGGAAAAACGACACGAGGTTGCAAGGAACCCACTGGAGGGAAGTAAGTGCCTAGAAACTACAAGTACCGTGATACCCTGCTTAAACACACCTGAAGCAAATGTTTATAAAGTGAAAGTCACGCAGGAGCCAAACACCCAAAAAATCAACGGAAGCGGGCTTGTGGCAGGAATAACTTTGCAACTTCGGAGTGCCTTTGAGAAAGAAGATAGTGATCTTCGAAACGCGTCAGGCAAAATGCGGAAGGGGTGCATTGGACTGTAAATCCGCCTTTCATTTGAAAATAAAAGTTGTGGAATGCAACCTACCTGTTTGGTGTGCGAGCTTATTGCATGGGCAAACTTTGTGGAATACTTTACACGGCCAGTCCAGCCGTGAAGCTAACGCACCGCCCAGGAAATTAAGGAACCCTAGGTTTGGAAGCATGCCAGATCGATATGGGCAAACAGAGAATTAAAAGGTAATGGAAGGGGAATTGCATTCCTTGTTCAATGGAGAACTGCTCCTTTCTTGGAAAAACGACACGAGGTTGCAAGGAACACACTGGAGGGAAGTAAGTGCCTAGAAACTACAAGTACCGTGATACCCTGCTTAAACACACCTGAAGCAAATGTTTATAAAGTGAAAGTCACGCAGGAGCCAAACACCAAAAAAATCAACGGAAGCGGGCTTGTGGCAGGAATAACTTTGCAACTTCGGAGTGCCTTTGAGAAAGAAGATAGTGATCTTCGAAACGCGTCAGGCAAAATACGGAAGGGGTGACATGGACTGTAAATCCGCCTTTCATTTGAAAATAAAAGTTGTGGAATGCAACCTACCTGTTTGGTGAGCGAGCTTATTGCATGGGCAAACTTTGTGGAATATATATATATATATATATATATATATATATATATATATATACATACATATATATATATATATATATATATATATATATATATATATATATATATATATATATATATATATATATATATATATATATATATATATATATATATATATATATATATATATATATATATATATGTATATATATATATACATATATATATATATATATATTACCTACTGGCGGTCGCCAGTAGGTAGTTATAGTTAGGATTTGTTTTCAATGCAAAATCTCAAAATTCTATTGTGAATAACTTTAGCGCCGGATGACGAATCTGCGTGAAAATTTCCTCAAATTTGCCTCGCGGAGCCCTGGTCCTTCTTAGAAAGTTTGGGGGAGATTTGTCAAGCGGGGGTTGAGATAAAGGGGGGTCCCAAAACGTGTTTTCCCCATGTTAATTTCAATAGGGCGGTCGACCTCACTTTTAGCCCGAACAGCTGAATGGATTTCCACCAAACTTGTCAAAATTGTAGGGACTGGTAGCCCGATGTGCCTTTGCTATGTCTCAAGATATGTGCTCCAGTGGTTTTTGAGTAATTTAGGTTCAAAAAAATATATATATCTATGGCAGCGCCCCGGTGCGTGCACCGGGGAGCGCTCTGGGCGCGCTACGCGACTTGCGCGCGGAAATCTGATTAGCTCTCGGGTGTCTGTAAACATTCTAAACAGTCCGGAGCAGCCGCCATCTTGTGTCTCGGTAGGATCGAGACACAAGAGGTGGCAAAAACAAAGGAGGAATTGACTATAAGGGGGCAGAGTAGACCCCCCGACCCCCTAGGTTTGATGTGGGGGCTATAAAAGGGCCCCACGGGTGAAAACATTTTTTTTTATTTGCGCGGGGGGAGCGCCCGGTACGCGCACCGGGGAGCGGACCGGGGAGCGTGCCATGGGGAAAAATGAATGATAGAGTTTTAAAAAATGTAGCCTTTTTTAGAAATTGGAGGTAGTTCTAAAAAGAACTGTTTTTTTTCTTCTTTTTGTTTGATATTTTTTTAATGTTTTTTGAACATTTTGTACTTTTTTTGGCTTTTATGAACTATTTTGTATTTGTTTTGGTTATTTTTATGGGGAGAAACAAAAAACAGGGAATTGAAAATGGCTCAACAGGAGCAAAAAAAAATCAGGAAAAAATTAGGGTTTTTTGGGGCAATTGTGGTTGTCACCAGCAAGGAGGATGAGCTTTAGGCTCTGCTCACCATAGGAGATGGTCTTACCACAAAAATACAGGTGACCCTAAATTCTCCAAATCGTGGTTGAATGCAAGGGATTGTCTCCCTTGTCTCTGGTCCCGATGCAGTGGGTTGTTTTCGTTTGGAGGTGCTGGGTGTAGATTGGGGAGGGTTGCTGGCCAGTTCTCTCATTTCTGGGGCAGCATAGTTGTTAGGGTGCTTGCGCTGCATGTGCCTTATCATGGTATTGTTCCCAAATGAATATTTTTTATTTGGGTTACCCTTGGAGAGTTCCATGTCACAGATAAGGCAAGTCACCTTTGCCACATTCACTTTCTTTTTTCCCTCTGGGATGGAAAAAAACTCCCATACAATGTGTGGCTTGGGTTGGTATGGGGTATTGTGTTCTTCCAGCCACCTCTTCCTCGTCCCCTCCTCCTCTTCCTCCTCCTCCTCTTCTTCTTGACCACCAATGTGATATTGTGGTGGTCCTCTTGGTGGTGGTGGTGGTGGTGAAGATGCTCCAGCTGATGCTGCAACTGTAGCCATTTCAAAGTACAAAACATACCTAAAAGATATCAAAACAGGTCTTCTTCAGTCAAAGGACAAAGTCAGAATAAGGTAAAAAGGTGGGGTCTTTCATCATTTGGAAAAAAAAATGTCCTGAACCAATGAGAAGTGTTATTTTAAGGTCACAAGACTAGGGATTTCATCATTATGAAACCAAAACTGTTCTGCACCAATTAAAAGTGTTATTTTCAGGTCACATGACCCGACGCGCTTACGCAACGCGCCCCCGGGCGCTCCCGTTGGCGCGCCCCAGGTCGGGTCGCGTAAGCGCGTCGGATGTTTACGTTGCGCGATTGTATTCACTCGAGTGCTTCCGGGTGCGCTTATGCTGTGCGTATCACGTGGACCCGGCTATGTGATACGTCACGATGTTGTTTTCGTTTGCGGCAATAGCGCTAACGGGATGCTCTCCGGAGCGCGCCCTGGGGCGCTTCAAAAGACTACGCTTTCCGGGGCGCTCACCGGGGCGCGCCCCGGGAGCGCTCCAGGGCACAAAAAAATATATATATACATTAAAAAAATTGTTTTAAATACAAATATAATATAGGATTCATTCATTTTCAAAAATATTACATTTCATAGCTATAGACATTTGCTATTAACAAAATTTTGAACTTTACTGAAAAAAACATAGGTTTGGGGCATTATATATAGTTAGGAATTAGCATTTTAAAAAATATGAAATTCACTGAAAAAACCATAGGTGTCACACCAGTTATAGTTAGGAATTAGCATTTAAAAAACCTATTAAATTCACTTAAAAAAACATAGGTTTCACACCAGGTATGGTTAGCTGGAAATTTTACTGACATAAAACCATTGAAATTCCCACGTTATAGTTAGTTGGACTCACTATGACTTGCGCACCTGCAATGTACTGCTGATGACGTCACATATTACATCACTCATGACATGGTCAGTGACATCACTCATGACATCACTGATGACATCATCCTTGTGACAGACTGACAGACCTCCTTTGGGTGTAATGTAACCCTTGAAACACATATTCAAAAATAGAAACTAACATTTTCAAAAAAATTGAGATACCCATACCAGTTACAACAAATTCAGTAATTCCACCATCTATATACACATCCTCTCATTCAGCAACAGTTCTATATAGTCACTCATACATATACTCACTCATCATATGTAGTGATACACATATACATCCTGTTACACACCGACAGTCATCCAAAAGTTACTCACACACATACTCACACATGCAAATAAACTATTGAACATCCATTTATTTGCATATACAGCTATACACACACTAGTACATTAGTTCTAAGGAAACTTACATATACTTACTCTCTTAAACAATCACTTATAGAAACACATACTTATTTAAACAGGAACTCTTTCAATCTCTCACTCTCACATATACTCACTTATATACATCAATACTCACATATACTAGATTAAAACATATGTAGTTAGTCATATAAACACTAGTGAGGCAGGCATTCACTCACTAACACACACATATTCACACTCATCCACCCATACAGTCCTGCACATACGCTGTCTTAAAAACACATACAAACAGTGAGTCAGTCACCAACCCATGCAGCCACTTATACACAAAGTGAAACACTGATACATATATTTAAAATATTTAAAAATTACTCGCTAATATATGTATTCACTAAGATACACTTTATAAGCCAGTTAACCAATCAATATTTTATTAAAAATAAACATCCATTTACACACTTATTTAAACATTTATTCGTCCATCGACCTTTACAAATACATATATAAAACATATTTATTTTTCAGAACGACACAAATTCATTGGAAGGTGTCATCAGTGATGTCATGAGTGATGTCACTGACCATGTCATGAGTGATGTAATATGTGACGTCATCAGCGGTAGCTTGTCTCCTTTCTGGTGAAGAATTGGCTTGGTAGTTTAGTCTGCCCTGTTCCCATGATGCACTGGGCCAGGGACAGACTGATTTGCATATAGCCAGGTTCTGAGCTGGGATGGGGCAGTGAGATAAATAACGGTGATGGATCAAGCCCTGATCTTTGGACTGGGTAAGAGTGGTCTGCTTAATTCAGACACTCTGTTCATCACCACCCCCTTTTCTGAATCGTTTTTGGCCACTATAGGTGTGGCAGGGTATACTCAGACATGAGTCCCTTTCTCACTGCTCCATCAGGATTCAAGCAAGCCGGGCCGAAGACGGCTGAAATGCCAGAAACCGGTCCCCGGTAGCTTGTCTCCTTTCTGGTGAAGAATTGGCTTGGTAGTCTAGTCTGCCCTGTTCCCATGATGCACTGGGCCAGGGACAGACTGATTTGCATATAGCCAGGTTCTGAGCTGGGATGGGGCAGTGAGATAAATAACGGTGATGGATCAAGCCCTGATCTTTGGACTGGGTAAGAGTGGTCTGCTTAATTCAGACACTCTGTTCATCACCACCCCCTTTTCTGAATCGTTTTTGGCCACTATAGGTGTGGCAGGGTATACTCAGACATGAGTCCCTTTCTCACTGCTCCATCAGGATTCAAGCAAGCCGGGCCGAAGACGGCTGAAATGCCAGAAACCGGTCCCCGGTAGCTTGTCTCCTTTCTGGTGAAGAATTGGCTTGGTAGTTTAGTCTGCTCTGTTCCCATGATGCACTGGGCCAGGGACAGACTGATTTGCATATAGCCAGGTTCTGAGCTGGGATGGGGCAGTGAGATAAATAACGGTGATGGATCAAGCCCTGATCTTTGGACTGGGTAAGAGTGGTCTGCTTAATTCAGACACTCTGTTCATCACCACCCCCTTTTCTGAATCGTTTTTGGCCCCTATAGGTGTGGCAGGGTATACTCAGACATGAGTCCCTTTCTCACTGCTCCATCAGGATTCAAGCAAGCCGGGCCGAAGACGGCTGAAATGCCAGAAACCGGTCCCCGGTAGCTTGTCTCCTTTCTGGTGAAGAATTGGCTTGGTAGTTTAGTCTGCTCTGTTCCCATGATGCACTGGGCCAGGGACAGACTGATTTGCATATAGCCAGGTTCTGAGCTGGGATGGGGCAGTGAGATAAATAACGGTGATGGATCAAGCCCTGATCTTTGGACTGGGTAAGAGTGGTCTGCTTAATTCAGACACTCTGTTCATCACCACCCCCTTTTCTGAATCATCAGCAGTGCATTGCAGGCGCGCAAGTTATAGTGAGTCCAACTAACTATAACGTGGGAATTTCAATGGTTTTATGTCAGTAAAATTTCCAGCTAACTATAACTGGTGTGAAACTTATATTTTTTTCAGTGAATATATATATATATATATATATATATATATATATGTATATGTATATATATATATATATATATATATATATATATAAATATATATGTATATATATACAAGCTCTTAACACCAAAAACAGGGTCTGGGCTTACTGGCAATAAGGACAAGCCTCATCAGAACAATGATAAACCAAGAGCAGTACCAATATTGCCACGTTATTTATGCGCTGGATCTCGGGTGATCACTCGAATAACTGAATTAAGCAGTAATTCTCAATGAACCATATTTCTGACTAAATCAGTTTTGTTTAATTTTTGATTTAGATGCATGTATCAATTCAATATGCAATTTTTTGTTTTTTGAGTAAAGAAACATTTAGTTCAACATAATTAATCACAATGAGCACAGATTTAGACAGATAACAATACGTAAAACAATATTTGGACAAAAACTTTCAATCACCATTCATACCACACAAAACATATCATCACTAGATATATTACAGTTATTTACAATCTATACAATGTCACAATTGAAAAATATACAAAGCATTGGAAATAAGCAAGTACACTATGTTGTTATTTTCTGAAATAATAAAGGATTCCTAATGCTGAATAGAAGAGGTCTACGCGTTTCGATAACCCCTGGTTGTGGGGAAATCTCATCAGGACCGTGTGCCTGCAAATGGAGAACGAGATAGAATCAGGTGGGGGGACAAAACCTCACAACGCTCCAGAGGGGAAAGAGAAAACTAATCATACCTCTCAGTGGCTGACTTTGCTTTTGTGGTTGTCACTGTAGGTACAAAATGAGGTGGATTTAAGCCTCTGAAATGAAAGCGCCAAGGGGCAATCCTTCAATCTTAGCAAAAAACATTCACTCGTGTCTACTTACATAGTATTACGCCTACTGCGGCTGTTAATTGAACTGGAGGGAAAATTCGGGTGGAAGCGGGAAGCTGAGGGGTGAGAGGAGATGGTTTTAAAATTTTTTCGGTGGAACTGCGCGATTCCAGTGTTTTGATCGATTTGACATTGAGACTTACTGTTGTTTGCTTAGCGCAGGGGGTCGACGGGTCTCTCAGTCTGTATTGAGCGAATCAATAGCGTGCTCCGGTCTCCTGTAAGTGAAAGGGAGCCGGTGTCAAGTAGCTAGATCGGTTGTGAAGGTCGCCTCACTTGCGATATTTCTCTGACCTATGCAGGTGTTTACCTGTAAGCGTCGTGTCCGCTGTCTAGCTCGGGGGGTCTGCGCTCTTCGATCTCTGTTCATTAGTCCAGTGACCGGCTCCTTTCCAGTCGGTAAGCTTGCTCTCGCGTTCGGTTGTTTTGACTCACTTCCTGGTTGCCCGGGGATTCTGGGGATTGTAGTTTTGTTCGCCCGTTGTCATGGAGACGGGCCGCATTTTAAGATTTAGTATGTGGGGCCGTGGTTCACGGTCTCTCTGGGAAACAGCAGTCTGAATCTCGGTCTTTTTAATTTTCATCAGCATTTTTACAGGCGGTAGAGCTCGGAGAGTTCATTCAGGCCGTTTATTGAAGAGTTGAATTTGACTATCAGCATTGCTTCAGTGTGTGACAATTTTTCTTCCATGTCACCACCTCTGGGATCTTTCTCAATTTTTGCAATTACTGTCCATCTTAATTCATCGACGGTGTGTTTGTGGATACTGGGTATACAGTGAGCATACATCCATAGTGACTAGGAAGTCTTCGTTTTGGTTGAATGGAATGGTTGGAAGTTTATTCATAAAATCAGTCGTGTCTCGAAGAAAGGATTTGACTTCTGTCATAAAAGGTTTCAAGAAAAAATCTACAAACTTAGACACTGGTTCGAATAGTGACTCGCATCCGGAGACAATTGGTCTACCGGGGGGATTTTTTTCATCTTTGTGGATCTTTGGCAAGACATAAAATAACGGTGTTCGTGGGGTGTTACATTTCAAATATTCAAATTCTTTCTTGCCAATTATTCCTTCAGCTAAACCTTTTTCCAGAATTGGGTTGAGTTGTTGTTGTAATTCTGTAGTAGGATTCTTGTTTATTTTCCTATAGCATTTGGCATTATCAAGTTGGCTCATCAACCCAATTCTGGAAAAAGGTTTAGCTGAAGGAATAATTGGCAAGAAAGAATTTGAATATTTGAAATGTAACACCCCACGAACACCGTTATTTTATGTCTTGCCAAAGATCCACAAAGATGAAAAAAATCCCCCCGGTAGACCAATTGTCTCCGGATGCGAGTCACTATTCGAACCAGTGTCTAAGTTTGTAGATTTTTTCTTGAAACCTTTTATGACAGAAGTCAAATCCTTTCTTCGAGACACGACTGATTTTATGAATAAACTTCCAACCATTCCATTCAACCAAAACGAAGACTTCCTAGTCACTATGGATGTATGCTCACTGTATACCCAGTATCCACAAACACACCGTCGATGAATTAAGATGGACAGTAATTGCAAAAATTGAGAAAGATCCCAGAGGTGGTGACATGGAAGAAAAATTGTCACACACTGAAGCAATGCTGATAGTCAAATTCAACTCTTCAATAAACGGCCTGAATGAACTCTCCGAGCTCTACCGCCTGTAAAAATGCTGATGAAAATTAAAAAGACCGAGATTCAGACTGCTGTTTCCCAGAGAGACCGTGAACCACGGCCCCACATACTAAATCTTAAAATGCGGCCCGTCTCCATGACAACGGGCGAACAAAACTACAATCCCCAGAATCCCCGGGCAACCAGGAAGTGAGTCAAAACAACCAAACGCGAGAGCAAGCTTACCGACTGGAAAGGAGCCAGTCACTGGACTAATGAACAGAGATCGAAGAGCGCAGACCCCCCGAGCTAGACAGCGGACACGACGCTTACAGGTAAACACCTGCATAGGTCAGAGAAATATCGCAAGTGAGGCGACCTTCACAACCGATCTAGCTACTTGACACCGGCTCCCTTTCACTTACAGGAGACCGGAGCACGCTATTGATTCGCTCAATACAGACTGAGAGACCCGTCGACCCCCTGCGCTAAGCAAACAACAGTAAGTCTCAATGTCAAATCGATCAAAACACTGGAATCGCGCAGTTCCACCGAAAAAATTTTAAAACCATCTCCTCTCACCCCTCAGCTTCCCGCTTCCACCCGAATTTTCCCTCCAGTTCAATTAACAGCCGCAGTAGGCGTAATACTATGTAAGTAGACACGAGTGAATGTTTTTTGCTAAGATTGAAGGATTGCCCCTTGGCGCTTTCATTTCAGAGGCTTAAATCCACCTCATTTTGTACCCACAGTGACAACCACAAAAGCAAAGTCAGCCACTGAGAGGTATGATTAGTTTTCTCTTTCCCCTCTGGAGCGTTGTGAGGTTTTGTCCCCCCACCTGATTCTATCTCGTTCTCCATTTGCAGGCACACGGTCCTGATGAGATTTCCCCACAACCAGGGGTTATCGAAACGCGTAGACCTCTTCTATTCAGCATTAGGAATCCTTTATTATTTCAGAAAATAACAACATAGTGTACTTGCTTATTTCCAATGCTTTGTATATTTTTCAATTGTGACATTGTATAGATTGTAAATAACTGTAATATATCTAGTGATGATATGTTTTGTGTGGTATGAATGGTGATTGAAAGTTTTTGTCCAAATATTGTTTTACGTATTGTTATCTGTCTAAATCTGTGCTCATTGTGATTAATTATGTTGAACTAAATGTTTCTTTACTCAAAAAACAAAAAATTGCATATTGAATTGATACATGCATCTAAATCAAAAATTAAACAAAACTGATTTAGTCAGAAATATGGTTCATTGAGAATTACTGCTTAATTCAGTTATTCGAGTGATCACCCGAGATCCAGCGCATAAATAACGTGGCAATATTGGTACTGCTCTTGGTTTATCATCATATATATACAAGCTCAGCAGTCCCCTCAAAGCTCGAAAAAGAAGACTTAAGCACTCCGGGTACGGCAACAGGATTTATTCAACGCCTACGGCAAAGATGACAGACGCGTTTCAGACAAATGTATATATATATATATTATCTACTGGCGGTCACCAGTAGATAGTTATAGTTAGGATCGTTTTCCACAAGAAATCCACAACATTCTATTGAGAATAACTTTGGCGTCGATTGAGGGATCTGCCTGTAATTTTCCTTAAATTTGCCTCGCTGCGCTCCGCTCCTTTCCTGAATTTTTTTGTTTTTCGATTTATGCGGGTGGAGCGCTTGTTTATAAAGTGAAAGTCACGCAGGAGCCAAACACCAAAAAAATCAACGGAAGCGGGCTTGTGGCAGGAATAACTTTGCAACTTCGGAGTGCCTTTGAGAAAGAAGATAGTGATCTTCGAAACGCGTCAGGCAAAATGCGGTAGGGGTGACATGGACTGTAAATCCGCCTTTCATTTGAAAATAAAAGTTGTGGAATGCAACCTACCTGTTTGGTGTGCGAGCTTATTGCATGGGCAAACTTTGTGGAATACTTTACACGGCCAGTCCAGCCGTGAAGCTAACGTACCGCCCTGGAAATTAAGGAACCCTAGGTTTGGAAGCATGCCAGATCGATATGGGCAAACAGAGAGTTAAAAGGTAATGGAAGGGGAATTGCATTCCTTGTTCAATGGAGAACTGCTCCTTTCTTGGAAAAACGACACGAGGTTGCAAGGAACCCACTGGAGGGAAGTAAGTGCCTAGAAACTACAAGTACCGTGATACCCTGCTTAAACACACCTGAAGCAAATGTTTATAAAGTGAAAGTCACGCAGGAGCCAAACACCAAAAAAATCTACAGAAGCAGGCTTGTGGCAGGAATAACTTTGCAACTTCGGAGTGCCTTTGAGAAAGAAGATAGTGATCTTGGAAACGCGTCAGGCAAAATGCGGAAGGGGTGACATGGACTGTAAATCCGCCTTTCATTTGAAAATAAAAGTTGTGGAATGCAACCTACCTGTTTGGTGAGCGAGCTTATTGCATGGGCAAACTTTGTGGAATACTTTACACGGCCAGTCCAGCCGTGAAGCTAACGTACCGCCCTGGAAATTAAGGAACCCTAGGTTTGGAAGCATGCCAGATCGATATGGGCAAACAGAGAGTTAAAAGGTAATGGAAGGGGAATTGCATTCCTTGTTCAATGGAGAACTGCTCCTTTCTTGGAAAAACGACACGAGGTTGCAAGGAACCCACTGGAGGGAAGTAAGTGCCTAGAAACTACAAGTACCGTGATACCCTGCTTAAACACACCTGAAGCAAATGTTTATAAAGTGAAAGTCACGCAGGAGCCAAACACCAAAAAAATCAACGGAAGCGGGCTTGTGGCAGGAATAACTTTGCAACTTTGGAGTGCCTTTGAGAAAGAAGATAGTGATCTTCGAAACGCGTCAGGCAAAATGCGGAAGGGGTGACATGGACTGTAAATCCGCCTTTCATTTGAAAATAAAAGTTGTGGAATGCAACCTACCTGTTTGGTGTGCGAGCTTATTGCATGGGCAAACTTTGTGGAATACTTTACACGGCCAGTCCAGCCGTGAAGCTAACGCACCGCCCAGGAAATTAAGGAACCCTAGGTTTGGAAGCATGCCAGATCGATATGGGCGAACAGAGAATTAAAAGGTAATGGAAGGGGAATTGCATTCCTTGTTCAATGGAGAACTGCTCCTTTCTTGGAAAAACGACACGAGGTTGCAAGGAACCCACTGGAGGGAAGTAAGTGCCTAGAAACTACAAGTACCGTGATACCCTGCTTAAACACACCTGAAGCAAATGTTTATAAAGTGAAAGTCACGCAGGAGCCAAACACCCAAAAAATCAACGGAAGCGGGCTTGTGGCAGGAATAACTTTGCAACTTCGGAGTGCCTTTGAGAAAGAAGATAGTGATCTTCGAAACGCGCCAGGCAAAATGCGGAAGGGGTCCATTGGACTGTAAATCCGCCTTTCATTTGAAAATAAAAGTTGTGGAATGCAACCTACCTGTTTGGTGTGCGAGCTTATTGCATGGGCAAACTTTGTGGAATACTTTACACGGCCAGTCCAGCCGTGAAGCTAACGCACCGCCCAGGAAATTAAGGAACCCTAGGTTTGGAAGCATGCCAGATCAATATGGGCAAACAGAGAATTAAAAGGTAATGGAAGGGGAATTGCATTCCTTGTTCAATGGAGAACTGCTCCTTTCTTGGAAAAACGACACGAGGTTGCAAGGAACCCACTGGAGGGAAGTAAGTGCCTAGAAACTACAAGTACCGTGATACCCTGCTTAAACACACCTGAAGCAAATGTTTATAAAGTGAAAGTCACGCAGGAGCCAAACACCAAAAAAATCAACGGAAGCGGGCTTGTGGCAGGAATAACTTTGCAACTTCGGAGTGCCTTTGAGAAAGAAGATAGTGATCTTCGAAACGCGTCAGGCAAAATACGGAAGGGGTGACATGGACTGTAAATCCGCCTTTCATTTGAAAATAAAAGTTGTGGAATGCAACCTACCTGTTTGGTGAGCGAGCTTATTGCATGGGCAAACTTTGTGGAATATATATATATATATATATATATATATATATATATATATATATATATATATATATATATATATATATATATATATATACATATATATATATATATATATATATATATTACCTACTGGCGGTCGCCAGTAGGTAGTTATAGTTAGGATTTGTTTTCAATGCAAAATCTCAAAATTCTATTGTGAATAACTTTAGCGCCGGATGACGAATCTGCGTGAAAATTTCCTCAAATTTGCCTCGCGGAGCCCTGGTCCTTCTTAGAAAGTTTGGGGGAGATTTGTCAAGCGGGGGTTGAGATAAAAGGGGGGTCCCAAAACGTGTTTTCCCCATGTTAATTTCAATAGGGCGGTCGACCTCACTTTTAGCCCGAACAGCTGAATGGATTTCCACCAAACTTGTCAAAATTGTAGGGACTGGTAGCCCGATGTGCCTTTGCTATGTCTCAAGATATGTGCTCCAGTGGTTTTTGAGTAATTTAGGTTCAAAAAAATATATATATCTATGGCAGCGCCCCGGTGCGTGCACCGGGGAGCGCTCTGGGTGCGCTACGCGACTTGCGCGCGGAAATCTGATTAGCTCTCGGGTGTCTGTAAACATTCTAAACAGTCCGGAGCAGCCGCCATCTTGTGTCTCGGTAGGATCGAGACACAAGAGGTGGCAAAAACAAAGGAGGAATTGACTATAAGGGGGCAGAGTAGACCCCCCGACCCCCTAGGTTTGATGTGGGGGCTATAAAAGGGCCCCACGGTTGAAAACATTTTTTTTTATTTGCGCGGGGGGAGCGCCCGGTACGCGCACCGGGGAGCGGACCGGGGAGCGTGCCATGGGGAAAAATGAATGATAGAGTTTTAAAAAATGTAGCCTTTTTTTAGAAATTGGAGGTAGTTCTAAAAAGAACTGTTTTTTTTCTTCTTTTAGTTTTATATTTTTTTTAATGTTTTTTGAACATTTTGTACTTTTTTTGGCTTTTATGAACTATTTTGTATTTGTTTTGGTTATTTTTATGGGGAGAAACAAAAAACAGGGAATTGAAAATGGCTCAACAGGAGCAAAAAAAAATCAGGAAAAAATTAGGGTTTTTTGGGGCAATTGTGGTTGTCACCAGCAAGGAGGATGAGCTTTAGGCTCTGCTCACCATAGGACATGGTCTTACCACAAAAATACAGGTGACCCTAAATTCTCCAAATCGTGGTTGAATGCAAGGGATTGTCTCCCTTGTCTCTGGTCCCGATGCAGTGGGTTGTTTTCGTTTGGAGGTGCTGGGTGTAGATTGGGGAGGGTTGCTGGCCAGTTCTCTCATTTCTGGGGCAGCATAGTTGTTAGGGTGCTTGCGCTGCATGTGCCTTATCATGGTATTGTTCCCAAATGAATATTTTTTATTTGGGTTACCCTTGGAGAGTTCCATGTCACAGATAAGGCAAGTCACCTTTGCCACATTCACTTTCTTTTTTCCCTCTGGGATGGAAAAAAACTCCCATACAATGTGTGGCTTGGGTTGGTATGGGGTATTGTGTTCTTCCAGCCACCTCTTCCTCGTCCCCTCCTCCTCTTCCTCCTCCTCCTCTTCTTCTTGACCACCAATGTGATATTGTGGTGGTCCTCTTGGTGGTGGTGGTGGTGGTGAAGATGCTCCAGCTGATGCTGCAACTGTAGCCATTTCAAAGTACAAAACATACCTAAAAGATATCAAAACAGGTCTTCTTCAGTCAAAGGACAAAGTCAGAATAAGGTAAAAAGGTGGGGTCTTTCATCATTTGGAAAAAAAAATGTCCTGAACCAATGAGAAGTGTTATTTTAAGGTCACAAGACTAGGGATTTCATCATTATGAAACCAAAACTGTTCTGCACCAATTAAAAGTGTTATTTTCAGGTCACATGACCCGACGCGCTTACGCAATGCGCCCCCGGGCGCTCCCGTAGGCGCGCCCCAGGTCGGGTCGCGTAAGCGCGTCGGATGTTTACGTTGCGCGATTGTATTCACTCGAGTGCTTCCGGGTGCGCTTATGCTGTGCGTATCACGTGGACCCGGCTATGTGATACGTCACGATGTTGTTTTCGTTTGCGGCAATAGCGCTAACGGGATGCTCTCCGGAGCGCGCCCTGGGGCGCTTCAAAAGACTACGCTTTCCGGGGCGCTCACCGGGGCGCGCCCCAGGGCACAAAAAAATATATATATACATTAAAAAAATTGTTTTAAATACAAATATAATATAGGATTCATTCATTTTCAAAAATATTACATTTCATAGCTATAGACATTTGCTATTAACAAAATTTTGAACTTTACTGAAAAAAACATAGGTTTGGGGCATTATATATAGTTAGGAATTAGCATTTTAAAAAATATGAAATTCACTGAAAAAACCATAGGTGTCACACCAGTTATAGTTAGGAATTAGCATTTAAAAAACCTATTAAATTCACTTAAAAAAACATAGGTTTCACACCAGGTATGGTTAGCTGGAAATTTTACTGACATAAAACCATTGAAATTCCCACGTTATAGTTAGTTGGACTCACTATGACTTGCGCACCTGCAATGTACTGCTGATGACGTCACATATTACATCACTCATGACATGGTCAGTGACATCACTCATGACATCACTGATGACATCATCCTTGTGACAGACTGACAGACCTCCTTTGGGTGTAATGTAACCCTTGAAACACATATTCAAAAATAGAAACTAACATTTTCAAAAAAATTGAGATACCCATACCAGTTACAACAAATTCAGTAATTCCACCATCTATATACACATCCTCTCATTCAGCAACAGTTCTATATAGTCACTCATACATATACTCACTCATCATATGTAGTGATACACATATACATCCTGTTACACACCGACAGTCATCCAAAAGTTACTCACACACATACTCACACATGCAAATAAACTATTGAACATCCATTTATTTGCATATACAGCTATACACACGCTAGTACATTACTTCTAAGGAAACTTACATATACTTACTCTCTTAAACAATCACTTATAGAAACACATACTTATTTAAACAGGAACTCTTTCAATCTCTCACTCTCACATATACTCACTTATATACATCAATACTCACATATACTAGATTAAAACATATGTAGTTACTCATATAAACACTAGTGAGGCAGGCATTCACTCACTAACACACACATATTCACACTCATCCACCCATACAGTCCTGCACATACGCTGTCTTAAAAACACATACAAACAGTGAGTCAGTCACCAACCCATGCAGCCACTTATACACAAAGTGAAACACTGATACATATATTTAAAATATTTAAAAATTACTCGCTAATATATGTATTCACTAAGATACACTTTATAAGCCAGTTAACCAATCAATATTTTATTAAAAATAAACATCCATTTACACACTTATTTAAACATTTATTCGTCCATCGACCTTTACAAATACATATATAAAACATATTTATTTTTCAGAAAGACACAAATTCATTGGAAGGTGTCATCAGTGATGTCATGAGTGATGTCACTGACCATGTCATGAGTGATGTAATATGTGACGTCATCAGCGGTAGCTTGTCTCCTTTCTGGTGAAGAATTGGCTTGGTAGTTTAGTCTGCCCTGTTCCCATGATGCACTGGGCCAGGGACAGACTGATTTGCATATAGCCAGGTTCTGAGCTGGGATGGGGCAGTGAGATAAATAACGGTGATGGATCAAGCCCTGATCTTTGGACTGGGTAAGAGTGGTCTGCTTAATTCAGACACTCTGTTCATCACCACCCCCTTTTCTGAATCGTTTTTGGCCACTATAGGTGTGGCAGGGTATACTCAGACATGAGTCCCTTTCTCACTGCTCCATCAGGATTCAAGCAAGCCGGGCCGAAGACGGCTGAAATGCCAGAAACCGGTCCCCGGTAGCTTGTCTCCTTTCTGGTGAAGAATTGGCTTGGTAGTCTAGTCTGCCCTGTTCCCATGATGCACTGGGCCAGGGACAGACTGATTTGCATATAGCCAGGTTCTGAGCTGGGATGGGGCAGTGAGATAAATAACGGTGATGGATCAAGCCCTGATCTTTGGACTGGGTAAGAGTGGTCTGCTTAATTCAGACACTCTGTTCATCACCACCCCCTTTTCTGAATCGTTTTTGGCCACTATATGTGTGGCAGGGTATACTCAGACATGAGTCCCTTTCTCACTGCTCCATCAGGATTCAAGCAAGCCGGGCCGAAGACGGCTGAAATGCCAGAAACCGGTCCCCGGTAGCTTGTCTTCTTTCTGGTGAAGAATTGGCTTGGTAGTTTAGTCTGCTCTGTTCCCATGATGCACTGGGCCAGGGACAGACTGATTTGCATATAGCCAGGTTCTGAGCTGGGATGGGGCAGTGAGATAAATAACGGTGATGGATCAAGCCCTGATCTTTGGACTGGGTAAGAGTGGTCTGCTTAATTCAGACACTCTGTTCATCACCACCCCCTTTTCTGAATCGTTTTTGGCCACTATAGGTGTGGCAGGGTATACTCAGACATGAGTCCCTTTCTCACTGCTCCATCAGAATTCAAGCAAGCCGGGCCGAAGACGGCTGAAATGCCAGAAACCGGTCCCCGGTAGCTTGTCTCCTTTCTGGTGAAGAATTGGCTTGGTAGTTTAGTCTGCCCTGTTCCCATGATGCACTGGGCCAGGGACAGACTGATTTGCATATAGCCAGGTTCTGAGCTGGGATGGGGCAGTGAGATAAATAACGGTGATGGATCAAGCCCTGATCTTTGGACTGGGTAAGAGTGGTCTGCTTAATTCAGACACTCTGTTCATCACCACCCCCTTTTCTGAATCGTTTTTGGCCACTATAGGTGTGGCAGGGTATACTCAGACATGAGTCCCTTTCTCACTGCTCCATCAGGATTCAAGCAAGCCGGGCCGAAGACGGCTGAAATGCCAGAAACCGGTCCCCGGTAGCTTGTCTCCTTTCTGGTGAAGAATTGGCTTGGTAGTCTAGTCTGCCCTGTTCCCATGATGCACTGGGCCAGGGACAGACTGATTTGCATATAGCCAGGTTCTGAGCTGGGATGGGGCAGTGAGATAAATAACGGTGATGGATCAAGCCCTGATCTTTGGACTGGGTAAGAGTGGTCTGCTTAATTCAGACACTCTGTTCATCACCACCCCCTTTTCTGAATCGTTTTTGGCCACTATAGGTGTGGCACGGTATACTCAGACATGAGTCCCTTTCTCACTGCTCCATCAGGATTCAAGCAAGCCGGGCCGAAGACGGCTGAAATGCCAGAAACCGGTCCCCGGTAGCTTGTCTCCTTTCTGGTGAAGAATTGGCTTGGTAGTTTAGTCTGCCCTGTTCCCATGATGCACTGGGCCAGGGACAGACTGATTTGCATATAGCCAGGTTCTGAGCTGGGATGGGGCAGTGAGATAAATAACGGTGATGGATCAAGCCCTGATCTTTGGACTGGGTAAGAGTGGTCTGCTTAATTCAGACACTCTGTTCATCACCACCCCCTTTTCTGAATCATCAGCAGTGCATTGCAGGCGCGCAAGTTATAGTGAGTCCAACTAACTATAACGTGGGAATTTCAATGGTTTTATGTCAGTAAAATTTCCAGCTAACTATAACTGGTGTGAAACCTATATTTTTTTCAGTGAATATATATATATATATATATATATATATATATATATATGTATATGTATATATATATATATATATAAATATATATGTATATATATACAAGCTCAGCAGTCCCCTCAAAGCTCGAAAAAGAAGACTTAAGCACTCCGGGTACGGCAACAGGATTTATTCAACGCCTACGGCAAAGATGACAGACGCGTTTCAGACAAATGTATATATATATATTATCTACTGGCGGTCACCAGTAGATAGTTATAGTTAGGATCGTTTTCCACAGGAAATCCACAACATTCTATTGAGAATAACTGTGGCGTCGATTGAGGGATCTGCCTGTAATTTTCCTTAAATTTGCCTCGCTGCGCTCCGCTCCTTTCCTGAATTTTTTTGTTTTTCGATTTATGCGGGTGGAGCGCTTGGTACGCGCACCGGGGAGCGTACGGCGGAGCGTACCCTGGAGAAAAAAGAATGACAGACTTTTTTAAAAATGTAGCGTTTTTGTACAAATTGGAGGTAGTTCTAAAAGAAGTTTTTTTTATTCATTTTGTTGTTTTATATTTTTTTATTGTTTTTTGAACATTTTTTACTTTTTTTGGCTTTTATGATCAATTTTATATTTTTTTTGTAATTTTTATGGGGACAAACAAAAGACAGGGAATTGTAAACGGCTCAACTGGAGCAAAAAAAATCTGGAAAAAATTAAGGTTTCTTTTTGCAGTTGTGGTTGTCTCCAGCACGGTTGATCAGTTTGATACTTTGCTCTCCATAGCAAATTGTAGTCCCGCAAAATTTACAAACTATTTTAAAATCTCCAAACTGGGGTTGGATATTTGGGACCATCTCCCTTGTCTCTGGACTCGATGGATTAGGTTGTTTTTTTTTTTTTGGAGGTGCTGGGCGAAGATTGGGGAGGGTTTCTTGTCAGTTCTCTGACCTCTGCCGCAGAATAGTTGTTTGGGTGCCTGCGTTGCATATGGCGAATCATTGTATTGTTGCCAAATGAATTCTTTTTTGCAGGGTTCCCCCTGGAAAGTACTGTGCCACAGATCAGACATGTGACTTTTGGAGCATTAACTTTCTTTAGTCCCCTTGGGATTTTAAAAAACTCCCACACAATGTGCTCCTTTGGTTTATAGGGGGTATTATCTTCAGGCAGGAACTGCCTCTCCTCCTCCTCCTCCTTCTCTTCTTCTTCTTCACCACCACTGTGGTGTTGTGGTGGTCCTTGTGGTGGTGGTGGTGGTGGTGGTGGTTGAGATGCTCCTGCTGCTGCTGCTACTTTAGCCATTTCTCACTACAAGCAGGTCTGCAAACAGTTCTTCCTCAGTCAAAGTACAAAGTGAGAATGAGGAAAAAAGGTGGGGGCTTTCATCATTTGGAAAAAAAAACTGTTCTGAACAAATGAAAAGTGTTATTTTCAGGTCACATGACCTGACGCGATTACGCTACGCGCCCTGGGGCGCGCCTGGGGGCGCTTACGTAGCACGATCGTATGCGCGTGGGGGCTACCTGGTGCGCTTACGCCTTGCGTATCACGCGGACGCGGCTACGCGATACGTCACAATGATGTTTTCGTTCGCGGCAATAGCGCTAACGGGACGCTCACCGGTACGCGCACCGGGGCGCGCCGCAAGACTGCGCTTACCGGCGCGCTCACCGGTACGCGCACCGGGAGCGCTCCAGGGCAAAAAAAAAATGAAAAAAAATAAAAAAAACATGAACAATATACATAAAAAAGTAGTATTACATAAATATACAATATAGGATTCATTATAAAAAATATTATATTTCATAGCTATAGAAATTTGCTATTAAAAAACCTTTGAAATTCACTGAAAAAAACATAGGTTTGAGGTCCTATATATAGTTAGGAATTAGCATTTACAAAACCTATGAAATTCACTGAAAAAACCATCGGTTTCACACCAGTTATAGTTAGGAATTAGCATTTAAAAAACCTAGTAAATTCACTGAAAAAACCATAGGTTTGACACCAGTTATAGTTGGATTGGTGTCAGTACAACGCGTTGTGTTACAACGCATTCCGTTACAACGCAGATTTTACAACGCGGGATCCATTACAACGGATGTCAATACAATGCATGGCATTACATCGCAGATGCTATTACAACGCATGGCATTACATCGTAAGTATAGGTAAGTATACCTTTTTTTAAAAATGTTATTTCGTTTATTGTAATTAATTTTTTAAAAATAATTTAATTAAAAGACATTTAAAAATTGTCATTAATTTAATTTAATAAAATAATAACTATTTAATAAATGTAATTTTATTAAAAATTGTAATTAATTTAATTTAATTAAAAAAAAGTAATTAGTTTAATGTACATATTTTTTAGAATGAAATTAAATTAAATTAAAAATATTGATTTATTTAATGTAATTAATTTAATTAAAAAATTTAATTAATGTAAAATAATTAATTTAATTTATTAAATATATTTTAAAATGGTAAATATAATTTAATTATCCCTAAACCCAAACCCTGCCCTAAAACCTAAAAACACCCCTGTACCCCAAAACCCAAACCCTGCCCTAAAACCTAAAAACACCCCTGTACCCCAAAACCCAAACCCTACCCTAAAACCTAAAAACACCCCTGTACCCCAAAACCCAAACCCTACCCTAAAACCTAAAAACACCCCTGTACCCCAAAACCCAAACCCTGCCCTAAAACCTAAAAACACCCCTGTACCCCAAAACCCAAACCCTGCCCTAAAACCTAAAAACAGCCCTGTACCCCAAAACCCAAACCCTACCCTGAAACCTAAAAACACCCCTGTACCCCAAAACCCAAACCCTACCCTAAAACCTAAAAACACCCCTGTACCCCAAAACCCAAACCCTACCCTAAAACCTAAAAACACCCCTGTACCCCAAAACCCAAACCCTGCCCTAAAACCTAAAAACACCCCTGTACCCCAAAACCCAAACCCTGCCCTAAAACCTAAAAACAGCCCTGTACCCCAAAACCCAAACCCTACCCTGAAACCTAAAAACACCCCTGTACCCCAAAACCCAAACCCTACCCTAAAACCTAAAAACACCCCTGTACCCCAAAACCCAAACCCTACCCTAAAAACACCCTGTACCCCAAAACCCAAACCCTACCCTAAAAACACCCCTGTACCCCAAAACCCAAACCCTACCCTAAAACCTAAAAACACCCCTGTACCCCAAAACCCAAACCCTGCCCTAAAACCTAAAAACACCCCTGTACCCCAAAACCCAAACCCTGCCCTAAAACCTAAAAACACCCCTGTACCCCAAAACCCAAACCCTGCCCTAAAACCTAAAAACACCCCTGTACCCCAAAACCCAAACCCTACCCTGAAACCTAAAAACACCCCTGTACCCCAAAACCCAAACCCTACCCTAAAACCTAAAAACACCCCTGTACCCCAAAACCCAAACCCTACCCTAAAACCTAGAAACACCCCTGTACCCCAAAACCCAAACCCTACCCTAAAACCTAAAAACACCCCTGTACCCCAAAACCCAAACCCTACCCTAAAACCTAAAAACACCCCTGTACCCCAAAACCCAAACCCTACCCTAAAACCTAAAAACACCCCTGTACCCCAAAACCCAAACCCTGCCCTAAAACCTAAAAACACCCCTGTACCCCAAAACCCAAACCCTGCCCTAAAACCTAAAAACACCCCTGTACCCCAAAACCCAAACCCTGCCCTAAAACCTATAAATACCCAAACACCCCAAAACATATACCTCAGTACCCCAAAACATATACTCCTATACTCATACTTATTTAAAAAATCACTTAAATTAATATATTTAATTTATAATATTTAAAAACAAAAATAAATATTTTTTTTATTATTAATAATAACTAAATCAATTAAATAATATTAAATAAAATAAAAAAAAAATTAAATACTTACCAATACTTACGATGTAATAGTATGCATTGTAATAGCATCTGCGATGTAATGCCATGCATTGTAATGACATCCGATGTAATGGATCCCGCGTTGTAAAATCTGCGTTGTAACGGAATGCTACGTAAAAGTTGCGTTGTAGGTGTAACATACCCGTTATAGTTAGCTGGAAATGTTACTGACATAAAACCATTGAAATTCCCACGTTATAGTAAGTTGCACTCATTATAACTTGCGCGCCTGCAATGCACTGCTGATGACGTCACATATTACATCACTCATGACATGGTCAGTGACATCACTCATGACATCACTGATGACACCATCCTTGTGACAGAGTGACAGACCTCCTTTCAGTGTAATGTAACCCTTGAAACACATTCAAAAATAGAAAGTAAAATTTTCAAAAAAATACACTTAATAAGCCAGTTAACCAATCAATTTCTTTTTAAATAAAACATCCATATAGACACTTATTTAATCATTTATTCTTCCATCGACCTTTACATATACATATATGAAACATATTTATTTTTCAGAAAGACACACATTCACTGGATGGTGTCATCAGTGATGTCATGAGTGATGTCACTGACCATAACTATGACTGGTTTCAAACCCATGTTTTTTTCAGTGACTATATATATATATATTCACTGAAAAAACCATAGGTTTTAGCCCATATATAGTTAGGGATTAGCATTTACAAAACCTTAATTTACTCGCACAAAACCATAGAAATTCTTATATATAGTTAGATGCAATAACTATATATCGCGCACCCACAACCCACTGCTGATGATGTCACATATTACATCATTCATGACATGGTCAGTGACATCCAACTGCCATTTCATTCCTACACTTCATCTGACTGCACCAGAACCTTCTCACATCATGTATTCTGTATGGATTATAGGACATAGCTACATCCACTGGGCTCAAAGGTATGCAACACGCAGAAATTATCACAACCTTGATTTATCAAATGTGGAAATCAAGTGGATTGGCCAGAGAGGATTAAAATGTCATCAATTGATACCATTGGTGAAAACCTTTTTGCATCTGCCAAGCCCAGACCTCTTAATAGTGCACTGTGGTAGAAATGATTTGGGCACTATGACTGGGGTTGGTCTGGAAATGCTCTTAAAGGACACCTTTCATCAATTGATGACACTTTTTCCACAAACTGCCTTGGTATATTCAAAAATATGCCAAAGACAGAAATGGAACTGGTCCACCAATTTTGTCCACAATTTGAGAAAGCACGGAAACATGTGAATAAATCTGTTTCTGCTTACATGAGAGACTATGGAATGGGTTCAATATACAATAATAACTTGCGTTACAACATGCAAGACATCTACAGAGGAGATGGTGTGCACTTCTCAGATGAAGGAAATAGAATATTCCTCCTGAATTTAAGACTGTGCATTGGAACCTACTTGTAGGTACCTAAATCAGCCACAGAACCCAAAAGCTCTTTTCAGAGCTACCCTACCTCTGATCATTCAAAACGTTTATCTTTTTCTAACTTTTTTCACTATTTTTCACCAAAGTACGCTTTCCGGTACGCTTACCGGTGCGCGTACCAGGCGCTTCCCCCGTCGAAAATTAAAGAATTTTCTTTTTTTTTTTACGTTTATGAGCCTCCTAAGCCCCCCTCAGAAAACCTAGAGGGTCAAGAAGTCTCTACCGTGCCCCCTTCTAGCCATACCGAACATTGTTTGCCCTCCATCTTGTGTCTCGATTGTACCGAAACACAAAATGGAGGACTTCCGTTACGCTGCCGGTGCGCGTATCGGAGCGCGCACCGGTAAGCGCTCCATAAAAAAAGGTGGGAAAGTAATTTTCAGAAAAACCACTGGAGACACTTTCATCAAATATAGAATACGTCCTACTACATAGCAGTCCCAACCATTTGCCCAAATTTGGTGGAATTCCATTGAGACATTTCGGCTGTAGCCCTGTCTAAATATCCTGAGGTAAATTACATGACAAAAACACATATGAAGTGTGAGAATTTACAACCAATTCCTGATGTTTGATTGGTTAAGTACAAGAATATATATAAAAGAAGAGAGGGAAACACAGCCATTTTGACTACTGCTTCCAGAAGTACATTTGAAAACAAATAACACTGACAACTTCAACTGATTACTCCAAGGTAAGTTGTTATTTTGGAAGTATGTTGTACACTTTAAGTTAATTTAAGAAAAAATATTCTTTTAGTTATATACTATCCCTCTGTAATAGTTATAGATTGAGATAGACTTCTCTGTAATAGTTATGGATTGAATAAGGCTTCTCTGGTATACAGTACCCTAACTCTACTAATATAGTTAATTTGTATGCAATTTTCAGAAAGAAAATGGAAGGTGAAAATCAAGCAAATGTTACTTCTATCGAAGTAAAGGTGGAAAAACCAGAAGAGCAAAAAGAGGAAGTTGATTTCATGGATGACTCTTTGGATAAACAGTTCATAGAATGTTTGGAACAAATGGAATCATGTACTTATAATTATGAGGAAATACCGGACAATATTATGTTACAAGTTTTATTAAATTATGAAAAAGAATCAGAGGAATACATTTATATTTAATAATTTTAAATAAAAAACATTTTAAAAATCAATAAAATTAAAAAAACAACAAAAAAAACAATTAATAAACATAAAAAAATTCTAAGTGATTTTTTTCCCATAGTACGCTCCCCGGTGCGCGTACCGGGCGCTCCCCCCGGGAAAATCGAAAAAAAAAAAAAAATTGAGACCCGCGGGGCCCTTTAATGGCCCCCACATCAAACCTAGGAGGACAGGGGGTGTCTACTCTGCCCCCTTATAGTCTTTTACCCCCTTGTTTTGGCCACCTCTCATGTCTCGATCCTACCGAGACACAAGATGGCGGCCACTCCGGACTGTTTAGAATGTTTACAGACAACAGACAGCCACCAGCTTTCCGTGCGCAAGTCGCGTGGCGCGCCCGGTGCGCGTACCGGTGCACGTACCGGAGCGCGGCTATAGAGATATATATTTTTTTGAACCTTAATTACTCAAAATCCACTGGAGCACATATCTTGAGACATAGCAAAGGCACATCGGGCTACCAGTCCCTACAATTTTGCCAAGTTTGGTGGAAATCCATTCAGCCGTTCGGGCTAAAAGTGAAATCGACCGCCCTATGGAAATTAACATGGGGAAAACGCGTTTTGGGACCCCCCTTTTATCTCGGCCCCCGCTTGACGTATCCCCCCCAAACTTTCAGGGAAGGACCGGAGCGCCGCGAGGCCATTTTTAGGAAATTGACAGGCAGATTCGTCAACCGGCGCCAAAGTTATTCCAAATAGAATTTTGAGATTTAACATTGAAAAAAATCCTAACTATAACTACCTACTGGCGACCACCAGTAGGTAATATATATATATATATATATATATATATATATATATATATATATAACCTACTGGCGATAGCCAGTAGGTATATATAGTTAGGAATTTTTCCCTATGGAACTTTTGAAAATTCTATGTCTAATAACTTGGCGTTTGTGGACGGAATCGGCTGACATTTTTAGGAAAATGGCACATTTTGTTTCTGAGCAGCCCCTGAAAATTTGGGGGGGGGTTCGTCAAGGGGGGGCCGAGAAAAAAGGGGGGTCCCAAAACGCGTTTTTCCCATGTTAATTTCCATAGGGCGTTTGGCCTCACTTTTAGCTCGAACGGCTGAATGGATTTGCACGAAACTTGGCAAAATTGTAGGGACTGTTAGCCCGATGTGCCTTTGCTGGGTCTCAATATATGTGCTCCAGTGGATTTTGAGAAATTAACGTTTTAAAAAATTTATATATCTGTGACAGCGTCCCAGATAGCGCTCCAGATCACGTACTTTTCGCGTCACGGAGCTTTACGAAGCGATGCTGATTGGCTCTCCGGTGTCTGTCAACATTCTAAACAGTCCGGAGCGGCCGCCATCTTGTCTCTCGGTGGGATCGAGAGACAAGAAGAGGTGAAAAACGAAGGGGGAATTTAATGAAAGGGGGCAAGGTAGACCCCTCTTGACCCCCTAGGAATGATGTTGGGGTTATTAAAGGGTTCCGTGGGGAAAATAAAAAAAATTTGATTTTTCACGGTAGAAGCGGTTCTCGAACCGGGTCGCAAACTAACGGCTGAATGGATTTGCACGAAACTTGGCAAAATTATAGGGACTGTTAGTCCGATGTGCCTTTGCTGGGTCTCAATATATGTGCTCCAGTGGATTTTGAGAAATTAACGTTTTAAAAAACAGATATATCTGTGACAGCGTCCCAGATAGCGCTCCAGATCGCGTACTTTTCGCGTAACGGAGCTTTGCGTAGCGAAGCTGATTGGCTGTCCGGTGTCTGTCAACATTCTAAACAGTCCGGTGCGGCCGCCATCTTGTCTGTCGGTAGGATGGAGAGACAAGAGGAGGAGAAAAACGAAGGGGGAATTTAATGAAAGGGGGCTAGGTAGACCCCTCTTGACCCCCTAGGAATGAGGTTGGGGTTATTAAAGGTTCCCGTGGGGCAAATAAAAAAAAATTGATTTTTCGCGGTAGAAGCGCTTCTCGGTTCGCAAACTGGTAGCGAAACGTGAATTCGCCATTTTGTGTTTCGATTTCATTAAATTACTAGGTATAAGGGGGTACGGGAGACGTATCCTGACCCCTTTTGTTTTCTGAGGGTGGCTGAGGAGGCTCATATATGTTGATACATGTCTTCCAGCGGCTGTGCGTGAGCGGTTTTTTTTTTGCTCCGTGACGTCTGTTAACGTTCGATTCGATGGAAATCAGGAAGTGTTGACCGCCATTTTGTCACTGCGAGTAAATATTTTATTTGTTATAAATAAATCATTATTGATAAACATTGTCTGCGCCATCTTGCCTTTTTTGCAATGCCACACTTTTGTCGAGCACAGCAGCCATTTTAGATGCCTTGACCAGACCCACTGTCTGCACCCTCGCAAGCATCTCCCCCACGCACTGGTCACTCCCGCTCTCTTTCTCATGTATGGGCTAGAAACCTCCTCCCATCTGCGCTGTTCTTCTCTGAGAATCACACCCTGTGCCCGGCCGACACCTGCCTTTCACCCTATTCACTACCACACCCTCTGACACTCCTCTTCCTCTGTGTCCGATTGTCCAGGCCCGTCCCAGGCTATCACCTAGCCCTGCTGATGTAGTTTATGGCCTCAACTGTAAAGAATCACCCCTCTTCAAAGAAGTTACAGTAGATCAAGGCCCCCACCCGATGAGATCCATCACACTACACTCGTTCCTGCAATCTGATAACCATCCTGTTTTGTGATTGGAGAGGGTATTCTCACTGTGAGGGTGTGTGGGACCGAGCCTGAAGCGGAAGATTCCAGGGATGCCTTTTTGTACATCAAAGTCTTCACAATTATGTGTCACATTAAAAATATATAGCACTCACAAAAAAGTAGAAGGAAAATAACACTTTAATAACTTCTAAATATATACATCGCAACAAAAACAGTAAACACCTTAAAACATTTTTTAATAAAACAGAAGCAACAATGGTCAGTAGCGGTCTGTTGTGCGAATAGTCCCAAGGCAGCATATTTACCTAGAGTGGTGCTGTGTAGGTCATTCTGAATGGAAATTAACCAGAACTATAACCATCTACATCCAATAATATAACTTTTATGCCCAAATTACGCAAAGATTTAGCTAATCTGCTAAAGGGGGGAGTCGCCATTTCTTTACAATAATCAATAATGAAAAATCAACATCAATAGGGTTGTCCGTATTCCCGATGCAGCACTATAGTGCAACATACACAGCACCTGGGGTGTCAAGAGTGAACAGGTCCTAGCTGCTTAACCAATGACTGACAAATGCTATATTAAACACTTACTATGTATAATACTTGCGTTCACAATAGTTTTACTTTACAAAACAGAACAAAAGATGTCCCCTGTAAGTAAACCCATATTAGCTGTTTCAGTTATTGAACTTCCTAAGGTTTTATGACATGGGGAACAGTAGTGATATCCAGGGCGGGTGATGGAACTGGGTTTGTTAATGGAAAAACATCTACAGAGAAAACTATTGGTAAATTATACTTCTCCGGAAATTTAAAACTCACAAATGTTTCATTTGTGTAATCGTTTTATGAACATGTACATTAAAAAACTAAAAGAAATGCCAAGAACGTCCCATGTGAAAGTGAATTTTATCTGGCAATTTTTTTCTTTTCCTTCTCATGAAAAGAAAGTTAAAGCCAGGTTCGTTACCTGCCTCATCTGCAAAAAAAAAACTCTCGAGAGGGACCGAAAAAAAATATTGCTATGGTAATCATACCATGCATCGGCACATGGAGAGGTGGCACCCTTTTAATTATTCTAAAGCACAACTTCGAGATTTGGGGGATAACCCCCGACCGGCAAAAACATCCACCAATGACTTAGCAATAAGTGAGTCAGAGGCAAGGGAAACGGTCCCAAATCTGCAAAAGAACTTTGGGCAGATGAGATTGACTTGTGTAGCATGTGGAAAATTAATTTCATGCGGAGAGATCAGTATTACTTCAATTAATACAGTAATCAATGATGCATTAGAACTTAATATCAATTCATTTTCCGAACGTGTAATCAGTACCTGTCCCATGTCAATTCATTGTTCGAACGTATAATCAATACCCATCCCGGATCAATTCATTGTCCGAACATATAATCAGTAAAAAGTGCGACAAGTGCGACAAAATCATATCGATAATTCAATGTGAGCAAGTACCAAAAGTGTCGACAATTCTAACCTTCAATAAATACAGTAATCAATGATGCATTAGAACTTAATATCAATTCATTGTCCGAATGTGTAATCAGTACAAGTTCCATGTCAATTTATTGTTCGAACGTATAATCAATACCCATCCCGGATCAATTCATTGTCCGAACATATAACCAGTCTTATCCCATATCAATTCATGTGCTAAAAACTGCATACATATCTCATGATATCAAGGCTGAGCAATCGGGGCACAATAGTTTCATTTGTACCGGCGCCATTTTGGGTGAGGTCAGGAAGGTCCAAGTATAGTCAAAATGTCTCCACCAACTCGTGGTTGGACCGGGACCTCTTTCGGCAGTCTAAAAGTTTTCGTTGAAGGGTAGTAGAGGGGACTGGCGACATGAACCATCAGTCAAAGAGGGGTGGGAGGCAAAAATCTCTCCTACCGGGTCATACTGGTGTCCCACCGGAACTGATCAAGTTGGTAGTCTTGCAGGATTTTGGTGATTTCAAGACTGAGGCCGGCGCCGGCATGAGCGCGCCGACGTCCCGCGGCTACGTCGTGGTCGTTCCGTGGGTGATCATGGCAGTCATTCCCCATCGGGGGTCGGGGGCCCCCGTAGCTCTTATAGAATCTTCAAAGTTGAGGAGAACGTTTCTGGATGCAGGACTCATTTTCTAGTTGAACTCAGAAGCGCCGTTGCACCGCAACTGTGGACGAGACCCCCGCTGGGTGAGCGGAGCATCATTGCCTCGCAATAGTGGACGAGACCTTTTGTCGGGTGAGTGCAGCGTTGCTGCATCGCAAGAGTGGAGAAACCCTTTTGTTGGGTGAGTGGAGCGTCGCTGCATCGCAAGAGTGGAGGAACCCTTTTGTCGGGTGAATGCAGCGTCGCTGTATCGCAAGAGTGGAGGAACCCTTTTGTTGGGTGAGTGGAGCGTTGGGGGTGCAGCTGAGGGGCCCCCACCTGGGGGGGGTGGGAGAGGCTCGTTTGCGCCGCCTCTCCCTCCCGACACCTGGCGTTGATATCCGTGATGTCCGGACCAGGCGATAAGAGGGGGGGGGTCGGAGGCAGCTGCAAGACATCCTCCCCCCGTGGCCTGCAGGGCGCCGCTTCAAGCCCGAACGGGGAGCTCATATCAAGCCGGGGCCAGACCAGGAGATACAAGGGGGGGGGGGGTCGGTGGCATATGCAAGACATCCCCCCCCTTTGTCGCAGTCATTATCTAAGAAAGAAGAAGAATCCCGTCGGCGTCGGCTCCTCTCCTGGCCCACCTTACGGGATGACCTCCCCGGCCGACGGCTGCCAGCAGGACTCGCCCTACACGTGCCGAAGGCCTCGTCTTCCGGATGGGCGTAGCCGCGAACCTGTTGCACTTCGGGAGTTTCCGGAATGGGGGTAGGTATCTGCTGATTTGTATTTATTTCATGTTACCGTTATTGGGCGTGGCGGGCGGTGGGACAGACATGCTTGGAGCAGTGGGGGGGTGGCGGAGCCTAGCTACCTTGTGGCTGCCTTAACGTCAAGCTTGGCTTCTTTCACCATTTTCATGTTTCTTATTTCTAGCGAAGTCAAAAACTCATCAGAGGCCTACTGATTTTGTTCGATTTCTTTCCTTTCCTTTTCCAGTGTGTTTCATGCTAAAGTTTCTGTTTAACAGGATACAGGGATTACTTCGTATTTTACATATGTCTTCTTTATTAGGGGTTCTCTCCGGTTGAGTCAGATGATGTACCTCTAATAAATGGTCCGGGTGGAAGTAGTTTCTCAATCAGTGGGGAGTGACAGATTGCAACGGGGGACAAAGGTCCGCATTACCCACCCTTCACTATCTGCAAAGGGAGACAGAATATTTCTATTCTTCTCTGTTTGTAGACAGGGAATATCTCAAACAGCAATAATCGATAAAATAAATAGTAGGATTATAACACTTTAATAACTTATAAATATATACATCGCAACAAAAACAGTAAACACCTTAAAACATTTTTTATTAAAACAGAAGCAACAATGACAACTAACAGTAGTGATATCCTGGGCGGGTGATGGAACTGGGATTGTTAATGGAAAAAGATGTACAGAGAAAACTATTGGTGAATTATACTTCTCCGGAAATTTAAAACTCACAAATGTTTTATTTGTGTAATCGTTTCAGGTCAAACGGATTGTGGGACAATATTCGCAATGGAAGAGTCACCAAAAGGCATTTGGATCGATGTTGCAGCAGGCTGCCATGTATATAGTTATTTAATAAAACGTTTTACCCTGTTACTTTGCTGGTGTGTTGTATATATTTATAATATTTGCATAGGGTTTGTCGTTATTTTGGGTGGGGTGGGCGGCGGAGTCGAGCTGTCTTGCAGCCATCATGGTGTGGAGCTAAGTTCATCTCACTAGTTTCGTATTTCTCATGAGGGGTTGTTCTTAATGTTTCTATTTTAGCGAGGTCAAAAACAGATCCCATTAGTGGCCCACTGATTTTGCTCGATTCCTTTTGTTTTTTTAAAACTATTTTTCACTATCTGCAAAGACTAAACAGAGTATTGCGACTCTGTGCTTGTTTGTAAATACAGAATGAACCAAAGAGAACCAATTCTAAAACAGTAAATGCTTGGATAGCAATCAATCAAATAGAGAGAGAAGCAGGCACGACGGATTACAACGGGGGCAAAGGCCTGCGTTAACTACCCTTCACTATCTGCAAAGAGAGAGTACTGCTAAGAGAAAAGAGGGGGGGAGGGGGGGGCAGCGTTCAAAGCACATCAGCGTGCATAAACACGAAAATGTTTTTACCTATCATGTACTTGACATTTGACAGCATTTGATATTTGGTATTAAAAAACCATTGAAATTCACAGAAAAAACCATAGGTTTTAGGCCATATATAGTTAGGGATTTGCATTTACAAAACCTTATTTTACTCGCATAAAACCATTGAAATTCGCATATATAGTTAGATGCGCTAACTATATATCGCGCCCCGCAATCCACTGCTGATGATGTCACATATTACATCATTCATGACATGGTCAGTGACATCACTGATGACATCACTGATGACAACTCAAATGACATCACTGATAACATCACTGATGACATCAATCATGTGATAATACGATCAACCTCTTCAGACTCTAATATAACCTTAGATACACTCAGAGTAAACAGACACTCACAGACTGTCACTCATCCATGGAGTTACTCAAACACCTAGTCAGTCATGCACTGAATCAATCACACCTCCATATCCTCAACTATACAGTTATACACACCTTACTTATTCAAACATATACTAACACATATTTACTCTTTTATACAATCCCTGATACAAGTTCACAATGATCCATACAGCCACTCACACATTCACTGGCTCTTATACACAGTAATTTATAAATGTGAACTTTCACATGTACTGTGTTTTACATATGTACTTACTTTGACATGTAGCACTGAGATATCCATTCACTCACCAATACACTCGTACACAGTCAACCACCCATACAGCTGTTTCCACATGCAGTTTTGAACCCATAGATCTAGTGAATAAACTGTTCACACATGTATGCACAGAGTCACACACCTCCCAGCCACCCACACACACACTCACTCTCCCATACAAATACTTGGGCAACCAATCAATAACCCATATAGTTAATCATATAGCTACTAATCAACACATGCAGCAGTTTACAGAACAGCAGATATAATGATGCACAAATTAAAACAGTTTAGTCACTAACCCATGCTCTCAGTGAGACACATTTAATCACTCTCTCATACAGTCAGTCATGCACTTACTAAATCCTTCATCCAGACACTTATACATCCACTCATTCTTCAATATGTAAGACATATTTTAACTTTACAGAAACATACAGTCACTGGATGATGTCATCAGTGATGTCATCAGTGATGTCACTGACCATGTCATGAATGATGTAATATGTGACATCATCATCAGTGGATTGCGGGTGCGCGATATATAGTTAGCGCCTCTAACTATATATGCGAATATATATATATATATATATATATATATATATATATATATATATATATATATATATATATATATATATATATATATATATTCACTGACCATAGGTTTCAGGCACGTTATAGTTAGGAATTAGCATTTAAAAAACCCTAGAACTTCACCAAAAAAAACATAGGTTTCGGGGGCGTTATACTTAGCTGGACATTTCTCTCATACAAAACCATTTAAATTCCCCCCTTATAGTTAGTTCAGCTAACTATAACTTGCACGCCTGCAATGCACTGCTGATGACGTCACATATTACATCACTCATGACATGGTCAGTGACATCACTCATGACATCACTGATGACATCTCAAATCAAATGGCATCACTGATGACATCACTGATGACAACATCCAGTGAATGTTTGTTTTTTGAGAATTAAATATGTTTTATATATATATATATATCTCAAGGTCGATGGAAGAATAAATGGGTATATAAGTGTCTAAATGGATGATTTTGTTTTTTGAAAAATTGATTGTATAATGCATTGATTAAGAGTATCTTAGTGAATACATGGGTTAGTGAGTAATGTTTAAATATATAATTATCTGTATCAGTCTCTCACTTTGCATATAAGTGACTCCATAGGTTGGTGAGTAGCTACATGAGTGTCTATATGGGTTATTAATTGTTTTTTGGAGTATCAGTATGAGTGTCTGAGTGTCTGTATGGTTCAGTGGGATGTCTTACGTAGTGCATAGTTCCATGAATGAGTGACTCACTGCTTGTATGTTTTGAAGACAGCATGTGAGCAGGACTGTATGGGTGGATGAGTGTGTGTATGGGTGTGTTAGTGAATGAATGACTGGCTCAATGGTGTCTTTATGAGTAACTACATGTGTTTTAAACTAGTATATGAGAGTATTGGTGTATATAGGTGAGTATATGTGAGAGTGAGAGATTGGAAGAGTTCCTGTATAAATAAGTATATGTTTATATAAGTGATTGTTTAATAGAGTAAGTATGTGTACGTTTCTGTAGAGGTGAGTGTAGTGGTGTGTGTATAACTGTATATGCAAGTAAATGGATGTTTGATTCTTTATTAGCATTAGTGACTATGTGTGTAAGTAACTCTATGGAGGAGTGGCAGTGTGTAACAGGATGTATAGGTGTATGAGTACATATGATGAGAGAATACATGTATGAGTGACTATATAGGACTGTTGGTGAATGAGTGGATGTGTATTTAGATCTTGAAATTACTGAATAGGTTGTAACTGGTATTGGTATGTCCATTGTTTTGCAAATTTTAGTTTCTATTTTTGAATGTGTGTATCAAAGGTTATATTAGGGTAAGAGGAGGTCTGCTAATTTATCACAAGGACGATGTCATCAGTGAGGTCATCAGTGATGTCATCAGTGATGTCATTTGAGATGTCATCAGTGATGTCATGAGTGATGTCACTGACCATGTCATGAGTGATGTAATGTAAGACCTCATCAGCAGTGCATTGTGGGCGCACAAGTTATAGTTAGCTGAACTAACTATAACGGGGGAATTTCAATGGTTTTGTATGAAAGAAATGTCCAGCTAACTATAATGCCCCTTAAACCTATGGTTTTTTCAGTGAATTTCTAAGGTTTTTTTAAATTCTAATTCCTAACTATAACATGCCTGAAACCTATGGTTTTTTCGGTGAGTTTGTAAGGTTTTTTAAATGATAATTCCTATTTATAATGTTCAATAAGCATATCTGTTTTTTTCTATCTTTTTTAATTATCATCCCATTCTCAACATAGTAAAAACTGCAAATATTACCACTCTTCAATGTATTCCTACCTCAAAGAAAATTGCTACAAACCATAACCACAACTAACGTTAATAATATACAAACTAGGCGTTCCCGTAGAAAAAAAAACAAAAAAAATACCACTTCCCAAACTTTCAAAAACAAACCAAATCTACAATGCTATCCCAAAAAAAGGCGATAGTTCCATTTACCACTAACAAATTAATATCAACATTTAACTAGTGTAAGGGCGTCGACTATGTACTGAGTGAATTACATCCAACTCACACCCATATCTAAAGACAAATATGTAATAGAGATACTAGTTATACACTTCCATCACCCAACAAAGTAACAACACTTAGCGCCACCACCAAAAGAACCACTCCTCCTGACCGCTCCCTCTCTACTACCTCAGACACAGCGCAAAACAGGATAATGGACCTTCCCAAAATAATATATTCTCTCAACACCATACTAGCTCAATGTTCAGAGATGTGGCAATCAACTATGTATAAAGGAAGGATCTCACATATCAACAATAATGTACACACTGCTAATACTACCGATGATATTCAATACACAACACACTACAGAAACAAAAAACTTTTCCATGTGTAGATATGCTATTGATACGTGTTGTGTACTGCACAGTGGACCCAACCATATTATCTCAGACACTAGGGAATATTTTGGTCATGTAGCTGTGTTGTTTCCCCCCTCCCTTGAAGCCGAAGTGGAGTGGACTGCTCTAAAGTATACAAATTCAGCGTAAGTCTATAAATAATTAGCCTACGCCTAGGGCATGGTTCACTTCTGCAAAGAGAAGAGACTCCGCCACAGCGAAGGTCCTCACCCTGCCACGTGGCTGCTGCCATGACCACGTGCCTCCTCGATACAGGCCCATTCCGAACTCAACACCACAGCACCGCAGACTTATGTCTGTATTGACTACTGCCTTCGATCACCACTGCAGACAGCAGGGTTCACAACTTCAATTCAGCTTTGCATCTGACATACGGACAGCATTGAATTTAGACTTGCTTTATTTAAATTAGAGACAATTGTACTCTATGTCTTCCGATTTTGTAAAAGGATGTGACAAAAAATATCTGTCTATAACTATGCTGACTACAGCCTTCGATCTACACTGCGTACATCAGGGTTCACAACTTGAATTCAGCTTTGCATCAACACTACGGACAGCATTGAAATTAGCCTTGATTTATATAAGATAGAGACAATTTTGTTAAATGATGTGACAAAAAACATGCCAAAATATCTGTACTGAGTACTGCCTTCAAATGTACACTGCGATCAACAGAGTGCACCACTTGAAACCAGAAGCGCAGAAGCACTACAGATAACATTGAGTTAATTCTCGATTTATTTAAGGCGGAGACAATTGTACTATATCCTCAGATTTCATTAAAGTAAGTGACAAAAAGAACGCCGCAATGTCTGTGTCAACTACTGCCTTCGATCTTCACTGCGGACAGCAGGGTTCACAACTTGAATTCAGCTTTCCAGCTACATTACCGACAGCATTCAAGTTAGCCTTGATTTATGTAAGGCAGAGACAATTTTCTTAAATGATGCGACAAAAAACATTCCTCAATGATTTTACTGAGTACTGCCTTCAAATGTACACTGCGATCAACATAGTTCACCACTTGATACCAGAAGTGCTTAAGCAGTACAGACAACATTAAATACATTCTAGATTTATTTAAGGCAGAGACAATTGTACTGTATCCTCACATTTTGTTAATGTATGTGACAAAAAAGCATTCCTCGATGATTGTGTCTCTACTGCCTTAGATCTACACCATGTACAGCAGGGTTCACAACTTGAATACAGCTTTCCATCTACACTATGGACAGCATTCAAGTTATCTTTGATTTATGTAATACAGAGACCATTTTGTTAATGGATGCCACAAAAAACAATCCTCAATTAGTGTACTGAGTACTGTTTTCAAATGTACACTGCGATCAACAGAGTTTACGACTTTTTACCAGTGGCGCATCAGCACTACAGACAACATTAAATTCAGTCTTGATTTCTCTAAGGCTGGGGCAATTGTACTGTGTCCTTACATTTTGTTAACGTATGAGACAAAAATGCATTCTTCGATGTTTGTGTGACTACTGCCTTCGATCTACACTGTGTACAGCAGGGTTCACAACTTGAATTCAGCTTTCCATCTACACTACGGACACCATTCAAGCTAGCCTTGATTTATGTAAGTCAGAGACAGTTTTGTTAAAGGATACAACAAAAACAATTTCTTGATGTCAGTGATGACTACTGCCTTAGATCTACATTGTGAGGGCTAACGATTAAGCTAGAATGGTGATTGTACTTGATGCATTGCAGTAGACAAGAGATATTATACCACTGTGACCCCCAAACCACGAATCATCTCAGGGTACGCATATGCTGAGTTCTTCTGGTACCACTAACTCACTGCACCACAAGTCATCTCCCTGTAGCCTTATTAAAGCAGAATTCACTAGGCAAAAAACATTTCTCCCAGTGCGGCCTCCCTGCACTACGCATTATCGCTGGATACGTTCAAGCTCAGCCCCAAAGATACGACTAACTCAGTGCACCATAAATCATCACAAAGAAGAGTGAACAGTTTTATGACATAGTGAGACATACTGTCCCTTTTAAATGGAATTCGTGCAAACTTCAATCGACAAAACACATTAGTCCAATTACTGTACCCCCCCGACCATGCATCATCGCAGTATACATACACGCTAATCGCCAAAAGTACTACTAACTCAGTGCACCAAAAATCATTATCACGTGGCCTTACTGAGGCAGAATTCACAAGACAAAAAACATTACTATCAGTTTGGCCTGCCTGGACCCTGCATCATTGCAGGCTCCACAGAACCTTGTTGTTTCAGATACCACTAACTCAGTGCAAACCAAAACTAAGTATAAAACCTATCAAACCCTACACAATATCCCTTTAGTATGCTTCCTTCAAAAACCTATGTTATATCACTTATAGATTGAGTTGAATAATAATATTTATGCTGCATATATGTTCTATCTCCTACTTCATTCATGATTGCAGGTGATGCATTCCACCCTAACATCTACACTGAGGACAACAGGGTTTACAACTTCAATTAAGCTTTGTATCTACACTACAGACAGTATAGAATTTAGCCTTGATTTATTTAAGGAACAGACAAAAAATACTCCTGTGGCACTGCTAGTATGCACAAGCACCTTTAATCCCTACATCCTGTGAACTATGTTTACAAAGTAAGTAGAACACAGCACCAAAATGTACCTCCAACCCCGGTAATACCAAGTACCTCCGGGGTATCACCTTTAACATCGCCAGCAGACATACGTTCCCATTTTGAGAAAGTTAGAATGCACTGCGTGAAATGCAATTGTTTAATTTGTTATGGGGAACAATCTGTAGACCTGGTTTGCGGAGCAGTTGATAACTATTGATGGTGTTTTTTTTTTAACCTCAAAATTGATACAGACCAGTATGCAACACTCAATATTTTGAGTACAGACCGCTCGAACCACGCATCATCGCAGGTTGAGCACAAGCTGAGCACCACATGTACCACTTACTCAGTGCACCATAAATAATCGCCACGTGGCATTATTAAGGCAAAATTCAGTTGCCAAAAGACGTTCTTACCAGTGCGTTCACAGGCTCTACATAAACTGCCCCTACCTCAGTGTGCCACAACTCATGAACCCTTTACGATAGAATCTTCTGTGTATTAGCTCACATATAGTGCTCCTAACTTATTGCAGCAGAAGTCATAAACAATTTACGATTGAATATCTGTGTATGATATCATGATTGCTATTCTACTTGTTACCAACAGCAATGTAATAAAATGGAGTCGAACGCTTGTGCCCGTACCCACTTCAACTATCTATCTGTGTCTGTGTATTTATTATGTTTCTAAAATGCTGCTTCTAACGCTCTGCCACATTATATTGTGCTATAAATAGCATATGAGAACCATCTTACCTCTGACAGTAAGTGTGGACTATTCCTCCTTTTTTAAAATTTATTTTTTAGCATACTTATATAGCGCAAAATCAACCCGAAACCAAATCAGCAATTTACATGAGCACCGTATTTGCAGTACATTTTCAGGCACGTGTAGATTACGTCATTACTCTACAATAACAGGATGTGGACGCAATTCCAAACCTCGAACACTGATTTCCAGCATCAAGTTCGACAGTATACCTGAATGACCACATACGTATATATATTAGCTGCCCTTCATGTGCCAAAAACTGCAATTTAAACCTTTCACAGCCCTGTATTACTACAGCTACAACACTCCACTGAATGTACAACAAACATTCATAATCACAGAAATGTGTCATGTCCACCATCTTTTATGTGCACAACTATGAATGAATATATAAAGTCAGTGATACCCCGTACGCATTTGTACCAAACGGGAGTTCCATGGTTACTCATAGTGACGTGGAGGTCGCAGTACAGAAAGGGAAGAAATACAACAGCGCTAATACAACAATAAAGGCAATAAGGTAAACGATATGGGAGAGTAATATAATGGAAGGTAAAACACAGTGATACCCTGTACCTTTCAAATTGGCCATGTTGTGGAAATTTACAGGCATAATGATACATTTGCGTTTAAGACCCGGGTGATGTCAGCACTACAAAACGGACACCCAATTCACTTGATTTTTCATATAGCTAAAGACGGAACCATGTCCATAGCTCCGCAATCATGGTTCAGAACCTCGCGCAGCACTGCCATACGTCAGTACAGCCCACTCCGCTTACGCTTCCAGGAAAAACAAAAATGAAACATGGCCCAGATTTCCATTGTACTGATTTCTTACTTCCAGGTCTAGTTGTCAGAACGGCACACACACATTCCCTCATGGCTGGTATACACCCACACCACACACATCCACAACATACGTCACTACACACATGACCCTACCAATAAAAGAAAAATGGGGCGCACTTGCTCTATGCCATTTTAGAGTTGCTCCCATCGTAAGCGCTGTGATGGTCCGTCCTAGTGCGTTGAACGCCTCATGTAGGCCCGAACAACCGAGTACAAGGGCCCACCACTACGTGCATGGCCTCTTTGGTCACTGAGTTCGTGGTACCGGAAGAACTGAGCGGGTGAGGAACCTGCGATGATGATAGGAGCATGAGTATATCGTTACCCATACTGATATCAAGACTCGGCACCAAATGTGAGACTTCTTGGTGTGCACATTTCATTCACTCACATAATGCTGGTAGCAGGACTGTGGTTTCCTAACCCTTAAAATGACATAAAGTTCTCTTTTATTAACATGGAGATTAGCACATAGATCAATGTTATTGTTGTCAATAAAGATGAAATCAGAAACATGAAAAATTTTGTAAATTTTCACAGCATTCCCCCAAAGAAGGTGTAGGCACCGAAATGCATTGGGAGTGGTAACTGTTTGAAAATACATTCTTTCTGAAGATGTAATATATCTGAGAAAATTAAACGTGCATCACAAAAATTTGCAAAGAAGAGTGCATCACAGTGTTTTCATTTTGGGAGACATTTTTTGTAAATGCAATGGAAATCTTTTTGTTTCGTTTCAGCAATGTAAAGTTTTGTTTGTGCTTTATGAATAGTTTGCATTTGTAAAAAGTGTATATTAAGATATAAGGCAGGGTTAAAACATTCATAAATATAAAGTTGAACAGAAATTACTGATTGTATACCTTATACGTTTAGTGAACAGTGCGTCCTCATTTTCAAGCAGTGTCTGTTTGAAATATTTTGATTTAAATGTGTCCTGGGAGAGGCTAACCAGGTTAGCGTGGGGACTGCACTGCAGTATACTTTCTTGAATACATTGATTGATTTATCACTAAGATTCAAACTTGAGTGCAGGTTACTTACATATATAATTTTGGTATACACCCACACCACACCCATCCACAACATACGCCACTACACACATGACCCTACCAATAAAAAAGGCGGGCCGCACTTACTCTATGCCATTTTAGAGTTGCTCCCATCGTAAGCGCTTTGATGGTCCGTCCTAGTGCGTCAAACGCCTCATGTAGGCCCGAACAGCCGAGTACAAGGACCCACAACTATGTGCATGGCCTCTTTGGTCACTGAGTTTGTGGTGCCGGAAGGACTGAGCGGGTGAGGAACCTGCGATGATGATAGGAGCATGAGTATATCATTACCCATACTGATATCAAGACTCGGCACCAAATGTGAGACTTCTTGGTGGCAGAGCGGGACTGCAAGATGTAAAACGTACCCTGTCCACGAAAAGGTGAGCATTGAGGCCTGGGTGCGCAGAGGAGGGAGTAGATGGGGTGCAGAAGACTGGATACAAAAAGTTCACGAAGCGAGTTAGGCGTACGCAGTCTTATATACTGTATCTTATTGCATTTGTATTTTTTTTTTCAATAGCAGGAATGTTTTTATAATCGGTCAAACAACAGGAATATAAACTATACAAATATTTGTTTTTAAATGCGGGGAAGGTATGTGAAAGAGCGATGTTATTCAACTCCACATTAAGATAGTAACAAATATCAATCAACTTTCTTTTACTATCTTTTATATGTAGAGCTTCAGGGTGCATTGTGTCCCGGCACGTGGTGAAGAACACACCAGTGACAGAAAGGTGAGCTCCGAATATTCTTTTCAGTCACTCTCTCACTTCCTCTCTCCTTTGATAAAGAAAAGACACACAATGTTAACTTCCTTTGTATCTTACAGGTTGTGTTTCACAAATTGGCGTCATCCCCCCCAAAAACACCTACAAAGCTCTACGTTCGTGGATTCTGCTAAGATGAATGGCCATCGTAACAACGTCTGAGAAGGTTGCTTCGACACGTAGTGCACCCTATTTGAATCACGCCAATGGAGCAAGGTGAGCAAATAAGTTTTTTTCTGAAACAACCACAAGTCAAGTCATCTGTGAAAGGAGAGAGTGGGTAGTGTGCAGCAGCTTCACTGCATAGGAATGTACAATTACCGCTGAGCAGTGAGGATAGCTTACAACAGTCTGAGAGGCTGATCAACAAGCCCCTTGCGCCAATTATGTGTCATTTTTATCATGGGAAAAGTGGCACAAGGAGCTTCTAAATCTTCCTTTAACTTCAAAAGAAAAACACTCACCTCCGGACTCTGTGAGTTAATGGGGTGCAACAGTCTAGGTACGCAATATTGAGAACTCACTGCTTTGCAGTGGGAGTGCATGGGATATACTACTTTGGAAGAAAAACAGCACACAGACACCTCCTTACAGTGGAAGTTGATGAAATACATTATCCTCAGTGTACAAATAAATAAACCAGAAATATACTTGTGCAGTTGTATGTACTATGCTATTACTAACTCTATATACTATCTTTCAGATCACTAAACTGGAGGGTGCAATATGAACCAGCACGTGCTTGGACACACAACGGAGGATATTTTCTCCAGTATTAACTGCTCCATCTATAAATTTCATTCAGTTTTAATGTCGTTTTTCCTCTCTTTTTTTCACTCTCTCTCACATCATTTCACTTTCTCAGTTATGGACGCTGCTGTCCACTCTGCCGTGTACCACCAAAGCTGAGTTCAAGTTGTGAACTCTGTTGGTCACAGTGTTTACACAAGGTAAGCAGATCAGCCTAGATATACAATGCCTCCGATTAAATGCATTAGAAATAAAAGAGCTTACTTACAAGCCCCTTTTGTGTCTACCCCCGGGACACTGCAGTTTGCTATGGGAGGACGGGAGTCTCGTGGCTCCCGCTCCTCCCGTAGCAAACTTGGTTTGGATTTTTAAAGACAGAGATGTGAAATCTGTTCTCACTTTCAAAATCCAAACCAGATTGCTTTTCCACATGCAAGTTAGCATCTCCCCATGTGGAAAAGCAATGCCGGCTCCCGAAGGATGCAGGGACCCCGGCGGGACCGTGGGGGCATTGAGGCTCCCCCCATGGTCCCAACATTTTTTATAAGACCCGGGGGATACGGTCCCCGGGGATATTAGAATTTACTGATAGGTGCAATTTCTATTACGGTAAAATTAAAAGTTGCGCACCCAGCCCAGCGCTCAGTATGGCTCCCTGCTGTCTATGCGCTGAATGCACGACTCATAATCTGTAGGGTGCACGACTCCAGCGCCTTTGCTGCACAACTTCTACGTGTTTGGGAGCAGGCATTGCTTTTCCACATTGGGAGCTACTAACATGCAGCCCCCCATGTGAAAAAGCAATCTGATTTAGATTTTGAAAGTGAGAACAGATTTCCTTGCTATGGGAGGGCGGGATGGACACCCCAGGACGCTGCAGGAGCCGGCCCTCCCACAATACATAAAGCCCCAGGGGGTGGTGGTCCCCACGGCTTTGGGGATCTTGGAACCCTCCCCCCACCATTTATTTTTAGCCCTGGGGGTTATGGTCTGGGGGGCCACTCTGGACCCCCGTAAAATGTAATAATTTTGCCCCCGGTACTTAGCCCCTCCGTTTCTTTTTTTACGGCAAAGTACGCACACCCTACAAGCAACTGCCGGGTCTATTCTTAAAAAGAAAATATGGGCCATGGGGGTGCTTCTGGGACCCCCTAAGCAGGTCTAGAGGATAAAAGTATTTCTACCCTCACCCTTTCTACGTTTTGCACACATATTCCACTGACTTCTTCAGCTTTGCATCTACCGAGTCAAAAAATGGCTGCCAACAGTTCCTGGTTTCGAATGTTGAGAACCACTTGACAGCCAATTATCATTCAGCGTGTGATCGGAAGAGTGCGCTTATGATACACTCACAGTCCGCTGCTAGTCTGCGGATCGTCCGTGCCCGTAGATATATAAATGATTTTAACTGTAATTTTCTCAGGAACTACTGAACAGATTGACACCATTTAAGCAAAAGGCACAAGTCTGAACTGAGGACTACATCTTTGCTAAATTGGGCGTACTTCCGTTCAGCAGTTCGGGCTGCAGCTGTGGCTAAAGGTCGTAAGGGAAATTACATGGGGAAAACATGTTTTGGGACCCCCCATTCGGAAAATTTGGCGAAGAATCGTCAACCGGCGCCAAAGTTATTCCAAATAGAATGTTGCAGATTTCCTATGGAAAATAGGCCCTAACTATAACTACCTACTGGTTATATATGTATATATATATATATATATTCAATCTCCAAACCTCACAAACCAAAAGGAAAGTCAAGAGACTCTGTTAGGGGTTAAACTCAGTACTTTATACACCGAGAAAAGCGAACAGGACGCGTTTCGACTTCACGCCTTTTTGCCAACTGTAAACACAGACAGGAGATCCGCCATACTTTTCAGTTACATCAACCAAGTATTTCCGGTACATAATGGGCATAAAAATCAACAACGGACTGTTACTTCACAGTTTGTAAGCGCCATCTATAACTTGTAAGAGTTGCACATAGATGTATTGATACAAAACAATTCATACATTAAAATAATTCTTTCAACATTCTAAATTCCTCGTGTTAGGGGATCTGAACATGCATTTGGAAGATCAGCTTGACAGAGGGGTGGCTGGTTTCTGTCAGGAATTGCAGGCACTACAGCTTGTTGAGAGAGTAAAGACCCCCACACATCAGCAGGGCCATTTACTGGACCCGATATTTGCTAATTGGGGGGAAGTGGAGATTAATCCCACCATCCCGGTTCCCTGGTTGGACCACTTACTTGTGCCCTTTCTGGTGCAGATTCCGGGAGCAAGAGCACTGGAACAGCCACCTCTTAACTACCCTAGCCGGAAATGGGCGAAATTCTCTCAGGCTAGGTTTGAGGAAGCACTTATTAAAGGAGGGAGGCCGGGCGGGTTCGATGTGGAAACAGCTAGTAGCAATTTGGATAAGCGTATAACAGAGGCACTGGACTGTACTGCCCCACTCTGTTTGGCCAATGCTGGATGCCGTACACAGAGAACGGCTCCTTGGTACAACGATGAGTTGCGGCTTGCAAAGGCGGAATGCAAGCGCTTTGAGAGGCAGTAGAGGGTGGCCTTCTCGAGCCAGGCTAAACAGGAGTATTTAGCCAAGAGGCGGGCCTACCATGGGCTCATTAGAAAGGCAAAGGCAGCCTACTTTACAAAAAGGATTAGGGATGCGGAGAACTCCGAGAAGGAATTGTTTAAAATCTACAAAACAATCTCTGCAGCTAAGCTCTCCGCTGCGCTTGTGGATTGCTCAATAGACTCATGCAATCGCATTGCGGAATTCTTTGCTGAAAAAGTGGCTAAAATCTACTCATCCTTTCCGGGAAAAACCAAAATAGGGTCTGAGTTTGTAGAAGTTGTAAGGGAAGTTAGGGGACGACACGACCTTGAGAACTTTACTACCCCTTCCCCAGAGGCATTAATACAGATCTGCAGATCAATAAAGTCTGGGTCCCCTAGGGATCCAGCCTCGCCCAAGCAACTCGCGGAAAGCCTTACGATCCTGTAGCCTTACATTAGACATCTGCTGGATGTATCCTTTTGGACTCATACAGTGCCTATAGCGTGGAAACAGGCGGTAGTACTCCCTTCCCAAAAGAAGCCGAATATAGGCTTTGAGATATTAGAGAACCTTCGCCCCATTTCACTGTTACCCTATATGGCTAAAGTAGCGGAGAAGGTTGTGAATGCCCAGCTGATGGAATATGTGGAGGAAGCTAAGCTCCTTCACGCTACTCAGTTTGGATTCAGACGCCGCCACTCTACGGAGTCGGCTCTGCTCATGGCGGTCGAGACCATCAGATGGATGAGGGCCAAACTATGGCCCTGATCCTCCTGGATCTAAGCACAGCATTCGACACTGTAGCACATGTCACCTTGCTACAGTGTCTGAATGAAGGTGGGATCCTGGATGCTGAGCTGAAATGGATCCAGTCCTTTCTGGTGGACCGGGGCTTTCAGGTCAGGAAGGGGGGCTGCTACTCTAGAGTGGTCAACCTGGGTCAGGGCGTACCTCAGGGTTTGTCCCTGAGCCCAACTTTATTTAATCTATATGGCTTCCCAGTAGCAACCAAAGTTGAGGGCCATGGGCTGCGCATAGTGTCCTATGCCGATGACACGCAGCTGGCCATCACTCTATCTCGTGCACCTGATCTTGACAGGTTCAGAACATGCGTGCAGGAGCTGGCCTCCTGGATGTCGACCAACTGCCTGAGGCTGAATGGCAGCAAGATGGAAGTGCTCGTGGTGGGGGGGGCAATCGGTGTGGTCATCGACAGGCCACCCTGTCTGGGGTCAACTCCAACACCATGTCAGGAAGCCAAAAATCTGGGCGTGTGGTTCGAGGCTGATCTAACATTTGGGCCCCAGATCAGTCGGGTGATGGGGGTGTGCTTTCGCGTCCTGAAAGGCCTACGGAAGGTACTAGAGTTCCTCATTACAGAGGCTAGAAGGATGCTGGTGCATGCCCTTGTCACCGCTTGATTGGACTATGGCAATCTTCTTTATCTGGGAGCCACGGGAAAGAGCCTTGACCGCCTGCAGGTGTTACAAAATGCCACGGCTCGCTTGGTCTTGAGGCTGCCCAGAAGATCCGCCTCGAGGGCAGCGTTGCAGGCCCTTCACTGGCTTCCGGTGAGGAGCAGAATTGAGTTTAAGGCTCTGTGCACGTGCCACCGCATTATGGGCGGCAAAGCACCGAAGCCGTTACAGGGCCTAATTACTCGCTACGAGCCAGCCCGAGCATTGAGATCCTCCGGCTCCGGCCTACTGATGATTCCCAAAGTTAAAAAGGCACGCATGGGGGGTAGGTCCTTCCGGTTTCTTGCAGCCAGAAGCTGGAATAGGCTCCCGCTGGAACTGCGCTTGGAACCGTCAGAGTCCAGATTTAGGGGGAAACTGAACACTCACCTGTTTGTTCAGTAGATGGGCTCTGGGTGCTGCTGAGACTTTGTTGCTTCCACTTACCATAGCGCTGGGACACGCCGGTGTGCGTAACCAGGCGCTCTATAAACTTTCCTATTATTATTATTATTATTATAATTCAAGAATGAGCAAATGTTTGTGGGACCCTGATATTCACAATATATATATATATATATATATATATATATATATATATATATATATATATATATATATATATATATATATATATATATATATATTCCTTTGAAATATATATACTTATTATGTTTATCTATAATGATATTTGAAAATTAATACTTTACAGTTTTCATTTATTTTAACAAAAATGTTCTTACCTTCTGTTTGATGATATGTTCTTTCACAATATTTTTGTTACAATAGTTTTGTCATTCCTATTAAAACTATAAAAAGAATATATTTGTGGCGTCTATATTTTTGATTATATTTTTCTGCATTAATAACTTTGTACTTTTTATATATTTTGTCATGTACCTTCTGAAACGCATACACTTTGCTCCAAGTTAGTCCATGACCTGTATTAGAAATGAATTTTAAAATCAACAAGACTTGCATAGCTGTATTAGAGTTTCACTTTAGAATGCATATAAGCTCTACTATGAAGTGCATAAAAAAACACATGCAGGGAAAATGTGCTTGCTTAACCCCTTCCATGCTCGAGACGGGTGGGCTGTGCTGGTGACGGAACGGTTCCGTCACGGCCCGCTCGCTGCGCCTGCGCGGCGCGTTTTATTGAGCGGGCGGGGCCGTGACGGAACCGTTCCGTCACAAGCACAGCTACCCCACGTGCCGTGATGGAGCGGTTCCGTCACGAGCACGGGACCGCCGCGCGGCCCCCCCACCCCCTTAGCTCTGCGGCAGAATAGCCGCCGCAGTGAAGGGGTTAAACCTTGTAGGGAAATTAATGTGAAGTGCAAAACACAGTAGGCTATCATTCTCAATGTGCTTCTATAACTAGGCCCAAACCATATTTTCTTTCATCTCTTGCTTACAGCTAAATAGACATTTATTTAGAATATTTTGTCCAGCACCAGCATCCTACTGAAGAATCCACTGACTTTAAGATTATATTATTTTTGCTTCGAGACAGCATATTAGCTCACCCTTTTTGACAATGAATTTGCTATTGATTATAATGAATAGTTTGTTAGAATAAAAAAAAATGTAGATATAACACGTGCATGCTTTACCAGGACACTGTTGATAGAATTGTAGCATTGCATTTAACTAGGCCTTGGTATTCACAACTACAAGCAGCTAACAGCTTAGGTAGGAAGGTTCTCAGGAAAACTTTCGCCCATGTTTCTAAACCTGCAACATTAGTTAAATTCTCCACTAGCATGGATGTTTACATGGGAATCGAGAGGAGAAGCAACAGATGACGACGACACCATCAGACGAATGGTTTCCATTGACTGAAGATGACCTCAACCTACTGATTTTCAGTGCATGATTTATGGATTTATATTATAATTGAGTGTTACTAGCCAGAAAGGAGAGAAGACGTTTACCTTGCACAATGCCTGATTCTTGATCAGTGGCGACTCCTCCGCTGAGGTGGAGGACTATCGCACCAAAAGAAAAATGAAATTATAATAACGCCAGGTTAGTATCATTTTATTTTTCCCTAGCGGACCTCCTGTTATGGGGTGAGGCATGTCTACAGTGCACATAACTTTTTGGCTGCCCATCTCGGACCGGCCAGACAGTCATGCTCACTGTGCATGTTCCTCACCAGGATGCAATGCACAGTCTGGTGAGGAACATGCCCAGGCCCCCAGTCCCAGTCTGAGCACCAATCCATGGCACTCAGACCAGTCACAAAGCCTGGGTATATCCTGTTCAGGCCGTCATGGAAGAAGAAAGTAGGCGAGGTGGCCTCAGGCAAGGTATGTTTTGTTTCTTTCTGTTTTCTCCCTTTTTCTTTTTTAACACCCCCTCTATGCCCGCCTGATCACCGATGCGAGATAGCAGCCTCTACTGAGCTTAAGGCGTTCCGTCCTTATTACTGAAAGCTACTTCTGACTGTGATTTTTCCTCCTTTTACTCTGACATTTTGTACAAGAAGATTTTCTTCTTGCATTTGATCAATGCTACTGCTGCAATCATGTCCTCTGTCATTTACTTTATTTTAGCGGTTGCTACTGCAGCTATGAGGAACTCAGCTGAGTTTTCCACAATGACCCTTTATGGAAATTTTGAGACTTTTGCTATGCTCCGAAAAGCTTGTTCTTTTCCAAAAGAGACTCTTTATGGGTTTCTATGGGGTAGGTTAGGCTCTTTAGATAGATAGGGACTGATTACTTTATGGAACCATCTGACTGATTTATGCTGTCACCAATCAAACCTTTTCTCAATAATACTGTAATTGGACTAATCCAAATAGAAATGACAAAAGTTATACTAACCACTTAAAGATAAATAAAGGTTTTAGAAACATCCTCATCCTCTCATCATTGCCTGATAATTAGGAACCTGACTATTGATAATAAATGACTTGTACTTTTATTTTAGCTTCATTCTATGACAATAGCAAAGTTCTGAAGAACTAGCGAAAATGCCACAAGATTTCAAGGATCCCAGTTGTAAGTTCGGGGTGAGTGATTAAAACCCGATTTGACCAAACATTTGGGCGCTAACACCTGTACAGTGCATAGCTCAGACACAGAGGAAGGTGATCAGGGCCGGACTGGGAACCAGAACCGGCCCTGGCAAAGTGCTCGGCCGGCCCCCCTCCAGCCCTCAGGAGGGAGGGGGGGTGAGGTGTGACCGCGCTCTGTGTCATGGCCGGTTTTCGGACGTTTTTGTTAGAGGGACGTTTTTGCAGCATAACGGCCCTGTAACAAAAACAGCCCCCAGGGGCCCTAAATTGGCCCCCACCCATGCGGCCCACCGGGGGATTGCCCGGTGCCCACAACGGCCAGTCCGGGCCTGAAGGTGATCGCTGCTCACTGTTAACGAGCTGTGCTGTCACCAGGGCATTTATTTACTTTACTTACTTTAGACAATGCAATCGCATTAAAACAGCCACAGAGCTGTACCATGTGCAAGTGCACAAATTAAGGGTGTGTATTCAAAGCTCTAACTAGAATGAGATGAGTTTTCAGGATGTGCAGAAGTGTAGGTGGTCAATCGTTAACCTGATATGGCTATGGAAGGAGGGAGTCTAGTGGACAGGAGGGGAAACGACAAACAGCAAGCATTTTCCTGAAATAGTGTAGGTTATATAAATCATCAAAGTATCAATTTTTCATGTATTTCGTTTGCTTTTAGAATTTCATATGGACTATTATACCCCTTCCACACTTGATGCACAATTCAGACACTCAGACACTCCCCCCTTCCTACTACACCAGCATTTACACCCATCAGGGACTCACCCACTACCACACTGATATCACAACCATTAGCTACAATTAAGCTCCCATCCCCACGAGATTCCACCATAAGACACTCCCCCTTACTACTGCACCAGAATATACACCCTTAACAGTCTCAGCATCCTCCCCAGGAATGAATATTCCCCCCCATTGGCATCACTACCCTGTGCAAATCCACCTATCCCACGATCTCATCGCCACCACATACTCCCACACCTCCTGCACCCACTCCCCATTCCAGTCCACCCCTCCCTGATCTGGAGAGGAAACTAGACAGGAAGCCCTATAATACCCTTGAAGGCGTGCCTCCCTCTTACCACCCACGGGATGCACACACACACCTCCCACACCCATAACATTTCTAACTAGCTTGCTCCCACCCTCACCAGACCCTAGACTTGAAGAGATCATACTCTCGTTACGGCAAATCAAAGAGGAAATACAAGCTTTATCTGATGTTCTTCTGAATCAACCTTAGAACAACAGATTTGCAAGACAGACTAAATCAAATGCTCACCTGACCCACTCAGTAGTTACATCAAAATGTTCGACCCCAGGATGGAAATCAGTTCCTGTTTAACAATAAATCAACCTGCCCAATCCACAGGACTAATCCCTTATCAGGGAAAGACTTACTCTATCCACTGCATTCTTAAAAACCATCACACCGGAATCACAAGACTATACCTCCAGATTACACACCCAAAATGGCTCTAATCCTAACCATTCCCCCTAATACTCACAGGCCCACTAAACACAACCCTAGAGTCAACATCCAAAACAACCTAAGACAAGTTCCCCTCATCCAGGAACCCAACACATCCCATCTCATGCCTCGTCTTAAGTGTATACTACTAAATTGCAGATCGGCCGCAAGACACACAGGTGACATAGCTGACCTCATTCTCCCACAAGAACCTGATTTACTAATCTTATCCGAAACTTGGCTAAAGGAATTCTCTGCACAACATCATTGACATACTAGTACCCCTAAAATATGACATAATTAGGTTGGATAGAATTGATAAGATAGAGGGGGGTATCGCGTGCATAGTTACATCGTAATAATATCTCAGTAAATGAATCCATGTCTCCTGTATTCCCTTCTTGTGAATACATTTGCCTTGACATCACTAGCAATGGCAAACCAATTTGCACTCTACACACCTTCTATCATCCACCAGGTGACACCCTCATCTTTACTGAACATTTTATGGACCTAGTTTCTACTAATGCTGGTCATCATAACACCCAAATATTTCTCGGAGACCTCAATCTCCACTGGAATGATCCCTACGATGGAGTTGTCAATAGTCTCAAAAACTTCCACGCTGACTTCACCCAAATTTGCAACAGCTCTACACATGATAAAGAATCCATCCTTGATTTAGTAATCTCTAAAGTTGATTCCATCCAGCTAGACACAATCTTTCCATGTGACTGGTCTGATCATCATATTATCACCTTCTTCATCGATGAAACGGTGAAACTTAACCTGGGTCAACCCACAAGCACTAAAGTATGGAAGATGGATTTAAAAAACATCGACCTTAACACAATCACAACTTCCAACTACAACTTACTTCTTCCCCTCTAAGAGAAATCTGATGTCCATGATCTCACCAACCACTACTTCAATTCCATGAACATGATACTAAACGAGGTAGCCCCCCTCAAACTAAAGAGAGTTTCCATAAAAGATTCTAAGCCTTGGTACGATGGAAGACTCAATGAGGATAGAAGATCCTTAAAACTATCTAAACGCAGATGGAGATAAGCTCCATCCGTCAATCACCTCAAGATACTAATAAAGAAAAGAAACGCATACAATAGAAAGATCAAACATACTTAAGCAGACTTCTTTTGCCACCAATTAGACCAGGCAAAAAACTGTCCCAAAAACTCAATCTAAGGATTCACCTCACCGACTCCAAGATAAATTAGGACCACGATCTAACAGGGATGAATTTGCTTCCTTCTTCACTCAGAAGACTGATACCATAAAGAAGGACCTTCTCAACGATTTTATCACACACTCTGTCGCACATATGAACCCCTCATCTTCCCTTCTAAATTCCCCACAGCGAATCTCTTCAAAGTTCGACCTAAGAAATAATGCTTCTTGGTCATCCTTCAATACCTACAATGAGGAATCAATTCTCAAAATGGTTGCTACCTTAAATCCCGCCAATCACTTCGCTGACCCTCTTCCAGCAAACTTTGTAAAATACTTCACTGCTGTTGCTGCCTCTTTGGACCAAGATCATAAATAACTCTTTATGCCAAGGTTGCATCCCTGACACCCTCAAGGCTGGGCAGGTATCTGACACTGCAGACCTAAACAATTACCGTCCTATATTCAACATCCCTACCCTGGCCAAACTCCTAGAAAAATGTGTTCTCCTCCAGCTGCTAAGACATATTGAACAGTTTAACCTACTCAACAAATACCAATCAGGTTTCCGTGCTGGTCACAGCACTAAATCGGCCATGACCCATATAATTGACGATGCCCTACAAATTCTAGATCAAAATGGAGCCTGCCTACTCATCTTGCTAGACCGGTCCAAAGCCTTTGATACTGTCAAACATAATAACCTGATTGACCTTCTGAAACACAGAATGGGATTAGCCGGATCAGTTGACTTACTTTGTACCTCATTGCTCCCCCTGCCCAAGTACCATAATGCAAGACTGGATGAAACACCTTACCGCACTCAACTGTCAACCTCTCATCGTTGATTCAGCAAAATCGTTGGGAATATCACTTGACAGAAACCTCAATATGCAAAACCACATCATCAGCAATGCAACAAAGGGAGACAACTTTCAGATAAATACTTTGAGAAAATTGAAACCTTTCCTGACGGAAAAGGACTTCAAGCTGGCAGTACAAGCTCTAGTCATCCAAAAAAGGGATTTCGGAAGTGTTGCCCTCTGTGGCCTGCCCAGAACTGCAATGGCCCCTCTAAGAGCCTTAATCAACACCGCAGCGAGACTTATCACTGGCTCCAAAAGAAGCTCCAATACATCCCCTGACCTAAAAACCCTTAATTTGTTACCCTTTGAAGCCAGAATTCATCTGAAAATAGCTTGTATGACTCATAAAGACTCATAAAGCCATTAATCACAATACACTCAGATATCTGGCACAGAAACTGGTGCCCTCTTGTGCTCTACCCACAGAAACCAGACTTTATCCCTCTACTGCATCTACTGCATCTTTCAATAAAGGAGTGAAGGCGCTTCTCATCGCTAACCTCACTTGAGCAGGGACTACTGTTTTTCTCATTTGCCTTGACCCCAATTGACGAGAAAGGAAGAATAACCTCCTTCTTTCATTTCGTGTCCTGGTTATCTTGTTGTTTGGTACTATCCACCAGAGACATTTAATTGCTAAATGGAGGGTCGTGGGAAAGAGGTTTTTGCTCCACCTAAGTTTTCACATAACCTGTCGGACAAAAATGCCTGGGAGACCCTTTTGGAAGTCCGAGGAGCATTAAAGGTATAATCATAGGACCCGGGGAAAAAAAAACAGAAGGGACTACTGTTGTTATGCGACCCAAAGTATCCTCTACTCGGAACTTTACAACGTCCACTGCCCAGCCCGATATCCTAGATATTGTAACTATATTCTGCTTGCAACTCATTGAACGTTTTTACTATGTATCATATACGTTGTATCAGCAATACAATGATTATTATAGCATTATTTTTCTGTGAATCGTGGAAGAGGTGTGGCGCAGCAGCCAGGGCAACTGACGCCGGATGCGGGGGATCACGGTTCGATCCCCGGCGGCAGGGGTCTGCCCAGCACCATGTGACTCTGGGCAATAGCTTGCTTAATCTTCATGACGGCCCCCAGTGCCTGGAAACCTAAGGGTAGCTGTGAGCTTTACAAATACAGGATTATTATTATTATGCTATTTACCTTGCTTCTATTTAACTAAGACTCATACCCTGTTAAGCGCTCTGATACCCGCAAGGGTCTGCTTCCCCTTGTATAAAACTCTCAAAATAAATAAATAAATAAACCCACAAACCCAACAATTAATTGTATTGGACACATTATGAGCATGATGCAACATTTGTATAAAAACATTATCTGTGTAGAACTGCCTATGTACTTTTTTGTGTGGGGCTAGGGTAACACAAATGTGTTCAGGGGAGTAGTAGTAGTACCTACGAAGGAATGTACAGGAAATGTCTCCTCTAGAAACCAAGATATTCCAAATGTTGTCGCTAGTTCAATCACACAATAGTCAAAAAATGACCCAGTCCTCAAGGCAACACAGAAATATGTGGGGCTGTAAACAGTTCTAGATCGTCCAAAGAGCACTCTAATTATATCTCTATTTATAGAGATTATAACACTGTTTCAGTCTATTGCCAATGTTAAAAGTAAGCCCTTCTCTGATAAACAGAAAAACCCGCAACGCGGAAAACTCTGATAAATACACTACAAGCCCTGCTTACGGCGCCCCGGTGTTGAGGAAACGCCGTTTGCAGTACCTCCACGAGTAAGCATGCAAACGCGGGACCTGGTGACTAAAAGACGGTGAGAGTAGACAGGCTGATTGTAATTTTCGCCCGAATGGCGTTTTCCTCCGTGTCTTCTGTCTAGGCACTGAAAGAAGGGAGGCGGGACCCTACTTACCGATCGGAAGGGGGTCTATGAGTTTGCACAGAGCCAGAGCGGTAACGGTATGAAAGTAAAGGACTTATCTAGGTAAAGAGCATTTTCTGTTTATGACATGGTGCAATGTGGATATTAAATATGCAGTATTGCTACAGGCAGATGCCCACATATATATATATATGTGTGTTCTATGTTTTTGATTTTCAGCATTTTAAAAGCACAGTATCGCTGGCAGTGACATCGTAAATATACGTTGGCCCTGAAGAAATTGCCTGATATAATACCTAAGGCAATGAAACATGTCGGCTGTGGGTTGAGTATGAGGCGATAGGTAGTATTCATAACTCACCCTTTTTATATTACATGTTAAACTGCAATGCAACAAGAAGATATAAATAAAGTAAGAGTAGTATCTTGTTGCGCAGTTTTGTGTGTGTTATATGTTGAACGTTGTTAGTCCGTGTCACATATATGTTGTTTGTACACTGCACCATTCACTGTTACTTTCTTTACTTTGGGTTTTGGACACGTTTTCGTTAAGCTATTTGACACCGATGATGAGAACAGGGCCGACCTGGTGAGTACCAACCAGGGGCCCCATTGGTGGTGCGCCTGTGAGGTGTCTTCTAGCTACTCACACTTTTTTCTAAATGTTGTCCTTCTAGTGAATGTCTGTACTGTGTTGGACGGTTTTTCTGTTTATCAGAGAAGGGCTTACTTTTAACGTTGGCAATAGACTGAAACAGTGTTATAATCTCTATAAATAGAGATATAATTAGAGTGCTCTTTGGACGATCTAGAACTGTTTACAGCCCCACATATTTCTGTGTTGCCTTGAGGACTGGGTCATTTTTTGACTATTGTTGGATTGAGTGGAGGGCGATCCAGTCCTTTCTGCCCCTCTTGACTCCTAGTTTTTGAATATAAGCTAGTTCAATCACAACAATTAGTATGCAAATTTGATGCCACTAATGCCCAACTCTCTATTCGGAATACTGAATAGTGCCCTCTTTTTCCTCTGTAACTATGGTGCAATTGTCCATTTCCATGATTCATGAATTCTGTGTTATTACTTTGTACATAACATGCTTTGCCATTTTGCCATAAATGTGCATTTGTGTTCTGATTAAAAAGGCTTGTTTGACAGTCTGGGGTTAACATACTACAATGTGCATCTTAAATGTCCATCTGAGTGATGCAGTACCTTTGTTATCAGTATCCATACGAAGCTACCTGCACGTATTGTGCTTTACTAACATGCTTTTTACTGCTGTTGTGTTATTCTGACATTATGAGTTATTCATTACTTTGAATATACCACACTATGCCATCAGAAATGCCCATCCGTCTGAGGCACCGTCTTATTTCTCAATAACCATATAAAGCTACCGAGATATATTGTGTTTTACCAATGTACTTCTACCACATTTGTCTTTCTGGCATTAAAGTTATACATTATTGTGAATATGTCAGCCACTATGACACATTAGAAACTGAGCCCATGAGCAGTCTGTGGCCCATTTCTGCATTTTCAGTCCCAGACGTTTTTGAATCATTTGACTTTCTTACAACTGTATTGATTATTTCGTATTAATATCAGATTTTTGAGAACCTCTGCCTCAATACCATGTAACTTATTAGGTCCAGTAGCGGTAACTTTGGGCGAGGTTTATGACTCCCTTACTCAGCACTCTTTAACTGGTAAGGGCTTACTATGAGCATGACTTACGGCTAGTAACGTGCTGGCAGCGAGCGGCTGCACCTAACGTGCATGCCACCGCTCGCACTTTTATATTGTTCCCTGGCCAGGCCAGATCCCTCTCACAGTCTTTGATGGAAGAAGGAAGGATGAGGTATGTGCTCTATCTGGAAGTGTGGATGTTTTGTCATTGTGTATCGGATCATTTGTTAGATGAAATGTTGATTTGTTTAAAGCCACTCGCAAGTCGTTCTCCTCTTTTTTTAACCATTAAAACATCAACTTGGAAATAGTTCACTCATCTTAAATGTTTATGAACGCACTGGGGTTTAACATTTAAAACCACATATAAAGCACACTGCTGCATCACCTTCCTGGGATTTTACAGCTATAGAGGGTTTTAACAGCCTCTAGGGGGCATATTATCAAGAAACAGAGCTAAAATTATCGCCGCTTTAGTGGCAGAAAACTGCTGTTAAAGCGGCGATAATGGGCTTGATAATATGCTGTTGCGAATTCCCATAGAAGACCATGTTCACACCAGAACATGGGCCTCTATGAGAATTCTCTACGGCATATTATCAAGCCCATTATCGCCGCTAAAGCAGCGATAATTTTAACTCCATTCTTGATAATATGCCCCTTGATCTTTCTTACTTGTACGCAATGTGAGTCGTACTTAGGGGCCCCTAACGACCGTACAGGGCTGTTTATTTCTCCTGTTAATGCGCCAGTACAGTTTATTTTGTGGACGATTACTTAATAGACCAGGGTGTCTATACCTCTAGATTATTTTTAAGATTATTTGTATGATTATTGTGGGACTACATTTACAGGCTTTACACCACCGTATAGAGGCAGTACTGTATTTTCCTGCTAACTTGATGCTACACTGTCATTGATTACATGATAGATCAGTTTATGTCTGTTGGACTGCCCACGCTATAGAACTGCTCTCTCCTTTGTTTGATAGCTTTGCCTTTTGACTTCTAGTGATCTGTTGAGCCACAGTCCCATCACGGATGTCAGTACGTGTACTCATGGCCGTACTTTTTCCCGTTGTTTAGTAAGTGAAAGTTTCACTCCAAAGTAGACATTCGGTGTCCCAGGATGATTTATGGGTTTGCAACTTAATTTTTCGTCCTCTCTGACATAAGAGCTTTTTAGAGCCCACTCACCTTTACATCACAGCCTGATTCCTCATGCTGCTTGATATATTGAGTAAATAATATCTGTTTTACAAGCATTCACACCCTGTCATTAGGACACCTTTTTAATACGGAATATTCAATTGTTTTCAGGTGCTAGTTCTCACTGTCCTGATGAAGACCCCACTCTAGGGACTGACTCACCTAGAACCGTGAAGGGGTCAAAACGTTGACTACTACATATCATTATACAAGCTCTGACAGCTGAAATTCATTATCAGGGTCTCTAGAGTGGTATGTGTATATACTAGAATACTTGGCCTGTTGTAGGCCAGACAGGTTTTACTATGTAAATTTAATGTAGATATGCCACATTACCTCTCCCTTTTCAATTGCCCTCATTCACTCACTTTTATCTAGATCACCCCCACCCTTCCCTCACACTATAGCACCACTGTTGCATATACAATCATGTCTCACATGTATGAACAACTGCGTTGTCTGTAACAAGTGATTTATGCCTAGAAAATAAATTGCACACACTGTGAATTTAGCTAATTTGGTGTTGTGACTGCCACTATTTCTTTTGTATTGTTAAATTGTTGCTACTGTGACCAATTGTTTATTGTACCACAATTTTGACCCCTGTTGGTGAATAGAACTTTCAGTTAACTGACAAAGATAGCCTATCAACAACGTGTACTCAATATCAGAGAACCTACGAGGGTGCAGGACGCCACAGACATTTGCTGGGCATCCAAACACGACCTCGTACACTGACAATCCTGACAGAGAATGTGGCATTGTTCTTATTGACAAAAGTGCTAATGATAGAGCATCTGGCCACTGTAATCCTGTGGTCTCCTGAATTTTTGCCAACTTTAGTATGCGAGTACCATTGTACTTCTCAACCAAACCTGCTGACTGTAGGTGATTAACAGCATGAAATTTTAGTATGATACTCATGCCATCACCAATTAGGTGTATTACCTTAGCATTAAAATGACTTACGTTATCACTCCAGATCAAACGAGGCAAACCAAAATGAGGAAATAACTCCTTCAGGAGTACCTCTACAGTCGTAAAAGCTGTATTGTCTTTAGTAGGATAGACCTCAACCCATTTACGGAAAGCACAGACAACCATCAACTTGTACTTCAATAGCAACATCAGGCACCCACCTACTGGGACCTGCTACAGACATTCACTTCATTTTAGTCTATGCGTGTCTTTAGCTGTTTAATCGCAAAAGCATTCCCTCTACCTACATCATCAGTAACCTTCCGCTGGGTGCTACACTTCACTATTGCTAACTTTTTTTCTAATAATTCCTGTACGAAAGTATCATTTTCTTCTTGGGCCACATAAGATTTGTCAATATGCAAACAAAACCTCCTATCACGTTCAATCCCTATCTCTTGTTTCTCTATATCATGCGCTACAGCTCTCCAAGTCAATGTTTGCATTCTCTCCTTTCGTAACTCTTTTTCCATCTTTAATCATCTCTGTTTAGTCTCCTTTTGCCACGTTTGAAGAGAATCAAACATAGACTGACTACTTCACTTTGCAAACAATTTTTCCTGTTAAAACCCCAATCTTTTGTTCATCCAAGTGCCCGTGAACGGCCACTGCTACTCTGCATTGTCCCTCATATATTTGTGCCATAATGTACTAAACATAATAGGACCAAGACCATGTTTCAAATACAAAATTAGTGGTGCCCTCTGGAGGCACCAGCTGAGCTTCTTCCAATCGAGCATCTGCAGAACAACAGCTACAGCACAGAGAAACCAATTTACTGAATCCAGGCATTTTTGAAAGAAAACAAATTCACTAGTCTATGTCTGGCAAAACATTTGCAAATGTCTTTATCCAAAAGTGGGCCATTAGACCATACCAAATGCAAACCAAAATGGTACCAAAGCCACAAAGAACCAAAACAAACTCACCTGATGTATACAGGTCAAACAAATGTATTCTCCACTGCCAACTCTTCAGACCAAATGGTCAGATCCAGGACTCCAGTCGGGATGAGCACTGGGCGAGGCACCGTCCAGTGGGACAGAAGGAGCAGCTGAGAGTACAGGTACTTTCTCATGCAGGGATCCCTGATCCTGTCTGATCTGACAATAGCCTCGACCTCCACACCCTTCCATGGAAGGGGATGGGTTGCTCACCCAAAGGAGTACCTGTTCGGGCGCCAACTGAAGGAAGTGGCCCGCTTAGGGTCACCCTGGTCACTTACGGCCACCTCTCAGCCTTCCATACCAAACGAAGAGTAGAGAATACAAACCAATATATGGCTATTCAGATACACTCGACATCATCTCCTACGCTGACGACACCCAGCTGATCCTTTCCCTCACCAAAGACCCTAACACCGCGAAAAAACCAATCTTCATGAAGGCATGAAAGAAGTAGCCGAATGGATGAAAAACAGCCGCCTAAAACTTAACTCAGACAAAACGGAAGTCCTCATCCTAGGGTCATCCCCCTATGCCTGGGATGACTCATGGTGGCCATCGGCCCTGGGCACAGCACCCATACACACAGACCACGCACGTAACCTAGGCTTCATCCTAGACGTCTCCCTCTCGATGACCAGACAAGTCAACGCTGTCTCATCCTCTTGCTTCAACGTACTTCGTATGCTCAAAAAAATCTTCCGTTGGATCCCCACAGAAACAAGAAAGACTGTCACCCACGCACTGGTCACTAGCCGACTGGACTATGGTAACACCCTCTACGCCAGAACCGCAGCCAAAATACAGAAAAAACTCCAACGCATCCAAAATGCATCAGCGAGAATCATATTAGACATCCCTCGCCAAGCTCACATCACCGGCCACCTGAAAGACCTCCACTGGCTTCCCGTCAACAAGAGAATAACGTTCCGTCTCCTCACTCACGCACACAAGGCCCTCTACAAACTAGGACCCGATTGTCTCAACACACGACTGTCCTTCTACACACCCACCCGCCAACTAAGATCCTCCAATCAAGCCCTCGCCGCAGTTCCGCGCATCCACAGATCCACCATGGGAGGAAGATCTTTCTCCTACCTGGCGGCCAAGACCTGGAATTATCTCCCCACTCACCTCCGCCTCACACAGAACCACATTTCCTTCAGAAAGGAACTTAAAACCTGGCTATTCGATAAATAATGCACCCCATCCCACAAGCGACTTGAGACCCTCTGGGTGAGTAGTGCGTTATACAAATTCCTGAACTTGAACTTGAACTTGCCCAGTCTCTTAGGAGTGCTACCGAGGGACTAACATCAGCAAATATGGAGATACATTATGTACAATTCAGAACCAATGAAGGCACGTCCATAATGCAATTTTTCAGGCAGATGCATCTAAACAAAGAAGTACAGAAGGATAGAGTTCGATTCCGAGGCCGGGCACACGCTATCTCCTACCCAAGGTCACTCTGTCCATGCCCGCCACTAGAATAGTGAGAGAAGGCCTCTATCTAGTGGGAAAGGTATGCGCTAATAAGTACAGTGCATTTATTAGCAAAGCAAGGCCCAACCTTGGAGAAACAAAATTTACCACAGGCTGTTTCTCGAAAAAGCAAGGATTAGTTTTTATCATGGTTCAAAATGGCAGCCAAACATAAAATGGTGCATCGAATGCTAACTTACATATTTTCATTCCAACACTATGACAGTAGATTGAACAAGAACATATCTAATGGGGTTGATGAGTGAGTGTGAGGAAAAGGGAAAGGTTATTTCAAAGACTAAGTTTGATTCTTCTCTGTGTTTGGGAATGTGAAAGCCTATGGCGTGCCCTCAGCTTGTACCAGTGTATGCTGGATCTAAAGACGTACATCTGTCCACAGATGAGAAGGAGAAACCTATATCTGAAGTATTGCAAATACACCTTAGCATCCATACACTTTTCACTCCTTCTCCAACTCGCTCTCTTTTCAAATGGCAACATTCTCTAACATTGAAATGTCGCATTACTGTCATTCTAAGATCCTTATGTAATGGAGATACCACAGATACCTACAAGTCCGCCACTGTCTTTTCAACAAATTGGACTGCAGGTGATCCCATCTTACAGAGTAGTCCCCTACATCCTCTGCTGTGGCTGTTTTAAGGGAGTAATGTCTGGCATTTACAACATGCTGATACATCATCTGTACTCCATATGCCAGCCAAAGTGATTACGAGGCTCATAGCAGGGGAGACTCCAAACAGACTATTGACTGGAAGACTGGGTGGGGATCTTGGAGAACTTGGAACATGAGGTGGGGGCAGTTTGTATGGGTTGGGCGTAGTTTTGGGGCCTGGGGAGGTTGGGGTAGGTTTGAGGGCTGAGGGGTTGGGAGTTTTAGGAATCAGGCCAAGCGGGAAGTTCGACTAGGGCAGGGGGGAGGTGGGGGTGAGGTTTTAGCAGTTGTGGGCTGATTTTAGGGTTCAGGGAGGGGGGCTGGGGTCAGAGTAGTTTTCAGAGGGCTGATTTTAGGGCTCAGGGCAAGGGACAGGAAAGGGCCATTTTCAGGCCAAGAGGGCAGTTGGGTTGGAGCAGGAGGGAGGTGGGGGAAGGTTATAGGGGATAGGGGATGGTGTTTGGAGTCAGGGAGGGCGGCTGGAGTCAGAGTCATTTTTTGGGTTGGATTTTAAGAATCAGGATAGGGGTAGTTTATAGGGCTGGGGCAGGTAGAATAGACTGCAGCTGAGCCTAATTTTAGGGCTCAGGGCAGGGAGGCAGGAGTGTGATTTTTACCACATATGTCCCTTTGCCAATCATTTCAATATTTCATCATAAATGCATGCGCGGTTACAGCATGTGTTGTTGAGGCATGCTTTTTGCATTACACAGCCTTGTCTGCATATCTGCAGTCTATGGGTCGAAGTGGGAGACAAGCTAAGCAGATCCATCCACATCCTCTCACCAATGACTCTGCACATGATAATGCTTCATGACACTGCTGACAGTCCCTCCCAATGGACGCCATGTTGGACCAGTGACTGGACATGAGTACGGACTAAGGCATTATTAGACATCAGATAGTGAGAAAACCATGCATTCAACACACACAGGGTTGTATGCCACACACCGTGACAGGCACCACTGCCCAGAGCTAATTCCTGCGTTGGCATCCAGATTCTCATTTCATGTCCACTATTTCCAACCTACATCACTTTTTGCTGCCACTGCTCCCCCTCTACTTGTGATACCTTCCTCCTATCTTTCCTCTCTTCTGCTCTCCCTCCTCTCTCCTCGCACCACTGAACTTTTTACATTGTTGTTAGCTCTGGATGCTATTGATCTCCAATATACTGTTGCATTCATTTGTATTTCAAAAATCGAAATAAAGATGTCCAAAAAAATGAAAAACGTTTGGACTCGCAACTACAGTTTCTTTTCAACAGAGATCAATTGGTAGTCTGTTCAACAAAACAAAATTCATCCAGCTTTCGCAGAATAATATGCTGGTATATGGTGAAAATGAAGAGGAAAACAATGAAGGGCTACAAACCTACTTGAAAAGTTGGAAAATGTTTGAGTAACAGTGAAAAAAGAAAAACGTCAATTTACTAAGGATGATGGAGACTATTTAGGCCACACAATCTCAGACCCTGGATTTAGGCCCAAGCAAACCATCTTAAAAGCAATAAAAGAAACATCAGCAACAGTGAACATAAAACAATTAGGGTCACTTTCAGATTTTGTCCCAAATAGCATTTGTAACTTGTCTATCACTTGAGTACAAGACATGAAACACTTCTCAGTCTACTAAAAGAGGTCAAAACTACAAGTGAGGAAGTGAATAGTATTCAGCATTGAGAACAATAAAGAAATAGATTTTAGAAGCAAGAGTTCTGAAGTCGTTTTCATGGCAAAATCATACAGTGCTGACTTTAGAAGAGAGCAGTCATGTCCTGAGAGCCATGTTAGCACAAAGGGTGACAACAGTGATCAAATAAATAATAGCATTTGCTACAAGGACACTTCACAATACAGTAATGAGTTATTTAGTAATGGAAAATAGAAATGGTAGCTTGCACTGCAACATGTTTCAGAACGTACATATAGGGGAGTTAATTCACAGTGACATCATATCACAACTTGTTACTAATGGGCTGATACAGCCCGGAAAGTCAAAGTCAAAGTCATGGTCATAGGATTTTGTAGAGCGCAGCTTACCACCCGGAGGTCTCAATGCGCTTGCCTAAACCCTTGAAAAACGTGAAGGGAAAGAAAGGCAAAAAGAGTGTCATTGAAGAAAGAAACTAATTAGAGCAGCCAAGTTTTTAGAGCTTTACAAAATAGTCTATGATTAGTTTCCATGCATAGCTGTAGTGGAAGTGAGGTCCACATAAAGGAGGCAAGATATGAGAAAGATCTGCATCCAGTCCTGACAGTATGGATCTTAAGAGGGGTAAGAAGATACTTGCTAGAGGACCTTAGAGTTCTAGCAGGTTGGTACCAGGTGAGTTTTTCACCAATGTAGGATGGTCCGGTCACATGGATAGTCTTGTGGTCCAGGCAAATGATCTTGAAATGGATTTGTTTCCTGATGAGCAACTAATGGAGAGCTCACAGACTAAGGAGCCGATTATGATCGCAGACGGACTTGAGTCCGTCCGCGATCACCGGGTATGAGGGAACGTCCGCATGGGCTGCGGCATTCCCTCCTGTGCAATTAGGATGTGACCGCCACCCTGGCAGTCACATCCTCTATTTTTAACATTGCGGTGGATGCAGCTTCAAGCTGCACCCGTAGCAATGTTAAAAATGCACGCATTGCATTTGTATGTAGAAAGTGGCATTCACCGCGCGGTGCCAGCCGCTTTCTGCATACAAATGCAGGGGGGTACCATAGGTACCCCCCATGTGCACCCCCCACCCCTTAACCTAGGGGGCCCGCAACGGGTCCCCCCAGTGAAGATCCGTATGCTTTTCCACGGCCGAAAACCCGCCGCGGAAAAGCATGTGATTCGCTCCATCCTAATATGGCTGGGGGTGTCTGATAGACACCGCCAGCCATGTTAGTGCTTTTCCGCCGTGGTCGGAAGGCAACCGCGGCGGAAAAGCTGCAAACGGAATTCAAGACCCACCAGCCATCCTAATTTGGCGGTGGGTCTTTGGAGGCTCCGCAGCGGTTTTCCCACATCCTCCGGGCCGGCGGTGGCCGGGAAAACCGCGACCATATTCGGCCCCTTGGTGTCGACGGGGTCCGCGGAGGAAGGTTTAATACAAGCCTGGCGGCTGCTTTTTGTATCACCTGGAGTTTGGTGAGCAGCTCTTCATTGATAGAGTTCATCATGGCGTTTCCATAATCCATGCGGCTGACATATGGTTAGAGCCTTCCGGGCCGCATCGTAATTGGCCCCTCAGTTTACTTTCTGACCACTGCATACAAATACTGGCAGTTAGAAACTAAACCGGCCAGTTATTCCGGTTGGCTTCCGACGTGCTCAAGGAGCACGTTGGCCAGTCAGAACCGGCTCGTAATCCCAAAGGGCAGGCCTTTTCGCCCTTGGGATTACGATGCATGGTTTCTGGCTTGGTTTCCATTCCGGCCTGTCCGACAAGCCATGTTGGCAAGCGTGTTTGGGGGCTCCCTTGTGAGCGCGGTGCCTATCAAGGGGTGCAGGGAGGAACAGCACCTCCCATTTCTCTATGGGAGCATGTATTAGGGACAGTTTATGTCCGTAATGCATGCTCCCATAGGGAAATGTAGGAATGCGACCAAATAGTGTTCCGTTGCATCCTAATAAGGCGGTCGGGACTGTCGACCAGAGGTCGGGTGGTCCCAGGACGAGACGGTGTTGAGCAGACTTAAGCCTGCCCACGATCGTAATTAGGCCCTCAATGTTTCCGAAGCTAGAGGTATAGATACAATTTCCTAAAATTAGCCCTTCTTGCATGAAACGTTTTGGGAAATCAATGGAAAGATAAATGCCTACCAGAATAGAAGAACCAATTAGTGAACTGCCTTTCAAATTGCCAAATATAACATCAGAAAAGGCTGAAGAAGAGACAGAATATGAAGTAGTGCTTGTGCATTTGGAAGACTTGGGAAAGTTGCAGTCATCCATAACAAAGGACACATGAAAGATTGAGCTGGGTGCAGACAAGGCCATGATAGATGACCTGAATAGGAAGGAGCAGGGATGGAAGAGGGAGAAAAATACAGATATCACACTACAACCATATTAGACGGTAAAGAGAAGTTTTCTATACAGGAAGGAGTGTTAATGAAAGAAGCCACCTAAGAAAACCCCCAACATAAATATGATTAAACAAGAACTACTGGTAGCCAAATATAGACTTAGAAGTGCATGTATGGATAGAACACTACCCATGAAGTACATCAAATAAAAAGACAAGTCACCAGTCCTGCTACTATAACACTAGTTAATATTACATACCAATCATGGACAAAGGTAGTATTAAAAGTCATTGGGCACTGTATGGCTTACCACATGAGTTAAGGTGCAGCACCTTAATGATTAATTAGTAGATCAAATGGATAAAATCAAAATTTCTTATGGAAATCACAACCAGCTCCATGATAAAGTTTGTGAATGAAATATGTGTATGAGGAGGAGTACCCCAAGGAAAAAGATGGGGAATTTACCTCTAGGCAAGTTATATTGAATCAAATGCAGGAGAACAGCTCCTTACTTCTCACAAAGTAATAGATTAAAATAAGGGTAAACAGAAACATAGGAGGAACAATAAGAATGGCAATTTATGCAAGATTGATATGATAAAAGCATTCCAGAATATATGTTACATGCACACTGGTGCAGCAAAAATGAGGTCAATGGTCTTCCCCAGGTGAATTCATGCATAGAAGGAAACCACATAGCAACTTGAATTCTTAGAGGACAGCCATTACGCACAAAGCGTACTGGCAAAAATACACAATAAATAAGATGAAGGCAGGTGAGAAGTATAACATGCAGAATGTGGAACTCTATAATGATTATAAATGGGTCAAAACTGTACCTATAAATACAGGGGACATTGTGGAGGTAAAGTTACACTGTGCACATCGTCAAGGACTAAATAAGTATGGCCCTATCAGAAGACTCACTGCATGCTACGGACCAAAGGTAGAACTGGACTTTGGTGGGAAATCAAACTCAGTAACATAATATAAAATAAAGGAAAAAGAAAAGAAAAGAAAGGCAACTTTTATGCATTCGCCAATGACTGTTTTCTCAAAGAATGATATAGTTTTACAACAATTCAGTCAGAAAACATCCTTTACCCAGCATGAGTTACAATGCATGTCATTACCCCTCATTTTTTACTCCGCAAAAACTTTTACAATGCAGGGCTTTACACTGCAAACCATTAAAATGCAGTCCCCATTACAACTCCCACCCCCTTACATATATCTTCAGCTTTGTGTGAGTCCTGTTGTTTATGGTCTATGCCTCCTTCACACATCTTCGGCCTGCACACCCCTCTCTGCAATCTTTTTTAGTCCTTATTCCTGTATTTAAGGATATCTTCCCACCAGAAAAGGTTGCTCAGTTGTCCCAGTTATGAACATATCAATGTACACATGCTTGCTGCTTTCAGTCATTACAGTTGATATGAAACCTTGGAGGACAAAGTGACTTGGGCTTGGTGGGGAAGAGGGTAATTGCTTGAAAAAACAGAATAATTAGATTCCCACTGCTGGGCCCGGCCTACAGTTCAGTTGTGATGCTAATAATATTGAAGAGTGTCCTTCTTAATGCCTGTAGGGATATTAGTGCATGCTAATAGGTGGCACAGCCTCAATGACCTGATCTTCCATATGGTTTTTGTCTGCCTGGGCATTTTAAGTAGAGATAGAAATTATGCAGATAACTTCCAAAATATTGGAAGTTTGTAAAGTTTACAAAATCTTTAAGGAACTATTTGGGGAGAGGATGTAGCCTTTTGGCTAAAGTGGTCAACCTCAGACTTCGGGAACTGGGTTCGAGTCTCGGCAGCAACGCTCAACATCCTGTGATTCTGGGCAAATCATTTAATCTCCCTGTGCGCCTAAAAAAATATAAAAAATGAATGTGTTTGTCTGTAACAAAACTGGTGCTCATGTTACCGGATGCCTCGGGTCTAGTTTGTGCTATATAAAACTCATAAAAAAGGGGCGTGGCTATGGCGCCGCAGAGGATGGCCGTGGATCGTGGGAGCTCCGTCGAGGAGTGATGGGACGGGAGCTGCTCCAGGTCTCTACCTTGTTGTCCGGCCCTCGAAACTGCGGTTAATGCCGGCGGACTGTTGGTGGCATCGGGAAATGTCCTTCTATAGCCGCAGGGTGAGCCGCTTCTCCCAGAACTTTTGCTTCTTTTCTGGCGGAGCGCATCTGAGGCACGCCGGCCATTTTGGAAATGCCGCTGCGCATTTGACGCATTGCTCCGTTTCCTCTAAGGTACTTCAGAAACAGTACGAATTTTTTAGGGGCGCTTCTAGTCATTGAAGCTTTATTATTTTCCCACAGCCCTCCCAAACTGCTACAGAGACGCCAGCAAGTGGGAATGTTTGGCAAATTATTGATACAGCCGCCATTTTGAGGTCTCTACAGCTCTCTATCACCTGCCCATGCCTTGCCTCATTTGAAAGAGTATCTTTTCGGATGAACCTCTGCTCCTCAAAACTTTGTCTTGGCTGATGTCTGCATGCTTTGCTCGCCTGATGTTCATATAATTCTTCATATGTTTATCACAGGTACTTGCTGTTTCAGAGGAGAGTACCATTTTTGATGCATGCTGACAGCCCCAATTTTCGCGCTGCTTTCCTTTGTCATTGTTCTTTGAGGTAACACACTGTTTTTACTACTAGTCCTTAAGGTCAGCAGCTTTCATCTGTTTACTGGCTGAGGTGATAGGCTCTTTAACGTTTCTTCAAACCTACCTTGGCGTCATCATGCACTAATCGGAAAGCCACCCAGCAACAAGTTGTGATTAATCCACCTTTGGAAGATGCTAATCCTTTCAGTGTTCTGCAGGATACCATGGATGACGCACCAACTGATTTACAGGGTGCAAAATGCGCTTCTTCTCCTTCTTCCCGTACAGCATCAATATTTTCTGTCAAGCCCCCTTTTTCTTCTACTTCCACGTCAGGGAAAAGAGTCAAAATGAATCCTCCCCCTCCTACCAACTCAGCTCTCTCTATCTCTATGGAACTTTTATTGGAGGAAATTCGTGCCCTTAAACCTTACATGACCGAAACAAATTCTCGTCTTCAAAGCCTTGAAGTCAACTGGTCTCACACTGAGCAAAGGGTGGATAATCTTGAAAGACAATTTGCTTCAGCTCAACCAGTTATCAACTAAGTTCCCCATGTTCATAAAGAAATTGCCAACCTTAAGCAGCAAGTTGAGAATTTAGAAAACAGGAACAGACGCAATAACATACCCATTTATGGACTTGTGGAAGGCCTTGAGGGATCCAATCCCATTTCCTTTTTCCAATCTTTTCTACCTACACTTCTCGGTCTTCCTCCTTCCGCCTCTTTAAATATTCAGCGGGCCCATTGACTAGGACCATCATCCCGCCCATCTGTCTCATCATCTTCTTCAATAAAGCCTAGAGGAGTTATTTTATATTTTTGGGAATGCACGGATGTCCTTACAGTCCTTCTTGTTGCCAAGCAGAAAGGGAAGATCATTTGGAATGGTTCTAATCTTTTCTTTGCTCAAGACTATGCCAAAGTCACTGCAGATCACCACAAGAAATGTTTAGAGATGAGACCTGCCCTTCGCTCCTTAAATGCTCTTCATGGCCTTTTCCATCCATGCCTCTTTAAGGTAACTTATACCAACAGAACGATGAATTATGAAGATCCGGCATTGCTTTAACAATTTATGGACTAGTGTAGAGCTGATTCAATGGATACTCCTCATCCATAAACCCTGTGCGACCTGGCTTAATGTATTGAACTGATGTCCTATTAAGATGGTTGCTTGTTACCTTATCTTCCCTGATGTATATTGTAGTATGTACTTTGTTTTGTTGTAATTTTAGTGGTTAAAATAATCTCCTTTTGATTTCCTTTAAGGATGCGGTTTCATGAACCCTTGTTTTATGTGTCCTTTATGTTCTACCTGGAAGCATATTTCCTTCTGCCGCTTCCTTGTGGAGTCTCCGGTCCGATGTGCTGCCTTCCTTATGTGCTTCCACATTCCCCAGTCTTATTGTTGGTTCGTGATGTATTTTTTTGACATATTTTTTTTATTATCAATTGTTAGTTTTGTTTTGTCTTCTTGTTTTTTGTTACTTCTCTCCTCAGTTTTTTCCTTTCGCAACTTTTTTCTTCCTTCTTCTTCTTCTTATCTACTTCTATGTGTTTTACAGTGCTTTTCTTTTCACTATTTCTTTCATATTTTTATCTCTGGATCTTTCCTGTAATTTTTTCTCCTGTGTTTTTCTTCTACTAAACATTGGATATTTAAAGTCTTCTATTATTTGCATAATGATTGTTCGTGTTATGAAATGAAATGAAAGCAGGATTTATAAAGCGCATGGCTGCCCGTGAGCGTCCCAGCGCTAGTGACAGAGATAGTAGAGGAAAGTGAAGGGTTAGGGGAAGAGCCAAGTTTTCAGAAGTTTTCGAAATGTAAGGAGGTTGGGTTCAGCACGCATGGTAAGGGGCAGCGAGTTCCACAGCTTGGGGGCATTATAAGAGAAGAGGCTGCCCCCTGAGCCGGCCCTTTTAATCCTGGGTACATGGGCCAAATGTAAGTGTGCTGAGCGTAGGTTTCTGGGGGCTTTGTGGTGTCTAATCAGATGTTTTAGAATAGGGGGGCCCTTGTCATGGAGAATTTAGTGGGTCGTGCAGAGAGTTTTAAAAAAGACCCGCTCCTGAATAGGCAGCCAGTGGAAGAGTCTGAGGGATGATTTTGCAGAGCTCCTACTATTGGTGCCTGTTAGGAGCCTGGCTGCAGAGTTTTGTACCCCCTGTAGCTTGGCAATGACTTTCTTAGGGGCACCAAGATAGAGAGCATTGCCATGGTGTTTGGAGTCAGGGAGGGCGGCTGGAGTCAGAGTCATTTTTTGGGTTGGATTTTAAGAATCAGGATAGGGGTAGTTTATAGGGCTGGGGCAGGTAGAGTAGACTGCAGCTGAGCCTAATTTTAGGGCTCAGGGCAGGGAGGCAGGAGTGTGATTTTTACCACATATGTCCCTTTGCCAATCATTTCAATATTTCATCATAAATGCATGCGCGGTTACAGCATGTGTTGTTGAGGCATGCTTTTTGCATTACACAGCCTTGTCTGCATATCTGCAGTCTATGGGTCGAAGTGGGAGACAAGCTAAGCAGATCCATCCACATCCTCTCACCAATGACTCTGCACATGATAATGCTTCATGACACTGCTGACAGTCCCTCCCAATGGACGCCATGTTGGACCAGTGACTGGACATGAGTACGGACTAAGGCATTATTAGACATCAGATAGTGAGAAAACCATGCATTCAACACACACAGGGTTGTATGCCACACACCGTGACAGGCACCACTGCCCAGAGCTAATTCCTGCGTTGGCATCCAGATTTTCATTTCATGTCCACTATTTCCAACCTACATCACTTTTTGCTGCCACTGCTCCCCCTCTACTTGTGATACCTTCCTCCTATCTTTCCTCTCTTCTGCTCTCCCTCCTCTCTCCTCGCACCACTGAACTTTTTACATTGTTGTTAGCTCTGGATGCTATTGATCTCCAATATACTGTTGCATTCATTTGTATTTCAAAAATCGAAATAAAGATGTCCAAAAAAATGAAAAACGTTTGGACTCGCAACTACAGTTTCTTTTCAACAGAGATCAATTGGTAGTCTGTTCAACAAAACAAAATTCATCCAGCTTTCGCAGAATAATATGCTGGTATATGGTGAAAATGAAGAGGAAAACAATGAAGGGCTACAAACCTACTTGAAAAGTTGGAAAATGTTTGAGTAACAGTGAAAAAAGAAAAACGTCAATTTACTAAGGATGATGGAGACTATTTAGGCCACACAATCTCAGACCCTGGATTTAGGCCCAAGCAAACCATCTTAAAAGCAATAAAAGAAACATCAGCAACAGTGAACATAAAACAATTAGGGTCACTTTCAGATTTTGTCCCAAATAGCATTTGTAACTTGTCTATCACTTGAGTACAAGACATGAAATACTTCTCAGTCTACTAAAAGAGGTCAAAACTACAAGTGAGGAAGTGAATAGTATTCAGCATTGAGAACAATAAAGAAACAGATTTTAGAAGCAAGAGTTCTGAAGTCGTTTTCATGGCAAAATCATACAGTGCTGACTTTAGAAGAGAGCAGTCATGTCCTGAGAGCCATGTTAGCACAAAGGGTGACAACAGTGATCAAATAAATAATAGCATTTGCTACAAGGACACTTCACAATACAGTAATGAGTTATTTAGTAATGGAAAATAGAAATGGTAGCTTGCACTGCAACATGTTTCAGAACGTACATATAGGGGAGTTAATTCACAGTGACATCATATCACAACTTGTTACTAATGGGCTGATACAGCCCGGAAAGTCAAAGTCAAAGTCATGGTCATAGGATTTTGTAGAGCGCAGCTTACCACCCGGAGGTCTCAATGCGCTTGCCTAAACCCTTGAAAAACGTGAAGGGAAAGAAAGGCAAAAAGAGTGTCATTGAAGAAAGAAACTAATTAGAGCAGCCAAGTTTTTAGAGCTTTACAAAATAGTCTATGATTAGTTTCCATGCATAGCTGTAGTGGAAGTGAGGTCCACATAAAGGAGGCAAGATATGAGAAAGATCTGCATCCAGTCCTGACAGTATGGATCTTAAGAGGGGTAAGAAGATACTTGCTAGAGGACCTTAGAGTTCTAGCAGGTTGGTACCAGGTGAGTTTTTCACCAATGTAGGATGGTCCGGTCACATGGATAGTCTTGTGGTCCAGGCAAATGATCTTGAAATGGATTTGTTTCCTGATGAGCAACTAATGGAGAGCTCACAGACTAAGGAGCCGATTATGATCGCAGACGGACTTGAGTCCGTCCGCGATCACCGGGTATGAGGGAACGTCCGCATGGGCTGCGGCATTCCCTCCTGTGCAATTAGGATGTGACCGCCACCCTGGCAGTCACATCCTCTATTTTTAACATTGCGGTGGATGCAGCTTCAAGCTGCACCCGTAGCAATGTTAAAAATGCACGCATTGCATTTGTATGTAGAAAGTGGCATTCACCGCGCGGTGCCAGCCGCTTTCTGCATACAAATGCAGGGGGGTACCATAGGTACCCCCCATGTGCACCCCCCACCCCTTAACCTAGGGGGCCCGCAACGGGTCCCCCCAGTGAAGATCCGTATGCTTTTCCACGGCCGAAAACCCGCCGCGGAAAAGCATGTGATTCGCTCCATCCTAATATGGCTGGGGGTGTCTGATAGACACCGCCAGCCATGTTAGTGCTTTTCCGCCGTGGTCGGAAGGCAACCGCGGCGGAAAAGCTGCAAACGGAATTCAAGACCCACCAGCCATCCTAATTTGGCGGTGGGTCTTTGGAGGCTCCGCAGCGGTTTTCCCACATCCTCCGGGCCGGCGGTGGCCGGGAAAACCGCGACCATATTCGGCCCCTTGGTGTCGACGGGGTCCGCGGAGGAAGGTTTAATACAAGCCTGGCGGCTGCTTTTTGTATCACCTGGAGTTTGGTGAGCAGCTCTTCATTGATAGAGTTCATCATGGCGTTTCCATAATCCATGCGGCTGACATATGGTTAGAGCCTTCCGGGCCGCATCGTAATTGGCCCCTCAGTTTACTTTCTGACCACTGCATACAAATACTGGCAGTTAGAAACTAAACCGGCCAGTTATTCCGGTTGGCTTCCGACGTGCTCAAGGAGCACGTTGGCCAGTCAGAACCGGCTCGTAATCCCAAAGGGCAGGCCTTTTCGCCCTTGGGATTACGATGCATGGTTTCTGGCTTGGTTTCCATTCCGGCCTGTCCGACAAGCCATGTTGGCAAGCGTGTTTGGGGGCTCCCTTGTGAGCGCGGTGCCTATCAAGGGGTGCAGGGAGGAACAGCACCTCCCATTTCTCTATGGGAGCATGTATTAGGGACAGTTTATGTCCGTAATGCATGCTCCCATAGGGAAATGTAGGAATGCGACCAAATAGTGTTCCGTTGCATCCTAATAAGGCGGTCGGGACTGTCGACCAGAGGTCGGGTGGTCCCAGGACGAGACGGTGTTGAGCAGACTTAAGCCTGCCCACGATCGTAATTAGGCCCTCAATGTTTCCGAAGCTAGAGGTATAGATACAATTTCCTAAAATTAGCCCTTCTTGCATGAAACGTTTTGGGAAATCAATGGAAAGATAAATGCCTACCAGAATAGAAGAACCAATTAGTGAACTGCCTTTCAAATTGCCAAATATAACATCAGAAAAGGCTGAAGAAGAGACAGAATATGAAGTAGTGCTTGTGCATTTGGAAGACTTGGGAAAGTTGCAGTCATCCATAACAAAGGACACATGAAAGATTGAGCTGGGTGCAGACAAGGCCATGATAGATGACCTGAATAGGAAGGAGCAGGGATGGAAGAGGGAGAAAAATACAGATATCACACTACAACCATATTAGACGGTAAAGAGAAGTTTTCTATACAGGAAGGAGTGTTAATGAAAGAAGCCACCTAAGAAAACCCCCAACATAAATATGATTAAACAAGAACTACTGGTAGCCAAATATAGACTTAGAAGTGCATGTATGGATAGAACACTACCCATGAAGAACATCAAATAAAAAGACAAGTCACCAGTCCTGCTACTATAACACTAGTTAATATTACATACCAATCATGGACAAAGGTAGTATTAAAAGTCATTGGGCACTGTATGGCTTACCACATGAGTTAAGGTGCAGCACTTTAATGATTAATTAGTAGATCAAATGGATAAAATCAAAATTTCTTATGGAAATCACAACCAGCTCCATGATAAAGTTTGTGAATGAAATATGTGTATGAGGAGGAGTACCCCAAGGAAAAAGATGGGGAATTTACCTCTAGGCAAGTTATATTGAATCAAATGCAGGAGAACAGCTCCTTACTTCTCACAAAGTAATAGATTAAAATAAGGGTAAACAGAAACATAGGAGGAACAATAAGAATGGCAATTTATGCAAGATTGATATGATAAAAGCATTCCAGAATATATGTTACATGCACACTGGTGCAGCAAAAATGAGGTCAATGGTCTTCCCCAGGTGAATTCATGCATAGAAGGAAACCACATAGCAACTTGAATTCTTAGAGGACAGCCATTACGCACAAAGCGTACTGGCAAAAATACACAATAAATAAGATGAAGGCAGGTGAGAAGTATAACATGCAGAATGTGGAACTCTATAATGATTATAAATGGGTCAAAACTGTACCTATAAATACAGGGGACATTGTGGAGGTAAAGTTACACTGTGCACATCGTCAAGGACTAAATAAGTATGGCCCTATCAGAAGACTCACTGCATGCTACGGACCAAAGGTAGAACTGGACTTTGGTGGGAAATCAAACTCAGTAACATAATATAAAATAAAGGAAAAAGAAAAGAAAAGAAAGGCAACTTTTATGCATTCGCCAATGACTGTTTTCTCAAAGAATGATATAGTTTTACAACAATTCAGTCAGAAAACATCCTTTACCCAGCATGAGTTACAATGCATGTCATTACCCCTCATTTTTTACTCCGCAAAAACTTTTACAATGCAGGGCTTTACACTGCAAACCATTAAAATGCAGTCCCCATTACAACTCCCACCCCCTTACATATATCTTCAGCTTTGTGTGAGTCCTGTTGTTTATGGTCTATGCCTCCTTCACACATCTTCGGCCTGCACACCCCTCTCTGCAATCTTTTTTAGTCCTTATTCCTGTATTTAAGGATATCTTCCCACCAGAAAAGGTTGCTCAGTTGTCCCAGTTATGAACATATCAATGTACACATGCTTGCTGCTTTCAGTCATTACAGTTGATATGAAACCTTGGAGGACAAAGTGACTTGGGCTTGGTGGGGAAGAGGGTAATTGCTTGAAAAAACAGAATAATTAGATTCCCACTGCTGGGCCCGGCCTACAGTTCAGTTGTGATGCTAATAATATTGAAGAGTGTCCTTCTTAATGCCTGTAGGGATATTAGTGCATGCTAATAGGTGGCACAGCCTCAATGACCTGATCTTCCATATGGTTTTTGTCTGCCTGGGCATTTTAAGTAGAGATAGAAATTATGCAGATAACTTCCAAAATATTGGAAGTTTGTAAAGTTTACAAAATCTTTAAGGAACTATTTGGGGAGAGGATGTAGCCTTTTGGCTAAAGTGGTCAACCTCAGACTTCGGGAACTGGGTTCGAGTCTCGGCAGCAACGCTCAACATCCTGTGATTCTGGGCAAATCATTTAATCTCCCTGTGTGCCTAAAAAAATATAAAAAATGAATGTGTTTGTCTGTAACAAAACTGGTGCTCATGTTACCGGATGCCTCGGGTCTAGTTTGTGCTATATAAAACTCATAAAAAAGGGGCGTGGCTATGGCGCCGCAGAGGATGGCCGTGGATCGTGGGAGCTCCGTCAAGGAGTGATGGGACGGGAGCTGCTCCAGGTCTCTACCTTGTTGTCCGGCCCTCGAAACTGCGGTTAATGCCGGCGGACTGTTGGTGGCATCGGGAAATGTCCTTCTATAGCCGCAGGGTGAGCCGCTTCTCCCAGAACTTTTGCTTCTTTTCTGGCGGAGCGCATCTGAGGCACGCCGGCCATTTTGGAAATGCCGCTGCGCATTTGACGCATTGCTCCGTTTCCTCTAAGGTACTTCAGAAACAGTACGAATTTTTTAGGGGCGCTTCTAGTCATTGAAGCTTTATTATTTTCCCACAGCCCTCCCAAACTGCTACAGAGACGCCAGCAAGTGGGAATGTTTGGCAAATTATTGATACAGCCGCCATTTTGAGGTCTCTACAGCTCTCTATCACCTGCCCATGCCTTGCCTCATTTGAAAGAGTATCTTTTCGGATGAACCTCTGCTCCTCAAAACTTTGTCTTGGCTGATGTCTGCATGCTTTGCTCGCCTGATGTTCATATAATTCTTCATATGTTTATCACAGGTACTTGCTGTTTCAGAGGAGAGTACCATTTTTGATGCATGCTGACAGCCCCAATTTTCGCGCTGCTTTCCTTTGTCATTGTTCTTTGAGGTAACACACTGTTTTTACTACTAGTCCTTAAGGTCAGCAGCTTTCATCTGTTTACTGGCTGAGGTGATAGGCTCTTTAACGTTTCTTCAAACCTACCTTGGCGTCATCATGCACTAATCGGAAAGCCACCCAGCAACAAGTTGTGATTAATCCACCTTTGGAAGATGCTAATCCTTTCAGTGTTCTGCAGGATACCATGGATGACGCACCAACTGATTTACAGGGTGCAAAATGCGCTTCTTCTCCTTCTTCCCGTACAGCATCAATATTTTCTGTCAAGCCCCCTTTTTCTTCTACTTCCACGTCAGGGAAAAGAGTCAAAATGAATCCTCCCCCTCCTACCAACTCAGCTCTCTCTATCTCTATGGAACTTTTATTGGAGGAAATTCGTGCCCTTAAACCTTACATGACCGAAACAAATTCTCGTCTTCAAAGCCTTGAAGTCAACTGGTCTCACACTGAGCAAAGGGTGGATAATCTTGAAAGACAATTTGCTTCAGCTCAACCAGTTATCAACTAAGTTCCCCATGTTCATAAAGAAATTGCCAACCTTAAGCAGCAAGTTGAGAATTTAGAAAACAGGAACAGACGCAATAACATACCCATTTATGGACTTGTGGAAGGCCTTGAGGGATCCAATCCCATTTCCTTTTTCCAATCTTTTCTACCTACACTTCTCGGTCTTCCTCCTTCCGCCTCTTTAAATATTCAGCGGGCCCATTGACTAGGACCATCATCCCGCCCATCTGTCTCATCATCTTCTTCAATAAAGCCTAGAGGAGTTATTTTATATTTTTGGGAATGCACGGATGTCCTTACAGTCCTTCTTGTTGCCAAGCAGAAAGGGAAGATCATTTGGAATGGTTCTAATCTTTTCTTTGCTCAAGACTATGCCAAAGTCACTGCAGATCACCACAAGAAATGTTTAGAGATGAGACCTGCCCTTCGCTCCTTAAATGCTCTTCATGGCCTTTTCCATCCATGCCTCTTTAAGGTAACTTATACCAACAGAACGATGAATTATGAAGATCCGGCATTGCTTTAACAATTTATGGACTAGTGTAGAGCTGATTCAATGGATACTCCTCATCCATAAACCCTGTGCGACCTGGCTTAATGTATTGAACTGATGTCCTATTAAGATGGTTGCTTGTTACCTTATCTTCCCTGATGTATATTGTAGTATGTACTTTGTTTTGTTGTAATTTTAGTGGTTAAAATAATCTCCTTTTGATTTCCTTTAAGGATGCGGTTTCATGAACCCTTGTTTTATGTGTCCTTTATGTTCTACCTGGAAGCATGTTTCCTTCTGCCGCTTCCTTGTGGAGTCTCCGGTCCGATGTGCTGCCTTCCTTATGTGCTTCCACATTCCCCAGTCTTATTGTTGGTTCGTGATGTATTTTTTTGACATATTTTTTTTATTATCAATTGTTAGTTTTGTTTTGTCTTCTTGTTTTTTGTTACTTCTCTCCTCAGTTTTTTCCTTTCGCAACTTTTTTCTTCCTTCTTCTTCTTCTTATCTACTTCTATGTGTTTTACAGTGCTTTTCTTTTCACTATTTCTTTCATATTTTTATCTCTGGATCTTTCCTGTAATTTTTTCTCCTGTGTTTTTCTTCTACTAAACATTGGATATTTAAAGTCTTCTATTATTTGCATAATGATTGTTCGTGTTATGAAATGAAATGAAAGCAGGATTTATAAAGCGCATGGCTGCCCGTGAGCGTCCCAGCGCTAGTGACAGAGATAGTAGAGGAAAGTGAAGGGTTAGGGGAAGAGCCAAGTTTTCAGAAGTTTTCGAAATGTAAGGAGGTTGGGTTCAGCACGCATGGTAAGGGGCAGCGAGTTCCACAGCTTGGGGGCATTATAAGAGAAGAGGCTGCCCCCTGAGCCGGCCCTTTTAATCCTGGGTACATGGGCCAAATGTAAGTGTGCTGAGCGTAGGTTTCTGGGGGCTTTGTGGTGTCTAATCAGATGTTTTAGAATAGGGGGGCCCTTGTCATGGAGAATTTAGTGGGTCGTGCAGAGAGTTTTAAAAAAGACCCGCTCCTGAATAGGCAGCCAGTGGAAGAGTCTGAGGGATGATTTTGCAGAGCTCCTACTATTGGTGCCTGTTAGGAGCCTGGCTGCAGAGTTTTGTACCCCCTGTAGCTTGGCAATGACTTTCTTAGGGGCACCAAGATAGAGAGCATTGCCATAGTCCAGTCTGGGTAGCAGAAGGCTCTGGATGAGGAGCTTCCTGGAGTCTTGGGGGAGCAAGGGAAGGATTTTGCGGGTAGTCCTGAGGATACCGTAGCAGGCCCCTGCTGACTTCTTGGCTTGAGTGGTGAACGAGAGGTCTTGGTCGAGCCACATACCCAGGCTCTTAATGGATTGTTTTGGAGTCGAGCCGGTCCCATACAAGGAGGCCACAGGGACTTTGGAATGAAATAAGACTGGTTGCCCAATACCAGAACTTCAGTTTTTTCACTGTTAAGTTTAAGATGAAAACTGTCCATCCAGAGTGAAATATCACGTAGGCAGGAATAAAGATTATCAGGGGGACGAATGAGCTGGCTGAGAGAAACGACAAGCTGCGTATCGTCAGCGTACGTCACAAGTTTGACTCCATGAGGGGAGACTATTTTCTCCAGGGGGGGCATATAAGCATTGAAAAGGGAGGGGCTCAGGGAGGAGCTCTGGGGAACTCCACAGTGTACAGGGGTGGCACCGGATTTAAAGGTTCCCTCGAGAATTTGGAAGGAGCGGTTGTGGAGAAAGGATTCCAACCAAGATAGTGCAGACCCCGAGATTCCCAGTTCCCTGAGCCGGTGAATCAGCGTGGTATGATTCACGGTGTCAAAGGCTGCGCTTAGGACCAGGAGAATCACTGCCATTGATCCTCCTGAATCAAGGATCTTTCTCGCCTCTTCCACAACCGCAATCATAGCGGTTTCCGTACCCTGGCCCGGGCGGAAGCCCGTCTGGGACGGGTGAAGTAGTCTATTAGTTTCCAGATAGAGAGCTGCTGGTTGACAAGTTTTTCAGCCGTTTTGCTTACTATTGTCAATAGAGAGAAGGGACAGTAATTACTCAGATCTGCCGGATCGAGGTGTTTTTTTCTAAAAAGAGGTTTTACAATGGCCTTTTTCCAACTGGGGGGCACGATGCCTTGTATTAAGGAAGTGTTGATAAGTTTGACAAACGGGGGCAAGATGGTCGATGCAACTTGTAGGAAGGGGGAGGCTCTAGTTGGCGCAGTGCAACACTAGCGACAAGCAGGGACTCTCTCTTCCTCGTCAGGGCTGAGGGTTACCTTCCAGACAACCTCTGCTTACCCTCTAGGTAGTGTGGCTTAAGCAGTCGTAGGCTAATCTTTGGGGCATATAGGGTTAAACACTTGCAACAGTACACCTTCACAACCAACCCACCACACAACGAGACCAGACTGTATTCTGTAAAAATATATATCTTTATATAGTTTTTAAGCAGGCTTGCGAATACAGTCAATATACTTTATGAAAACGGTTGCAGGTTACTCAATTCGGGTTACCACAGTTCTTATGCAGTTCTCTTGAGGCCCGTAGGCCGGTGTTACTCAAAGTTCTTGTGGAGCCGGCGGCTTCCAGGGGATCTGTCCCACGTCGCGTTGCCTTCCCGGGGTCGCTGATCGTTGCGGCTCTTCAGCCGAGCAGGTCACTGGTCATCCGGGGCAGCGGTGTTCTGTGGCGGCAGGGTCCTCTTCTCGTCGTCCGCTCCAACCCTGGAGGCAGCGGCGGTGCGGTGGTGGCAAGTGGCAGTACGGTCCCCAAGTGCAGGACGTACCCAGTCAAGTGCCGGTGCAGCTGTGGCTCACAGCTGGGCTGTCGGGCAGGCTACCGACCTTGCGGATTCTCGTAGGGCAACTGTCCGTCTTTGCAGGTGAGTGGCTGCTCGTTGTGCAGTCACCTCGAGAGCTCGGACCGGACGGGTCCTCCTTTGCTTTGCTCTCGGGCTCCCGGTGCAGTTGCGGTCACGGTGTTCGGGCCAGCGGCGGCTGGTCCTCACTTTGCTTCCGCTGTTGCTTTGGGCCCCGGTCACGGTGGTCGGGAGGATGTGGATGCCTTAGAGGAGATTCCTCCGTCAGTGCTGCGGCGATGGTCAGCACCCGCAGTCGCTTTCTTCCAAGGGGGTAGCGTCCACTGGTCCTGGGACGCTGGTCAGGGGGCAAGTTCAGTTGCAAGCCCTTGGAGATCTCTTTTGCAGAGTTTGGCACAAGTAGCACAAAAGTCTTGTCGTAGTCTTTTTGTCTTCCTCTCCTTCAGCAGCAAGGCACCAGACACAGGCAAGAGTCAGCACCCTTCCTTGTCTCTCACGGTCCTTCTCGTAGGGCAGAGTCCTTCTGTGGCCCAAACCGGATCTAATTTTCAAGGAGCAGGGCTCCTTCTTTTATAGGCCAATTCTTTTGTTCTCGCAGGCCAGGGGGGCCTTTGCATAGCCACTCTCAGTTCTGGAGTACCCCCGCGGGTGTACTCCGGCTTCTGCTTTCAGTGTGAGGGGCAGGCGCATCAGACGCCCCACAGGAGGTGGAGCCAGCATTGTCCGGACAGGGGTGGCCAGAGTACCTTGTTGATGGGGGCTTCGCCCTTCCTGGGCCAGGTGCCGGCAGAGTCATCCGCCGCTCCCCAGGAGGGTGGAGCCAGCATTGTGGTGGTCGAGCACAGTGACAGTTCGAGTCAAGAGGCACTCCTACCTCCCACTAAGGTGTAATCTGCGCATTCACCACCTGTCATCCCCCCAGCCCTGTCACTCACACATCCCAGACAGTCAGATACATATACCAGCAGAGGCGGCTGAAATGGTTAAGCAAGCAAATGCTAACTTTCTAAAAGTAGCATTTGCAAACCCAGGATACTGAAATAAACTTGACTACAAGTAATATCTCATTACCCTGAGTTCAGGCATACTAAACATGACTCACTACCATGCTCCTTGAGCCTGCGGGGATTATAGGGTGTAATAACCCTCGCAGCTCAGTCTGGCCTAATGGAGCAGGTAGCCTTCAGTAGTGAAATACGGTCTTCGTTGTAAGTCACTACTAGGACATGCCACGCACATCAGGGCTTGTCCTACCTTGCACCTACAACGCACCCTGCCCGCAGGCCTACCATAGGGGTGACTAATATGTAGTCAAGGGAAGGGTCGGTGCTGGCAAGTGGGGACACTTGCCCAGCTAGCGTGACAGTACGAGACCGCACGCGGGTTCTGCGGTCGCAGTTCCCAGACACATCTTTACGGCTGCTTCGGTGGGTGGCGCAACCCGCGCTGCAGGCCCACCAGCAGTATTGACATCTACAAGCCCCGGCACTCTCTCGTGCGCTTTACTAGGGACTAACAGTAAATCCAATGCACCAATCATGGATACCAATCGTATGTACAATTTACAGTAGGGAGCACTTGCACTGCGGCACGGATCAGCCATGGCGCAGTGCCCTGAGTATCGGAAAACCAGCAAAACATCGGAGGCACATCAGCAAAAAGTGGGAGGGAGACTCACGCCAAGGTGCCAGGTCTAACATGTGTCCCCTCCAGCTGAAATGTGGGGGGAACTACCCTTCCCCAGGGAGTTCCACATCACTAAGGCGGAAAAATCTGGACAGACCGTCAGCGTTGGCGTGATCGGTGCCAGGGCGGTGTTCCACCGTAAAGTCCATACTCTGTAGAGAAATGGACCACCTCAACAGTTTCGGGTTCTCACCCCTCATTTGCATCAACCATCTGAGGGGCCTGTGGTCCGTCTGAACTCGGAAGTGAGACCCAAACAAGTAGGGTCTTAGCTTCTTCAGCGCCCAGACCACAGCAAATGCTTCTCGCTCTATTGCACTCCACCTACTTTCCCGTGGAAGTAACCTCCGACTTATGAAGGCTACGGGTTGGTCAAAGCCCTCCTCAGTCATCTGTGAAAGAACAGCCCCTACACCATGCTCTGAAGCGTCTGTTTGCACAATGAACTCCTTGGAGAAATCTGGGGCCAGGAGCACGGGCGCCGTGCACATGGCAGTCTTCAGGGTGTCGAAAGCCTTCTGACAGGTGTCAGTCCAAATCACATTCCTGGGCTGCTTTTTCGAAGTCAGCTCTGTCAAGGGGGTCACGATCGTGCCATAGCCCTTGACAAACCTCCTGTAATACCCAGTGAGCCCCAGGAAGGCTCTCACTGCAGTCTGGGTCTTGGGGGGTTCCCAAGCCAGGATGGTTTCGATTTTGGGCTGCAAGGGGGCTACCTTGCCACTCCCAACTTGGTGTCCCAAGTACACCACTGAACCCTGCCCAATCTGGCACTTGCTTGCCTTGATTGTGAGGCCTGCTCTGCGCAGGGCCATCAACACTTCCCAGAGGTGTCGTAGGTGTTCGGGCCAGGTGCCGCTGAACACCGCGATGTCATCCAGGTAGGCGGCACTGAACTCGTCCAGTCCCGCCAACACCTGGTTGACCAATCTCTGGAAGGTGGCAGGGGCATTCTTCATTCCAAATGGCATAACCCGGAACTGGAAATGCCCATCTGGTGTAGAGAATGCCGACCTCTCCTTTGCCCCATCGGTCAAGGCGATCTGCCAGTACCCGGACGTCAAATCAAACGTGCTGAGAAACCGGGCAGCCCCTAGCCGATCAATGAGCTCGTCAGCTCTGGGGATGGGGTGCGCGTCAGTCTTCGTGACTGAATTGAGTCCTCTGTAGTCCACACAGAACCGTAGTTCGGGTGTGGCTCCCGGCGCAGCAGCCTTCGGAACCAAGACCACGGGGCTGGACCAAGGACTGCTGGAAGACTCAACCACCCCGAGGGCAAGCATCTTGGAGACCTCCTCCTTGATGCAGGCCCGGACCCTGTCAGTTACCCTGTAAGCCTTATGCTTTACCGGTAAGCTGTCTCCAGTGTCCACATCATGGACGCACCAATCTGTGACACTCGGAACCAGGGAGAACAGGTCGGGAAACTGCCCCAGCAACTGGCGGCAGTCCTCCTGTTGTTCGGCGGTCAGGGAGGGTGAGAGGTTAACTCCATCCACTGACCCATCCTTCTCACAGGCCACCAAGAGGTCAGGAAGAGGCTCCGACTCCTCCTCCATTCCGTCATCGGTTGCCAACAACATGCCCACTTCGGACCTTCGCAAGTGGGGCTTGAGGCGGTTGACATGTAGGACCCGCAAAGGGTTCCTGGGCGTCTTCATGTCCACCAAGTATGTCACGGGGCTCTTGCGCTCCACAACCTCAAATGGTCCCGTCCACTTATCCTGAAGGGCACAGGGCTCCACTGGGGCCAAGACATACACCTCCTGTCCAGGCTGAAGCTCGACCAGAGTGGCATTCTGATCGTACCACCGCTTCATTTCTTCCTGGCTCGCTTCCAGATTTGCCTCGGCAAGTTGTCTGAAGCGTCTGGTCTGGTTTCTGAAGGCCAGCATGTAGCTATATACATTCTGGGGAGGTTTCCTGGGAGATTGCTCCCAGCCTTCCTTTACCAAACTCAGTGGTCCTCTCACGGGGTGACCGTACAGCAGTTCAAAGGGGCTGAACCCTAGGGACTTCTGTGGTACCTCGCGATATGCAAACAGCAGGCATGGCAAGAGGACGTCCCACTTACGCCTCATCGGACCTTCCAGGCCCATTATCATGCCTTTGAGGGTTCGGTTGAATCTTTCAACCAACCCGTTACCTTGGGGATGGTAGGGTGTGGTGAACTTGTACGTTACGCCACACTCCTGCCAAAGGGACTTCATATATTTCGATATGAAATTGGTCCCCCTGTCGCTCACCACCTCTAGAGGGAATCCTACTCGTGAGAAAATTCCCATCAGTGCACGCCCCACCACGGGAGCCGTCACTGTCCTCAGAGGGATGGCTTCAGGGTACCGGGTGGCATGGTCCACCAAGACCAGGATGAACCTGTTGCCCATGGCTGTCTTGGGGTCCAGAGGCCCAACGATGTCAATACCCACTCGCTGGAATGGCGTACCGACCACAGGGAAGGGTTGGAGGGGAGCCTTGTTCTTCCCTCCCGTCTTCCCACTTGCCTGGCAAGTTGGACAGGTTCTGCAATACGCATCGGAACTCTTGTGCATTTGGGGCCAGTAAAAGTGGGTGACAAGCCTGTCATAGGTCTTGTCCATCCCCAAATGTCCTGCTAAAGGCACATCATGAGCCAGACCCAGTAGGAAGGCTCTGAACTTCTGGGGTACCACCAGCACACGGGCTGACCCAGGTTCAGCAGCCTTAGGCTCCGAATACAGGAAGTCGTTCTCCCAGTACACGTAATGTGTTTTGGCCTGAACACCATTGGCCTGGTCTGCAGCCTGCTGCCGCATACCCACGAGAGAAGGGCATTCTTTCTGCTCCCTGCAGAATTCCTCCCTGGAGGGTCCTCCTTCTTGCTGCCAATGGGTCAGCTCAGGCAGGTCCCCCAGTTCGGCGATCTGTTCCCCTGTAGGCTCCAGGGCATCCCCCTCAAGGTCTGCCTCCTCCTGGACCGTAGGAACTTCAGGGGCCGGTTTCCCGCGCCCCCTGCGCCTTCTCCCTAAGGCCGGTTCCTGGGCCTCTCCATCAGGCCCCAGGACCTCTCAATCACCCTTACTGGCTGCCATCGACCGGGTGGTCACGCACGCCCAGTCAGGCAGACCCACCATCCGCAGGTGAGTCGTTTTCTCCACCTTTTCCCAAGGGGAGTGCTCCAAGTCGTTCCCTAGCAAACAGTCAACAGGCATGGTTTTTCTCACACAGACCTGCAGAGTACCAGAGACCCCCCCCCACTCGAAGGGAACTTGAGCCATCGGACACTGACTCTCAGAATTATCAGCGTTGATAACCCTACAGTAGGCATGGGGTACAACCTGCTCTTGAGACACCAGGTGCTGCCTCACTGCAGTCACACTGGCTCCTGTGTCTCTAAGAGCCTCAGCTTCCTTACCATTGATGATCACCACCTGCCCATATTTCTTAGTGTTAGAGGGCAGGTAGTTCGTAGGGATCATCTCACTGTCTCCTAGCGAGACCAGGGTCATGTGAACGGGATCTCCACCCCCCGGGACCATCATTTCTTCTCCCAGGTGAACGCTAGTCACTTGTCGGGGCGGAGCACCAGTGGGTGCAGGTTTTCCAAATAGGCGACACTTGGGGTCACTGGATATGTGCCCAGGCTCGCCACATTTGAAACAATTGAAGGGCCCCTTTGGAACAGGTTTACCTGTCGGGGCCCCATTCTGCTTCGGGGGTGGGGGAGGCTGAGAACCCTGCTGCGGATTCCCTTGGGAACTACTTTGGGGGCCTTTTTGGAACCCTTTCTGTTTTCCCCCCTTGTCCCCCCCACTCTTCTGCTGGGGACCCTGCCCACTCTTGGCGGAATCTCCCACGGGACCCTTGTGGACCCTGGTGCTGAGCCAGCGGTCCGCCTCCTCAGCAAGCTTCCTCGGGTTGGACAGCTTGCTATCGATCAGGTGTTGGCGTAACTCAGGAAAACAGTGATCAGACAAGTGCTCCCATGCAATTAAATCAAAGAGACCTTGAAAATCATTAACTTTGTTACCTTTCACCCAACCATCCAGTGCTCTGCAAAAGTAAGTCACATACTCCACATACGTATTCCCAGGCCGCTTAGTACATCCCCTAAACTTCTGTCTATACATTTCAGGGGTAAGCCCGTACCTGTTTAATAAAGCTTCTTTCATGTGGGCATAGGATCTCTGATTCTCAACGGGCAAATCTAGCAAGGTATCTCTCCCTTCGCTAAGGAACCTTCCCCACAACCCCGCTCCCCAATCCTTGTCAGGGACCCGGTGGGAGGACATGGCCACCTCGTATGCCCTAAACCACTGTCCTATGTCATCCCCCTTAAAGAACTCCTTAACTACGTCCTTCGGGATGTGCACTCTTGACTCTACCTGCACTGGCGATGTGCTGCCACCAGAGGGAGGCCGATCCAAGTCTCTCTCCTTGAGACTTATCTCCCTCATTTTTATTTCGTAATCCATCTGGTGCTTTCGCTCTTCCAGCGCCATTCTTTTCGTTTCAAGCTCCAGCTGAATTTTCAATTCTGCCAACTTTCTTTCGTGATTCCGGGTTTCCTTCCTGTCCGCCAGCTCCTCTGGCGACAGGCCTTTACCAAAGCTGTGCTCGCTGTCTTGCCTCTCGAGATCGATCAGATCCCCAAGTGCATTCTGCTCCGTCGTTGCATTCTGCTCGGCGAGGACGTCTTGCTCCTCCGGGGTCTTTCTGGACTCCACCCAGGCTTTCAGGGCCTTGTAGAGCTCCGGCTTGTTTTTGCAGCCAGCGTGCGGAACTTTGAGTTTCCTACAGAAAAACTTCAGTTCAACTCTGGTGTATTTATCCAGCTTTGCGGCGTCCCACTCTACCTCCAACACCTCAGAGGTCGTGGACTCCGCTCCATTCAGGCTCTTTGTGCCCGGCATGGCTTCTGCACTCGGAATCTTCTCTCAGCAAAATTCAAAGGGCCAAGTCTGTGGCTTAGTAACTGGACCGTAATCCTTGTGTAGTGGTCAGAAGCTTAGGTATAACTATCGCAAGTGTAAATTCGAAAATCCCACCGCTGCCACCAATGTAGGAAGGGGGAGGCTCTAGTTGGCGCAGTGCAACACTAGCGACAAGCAGGGACTCTCTCTTCCTCGTCAGGGCTGAGGGTTACCTTCCAGACAACCTCTGCTTACCCTCTAGGTAGTGTGGCTTAAGCAGTCGTAGGCTAATCTTTGGGGCATATAGGGTTAAACACTTGCAACAGTACACCTTCACAACCAACCCACCACACAACGAGACCAGACTGTATTCTGTAAAAATATATATCTTTATATAGTTTTTAAGCAGGCTTGCGAATACAGTCAATATACTTTATGAAAACGTTTGCAGGTTACTCAATTCGGGTTACCACAGTTCTTATGCAGTTCTCTTGAGGCCCGTAGGCCGGTGTTACTCAAAGTTCTTGTGGAGCCGGCGGCTTCCAGGGGATCTGTCCCACGTCGCGTTGCCTTCCCGGGGTCGCTGATCGTTGCGGCTCTTCAGCCGAGCAGGTCACTGGTCATCCGGGGCAGCGGTGTTCTGTGGTGGCAGGGTCCTCTTCTCGTCGTCCGCTCCAACCCTGGAGGCGGCGGCGGTGCGGTGGTGGCAAGTGGCAGTACGGTCCCCAAGTGCAGGACGTACCCAGTCAAGTGCCGGTGCAGCTGTGGCTCACAGCTGGGCTGTCGGGCAGGCTACCGACCTTGCGGATTCTCGTAGGGCAACTGTCCGTCTTTGCAGGTGAGTGGCTGCTCGTTGTGCAGTCACCTCGAGAGCTCGGACCGGACGGGTCCTCCTTTGCTTTGCTCTCGGGCTCCCGGTGCAGTTGCGGTCACGGTGTTCGGGCCAGCGGCGGCTGGTCCTCACTTTGCTTCCGCTGTTGCTTTGGGCCCCGGTCACGGTGGTCGGGAGGATGTGGATGCCTTAGAGGAGATTCCTCCGTCAGTGCTGCGGCGATGGTCAGCACCCGCAGTCGCTTTCTTCCAAGGGGGTAGCGTCCACTGGTCCTGGGACGCTGGTCAGGGGGCAAGTTCAGTTGCAAGCCCTTGGAGATCTCTTTTGCAGAGTTTGGCACAAGTAGCACAAAAGTCTTGTCGTAGTCTTTTTGTCTTCCTCTCCTTCAGCAGCAAGGCACCAGACACAGGCAAGAGTCAGCACCCTTCCTTGTCTCTCACGGTCCTTCTCGTAGGGCAGAGTCCTTCTGTGGCCCAAACCGGATCTAATTTTCAAGGAGCAGGGCTCCTTCTTTTATAGGCCAATTCTTTTGTTCTCGCAGGCCAGGGGGGCCTTTGCATAGCCACTCTCAGTTCTGGAGTACCCCCGCGGGTGTACTCCGGCGTCTGCTTTCAGTGTGAGGGGCAGGCGCATCAGACGCCCCACAGGAGGTGGAGCCAGCATTGTCCGGACAGGGGTGGCCAGAGTACCTTGTTGATGGGGGCTTCGCCCTTCCTGGGCCAGGTGCCGGCAGAGTCATCCGCCGCTCCCCAGGAGGGTGGAGCCAGCATTGTGGTGGTCGAGCACAGTGACAGTTCGAGTCAAGAGGCACTCCTACCTCCCACTAAGGTGTAATCTGCGCATTCACCACCTGTCATCCCCCCAGCCCTGTCACTCACACATCCCAGACAGTCAGATACATATACCAGCAGAGGCGGCTGAAATGGTTAAGCAAGCAAATGCTAACTTTCTAAAAGTAGCATTTGCAAACCCAGGATACTGAAATAAACTTGACTACAAGTAATATCTCATTACCCTGAGTTCAGGCATACTAAACATGACTCACTACCATGCTCCTTGAGCCTGCGGGGATTATAGGGTGTAATAACCCTCGCAGCTCAGTCTGGCCTAATGGAGCAGGTAGCCTTCAGTAGTGAAATACGGTCTTCGTTGTAAGTCACTACTAGGACATGCCACGCACATCAGGGCTTGTCCTACCTTGCACCTACAACGCACCCTGCCCGCAGGCCTACCATAGGGGTGACTAATATGTAGTCAAGGGAAGGGTCGGTGCTGGCAAGTGGGGACACTTGCCCAGCTAGCGTGACAGTACGAGACCGCACGCGGGTTCTGCGGTCGCAGTTCCCAGACACATCTTTACGGCTGCTTCGGTGGGTGGCGCAACCCGCGCTGCAGGCCCACCAGCAGTATTGACATCTACAAGCCCCGGCACTCTCTCGTGCGCTTTACTAGGGACTAACAGTAAATCCAATGCACCAATCATGGATACCAATCGTATGTACAATTTACAGTAGGGAGCACTTGCACTGCGGCACGGATCAGCCATGGCGCAGTGCCCTGAGTATTGGAAAACCAGCAAAACATCGGAGGCACATCAGCAAAAAGTGGGAGGGAGACTCACGCCAAGGTGCCAGGTCTAACACAACTAATTTTAGAATATTAGATGGGGCTGGGTCAAGTGGGGAGCCGCTTTTAATAGAGAGAAAGATGGGGAGGAGAGTCTCCTCTGTAGAAGGGGAAAAGGAATTTAGGCAGGGACAGATTTGCAACTGTGTGCAAAGGAGGGGTTCTGAAGGGGTTTCTCCTATGAAGGAAGGGAGGGATTTTAAAATATTTTGAATTTTCATGTTAAAAAATTCAGCGCACTCATTGCAGGGGTCGCTGAGGGGGGTTAACGGGGGAGGATCTGGAATTTTTAAAAGCTTGTTAACTACTACATTTCTTTGGATGAGTTAGAGGAGGTTCTGATTTTTTCCTCGAAGAAAAGAGCTAGAGTGTTTTTAAGGGCTTTTTTATAAGTTAAAATTGAATGGCTGTATTCGTCCTTTTTGGGGGGGGCAAATTCTTTCCTCCAGGCTTTTTCATTTTTTTTGCAGAGTTTTTTTAGCAGACGTAGATCGTTATTGAACCAGGGGGGACTTGGGCTTCCCACCAGGGGTATGAACAGGGACCTTGGGAAGGTTTGTGTCAAGAGAATCCTTGATCCAGGCGGAAAACTTAATGTCCGCTGAGTGAATAAGGGGATCGTGGGGTGGGAGGGAGCATTTCAGGAGTTGCTTTTAGTCTTCTGTGTCTAGTTTTGACCAACGGCGTTCAAGGATGGTAGGAGATGGTTTGGAACGGTAGAAAGCTGGAATGTGCCAGCAGAAACAGATGAGGGAGTGGTCTGACCAGGGAAGGGGGATAGGGTTTGCACTTTAAGATTGGAAATGTTAGAGAATACCAGGTCAAGGAGATGGCCCTTAATGTGGGTGGGTTGGTCGCTAAGCAGATGGAGTTGATATGCTGCGAGGTCAAGTTGCAGTTCAGACGCCCCTTTGTCACTGGAGTTGTCAAAGTAAAGGTTTAGATCGCCTAAGATGGTGAAGTTAGTGGAGGTACTAGCCAGGGCGAAGTCAGCTTCTGAGAGAGAGCTACAAAAGTGACCCGGGGGTCCCAAGGGTCAATAGACAAGGATGCCTGATAGATATTTCAGGGGAGAGATTTGAATAAGGAACAGGGCATTTTCACAGTCTGAAATCAGACTATCGATAAAACCACAGGACAAGTGATCCTTGTATATTATTGCGATTCCTCCTCCCTTCCCTGATGGTCTGTCCAGTCACTGAATCAGGAAGCCAGGGGGCAAGGCTTGCATGATATCAGGGTTGAAATCGGGTGAGAGCCATGTTTCCGTGAGAAACAGGACCTCCAGGTGGTAGTCTTGGAATAGCATGTGTATTTCCAGGGCATGTTTGGGCAGCGAACGGCAGGGCAGCGAACAGCAGTTGAGCAGAGCGATATTGAGTGGGACCCATGAAGGGGGGCAGGAGTCGTGTCCCACAAATTGAAAGGGGCAGTTGGGGCAGTGAGTGGAAGAGTCCATCATGGTGATGGTGTGAGAGCAGCGGGAATGAGGGGTCTGGCTGAGTTGAATGAGTGAGTCTTTCGTGTAGACTGAGGGTCGGTGAGTACTGGTGGGGATAGTAAAGGGCCCAGGGCCCGGTCTGGCGCGGACGGGTGCAGACGGGCTTGCCTCTGGCACGCCATCGGCGCCCTTGCTGCGCTTGTCGGCTGCGCGTACGAGAAGCATGGTGCATTTTATAGGGTGAGGCAAGTGTCAGGCGCAACACTAGACTGCCGACCACACTCACCCAAGATGGCGACCGTGGAAGAGCGCCCGCGAGGGAGATCACGCGTCCAGGTGAGCCCCAAATCGGCAGCCTGGGAGTGCTTGACACTCTAAGAAGCAAGGGCGGTGAGTAGGGCTGGAAAGTGAATTTATTTTAAAAATTGCATAAAAAGCGTGGCAGCGCTAAAGAAGCATTTGTCCACAGATTATTTTAAAAATACACAAGTGAATGTGCACAGCAAGGAATTCCTATCCTAAAGTTCCCGGCTTCCGCCTCAGGAATGACTATCTCTGTCGAGGAGTGCTTGCAAACTAGGTCCTTTTGTAGGGTGAGGCAAGTTATATTAGATAGATACTATGTTATTGCCTTTATACAGTTTGTGCATATTTGCATTAATCATTTTTACTTAGAGTAGTAACTGGAATGTTAAGGGGGTTAACAATCCTATCAAAAGACAACGTGAATTAACACACCTAGCTAGATTAAATACGGATATTGCTTTAATTCAGGAAACTCACTTATAAGAACTTGAGGCAGCTAAACTGCAAAGAAGTTGGGTCGGACATGTTTTTTCTTCCCCAGCTTTGGGAAAGAAAAATGCCACATCTATATTATATCATAAACTATTTCAGTGGTACATAAGGAACATGACCTTGATGGTTGTTGGGTCATTGTTAAATTGCTTATATATCAAATACCTTTAATATTGTTTAATGTTTATGCGCTTGTTAATGTTGATAATGTTTTTTGGAACCTGATCTCTGGAAGCTCCTTATGTTTCATGAGGATTATGTTATTTTTGGAGGCGACTGTAATCAAATTCTCGACCCTATTTTAGATAGGCGTTCCTCTGTTAACTTCTCTAACTCCAAGATGCATTTGTAATTCTCCTCTGCCATACGTCGTAAGGCTTTTATTGATACCTGGAGACTTTGCAATCCTGATCTACAGGAATACACTTTTATTCCCCTCCTCACAATTCACAATCCAGAATAGATTATCTTTTCTTTAGTAAGCCCTTGTCTCAATTTCTTTCCCATGGCTCCATCCTAATTTCAGACCATGCCCCTGTTTGTGTAGATTTTGACTTGTTACCTTTTTCCCCTCCTGCTGGTAGATGGCATTTTAATAATTCATTACTGTCGGATCCTAATTTCACAGGCCAATTCACTTCTTTTGCTTCTGAGTTCTTTTCTATTAATTCTACTCCAGAATCATCTCCAGTAATGGTCTGGGATTCATTTAAAGCAGCAGCTAGAGGTTTAATCATAAGTTTTGTCTCGCAGAAAAATACATTTTTTTAAACTAAAAATGCTCATTTGTTAGCCAAGATTAAACAACTTGAATATTGTTATTACCGATCTGGTTCTGAAGCAACATTAAAAGATCTCCGTGATGCAAAAATGTCTTTTAATAAATCATCTACAGAAGCTCCATCCTCTTATCTCTTAAAAAGCAGTGCTCGTTATTATGGTGGCCAGAATAAGATGGGTAAATTACTTGCTAATTATCCAAAGATCCGGTGTGATAGAACTAAAATTGAATCCCTCCGTAACAATGTCTGTGATTCATTATTTAAAGATGGTGATATTCTAAATTAATTTGTTACTTTTTTATAAAACTTTATACTCACCTGAACAACAACCTTCCTCTTTCTTTCATTCAATACTCTCTCCTACTGCTCATGACACTGACTTTGCCTCTTTAGAATCAGATATTACTCTTTCTGAAATCAAACATGCTGTATCAAAATTGAAAAGAGGTAAAGCACCTGGACCAGACGTTTTTCCTATTTAATTTTATACTCACTTTGCGTCTTTCTTACTCCCACAGCTCTTATTACTTTTTCAGTCCTTTGTTAATGATGGTTCCTCTTCAGGCTCTTTACTGGAATCTGTAATTTGTTTAATTCCCAAAGACAAAAAAAATCCATCTTTATGTAAAAACTATCGCCCAATATCTTTAGTTAATTTAAATTATAAAATGTTTGCAAAGATTCTTGCCCTTCGTCTTGATCCTGTTTTACCCGACAGGATAAAACAGAGGTCGCTTATCTTCAGGTAATTCCAGAGTTTTCTTTAACATTTTAAGTAAAGCATCCTATTGCTGCAATAGCACTTGATCCTGAAAAATCATTTGATCGGATTGGTTGGGATTTTATGTTTCAGGCACTTAAATGGATTGGACTTCCTGCTAAATTAATTTCATTTATTTCTTTATTATATTCTAACTCTAAAGCATCTATATTTGTTAATGGAAAGACTTCAGATTATTTTCCTCTCTTTAGAGGAATTCGTCAAGGTTGTCCTTTAGCGCCTCTTCTTTTTATAATTGCTATGGAACCTTTTTTAATGAAACTTAGGCTAGATGATAGAATTACTGGTTTTAAACTTCACACTTCTTATGTTAAATTGTCTGTTTATGCAGATGACATCCTCTTATACTGTTCCAATCCCTCCACATCTCTTCCAGCTTTTCTTTCTCAGGTTGAGTCCTTTTCTCAATTATCCGGATATCGTCTTATCTCTGATAAATGTGAAGTTCTTCCCCTAAACATTCATTGTTTGAAAAAACAGGATTTTCTTTCTACTGGTTTTTCTTGAAAAACCTCTAAAATTAAATATCTAGGTTTGTGGTTTTCCCCACTATTTCTAAAACTTTGAAAGAAAACTTTGACCACCTTTCCAAAACTTTATCTGTGTCTATCGATCGTTGGCATCCACTTTTTCTCTTTTGGTGGGGTCGATTAGACTCTATCAAGATGATGCTTTCTCCACTTATTCCCTATCTTTTATCTATGATTCCTGTACACATTCCTGGTTTCTATTTTAAGAAAATTGACTCTTTATTAACCAAATTCCTTTGGAAAAACAAATCTCCTCGAATAGCTCTCAATGCCATTAAAGCAGACAAACTCTCTGGTTGGCTCAAATTTCCTGATTTTAAATCATATCATTATGCCTTTTCTCTGGGACAATCTTCTTGTTGGCTTTCTCCTGATCAATGTGTTCATCCTCCTATTTGGTTGAACATTGAGAAACACTTTGTAACTCATTTACATTTTAATGAATCTCTTGCTTTTACTAATACTATTTCTTCCTTTCGCTCTCAAGTGATCTCCCATTCACGTAAGATTTTGACTCCTCTTCATCCGTCTTCTTATCCCTCTGTCTTCATTAGACTGACAACCTATCTGGCATAATCACTTGTTACGTATTAAAGGCCGTACCTTCTATTGGAAAACCTGGAGTCTTCACAGTTTAATCTGGATTTCACAACTAGTTTCAAATAACTCTCCTTTATCCTTTTCTGAACTTCAACAAAGATTTTCTTTGCCTTCGTCCTGTAAACCCCAATATGACTCCCTCCTTCCTCCTCTCCTTGTCTCTATTGTCTAATACTACCTCAGCTTTTTCTCTATATAGAATTCTGTTTTTCTCCTCTGATAGGGCCAAGGGGAAGTCTGAATTGACCTGGGAAAAGGATCTCGCAGAATGTTGGCCTATTCCTTTTTGGGACAAATTATGGCTGAAAATACATAAGACATCAAGAGCAGCTATTATCTCTCAAACTCTTTATTTTATTTACAAATGCCTTCTTTTTACACCACTGAAATTAGCCTCTTTTTCTACAGACCTTTCCTCTGCCTGTTGGTCATGCAATAGTAATTTAGCTGATTTAAAACATATGATTTTTGAATGTCCTTTCCTCTCCCGTTTTTGTCATCTGGTTTGGTCCCAAATTAATACAATTTTTCACAACCAAATTCCTTTTTCAGCTTCCAGCATCTTTTTAGGTTCCTTATCCCCTTCTTGGTCTCATTCATCTCCCAGCCCTTCCTTAATTGACCTATAATTGGCGATTGCTCTACATTTGATAACATCAAACTGGAAACAAGCTGATAAAGTTACTTTCAGAGCTTGGTGGAATGCTGTGTGTTTTCATCACAGATTAGATACTAGCAATGTCACCCCTATATCTCTGTCCATTAAAAGAGATCTTTTATGGCTACCTCTGTCTTCCTATCTCACGGATATAGCTGCACCTCTTCCTAATACAATTAATACTCCAGATGAAGTTAGGAAGCCTCCATAAATCCTTTGTTGTCTTTTCGCTTTTTATTTCAGTGTTCATACTGTCGGATGTGACTCCTTTTTCCTTTTCAACTATTACATTTTAGAGTTTATTATATTTACAATATATTTGTTGATACCTCTTGGTGTTGAATTATTCTTTAAGATTCAGGTAGTTTTATTTCTTGCCTGTACTGTTATTTAATGATGTTTCCCCCTTTTCTCGCCCCTACCCTCCCTCCCTCCTTTTTCTCGAATTCTAGCATGTAATTTGTTCTACAATGTATAACATTACTTCTCATAATGTATTTCTCTTATACAGTGTTCATTTCTTTGTATGTTATACTCTTTTTCTTCAATAAACTTGAACTTGAAACTAAAAAAAAAACTCATAAAAAAATGAAAAATAAAATGCCCCAGTGGAGTTAGAATAGTAAATTGCGTTGTAATGGACAATGCGTTGCAATGCATTGCGTTGTAAAGTCGTACGTTGCAAATATTTTTGCAGAGTAAAAAACATGGGGTAATGGCACGAGTTGTAAATGCGTGCAGAGTTAAGTGTCTGATTCATTCAGTCACTAGGGCAAAGGATTATAAATTGGATAACCAAAAAGGGAATTAACTCCATGTGAAGCCCAAGCAGAAAAGGAACAAATACCACCTTCCAAATGCAAAGAATAACTCTGGCATTGACTTTACAGAGCCATATCGTACAATTACTTGCTTGTTTTATAATAACGAAGGAGGATGCATGCAGATATGATTATAGTTCTGCTTGCTGGCTTCCATTCTGAATGTTCCATAAACAACGGAACATTTGTAAGGGGGCGGGTAAACAGCCTGAAAAGTGTGGCGTGGCCAACCAACGATATTGCCTCCTGTGTTTCTTTGGTGCACAGTCAAAATATTGATTCCCTATTATCGACCTACAGTAATATCGAGTTGTAAATATCGAAGGTGAAGAATATCGAGGTCAAGAATATCGTTAGACAGAATATCGACCCTAAGGTAAGTAATATCGTTTTTTTTTATATCGATGTAAGCAATATCGAAGTTAGTAATATCGATATCAAATATATCGATGTTAATAATTTCAATGTTACTAATATCGATATTTGTTTGTTGTTATGTATTTTATTATGTATTTTAAATGTATGTGTTATATGTTTTTGTTAAGTATTTTATTTGTTTTAAACTATATGTGTACTATTTTTTATATATTAAAAATGTTATTTTTAATTTAAATTTATGTTTTAGTACTGGAGTGAGTTGTGGGTTTATAGGGGAATAGGGTGGGAAGTAATTTAATTATAGTAAATTATTATTTTTTAGTAATTGTAAATTAATTTTAATTAATTTTTGCGTTTATGTTCTGTAGCAGGTTGTGGGTTTATAGGGGAATTGGGTGGGAAGTAATTTATTTGTAATTAGGTAATTATTTATTTTTATTGGTTTTGATAATTATTTTATTTCTAATTAATTATTGATTGGTAATTATTTATTTTAATTGGTAAATAATTTTATTAATTGGTAATTATGGTTTGTAATGGATAATTAAATTTTTTATTGGCAATTATTTTTTTTAATTGGTAATTAAGGTTTGTAATTGGTCATTACATTTTTTAATTCGCAATTAATTTTTTTAATTTGTAACTGTTTTAAAATTTGTAAATAATATTTTTTTGTAAATTAATTTTTATTAATTGGAAATTTATTTTATAAATTGGTAATTTTTTTATAAAAAAAAACTTTTTATTTAAAAAATAAATTTGCTGTTTACCATTTTTTATTTGTTAATCAATTTTTTATTATTAATATGTTTTTTTGTTTTGAAAAATATTTTAGTGTTCAATATTTATTATGTGGTTATTTATATTTCTTAATTAATATCATCATCAAATAAGCTTTATTCGGCGTTTGGCCATAAAAGCAACACAATAAAATACATACACGTTAAAAATAACTCAACATAACATTGCCTAGTTAAAAAAAAAAATGAGTTAAGACCCAACTAAAAATAGTTTAGCATAAGCAGTTCTAAATAAAAACCCCATAATACACAGAATCCCCCTTTTTCACCCGCAGTTATTGTGATTCGGTGCTCGAGGACCAGGGTAAAAGTCATGGAGGTCCCAAATACGAATGGACCATCTCCAATTATTGGCTGGATAGATCGCAAGTAGGGGGCAGTGTTCCTGTCCTTAAACCTCACCAGAATCAAGTCCCCCGGAACATTTTTGGGCAGATGACCAAGCCACCCCACCCTTCTGACGCTCTGTATCCCACCGTCTAGCCAGGAAGGTAATGGTCTATTCTTTTGGAGCCAAAAATTGGCTTTGTTCAGTAGGTCCCGATGCAGTTCGCGTTTTCCTGGTCTGAGAGCGGGGACCCCAGAGAGAATGGTGACATATGGGGCTGCTACGGGGGGTAAATCGATGCAATGTCTTCCATCTAGTGTGATCACAGGGGCTCTTTGTGGGGCATGATCATGAATACGGGTGATATTGTGGTCACTTTGGATAGGTGGTGTAACAGGGGAGTCACATGTTTGCAATATCCTGGGTGCATTGTCCGTAGGCCTTTTGTGGGTATTAGTGGGGGAAGAGCGTGTGGGGGTTACAGTGTTTCTAGTTGGTGGGTATGACTTTGCTACCGTTTTTTCAATCCTGCACAGTCTATCTCCCAAATCATTTATTTTAGCAACCAGTGGAGAGAGAGCAGTATCAAGCAGTAGCTCGATTTGGGCCAGAAGAGACGATTGAAGGGGGGATCGAACCTCAGCCTTATCCACAGGTGATGAGGCTGTACTGGGTCCGGGTACAGAGGGGCTGCATTTATTAGATGGAGGGAGGGTTGTAACGGAGGAAGCCTGGGGGGAGCAGATAGCTTGAACAGTGTCTCGAGACACTATGGGGGGGGATAGGGCATCCGGGATGTAGTGTGTGCCACAGAGGGCATTCAGCTCTTCCCAGACGGACATTGAAGTTGGGTGACTAAAATCCAGTTATCCTGGTAACAGCTATAAGCAGCTCAAGGCAATAGGGATGGAAGAAAAGGAGCTTGACTGTACCTTCTCCAAAGCTGGAGCCAAGAGTGGTGGCCCGTCCCGTCCTCCTAGTGCCTCTGAGGGCCACAGAGGGCCCGCCCTTTGCCCGGGCTTAGCCCGGCGCCGCCCGCGCGCGTCCCGCGAGGCGGTAGGGGCCTCTGCCTTTAGTGCGCCTCCGTGCGCGATTCCCGGTGGGCGTGTCACCGCCAAGGATGCTGGGGGCTGTAGTCTCCCTGCCGGCGGCCGCGTGGTGGAGGAAGCGGCGGCCGGAGACCAACAGCAGCAGGAGTGTGGCGTGACCCCCGGTGAGTGCTCCAAATGCCCTCGTCAGCCCTCGGGACCCCCGCTCGTCCGCAGGGACCCCCGCCTTTAGTGCGCCTCCGTGCGCGATTCCCGGTGGGCGTGTCACCGCCAAGGATGCTGGGGGCTGTAGTCTCCCTGCCGGCTGCCGCGTGGTGGAGGAAGCGGCGGCCGGAGACCAACAGCAGCAGGAGTGTGGCGTGACCCCCGGTGAGTGCTCCAAATGCCCTCGTCAGCCCTCGGGACCCCCGCTCGTCCGCAGGGACCCCCACCTTTAGTGCGCCTCCGTGCGCGATTCCCGGTGGGCGTGTCACCACCAAGGATGCTGGGGGCTGTAGTCTCCCTGCCGGCTGCCGCGTGGTGGAGGAAGCGGCGGCCGGAGACCAACAGCAGCAGGAGTGTGGCGTGACCCCCGGTGAGTGCTCCAAATGCCCTCGTCAGCCCTCGGGACCCCCGCTCGTCCGCAGGGACCCCCGCCTTTAGTGCGCCTCCGTGCGCGATTCCCGGTGGGCGTGTCACCGCCAAGGATGCTGGGGGCTGTAGTCTCCCTGCCGGCTGCCGCGTGGTGGAGGAAGCGGCGGCCGGAGACCAACAGCAGCAGGAGTGTGGCGTGACCCCCGGTGAGTGCTCCAAATGCCCTCGTCAGCCCTCGGGACCCCCGCTCGTCCGCAGGGACCCCCGCCTTTAGTGCGCCTCCGTGCGCGATTCCCGGTGGGCGTGTCACCGCCAAGGATGCTGGGGGCTGTAGTCTCCCTGCCGGCTGCCGCGTGGTGGAGGAAGCGGCGGCCGGAGACCAACAGCAGCAGGAGTGTGGCGTGACCCCCGGTGAGTGCTCCAAATGCCCTCGTCAGCCCTCGGGACCCCCGCTCGTCCGCAGGGACCCCCGCCTTTAGTGCGCCTCCGTGCGCGATTCCCGGTGGGCGTGTCACCGCCAAGGATGCTGGGGGCTGTAGTCTCCCTGCCGGCTGCCGCGTGGTGGAGGAAGCGGCGGCCGGAGACCAACAGCAGCAGGAGTGTGGCGTGACCCCCGGTGAGTGCTCCAAATGCCCTCGTCAGCCCTCTTAATTAATATTTATTGGTATTTATTGTTGATTTATTGTTAATTAATTATTCAATTGTAATTATGTTTTAGTAAGTATTAATGGGTATTTGAAAATGATGTAGGTTTTTAAAAATTAAATTTTTAATTATTTTATTTACAACAATTATTTATAGGTATGTTATATTTAACTTCTACACTATCCAATGCTTTCCCTACTGTTGCACTCTCTGGAGTGGGAATAGTAATTTTTACCCCTACGCTATCCAATGCTTTCCCTACTGTTGCAATCTCTGGAGTAGGAATAGTAATTTTTACGACTACGCTATCCAACGCTTTCCCTACTGTTGCATTCTCTGGAGTGGGAAAAGTAATTTTTACCCCTACGCTATCCAATGCTTTCCCTACTGTTGCACTCTCTGGAGTGGGAATATAAATTTTTACCCCTACGCTTACGCTATCCAACGCTTTCCCTACTGTTGCACTCTCTGGAGTGGGAATAGTAATTTTTATCCCTACGCTATCCAAAGCTTTCCCTACTGTTGCACTCTGGAGTGGAAATAGTATTTTTTACCCCTACACTATCCAACGCTTTCCATACTGTTGCACTCTCTGGAGTGGGAAAAGTAATTTTTACCCCTATGCTATCCAATGCTTTCCTTACTGTTGCACTCTCTGGAGTTGGAATAGTAATTTTTACCCCTACGCTACCCAACGCTTTCCCTACTGTTGCACTGTGTGGAGTTGGAATAGTAATTTTTACCCCTACGCTATCCAACGCTTTCCTTACTGTTGCACTCTCTGGAGTGGGAATAGTAATTTTTATCCCTACGCTATCCAACGGTTTCCCTACTGTTGCACACTCTGGAGTTGGAATAGTAACTTTTACCCCTAATCTATCCAACGGTTTCCCTACTGTTGCACTCTCTGGAGTTGGAATAGTAACTTTTATCCATATGCTATCCAACGTTTTCCCTACTGTTGCACTCTCTGAAGTGTTGGAATAGTAATTTTTACCATTACGCTTTCCCTACTATTGCACTCTCTGGAGAGGGAATAGTAATTTTTACCCCTACGCTACCCAACGCTTTCCCTACTGTTGCACTCTGTGGAGTTGGAATAGTAATTTTTACTCCTACGCTATCCAATGCTTTCCTTACTGTTGCACTCTCTGGAGTGGGAATAGTAATTCTTACCCCTACGCTATCCAACGGTTTCCCTACTGTTTCACTCTCTGGAGTTGGAATAGTAACTTTTACCCCTATGCTATCCAACGCTTTCCCTACTGTTGCACTGTTTGGAGTTGGAATAGTAATTTTTACCCCTATGCTATCCAACGTTTTCCCTACTGTTGCACTCTCTGGAGTTGGAATAGTAATTTTTACCATTACGCTTTCCCTACTGTTGCACTCTCTGGAGTAGGAATAGTAATTTTTAGGTCTACGATATACAACGCTTTCCCTACTATTGCACTCTCTGGAGTTGGAATAGTAATTTTTAGATTTTATAGATGTTAAAAATATCGATGTTAAAAATATCGTTTTTTTCTGTAAAAATTTAAATTTAAAATAAAGTAAATAACACTAATAAATAAAATCAACATAATTAAAATAATGTTTAAAATTAATAAATAATACATATATAATAATAATAGATTAGTTAAACATATACAGAAAATATATAATATGTACTCCAGAGAGGGTCAGACTGATTTGCATATGGTCATGTCCGAACTGGGGTGGCAGAGTGGGTTAAAGAACGGTGATGGATTAAACCCAGATCTGTTGACTGGGTGTGAGTGTTTGATTGGTTCAGATGCTCCGTCCATCACCACCCCCTTTTGTACAGCTTTGTTCGCCATAAGTTGGCAGGGTATGCTCAGACGTGAGTCCCTTGCTCACTTTGCCACTGGATTCAAGCAAGCCGGGCTGAAGACGGCTGAAATGCCCGAAACTGGTCCTTGGAAGCTTGTTTCCGGTCCAGGGAAGGCATGGCTTGGCAGTTCGGGCTGGACTGTTCCCATGAGGCATAGGGTCAGACTGATTTGCATATGGCCATGTCTGAACTGGAGTGGCAAAGTGGGCTAAAGAACGTTGATGGATTAAACCCAAATCTGTTGACTGGGTGTGAGTGTTTGATTGGTTCAGATGCTCCGTCCATCACCACCCCCTTTTGTACAGCTTTGTTCGCCATAAGTTGGCAGGGTATGCTCAGACGTGAGTCCCTTGCTCACTTTGCCACTGGATTCAAGCAAGCCGGGCTGAAGACGGCTGAAATGCCCAAAAGCGGTCCTCGGAAGCTTGTTTCCGGTCCAGGGAAGGCATGGCTTGGTAGTTCAGGCTGGACTATTCCCATGAGGCACAGGGTCAGACTGATTTGCATATGGCCTTGTCTGAACTTGGGTGGCAGAGTGGGCTAAAGAACGGTGATGGATTAAACCCAGATCTGTTGACTGGGTGTGAGTGTTTGATTGGTTCAGATCCTCCGTCCATCACCACCCCCTTTTGTATTGCTTTGTTTGCCATACGTTGGCTGGGGATGCTCAGACGTGAGTACCTTGCTCACTTTGCCACTGGATTCAAGCAAGCCGGGCTGAAGACGGCTGAAATGCCCAAAACTGGTCCTTGGAAGCTTGTTTCCGGTCCAGGGAAGGCATGGCTTGGCAGTTCGGGCTGGACTGTTCCCATGAGGCACAGGGTCAGACTGATTTGCATATGGCCATGTCTGAACTGGAGTGGCAAAGTGGGCTAAATAACGTTGATGGATTAAACCCAAATCTGTTGACTGGGTGTGAGTATTTGATTGGTTCAGATGCTCCGTCCATCACCACCCCCTTTTGTACCGCTTTGTTCGCCATAAGTTGGCAGGGTATGCTCAGACGTGAGTCCCTTGCTCACTTTGCCACTGGATTCAAGCAAGCCGGGCTGAAGACGGCTGAAATGCCCGAAACTGGTCCTTGGAAGCTTGTTTCCGGTCCAGGGAAGGCATGGCTTGGCAGTTCGGGCTGGACTGTTCCCATGAGGCACAGGGTCAGACTGATTTGCATATGGCCATGTCTGAACTGGAGTGGCAAAGTGGGCTAAATAACGTTGATGGATTAAACCCAAATCTGTTGACTGGGTGTGAGTATTTGATTGGTTCAGATGCTCCGTCCATCACCACCCCCTTTTGTACCGCTTTGTTCGCCATAAGTTGGCAGGGTATGCTCAGACGTGAGTCCCTTGCTCACTTTGCCACTGGATTCAAGCAAGCCGGACTGAATCGGCTGAAATGCCCGAAAACTGTCCTCGGAAGCTTGTTTCCGGTCCAGGGAAGGCATGGCTTGGCAGTTCGGGCTGGACTGTTCCCATGAGGCACAGGGTCAGACTGATTTGCATATGGCCATGTCTGAACTGGGGTGGCAGAGTGGGCTAAACAACAGTGATGGATTAAACCCAGATCTGTTGACTGGGTGTTAGTGTTTGATTGGTTCAGATGCACCACCCCCTTTTGTACCGCTTCCCTTTTCGTTTGCCATAGGGCAGAGCAGCACGAAGGCCTGCAGCACAGATCGAAGACAAAATCTTATGAAAAGTGTTGCATTGCTGGTTGAAAACAGCAATGCAACACGTGTCATTGCAGCCTCCTTGCAACACCTTGGATGTGCGTATTAACTGTACTGCCCTCCGCGTCACAAAGATTGACCAGATACATCAGGAATGCTGACGTATCTGGCGGCGCAGTAATGTTGCATTGCTGGAGTGTGTCGCAAAAGAGACTCAACTCCAGCAATGTATCATTACACACGTGGGAGTCCCATGTAAAAGGGACTGCGTCAGTCCTTACGCCTGCTGTGAAGCATGCGTAAGGATGTACCACAGTGAACACATTAAAGTGGCGCAGTGAAATCTTATAGATTTCACTGCACCACTTCTACAAGCCTTTTTACAGGGGAAGGCCTACCCTGCATACATAATACTTGATGCAGGTATAATGTGGTGCTGGGTTGTACAAAGTGGTGCATCTGCCTAGATGCATCACTTTGTAAATATGGTGCCGGGAAGTGCACTTTTTGCGCTGCTGCAGCATCACAGAAAGTGACGCAACAGCAGCGTAAGGCCTTCATAAATAAGGCCCTAGGGCCCCATTTATACGTTTTTGCCATAGGGCAGCGCCACAGGCCTTCCTGCCGCGCTGCAATATGGCAAAATAAAAGGGCAGGAGTAAGCTGTATCTATCAGATCTTGCGCATTCCTGTCCTTTTCCCCAGTGCTTGTGCACATGGGCTGTTGTGCACGAATGCAAACACCTTTGCTTCATGGTGCAAGGGTGCCTGCATTGCGGGGATGATTGTTTTTGTTCAGGAAGGAAAACCTTCCTGCACAAAAACAATCACAAGTGGCTTTCTTCTCTTTCTATTTGTGCTGCAAAATGCCGCACAAATAGAAAAAGGAAATCGAGGAGAAATAAAGATATTTCTCCTTCTGGCTCCCTTACACCTCCCCTGGGAAGGCGAAAGTTTTAGGGGCTGCCTCAGAGTTACAATTTCTCGTAAATCTGGGGCAGTGTAAAAAAAAAATGGATGTTGCTGGGAACACCCGCAGCAACACCCATTGCATGACCTTTTAATGCAGAAAACTGCAATAAAGGGAACTGTTAGAAATGGGGCCTCTAGTTGGCAATGGTTTGCACCTTTGTCCAAACACAGACCCTTGCTTCTAGTCAGGAAAAGGGGGATACACTCCTAAAATAACACGTGCTCACCCCCTTGGTAGCTTGGCACAAGCGGACAGGCTTATCTCAGAGGCAGTGTGTAAAGCATTTGTGAACACATACAGAAAATACAGTGAAAACACTACAAATGGACACTACACCAGTTTAGAAAAATAAGTAATCTTTACAAGACTTAACACAAGACCAAACAACAAAAATAAACAATACAATATCGAGAATATGACTTTAAAATGGTAGAAATAGCTTAGTTCAATGTAGATGGTAAATGCAACACTTTACCTTCAAAGTACCTTGGATGCATCATGCAACACAAATAAAAGGGTCGCATGGAAGGTGATGCATCGGTTCCTTGCTTCGGGGGAGGTGATGCGTTGTTTCCTTACTGCAGCGGAGGGGAGGTGATGCTTCGACTCCTTACCAGAGAGGAGGTGATGGGTCAGTTTCTTACTGCGTTCCGTTTACAATGCGACAAGATGGCTCGATATGATGCGATGATCCAGAGCGATGTGACAAAATGGTGTTTTGGATGCACTTCATGCACGCCCAACGGCCGTGCGGCAAAATCAATTAACTTTGGAGTCGGGACAGGCCCTGTGACACGCTTCTCTTGTGATGCGATGGTGACCTCTGCGGCGGTGGTACGCTTCTCCAGTGACGCGACATGCTTCGACTGCGATGCGACGGCAAACAGCTGCTGCAGCAGCGACATGCTTCGTCCTCGTTGTGTCGTCTTCCAGCTTCCGGCAACACTCAGTCTCTAGAGGTCCCACAAACAGCAGCAGGCATCTCTCTGCAGGTAGAGATTCCAGCAAGGAAATTCAGGGGAGCTGGTAGTGAAGTCTTTGTGTTCCTGAGACTTCAGAACAGGAAGCAAGCTCAGCCTTAAGTCCTAGGAGATCTTCCTCAAGATAGTAAAAGTATACACAAAGTTCCTTTTCTCCTTTCCTTGGCAATAAGTAACCACTGCAGGCTAACCCCAAACAGCAAACAGCGCAGGGGCAGTCTCCTCCTTCAGCTTCCTTAGTTTCTCTCCTTAGCAACAGGTTCATCTTGATTCCCAAAAATGACCTAAAGTTCTGGGGTCTGGGCCCCAATATTTATACTAATAAATCCTTTGTTCTCTGAAGGCAGAGAGTGTCTGTACCTAGTCAAAACCAGTTCGGTCCTCCCTGGTGCAGCTTCCTGGCAGTAGGGGGAGACAGCATTGTTGAAATTAAACATGTCCTAGGTAGCTGAAAGGAAATCTCCTCCCCCTACTCTCTATTCAATGTAGGCTTAGGCAAGTGAAAGGAAACCTCCTCCCCCTACTCTCTATTCAACCCAGGTCTATTCAACCCAGCCCTGACCCATCAGACTGCTGGAGCTACAGACCTCGCCAGCTCAGAAACCAGACATGCAATACACAAACCTAGCAGAGGCATGCTGGAAGGTTAGGCAAGAAAATACCTTCTTTCTAAAAGTGGTATTTTCAAACATAGAATGTTAAAATCACCCACACTAAAAGATGCATTTTAACATTCTGAGTTCAGGCATACTAAACTTTATTTTCATATCTAGTTCCCTGGATCAGTTATGTTTATAAGATGTTACACTTACAGCATCCTCCTGAGGCGTCCCACAGGACACGCCCATGTGTGCTGGCCACGCCCCCCACTACCAGGTACATAAGTGCGCGCTGAGAACGAGCGCTGCACTTACAGCACCCTCCTCAGGCGAAATAGCCAGGAGAAGCGATAGCTTGTTTTTAATATTGATTATGATTACTTGTGTTCTTAATTGCTACCGATCCCCTGGCATCAGATCTTCAATCACGGACACTCCCGCACAGCGGATTTTAGCGCTGTAGCGGGTTAATATTTTCAATCTTGCCGCCATTTCCGGGTCCCACAGGACACGCCCACGTGTGCTGGCCACGCCCCCACTACCAGGTACATAAGTGCGCGCTGAGAACGAGCGCTGCACTTACAGCACCCTCCTGAGGCGAAATAGCCGGGAGAAGTGATAGCTTGTTTTTAATATTGATTGTGATTACTTGTGTTCTTAATTGCTACTGATCCCCTGGCACCCGATCTTCAATCACGGACACTCCCGCACAGCGGATATTAGCGCTGTAGCGGGTGAATATTTTCAATCTTGCCGCCATTTCCGGGTCCCACAGGACACGCCCACGTGTGCTGACCACGCCCCCACTACCAGGTACATAAGTGCGCGCTGAGAACGAGCGCTGCACTTACAGCACCCTCCTGAGGCGAAATAGCCGGGAGAAGCGATAGCTTGTTTTTAATATTGATTGTTATTACTTGTGTTCTTAATTGCTACCGATCCCCTGGCACCCGATCTTCAATCACGGACACTCCCGCACAGCGGATTTTAGCGCTGTAGCGGGTGAATATTTTCAATCTTGCCGCCATTTCCGGGTCCCACAGGACACGCCCACGTGTGCTGGCTACGCCCCCGTCTAACTTTCTCCCACTGTCATAAAGCATGCACACCTACCGGAAGCGCAGCGGGCGCGCTGAAGGCGCGCTTATGGCAAGCTCGTCTGCACTTGTCCGCGCCAAGACCAGGCCCAGGGCCACCCCCCCTGCCCCAGCAGTGCCTTGCTTTGTTCAATCCTTGACTCTGCTCAAATACACCTCAGCTCAACTTCGAAACCTAAAAACTCCGGTAAACCTTCCACATTCTTTACCTTACTCATTACATACAGACCCTATGGTAGGTCCTCTTAAATGTCCTGCATGCACCTCACCCAACCTTTTGCCTAACTCCCCCCCTCAGGTTTTAGCAGCACTTATTAACGTACGTTCCATTCCTAAACACAAAACCAAAATCTTAGAATTTATTGAGTCATATAACCTTGATCTATTATTTATCACCGAGACTTAAGGTGATGACTCTTCAGGCCCTGATTTTAAAGCAGCCTCCCCTGAAAATTACTGCGTGCACAGATTGGACAGAATAAAAAAAAGGGTGGAGGGATAGCCATCATTTACAGGAGTCGTCTCAAAGTTAAACTCACCAATCTCAATTATAAAGATTGCGAAGCCTTCTCCTTTTCAATCAGCCTCTCCGGCAGCCAATCATTCGTAGGCATGTTACTCTACCGCCCTCCTGGGTCCAGATCTAAATTACTTAACAATCTTAACAACATAATTGAATTCACGGCTGGAGCACCACATTTTACCATTCTGGGAGGCTTCAATTTCCATCTTGAATCTATCTGTGACCCTGATACCATCGCCATTACTAATGATCTACTAGCAGCGGGCCTTCAGCAAATTGTTAATCAGCCTACACACAAAGCCGGCCATACCTTAGATGGGATATTCACTAGCAATCCGTATATCTTGATCTCAGATGTGATCCCTCTCATTTGAACTGATCACTCTGCAGTCTGCTTCGCCATAAAACTTAAACCCCCTTCATCATCTAATGTATCATCGTCTCACATCTCCTTTAGAGATTGGAAAAATATCAACACTTCTCATCTTGCTTCTATGCTAACTGACACTATCATCTCTACTGAACCAGACCCTTCACTAGCCTCTAATAATTACCTCAACAGCCTAGACATGGCTTGTCATAAACTAGCACCGTCAAAAACTTCACTACGTAGCAGAAAGCTCCCTTCTGCCCCTTGGTTTACGGAATCCCTATGTCTTCAGAGACAATACTGCAGAAATTTGGAGAGACATTGGCGCCGCTAGTACAACCCTATTGATAAAATTACATACAGATGCGCCTTCTCCAAATATAAAGACCTCATCACCTCTGAAAAAACTAGCTACTATACCTCCCAAATCAATCAAGCAAAAAATTCCGCAAGAGAATTATTTCAAGTTGTTACTCAACTTTCTAACCCCCCTGCCCCTCGTCCTGATGTATCTCAAGCCCTCTGCCATTCCCTTGCTAATTTTTTTAAAGATAAAGTCACCTCTATTTTTTCAGCCTTTACCACTAAATCCTCCCCCACTATCACTACCAACCAATCTTTGCCTTCCAATGCTCCTGTTTTTTCAGTTTTCGAAGCAGCTACGGAGGAGCAAACTCGACGTCTAATTTCCAGCACAAAATCTGGATCGCCCTCAGACCTGTGCCCTCCTGCCATTCTTAATCTCATCCCAGAAGCTATTTCCCCCGCTTTGATGAACATTTGCAATACTATGTTCGCCACCGGCGTATACCCTTCAGTTTGGAAAGAGGCTATTATTAAGCCACTTTTTTAAAAAAAACACTCTTGATCCTCTTCTCCTAGCTAGTTATCGTCCCATAGCATGTCTTCCCTTTACAGCAAAAGTATTCAAAAAAACTATGAATATACAACTTTCCAGATTCATAGACAACAACAATTTACTGGATGACACCCAATTTGGGTTTAGACAGGGACATGGAACTGAAACTGCGCTAATAAAAGCGGCAGACGAAATAAGGATGACATTGGATAAAGGAGGAGCGGTAGGGTTAATACTGCTAGATCTCTCCGCAGCCTTTGACACGATCAATCATGCTACTTTGATCGACCGTGTCTCAGCAATAGGCATTCAGAATAAGGGCAAAGAACTCCTTGCCTCCTTCCTAATCAATCGCTCACAGACAGTAAAGATGGGCCCTTTCACTTCCCATACTTTCACCCTTCCTTGCGGAGTACCACAGGGCTCTTCGCTAAGTCCGACACTGTTTAACATTTATGTTTCGGACTTAGCGAGGGTGATTAAATCTTACGGCATTGCCCTCACGACCTATGCTGCTGACACCCAATTGGTGCTATCCGTACAGAACAACGGAGCGACAGTTGCCGCAAACTTTCAAAATGGAATGTTGGCAATCAGTTCCTGGATGTCATCAAACTGTCTTAAATGAAACTCTGACAAGACAGAGGTGATGACATTCGGGAAACTAGAACCTACTTGGTCCCCTCAATGGTGGCCAACTGAGATGGGATCACCACTAGAACCTGTCACTAAGGTTCGTAACCTTGGAGTCACGTTTGACAATAAAATGACTTTCCATCATCATGTCAACTCTGTGGTCTCCTCATCCTTCTTTACTCTCAAAAAAATTAAAAAACTCTTACCCTACCTTCCCACTTCAGCCGGTAAAACCCTAATCAGCACTTTGGTCTTTGCCAAAACAGAATTTTGCAATGCCCTTCTTCTGAACGCCCGGGAAAAAGTCCTCAATAGGCTACAGTTAGTTCAGAATGCCTCAGCCAGAATCCTACTGGGCATTCCTAAGTTCACTCCCATTTGCCCTTATATCCAACAACTGCACTGACTCCCAGTCAGAAGCCGTACAAAGTTTAAGCCACTGTGTTTTGCCTATAAAGCCACCAACAATTTAGGCCCACAGTTTCTTAAAGATGCTCTCTGCCCACTCAAAAATTCCAGAATGCTCCGCTCCTCCTCAGCTCACTTGCTCAAAGTTCAACGAACAAAAAAAGCTAACTGGGGTGACAGATGCTTCACGATCTCCACAACCAAACTTTGGAACGCACTTCCCCTTTACATCAAACTGGCCCCAACACTTATCAGTTTTAGGAAGAAATTAAAAACCTGTTTTTTCTCACATTAATTTCTGCCTCAGCTAACGTTCTGTAAACCAAGCGCCGAGACACCTCCGGGTAGTTGTGCGCTATAAAAATCGCAAAAAACATAAACATAAACATAATCAAACTGCCCATTCTGGACTATGGGAACAGGTAGCCTTGCAATAGTGAAAAATTAAATTGGCTGTAATTCACTATCAGGGTATGCCACACACATCAGGGCATGTCCTACCTTTTACCTACAATTCACCCTGCCCTTTTGCCTACCTTAGGGGTGACTAATATGTAGAAAAGGGAATGTTTAGGGACTGGCAAGTAGGTGCACTTGCCACGTCGACATGGCAGTCCAAGACTGCACACAGGCTCTGCGATTGCAGATCTGAGCCATATTTTACAAGGCGTTCTGTGGGTGGCACAACCAGTGCTGCAAGCCCACTAGCAGCATTTGATCTACAGACCCTGGGCACACATCGTGCACTGTACTAGGGTCTGGTAAGTAAATTGATTAGCCAATCATGGAGTCACTAATCCATTACAACAATTTACAATAGGGAGCACTTGCACTTTGGCACTGAACAGTAATGGCAGAGTGCCCAAAGCATCTAGAGCAGCAAAAACACAGGAGGCAACAGCGAACAATGGAAGGGAGACCCACGCCAATGGTGCCAGGTCTAACAGGAACAAAATTACAAGGTAGCATTAAGCCAAAAAAAGTGGCTTAGTGCTGTCTGGTAAATATGAAGCAGGTTCCTGCACCACCGGAGATTCACAAAAAGTGATGCACTGGCGGCACAATTAGCTTATAAATAATCCCCTAAGGGACACATGTTTCTGGTTTTGGCGCAGGGCAGCACCACAAGTAATCTTGTTGCACTACCCTACGTCAAAACAAAAGGGCAGGAAGGTGCTGTATCTATGTCATTTTGTGCATTTTTGTCTTCCCCAACACTGGTGCACAATGGGCCTGTATTGCAGTGCTGATTGATTTTGTGCAGGAAGGGACACTTTCCTGCAGAAAATCAATCAAATTCAGCGATTTCATCTTTCTATGTGTGATGCAGAATCCAGCACACATAGAAAAAGAAGAAACAAAGAGAAATTTAAACATTTCTCCTCATTGTACCCCCCTAAAGTCACCCCTGGGGCGGAGTTAGATTCTGTGCCTCTCCCAGGTTTATGATTTCTCGTAAATCTGGGAATGCTTCAGATTCCACGGGTGTTTCTGGGAACACCCACAGCAACACCAAAGGAATGCCCCTTTCACGCAGTGTTCAACGTGAAAGGGGCACATATTCACAAGGCCCTGAAAAGCCGCGCAAAGTGGCTTTACCTGGCATTGTAAATATGCTGGGGTTCATCGCGCAACCGTAACACAAAAAAGTAACGTTCCGGTGACGCTGCAGATAGTGGGACTTAATGGAAAATAGTTCCTTGCTCCCCTTCCTTACCTAGACGCCGAAGCTGAATGAGGGATCATGGTACAGCCCCAGGCTAAAATCCCATATTCGTATGGCAATGCACCTTTCAAAGTGACCCCAATATTTCTGCTGGCCCCCATTCAGCACAGGGCTAATGAATACCTATGATATATCGTAGACTCAGGGGACCCTCATAATATTTTCAAGGGGGGCTCCAACATTTTGAGTTATGCCGCTGTGTGCATACGCACATGCGTTAGAAAGTACCAGCACATACCATCTCCTAACTAGTGGCTGAGTTACTGAAGGATGCTGACGACATCTGCTCGCTGCACAGCAACTACAGCAACAGTACATCATTCTGTCATAACTGTACATGAATAAAGAGACAATAATGATATGTTACAGATTGTCGTGCAATTCAGCAGAACCAAAAACTATCATTATTTGCTATGGGCAGCCCTGTCATTAAGATTGCTCGCTTTGATTGAGCATCTTTCCAGTTCTTTGCTGACTACCAATTCATTTCACTTTGTTCCCTCTACTTCTGTGCCCCCACCCCAGTGGCTAGGAGTGCCGGCTAAGTGCTACATCTCTATGAGCCAATGACAGCTTTAGAACTCAGGCAGTCACATTTAATTTGCATCTATTCAAGAAAACATGTAATTCTTGCTCTTTAGGTGGATACTACTGATCAAATATTAAATCTTCAGGTCGAGCGTTCATTAGATAATGAGACTTATCCAGCCAAAAATAAGAAAAATGGCAGTCACCTGAATCTTCTTCGAACAAAATAATGTTGATTTCTCTTCAAACTAACTAGCCGGTATACAAAAATAATCGCTGTAATCACTGCAAAGGTTTCCAGAGACACAGCATTTAATGATAGTTTTGATTTGTCCAAACTTTATTGGTTTCAGTTGATAAGAAGTCATCAGGGCTGTAAAATTATATGGTAACCGGAAAGCTTTTTAATGCTAGTATTAGCCAGGCGAACAAACAAGCAGAGAGGGTACATGTCCACTGAACACTGAAGAGCAATCTAGTAATTACAATGCTGGGTCTTCTCTGTTAGATTTTCAGTAACAGAGTATTCTTTGTTTTTAAAGGCAAATTATTAATATTTGATATGCCATCAGGAATGAAGAATTGTAACATATATAGATTCAAGAGGGGTTGTAGCATTTACAGCAGATTAAAAATCTTTTTGACAACTTGTCCTGCTTTTGGACTTGATGATGTTGTTTTTTTCAACTGCCCGTTTGTCTTTTGGACTGTTATACGACTAAGGTACATGAGATGCTGGGCTACTTGTACCTTTCACATGATCTATAGATATAGAGATGTCATAAACAGATCTGAAACTAGGACCCAGAAGAACGGTCAGGTAGGTGTGAAAAAACGCGCACCACTTCATGCTCAAAAAAGTGAAAGAAAGTTAACATTGGTGGATCTAATATAGGAATATATGGCCAAGCTTGGAGATGGGAGATAGTGCAACAAAAGATGTAGGGGAATACCCAGGAAAAGGATACTGCAGGGAAAGCATTGCAGTGGGCAGGGCACCATGTTTAATGATTGAGATGGGAGCATGCTGAAAGTAAAGGACACGGGTCATGTTTAATAAAACATCACGCAGTGCAGGACAGCAAACAAAGTTGATGCGCTGCATTGCATCAACAGGGGAGAGCTATATCAATCAAGATATGACGCTCATCTGTCTACATGAACTGGTGGCCTTGAGGCTGCCTAGCACCAATGCAGGCACTCTTGCCCCATGGTAGGTGAAGTCAAAGATGATGGAGGTTTGCTTGGTCCAATGAAAGTGCAATAGAGTAGTCAGGGTCCAGTATTCATCTGGCATTTCACTGCACACTGACTCCCACACAGCCTGCAGTCACTAACCTGCCAGAGGTCTCCTGCATTGCAGACACTGGGGGGCATATTATCAAGGACCGGTGTTAAAATTATCGCTGTTTTATCGGCAGGAAACTGCCGATAAAACTGCGCTAATGGGCTTGATAATACGCCCTTGTTAATTCCCATAGAAACCCATGTTCTGATGTTAACATGGGCTTCTACGGGAATTAACAAGGGCGTATTATCAAGCCCATTATCGCTGTTTTATCTGCAGTTTCCTGCCGATAAAACGGCGATAATTTTAACACCGGTCCTTGATAATATGCCCCTACGTTTGCAAGTCATGATCAGATGCACTCGGGGATCTGATTGTGGAGAGGTTGTGAGGGTCTTCTCTTAAGGCAATTTTGAAACGTTTTGGACTACATGTCGACAAATCTTTGCACTGTAGCCATTTTGGGTGGCTCTCTTGTATAAAAAGAAATGACACCCAAGTCCACATTCCTGGTATTCTTGATCGCGAAGTATGAGAGGAGTAGAGCTCTCTACTTATTTGGAACCCTGTGAGGTGGTTTGGAGAGCTGCAGTGAGTACGGCAAGAGTGTGGAAATGCTAATCCTTGTTTTGTTTTTGAAAACTGCAGAATGTCTTCACAACATAAATGAGAACTCTTTTAGGGGTCCCATTTGAAGCTTTGCTTATGGTTTTCATATGAGAGTTTGTTAAGTGTTATAATTCTAGACGTGTTTTTCAGACAGTACATGATATTTCGTTATATCGCACTTGATTAAAAACGAGGTTCATTTGATTTCCTTTGGAGTTACCGAAAAAAGGCCCACATGCATCAATCTCGGCTTTTGCGACTTCTAAATTGCGATAAAAAGCGATTCGCAATTTAGAAATTGCAAAAGCCTATGCATGATTATTTTTTAAATATTTATGCAATTCGGTAGAAATCGCTATTTCTACCGAATCGCATAAAAAATGCGATTTTGAAATTGCGAATTCGCAATTCCCATTCATTCCTATGGGCCAAAAGGCCCATAGGAATGAATAGGAATTGCGAATTCGCAATTTCAAAATCGCAAATCCTGATTGCATTTCAAGGGTGGTGAGGGGGGTTCAAATGAACCCCCCCTGCACCCCTGAAATGTATTTTTCGCATCATGTTGCACACACACATGTCCTAAGGACATGTGTGTCCGTAACATGAATGCTTTTAAAATGCGTTTTCTGTGTCAATTACACTTTTAGCAAATTTACCGAGTAGTTCAACTACTCAGTAAATTTGTCCCTCTAACTGCGAATTCGCAATTTCAAAAGTATTCATGCATTGCTTTTAGGAAATCGCAAATTTGCGATTTCCTAAAAGCAATCGCATTTTTTGAAATCGCAAAAATGTTGCGATTTCAAAAAATGCTTGATGCATTCCAAAAAGCATTTTTGGAATCGCAAACGGACGATTTTAAGGAATCGCACCGTTTGCGACTCCAAAAATGCTTGATGCATGTGGGGGCAAATCTCTACGGTTTAAAGATCCAAATTAATCGTTTCTTTCATAGACTACTTTAAACTACGAAGTCTTCCAATTGTTTAAGGAGTTGCATGATTTTGAGAGCCGCGTTTTGACACAGGTCTTTCAGGATGCTGAAGCACCAAAATAATGGGGAAAAACTGCAAGTGAACACAACATTGCGCAATAACCAAACTCCACGTTTTTCTTTGATGCGCAAAAGGCCATTTTATTAGGACAAGGTTGCAGCACTTAACACATTATTAAACATTACCTAAATCCGACTATAACTCCTTAACATGCCATACCGTTTCATTCTCACTTTGCCATTCTCAAACACCATCTCATCTGTTTCACCCCTCCACTTTCCCTTTCTGACCTCCTTCCATATCCCCATTCTCTCCTTCTCTTGTCCTCAAAAAATCCTCCCTTGAATTTCCTCTGTTTCTCATTGCATTCCGCACACCGCCATCAGTCACCTGTGCACCCTCCCCCCCTGAGGGTTGGATCCACCCGTATGTGACTCACCACCCCTCCAAAGCACCGCTTATGCCCTGCAACCTGTCCCTCTCTGGCTAGGCTGTGGCACTCTACACCCAAACACCCCTTCTTGATGTAGGGTGGCTGGGTGGACTAATATTTTTTTTTTACCCTTCCCTCCCGGTGGTGCTTGGTGTCAGGAAGAGGCCGGATCCTGCTCTCCGGACACCTTTATAGCCCTACCTACACCTGAACCTTCCCGTAACTATCCCTAACTCCCCACCTTGTCCTTCTGGTGTTGCCCGAAGTACTCCGGGGAAAGACTGGTCTGTGACCCTCACTTCCCCAGGGGGCCAGCATTGTACTTTGATGCTGATGAATACATAAGGGAAATTCTGGTGTTCTTATGGTTGGGACTATGTTAAGGAAACATTTATTCAAAAAGATCTGATCTAATTGTGACGTTTTTTGCCCATTATATATTTCATGCTCAAGACCCACGTTAAGAATTCTTAACGTGGGTCTTGAGCATGAACTACTACTATAGCTACTTCAGAGGACGGCATTAGACCCTGACAAGGGTGTCATGTGTTGCTTGTCATTAGACTGCAGACGAAGCTGAAGGCTTTTCGTTGGATTGGGTAACTAATTGAGCAGAAACGTAACATCAACTGCAGAAAGCATGTTAAAAAATATTTCACTTAAGGCTTTCCTGGGTGTGCTACTTGGAGGTTGGAATTGGCAAGGAGCATGTTCACTTGCAGAGCTTTGGGACTGCCATGACGAGACTGGGCAGATCCTTGTCGAACGTTTGTTTGAGGTAAGTTAGGCAGTTAACAGTGAGACTGGCTACTTTTACTACACGAGAGACTGTTAAGTAAGCAATGAAGAGCATAAGTTGATGGGTGTGTTTGTATGCTTTAGGTTGTGCTGATGGAGATGTTAGTGAGACTGTACATGCTGCTGGAGCATGGGAGCAGTGTTGTGTGTATTTCAATGGGTAGTTATGTGGTACAAAGGTGTGGAAAGGATGCACATACTGAATATGATGCACCTCCATAAATGGGTGGATGGCAATGGAATTTTAATAAAACAACATATCAACTTTAAAAAAAGTATTCTTGCTTAGATAATGCAACTTTCCTAAACATGATTATTAAGAAATATTGGGGCATATTTACATACCCCTATCACCACCAAAACGTCATTTTCGATGGCGATAGGGGCAGCGTAAATAGGAGACAACACCAGAATTAAGACTAGGGAAAACCTGGTTGTAAACAGGTGAAACAAGGAGAAATGCTTTATTTCTCCTCGTTTTTGCTGTTTCTATGTGTCCTGCCTTGTGCAGCACACATAGACACAGCAAATTGCCTATGATTCTTTATGTGCAGGAGGGTCCACCATCCTGTGCATAAATAATCATTTAAAAGAAATGCTGTTTTGCAACTTCTAAGTTTGTTGCTTTAAGCGGCACACATAGAAGTTACAAAGCAGCATTTAAAGATTGTTTATGTGCAGGAAGAGGGACCTTACTGCACATAAACAATCTTCCAGATTCAACGCAGGCACCCTTGCACTATGCAGCCTAATTTAGCACCAGCAGGGCTGCACCATGTTCTACTAACAATGGTGCAGCCTGGCGTTTCTAATGGGACGAAGTGTGTTGTTAGCCTTCTTGGCTTAATTACACGCTTCTTCACTTTATTGTAAATAAGCCCCATTGACTCTTAAAGCGCAAAACAATTCATGTTGCATATGATAACTTTCTTCAGCATTATAAGGTTACATCCTCATTTCTTGTGTATACATTGAACATGCTCACAGTAGTTGATAGATTGCTCCGACTACTGATTGCAATCCATAAAGATAACATAGTGCAACATTCTCTTGGATGCAAACAAGGATTTGAGCAAACATCAATAAAAAACAACTGTAGGCAGGGACGCATTTAAGCCCTGCCCTCCTCTTTTTTTCATTGTACTTATATGGCTTTCGATCTGTATTAGAAGAATCTAACTTATTCCTTCGTAAAATGTGTGGTTGTAGAATACACAACCTACTTCAAGCTGACAATTATCAAAAACATTTCATGAAAATCAATGTAATAAAAACCAAAATTATCATGTTTATGAAAAATCACAAAAGGATTACACCAAGTGGTGATTTGGGTCCACTCAACATAAAAAGTTAAGAGCTGGTGTTATTACACGTGCCAACTCATGCAAGAGTAAATCCAGAGAATAAGGAATACTACAAAAGTGAATTACACGCTCCAAAAGAATATGACACAAGCATTTGCGTGTCTTGGCATCTAGGAATATGCCTATTCTAACGTGTCCACTAAAAGTCAAGACAAGCCAGTGATTTAAGAACCTAAAAATAATTTTGGCATTCAGATTTAAACCATAATTGGGAATCTGCTATGATCAAGCAAAGTCACCCATATTTGACCAATGTAATACTACAGAAGTTAAGGAGATTATCATATGATTGCTGCAAAAAAGTTTGCCTTAAAGTCCTCTTCCAGAAACTCGGATGGTTGAGGTACCAGAAGCATATATTGCCATTTGTAATGTAAAGCAAGGGTATTGTATTATACTAAAGTATTTGCATATAACTTCCTTCCCCTATGTGGGGTTCTGAAGCCTTTACCCAAATGAATAGCAAGGTACACCATGTTAAATGTGTGGGTGGAAGGGTGGTGATTTTTTATTATCCTATGTGAGAAATGTGTACATGTCATGCATGATGACCATCGAACGGTAGGTATTTTGTTGTGGGTTGCAGCACTTGGTGGTGTGATGGGTGAGCGTATCTGAGAGATAGATGTGCAAATTATAATTGAAATATCCCTGACCATAATCACAGTCAGATGCTCAGTGTGTGTACACCAAAGAGCAGGTGGCAAAATATACCAGGAGGAGATGGTATTGAATGAGCAAAAGGGTGCCATAAGGACAAGAGTTGGAAAGAATGGCATGAGCAGTAGCATGCACTTTTTTAAAAATTGAAGTCAAGGATATTCAATGAATGAGGAACAACGTCAATGAGTGATCATGGCTTGTAACTTGATCAGAAACTATACAATCTTAGGCCCAGATTCCACCTTTTACTGCTAGTCTAAAGGGATCAAAAACTTTGAACAGGGGTTCACACCCCAAACCCTTCTCAACCTCCCAAAAGATCCAAAAAGATGGGCGAGCCATAGCTTGTCCATGGCTCAGGCTCTGCCCAAACTGACCCCTTGCACATGCAAGTGTGAGAGACAAAGTACTTGGTCAACTGATAACCTGACAGCAGAAAAGTGGACCATCCGGCTTCATGAAACTATTTTGTCCTCACCCCTCTCAGACAGCCTAATACTTTTCTTATAAGCAAGAGATCCTTGCTCTTTATAGTTCACATAAAGAGACATCCTCCTGTCCTTGTACAATTTCATCACAGATAACTTCCACTTTCATTATCAGAAGTGAATGGCACTTGAGATTTAACAAACATGTGGAAACGAGACTTACTCTACTTCCATTGATTCAGTTAGCATAGTAGCATGGCACAGATTTGGTAGTTCAGTGTGTGGAAAGCTGTCGATGATTCACACATCTTAAAGCAAAACTAATAATTTTAAGAATGCTGTGCAGAGAACAGTCAGTGATTCACACACTTTAAAGCATAACTAAATATCTTAAGCATTCAATGCAAAGAATATGCAGTAATTGCAGTGATTCACACACCTCATAGCTAACAATGGTAAGCTATTAATGTTAATACGTTTAATGTTAACAATTAGTAACAATATTTAAGCAAACGTCACTAGTTACAAACAGACATGGTTGCGCATCATAGGTCATGTTAAATTGCAAAATTAAAAGGAATTGAGTAAGCAAGTGTTGTATTAATTCTGTATTAGAGGAGTGCCTGCTTCAGACTGAGTGCTGTACTATACTTACATTGGTAACTTAACAGAAGTGGTAAACTAATTCAAAGCAACACTCCACTTTTACCATGAATAATATTACAGTGAACCTTCCTTGTGAATTTTTGTGCCACCGAGGTCAAACTCCTGTACCATGACTACAATGGAAGGAGTATTTTTTAAACTACATAGCGCCTATTGATTTTGAGGACAAATTGCCATCTGAGAGCAAAACACTTTTATAACTACATTCTTTGGGTCCTGAAGGATTAAGATTTTTTGGACAACTTCATAGGGAAATGATGATGGGGGTAATGTGTATGTTGAAGCAATAACACAATTGGACAAATATTTTTCTCCCAAGTTGTGTATAGGTTTCACCAGATACACATTCTTTCACAGGAACCAACACAAGGAAGAAACTATCAATGAATATGTCACAACATTGAGGAAATGATCATTTGATTGCAGGTCTGAAGGTCTATTTGAAGAATGGATATGAGATCAAGTAGTAATGCATGCGCATGAGTTAGCAATACATGAAAGGTTGTGTATTAATGGTGATGCAGAGTTAAAATATGTATTGGATACAGTACATAAAGCAGAAATGTCAGGAAGGTGTGCTAAAGCAAAAAATAAAACTACTGAACCTGAGTCTGAGGTAGTAGCCAAAGATACCATTGACAAAACTGGGAACAAGACATAAAAAAGGGACAAATCTCAGGTATTTAATAATAAACTAAATTGTTACAGGACTGACATTATGTCCCACTTAGTAAATAGTAAAAACTGTCTTGCATTAAAACGAAAATGTAGTGCACATTGTAAAATTGGCCACTATGTCCATGTCTGCAAGATGAAAATAGAGAAATGTGATGAAGTAACGTTTTTGAGAAACAACGTACTGATGTGTAGGGTACTAGTATGTCTAGTGAAGAGGAAAGCAAGAGCATCTTGAATGTTAAAGAAAAGGTCATACTAATTATCTCAGATGAAAAAAGAACCAAACCTATATGTTTCATGAAGTTGAAGGGTATAAGTATACAAAAAGCAGCAGATTCAGATGCACACTGCACTATTGTAAACTAAAACATTTGGAAGAATACCTTTGTCAAGAAATTAGGATCTATTCTGGAGAATTCTAGTATTGCACCAGAAAGTTACACAGGTGATACTTTTGACATGATTGAATACCGGAGATTGATTTTCAGATGTAAGGGCTTGTAGATAATTATATTTAGCAAGGAAGGGACTGTCAGTCAATGGGTGGTTGGATCAAAGAAATGTACATGTAATATTATACCTCAATAGTAAAGAACAGGTTTGAGTTGTGGATGAAGGAGAAGTAATGGGAACGTAATTTGCCAATGTGTTCTATGCACAAAATAATTCTCAAAGGCAAAGCTATTTCTGAAGCCCAAAAAGCAAGGACTGTAACAATGGCAGTCAGGAATGAAGTCAACGAGGAGTTAATACAATTAGTTGATGCTGGAATCATTGAGTCTGTGCATTGGCCTATGTGATCCTAATGATAACATTGTTGTAGATCAGTTCCCTTTACCCAGGAGAAATGAATTGCTAACTATGAAAAAGGGTATAAGAGTATTTTTGACCCTGAATCTATCTGCCGCTTACCACAAAACACCTCTTCGCAACGAGAGCATGAAATACATGGCGTTCTTTGCTCAATAGTGCAGGAGTTTAAATCATTGTTGTGTTTGCTTCACAAACATTATCACCTCTAGAATAGAACTATGCAGTGATAGAGTGGCAAGCAATAGCCTGAGTATGGGCTTTGGAACATTTTCGCTCATTTGTAAGGGGAAATTAGGTGATTGTTAGATGTGACCATAACGGTATGGGAAACTTTTGACCACTGTGGGTAGGCCAAGAATATCATCTAGATTAGCCGGGTTATCCATGTGCTTGTAAGACTTCGTATACAGAGATGAGAATTTACCTGGAAAGAAAAATGCAGTTACAGATTTTTAATTTAGGATGCCCACTACATTACTCAAAAATCAAGAGGATATTTTGGAAAGTAAAAATACTGTGTGGGGTGTTGAAACAGGGGAACACTCATTACATCTGTAGGACTGGCAAGCAGAGTGTGAGAAAGATCAAGAATTAAAAAACAATATTGACTTTATGAAGGAGGTATGGCCCAATAAAAGTGATATGGAAGACCTCAGCGTATTCTAAGATTTATGTAGTGAACTGGTAATTGTAGGAGGATTCTTGGAGGGGTGAAGATAATTCCTCCTTCTGCTTTGATAATGAAATAGAAAGGGAAGTCAAAGAATACCTGAAAACTCCTTAGGAAAAAGTGGCAGTTGGCATTATCGGGCCCATTGGGAATACTCAAAAATATATTGTGGTATTGATGGATGTATTTTCCTGGTGGCCTAAAATCAAAATTAATAATAAATAAAAATAGATACAATACTAGAGGTCATATGCTAGGTTTTCCAGAATGAAGGGATATACAGCATTTTACTGAATGACAATGGTGTAAAATTTGTATCAGGGAAAGCTAAGAAATATTTTTACAAATATGGTGTTTGCCCCAGGACAACATCCCTTTACAATCCAAGTGGTAATGGAATGGTAGAACGCTTTCATAGAGGTCTCCAGGGGGCCATTTAAATTAGTATTAAAAAACAATTCTTGTTGGGTAACAAAAGTGTATAAAACTCTTTGGTTATATGGATCAACAGAAGTGGCATGCCCAGGGTTTTTCCCATTTGAATTAATGGGAGGAAGGAAACCTAGATCAAAGTTTGACCAAGGATGGTTACCACGCCTACGAGTGTGACCTATTTTTTTTAGAAAGGTCAGAGAAAAAATAATGAACAAACTAGAAGAATACAAAAAGTACTACAAAAGGAAACATGGGGTTAAACACAGCAAGTTAAATGTTGGACAGTGGGTTAGAAGTAAGAAACCAGGCATAGTTTCCAAGAGAGCTTGTTCTTACTTTGAACCCAAGCACATTAAACATGTGTTAAATAATGTGGTCAGATTAGAAGATGGCAAGATATGGTCTTTAAAGAGAGCAGCTGTGTGTTCTCAGTAGTAATGTCAGAGACAATGAATGGTAGGGCAGACAATCTGGAAGAAGACTGTTTCTACAGAGCACCAAGAGAGTGTTCTGAACAATGAGAAAGCACAGAAGGGTAGACAAATGGAGGATCAGTCAAGAGATGGTAAGGAAAACCTTGGACAAGAAGATAGTGAAATTGATTTAAATTTCATTCCTGTGCCTTCCACTGACAAATTGATTAAAATACCAAAGAGAAGAATTAGGCATCCTGTGAGGTTAGGTGATCATCTTTGGGATTAATCAATTAAGCTAGATTGCATACCTGTTTTAGTCATAGGTTATATGGTGAATTTCACTATTTAAAATGTATCAATGCAATGATTGTACTATTCCAATGTGACTTATAAAAGTGTTTTTATTTTTATTTATAAGGGGCGGAGATGTGTAGAGGTGATGTAATGGTATTAATGATATCATTAGAACATGGCATGGTCAAGCTAGAATCTGAGAAATGTCAGTTGGAGAACTCAGCTGCTTTGAAGACACTATGACCCATTAGAATGGCGGTCCAAAAATCACCCCGACCGCCATGGAACCGGAAAACAACCACCCGTTGGGACCGTGGAAAAACCGGCGGTCAAATTAGGATCAACCGCCAAAAAAGACCGACCACGGCGGAGGTGGGCCAAGAAAAAACACCTGTCGAGGGTGGTGAGGTCCAAAATTCGACCACGCCAGTCGAAAACGCAGCGGAAAATAAACAACACGCCGCCAGCGTAGCGGAGACACCGCACTGGAAATTAGGATATCCTTGATGGTCCTGCGGTATAATCCGCTGTTTGCGACCACCACGGTCGCACACTTGAGTGACTGGGAGAGCCAGCGGGAGAGCTGCAGCATAGCCACCGCAGCGGACAATCCATAGAAAACATGGCGGACGATGCAAAAACCCCACAATAATGCCAAACATTGCACAAATCAAAGTAGCCATGCCCCCTAAATACACAACACACATGCCAATGAAACAAATACATGCCAAACAAAAACATACAATTCCCAGGACAACACCCTCAACACACCTGACAGGAAAACCCATTTGGACACATCCACATAGTCGAGTATAAAACTAGCCCATTCACTGACCACAATCCTTTGCAACACTCCAGAAGAGAAGGCCATTCACCAGATCTTAGAGGAGAGGCAAAAGAACACAGCACACTCAACACTACCACCACCACCACCACCATCACACCAGCATCGACAAGCCCCCAGCACATAACACACCTCACCCGCCACCACCACACCCACCACTCATACCCCTGCACCCACAAATACTTTGCACATCACACACCATGTCCACACATAAAGTGCCCAAATTTACAGAGAGTGAGTTGACAGTCATGGTAAATAAGATAGTCAGAGTGGAACCACAACTGTTTGCTAGCCTGGTCCAACTGACACCATTAGCCACAAGGACTCAAGAAGCAATCCAAGAAGGAGATCATGAAGCTGTGGCATGATCTGAAGAGGGTTGTCAAAGAGAGGAGGAGCAAGAACTGGGAGCTGGCAAACCGGACTGGCAGTGGCCCTCCCCTTTCACAAAATACATACACACCATGGGAGGAGCAGGTGCTTGCCATAGTGCATTCCGAGAGTCTCACAGGAGTATCTGGGGGAGTGGAGGTTGGTAAGTACAAACAAATGATAACCAACACATTGATATGTACTGTCTTGCACAACCAAAAAGCCACACCACCCAAGACAAATTCCATCTATCTGCACCACACACCAAAACAGCCTGTCTCACAGATCCAACATTCACTCAATCCCATTTACCCTAATCGTAGCTAGCAATATTATCATGGGAGCATGAGCACAGGCAGCCATCACTACAACTCCCACCAGGTACCCTTGTCCCACATCCCATCAGGACGGAGCACACCACCACCCACAAGCACCTGGAAGCCATTGCAGCACACCGAACGATGTAACAGGTAGGTAGCCATCTTTCCTGATAGGGCTGTTTTGAAGTGAGAGGCTTGCACTACTACTCCCACCATGCCCCCTGGCCCATACCCCAGCAGGATGGAGCACTCCTCCACCCACAAGCAGTTGGAAGCCATTGCAGTACACCAAACAAACATACAGCTAGATAGCAATCGTGCCTGGGAGAGCTGTTTGGGGGTGGGAGGCATGCAACACAACTCCTATCATGGCCCCTGGCCCACACCCCAGCAGGATGGAGCACACCCCCACCCACAAGCAGTTGATACCATTGCAGTACACCAAACAAACTCACAGGTAGGTAGCCGTCTAACTGGGAGGGCTGTTTGGGGGTGGGAGGCCTGCACTACTACTCCCACCATGCCCCCTGGCCCACACCCCAGCAGGATGGAGCACTCCCTCCCACCCAGCAGCATGTGAAAGCCATTGCGTTGTTCACCTTCACCTAACAGGTAAGTAGCCTGTACGTGCACCCACACATTTGTCACTAAGGAAATGGTGCCATATGGCAACACCATCCCTCTCATTGCACAAATATGCACACCGACCCCGCTTGACACGCACAGTGTGCACACAGGTAAGCAAAGGGAACTGTTACAGCTACCAAAGAGTCACACACCAGTGCACATACACAAGGAAGACTGGGCACAACCATGCACAGCACACTCTGATGAATAAATTGCCATGGGGCCCAATCAACAAAGACAATTTCAATATTTAGAAAGCATGTGTGGGCTTATAAATCAAGATATGTACATGACAGGACAAAGTTATGCAGGACAATACAATGGCCAGTCCATTGCCAGATGTGACGTCTGCCAGGTCAGACCAATCAACAAGAAGACAACAATGAAAAGATGTTGTGCTGGTCCCTACATGGCAACAGGTCCCGGTGAACATGATTTCTGCACGAGTTGCATGGTACGCATTGATACCTCACACCATGTACAAGTAATGTATGTACCACTGCACCATGTTAGGAGGCACAGTAGTGCACATAGAAAATGATGTGAAGATCAGTCAATTGTGTAGTGTACAGACAGTGGACTTTACAACTGGCTTTTTTTTAAATTCGCACATAGCCCTTCACGACAACAGCAATATAACCAATGTATACGTTGTACATTGCCACCCACCTTCAAGTGGAGTAGCGAGTGATGAGCTGTTGACGCATGTCACCACCTTCCTCCTTTCCACTGTCCTCATCACTGGACTCAGGTTGTTGTGCAGGCAGCGGCCTTGGGTCCTCATCATCATCATCCAGGAGCTGGGGAATCTCCTTGCGAATGGCCAGGTTGTGGAGAATGCAGAATGACACTACTATCTGACACACCTTCCAAGGCGAGTATGCCAGTGCATCTCTGGTTTTGTCCAGGCAGCGGTTAAGTGACTTCAGCATACCAGAAGTACGCTCCACCACACGACGTGTCCTTCCATGGGCATCATTGTAGCGGAAGTCAGCCGGGTTCCGGGGATTCCGCAGTGGGTTCAGCAGCCATGGGTGGCTGGGATATGCAGAGTCACCTAGGTATGACAAATAGACATTGCAATGCTGCACAGGCAGTGGGCAGCAGGTCACACACCCAGCACACCATACGACTAGGCACTCTCACCCACAATCCATGCACCCTCGGGAAGTAGATTAGCCATCAGCCGGGGCACAATGCTGTTTCGCAGGATGTAGGACCCATGGTATGAGCCAGGGAATATGGCAACACATGAAAGATGAACATATCTGCCAGGCACACCACCTGCACATTGATTGAGTGGTAATGTTTGCGATTACGAAATATGTTCTCACTTGACTGTGGTGGCCCAAGACCGGCACCCCTGGAGAAATGGATATATCGGTCCTTGTGTATCATCATGGCGGACAGAACATCATGCAGCAACATGCTGAACATTGGTTGAGACATCCCAACAGCTCTGGCCTCTGTCTCCTGGAACAATCCGGTGGCAAAAAAATGGAAGGCTGCCATCACTTTATAAGTTGGGGTGAAAGCTTTTGGATATGTCCATCAAGGCTGCAGGTGGGGCTCCAACATATCACAAAGGGTCTTCAGGGTGGCTCTATCTAGATGGAATTTGCGAATGATCGCCACATCCTCGACGTCCTCAAGCAGTGTCAAGTGATGTATCAGATTTGGCCTCCTCCTAGTTGAGATGAAAGCGGACACAGGTCAATGAAATCAATCATGGGATGGCCACAGCATATCTCATTCTGGATGACAGAGCAAAAACAAAGACTGACTTTATAATTGAGTGACACACCAGGTTACATGGGTGGACGTTTGAGTCACACAGAGGGAACACCTCTCTATTTACAACACACAAGTGCCTCAAACACCACATAGTAAGTAACTATATCATACAGTGAGACAAGCCTTGCTGAGGTGATCACTGCCCCTCAACACATTGCTATGTGTACACATTGTAGAATCCACTACAACACTCTTCTGCCTCATCAACCATATAATTAATGTGTGACATGTTAGGGACTACAGACCAATGTACGTCACACATACAAAACCATGGCATGTGTAGGCACCAATGGAGTCAATGGAACATTGGCCTTGTGTGCAAGCACGATGATGTGCCCTTTACCATGTGGCCACCTTGCACTGTCGAAGTGTGCCCGATGGACATTGCCATTGTATGTCCCCCAAATGGCGGTAACTACCACCTGACCCCGGCGGTGTGTCACCGGCACCCCCCCTGACACAGGTGCGGTAGTCATTGGCATGGAGACATGCCCAAATGGCGGTTGCCATGCTCCACCACCCAAATCGCGGTGCCTCGTGTCATTGTATGTCCCCCAAATTGCGGTAGCTACAGCTTGGTCCCTGGGGTGCATCACCACCATGGAGCATGCCTTAGAGCAAATGGGAACAATGATTGCAGTGGCATGATGCAATTTTGTAAATCGCGGTAGTCATTGGATGGTTTTGAAAGATGCACCATCGCGGTAGGGCGCACCAGGCCCCTGCGGTGCATCACTGCCATGGAGCATGCCCTAGAGCCAATGGAAATGATGATTGCAGTGGCCTGAAGCAATTTTGAAAACCGTAGTAGGCGTACTTGCCACCGCGGAGGTGGTTATTGGATGGTTTTGAAAGATGCACCATTGTGGTAGCACACACCGGGACCCTGCGGTGCATCACCACTATGGAGCATGCCCTAGAGTCAATGGGAATGATGCTTGCGGTGGCATGATGTGTTGTAGGGCAGGGGAGGGCACACATGTAGTTGGACTGATGCAGTATATGCATGAGGGTGTGTCATGCACTGACAAACATGCTGTCTCCAGGGGGAATGTATGTGCGTCTCAATGTCACAGGTTTCCCTGCCTGCAGTTGTAGGTATGAGTGAAGTGTGTTGCTTTGTCAGCCATACGGTGACAAAGTATGTTGGCCATGCAGGGGCCAGGACAGTGATTGCTTGGCTGAATGGCTGTGTGTGCCCCTGTTTTCCATCTCAGTGTGAGCCCAGATGCTTGGCACAGTGCTCGCCCACCAAGACGAGGTCACATCACTTCACCTACTGTGTCCTTACTATTGGTTTTTCACAGTCAAATCCAACTATGCACCATCTCAGCCCTGTAGAATTGCACAAGACCAGACTTGTGTAGATCTACATTTTGCTTGTGAGTCCATGTCCCTCAATGCCACACACATGACATACTGATATATTCACAGGGCATGGACATTGAGTGCTGCACAGTCTTGCACACAGTGGGTCTACCCACAGACACAGGTCGATATGTGATGTAAGTTGTGGCCAGACATGCAAAGGACTGGAGATGTGTGCAAGTCACATAGGGGGTTCAGTGCTGGCATCCTGCATGTGTGTGAGATGTGCAGGGACTGGGTACGCCCTCACATATGCATGCAATCACATCAGCTTAGCCCAAGACGAGTGCCCATGTGAGATGTACTCCAGGGTGGGATGGACAGGGATTAGATTTGGTAATGAGTTTGTGTCTTGCTTCTGTACTGATAGATGATGGCACATGACACTGTGTCACTGATCATTTCCCACTCTTGTCTCCCATGCCTGCAGCTCAAGGTACACCAGTGTAAGGCCGTGTGGAGGGACAATGCAGCAAAGGTGCGAGCTCTGGGGGTCTCTAACCGACGGCGCACCCACTGCCACAAGAGGTGGGACGACAGCAGAGATGACCTTGGGGCTGCTCCCTCGCACTGGGTGGTTGGCCCGATGCATAATGATATCACTGATGGGATGCATATTGGCAGTGACTCATCCTGAGCTTGATGCACGTCTGAAGGAGCATCGGTAGCAAGGCAGGGGTGAGAATTTGTGGGGGGTGACTTTGGCTGTGAGGGGCTGCATATGTACAGGGCCTGTGCCAGCTGTGGCCTATGTGATGTTGGTGGAGTGGTGCAGTGCAGTGTCATGTAAGTGGCTGTTGGGATGGGTGCCAGTGTCATGCATTTGCCCAAACTGTTCTTACAAAGGTGATGCTCGCTGCTGTGCATTCCCATTGCCATCTGTTTTGTGCTCTTCATGGTCATTCAGCTTTGGGGTAGTCTGGGATTCGAATTGGGAGTGAACAGCAGAGTTCCCAATCTGAGTGTGACTTCATCTATGCGTATATTGCATGCACCATGAATGTTGAGGCCTACACATCTGTGTACTAGTCTTTGAGCCCCAGAGTACAACATGGTGGTTGGCATGGGCTATTTGCCATTGTGAACTGTCATGTTGTAATCTGTGTCTGTGTTGTCCCCTCCTGTTTCAACTGGATCCGTGAACGAAGACCGGAAAGCTACGCAGCTCACAGGAACGCCACCCGCAGACACCACCACCTCATCAGATCCACTACAAAAGCCTCCTTCAAAGACCCTCTAGACAACAATGCACACAACAGCAAAGAGCTCTTCAACATCGTGAAGGAACTCTCCAACCCCAGCTGCAGCTCCAACAACATCCCACCTTCGCAAGACCTGTGAGACTCACTGGCCACCTTCTTCCACTGCAAGATCCTAGACAGCCACAACAGCTTCAACACCGCGAATGACCCTGCACCCACCGAGAACTCCACCTCCACCCCCACGACCACCACCCATACCAACCGCCTGACCTCCTGGACCAACATCAACAACGATGACACCATCAAGACCATGAACTTGGTCCACTCCGGATCCCCGTCATACCCATGCCCATACCACATCTTCAACAAAGCCAGCACCACCATCGCACCCCATCTCCGGAAAGCCATCAACTTCTCCTTGACAGCAACCTTCCCGGAGACCTGGAAGCACACCGAGATCAATGCCTTACTCAGGAAACCCAAGGCTGACCCCAAAGACCTCATGAACTTCCAACCTATCTCCCTGCTCCCATTCCCGGCGAAAGCCCTCAACAAACTACTGACCAAATTCCTCGAGGAAAACAGCATCCTAGACCCATCCCAGTCCGGGTTCCGCAGCAACCACAGCACCAAAACTGGCCTCATCGCCACTACCAACGACATTGGGACCCTGCTAGACAACGGAAAAACCACAACCCTCATCCTCCTGGACCTGTCAGCCGCCTTCGACACGGTCTGCCACCACGCACTACGAACACGCCTCCACGACACTGGGATCCAAGAGAAGGCCCTGGACTGGACCACCTCCATCCTCTCTGGCAGAACACAGAGCGTCCATCTCCTCCCCTTTCGCTCCGAAGCCACCTAGATCAACTGCGGCATACCCCAGGGCTCGTTTAAACAAAATAGAATCCACTCAGAAGGTGGTAGTGATCCCTAAAGTGATGGGGAGCACACAGTGTTGTTTAAATACCCCTCACACACCAACAGGCCCCTTGGTGTCATGCTTCATCATCGGGGCCTTCGCACCCCTCTACGGGATGCGGCGTGCTGCGACTCACGGATACGTAGGAGCACTGATAGTGAACTATGTGTTTGCGTGTGTGAGAGGGAGTGTGAGTGGTGAGGTGAAAAGAGTGAAGGTTAAAAAATATCTGGCTCGTAGGAAAAAAATATTTATTATGTCCTCGGCTGGTATTGTTAGAAGGGTGCAACGTGAGGTTGACAATTATGCGTATTAGGGTGGTATATAAAAGGCTAGAATCAACTTGACCCGACACATCGTCAGAGCCGCGTTGAGGGGAAGGCAGTCTACTAGACCGTGCAGTAACTGTGAGTTGGGTTGTTTAAAACAAGGGCCACCATTTTCTCGGTACCCTAAAAGTCAGTGCTCCTACGTATCCGTGAGTCGCAGCACGCCGCATCCCGTAGAGGGGTGCGAAGGCCCCGATGTGTGCTCCCCATCACTTTAGGGATCACTACCACCTTCTGAGTGGATTCTATTTTGTTTAAACGAATTACCAGGGAAGACTGAATCCACTTGTTTCTCTCCCTCCCTCCTTTTGTTATATTCATGTACCCCAGGGCTCATCATGCCCGACTGCACAACCTCAACATCATCTCTTATGCCGACGACACCCAGCTTATCCTCTCCCTCACCAAAGACCCCCACACAGCCAAAACTAACCTCCACGAGGGAATGAAGGACGTTGCCGACTGGGTGAGAAACAGTCACTGACACTGAACTCGGAAAAGACGGAGGTCCTCATCGTCTGATCCACCAACTCGGCCTGGGACAAATCCTGGTGGCCGACCACACTAGGAACAGCTCCAACGCCCACCGACCACACACGCAACCTAGGGGTAATCCTCAACTCCACCCTCTCCATGATGAAGCAGGTGAACACTGTCTCTTCCTTCTGCTTCAACACCCTCCGTATGATTCGCAGGATCTACAAGTGAATCCCCACCGAAACGAGATGGATGGTCACCCAGGCCCTCGTGAGCAGCAGACTGGACTACGGAAACGCCCTCTACTCAGGAGAATTGGCCAAACTCCTGAAACAACTCCAATGCATCCAGAATGCGTCCGCATGCCTGATCCTCGACATCCCTCGCCACAGCCACATCACACCCCACCTGAGAGATCTTCACTGGCTCCCCGTCAACAAGAGGATAACCTTCAAGCTCCTCACCCACGCACACAAAGCACTTCAAAACACCGGACCAGCATACCTCAACAGCCGACTAAGTTTCTACACCCCCACCCGTCAGCTCCACTCCGCCAACCACGCCCTGGCCACTGCCCCCCACATCCGAAGAGTGACTACCGGCAGCAGATCATTCTGGCACCTCGCAGCCACGACATGGAACACCCTCCCTTTCGCCTACGGCAGACCCAAGACCTACTGATCTTCAGAAGACTCCTTAAGACCTGGCTCTTTGAACAGTAGCAGCACTCCCCCACCCCTTAGCGCCTTGAGACCCTCACGGGTAAGTAGTGCACTTTACAAATGCTTAACTGAATAACATCTTTCTCTTCAAAAAAGATCTTTACATCCAACGCAAAGGCACCAGCATGGGCGCTACTTGCGCACCGAGCCTTGCATGCATTTATGTGAGTATCTTTGAAGAACGGCACATATACAACGAAGTAAGCCCTTTTTATGAGAATATCAAAAACTGGGTAAGATTTATAGACAATATTTTTTTCATTTGGTCCAGACCTGAAGTAGTTTTAAAAGAGTTTTTATGTTGGCTTAACTTAGGAGATGAAAATTTGAAGTTCACAGCATCATATAGTAACAGTAAAGTAGATTTTTTAGACATTAGTATTAAGGTAGATAATAACCAGTTGGCGGTAAAACTGTATAAAAAGAAAATGGACCGTAACATGGTCTTACATTACAACAGCTACCACCCAAAAAGTCAGAAGGATAACATCCCCTTTGGAGAGTTCCTCCGCCTCAGGAGGAACTGTACCTCTCTAGAGGACTTCTACAAACATGCTGAAGTGACCAAGCAAAAGTTTATGGATAGGGGATATCCGAAGAAACTCGTTAACCATTCACTAAAAAGAGCAAGATACTATAACAGAGAAAGTTTACTAGACAAAAAAGAGAAAAACAAAACGATGGATAAAATTGTCATGGTTAGTCAATTCTCCGGAATTGCTAACCAAATAAAAAATATAATTAATCACAACTGGAAAATCTTAAACAAAGGAATGGAAACTAAACTTCCAAGGCCACTATATGCCTATAGAAAAAATAAAAATCTGCGCTCCACTCTGGTACATACCTACAGAGAGGACATAACAGGAAGACAAAAAACCTTGACAGGCACAAAACGCAATAGGAAACCACAAATGTGGCTCGTGCAGTGTATGTGACTCCTGCCTAGTGACAAAGGAAATATCCCTAAATGGAGTCACCCACAAGATAAACACACTAAATAACTGCAGAAGTAAAAATCTGATATACCTAATTTTATGCCCATGTGGCCAGGGCTACATAGGCGAAACAGGTAGGGAGCTGAGGACTCGCATAGGAGAACATAAATCAGCCATTAGACTAAGTAAAGAAAATCCCCCCCTGGTAAACCACTGGAGAGAAAAAAGCCACAATGAGACAGAGATAAAATGGATAATACTAGAGAAAATTAAAGAACAAACAAGATTGGGCAACAGTACTAAAAAACGCAAACACCAAGAACAGTGGTACATTATGAAATTTGACACCATAAAAAGGGGGTTGAATACCAGAGAAGACTGGAATAGTCTTATTTAGGAAATATACAGTGGGAGGATAATACTGGCAGTGCTTAATCTTTGATTATGGCACACAATCCCCCATATAACAATAGGTGACACCATATTGTTTTAAACCCTAATATATTCACCGGGAGAAGATACAGCACGCAGAAATGATCTTTAGTTTAAATAATGTGGGAAGTTCACAATAGAAACATATAAGGCGCATACTCCAAACTATAATGCTAATGATGTAAGGAAATACGGCCCTAGACTAACAATAACGTAACGCTGATGTGTAATTCAACCTGTAAAGATTTTATATAAAATTAACACGAACTTCTGTTCGTCCGTGAGATGATTTGTTCAGAAACAAACGACATTAACATTTTTTTTTTTATTACAAGGTGGAATCGATATTTATTTAATTAATAAGAGAACTGCAATACAACACAGACAGGTATTCAAATTACGCCTTTCTAGCCAAATATCGGACTTCGCTAGATACAAACTACACCATTAAACAATGGCGCCCGTTCTTACCAGGAAACGAATGCATATACGCATGCGCGTCCTCCGACAACAAAATTGCAGCTGATAACGATAAACTGAAAGGGCGAAGGTTTGTATATATACGGCAGTGTGACAGCTTCACACTAGCAGAGAGGGAGCAGAGATTTGGACGTACCCGTGACCGCCCGTTAAAGGAAAAAAGCTAAGGTAAGCGGAAGGGACGGTCTTCTCTAAATAGCCGGTTCTTAAATAGCCTTATGTTAAATTAACTAGGCGTCTAGCAGAGCCCATGTTAACACGTAGAGTTTACATCTAGTATAATAAGGTGAAACTATACGGTTACCTAACAGCATAATAATGGGGGTTACCTTCATGTTGTAATACTCGAAAAGTCAGTAAGGTCCCCCATGTAGCAGCACTTATAGGAGTAGCTATAGTAAGAAAACCAGTTACGCTTACGTGAATGGGAGGCAGATATTGGATGTTTAAAAAAATGGGTTACATCGCGAGTATGGGTATCTGGATAATGGTAGAGAAATTGAATACCCATACATTTATCATCATCCCAATAATAAAAAGTTAAAAGAATTGCTCAACAGGAATTAGTTGAAGTTAAATTTTATAAAAAAACTGGGCAGAAATCTGTAAAATATCACATAACTCAGAACTAAACTCTAAGAACTAACTAAAGGTAATAATAAAAACAATGGGTTACAAACTGCAATTTGCTTCCCATGCAGATCAATTAGCGCTACCGCATACCCCCTAACCATTATTCTGAGTGGAACGGGAGTTTAATAAAGAAAAGCGAACCACAGGGAAGAGGATACCCCTTATACTTGGAGGTATGTATATGTCTGTAGGCAAAAATACAGGGAACTAATAATAAAACGCCATATACCTATTGTAATGTATATACTGGTATCACCACATATAGGGGCTCCATCCATCGAATCGAATAAGGCAACAGCCTCAAGCCTGAATGTCCAGAAGGCCATATCCTGTGCCATCTACACTAGAAAATAATCCATTGAGAAGTAAGGGCAAGTGAACACCCCTCACGGTAATAAACAGTCTACATCCCTTGAGTTACAAATGTGAATAGAGACTGACATATATACAGAGGAATATTGAAAACTCCTATACTGACAACACAATTCTATGTGTATTTTGCCATTAGATTTTACTCTTTAAAGAGAAGATCAAGTCTAATATCCAGTATTACGTGGAAACGACTCTAAATTATGAATAAGAGTCTTTCTCTCTAAGGTTAGTATTTCCAGTGTGAATGGTGTGACTGAGTGCATTCATAAAGAACTGGTCATAAACTAGGTTATAACGGAGGTTGTAACAAAATAGCTATAAACGATCACATGAGGCAAGTCTATCACCATTCGGGTGATGATATAAAATGTAATGTAATGTTGAATGCATATATGTCCACAATGTTTAATAGAGATGTGTACATAATGTATATATAGAATCCTAGCTTTAGGAATTGTACTCCATTTAGAAGTAAGGAAATGACCATTACATTAAAAAATAACAACTTCAATGTACTGATTAATCCTTTTTTATACACAGGAAGGATAAAATGCCTTCAACCCCAAACGATTTAGAACTGTCTTGAAGAAGGTGTGCCAACATCCAAGGGCGATACACCGAAACGCGCCGACGCATTTCTTGTCTTTTAGAATTCAAGCCCAAGAAATTCCTAATATCAGGCATACTGCTATAGAGGATATATATTTAAAACACTGACAGGGCACTTGAATCTCAAAATCCGTAACAGATATAGGTACTTTTGTTGCATAAGGGGTTTCTGTTTTTGATCATAGGAAACATTTCTTGCCTTAGATAAGTATGTTGATTCATTTGTTATGACTATGTTGACACTTTAGCATATGTATATTTTTCTCTGCTTTATCTGTGTATATTAATGAATACTTTTTAATGTTGTTTTTATTTCGTGCACAAAATGATATGCTTCTGATTTTATACGTATTATAAAATGAAATGTGTAATGAATTTTTTCCTTTACGTATATGTTTTTAAATAAAAAGTCTGTGAACGGTATAAAGTAGTTTGTGACCAGTGATTATAAAAATTACTCAGAATAGGGAGTGTGAGTGAGTGAATCACCTTTTCCAGGGATTGTTTTTAGACTTTTCATTGTCTGTAGTACCCTGTTCCCTGGAACACGTGGGGTCTTCTCTCTTTTTGTTGATATGCTGAATGGCCATAACATGGCTCAGTCATGACAGATAATCAGGGTTATATCCACTTTTGGAGTCTATGTAGTGAGTGGTTGCAATTCGATTGCAGAGTGTGGTGTGCAATATGTCGATTTGGTCCTCTTTTGTGCTGCATTGATTGCATAGGTCTATTCAGTTGCTGCCAATAACCTGACCCTGCATCTCTCTTATGCAGATTCACCAGTGGTCACGGAGGGACACGAGCCGGACACCAGTGGTGGTGAGACTAGCACTACTGCTGCCCAGGAGCCCAGTGACACAGTTGTCACCAGCACCTTAGAGGGGGACCGGAGTCTGCAGGAGGAATCGCAGCCTGAGACGCAAAGTACCACATCATCTGATGCCAGCGGGGATGCATCCATGTTTGCAGGCACAGGGAATGGAGACTCTGCATCATCTTCCACCACACAGCGGCCGGTGCCCACCCTCCCATCCACTTCCTCTGGTGCTGCCTGTGTCCATGCCAGTAAGAGGGGACGAGTTTCATTCACACCTGGCACCGCGGCCTCTGCACCCGTCCCCCCTGCTGCCCTCAGTGCAGAGTCGGTTGAGCTTTTGCACCAGCTTTGTGTGGGTCAGACACCTCTCCTCAATGCCGTCATTGACCATGACAAGAAATTAGCACAGGTGGTTGCTTACATGGAGAGCATACATTCTGATGCGGGCGGGCTGCACCGTACTGTCCAGGCCTTGTCCTCCACAGTGACGTTTGCCCTTCAACAGGCACATACTCCCATTCCTGCTCCAGGGCCTTTTTCCATCCCCCAGGTAGTGGCCACATCTGATGATAGTGACCCCGGATCACATACATCACAGTCACAATACAGCACACGTAGCACACAGCAAAAACAACCCATGCAGTCCCACCCGCAGATACCATCCCCACAGAATATCAAAGCAAGCCCAGAATGCAAAGACAAAAGCCTGTCAGTCAAAAGCAAGGCCCAAAAAGCAAAGAAGAAGACCTCTGGCTCACATGCCTCAGAGGCATCCCCAGCTAAGGACTCCCCTGTACGTAAAGCATCTCGCAAAGAGAGGCATGCAGTTTCTGTGTCCACTGAGGAGTTGGTGCATGGCAAGGGTACACCTAGAAAGGGCTCAGAAGCACATTCCCCCACCACCTCAACTCCCATTCCAAGCCCTGTGAAGCTGGGAAAGGAGGGCACTGTAGGGGGTACACCTGGCAAACATGGGAGGGAAGGCCAGAGGCAAAGCACCTGATGCAGCTTTGTTGGTGTGTATGCCTGTTGTGTCCACACCTCTTCCCATTAATCCCAGTACAGGGAAGTAATTTTGAATCCCCAAGAAGTGGAAAGGCACCCTCAAACATCTCCCACCCACACTGTGTCACAGATCTGCATGACTCCACCTCCATGTGCCACTACACCGCCTGCTCCAAACAGTCCTCCAGCTTGCCAATCCAATGATAGCCCTACCTCACCTGGGACTCTCTCTCCCCAGTCAAGTGCTCCTGCTGTCCAGACACACAGCCAGCTCCCAGTCTGCCTGACAGCCAAGTGTGAGTGGTAGTCCCCCTCACACACCTGTCCCTCACATAAGTGGGCCTGTACTGTCCATCGTTACCCCCTTGACTGTGTTGCTGCACATGGAAGGGTACAGTCTCTCACATTCCCTGTGCAGCCTCTTATGAAGTGACTCTGCCATTTGCCATGCCCACTTGCCTTGTCATTCACTGCTGTTCTGGCCTTGCCTGTGCAACCTCTCATGTACTGACTGTGCACTTTGCCCTGCCCACTGGCCTTGTGGCTCTGCTGTGTTGGACTATTCTCTGTGCAGCTGCTCATGTACTGACTGTGCGCTTTACCCTACCCACTGGCCTTGTCATTCGCTGCTGTTCTGGCCTTGCCTGTGCAGCATTTCATGTACTGACTGTGCACTTTGCACTGCCCACTGGCCTTGATGCTCTGCTGTGTTCGACTATTCCACATGCAGCTTCTCATGTACTGACTCTGCACTTTGCTCTGCCCGCTAGCCTTGTCATTCACTGCTGTTCTGGCCTTGCCTGTGCAGCCTTTCATGTACTGACTGCACTTTGCCCTGCCCACTGGCCTTGTTGCTCTGCTGTGTTGAACTATTCCCTGTGCAGCTTCTCATGTACTGACTCTGCAGTCTGGACTGGCCACTGGCCTTGCTGTTTTGCTCTTGCCTGTGCAGATTCTCATGGATATGCTGTGCTCCCTGGACTAGCCACTGGCCTTGGTGTTTTGCCCTTGCAGATTCTAATCGATATGCTGTGCTCCCTGAACTGGCCACTGGCCTTCCTGTTTTGCCCTTGCCCGTGCAAATTCTCATGGATATGCTGTGCATTTTGTGCCTTGCTCTTCTCTACTGTTGGTGTCTATCTATGCAACATGTGAATAAAGATAATTACTTCTGTTGTCTGTTTTGTTAGTGTCCTTACTGAATGAAGTTATTTTGGTGTGAGCATATGTTTGGCTGTGCCCCCTGCTCTATGTGGTACTTCAACATTGCCAAGGTCTTTGCTCGCCTACTCTTTTTTCAAAGGGGTGACAGGGACTTCAGTTCTTTCTGACACTGATACTTGAGGCATCTGTGGTGTCAATTTAACCTGTGATGCAGTTCTCATTTTCAAGGTTTTCAATTGTTGGCTACATTGTTCACATGTAAGGTTGGGGGACACTGCCAGCACAGAGGGTGACTCTGTGCACAGGTTTGCATGCAGGCTGGGCAATGTCATCATGTATGTGTGTTATTCCTTTATGTGTGCCCAGCTGTGCATGTATATGGTCATCTTGTGATGGCCTGTCATCCTGGTCCCATGGCCTACATGAGATGCGTGCTCTTGGGTTGTCAAGAGGTGTGCAGTGTGTTGGTGTGTCCATACTGTTCTGTCTGACTCCTACTTATTGTTTTAGTCACTTGTGAGTGTGCAGAGTATGTGACTGGCACAAAAGTGTTGTGTTTGTTTGATCATCCATGTGTCTTGATTCTGTTTGTGTACACAGTGCAGACCTGCTGCTCCACACTGCCATTGTGGTTATGTTTCTCATGCAGTGCAGGCACATAGTGCCTTTTATCCTCCTGTATGGCATGGCGTGTGTGGTGTAATGCCATCCCCTATTTGTCCTTCCTATGCCTACTCTTTTTGGGCCTGGACTCCCTCTGATTGTGTTTTGTGCATCCCTGCCATGTCCACTAATGACGTGCAGTACACTTCACTTGGATGTCGGCTGTCCCCTTGGTTTGTGCGTGTGTCTGTGCCTCCTCATCACTTCATTTGTGACATTGTGCTGTGTGGTGCATTTCTTTGGGCTGGGGCTATGTACCACTCAGGTTCTTTCAATAATTGTTCCTTTGTGGTGTTCTTGTGCTGTTTGGCAGTCATGGTTGCTCAGCTGCTGTTCAGCTGTGTGTGCTGCCCAGTGCTATGTTAAAGTTGATTCCACCTTTGTGTCCCAGATCTGTGCATCGGTTGTGGTTGTGTTGGATGTATGTGTGTGGGCTGTGTTGTTGGTTCACTTCCTGGGTGTGCTGTTGTATTTGTGCTGTGCTGATTTGTGTTGTACGCTTGGTGTGAACATACTGCTTGTTGTGCGTACAGTGCTGTGTTTATGTGGCTTTGACATTACCTGATGAGCATCCCCTGATGTCCTGCAGTGTTTGTTCACTTTTTTGCCTGTGCATCTGTAGTTGGTTTGATGTGGCAGTGTTGTTCTGTGATGGTGCACTTCTTGTGTGATTTGTGGTATGTTGTGTGTGCTTTGTTCCTGAGAGATGAGGTTGTGCACCCTGTTGTGTCGGTGCTTCCATTGCCTTGCCACAGTTTGGCTGACAGGGTATGTATGTTTTTGTTGTGGTTCTGTGTGTGTTTCAGTTGGGCTATGTGTTCGTGTGATGTTTTTAAGCAGAATTTAGCTGTGGCATCCTGTGTGTGATGTTTGTGGCTATACCCAGGGTGTGTGTTTGTTTGTGTTTGTATGGACTGGCAAGTATTGGTAGTCTTCAGTGTGTGTGGCACTGGAGTTGTGTGCTGCTGAGGTGAGGGGGTATGTGTGTACATTCCTCCTGGTGTTTGTCAGTAATGGTGTATGTATATGGGCCCTGTGTGTAGTGCTGCTGGTGTACTCCTGTGAGGTGGTTGTATGCATGTGTGGCTGTTCCCAGTTTGACTTCCAGGCCTTCTTTTATTCCTTGTGCCTTTACCTGGTATGCCTTGCTGTATCCCTGTGTTGTTGCACTGTGGTGCCTGTGGTTTGACTTCACTGACTGTACCAGCCATGTATGGTTTGATGATCTGAGGGGGTGTTCTGTGATCCTTGTCTTGCATGTGATGTGAACATGCTTGTTGTGTGTCTCCATGGCCTTCCATGTGTGTACATCCCACTTTGTCTTGCTGATTTGTTGTGCTCCATTGCCGTTGGTATGTTGGGTGATGTGTGTCAGTGTGTGGTATGTATGTGTGACTATGCAGGCTGTGTGTCCATTTCTATGTTTGTTCCTTGTATGTGTTCATTTGGTGCGTGTACTCATGTTTGTTTCCATGTGTGTGGTGGTGTTGTAGTTTGTGTGTTTCCCTGACCCTGTGCTACAGTGCTGTATGTTGTGTGTTCCTGTGCAGCCACTCTTGCAGTGGCTGGCTCCCTGGTTGTTTGTTGCATGGTGCAGGGTGTGGATTGACCTGGCTTGTTGTTGTGCATGGGTGTGCACAGGATGGGCACGTGGCATGTGCCTTCAAGGGGTGTGCTAATGTGTGGTGGGAGGAGGTGTGTCCCTGAGGTCTTTGTGCCCTGCCCATGCCTTGGACTGACCTTGCCTTCTGCATTGTGCACATGTATTCCCTTGTGTTCCCCGCTGCAGTGACGTGACTAGGACATTGCTGCAAGTTCATGGTAGATGTGTGTCCAGGATGCAGAGGGATGACTTGGTGGCAGGTGGGTCATGTGTGGGTGCCCTTGTGGATGTGTTACTGTCCCTAGCAGGGTGTCTGTTGTGGATTTGGACCCTGTGTCAGCCCGTGTGTTGTGTGTTGTATTTGTGTAGTTGTGTACCTGCGGAGGCGTCTGCGGCAGGCCAAGAGTTGATAGTGATGTAGCAGGTACAGCATCTGGATCACGTGTAGAGCTGGGTCCATGGCGGTCGTGACCGGGTGGTGTGGACCGGGAGTCTGGTTTTGCGCTCCGCTGTCGAGCTTCCACAGTCTCTGATTGTGCGTTATCTCCGCTGTATTGCTTGTTTTTGGGCATCCTAATTTGTGGAGCGGGGCGGACCTCATTCCGCATGGCGGTGAGTCTCCATTGGCCCCCACCGCCGTGGTGGTGGGCGCGCTTTGATGGCTGTGCGCATTGCTCGGCAGCGGATTGAAATTGACCTATGTTTGGCAATACTAATATGGCGGACGTGTGTTCCGCTGCTCACGGGTGGAAAAATTTGATTTTCCGCACTGCCTGACATCCTAATGGACCACAAAGTATTTGGTTTCATAGTAAAGGAGCTTATTTAACTTCCATTTGTGTAGCGTGTTACCACACAAATTGATCTACTCACATCAATCAAGCAGCGGGAATACTAAGTCTAACTGTCAATGTAGCACTTAGATGCAGGCACAAATTAGGTAACTAATCAATTAGGACAATTTTGCAAATCTATTGGTGAAAAGCTGTTGCTGTTACCATTGATGGCACTGAAATCTGGGATTGTGCTAATACAATGAAGTTTCAAGTTGTTGAAAATGATTTTGGTTTTTGTTTCCCCTGCCACCAGGTAACCCATTGGTGTCCTTATATTTGACCTAAGCATAAAACCTACTTCCGACTTTATTGTCTTTTCATCAAGATTATATTGAATGTGGCTTAACAGGAACTAAAAACCAGATATTAATGTAAAGTGTTTGGGGGCAGTGATGTCACACAATATGGTGGCTAAAAATCAACAGGCCTCACATGTTAAAAGTTGGTTGGCTGATTGCTTTATTTCGATATGCGAGTATCATAAAAGCATTACAAAACAGGTATAAAAAAACAGCACATCGTAACAGACTGTACATTTAAGAACAAAATAGATAAAAACTAGCATTTGATCAGAAATAAGTTAGTTAAAAAATGAATTAAATTGATATGGACAGTCTTTTTTAAGCGGATCAACCATGCCCATTTTAAGAATTTAGATACAGCACAAACTATAGGAGAGGATGTATCTGTTAATATAAGCCGTAAGGCCACCACATGTTGGCGAGTACCCAGTTGTCTACATAGGGGTCTAAGCCAGTAGGATCTTGGGCAGGCATAGTCAGGACATTCAAAGAGGAGATGAGCCACAGTTTCGGGCCTAGTTGTACATAGGGCGCAGTGGCGAGATGCCTGCGCGGGCATATTCCATCTCGAGAGGAGGTCTGCTAGAGGTAAAGTGCCTAGTCTGAATTTAATATAAAGTGCTCGGTCCACAGAGATTGAGATTATGTCCAAGTAAGGCTCAAAAGCAACAACGTCTTTTATTTTCAGGTAAGCTGCGGTGGAGTTGCAGTGACGCGGGTTGCTGATGAGCTGGGCGGAGACCCATTCCCAGTAAAGTTTTTTTAGGGTCGCCTTCGGCGGAGCAGAATGTGTGGACCAACAAGCCCCCAGACCTAGGTCCCCCAGGAGAGTTTTAATGTCCCTGAGCCATTTAATCTTTTGCCAGCCACCCAAACCCATCACCTCTGACAACCCGTCTGCATATGTTTTTAGTTCAGGAACCCTCCAGAGGCGAGCCCAAAGAAGAAGAGGCCGGAGGCGAGCCTGATCCTTGATTGCTTTACAGCCCGCGTCCAGAAGCACTGGAACAGTTGGGGTGCTCATCTGGATGGCCAGGAGGCCCTTCAGAAATTTGTTCTCAGCCTTGGTCAAAACCTCCAAGTTGCCAAGGCCCCATAGCTCAGCCCCGTAGAGAGATGCCGTTACAGCTCTGGCTTTGTAGATGTCAATTATTTGAGCCACTCAGTGTTTGGATGAATTGTTGTACTCCTTCAACAAAGCTCCCCCCACCCTTTTATGGTTGATAGTTATTTTGTTGATATGGGGAGTCCAGCTCATGACGTCGCTCATGCGAATCCCCAAGTAGTCAAATTCTGATACTCTTTCAAGGGGAATGGAGTTCAGTATAGGAGGGCGGCCAAGCTTACGGGGGGGGGTGCATGATTAGATATTTGGTTTTGTCCACTTTGATGACAAGACCCCTTTTTGTACAAAAGTCCTGAAAGCGGTTTAAAAGCTTCTGAAGGCCCTGGGAAGTCTTGGAGATAAGGAGGGTGTCGTCGGCAAACAACAGGGTTGGAATTCTTACACCCCCCAATGAGGGAGCGTCTGCAGGTTCTCCAAGCAGGTGCTCTACCACCCCATTCACATACAGAGAAAATAAGGTGGGAGCTAGAACGCAACCCTGCCGGACGCCCCTGGCGACCGGGATCCTATCGGTCTTTTCCCCGTTCTGCCCCAATCGCACCTGAGCGTAGTTAGCATTGTGTAATTTGATGAGGAGCATTAGAATGTAAGGGGGCATCCCAAGACCATACAGGACCCTCCAGAGCTCCTCCCTTGGAACCAGGTCAAAGGCAGTCTTCAGGTCTATAAAGGCCAAGTAAAGACTGCCTTTGCCCAGCTCCACCACCTTCCAGTGAAGTAGCAGGAGTCTAAAGACTTGCTCAATAGTTCCTGTACCGGAGCGAAATCCTGCTTGCAGGTCGGACAATATGTGGTTTTCATCCACCCATTGGAGAATCCTCCCTAAAATTGCTTTTCCCGCCACCTTCTGGCTTGAGTCAATGAGGCTTATTGGCCTATAGTTCCCCGGTTGGTCCCGACAGCCCTTTTCAAAAATTGGGACTACCTCAGCCCCTTTCCAAGACTCAGGCACAGATCCTCCCTCTATAATGGCATTCAAAAGGGTAGAAATCAACACCCCCCATTCGCCCGGATAGGCTCGGGGAAGATCCCCTGGCAACGCGTCCGGACCAGCAGCTTTTAATGGTGTTAAGGATTTAATCAGGTGTGTAACCTCCCGGGCGGTAAAGAGGTCAGTACCCCTGTCCAAAGAGAATGGGGGGAGGGAGAATGGATCATTAAGTGTACCTTCTACAGCAGAATATAGGGCCTTAAAATGGTTAAACCACGCCTGGGCCGTGGTAGAACAGGTCCTCAAGGTGTCATCTGGACGATTTCTACTGCCCACGAGGTCCCAAAAGCCTTTGGCGTCTCTCCCTCGACTTGCGATCAGGAGATCCTGCCAAAAGCTATCCTCCCATTCCTTTTTGGCAGTTTTCAAGCAGTATGAGTATGACCTTCTGGCCTCCCTCTGAGACTTAGATTTTACTGCTTCAATGGGCAGTGTCTTTGCTTCCCTGCACTTACGGTTAAACCAGCCCCTTCTGACACGGGGACGTAATTTCTTCCCATAGAGACTAATTGGGACAATAAAAAGGTTACTTAAAGCCTGGGTTATATTACAAAACCTGTCGGCCACCTCCACCGGCCCACCTTCGGGAGAGTCAAGATTATCTAAGGCTGCGGCTAGAAGTTGTGTTATAGAGGATATTTTCTCGACCGACAGCGTCAGCTTGACCCACTTCAGCCGTCTACCACAGTTTGAGACAGATGACTGGTCCGGGACAGTGGCACATGGGGGCCGACTCCCTAAGCCTTCTAGCCACCAAGGAGACACGGTAAGTGAGAGCAGATTGTGGTCACTCTCAACGGAAGATATAATCTCCATATCTTTTACCGAGCTCCATAGGTGGTCGTCAAGCAACATATAGTCAATTCTTGACATATGGTTGGCCCCATTGTATGTATGTGCTCCCCCTTTATCAGAATTAGTCCTGCCATTAAGGGCGCTCAGGTCAAACTCCATTGTTAGGGAATTAACCTGGAGTACCACTTCCGTCCATCTTTTAATTGGGCTGAGCTCAAGAGCCGGTATCCCCCTCCTGTAGTCATCATCCTCCTGGTCTTGGGTAACCTCTGAGCCAAGGGGCTCAAACGTGCAGTTGAGGTCACCCGCTACCAGGGTGCAAGACTTATGTTATGTTATGTTATGTTATGTTATGTTATGTTATGTTATGTTATGTTATGTTATGTTATGTTATGTTATGTTATGTTAAGTTCATTTATTAGGCGCGCAGCTGCTCCAGCAAAGGAGCGTCCTGGCGCCAGACAAGTAGCCACACAACACAACTGGTCTAAGCAAAGCAAAGGAAATTAAGGAAACAGATAAGTTTTTAGGGCACGACGAAAGGAAAGCACATCCCGGAGAGGGGGAGGATCGAAGCATGCCCTCAAGGCGGGCTATAGTGGGGGATTCTCTGCCCCCCTTAGTGCCCCGACTTTATTGTCTTTTCATCAAGATTATATTGAATGTGGCTTAACAGGAACTAAAAACCAGATATTAATGTAAAGTGTATGGGGGCAGTGATGTCACACACTATGGTGGCTAACAATCAACAGGCCTCACATGTTAAAAGTACTCCAATGAACATGGGGCAGGGCCTCTTATGGAATAATCCAGCTTCAATCAGACGTGACACAGCCTCCTCTATCAGAGAAGAATTCTCGACCAACAAACTCAGTGAGCTCCGCCTGACCATTTCACTGTATCAAATTATCTAAAACATAAAGAGCATATTGCTTTTGAGCAATATTTATATTGAGTTAATCCTGAGGGATAACGCATTCTGGGGATATTTACAACAGAAGTGGTGGAGCATGTCATTAGCCTCCTTGGCTTAACGGCATGCACCACCACTTCAGAAATGCAGGACTGCACCATATTTACAAGAATATGGTGCAGGCCTACGATTCTGCCAGTGTTGGTGCTACCCTTAGCAGGGTAGCACCAATGCAGGCACCCTTGCACAATAGTGCAAGGGTGTCTGCGTCCAGGGGAAGATTGTTTATGAACAGGAAGGTCTCCCTTCCTGCACATAAACAATCTTGAAATGCTGTATTGTCACTTCTATGTGTGCTGCTTAATGCAGCGCACATGGAAGTTACAAAATGTCATATTTGTAAAATTGTTTGAGGGCAGGAAGGGTCATCTTCCTGAACATAAATCATCCAAGGCATTTAGCTTTTTCCATGTGTGCTGCACAAGGCAGCACATATGGAAAAAGCAAAAACAAGGAGAAGTAAAGCATTTCTCCTCCTTTCGCCAAGACCAGGCTTTCCCTGGTCTTAATTTCGGAGCTGCCTCCTATTTACGCATCCCTTGTAAATAGGGGGCGTGACAAAATCAATGGGTGTTGAGGTTGAATGCCCAATGCAAAATCCACTGCCCACCCCATTCATGCGAAGCATAGCGCGAAAGGGTGCCTTATTCACAAGGCAGCGTTAAGCCACATTAAGTGGCTTAATGCTTTATTGTAAATAAGGCAAAGCCCATATTGCCACAGAACCATCACAAAAAGTGGTGTTCCCATGGTGATAGGGGCTTGTACATATGCCCTCTATATCTTAAAATTTGGTTTAGCACACTCTCAAAGAATTAATTCTGAACAACATGGGATAAGGCTGTACCTAAATATGATCGTTATGTTTGTAGTTTATTGTAGCTACAGGGTATGACTACAATGTTGCTCTTCATGCTCCTTTGTTCAAAGACAGTCACAGTGGGAAACATGTAGTTGCTATCCCTTTTATGATCTCTTCATATGAAAAAAGTATGCTATACACTTGCTCCTTGCTATACATCTGATGACCCAGTGAATTACAATTCAGTAGCCACATACATTCGTGTTTTGTGGCATACATTATACAATATCTTAAGGCCTTCTATATTTTATAGGTCTTAGGGAGTAAAAGACATTTTGATTTTTTTAAACTGAAATATTGTTATATATGTATTATAGATAATTTATGTACTGTGTTAAGAGTGGGTATTTTTTATTAATCTCATTCCACTGATGAAAATCTATTACATTATTATGAAATTGAGGATTGTTTATAATGCAATGTTTTGCAGGTATGTTTGTGACTTGGGTCTGTTTTATGTCTTTATATTTGTTATGGCTATAGATGAAAACAATAAAAAAAAATAACATGTTGATGCAGGAACTGACTAGTTTGGATATAATAGGACTCTTTCAAGAGTGGCTTATTGGGTGTAGAACAATGGTCTGGAATGTGACCAGTGGCAGAGATTGATAACGTTTTCTTTCCATTAACTTGTTTGTTTTAGTAAATGCCCTAAGTGTGTTGGGTATTGCTCGAATTTTGATCTTTCATCACTGGGCCACAGGACTCAATCTGTACCTCAATGATGAAACTTAAATTGATTATGTTTCTTTCCCTTGACTGTTCCTTCTGAAGCAGGACAACGATTGCTTTGCATATAGCAGATCTCAGTCTTGAATGACATAGCAGGTGAAAAATGATGGTCTGTAATCAACCTCAAGCAATCACCAGTGTCTGAGATTAATTCAAACATTCCTTCTGTTACCTTGTTGCTTGTTTCAGTAGTCATCCAGAGTACAATGGGTACAATGGGTATGCCCACAAATTGGCTGCACAGTCCCTGAGCCACAGGACTACATTTTATTGATGAAACTTAAGTAGGTCAAACTGGCCTAGGGGGCTTGTGTTCCTTTATGGAGGGGATCTAGACTGGCAGTTTGGGCTGACATTTCTTATTGAAGCAGGACAAACAGATTTTCATATTGCAGGTTTCTCTCTTGTGTGGCATAGTGGGCAAAAATGATGGTTAGGATGGTGGTGTCAAGGGTTTGCCAGTGGCTGAGATTAAATTACGTCTTCCTTCCATCACCTTGCTCTTGTCGCAGTTAATGCCATAAGCGTGAGAGATATGTCAAAATGAGAGTCATATGCTGAATGTGCCACTGTACCTAATGATACCTCACTGATTAAACCTAAGTTGGTAAAGCAGGTCAGGTGTTATTTATGTTCCTGTCTGGTGTGGACCTTGCAGTCCGGGCTGAATTATTTGTTCAGGAGTGGGACCACAAGTGATGTGCATATGGTGTTCATAGTAGATGAAAATGATGCGGCTAAAATGTGGCCCAAGTGATTACCAATAACTGAGATTCATTATCATACTTGATCTATCTCTTTTTTCTTTTTTGATGGTCACATGTTGCCAGCCCTCATTTTTGGTTGAGGCACTTATTTTTCATTATAAGACTTTGATCCAGTGGGAAAAAGACACAAAAGGGAGAAAGAAGAATACTAGAAAGACAGGAAACCAGTGACATAGAATCCTAGGAACAAAGTAAGAATGAAAAAGAAGCTGTAAATGTAAATGAAAAGACAGGAAGTGTAGGGTGATAGAAGAAAGATTTCTGACATGGAACTAGACAGCCTTGGTATTTGGCAAACTCAGCATTCAGTAGTATAAGTGCTTTGCGTCTAAGAAAAACATTGGGACCCTTCACGTTGTTTTGTTAACAAATTGAGCACTCTAGCAATCTAAAATAGAACATCCACACAGAATGAGTATTCCATGCCCTGAAAAATCATCCTCTTTAAATTGCTAAACTTGATCCCTCCATTCTTGTTAAAAACGGCTTGCTTAAACATAAATAGTGTAACTTCTTACAGCAACATTGTAACTCCATACTGGGACCTGTGCCATTGAGTATTATATGAAAAGATTAAGAATTGTTCAAGACTTGATTTAAACAAAGCTTTCAATACACATTTTCAGATTCAAAGATAATCACTTTACACATGCATATAAATGTATCAATTTCTACTTTATGTACCAAGTTATGTTTTTTCAGTTTTTTTTAATAATCAAGAAAATAAAGTCCACCCGATCGGTATGGGCGGATGGGATAATGTTAGTCTTCTTGTCTTCAATGAAATAGAAGTAAAGGATTTACCTTTGGAGGACCCCAAAACTAAGCTAATTTCCTGAAACAAACCTTGTTCAGTCTTCACTCGCTGTAATCCCTCAAAATTCTTGAATTCCAGTCCGCAGATACATTCCTTTTTCAAGGCAATTACTCTGTTCACAAACTGATTTTGGGTTCTAAGCCAAAAAATACAAGGTTTCTTGGTTAAATTTGAAAGATGCAAGGGTTATGAGCCTCATAAGCAATTTATATAAGCCACCACCCCAACATAGAACATTTACAATAATAGTGCTCTGCCTTGTAAACAATGCCTGAAACTCTAGTGAGGATAAAGACCAGCTGTTTATTCCAAATAATTTAAATTATGCTGTTTCTGATTTTGATCATAATCTACAAGTTGGCCGTACACCCATCGCATGCATCCCAACCAGTTAAACTCACATACAATTCCAGAATGAAGTTTGGCGAAAATCCAAAAATTGTTGGCTATACCAGGCATTGTTCTAACCACCAAATCAGTTCCTGCTTTTGCTTCTGATCTAGAGATATATTGTCTCCATACCATAAACCTCCCTGAAGGACCCTTGCCTTGTCCTTTGCAAACACGATAGTGTAACGGACCACAAAATACTGCCTGAAATGAAGAGGATAGTAGATCTAGTAGCCTCGCAAGCTCTCTTAGGGCCCGATGTAGGTAATCCCAGATTACCGATTCTTAAATACCGAATCATACCGATTCGGTATTTAAGAACAGGCAAATGGGATGTAGGTAATTTCACACAAAAAATTACCGAATCGGTAAGTTTCGGTAATTACCGAATCGGTATTTACCGATTCGGTAAATGCCGTTCATTCCTATGGGCCTGGAGGCCCATAGGAATGAATGTCAATTACCGAATCGGTAAATACTGATTAGGTAATTAAGGGAAACATAGAAGGGTGGCAGGGTGTCACTTTGACACCCTGTTTCACCCCTCAATTGTGTATGGGTGCACATGTTGCAGACATGCATGCCCTAAGGGCATGTATGTCTGCAACATGGCACTGTTGGAAAAGCAAAAAATGCTTTTTCAAGGGTTTTCATTATTTAACACCAACTTCTAGTTGGTGGTAAATAACGAATCCTTTACTGAGGAATGCACTAACTTGAGTGCTTCCTACATCCTGGATTCGGTATTTACCGAATCGGTATGTTAAGAATTCGGTATTTTACCGAATCCTTAAATTACCGATTCGGTAAAATACCGAATCTTTAACAAATGCCACCTACATCTGGTAACTCTGTAATTTCGGCCGTTACCGACCGATGTTTGGCTACCTACATCGGGCCCTTAGAGATGTAGCCTGAAGCAGAACCATGTTGACCGTACATATTGTGAACCCTAAAACTGTCTAGCTAGAGTGAAGGGATGAGGATAGATTCCTCTGTGTTCACCATGCACCCCAGACTTACCTGAAGGTTTTTTTATAATAATTGAGATTGACATTGGGACATAAACAGAATATTCTATCCCTCATAACATTGGTAAAGCACCATGGCCCTGAAGGAAAGCTAAATGCAAGTGAACAAAATTGATAACTTCCATTCCGTTAGTGAACTGAAAATAAGGTTGGTAATCCTTCACCAGGGTAATGAAAAATAGGCATCCTTAAGACAATACTTACCAACTAATTGTCTCTTCTGCAACATGCCTCTTCTAAGATGGATCCCATCCCTTCTTGTAGTACATGTGCACAAGGAATCAGTTAATATCCCTTAAGTTTAAAACAGATCTTCCTACCATGTCATTTTTCTCTACTTGGAAGAATGTACTTACGAAAACTCTTCTTTCTTTGCACACTTCTAAAATCGCTCCCTTTAACAATATACATTTTACCTCTTTGTATAGTACTTTTTTTATCTGCATTTAAAACCAACTCCCTTGGAGGAATATACTGAAAAATTGGGGTTTCTGAGAAATCTAATATGAAATGTTGGATAGTTTCTTAAAACCCATGGATCTTGTGTAATCCCACACTTAAGGGTAAATACTTTTTCTCATTATAATTGGTCTTCCTTCTTTCAAACCTTCCCTTATCCCCACAATTAGAGGCTTCCTCTGAAAAAGACCATTGTTCACTGCGAGAACCACTCTTAGCTTTCATCTTGAGCATTTACTTGCCAATGGTCTCGCATACACAGATACGCTTCTTACGTTTGAATAATAACTTTCAGAATTAGGGAAAACTGTACATTTCTACTCCTTAGCCTTATAGTTTGTGTGCAGCTCTTTCACGTGGGTTCATAACTCAATGAGCTTTATTAAAAGAATTATAACTTATGACCTGCAGGTGACACACAAATCTCTGCAGCAAACGCTGCAGGCCACTGAGCTGTCTACATAAAATACAAATCTTTGGCCTGCATGCTGCACGTTGTGCTATGTAACAGTCTCATGAATGCCCAATGCTATTTTATGTAATACCAGAACTACTGGTAATATAAACCCCAAATCAAATGGGAAGGAACGGGAAGATGCTTCCACAGATTGGAAGCCAAAGCAATGTTAAACAAACCAAGTGAATAGCAATAACAATATGAAAAGCTTGCTAAGATAAAGAAGTACTTATCTGAGTGAGGAGCAGCATTTAAAAGAGGAAGATGGTTTTCAGTGCATGGACTACTGATAATGTGTGGATGTTCTATTTTAAATTGCTTTTGTTTCATGATGTAGGGGGAAGCCCGCTACGGTGGAGTTCCACGCCTCCACGTAGCACCTGAGCACTCCTGCCTCCTTGCTCCTCCCCCAACTGTGAACGCGAGATGGAGATGGTAATGGCGATGGCGGTGGCGTCCTTCTGAGGGAGATGCCGGCCGGCGTTTTTTCCGGAATCGAGTGCTGCCCGGTTTTCATGTTGCTCCGCAAACAACTTTACCGAGGATGATTTGAAAGGGCACATTGAAGCGGGACAGGCGCGCATTTCTCACCGGCATTAACACAGGTGAGCAGGGTCCGAGTGCCTGGTTCGGCGGCTGCCGCTGCAGGGAGCTAAAATCTCGGCTCTAACGTCATTCCCTGTGTCATTACACCGGCGCACCGGTGCATGGATTTTGAGAGCAGGTCGGCCGGTATGCGCTGATGGATTTTGGTAGGCATTGGCTCTATTGATGAAGGCATTCGACAGCGTTTCTTACCCAGTAGTCACAATTTGCAGTGTCTGAATACTACATGCTGCATACAGGTCAACAGGTCTACATCTTCCATATTGCCATATTGCCATATTGCCCTGCTTCCCTGGGGGAAAAAAACCCTGCTCTACTGCTTTGTACCTATGCAGAGTGTTCATACTGTGTGACTTCCCCCATTTCGATAAACTTCTGAATTAACTGCAGCTGTTGATGGGCAAACTAACAAAAGTGCGTGCTAAGGCGAGAGCCCGGCGGCTTAAAGCTACAGAAGAGACTGCATCTGAAAAGTCAACGGACCTGATGGAAAACAGGGCAGAAATTTCTTTGGTGAGTTCCGAGGGGGAGAATGAGGCAATTATAGAGTCCCCTGATATTCCTGATACTTTGGGGGATGTTCGCCCATTTGAGACTCTGCAAACTGACTCTGATTCTGTGCCTGTAGTAGACTCTAGTACACAGCTGAAGGCATTGTCTACTAACAAACCTTTAAGACAATTTCCATTGTTCGAGCCTAGAAATAACTCGCCCGCGCCCACGCCGAGCAGTTCTGTTATCACCCAGCCCAATCCTGGTTCAGTCAGTGCTCAAGATTTAAGTACAGCTCATGTTGCAACAGTAGTCACTAACTTGAACAATGGAGCTGATAGCCAGGTGGCTCAAGACGCAAGTCATGGAATGCAAGTTGGGGAGGAACAAACGGGTCTGATGAGCCCTACTCTGTCTTTGAATACCGAGACTAACCAGACAACTGGCTCAAATACAATGCAATTGTCAGTCAAGGACATGCTTAACCTAATTTTGGCTGAGATTCGTGAAGTGAAACAGTCTCAACAGTCTCAAAAAGCAGAACTTGCTGGAATTCAAAATCGTTTGGACAAAATTGAGGATATTGTCACTTCTTTCCCACCTCGTCTTCAGGAGGCTGAGGCCAGAATTTCAAGCCTAGAGGATGAAATTCCCAAACTTCAAAAGGACGTCAAGGATGTTTATAAATCGTCTAAGACTTTGGAATCCAAGCTTGATGAGTTGGAAAATTACAATCGTAGATCTAATCTGCGAATAGTAGGGGTCCCGGAGAAAATTGAGGGCTCGGATATGGTTCAGTGGGTCACCTCTTTTATATCACATGAAGTCATTCCGGAATTTAAAGGTGATTTGACAATCACCCGAGCTCATCGTGTGCCTGCTCAGCCATTTCCAAACTCTCCTTTTCCCCGTACTATATTGGTTAATTTTGCTGACTTTCGAGTTAAAGAGACAATTCTGACAAGAGCTATTAAACAGGGTCAGTTTGCAGCTAATGCAACTTCCAAATGCCGGATTTTTTCCGATATGTCCGCCGCTGCTGCGAAACGCAGAAAAGAGTTTGTGAAACTTTTGCATCTGTTTAAAGCTAGAGGGGCACAAGCCTCTATAGCACAACAGTCAAAATTAAATGTGTTGATTAAAGGCAAATTTCATTTGCTAACAGACATAGAGGAAGCCAACGATTTGCTTAGTTAAATGTCACCCGGATAAATGATTAAGGCTAACTCTATGTTTCCTAGCATACTTTGTGCCTATATTTTTCTCAGGTTTTTTCTCTTTTCGTTTTTTTTTTTTTTTTTTTAGATATGGTGGATTTGGTGGATCTGGTGGAGGGGTTAGGGAGCGGGAGGGCTGGGCAGGGAACGGGGTGTTATTCCAAGACACCTCTATGGTTGGGGGGGAGACCCGGTGGCGAGCGTGGGGGAGAGTGCTAGGAGGAGAGCCATGGGTGAGGGGGGGGAGGCGAAAAAATGGAAAAATTGAAGTTGTTTTCAATGGATTTAAATGTGTTAAGATCTTGCATTTTTGGTATTCTGGTAGGCAATTGTGCATATATATGCGTAAATTAAGTTGTTTTGAGATTAACATTTTTGTACTTCTTTGTGCAATTAATTCTGCTTCATGTTGCTTAGGATGGGGCTGAAACTGATATCCTTTAATGTGAATGGTCTGAATAACGCTAGAAAAATGCGTGCAATAGAGTCCTGGATTAGAACTGAAAATCCTACAGTGATCATGTTACAGGAGACTCACATAGCTGTCGCCAAAAAAAGAGGATTTTAAAATGTTTAAATCCTGGGCTTCTTTTCGGGGGTTTTCGTGCGCCACGGATTCACAACGAGGCGTTGCTTTACTTATAAATAAAAATTTGGAGATTGAAATAGTCCAGACTGAAAATGATTCTTCAGGTCGTTGGTGTTGGGTTTCATGTAAAGTTAAAAATCATAACTCCTTGATTACCTTTGTTTGCTTTTATGCCCCTATAGAGGATAATCCCCAGATTTATGATGCTCTGTTTCAATCTCTTCTATTGGTTGGTGGAGATATCATTATAGGTGGCGATTTTAATATACTCATGAACCCTAATTTAGACTCCACATCATCTCTTAAGAGGCAGTCTAAGCCTAGATCTCTTAAGACTATTCTAAATTACATATCTTTATTTGGTCTATGTGACCCGTGGCGTGTGAGAAACCCTCTGAAAATGGAGTATACCTGCTGGTCAGGAAGGTATAAATCCTCATCGCGTATAGACTTCTTTTTAACATCTAGACAGCTTAAATTCAGTTCACAGAGATTTTACCACAATGGCTTTTCAGACCATGCTATGATAGTGATTAATTTTGACTATGCAGAGACTACTAAGGTTTCGAAAAGATGGATGTTTAATAAAATATATCTACAGGATTTGAACTGGATATCAGCAGTCAAGGTGGAGATTGCAGAGTACATTAACCGAAATATAGGCACAGCCCCTCTTCATATTATTTGGGACTCGTTAAAGGCTTTTTTAAGGGGGGTTTTCATTAGTAAAGATGCGGCTGAGTGGTGTGCTTTTTAACATCTAGACAGCTTAAATTCAGTTCACAGAGATTTTACCACAATGGCTTTTCAGACCATGCTATGATAGTGATTAATTTTGACTATGCAGAGACTACTAAGGTTTCGAAAAGATGGATGTTTAATAAAATATATCTACAGGATTTGAACTGGATATCAGCAGTCAAGGTGGAGATTGCAGAGTACATTAACCGAAATATAGGCACAGCCCCTCTTCATATTATTTGGGACTCGTTAAAGGCTTTTTTAAGGGGGGTTTTCATTAGTAAAGATGCGGCTGAGTGGTGTGCTGTGAAAAAGAAAAGGAACTCCTTGCTTCAAAAAATTCAGGATTTAACATTAAGTTATCAACATCAACCAAATTATGTAGTTTTTTTTCAATTGAGGGAAGCTAAACAAGCGCTTAGCGCTCATTATTATGAGCAAAGTGAACTGGTGTTTCAGAAACAATCACAAAAAGTGTACGAAGAGAGTAACTTTACAGGGAAATTTCTAGCCTGGCAACTAAAAGAACAGGCGGCTTCAAATTTGATTCATTCCTTAAAAGACCCTCTCACTCATTCCGATATATTTGATCAGGCTGAAATAAATAATATCATGCTTAAACATTACGAAAGTTTTTACTCTGTAAAACATATTTTCGATTCTCAAAAATTATCAGAGTTTTTAGACCGACATGAAATTCCAAGTCTACCCTTCGAAGATCAGAGGCATATGCAAAGACCTTTTTCTAAAACAGAATTGGAAGAAGTTGTTAAAAACCTTCCACTAGGCAAGGCTTGTGGTCCCGACGGCTTCCCCTCAGAATTCTTTAAAGCTTTTTTTAACTCCTTCAGTGATTTATTTTTGTTATTGTTGAACTCAATGCTGGAAGGAGGGCAAGTCCCGGAATCCTTCCATGAAGGTACAGTCATTAGTTTCTTAAAAAAAGGGAAGGAATCCAAAGACCCGAACTCATATAGGCCAATTACTTTATTAAATTCTGCTTATAAAATAACTACTAAGATGCTTTCACTCCGCCTTAATGATCATGCGGCGGACTTGATTCATCCAGACCAAAACGGTTTTATAATAGATAGACAATTATTTACTAACACACACTTTTTAGTTGAAGCATTAGATTATTTTGAAGCACGTGGGATGCAGGCCTTGGTATTACTTTTAGATGCAGAAAAAGCTTTTGATTTGGTGGTATGGGACACTCTTTTCTTTATTTTATCTAAGCTTGCCATCTCTCAACGCATCATCAATTTGATAAAGAATTTATATGTTGGTGCTAGAGCAAACATAATTATTAATAAATCATTAGCAGGCCTAATTTCAGTACAACGTGGCACTAGGCAAGGCTGCCCTTTATCACCTATTCTTTTCGCTTTCTTTATCGAACCATTAACTATTGCTATTAGGAATTGTTTTCAGATTAAATCTCCAGTTACCTCCATGGCCAAAATCAAACTCTACGCAGATGATATCATGTTACTTATTAAACCGGATTTGGAATCACAGACCCATATTTTTCAAATTTTTGAAGAGTTCGAATCTTTAGGAGGCTACCGGATTAATAAAAAAAAGACAGAAATATTGGTATGTGGGGGTGCAGACCCAGTTCTTCACAAAGATTTACAAGGTTGTATTAATTCAAAACCGAAAAGATATCTGGGAATTTGGTTCTCTTCCAATATCTTGGATTTATATACACTTAATTTTATACCATTAATAAAAAAAGTTCAATCTATGTTTGCTCGATGGGACCCTTTGCCTTTGACTATTCTTGGCCGCATCAATTTAATTAAAATGTCAATCCTTCCTCTTTTTAATTTTTTGTTCGCTTCAATTCCAGTCTATTTGCCAGGTACTTTTTTTTCCAAAATAGAATCTATGTTTTCCAAATTTATTTGGGCAAAAAAAACACCCAGACTAGATATACGGACATTAACTGCAGAAACGGATTATGGAGGTCTTTCCTTTCCAAATTTGAAAGATTATTACTTTGCTTATTTTGCACAGTATCTAGAGAGATTTAAAAACAGGAATGCAGCTACTAGTTGTTTTATAAATTTTTTCTTTGATCTGATATGTTCAGAAACTCAAATTCCATCCCCTTTGTTCGTTCTGAAATCTCCCAAATTTGTGCGGTATAAAATTCTAAATTGGTTTTTAAACGACGTAATGCAATGATTAAGAGATATTCACTTCCACCCTTTCATTTACTAACTCCTTTAATTGGAGTGTTTTCCTTTTTAAAGATCAAAATCGATCCCATTGTTATAGAAAATTGGGACCGAGCCGGGTTCAGAACATTAGCAGACTTTTTGGTCAGCGGGACTTGGCTCTCTGTTAACGAGATGTTAGGTCAAATTGTAGGCAATTTTTTGCTAATGGGCTCCTATTCTAATTTAATTTATCCTATGTTGGCACAATTAGATCCCGGTATCATTTCGAATTATACTTCTACTCTTGTTTTAGATCTGTTTGTTAATAACTCGGAGAAGAAACCCGGAGCATGGAAACAGTGTCTAATTCAAAGTCGGGAGGTAGAGTTGACTGCTAAGGCAATCCGTAAATGGTACACTCAGGAACATTTTATTTTGTCACCGGAAATATGGAAAACTATTAATCAGTTTAATTTCTGTGTACTATGTGGTGCCAATTGGCGCCGGATGCTGTATTTTAGCAAGTGGCTACTATATCGTACACCAGTAATAATTGCTAAAATGTATAATAATGCATCTGCATCCTGTTTCAGACAATGTAATTGCGAACAAGCCAATTGGTCACATATTATAGTATTTTGTCCCAAAATTAAGCATTTCTGGGAAGAAATTATTGGTTTTTTAAAATCTTGTTGTATGTTATCAGTCCCATGCAATGCAACAATGTTATTATTTGGTTATGATCCTGATTGTACATTTTCAAGTCACCTGGCAAAATTGATATATATTATAATGGCTGTGGCTAGATCTCTATTATTGCAGAATTGGCTTATAACCTATATCCCGACGCTACAGGAATGGCTGGAAAAAATGAAAAGGGTTAGGAAAAGCGAACTGTTATATGCTCAAAGAGTTGGGGGCATTAGAAAATTCGATCAAATCTGGGGATGTTATTTTGAGTAAATTGGTGTGACGTTTTGTTAAGTTAAAATCAAATGAAAAATATTTATTTTGTTGCGATTGTCAGTATTCCTTGATCTATGCTGCATAAAACCTGAACACAACTTCAATAAAAAGAATTTAAAAAAAAAAAAAAAAGTTTCATGATGTAATTTTCTTTCAAGTGCAGCATGGAGCGGCATTAAAGGAATATTGTATAATGGTGGCATTCAGTCTTGTAATAAAATTACATCACAACATGTCCTTACTCAGCCCTGTATTCATGTCCTTTACTTGGTAATCAATAACAATTATTTATTTCATGAGAAAAAATGTGTGGACACTCAATCAATCAATCAATCATTGGCACTTATAAAGCGCACTACATACCCGTAGGGTCTCAAGGCGCTGGGGGGGGGTGGGGAGGGGGGGGGTGCCGCTACTGCTCGAACAGCCAGGTCTTCAGCTTCTTCCTGAAGGAGAGGTGGTCTTGGGTCAGGCGCAGGTCGGTCGGGAGGGAGTTCCAGGTCTTGGCGGCCAGGTAGGAGAAGGACCTTCCTCCTGTAGTCGCTCTTCGGATGCGGGGGACGGCGGCGAGGGCGTGGTTGGCTGATCGGAGGTGGCGTTTGGGAGCGTAGAAGTTGACTCGGCTGTTGAGGTAGCTCGGGCCTTGGTCGTGTAGGGCTTTGTGTGCGTGGGTGAGGAGGCGGAAGGTGATTCTTTTGTTGACGGGGAGCCAGTGAAGGTCTCTCAGATGTCCGGAGATGTGGCTGGTTCGTGGGATGTCGAGGATGAGTCTGGCTGAGGCGTTCTGGATCCGCTGGAGTCTCTTCTGGAGCTTGGCGGTGGTCCCGGCGTAGAGGGCGTTGCCGTAGTCCAGTCGGCTGGTGACGAGGGCCTGGGTGACGGTCTTCCTGGTCTCGGTGGGGATCCACCAGAAGATCTTCCGTAGCATGCGTAGGATGTTGAAGCACGCCGAGGAGACGTTGTTGACTTGCCTGGTCATGGAGAGGGAGGAGTCCAGGATGAAGCCCAGGTTGCGTCCATGGTGTGTCGGTTTGGGTGCGGTGCCCAGGGCGGGAGGCCACCAGGAGTCGTCCCAGGCGGAGGGTGAGGAGCCCAGGATGAGGACCTCTGTCTTGTCCGAGTTCAGTTTCAGGCGGCTGGTCGTCATCCACTCGGCTACCTCTTTCATCCCTTCGTGCAGGTTGGCTCTGGCGGCGGCGGGGTCGTTGGTCAGGGAGAGGATCGGCTGGGTATCGTCGGCGTAGGAGATTATGCTGAGGTTGTGTTTGCGTACGATGGCCGCGAGGGGGCTCATGTAGACGTTGAAGAGGGTGGGGCTCAGAGATGATCCTTGGGGGACGCCGCAGATGACTTCGGAGTAGGCATGGGCGGAAAATCCGTTCCGCTCGCGGATTTTGCGGATTTTCGGGAAATCCGCAATCCGCGAGATTTGCGAATTTCCTGCAAAATCCGCAAATCCGCGAGCAGCGGATTTTGCTCGCACTGCTCGCACTGTTCGCGTGAGTTCGCGCCCCGCGAATAAGTGCGAAATTGCAGAAATACGATCTAAGCAAAACTGAAAGTAACTACTTACCAGGTTCAAAAGTTCAGGCACATCATTAGTAGCCATTTCCTGTAGTGCTTCCTGAGGGGCCCCTCCAGAGTTCAGTTGCCAGTTGCAACTATTATGTGACCCTGCTCTGAACCTCAGAATAGTTACACATATGCCACAAAGGTCCTGAATTACAGCTAAGGGAGACAAGCAGGAGCCAGGCTGGAAGTTAAAATCCATTAATCAGCCCCTAATTCATTATTGTCAGTTGGGGCAGGGCAGGTGTTGTAACTAATTTTGCAACAATGAAAGCACTTAGCAAGTGCAAAAGATCACTAATCAGGGCGCACTAAGGAAGCAGGTGCCAGCTAAAAAAATATTCTGTGACACATTAATCAGCCCCAAATTAATTCAGGTCACTTGAGGCAGGGAAGGTGTGCTTTGCTTTGCCGAAAATAATGTACACTGGACAACCAGAGGGTGTGGTGATGAAACAGAGGGTGGCATGGGTGGGCCAGAGTTGCGAAATTGTAAAAACCCTCGCGAAATGGCAGAAACACGGGCGAACACAAAAAAAAAAAAAATCCGCAAATTCGCGGGAATTCGCGGATTTTGCGGATTGCGAGTTTGCAAATCCGCAAATTCGCGGATTGCCAATCCGCAAAATCCGCTCATGCCTACTTCGGAGGCCTCTGACTTGTACGGTGGTAGGCGGACTCTCTGTGTTCTTCCGTCAAGGAAGGAGATGATCCATTCCAGCGCCTTGTCCTGGATTCCGATGTTGCTGAGGCGCCGTACTAGGGTGCGGTGGCAGACCGTGTCGAATGCCGCGGAGAGGTCTAGGAGGATGAGGGCCGCTGTTTCTCCATTGTCCATCAGGGCTCGGATGTCATCGGTGGCGGCGATGAGGGCGGTCTCGGTGCTGTGGTTGGCTCGGAAGCCGGACTGTGAGGGGTCGAGGGATCCGTTCGTCTCGAGGAAGGCGGCCATCTGCTTGTTGACGGTCTTCTCGATGACTTTGGCTGGAAACGGGAGGAGCGAGATGGGGCGGTAATTCTTGAGGTCGGTGAGGTCCGCTGTTGGTTTCTTGAGTAGAGCGCTGAGTTCGGCGTGTTTCCAGCTCTCAGGGAAGATGGTGGTGTCGAAGGATGTGTTGATGATGTCTCGCAGGTGGGGTGCGATGACAGCGTCGGCCTTGTTGAAGACGTGGTGAGGGCAGGGGTCGGTCGGTGATCCGGAGTGGATGGAGTTCATCGTGCGGATGGTGTCTTCGGTGCTGATCGGGGTCCAGGCGTGGAGGGTGGTGGTGGGGGGTGGTTGTTCGGTCATGGTGTGCGTTGGTTGGTTGTTGAAGCTGTTGTGTATGTCCGCGATCTTGTTGTGGAAGTATGAAGCGAGGGAGTTGCAGAGGTCTTGCGATGGGGTGATGTCGTTGTTTCCTGCGCTGGGGTTGGAAAGCTCTTTCACGATGTTGAAGAGTTCCTTGCAGTTGTGTGCGTTGTTGTCCAACCGGTCCTTGAATGCTGTTTTCTTGGCGGCGCGGATCAGCTGGTGGTGTTTCCGGGTGGCAAGTTTGAAGGAGGTCCTGTTGTCTGGTGTCGGTTCCCTTCTCCAGACTTTCTCGAGGGCTCGGCAGTTCTTCTTGGAGCTCTTGAGTTCGTCGGTGAACCATGGGGCCTTCTTGCTGCCGGGTCTGCTAGGCGGGGTCCTCAGTGGGGCGAGTTCGTCCGCGCAGTTGCTGATCCACTTCGTGAGGTTGTCGGCGGCCTGGCTGGGGTTCGCTGAGCTGGCAGGAGGGTGCTGGCTCAGGGAGGTGGCGAGCTGGTCTGCTGTGATCTTGTTCCAGCTTCTGCGGGCGGCCTGTTGCTGGTGTTGGTGGGTCGTTGTTCTCTTGAAGGTGAAGTGGACGCAGCTGTGGTCCGTCCATTGAAGCTCTGTGGCGTGGCTGAAGTCGATGTCTGTGCTGGAAGAGAAGACTGCGTCGAGTGTGTGTCCGGCGAGGTGGGTGGGGGTGGACACCAGTTGCTTGAGTCCCAGGTTGGCGAGGTTGTCGAGCAGGGTGCTGGTGTTGCGGTCGTTGTTGTTCTCCAGATGGAAGTTGAGGTCTCCCAGGAGGATGTAGTCAGCGGAGGGGAGGGCGTGCGGGCTGACGAAGTCGGCGATGTCCTCGCTGAATTGCGTGCGTGGTCCAGGGGGTCGGTAGATCAGGGTGCCTCTGAGGGTGGTGTTCGGGTTGGTGTGGATCTGGAAATGCAGGTGTTCGGCGCTGGTCAGAGTGTTGTCGGTGCTGGTCGTGAGACGGATGGTGCTCCTGTGGATGATGGCGATGCCTCCTCCCATCTGGTTGGCGTTTCGGTCCCTCCGGACGATCTTGTAGCCCTCTGGGATAGCGATGGCGATGTCGGGAGCTGAAGAGGCGTTCATCCAGGTCTCCGTGAGGAAGGCAACGTCAGGGGCTGTGGCGTCTAGAAGGTTCCAGAGTTCGATGGCGTGTCTGTGGACGGAGCGGGTGTTGAGCAGGATGCACTTGAGGTGGGTGCTGCTGGTGTTCGACTTGGCGGGTGCTGGTGCGGGGCAGGTCCGGGTGCAGGTGAACTTGCTCAAGACAATCTAGACAATCAAGACAATCTAGTTTTTCTTAACAGTATTTGCTTTTCTCAGATGTAGTTTGTGTAATTTTGTTTTTCATGCAATGGATGACTCTTCTATGGTGCATACTGCCAACTGAATAGCATCAAGGTGTCTGGATTAGTTGATAGTGTGGATTCGTGTTTATAATGGGGCATTACCTGAAGCTTTGGAGTGGAGGCTGCAGGCAGTGAGAGCTTCTTACAGTTCCTGTCACTGGCTCATAATGGTGTTCGAACTACTTGCTCATCTCATCCTCAGTCTCCGTCACAGCAGGGTTCACATATGTACTAATTGTCATTAAACTTCTATGTGAAATCGTGTGAGAGAGGTGCATAGCTGGCAAAATATTGACTGAAAATTAAATCCAGAGTTGCCAAGGTGTTTGTGTGAGAGAGAGAAAGAGGAGGGTGCTGATATGAAAGAGGGGAAGAAAGTCAGGGCCGGACTGGGAACAGAAACCGGCCCTGGCAAACTGGTCAGCCTGCCCTCCCTGGGGGGATGGGGAGGGCAGCCGAGCAGTTTGCGAGGGTCAGTTTTAGCCGATTTTGGGCCATTTGTATCATAGTTCCGTTTTTTGCGATTCCTAAATAGCGATTTTTAAGGAATCGCTGTTTAGGAATCGCAAAATGGTATGTATAAAGAAAATCGCTTTTAATTAGCGATTCCTTAATCTTCCTTAGTTGTGAATTCGCATTTTGCGATTTCGCAATTAAGGAATAATTTCCAATGCATTCCTATGGGCCAGGAGGCCCATAGGAATGATTTCCAAATAATTCTCAAATTGCGAATTCGCAATTTGCTAATCGCAATTTGAGAAATATTGCAAGGGTGCAGGACTTAGAAAAAAAATGTAATTGAAATATTTCAACTCTATTTATAACAATATCTTTGTTGGTACCCATTTACCTGACATTGACAAAAAATAAATGTAACAAGCTTTGGCAAAGCCAATACGTCTGGCTTGTTTAAGTTGTTCTTGTTCGTTGTGTGGCATGTTTTGAGAACAGTAAAACGAAAAAATAAGCACTCAAAAACTGCTCAGGTTGGACACTGTCAAGCACAGTACTATATACTATATACGTGTTTTAGGCCACGCCTTAATTACATGTGTCATGCCTCTTATAAACGAATATTTTTTTGACTTCTAGGTCACACCCCTTTTACAGACCCCACTGCCTTTTTAGTCCTACTTAAAGTAGAGGTCAGAGAAATTTTACCAAATAAATACCACATATTCTTAATTTTTCTACAATTTGGGCTCACAAAAGTATGGCGTGTTTACCAACCTCCACAGCCAAATACATATCTACAGATCTAGTCCAAAAGGCACTGCTGTAAATATGTAATCTTGCGCAGCGCTCCACATCCGGAATATTACCTGAATTTGGAATGTTGAAAATCCATTCGATGTTACTGTGGATTTATAAATGAAATATCCATGTTATCCTGCTATCATAGAAACACAGCATCTTTTAATTTACTTTTTATGAGCTGATACAAACCAGTGAATACTTTCCCGCATAGAGACTTTGCGAACCTGCAAGACAGAACCAACATATTGATGGGGGCACCAGGTGGACAAGAGCATCGTAGAAATAGTTGGGAGGAGTGGCTATCTATTTTTCTTTTATTTGTGGCTTATATAACGAAAACTGGCTTTGCTCTGCTTCATAGTGTGTGGTCGGTTGGCTTTTCTATCTTAACGTCTGCTGAAATTCTAAAATAGACACATTTTTTTCATTCCACAGAATAATGGCTTGAATGATTAAACCGGGTGCGCTATCGCTCTCTTGCTCGACTGGTGGAAAAGCGCCTGACACCGTAATCACAACTTGTTGGGTTTCCAATCTGATGCTGTCCCATTTTATCATGGTAGTTAAATGTCCTTTCTTGTGCGGTGTGATAAATGTTATGGCCATTTAACAGTAGCTGGAAGAAGAGAGCCATGTTAAACCAAATATTGCTTCAGATTGTGCCTTTTATTCTCCTTTATCGCTGCATCTTAATTTATAGTATAATCATCATTATCACAACTGTCAGCCTCATTTAACCTTCCCTGATCTCCCATGATTCTTTGCTGTCAGGTCTGATTGCCTGCCTTCTGCTGACTGACTGATAATGGCTGACTGATTAGCCCTACCCAAGAAGGAGACAATGATATATAGAACAGTGCGGCCTGCTCTATATATTAATGAGGGGCTGGCGAGCCTTTGATAAGGCCGTGGAATGATCCATCAGGGCGAGAGGGGGGTTGTAAAACGAGTGAAACATTTCATGGTAGACACCTGGGCAGGATGTAATGACCCAGTGCTTAAATACCTCTCGCCTGCCTCCCCCCCCTTCTAATTAACATCAGAGAGATGCCACGTGGATTACACGGCCTGTTTATCAACCCCCATATCCGGTTTAGGCCTTCCAGTCCTCTTTTGTTCTCTCGCAGCGCGCGAGGACTTGGCCACATCTTTAGCAAGCAAGGGATTAATGGCTCGTTTTCCTTGGCATTTGCAAACTGTTTATCTTCTGAACTGGCTCTTGTCATAGACCGTTTGCTGTATAAAAAAAAAGCCTTTGGAGTTTTTGTGCAGTTATACTTACTCAGCAGCGGCCTGCTTCACCATTAGATACAAAGCTTCTGATGGCTACTTGAGTTTGAATGCACTGTTATTACAGGTATTACATGAAATTGCTTGTGTTATGTGAAGGGGATTATAGAGGGCCTGGATCAATAACTTCACTGGATGTTGGGAGTGATTACAGTGCTCTGTCAATTTTCCCATTTGGCTGTCAGTGCTGATTTACAACACACCACCTCCCTTATTCATATCAAATCGCGCATTTCATTGGTAAATTCTATATATCTCAATTTACTTAAAGTAGCTGATTTGTGTAAAATAAAATAACTTCCTATCTACTGTGTGAGCAACAGATGCAATCTTCTGCAGTCCATCATAAAGTGGAAAGGCTGAAGGAGGAGGCTTTCTTTTTTCATTTTTTTTATAGAAAGGCACAGCGCATCGGTTGGCTCAATAGAAGAAGCTGAATATACACTTTAATCTTAGTCTATTTTGTGCCTGTGCGTGCCGGAATCATCAATATGGGTAAACGTATATTGAATGTATCAGAAAAAAGCATTTATTTCACCGTTGCTTGAGAGAAGTAGGCCATGTGGAGTCCGAGATTTACTCTACTATTCCTCTTGTGCATTTTTTAGAAGTACTGGAATATTATACTATCTAGTGGCACATGTCCTGTTCATTAGAGTTTGCATGATTGTTTCAAGTGCCAGAAAAAGAGGACACGTTTGTACAACAAGGTGTCACTTTAACATGATTTGTTGGATTGCATCTGTCTTTACTGACATGGTGAAACGTACCTGGTATGCATTAATATGTGTAAATAATGGTCCTTATATCCATCTGTATGAATACATATATTTTGAAACATGTAAATATTTTCTGCTTTTGCTGACCTAAAATATAGCTCAGTGGTAGTGCATGTTTCCAAGTAGTTCTGGTGCTTGAGGCGTGTCTGACGAATTCATGTGATGCAGTGAGGTCGAATTTGAATGTGGGGGGTAGCGGTAAGAAGGCAACAGCTTGTCAGTCTAAATGCCTCATAAGCCTCCAATCGCAAGCATGCTGTCAATCTCATCTGCAAACGCCCATCACAGTGGCATTAAGGCAGATTGGATAACAATGAGCGAGGAAGTGGAGGTTTCAATTTCACCTCTTGGATCGGAAAAAGGGAGAGAAAGGATTCTGAAAAGGAAACAATTTGTTTCCATGAAACGGAACAGTGGACGCAGCCCATTTGGCACAGTCCTCCTGGTACTTGGGAAGAAAAGTGGACTCCAATGTTGTGATTTTCTGTGAATTCCCCCCCTTGTGTTATACCCTGTGATTCCAGGGCAAAAATATCATAACGCTGGTGGAGCTTGCTGTTGGATCAGCATTTAAGGACATTACGGTTTCCTTGAAAGTGACAAGAGTTAAAAGTCTGAACTAGGTTGGCTTAGACGGAACAGGGACCATTTCTGCCATGTTGGTGCCTTGAAAGGCCAAAATGTCTCATGGCTATTGTTGCATACGGAGTGCATGGCGTAATATTGACTCCATGGCACCCTACCAGCTGACCAGAGGCACAGACTGTTGGGACATCTCTGTTTCCCTTAACACCTTAGCAGCTATAGAACGTCCAGCTCCAGTGCTGAACGTTCCATTGCGCAGGTGCAGTTGGAACGTCCAACGGCCGACGGCAGCACTCCCGAGGTAGTGGTGCCGTCGGCCGTTGGACTGGGCGCAGCACTTATGAGGTTAAAGCCAGTTTGCCTCTCCTAATAAATTACCCAATCCCAGAATCCAAAATCAATCCTGCATCCCATGCGGATGAATGCCGAAGCTCAATTCATAGGAGTAGAAAAAAATAACCTTACATCACTGTTGGTCCGGCATTGACATTACTGGTGGTGACCTCACATGATACTTATCCACTATGACAATGTTTTTTAAACAATCTTTACTGAAAGCTGGAGCCTGGGATTTGAAAATGAGTAGTAATTAACTCATACCCAAAAGCACACAAAAGCAATGGATGTATGGATAACTTGGGCTGAACAAGTCCACCTGATCTTTTCTTAATCTTGTCACATGGATTTAACTAATGACCAATAATATTATTTTTCTCTGGTAATTCGTGGTCAATTTTATCCCTTAGCCCAATCTACGACTCCTCTATTCCTATGACTTGAAAGGGGTACATTCTTGTGGTTATATAGGACTACTCAATGTAAGAGAATAAGATCTCCACAAAAGACAACCTATAGAAGCATTTTGTGTATTGCATCCATCACCCAACGTGGAGCATGACCCAATGAGAAAGCATGCCACCTTGGTTTGATGAAAGCCAGCCCATCTTGACAAGGAAACTCCCCAAGTTCTAATAGAGGTAAAAGGGAATAGTGGTTCATACTGAACCTTTTTTTTGTTTAGCAATTAATTTTATTGGCATGAATAAAGTACTGAGTAACAACAGTAAATACAGTGACATCTAAGTCCAGTATGGACCCATATTGGGTTCCAAATGTTGATTGTGATACATGCAGAATTACCAAATAATACTAATATATAAGAAAGGGATAAACTGAGGGAGGAGGTGTGAAAAAAATAAGCTATCAAAGGAGGAAAGAAAAGAAAAGAAGAGAAGGAGGCCAGAGAGAAAAGAAGGGAGTGAAGACTGAAATACGATGCAGGGAAAAGAGAGCTGGGAGGTGGATGAGACAGGCGAAGGCCAAATATAGTAAAGCAGGGGGGTTGCAACGACTGGCTGGCGGCGGTGGTGAGGAAGAGTCAAGTGTCCAGAGCAGAATCAAGTGTTAAGGTGAGTTGGGGGGGGGGGTCCTGCAAGATGGGAGACCATATGAGAAGAAAAAGATCTGCTTTGTCCATTAAATTGTTAATTGCCTTTCCTTTTTTTTTGATTTCAAAAGATTTTATTAGAGAAATTTTTACAGTACATATATAGTGAAGGCAATACTGGTGTTGTTAAACGCCGTAAGGGTTACAGTAGGCTTATTGTTGACATGATGTAAATGTTAATGTTGTAGTGCTTATATAGCGCACAATCACCCCAAGGGGTATCACGGCGCTTTACACATACCGCTCTGGAACACCTCCTGGCTTTTCCATGTGAAGTGTCCGCTCCTGGGCCCCCCAAGGTGAGGCCAGACTTCTTGGCGCTGTTGGGGCCATTCTGGAGATTAAGCAAGCTATTGCCCAGAGTTGCTGCGTGGGACCCATGATTAGAGTAGGCACTGAGGCGAGAATATTCAGGTCCGGGGAAATTTAGCCCAAGACCCGCCTGAGGCAGGAATTGAACCCTGGTCCGGGCCAGACCTCTGCATCAGGGTCTGCCGCTCTATCCATTGAGCCACACTTCTCCACATTTGTTGCATGTACAGTGGCTGGGCAAAGCTTGGTACAGGCGTACGTTTGAAACTCGGCAGTCTTATGTACTGCCTTCGCACGAGGAAAATAAAGGAAGAGAAACAAAAGGAAAGTAGGGAAAAGAGAAGAAGGAAGAAGGAAGAGTGGACAGGAAGGGTAGCGCGGTCGATGTTCACCATACCCCGAGTATGTGCTGTGGGGAGGCTGGGTGCGTCCTACCTAGGGTGGTTTGTGCGAGCTCAAGTAGTTATCTAGGGAGTACCACATCTCGCCCTTTGTGGTAGAGTGGGGTGAGATTTGTGCCGTTATGTTGTCCGCCCCCACTTAGGAATGTGATTCAGTTTAGCCAACTTTTGAAGGTTGCCTTCCCTGTGTCCTTCCAGTTCGCCAGGATAGTTTTGACTGCCGCTGTGAGCAGGAGGTCGATTAGTTCACTATCACTTTTGGACTCGATTCCGGGGGGCCAAGAAGGCGGCTACTAGCCCTAGGAAATCTGGCTGAATTGAGTGGACTATTATGCTCTTAATGAAGTCTCCTATTTTACCCAAGAATGTCTTGACTTTGGGGCAGTAAAGGATAAGGTGTGCGAGGTCTCTTTTTTGTTTGTGGCAGTTCCAGCATAGGTCGTTATCTCGGAGCCCTATCGCTGCCAGTCGGGCCGGGGTCCAATATGCTTTATGGAGGAGCCAGTATTTAGTTTGAGCTAACATTGGGGTCACCTTATTTTTGGATGCTGAGGTCAAGAGGTGGAGCTTTTCATTCTCAGTGAAATGTCTAGTGTGTTGTGTTTCCCAATATTCTAATGTTTTGGCGTTTAGTGTTGTTGTTACCGGGCAGAGGAGTTTGTATAGGTTTGACGTTTGGTGGCCAATCTTATTTAAGTTCGCCATGTATTGCAGGATCGATGGGACCTCCTTGTTAATACCTGCTATTGTGATTGCTGCCTTTATTTTTAGGAAGTTATAAAATTCAATATCTGGTAGGTTGTGCAAGTGTTTTAGGATGTCGAAAGTGAGCGGGGCATTGAGCTTTTCTAACTGGTTGGTGGTAGAGATGCCCCGTTCGTACCAAGCGTTGATATTTAGTACCTTGTCTTTGTACTTTATTTTGGTATTGTGCCAAATAGATTCCCTACTCGTGTTTTTAATGTGTCGTTCCATCTTTTTGTCGACCTTGAGAAGGGCGTTCTTGGTGTTTTTAAATATGCTGTTGCTGGCTTCGGGGGGGTTTGTTAGCGGTAAGTACGGCTATTGGGTCGAGACCTTTTAAGATTGCTCTCTCTAGCTCCAGCCATACCGCTGTGTACGCCTGGTCAGGTGAGATCCAATATATCCCTTGCTTGGCTAGACTTGCAGTCTGGAATGTTCTGAAGTGGGTGAGGTTTAGTCCTCCTAGTGTTTTGTTTAGTCTTAATTTCTGCAGGCTGATCCTGGGTTTCTTGTCTCTCCAGAGGAATTTATTGATTCGGGTGTCTAGCTTTTTGTGGAAGTCCTCCGTGGTTAAGAGTGGGAGCATGCTGAGCAAGTAGTTGACCATGGGTGTTATCATCATTTTTATTGATTCTACCTTTCCCCACCAGCTGATAAATGTTGCTGACCATGCCTCTAGTTTCTCTTTTACTTTGTTTAAAATTGAGTTTTCATTGTAGTCCAGTGTTGATTTGAGATCCCTTCCAAAGTGTAGGCCCAGGTACTTCAGGGAGTTTTTCTGCCACGCCAGCCCGAGACCCCCAGCACTGCCCTAGTTGTGTGCACATTTAAGGGTTGGCATTCCGACTTGTCCCTATTGAGTTTATAGGCTGACACCTGCGCGTACTCTTCGATGGTGGACATAAGAGCCGCTATCGAGGGGTCGGGGTTCTGTGTTGTTATTAGTATGTCATCCGCGTATGCCGCTAATTTAATAGTCTTCCCCTTGATTGAGATTCCTTTTATTTCACTGTTATCCCTGATCATGGACAGGAAAAGTGACGGGGAGAGTGGGCAGCCTTGTCTAGTCCCTGTTCATTTTAGTCTTAATCAAATCAGTAGTTTTCTTAAAACCAGTTACGTAGCAATGAACACAGTTACACGTTTGTGAGTCCTTCATATAAATGAAACCAAGTTATTGTATTTGGGGAACTTGGTACCATTTGGTACGCCAGCACACTAACCTGAAACTTCTGCCTGAAATGCTGCAAAAGATTTTTCAGGAAACTAATTGCAAGTTCAATAGTAAAGAATGGTAGGGCCTCATTTATGAGGCTGTGCATCACTTTTACGCCGCCGGTACGTCACTTTTTGTGACGCACGAGTGGTGTAAAAATGCACCTTGTTGCGCCATATTTACATAGTGACACATCTTGGAAGATGCGTCACTTTGTAAACCCCAGCGCCACATTATACATGCTCCAGGTATAATGTATGCAAGGGGGCGTTTTGACGCAAGAAAGGGTCATGGAAGTGACGCAGTGAAATCTAATCCATTTCTTGGCCGATTATGCGTCAAAATCCTACGCCTGCTTCATTGCAGGCGTAAGACTGAGGCAGGCACAAACAACATGGGACTTGCTCCATGTGAAAGTACACATTGCTGGAGTTGCGTCACTTTTGTGACACACTCCAGCAATGCGTCACTTTTGCGCCTACAGATACGTCAGAAATACTGACGTATCTGTAACTCCTTGCGCCATGATGCACTGAGAAGTGACGCATCGCTGCTTTCACGCAGCGATGCGCCATTTCTCATAAATGAGGCCCGTAGTTATTGTGAGTTAGAGCATAGATCATTGAGAGCTGCGAACTATAAAAGAATGACATTTTTATGAAGATGGATAGCATACTACACACCACACAGGCTGCATAAGAGGCTCCCCTCTCATCCTGATCAGTGTTTCAGATATAATGCAACTGGCTGGTGCGGATGGGTACACAATTTTTTCGACTGCTCTAGGCTACAACAATTTTAGAGTGAGGTTTTTCATGAAATTAGTCATCGTACCCAAGCTATGAATTCTCCAACACCAAAGCTGGCACTGCTTGACTCATCGCACGAAGTATACCACTTCCGTAAACATCAGCAGTATTTTATATTAATAGCTATTGCGGTGGCTCACTCACTGATCTTGCAGTGCTGGAAACAGCTATGGTTCCGTCGTACCATCAATGGCTTAGCACAGTACTCAACGTTTTGAAAAGCCTTTCCCAAGCATATAGGGAGTCTTCAGAGAGATAAGGCTATTTGGGAGTCTTTTTGTTTGCTTTAGTCTGTATTGACTTGTACCCTCAACCTGGGGTATTTGCTAATTTAGGTGAGGCTGCTGTTTTTTAAGATTGCCAGGAGTTTGAGCCCTGTGTATATTTTTTTATAAAAGGAACACCTTTGTATAAGAACACAGCACTAGTCAATGAGAATAGTTCCTATGCGTATAGCACTTATTTTCATATCCCAAGAAGAAAAGTTATGTGGGGCATTACTTTGTACTAATACATCTGGCAGATGTTTTCCGGTTCTCTTTCCTCGTCGAACCGTGTTACCTTTATTCAAGAGTGTAATATGGTAAATTGAAGCTTTCCAGTAAGTGTGTAATTCCTCAGTGGGGTTAGATGATCTACGAAATGTATTTAATTCAGCTCTGATTTGCACTATTTACACTTTCGTAATTTTATACTACTTTCATTCAAGGTGCATTTATTTGGGAGAATGTCCTATGGTTGTCTTTTCTCATCAAACTGTACTATTAATATTCATCAGTGTAATATGGTGAATTGAAATTTTCGAATAAGTGTTTAATCTCTTTAGTGGGGTTATATGAGATAGAAAATGTATTTCATTCAGCTCTAATTTGCACTTTTGGGACTTTTTGCACTTTTATACTAAGAATTGCTGCTATTGTATATGGCAATTTCACCTATTGTACTTTTATACTGGGTACTGCTGCGATTATTAATAATCTTCGGGGTAGGGTGTATTAATCTGATTTTAATATGTTCCGATGATGGCAATGATGTTTATATGTTTATTATGTAACATATTTTTTATAAATCCTGCTTAATAATAATTAAAAATAAATAAATAGAGAAATGTGATTGCGGTTTTTGGGTTGGGGACGGGGAGCAACCTGGACAGGAGTTGGGGAGGTGACGTAGGTGGGGCGTCACATACTGATTTTTCAGGACAAAGCCATGTGTTAGGTGTTGTTTTTTTCAGGAGTTGTGGGGATGGCAGGACAGAGGGTATTGCTTTTAGATCGAGGGGTCTGGATTTCAAGGAATGTCATTTTGAAGGTGTGATGTTTATTGTAGGAGGAGGAGGGTGACTGGACACCAGGTATACCTTTGTATTGCATCCAAATGCATTATCAGAAGGAGGAAGTGGAGGTTGATGGGAGACAGCGATGAGTGACAGATTCAGAGTATTGCTCTTTTTATATTTGTGCAAGCATGTGGTAGAAAGAGCAGACATCATGCAGGAGATGGGAAAGGGGTGAGAAAGAGCTTTTTTTGTCTCTCTTTTGCAAAAGGTGATCCACTGGAAAAGCTTACAGGTAACTTCTTTGAAAGGGACTATACAAAACCAAAAAGATGTTGATAGGAGCTTTCTATAGTTGGGTTCCAACTTGAGCTTCACTGTCTTTTTATATGATGCAACTTGAGCTTCACTGTCTTTGTATATGATGTTACTTGGAACCTTGTGTTGAAAAAGTAAACACCTTTTATTGTTAGCTACTCATCTATAATTATTTACAGGCCAATGACTTCCATAGGAAACCATCATTTGGCTGAGAGAGAAGTTGTTGTTATTTAATGTGGTGAAGTCACGAAAGTAAAAATAAAACTTGTCCCCTCAGCTTGCCCATTTCTCCTTAGATATGCAAGCAGTGGTGGAAGAATAGGTTCTGCTCTTCTGCCAGTAACTGGGCCTCCTGAACCCCAACGAAGGTGGAGGAATGGCCAATTATGAGCCACCTACCCTTACCTTCCTGTGGCTGAGGAGATTCAATGAAAGGGTAATGGTATCTGATGCTGTGCCATTGCCACCTGTGTTGTCCATTGCCTCTCCCAGGATCTGTACAGACCAGTGAGGCTCTGTGAATCTCTGCCTCGTTCAATAGTTGCTATGTCTAATCTACACTCATCATGCCACCTGCCCTCAACTCTTTCAAAAGAGCAAAACTCAAATATAAAGAGGGGGAGAGAACTTCCTAAGGAGATGTAGTAGATGACATGACACCAAGTAAAACTACAGCATAGATACAACTATTGGACAAGGGGGGAGCTGGTAGCAGAGTTTAAGGCATTTTCTTATTAAAAACGGTTTTAGGTAAGGAGGTACGGAAGAAGAAAGGGTAGTGGAGGAAAATGGCAGGAAGCCAGGTTCATATGTTTTTAGATAGGTGGTAAAAAGGAGAGAGGCAGGTTGGATAAGTAAAGCTATGGCATCTATGGCTTCCATATCGCTCGCTCTCCTAGGGTATTAATAATTGGGATTAAACTTCAGGGATAATAGAGGGGGAAAGAGTCACAAGAGAGTTCTCTACAGCGAACTTTGCAGCAACATCATAGACAACTGGAGCCTCACTCTTGTTGTAAATATTATTACGTATAACCCCTTCGAGGGGTTGATACTTATGTATCTCTAATTTTGTAACGTATGTATCAGTACCCTACACAATCATTATCAACAACATGTTATGAAATTACACTAGTTCAATATGAGTTCTGTTTTCATAACGCAAAGAAGAGCAGACAACGCCTACAGCAAGAGCACAATATATGAAAAAAAAATCAGGGGCAAATTTACAGGCCCCGATTGCCAACACAACATCACTAAATGTGGTGCTGCGTTCGCGATAAGGGGCTATGCCTTATTTACAAGGCATTGTTAAGCCACTATACGTGGATTAACGCTGCCTTGTACATAAGGCCCCCTTTCATGCCATATTTAGCGTGAAAGGGGAGGACAATGCGTGGTGCAGTGGGTGTTCTGGCGCAATACCCATTGATTTTGACGCTGCCCCCTATTTACAAGGTTGGCGTAAATAGGAGGCAGTGCCAAAATTACAACCAGGGAAAACCTGTTCTTCAACAGGCGAAACAAGGAGAAATGTTTTATTTCTCCTCGTTGTTGCTGTTTCCATGTGTGCTGCCTTGTGCAGCACACCAGAAACAGCAAATTGCCTTTGATTGTTTATGTGCAGTAAAGTGACCATTCCTGCCCATAAACAATCCCCCAAAAAATGACGTTTTGCAACTTCAACGTGTGCTGCATTAAGCAGCAAACATAGAAGTTTCAAAACGCCATGAATGATTGTTTATGTGCAGGAAGGGAGACCTTTCTGTACTAGGAAGCTGAACTCAGCGCCAACGCTATGGGAAATGCAGGGGTGCTCCGCATTCTTGTGAATACGGCACATCCCAGCGTTTTCGGAATGGAGAAGCGTGGCTTCAGCCATGCTTTTACATTCTGTTGTAAATATGCCCCTCAATGTTTTGCACATAAGACCTTACTGTGGAAAACAAAGTTCATGCTCTGATGAACAAGGGTACACCAAAACAATTCAGGTTTGTAATTTTATGTTAATCTGCAAACCCACAAAAAAATCAAAAGCTGCAATTCATATGCATTTAAATACACGTTCAATTTGTAAACATTCAATCGTATATCTTTGCTCAAAGAAATGTTTTTTTGTGGCAATGGGTATGTATGGAATTTATGCATAACACAAAGGTGCGGGCTGTTCTGGGAAGGAGTCTGAGAAAACTGGGCATTTATTCACCCCAAATTACTCTGCGACATAATAGAAAACTCAAGATTGGTTCTTGTTGTTCATGATATTTCTCGGAAAAGCCTTGGTGAAAAACATCCCCATGTTTGACAGTAACCGATTCATAACTCTATATATTATCTGTAAGTGGCGTATGAAGCTGATGGTGAGAAACAAAAACATTTTTTTTTACTCCTGAACTCCAAGGCCTACAAGTGCTGCATTTCAGGACCGTATGAGAGAAGCCCTAGTGGAAAGGAAATCTTTTGCGATTAAACAATGAGCTTGGGCCTTGGCATTATTCTTAAGAGCAGAATGATCTCAATTTGTTTTATACGAATGCCTTTGCTAGTGAGACCACACTCACTCGTTGACATGCATCATAATTTCTTGAGCCTCAAAGAACACTCAAGAGTTAGTAGGAATTTTATGCCTCTGTACATACATAGGATTCACCTGCAGAGGCAAAAGCCCCGCTGCTTCTATCAATGCCAACCCCAGGGTGTAGACACCAGAGGTGTCCCTTATGGTCCAGTGCCTTAGCACATCTCAGTACAGTCTCACAACTGGCAATGGTGAACGTTGTTTTGGGCCAAAACTCTAAAGTGCCCCTCAAACCAGCATATCTGGTCCTTCAAACCTCGGCTCTCGAAGGTAGGGAGTATGGAAGAAAGGGTCACTCTGATATGGAGTAGTTGCAGTGGTGTGGAGCAACTCCGAGATCAGATATAACATACATATTTGTAGCAGTGTTCCTGGGCGGCATTTGCTCACAAATTTGTGGACCCTTATCCAGGACAGGATGGGACTATGTCCCCCTAGTCTCCCCACGAGGCAAGGTGGACCAGAGCAGTGATGACATGCTCAAAATTGAATTGAGGATCCCACAGCCCGGGTTTGTAGCGGTGTTTCCGACCAGAATTTGCCCTCAAATTCATGAGCTTTCCTTCAGGCTGGAGTGGGACTATACGTCCTCCAGTCTACCATAAGGCAAGGTGCAGACCAAGCAGTAATTGCGCACTCAAAAGCACATTGAGGATCCCACAGTGTGGGATTGTATGTAGCTGTGTACACAATCCACATTTGCCCTGCAAATTCATGAACTCTCATCCAGGCTGGGGTGAGACTACATCCCCCAGTCTCCCGCAAGGCAAGGCAGGGCCCAGTAGTGACAATGCGCTCTAAAGCACATTGAGGATCCCTTAGCACAGGATGCACACACAACGTGCCTGTGTGTGCTCTAGGGCCAACACTGCTCCAAGAGTGGGCCAAGATTGGGCCAAGAGTGGACCTGTCTGCACACATCAGAGCTTGGAAAAGGATGGACTGGGCCACCCCTCCGACAACTACTCTTCTGTATCCTGATGAGTGGAGTATTGGTAAGATTTCTGTCCTACACGTTAGGGACTCTTTCCATCTCCCATTTGGGTGCCTGTCTGGCCTAAATCAGGATATTGATTATCCCCTCTTCTAGCGGCACTTGTGAAGATGGGGAAGAGGAAAGCGGAGTCTAGATATGGTGGATAAGAGACCTCAAACCCAGAATTAAATTCTGACTTTTTAAAATAATGCAGTGTATGTCATCCCGGATTAAATCACGCTTGTGGAAGATCAAATGACCATTAATCATGAATAGGTGAAGTCTATTTCTGCTCTCGCCACCCAAGCTGAGACCCTGCCATTGGTTGTTTCTGATAAGAGTTTTGCAACCACTCCCCCCGGGCCTTTGGATGGGGGGCAGTGAGACACTTCATAGGCTAGACCATCGAGAATCAGCAGAAAAGCATTAAGAAGGGACCCTGCATCTCCTGGTAGGACTGCCTCAAACAGTAAATTAGGGAAAATAAGTAAAAAGACAAACTCCTCAGAATCTGTACCAATGGTAGCATGTAAGTCTCACACAAACTTACAAGGATAGGAAACTGTACTAAGGGAGCCTTAGGCGCTTTGAACTCAAGATGGACAAATTTGCAGGACATGATGTTCAAGTTTGGAGGGACAATGGACCATATTTCCCTAGTTATTGACAAAATTGAGAGTGGCCTGCACAATATAGACCTGCAGGCCAATGCCTGTCAAAATGCTTGCATGACTCGCCACTTAAGGACCCCCATTAAATCCTCCACCTTTAGACACTCCTGCTATTTATAACAAAGCTGGACACTCTGGCCATCTCAGAAAGCCTCCAATGTTTGTTGCCCCCATGACTTACAAGTGACCAGATTCTCAGCCAATGACCCATTGAGGGAACAGTCATTCACCTCCTAATACTTTATCGACCCCCTACAGCGTGCTGCAGTCAGCCATCAGAAGGGTTCCACTCATTTCCCACCCATTTTAACAATTCAATTCAATTCAATTCAGTGATTTATATAGCACACTACATACCCAGAGGGTCTCAAGGTGCTTGGAGAAGGGTGGGGAGCTACTTGTCGAATATCCAGGTTTTAAGTTGCTTTCTGAATGCTAGGTGGTTCTGAGTGAGGCGAAGGTGAGTGGGGAGTGAGTTCCAGGTTTTAGCCGCCAGGTAGGAGAAGGATCTTCCTCCCATGGTGGTTTAGTTGATGCGAGGTACAGCAGCAAGGGCTTGGTGGGAGGAGCGTAGCTGGCGGGAGGGGGTGTAGAAGGAAAGTCGTGTGTTGAGGCATTCGGGTCCAAGTTCGTAAAGTGCTTTGTGTGCGTGGGTTAGAAGGCGGAATGTTATCCTCTTATTGATGGGGAGCCAGTGGAGGTTTTTCAGGTGACCAGAAATGTGATCTTTACGTGGAATGTCTAGAATGAGTCTGGCTGATGCGTTCTGGATGCGTTGGAGTTTTTTCTGAAGTTTTGCGGTGGTACCGGCGTATAGGGTGTTTCGGTAGTCCAGGTGGCTTGTAACCAGTGCGTGGGTGACCGTTTTTCTAGTTTCAGTGGGGATCCAGCGAAATTTTATTTTTTTTAATCATGCGAAGAATGTTGAAGCAAGATGATGAAACTGCGTTGACTTGTCTGGTCATCGAGAGTGAGGAGTCCAGAATGACGCCCAGGTTTCGTGCGTGGTCTGTTGGGATGGATGCTTTTCCAAGGGATTCTGGCCACCACGAGTCTTCCCAGGCGGAGGGGGAGGTACCTAAGATAAGGACTTCTGTTTTGTCAGAATTCAGTTTCAGACGGCTGTGCTTCATCCATTCGGCTACTTCTCTTATTCCTTTATGTAGGTTGGTTTTGGCGGTGTTAGGGTCTTTAGTGAGTGAGAGGATCAGTTGAGTGTCATCAGAGTAGGAGATGATGTTGAGGTTGTGTTGACGTGCGATGGCCGCGAGGGGGCTCATGTATACGTTGAAGAGGGTGGGGCTGAGTGAAGATCCTCGTGGCACGCCGCAAATGACTTCAGTGGCTTCTGATATGAATGGTGGGAGGCGGACTCTCTGAGTTCTTCCGGCAAGGAACGAGGTGATCCACTCCAGTGCTTTTCCTTGAATTCCGATGTTACTGAGGCGTTGTAACAGGGTGCTATGACAGACAGTGTCGAAGGCTGCGGAGAGGTCGAGGAGGATGAGGGCGACGGTGTCACCATTGTCCAGTAGAGTTCGAATGTCGTCTGTTGCTGCGATGAGTGCGGTCTCAGTGCTGTGTTTGGCTCAGAAGCCGGACTGTGAGGAGTCGAGGGATTTGTTGGTTTCGAGGAAGGCGGCGAGCTGGTTGTTGACAGCTTTCTCGATGACTTTGGCCGGCAATGGAAGGAGTGATACGGGGCGGTAGTTTTTGAGTTCGGTGGGGTCAGCTGTGGGTTTTTTCAGAAGGGCGCTGAGTTCGGCGTGTTTCCAGCTATCTGGGAAGGTGGAGGAGGTGAGGGAGCAGTTGATGACATCTCGGAGGTGGGGTGCGATGATGGAATCTGCTTTGTTGAAGATGTGGTGAGGGCATGGGTCAGAGGGGGATCCTGAGTGGATGGAGTTCATCAGGCGGATGGTATCATCCGTGGAGATTGGGTTCCAGTCATGAAGGATGTTCAAGGGGGGTGAAGGTGTGGCAGAAGGTTGGGTGGGTTGGTCTTCGGGTTGGTTGTCGAAGCTGTTGTGGATGTCTGCGATTTTGTCGTGGAAGAACGAAGCTAGGGAGTTGCAGAGGTCTTGAGAGGGAGTGATGTCGTTGGAGTTGGCAGTGGGGTTGGTGAATTCTTTGACGATGTTGAATAATTCCTTGCTGTTGTGGGCGTTGTTGTCAAGTCGGTCTTTGAAAGCGGCTTTCTTGGCATTTCGGATCAGTTGGTGGTGTATGCGGGTGGCGTTTTTGAAGGCGTCTCTGGTGCTGGTGTTTGGGTCTTTTTTCCAGGCCTTCTCAAGGGAGCGACAGAGTTTCTTGGATTTCTTAAGATCATCGTTGAACCAGGGGGCGTTTTTGTTGCCTTGTTTGATTTGATGTTTTTTCAGGGGTGCTAGGTTGTCGGCGCTGTTGGTTAGCCATTGAGTGAGGTTAGTGGCTGCTTGGTTGGCGTTCGATGAGTGGGCAGGGGGGTTTTGAAGAAGCGATGAGGAGATCTGGTCGATGGTGATTTTGTTCCAGTTTCTTCGCAGAGTAGGTTGAGGATGGTTGTGGGTTGTGGTCTTTTTGTAGATAAAGTGAACGCAGCTGTGGTCCGTCCAATGGAGAGCTGTGGTGTGACTGAAGGAGATATGTTTGCTGGAGGTGAAGATAGGGTCGAGTGTGTGACCTGTGAGGTGAGTGGGGGTATTAACAAGTTGTTTGAGTCTGAGGTTGGTGAAATTTTCCAGAAGGGCGGTGGTGTTGCTGTCGTTACTTTTTTCCAGATGAAAATTGAGGTCTCCCAATAGGATGTAGTCCTCGGAGGGGAGGGCGTGTGGGGTGATAAAGTCAGTGATGTCTTCACTGAATTGTGCCCGGGGTCCTGGTGGCCTGTAGAGGAGGGTGCCTCTGAGTGTGGTCTTGGGGTCGGTGTGGATCTGGAAGTGAAGGTGTTCGGCGCTAGCGAGGTTGACGTCTGAGCTGGTTGAGATTCGGATGGAATTCTTGTGGACGACATACAGTAACCCAGTGACAACACTACAAATGGACACCACACAAGGTTTATATCAAAAATAAGTATTCTTTATATAGACTTAACACAAGACCATTAAACAACAAAAATCCACAATACTATACTTAATATGGTAGTTTTAGCTTAGTTCAGTTCAGTTCTTGAGATGTGACACGTTGCGTCAATGTACCTTATGATGCATTGCACTTCCACAACAAGCAATGTTGGGGTGATGGAAATGCGGCAAAGTTCAGGTGCAAAGAAATAAAGATGTGAAGACCTTTCAGATGCGGCATGCTTCTCCAATGATGCGAGAAGTCTCGATTCGATGTGTCAGCTGCAACAGCGACACTCTTGTTCAGAAGTGCGATGGCAGCAGCAGAGACACGCTTCCTCTTTGTTGCGAGACGCTTCTTTTGATCCCGTGCAATACAACAGCTCCAGCGGCAACACCCTTGTTCAGAGATGCGACGGCAGCAGCAGCGACGGTGACACGCTTCTTCCTCGTTGAGTCGCGCTTCCAGCTCCTTGCAACACGCAGTCCCTCAGAAGGCCCAAAACAGCAGCAGGCACGCAGGCACTTCCAAAGAACTCTGGGGAGCTGGGGGATGAAGTCTGTTGTCCCTGAGACTTCAGCAGGAGGCAAGCTCTGTTCCAAGCCCTTGGAGATCCTTCACAAGTTAAAAATAAAGCACACAAAGTTATTTCTCCTTTCTTTGGCAGTCAGGCAACACTGCAGGCCAATCCCATAAGCAGCACTTCAGCTTAGGAATAGTCTCTCCTCAGTTCCTTCAGGTTCCTCTCCTCAGCAAAGGTTTCTTGTTGTAGTCCAAAAGTGATCTAATTTCTTGGGATCAGGGTCCCAAATATTTATACCCCAAAATCCTTTGTTCTCTGAGGGTAGAGGGGCCTTTGCCAAGTCCAAACCAGTTCTGAAGCACTCTGTTTACAAGACTCCATATTTCCTTTCACTGTGCAGGGCAGAGACATCAGCCGCACCCCAGGAGGTGGAGCCAGCAATGTGGAAGGCAGGCACAGTCCTAATCAAGGTTCAGGTGCAACTCCGCCCACTCATCTAGATGCAGATCTCTCTATTCACCACTGGTCTGACTCGTCCTGTCTCTTGGGTTCCCCCAGCCCTGTCATTCAAACTCCAGACAAGGAATACACAACATAGCAGAGGCAGGTTTTGGATAGTTAGACAAGAAAATACCTACTTTCTGAAAGTGGTATTTTCAAACACAGAATGTTAAAACCAACTTCACTAAAATATGTATTTTATCATTCTGAGTTCAGGCATACTGAACTCAAATTACTACTTTATTCCCTGAGTAAGTTAGGATTATAAGATGTAATAATCTAAATGCCCATTCTGGCCTATGGGGAACAGGTAGCCTTGCAATAGTGAAAAACAAAAATGGCTATAATTCACTATTAGGACATGCCACACACATCAGGGTGTACCTACCGTATACTTACAGTGCACCCTGCCTTTGGGCATACCATAGGGGTGTCTGATATGAAGGAAAGGGAAAGTTTAGGGAATGGCAAGTGGGTGCATTTGCCCAGTCAGCATGACAGTACCAGACTGCACACACGCTCTGCAATGGCAGGCCTTAGACACATTTTTACAGGCTGTTTTTGTTGGTGGCATAACCAGTGCTGCAAGCCCACCAGCAGCGTTTGGCGTTACAAGCCCTGGGCACATTCAGTGCACTGTACTAGGGTCTGACAAGTAAACCAAATCAGCCAATCATGGAGTAACAAATCCATACATCAATTTACAATGGGGAGAGCATATGCACTTTAGCACTGATCAGCAGTGGTAAAGTGCCCAGAGTCAGAAAACAGCCAATGCCTGGTCAGAAAAAATAGAGGAGGAAGGCAAAAAGTTCAGGGATGACCCTGCAAAAAGGTCCAAGTCCAACAGCAGGGCACTTGTGAGCAGAATTAAAATTTATACTTGCTTATCAGCTAGTATACTAAAGAAAAAAGTGAGCTGTTCAACTGGCTTTCATGGATCTCAGCACAACCTTTGACTCAGTCAATAGAGATTAGCTCTGGGCCAAACTGGAGTCCATGGTGATCGAATTGTCACTTGTCACTTTATTGCATAGTTTGTACAAGGGGCTTTCAACAACTGTGAGGTAAGACCTTTATGTTGAGAGGAGTAGTCAGACAGGGCTAAAGTTTAGTGCCTTTTCTTTTTATTCTTCATATCAACCAGCTAGAGTCGTTTTTAATTGAGCAAAAAAAGGACATTCCCAAGGATGTTCCCAGGGCCGGGGAAAGATCTGTGTATACTCTGCATTACAATGATGACACAGTCCTAATTGCACTCACAGTCAATGGTCTGCAGCATTTGAAAGATCGGTTTGTCTTCTTTAGGGATAGTTTGGATCTCAACACCAACTTCTCCAAATACCTAAAAAGAGAAAATATATAGCCACGGGTCAGCTCATTAGCACGATTGAACATTTTTGTTATCTGGGTATTCTGTTGCATTCCCAGTTTAACTGGCATCCCCTGATACATAATATCCTGGTCTTTAATAGAGTTCTAAGCAGTGTGGGTGACTTCTCACGACGCCTGGGGCGTACTCACTCTGAGTATATTATAGCTATATACACAGCTAAATGCATCCTCCTGTTAGTTTTTGGTGTGAGATTTGCCAATATATGCCCTGCAATTCCATTTAGATTGCAGAAAACACGTTCCTGAGGAGTTTATTAAAGGTTCCCAAAGTATCCCCTTCCAAACAGTCCAGGAGGAATTTGGTTTGGGATACGTTTTAGATTGTATTTGCGTCTGTCTGTTGCTCCTGTGGCTCTGTATTTGGCTAAAAGATTAATTTGATGTTAATAAATAGATATTCAGGGACTGTTTTGGGGCTGGATAGTATGTCTTCTATTCCTTGGCTACATTAGAGCACTTTGAGAGACCTAGGAAAGCATGAATTGTTCTTAGGCCCAGCAGGCAATTATTAAGGTCCACATTTTGTGGGTCAAACATGCTTTCCTTGCCAAGGTGAGTGCAGAAAGGGAACTGCTTGCAATGGGAAAGTGACTTATTATCACTCGATCAAATCAATCAGCACCTTGGAATTGTATTGGAATTTAGACATGCCCTGCTACCACAGAAGACTTTGAACCCATTTTAGGCTGAATCTGTTTCCTCAGCTTATATATGGTCACGCTGGGAGGCATAAGACCTCTGAGCTCCCTGCATGTGTATGCAACATGACTTCTAGGTGGGACACTTTGCATATTGTTCTTATTTGCCCTAGATTCAATATTCTTCTAAATAAATGTATCTAGATGCTCCTGAAGCCACTAATCTTTAGACAAGTGCATTTCACGTTGTTGTATTTGCAATTCTTAACCACTACAACTGTGTGTTTTTATTTATCATGGTTTTTATCTGGAGTTTTACAGTCTAGTGTTTGATATGTCTTAGAAATCTTTTTAGCTGTGATCCTCCTTTTGCTGTTTTAGGACAACTTTTTTATGTACTTTTATGATTTGCATTGATCAAATTGAATAAATAAAGAAATATTTGATGTGACTTGAACATCTGGCAAGTTGGCACAAAAGCAGTCAGACTTAACTTTGAGGCAATATGAAATGTATTTATGCAGCACTCAAATAGTAATAATTTGAAAACACAACCTAAGAAAAATCCCAAACCAGTTTAAAAAATAGAGTAAATGTTAATAAATAAAATTATACCAGAATTACAAAACTCCAATAAGTAGAATCGGATATATTACATTTTATATTTTGAGTGAAAATAGTGCACAAAAGCACAAAGTGCAACTCAAGTTTATCTAGTCGTGCTAGACGGCAGAAGTCACAAGTTCAGGCTGACCAAGATGGAACAGGGGTAATGTAAGTGACCAGGTTAGTCTTGTTGAACAGTCACCTTCTCAAGTGCAGCATGAAGAGTCCCGTTTGCGATGGAGGAGGCCCTGTGAAGGATGTTGATCATAATTGATAGCTGTTGCTGTAACATGAGCAGCACATTGGGCATCACAGAAGGTTATTCCCATAGTTTCAGGTTGGCGGTTGTCACAGGATGGTATTACTGAAGTGCAAAGTGCAGGTCAAATGTTGCTGGTCGATGTGGATAGCCGTCAGCGCAAAGAGCAGGTTTCCCCAAAGCTTCTCATTGGCTATCATCTTGGGTTGCCATATTTCTGCATGAACGAGCTTGTTCGCAGAAGAGAGGAGCCCACACTTCAGAAATGTTTGACTTTTCTTTATGGAGGAGGTTCCATTGGTAGAAGCTGAGAGTCCAGGACCTGGGGGCACCTTTTGAGGAGCAGGACTCACTCCAGCAGAGGCCAGAGCAGGGCTCAGGCAGGTCCAATCGCACGTCCAGGCAGGTCCAGGTGCAGCAGGTCTTCTGGGCTGTTGCAGGGAGGCCTCTGAATCTTGTTGTGTGTCCCTGTAGCTCACACAGGAGGTTATCCAGCTGACTCTTGGAGACACTCAGGGTAACTTGAAGAAAAGCAGTTCCAATCTTCCTTCTTAGACAGAAAGGTAGTCCTTTCAGGAGCAGGGCAGTCATCTGGTGGCAGGGCAGCCCTTCTTCTGAATCTTCCACAGGTCCAGGGCTATAAGGTGCAATGTTTATACTTGGTGCCAACATTTGGGTGGTGGGTCTGCCTGTCCTAAACCCACAACTGAGTCTAGAAAGTTCCTTCTCTTTCCCTTGTCAAGGGTCCAAACTGTCTGGGGTAAAACAAAAAAGGCAGGGCTGGCCTGATGGCAGGTTCTTTTGTGTGTGCTGTAGGCAAAGCTCTTTGAAGTGTAAGTGAGGCTGTGTACAGCTCCTCCCCAGCCATCCTATCCGGATTGTCCATCCTGTTCACACCTAAGCCCTCTTAGCATCACTGTCTGGAAGTAATACACAAGCCCCAACAGCAGAACTATTCAGTCATGTGAGGCACAGTTTGTTGGGATAGGAAAATGCCAACTTTCTAAAAGTGACATTTTGGTAACTTACAATCTGACTTTACCATTAAAGAGGATTGTTAAATAAATGTAATTTGAGTGTAAACTGCATATCTCCATCTCCTCCCAATTTAAAGTTATACCAAAGGGGATGATGGATAGAGCGTTTGAGCAAATCAAACACTCACCGAGTCAACTGATCTGGGTTTAATCCATCATAAGCATGGGCGAATTTTGCAAATCTGGCGTTCGCAAATTTAGCGAATTTGCGAACTCGCAATCCGCAAAATCCGCGAATTCCAGCGAATTTGCAGATTTTTTTTTGTGTGTTCGCAAGTGTTTCTGCCAGTTCGCGAGGATTTGGTACTAGTTCGCAATTGCGAACTTACTTGTCGGCTCGCAACGGCCGCGACTATGCTGTTTCTACGTCTGGTTCATCATCACAGCCTCCCAGCACCCTCTGTTTCACCACTGCCACCCTCTCTTTGACCCATGCCACCCTCTGTTACATCAATGCCACCCTCTGGTTCATCATCACTGTAGAAGATGGGGGGGGAAAGCAAGCACACCTGCCCTGCTTCAACTGACATGAATTAATATGGGGTTAGTGTATTAACAACACCTGCCCTGCCCCAACTGGCAATAATGAATTAGGGGCTAATTAATGTGTCACTGAATTTGAAGTTCCAGCCTGGCACCTGCTTGTCTGCTCCCTTAGCTGTAAATCAGGACCTTTGTGGCATACAGATAAGGTCAGAGCAGGGTCACACAATAGTTGCAAGCAGGCAACCGAATTCTGGAGGGCCCCCTCAGGAAGCACAACAGGGAATCGTTACAAATCATGAGATTGACCTTTTGCACCTGCTCATTTGTTTTGCTTTTGCAAAAATCGTTTTTCGGTAATTTCGCGCTATTTGCGAGGCTCGGCGTCGTGCGAAACCGACCGCGGAAGCCGCCAATTCGTGCGAATGAGCTTTATATTTTTTTGCGGCGTGTTACTTCGCGAGTTTTTTTGCAGTATTCGCGAGCCGCTTGCAGCGCAACACGCGAATTTACCCCAAGGTCGAGTACGGGCGCGGCCATTTTGTTTGCGTGACGTATTTCCGTTTCCGCCCGCTATGTATAATCTCGCGAAGTAAGCGCATTGCGAGTACAAGTTCGCACGAGATCGCGAGGAAAATCGCGTGCGAACTTACTTTCGCGCTCGTGAATGGGCGGCCATCTTGTTTTTCATTCTTTTCCTGTGTCTGGGCATGGTGTTTATCCTCTTGCTATCTTTGCCCTCCTTTGCTTGTTTTCAGGTTTTTTTCGAACGATTTTGCTTCTTATCTATACCTCTCTTTTCATAGCTGTATATTTTTGTCTTTTCTGCTATTTTTGTTTACTTTTAAACTACTTTTTTAAACTCTTTTCTTTTCTTCTTCCCTATCCTATTCTTTCTTAATTTTCTACTTCCTACCTTACCTGCCCAGACCATGGTGAAGCCAGGCGCCGTGAAGCTGCCCAGGCACTTGAGGGACGCAGCGGCAACGGGGAGGAGGAGTCCTGGACCCCGTGCCAGGACAGCATGCCGGCGATTGAGGGGGGAGCAGGTGATGCGACGGGAGATCTTCAGCCCGGAGGAAGTGGGTGCGCTGGTCTACTTCGTTCAGCGCCGCCTGCCCAGGGCCATCGCGGGAGGCGGCAGGATCGCGGCCGGCTACAACATCCGGGAGCGCCGGAAGCGGTGGCAGAAGGTGTGCTGGGCCATGTCCCAACTCTCCGGGGTCCAGCGCACCTACAGCCAGGCCACCCACCGCTGGACGGACCTCCTGGACCGGGAGCACGACCTGCTGGACCAGCTCGGCTTGGAGATCCCCGGGCTTGGTGAGTAGTAGTAGCTATTTCATCACTCACTACTATGTTTTCTCCTGCTCTGTGTTGTTGTATTGCAAATATTTGTTTTTTTACATGGAGCAAGCCAATAATGCTGCTGACGATTACATTGTAGTTAAATTATATTTCAAAATCTTCTGTGCATTTCAGGTGCACTGCTCTCCTTCTCAGTGGCGTTGCTACTATGCTTATTTGTTTTCTATTTTGTGGTCTCATTGGCCTGAGTACCTATTATGTATGAGTGTACTTTACAGAACTGTGTAATGCTAGACACTAGGGGGCAGATTACATTTACAAGCCCCTTGCGCCACGTTTACGTTGCCTTGCTTGACGCAACAGCGGCGTAAACGTGGCGCATCCCTGCGAGTCATTTACAGCGTGACGCATCTAGGGAGATGCGTCACGTTATAAAGCCATGGGCCTGTGCCACAATGGGTGCGTTCCTAGTACGCAGGGTGGGCGGTCCGGCGGCTGTGCGCCTCGCAAAAGTGCCTGCGTGAAATCTACAAGATTTAACGCAGGCACTTCTGCGACGCTGCTACGTCAATTCAATTCCTTATGCCTGCTTGAAGCAGGCGTAAGGACTGACACAGCATGTTAAGTATTGGGTGGCCCTGAGCATTACTGGAGTTGCATTGCGTTGGCGACGTGACTCCAGCGATGCGCCGCTCTTACGTGACGAGATGCATCACGGAAGTGCCTACCCTTGCGCAGGGTGTGCCGCATTGTAAATGAGGCGCATCTGCCGTGTCGCAAGGGTAGTTTTGCGTGACGCATTTGAATGGACGCATCTCTGGAGATGCACCAGAACGCGTAAGTAAGTATGCCCCTAAGGGGCAGAATTGCAATTACCGTCGCATCCCTGCAAAGTAGCAGGGATGCGCCAATAATTGTGCGGCCCGCTACCACCACCAAACATGGTGCACCGTATTTGCAATGCAGCGCACCATGGGCCCAAAACGTCACCGAAGCTTTACTGCTGGAGTTGCGTCGCAACGATGGCGAAGCTCCAGCAATGCTCTGGGGTACCCTATCTCCCCAATGCTGGGTCAAGCCGTACGTCTGCTTCAAGCAGGTGCAGGGTTTGTGTGACGCATCATTGTCCTAAAGGTGACTGATTGAAATTTTGTAGATTTCCCTCAGCCACTTTTAGGATGTGTTCCAGCGCAGGAATGCCCTCCCTTGCGCCGGAACGCCCCCTGATGGCGCAGGGCTTTATAACGGGATGCATCTCCCAAATGCGTCACGTTGTTATAATATTATACGCCGCACCATGGCGCCTCTTTTGTTTAGCTGCTGCGTCACAAAAGTCACGCAAGAACGGAGCAAAAGAGCCGCAAGGGGCTTAAATCTGCCCCTTCCTTTGTACCCCTGACAATAAGAAAAATAGTGGCGGTGGATTGATAGTTTGACTATTTAAATGACTGGTTATGTAGTGTTGTCACTGATCTGACTGAAATCACAATAGAGTTTGTCTGTCACTTTGCGTCTTGCCTGCGGACTGCTGCCTGCCAGTCCTAGGTGAACCTTTCAGTACTTTGTTTAGTGAGTTACGTGACTTTCGAAGTCGCAGGTCCGCAAATCAATGAAAACTAACCCTAATCAATATAATTTAGCGGAAATATTTTGTTATTGTTGTTTTGAAATGTTTGATTTGGTTGACATTGACAAGCAACAATCATCCATGTTTTCTGTTCTTTCTTTCATGTTGTACGTCAGCTCCCCCCAGGGGCGAGGGGACACAGGAGCAGCAGGCGGCGGATGCTGTTGAACAGGGCCAGGATCGGGCAGGCGAGGGCTCCTTTGCTGGCCCCAGTAAGTTTTCATTTTAGACTAGTACCTATTTTTCCTAGCGTTCCTCATTTGATTTTTTCAAAATTGTCTTTGATCTTCTTGTAGACTGTATCTAAATTCTTATCCTGCCTCTACTATGACTCCCTGTGGTATTAGTAGATTATTCTCATTAGTCTGTCTGTGTAGCTAACTAAGATTGCACGGTTGGCGAAACTCCCATTCTAGTCAGCAATAGCTCTATCAACTTAGTGCAGTCCTCTGGGATTGTCCATAATGTCTTTTGAAGTGTTCTATCTGCTTTGAAAATTCCCAACTATAAAATGTGAATGACCACCAAGAAAGAATAAGATACTACCTTTTGGTTTGGATAGGAGGACAATCCATACCACTACTGTTGCGGGGACAATTCTTCTGCAGAAACAGAACTATGGACAATAAATAGTGCATTGCTTATCAATTATAATAGGCGCTGTTAGAGTTTCCACATACCTCTGTGATAACAGACTTTGAACCCCCAATGTCCTTACTGACTGACTACATAGTGTGGCACAGTCATTTACCTCCCGAATTCATCGATGATTGATCCCCAATGATGATTATCCAACGTAGCTCAAGAGTACGGACTCGGAGTCAGAGTCAGGAAGTGTCAGAGGCACGGACTCATGCTTGCAAAAATTGCAAAACCTTTCGCTCAGTCACTCTAGTCTGGACCAAAAAACACAGAGTCTATTTAAGTTTAAAAGCTTTATTAAAAGTAAACACATTTATTAAAATGAAGTCATAATAAAAAAACTAAACGTTTAACTGAGAATGGAAAAGTGGTTAGTGCTGACGATTAATTGAAGACATTTCTTGTGGTCGAGCCAAGCTCTCACCTGGTTTCAACTTGATCTTGTTGTTAGAAGTCCATCTTCTGTCTGTGTGGAGAAAAATGTTGCGTGTTAAAAAGCCAGCCTTCATCAGTTGTGCCAAAAAGTGCAGCAAGACAACACCCTTCCCTGGAAAAAGGGACATTTTTTTTATTTTAGAGTAGACAGTCACAAATTACATTGTTTTCACATGTCTTCATTCCTAGACCAAATACTAGTGAGTGGTTTATTCTAACATTCTTAAATGTACTTTGTAGGTGAAACATCTGGTGGCGGGGCCAGCGCGGAGGTGGTGGTGCTCGACACGGAGGCGGAGGGCAATTCTTCAGGGGAGGAGGCGGCGGCTCCAGTGCCGGCTGTGAGAGTTGAGACGGTGGTGGTGGCGGGCAGAGGTAAGCTCTTATATATTCCTTACTTATTGAGATTGAAGACGTGGCTGGGAAGGAAAGAATATGAGATGCATGGCTGGGTGAATGATGAAGCAATGATTGGTGGAAGGACAACAGCCTGGGTGGGTGGCACAGAAACTGTATGTGTCCATAATATACCTGGATCATGCTACTATCTGACTCTTAGATAGCATATGTGTATCTAGAGCAGGGGTACTCATAGTACGGCCCGCGGGCCGGAGGCGGCCCGGCAAGCCTTCCTTGGTGGTGCGCAGACCTTGCAGAAAATCACTGCTCCCCCGGCCCCCACAGAGCAGAGGCTTTGTTGTATTTCACCTGTTAGCACCCCTGCATCTCCACTCTGACAATCACTGCTCCCCCGGCCCCCACAGAGCAGAGTGGAGATGCAGGGCCACAAAGAGGTGAAATAGAACAAAGCCTCTGCTCTGTGGGGCCGGGCAAGCAGTGATTGTCAGGGTGGAGATGCAGGGGCGCTACAACAAACAAAGCCTCAATAATATGTTAATGGTCTTTTAAAGACCTGTTAAGTACTTTGGTGTGGCTGTCTGTGTGTGCGCGTTGAGGAAGCTGTCTCAGCCCGGGCTGAAGGCTGACACAGACAGACACACACACAGTGAGATGACAGAGGGGGAGGGAGAGGGAGGGCAGCAGGGAGAGAGAGATGGAGAGGGAGGGCAGGAAGGAGAGCAGGAGGGAGAGAGATGTATGTAAATGCTGGGTCTGGTGGCTCAGTGGATGAAGGCATCTGCTGCAGGGACCTGTGTGCAACCTCATGGTCACAAGTTTTCGTTTTGCTTTCGCTCCGCCCCCTCTGACTCCGCCCCCACCAGTGCGGCCCTCGGCCACAAACTACACTGTAAATTTAGCCCCTGAGAGAAAGTTTGTGAGTACCCATGATCTAGAGAGAGTAGACGGTCAGTGGATGAACTAAGTGTAACTTTGAAGAGCATGTAACACTGCACCCGCATGTCCGTTCCAGTGTAGGAAAGGCAAGGAAAAGAAGTTGTAGTTTTGTCCAAATACTACCATCAATAGTAGCAGTAGTTTGTATTGCAAGCACAGCATAGATCCGGTTATTACGGTGGCCACTCCTTACCTCTCTTAATAAGTTTAGTAGTACTCAGTCATTCATGTGTGGATGTATCACTGGTCACTCAATAAAAAGCAAAGCACCTAAAGTCATCCCATATGTAAGCAAAAACATCCCATGTGAAGTGATAGATAATCAGATTATTTATCTTCTTCATTTTCCATTTCTAGCACTCATTTGCACTGTAGGGTGAAAGTTAAATTAATTAAGCAGTAGCCCTTGTAACAGAGTATTCTCAGTGCCACCCGTAATAGAAAAGTAAGAGCTTCACCACCTGCATGTACTGGACCGGTACAGTAACGCAAGTCTAGGTCACTCATCATGGCGTGCGTCTCTTTTTCTCGGGTGCAAGTTCACTGCGCTGGCATTATGCCGGCTTGCAGAAGATAACGTACCAATTTTCCTAAACAAGAGACAAGAAGAAGAATAAGACTGGTGTACTTTCATAGTCGACTCCAATCGAAGTCCATAGTGCTCGTAAAATTTGTTCCTTAAACTCCCACTAATGTTAGAGCAAGGATGAAGAAGTGGGAGGTTAGATAGATACTGGCCTCAATAGTTATGTAATGCGCTTGCAAGTTGCTAGTTGTACTGCAACACAAATTTCTGCTGAATGATTGAGTTAATCTTAAAGAGCATTGGTTACAGACTATGTCTTTCTTTCTTCATATAGATGCTCCTTCCAAACCAACAAGGAGGAAGGAGCTGGCTAGAGCGGCCCGGCAACGGAGGATCAATGCCACTGTTGCAGAATATTGGCGGCTGGTGGCCCTGGAGGACGACGAAAGTGTGCAGTCGACCACGACAACAATGTCGGCTGCATCGGCCTCCGTGCCCCCACGGGCTGCCACCCAGCACAGTGCTCCAGCCAGACTGAGCCGGGCTGCCAAAGCCAAACGCCGACGCCGAGCAGCAAGGACAACAGCTGCCTCTCACAGCCATTGCAACTGCAAGGCACGCCTGCGCCGCAGTACCCTGAGGGTGTCCCGCCTTCAGCAGGAGATCCACCACTTTAGCAACGTGTTGGAGGGGCTCCGCTTAGAGCACGCCTTGCTCCGCAAGGAGTATGATGCCCTGGCCCAAAAAGTAAACAGCATCCACCCATAGTGTCCCTTGCCCCTTTTTTAGAGACTTTTGGGGGGTGGGAATCAGGAGTTGGGTTTGGGACTTTTAAAGGACAACCGTTGGGGTTAGGAAGGGTCTTGCGGGAGATTATTTTGTTAGGGCTATAAAAATATACTTTTTGAAACTTTATATGACCATACCTGTTTTTACTGCTTGCCTGGTGGGTGGGGGTTTAACAGTAACTTTGTTTTCCTGAAAGTTTAGTTCCATTTTCTTCCTTTAAGTGTAAATGCCCAAACAAGAGTCCTAGGACTTTAGTAGTACTACCGTCAGTCTCTCGTCTCTCCTAATACTCCATTATACTCCCTCCCACTAAGCGTGGGCGGAAAATCCGTTCCGCTCGCGGATTTTGCGGATTTTCGGGAAATCCGCAATCCGCGAGATTTGCGGATTTCCCGCAAAATCCGCAAATTCGCACGCAGCGGATTTTTTTGGCGGCGCGCGGCGTTGGTGATACAATTTTTGCGGCGCGCGGCGTTTATCATCGTTTGCCGAGTTGTTTTTTTCGATAGTTTGCGAGTGCTGCGCCATTTTGGATCTTGCTGTGTGATCCCGCGGGAATTGGCGAGCGCGATTACGTCATCGCGGCTTGCCAGCGATAGTTTGTCAACGCGAGTACGGCGAGATCACGTCTCGCGATACTTCGCAATTGCGAGATTTGAGATGCGGCGAGCGAAAATATAAATTTGCAATTCTGCACAAGAAATCCACCAGCAAGCAGCATAAACCTTCTAGAAATGATGATTTTTATGTGAATAACTCCTTAGTTTGACATTTGCCTGCACTTTTTTAGCGAGGAGTCCATTTTGGGGAGGGGGGCAGGGGGGTGGGAGGAAGGAAGTGCCCCATAGTCTTCAACTTCCTGTTCCTGTTCAGCAGGCTCCTCCCAGTGCTTTGTCCATCTCCTGGTCACTTTTCATTCGGATGTGGACCTGGAAGGATTACTTTTTGTGGATGCTGCTGGATCTTTGGATTTGAGGCCTTTTTGACTTTCTTTGGATCACTGTTGGATTAGAAATTTTACAAGTAAGTTTGTTTGGGGCATTACAGTTGCTGCAACTAAAATTTTGGGATTTTCGATTTTTGGGCTGTTTTGGGGCCTTTTCCCCAGGGGTACTCAGTGGTGGGTGTACTGTGGTTGTCTTGAACTTAAACATCATGGAGGCCATAGATGAATTGGGATTGTGCTGATTTTTCTGTGTTTTTCGATTTTTTTTTTTTTGTAAAATTTTGTGTTTTTCGATTTTTGACCTGTTGTTGGGGCCTTGACCAGGGGTAGTGAGTGGTGCATGGGCCTAGTCTTTCTGTGGGCTGTCTTGAATTTAAACATCATGGAGGCCATGGATGGAATGGGATTGTGCTGATTTTGCAGTGTTTTTCGATTTTTGGGCCTGTACTTGTGGCCTTTTCACCAGGGGTATTTGAGTCTAGCATGGGCCTAGTCTTTCTGTGGGCTGTCTTGAATTTAAACATCATGGAGGCCATGGATGGAATAGGATTGTGCTGATTTTGCAGTGTTTTTCGATTTTTGGGCCTGTACTTGTGGCCTTTTCACCAGGGGTATTTGAGTCTAGCATGGGCCTAGTCTTTCTGTGGGTTGTCTTGAATTTAAACATCATGGAGGCCATGGATTGAATGGGATTGTGCTGATTTTGCAGTGTTTTTCGATTTTTGGGGGTGTTCATGGGGAGGGACATGCCATGTGGCTGGTGGCCATTTTGAGTGCAGCTACAGGCACTGGCCATGTGCTGGCAGGCAAGTGGCCATTTTGAATGCAGGCTTTGTTGTTAGGCCTCCAACCATTTTGCCTACTTTTCAACCTTTATTTATGCCCAGGGGTAGTGAGTCTTGCATGGGCCTAGTATTTCTGTGGGTTGTCTTGAATTTAAACATCATGGAGGCCATGGATTGAATGGGATTGTGCTGATTTTGCAGTGTTTTTCGATTTTTGGGCCTGTACTTGTGGCCTTTTCACCAGGGGTATTTGAGTCTAGCATGGGCCTAGTCTTTCTGTGGGCTGTCTTGAATTTAAACATCATGGAGGCCATGGATGGAATAGGATTGTGCTGATTTTGCAGTGTTTTTCGATTTTTGGGCCTGTACTTGTGGCCTTTTCACCAGGGGTATTTGAGTCTAGCATGGGCCTAGTCTTTCTGTGGGCTGTCTTGAATTTAAACATCATGGAGGCCATGGATGGAATGGGATTGAGCTGATTTTGCAGTGTTTTTCGATTTTTGGGGGTGTTCATGGGGAGGGACATGCCATGTGGCTGGTGGCCATTTTGAGTGCAGCTACAGGCACTGGCCATGTGCTGGCAGGCAAGTGGCCATTTTGAATGCAGGCTTTGTTGTTAGGCCTCCAACCATTTTGCCTACTTTTCAACCTTTATTTATGCCCAGGGGTAGTGAGTCTTGCATGGGCCTAGTATTTATGTGGGTTGTCTTGAATTTAAACATCATGGAGGCCATGGATTGAATGGGATTGTGCTGATTTTGCAGTGTTTTTCGATTTTTGGGCCTGTACTTGTGGCCTTTTCACCAGGGGTATTTCAGTCTAGCATGGGCCTAGTCTTTCTGTGGGCTGTCTTGAATTTAAACATCATGGAGGCCATGGATGGAATAGGATTGTGCTGATTTTGCAGTGTTTTTCGATTTTTGGGCCTGTACTTGTGGCCTTTTCACCAGGGGTATTTGAGTCTAGCATGGGCCTAGTCTTTCTGTGGCCTGTCTTGAATTTAAACATCATGGAGGCCATGGATGGAATAGGATTGTGCTGATTTTGCAGTGTTTTTCGATTTTTGGGCCTGTACTTGTGGCCTTTTCACCAGGGGTATTTGAGTCTAGCATGGGCCTAGTCTTTCTGTGGGCTGTCTTGAATTTAAACATCATGGAGGCCATGGATGGAATGGGATTGTGCTGATTTTGCAGTGTTTTTCGATTTTTGGGGGTGTTCATGGGGAGGGACATGCCATGTGGCTGGTGGCCATTTTGAGTGCAGCTACAGGCACTGGCCATGTGCTGGCAGGCAAGTGGCCATTTTGAATGCAGGCTTTGTTGTTAGGCCTCCAACCATTTTGCCTACTTTTCAACCTTTATTTATGCCCAGGGGTAGTGAGTCTTGCATGGGCCTAGTATTTCTGTGGGTTGTCTTGAATTTAAACATCATGGAGGCCATGGATTGAATGGGATTGTGCTGATTTTGCAGTGTTTTTCGATTTTTGGGCCTGTACTTGTGGCCTTTTCACCAGGGGTATTTCAGTCTAGCATGGGCCTAGTCTTTCTGTGGGCTGTCTTGAATTTAAACATCATGGAGGCCATGGATGGAATAGGATTGTGCTGATTTTGCAGTGTTTTTCGATTTTTGGGCCTGTACTTGTGGCCTTTTCACCAGGGGTATTTGAGTCTAGCATGGGCCTAGTCTTTCTGTGGGCTGTCTTGAATTTAAACATCATGGAGGCCATGGATGGAATAGGATTGTGCTGATTTTGCAGTGTTTTTCGATTTTTGGGCCTGTACTTGTGGCCTTTTCACCAGGGGTATTTGAGTCTAGCATGGGCCTAGTCTTTCTGTGGGCTGTCTTGAATTTAAACATCATGGAGGCCATGGATGGAATGGGATTGTGCTGATTTTGCAGTGTTTTTCGATTTTTGGGGGTGTTCATGGGGAGGGACATGCCATGTGGCTGGTGGCCATTTTGAGTGCAGCTACAGGCACTGGCCATGTGCTGGCAGGCAAGTGGCCATTTTGAATGCAGGCTTTGTTGTTAGGCCTCCAACCATTTTGCCTACTTTTCAACCTTTATTTATGCCCAGGGGTAGTGAGTCTTGCATGGGCCTAGTATTTCTGTGGGTTGTCTTGAATTTAAACATCATGGAGGCCATGGATTGAATGGGATTGTGCTGATTTTGCAGTGTTTTTCGATTTTTGGGCCTGTACTTGTGGCCTTTTCACCAGGGGTATTTCAGTCTAGCATGGGCCTAGTCTTTCTGTGGGCTGTCTTGAATTTAAACATCATGGAGGCCATGGATGGAATAGGATTGTGCTGATTTTGCAGTGTTTTTCGATTTTTGGGCCTGTACTTGTGGCCTTTTCACCAGGGGTATTTGAGTCTAGCATGGGCCTAGTCTTTCTGTGGGCTGTCTTGAATTTAAACATCATGGAGGCCATGGATGGAATAGGATTGTGCTGATTTTGCAGTGTTTTTCGATTTTTGGGCCTGTACTTGTGGCCTTTTCACCAGGGGTATTTGAGTCTAGCATGGGCCTAGTCTTTCTGTGGGCTGTCTTGAATTTAAACATCATGGAGGCCATGGATGGAATGGGATTGTGCTGATTTTGCAGTGTTTTTCGATTTTTGGGGGTGTTCATGGGGAGGGACATGCCATGTGGCTGGTGGCCATTTTGAGTGCAGCTACAGGCACTGGCCATGTGCTGGCAGGCAAGTGGCCATTTTGAATGCAGGCTTTGTTGTTAGGCCTCCAACCATTTTGCCTACTTTTCAACCTTTATTTATGCCCAGGGGTAGTGAGTCTTGCATGGGCCTAGTCTTTCTGTGGGTTGTCTTGAATTTAAACATTATGGAGGGCATGGATGGATTGGGATTGTGCTGATTTTGCAGTGTTTTTCGATTTTTTTGTGCTCTATAACTGAACTGATGTTCCTCTGTCTTCCATTTTTTTTAGGTGCACAAGACTCAAGAGAACCACCAGTGCCAGGAAGAAGTCCTGCAGCGGTGTGTGTGTGCAGCATAACGTCACGCGACGTCACGTCTGGCCTCAGACAACTCTACAATTCGTGCAACTGCGGCCTGCTGTCTGACCTGCTCTGAAGAAGATGGCCCCGCCCCCAAAGAAAGTTCTCCGTAGCTCCTCTAGCAAGAAAGTTGCTAGTAAGGAGCAGAAGAAGCAAGTTACCAAGGAGGCTGGTGTGCCACCCGCCACTTTTTTTGGGAGCAAAAAAAAAAGTACGCCTGCAGCAGCAGGATCTGCTGGGGACCAACCTGAGAGCAGCACCCCTGCTCCATTGGGTTCAGTGCCTCCACCACCACGCCAACTTAAGTCAAAGCCCTTGAGTGCTTCAGAGGCAGTCAGTGTACTTCTCCAATCACCATCGACCAGTGATGTTGGCTCATCGCAAGAAAGTAGCAGCAATGTCCCTGAATCAACACAGGTTGTTGTAACTCATCTGACAAGTGTTGAACAACCACAGCCGCAACAACAACACCATGTGCAAGTACACGCCCAAGTACATGTGGAAGGAGAGGCAGCAAAAGGAGATGCGCAAGCAAAGGTGCATGGACGTTCACAAGTGCCCACAATAGTTGTTCCTCCCGAAGTAGGGGCACATTTGGAAATCGACAATGAAGCTGAGGTATCATTGGAAGCCACTCCTCCTGATGATCATTCATTGTCTTCCACATCCCTAGCAAGGAAAAGATCAAGGGGGGTGTCTACATCTTCTTCAAGCCCACCTCGTTCTGGTGCAAGTGATCTGTCTTGGGAACCACAACTGCGGTCTGACAGTGAGGCAGAGGCACACCATGATCTGGCACCGGTACCTAAGCGTAAAAGGAAGGTCGTCCAAAAACTCAAACCTATGGAGTGTGATGAGGCTCAACAAGAAGTGACAGATACTGCTGGTGATGAAGCCTCTCACGATGACGACGAGCCAGTCATCACAAAGGTCACTGCAGCCCCACCGGGCATGCAGCAAAGAGACATTTTGACCCTATCCCGAGAAGCTGCTGAGCGTGATGATGATGTCGGCGAGGAGGCAATGGAAATGGAATCATTAGATTTGGAGTTAAGTAGTACACCAAAACCTACCGCTTCCATATTTCTTCGCAAGAAGGTACCCACCTCGTCCTCGACCTCAATTCGTGGTGGTGAAAGTGCAAAACGTACTGAAGTTCGGCAATCCACATCCTCCACTTCATCTGTCATTAGCAGCAGGACCACCACCACCAGTATCGCCGCCTCCTCCGGCCCCCGAAGACATTTCAAGTCTCCAGTTTGGGACTTCTTTAGTGTTTGCCCAAAAAAGGAAAACGTAGCCATTTGTAGCCTTTGTAAGCTTCGATTTAGTCGTGGTAAGCTTGGTTCTAACTATGGTACCGGAGGCCAGAGAGGTCATCTTGAGAGAAGGCACGCTGTCGAATGGTTTCCGCACCTAGAGGCGGTCAAGAAAGCCGGAATTGCACGTAATGAAAACGTTGATTTGTCATCTGCTGATGACGAGGAGGTAGAAGAAGACGATTCAAACACTTCACTTACACCCAGTTCCCATGTCAGCAGCACACCCCATGGGAGCCACACTAAGAGTGTGGGAGAGAGTGAGACATCAATGCGGAAAAGTTCATCAGCGAGCGTAACTGGGTCGAAGAGATCATCATCATCCCGTAAATCATTGGTCCAGGGCAACATTAAAAAGATGTTGTTTACAGAAGCGCAATATGAACGCAACCACCCAATGACCCGTCTGTATAACACTAAGCTGGCTAAAATGCTAGCTCTGGACCTTCTCCCTTTTTCTTTTGTAGAAGGGGTTGGTTTTCTAGAATTAGTGACAGCGCTCTGCCCTAAATGGAAGGTTCCTAGCCGGTTCTATTTTGCCCGAGTTGCGGTTCCAGCACTACATGAAGATGTTCTGAAGGTGATTGGGGCAGCTTTGCAGAAGAGTGCTGTTCACACTATACATCTGACAACAGACATGTGGACCAGTGGCGCAGGCGCTGATTACATGTGCATCACTGCACACTGGGTCTCTTTTTCAGGGGCTAAAGCAAAGCTAAACTCAGGTGTTGACACTAACATTGTTTTTAAAGGTGCTCGGAAACATGCAACACTAGCCATGTTTGGTTTGGAGAAACGTCACACAGCAGAAAACATTTTGGATATTTTTAACACAAAGGTCCTTAACTGTCTGTCCCCACTAAAACGCAAGGTTGGTTATGTTTCCACGGACAATGGCTCCAATATAGTTAAGGCCATGAGGGACGGTTACTATTTCAGAGTGCCGTGTTTGGCGCACTGTATAAACCTGGTTGTCCAAAAATTCTTGGGTAATAAACGCAGTGCAGCGTACAGTGTATTGGAGAACTGCCGAAAAATTTGCAAGCATTTCAGGCATTCTTTTAAGGCCCGCAAGCAGCTGAGGAGCATGCTATATCAATGTCAAATGCCAGTGAAAACACTCATCCAGGAGGTGGTAACACGTTGGAACTCAACCTTCTACATGCTTGAGCGTCTGTATGAGCAGTATACGCAACTCGATCAATATTTCTTGAAAGAGGGTATAGAGGAGCTGAGGATGGGTGGGCCGCAATGGAACATAGTTGAAAGCCTAACACGCATGCTTCGTCCTTTTGAGGTCTTCACACGTGCAGTCAGCAAGGAGGACTCTAATTTGGGAAAAGCTATCCCATTGTTGTACATGCTGGAGGACCAACTGAAGGAGGTGTGTTCTGTGTTTCGAAAAGATGACAAAAAGAAAGACTCTTCTTTGCTTCTGGCTGAGCAATTATTAGAGCTCCTACAAGGTGATGAACGTCTTCAAAAGATCCACTCAGAACAGCATTACATTTGTGCTACTATTCTGGATCCACGCTACAAAAAGGCGCTGGCAGGCAGAGCATTCTTTCCTTTTGCTGATGAAGATGTTACAAAGTACAAACGTTGGCTAGCCTTGTCAGCCAAGAAGTTTGAAACAGAACGGCTGGAAATTGAAGGAAATGGCAGTACATCAGCAGGCCATCCCCAGTCAAAACAATCCACTTCTGCACCTGTGGCTGTGGCACAAGTGACCTCTCAGCCGTTAAAGACACCGGCAACCGGATCATCTGCACAAAAGACAACAGAAACATTGGAGGCTGAAGAGGATTGGCTAGCTCTGCGTGGGTTTGGTTCTCAAAAGGTCAGAGGCACAGCAAGAGCTACGCAAAGTGGAGGAACCTTGGAGGAGGACCTTGAGTCGATGGTGAAGGACTATCTGAATGACTCCACAGAGGTCTATGTTAATTCTGACCCATTGGCGTATTGGCATGGGAAAAAAGAATTGTGGCCACAGCTCACCAACCTGGCTTTAAACTACTTGTCTTGCCCACTCGCAAGTGTGTCTTCTGAACGGGTTTTCAGTGCGGCTGGTGGGATTGTAACTCCCAAACGGAGCCGCCTCTCGCCCAAAAATGTGGAGAGGTTAACAATGATCAAGATGAATCAGCACCTCATACCACCAGATATAAGAGTACGAGAGAGCGTGCCGGATGAAGAGGAGGTGGCCAGCACCATAGATGAGGGAATTTCTACTCTGTCAGGTGGCACTGACCTCACCCTGGCTGAATTCGCAGAGTATGATGACGAAGCCTTATTCTTATTCCTGGACCGTGATACCGACTTCGAGCCCTGAAAATGAGACAACGAATCAATAACTTTCTTTTTCATCCTTATTCACTTTTATTCCTGTGTGTCTGTCTTTCTTTGTTGTGCACAGTTAATATAATTCAAACTTTAATCAGATAATCACAAAAACAAGCCCATCAGCAGAACTGTCTTCACTTGTTTGCTAATTTATTTGAAGGTGCCGCAGTCTGCATTCCTCAGGTTCACAAGTTCAGAAGAACATGCTCCTCTATCCTCCTCCTCCAGACTCCTATTTCCATCAAAGCAGAGGGCTGGTTTACGCCCAATGAAGAAAGACTCAGCACTTGTGGGGGTGTTGTTCTACCTCTTTGCAGGTGAGTTGACGGGTCTGGGGCCATTGCTGGGAAGCACTAAAAGTGGTTTGTGCCAAATCCGAGGCGGAAATTTTTTTGTGTTTTTGATGACTTGCTTGCCTTTGAGGTGCTCTTAGGGGGGGTTCCGTCTGTTTGTGGGTGAGTTTCGTGGTCTGAGAGCATTGCTGGGACACTCTAATCTTGATTGCATTTGCTTTTCAGGAAATCCGTCGTGCCAACCCCGACTTATGGCCTAGCTACGCAGCGCGTTTGGACCGAAGGCCCAGAAATATTGCAAGTATGAGATTTTGCTTTTGGCCTGTTTGGGGGTGTTATGCTTCTTGGCGGGTGGGTTGCCGGGTCTTGGGGCATTCCTGGGAAGGTCTAATACCGGGTAGAAGTGGTTGGGACAAAATCCAGGCCGATTTTTTTTTGGGCTATTTCTGACATTTCGCTCTATGTAGCGTTTTCGGGGGCCTGTTTGGGGGGCTTCCTGGTGTTTGCGGGTGAGTTTCGTGGTCTGGGAGCACTGCTGGGACACTCTAATCTTGATTGCATTTGCTTTTCAGGAAATCCGTCGTGCCAACCCCGACTTATGGCCTAGCTACGCAGCGCGTTTGGACCGAAGGCCCAGAAATATTGCAAGTATGAGATTTTGCTTTTGGCCTGTTTGGGGGTGTTATGCTTCTTGGCGGGTGGGTTGCCGGGTCTTGGGGCATTCCTGGGAAGGTCTAATACCGGGTAGAAGTGGTTGGGACAAAATCCAGGCCGATTTTTTTTTGGGCTATTTCTGACATTTTGCTCTATGTAGCGTTTTCGGGGGCCTGTTTGGGGGGCTTCCTGGTGTTTGCGGGTGAGTTTCGTGGTCTGGGAGCACTGCTGGGACACTCTAATCTTGATTGCATTTGCTTTTCAGGAAATCCGTCGTGCCAACCCCGACTTATGGCCTAGCTACGCAGCGCGTTTGGACCGAAGGCCCAGAAATATTGCAAGTATGAGATTTTGCTTTTGGCCTGTTTGGGGGTGTTATGCTTCTTGGCGGGTGGGTTGCCGGGTCTTGGGGCATTCCTGGGAAGGTCTAATACCGGGTAGAAGTGGTTGGGACAAAATCCAGGCCGATTTTTTTTGGGGCTATTTCTGACATTTTGCTCTATGTAGCGTTTTCGGGGGCCTGTTTGGGGGGCTTCCTGGTGTTTGCGGGTGAGTTTCGTGGTCTGGGAGCACTGCTGGGACACTCTAATCTTGATTGCATTTGCTTTTCAGGAAATCCGTCGTGCCAACCCCGACTTATGGCCTAGCTACGCAGCGCGTTTGGACCGAAGGCCCAGAAATATTGCAAGTATGAGATTTTGCTTTTGGCCTGTTTGGGGGTGTTATGCTTCTTGGCGGGTGGGTTGCCGGGTCTTGGGGCATTCCTGGGAAGGTCTAATACCGGGTAGAAGTGGTTGGGACAAAATCCAGGCCGATTTTTTTTTGGGCTATTTCTGACATTTTGCTCTATGTAGCGTTTTCGGGGGCCTGTTTGGGGGGCTTCCTGGTGTTTGCGGGTGAGTTTCGTGGTCTGGGAGCACTGCTGGGACACTCTAATCTTGATTGCATTTGCTTTTCAGGAAATCCGTCGTGCCAACCCCGACTTATGGCCTAGCTACGCAGCGCGTTTGGACCGAAGGCCCAGAAATATTGCAAGTATGAGATTTTGCTTTTGGCCTGTTTGGGGGTGTTATGCTTCTTGGCGGGTGGGTTGCCGGGTCTTGGGGCATTCCTGGGAAGGTCTAATACCGGGTAGAAGTGGTTGGGACAAAATCCAGGCCGATTTTTTTTTGGGCTATTTCTGACATTTTGCTCTATGTAGCGTTTTCGGGGGCCTGTTTGGGGGGCTTCCTGGTGTTTGCGGGTGAGTTTCGTGGTCTGGGAGCACTGCTGGGACACTCTAATCTTGATTGCATTTGCTTTTCAGGAAATCCGTCGTGCCAACCCCGACTTATGGCCTAGCTACGCAGCGCGTTTGGACCGAAGGCCCAGAAATATTGCAAGTATGAGATTTTGCTTTTGGCCTGTTTGGGGGTGTTATGCTTCTTGGCGGGTGGGTTGCCGGGTCTTGGGGCATTCCTGGGAAGGTCTAATACCGGGTAGAAGTGGTTGGGACAAAATCCAGGCCGATTTTTTTTTGGGCTATTTCTGACATTTTGCTCTATGTAGCGTTTTCGGGGGCCTGTTTGGGGGGCTTCCTGGTGTTTGCGGGTGAGTTTTGTGGTCTGGGAGCACTGCTGGGACACTCTAATCTTGATTGCATTTGCTTTTCAGGAAATCCGTCGTGCCAACCCCGACTTATGGCCTAGCTACGCAGCGCGTTTGGACCGAAGGCCCAGAAATATTGCAAGTATGAGATTTTGCTTTTGGCCTGTTTGGGGGTGTTATGCTTCTTGGCGGGTGGGTTGCCGGGTCTTGGGGCATTCCTGGGAAGGTCTAATACCGGGTAGAAGTGGTTGGGACAAAATCCAGGCCGATTTTTTTTTGGGCTATTTCTGACATTTTGCTCTATGTAGCGTTTTCGGGGGCCTGTTTGGGGGGCTTCCTGGTGTTTGTGGGTGAGTTTCGTGGTGTGGGAGCACTGCTGGCTATATATACTTTACTTTGCAAGAGGTTTGAAGCAAATCCATGGTGGCTGAGGGGACTTAGGGCCTAGCTGCAGAGCGCGCGCGGAGTGATTTGGGAAATTTGTGAAAAAGTGACTAAGTCCCCATTTTTGTACTTTTGCTCTTTGGCTGTTTGGGGGTCTTCTACTCGTTTTCTCCTGGGTTGACGGCTCTGGGGCCATTGCTGGGAAGCTCTAATACCGGATAAAAGTGTTTTGGACCAAATCCCAGGCGGAATTTTTTTTGTGTTTTTGATGACTTGCTTGCCTTTGAGGTGCTCTTGGGGGGGGTTCCGTCTGTTTGCGGGTGAGTTTCGTGGTCTGGGAGCACTGCTGGGACACTCTAATCTTGATTGCATTTGCTTTTCAGGAAATCCGTCGTGCCAACCCCGACTTATGGCCTAGCTACGCAGCGCGTTTGGACCGAAGGCCCAGAAATATTGCAAGTATGAGATTTTGCTTTTGGCCTGTTTGGGGGTGTTACGCTTCTTGGCGGGTGGGTTGCCGGGTCTTGGGGCATTCCTGGGAAGGTCTAATACCGGGTAGAAGTGGTTGGGACAAAATCCGCGCGGAAAAGCCTTTAGTTTTGGCACTTTTTGTAACTTAGGGTTCGTTAGGGTTAGCCCTAGCAGCAGGATTGCATGTGTTTCGGGGTGTTCTAGATTTTTCAAACTGAGTTCTGGGGTCTTAGAGCACTCGTGAGAATGTGTAATTTTGGTTGCAAGTCATTTGAAGAAAATCCATGGTGGGAAAGGGGGGATTTGGCATAGTTAAAGAAAGCCTTTGCCACTATTCTTAACTTAGGGTTCGTTAGGGTTAGCAGTATTTCTATTGCATGTGTTTGAGTGGGGGGGATTTCGAGTCTTGGAGCGATGCTGGCTATGGCTACTTTTGCTTGGTTGCTTGCAAGTGGTTTGAATGCAATCCACGGTGGGTAATGGGTAATTAGGGTACTTCGGCCTACTTTTACTTTCAAAGTAAGTTTTGTCACCAGTTTTCTGCTAGGCCTCGTTTTTTGAGATTTGATTGGGGGTCTTCTACATTTTTGCGACTGGCTTTAGTAAGGGTCTGGGTGGGAGCACTGCTAGGAAGATCTAATTTTGTTCTAAAACACAGTTTACAGTACACCTAGCTTGAGGGGCAAGATCCGATACATTAATTTGCCCATACTTATTTATCCTTCAAAAGGTGACTCAGAGTACGCACTTTCAAAAACATTGTACTGTCTACTAGGAAAAACAAATTGTGACTTTTTGCACTCCACAGCCTACATACCTTATATTTATTTATCAGTGGTGTTGTAATATTATATCACTTCCTGTTTTTCGTTGAATAATTACAGGCCGGGTTTCAGTCTCTGCAATGGGGAAAAAAGGATGGAGTCAGGCTTCACAGTAGCGAGCCACAATTCAGCATCAGGCAGGCAGTGGACAGGGTGTCTTCTGGTGACCAACATTGATGGACGAAGCGTCGGCTGCAATGGAGGAGTGCCGCTAATAGGAGGATTTTTTTTCTGCGGGCAACTTACTTACCACTTCCAACAGGACCACTACAACCACATAGATACAGTATCCCTTGCCTTTTTCTCTGACTGTGACTGCATTTCTTGGCTCTCTCTCTGCTTCTACATTGATCCCTTAACACATCACTTAGTCCACTCCACTATCACATCTGCACCACACATAGTCATTTGTAAGTGCTCCTACGTAATTCGCAAGTCGCAGCACGCCCCAGGCCGTAGAGGACTGGGATGGCCCCAATGATGAAGCATGTCACCAAGGGGCAACCCTGGTGAGTGAGGGGACACCTAGAAAAAAAGCAATTTCTCCTTTTCTATCTACTATACCTTCTGTCAGGTTACGCAGCCCCTAAGCGCCTACCGTACTATGAAACTACATTTCCCATGAGTAGGCGGGCGACTTGCAGACTATTTAGTGAGACTATATGAGAGTACCCTTGTATGTTAGGACAGCACTTCACTGATGCCTGTCTTGTCTTCTGTTACAGGTATCCTTTCCCTGCTGACCCTACCTTTACCCATCCCACATTTTTTATTTTAGTTTGTTATTTTTCTCCCCCGCCTAATGCCTCGAACACCCTGTGTTTACACTTCTGGGTGTTGGTGACATTTGGAGGTGGAACCATATTTGCATCGACTGGATCACGGGGAGTAAACCTGACACCTTCCAGACCAACCCCATTGAGTGTTGTTGTGAATGGATTTATAGTGACCAGCAAGGCTCTCAGGTATCTGGCTACAGAGACCTTATGTTGAATATAGTTATCAATATTTCCACCCACGCCCTGTACTGTCGCATTCTTTCTTCCACAGTTGTCGAAAGTACTAATTACTTTTAACTGACATGCATGCAGTTACAGTAGTGTATGCACTTTCAAAGATTGATGGATAGGTTTGTACCCAAAGATTTGTTTATGTTCACAATTGTTCATCCATGCTGTGCTACTTTTTCTTGTCTCCCAAAACCTTTCCCAAAAACCCCCGTACCCATCCATTTTTCAAACCCTAACCCTCTTCCCCCGGGCTGTGTGGTTTTGATTGATGTGTGACTAAATTACAGCAATAAATCCACACACTTGCTGGGGAGGATAAGGTGATAGCAACAGGCTGGTGAAGAAATCCGAGGATATATTCTTACTCTGCTTGACAAAGACCCATGGCTAATGTCAAAGAACTTCAACCGAATTAGTTATACTTTAACATTTGTTAGGCTACAACGTGGCACTGTTCTAGTGTACTTCTGTCACCTGCTATATTCTGTATTGTACCTTTGTATTGCTCAGGAGGACAAACCAGATTTCATTTTCTTTTTTTCATAGGCAAGCAACTGCCACTGTGTCACACCACTAGTACCACCGCTATGAGGAAATTTTATCCGCCCAGGATTGCCAACCTTATTTGCTGTTTCCCGTGGAGCCAGCCCTGGGCCTAGCCCTACTTGCAAACAGAAATTACAGGTAAGATAGGCGTTTGGTTGGAGGTAGTATAATGGAGTATTAGGAGAGACGAGAGATTTGATTGACGGTAGTACTACTAAAGTCCTAGGACTATTCAGGAAAACAAACTTACTGTTATGTTAAACCCCCACCCACCAGACTCAAAAGCAGTAAAAAACAGGTATGGTCAGATAAAGTTTCAAAAAGTATATTTTTATAGCCCTAACAAAAGAATCTCCCGCAAGACCCTCCCTAACCCCAACGATTGTCCTTCAAAAGTCCCCAAAAATCACAACTCCCAATTCCCACCCCCCAAAAGTCTCTAAAAAAGGGGCAAGGGACACTATGGCAGGGTGCTGTTGGAATTAGCAGCCAGGGCATCATGCTCCTTGCGGAGGGTGGCAAGTTCGAAGCGGAGGCCCTCCACCACGTTCTTATAATTATGGACCTCCTGCTCCAGGTAGGACAGTCTGAGGGATAAGCGGCGCCGGTGTGCCTTGCAAATCCTGTGAGGGGCAGCTGCTTTCTTTGCTGCTGGGCGGTGGCGTTTGGCTTTGGTAGCCCGGCTCCGTACCGCTGGAGCACTGCGCTGGCTGGCAGCCCGCACGGAGGAGGAGGCAGCTGTCCCAGTGGACGTTGTTGTTGTTCCAGACTGCGTCTCCTCCTCCTCCAGGGCCACCAGCCGCCGATATTCAGCAACAGTGGCATCCAGCCTCCGTTGCCGGGCCATTCGAGCCTGCTCCTTCCTCCTTGATGGTGTCTTGGATTTGGAAGGAGCAACTACATGAAAAAAGAAAGACATAGTCTGTAACCAATGCTCCTTAAGATTAACACAAAATGATTGAGCAGAAAGTTGTCACAGTACAAGTAGCAAATTGAAAGCACAGTGCATAACTATTGAGGACAGTATCTATGTAACCTCCGACTTCTTCATCCTTGCTCTAACATTAGTGGGAGTTTAAGGAACAAATTCTACGAGCACTATGGACTTCTATTACAGTCGACTATGACAGTACACCACTCTTATTCTTCTTCTTCTCTCTTGTTTAGGAAAATTGGTACGTTATCTTATGCAAGCCGGCATAATGCCAGCGCAGTGAACTTGCACCCGAGAAAAACAGACGCACACCATGGTGAGTGAGACAGACTTGCGTTACTGTACCGGTCCAGTACATGCAGGTGGTGAAGCTCTTACTTTTCTATTACGGGTGGCACTGAGAATACTCTGTTAAAAGGGCTACTGCTTAATTAATTTAGCTTTCACCCTACAGTGCAAATGAGTATTAGAAAAGGAAAATGAAGAAGCTAAATTATCTGATTATCTATCACTTCACATGGGATGTATTTGATGACATATGGGATGACTTTAGGTGCTTTGCTTATTATTGAGTGAACAGTGATACCCCCACACATGAATGACGTACTACTACTAAACTAAAGTTATTAAGGGAGGTAGGGAGTGCCCACCGTAATAACTGGATATATGCTGTGCTTGCAGTTGCAATACAAACTACTGCTACTATTCATGGTAGTCTTTGGACAACGTTACAACTTCTTTTCCTTGCCTTTCCTACACTGGAACGGACGTGCGGGTGCGGTGTTACATGCTCTTCAAAGTAACACTTAGTTCATCCAGTGACCGTCTACTCTCTCTAGATTCACATATGCTATCTAAGAGTCAGATAGTACCATGAATGATCCAGGCATCCATCCATTCAAAGTATATTGCAGACATACAGTTTCTGTCTCACCCACCCAGGCTGTTCTCCTTCCACCCATCCTTGCTTCATCATTCACCCAGCCATGCACCATACCATTTTCTTACCTTCCCAGCCACCTCGGGGACCAAGCAAACACATATCATTCTTCTTTGCCAGTCATCATTACATTTCTCGTGCTTCCACACTTACTTACACCCTTCTTTCGCTTTTCGTTCATCCCATCCATCAAGTTCACCTCAGATCTGATTGGGATTCTTCTCGCCTAAAACTTCACAGCTAAGTCGAAGTACATTTAGAGGAGGCTACTACCTGCTTTTTTTATAATACACCCGTGCAGAAAGCACACTCTGCAGTCTTCAATCTCAATGACTAAGGAATGTATAGCTTACCTCTGCCCGCCACCACCGTGTGAACCCTCACAGGCATGTCCTTTTCCGGCACTTGCACCGCCTCCTCCCCAGAGTTGTCCTCCTCGTCCAATGCCACCACCTCCGCGCTGGCCCCGTCTCCAGATGTTCCACCTACAAAGTACATTTAATAATGTTAGAATACACCACTCACTACTATATAATATTTGGTCTAGGAGGAAGAAAGAAATGTGAAAAAAAGTGTACAATTTAATAATTTTTGACTGTGTACTCTAGAGTAAAAATGTCCCTTTTTCCAGGGAAGGCTGTTGTCTTGCTGCACTTTTTGGCACAACTGATGAATGTTTGCTTTTTACTTTTTAACACGCACCACTTTTTCTCCTAACAGACAGAACCTTGACTTCTAAGAACACGAGCAGGATCAAGTTCAAACCAGGTGAGAGCTCGGCTCGACCACAAGAAATGTGTCCAATTAATCGTCAGCACTAAGCACTTTTCCATTTTCAGTTACACGTTCACTTTTATGACAAACTTGAATTTAATAAATGTGTTTACTTTTAATAAAGCTTTTAAACTTAAATAGACTCTGTGGTTTTTGGTCCTCCAGACTAGAGTGGATGAGCTAAAGGTTTTCGAATTTTTGCAAGCATGAGTCCGTGCCTCTGCCATCGGTGACTTTGGGAGCGAAATGACTCTGCCACACTATCTAGTCAGTAAGGAGATTGGGGGTTCAACTACAAAGTCTGTTATCACTGAGGTATGTGGAAAGTCTAACAGTTACAGCACCTATTATAATTTATAAGCTAAGCGATGCATTATTTAGTGTCCATAGTTCTGTTTGTGCAGATTTGTCCCTGCAACAGTAGTAGAATGGATTGTCCTATCCAAACCAAAAGTAAAGTAGTATCTTATTATTTCTTGGTGGTGGTCATTCACCTTTTTATTGTTGGCAATGGTCAAAGCATAAACATTTAGAATACTTGAAAAGACATTATGGACAATCCCAGAGGACTACACTCAGTGCATAGAGCTATTGCTGACTAGAATGGGAGTCCAATGGAAATGCCAAATGTGCAATCTTAGTTAGCTACACAGACAGACTAATAAGAATAATCTAGTAATACCACACGGAGTCATAGGGATAAGAATTTAGATCCTGTCTACAAGAAGATCAAAGACAATTTAGAAAAAATCGAATGAGGAACGCTAGGAAAAAATAAGTACTCTATATTAAAATTAAAACTTACTGGGGCCAGCAAAGGAGCCCTCGACTGCCCGGTCCTGGCCTGCATCGACAACAGCACCCTCCTCCTCCTCCTCCTGTGTCCTCCTCTTGCCCCTGGGGGAAGCTGATGTACAACATGAAAGAAAGAAAAACAGAAAACATGGATGATATTTATTTCTCAACCAAATCAAACATTTAAAAAAGAACTAACAAAGTAACAAAATATTTTTGCGAAATAGCAAATAGGGAACGACTCCACGGGATATATTATTGACCAATCTCATGTGGTCGACTACGTCATTACTTTAGTATTGCTTGATTTGCGGACCGTCGAATTGGAAACTACCCTATGTAACTCACTAAACAAAGTACTAAAAAGGTTTGCCTAGGATTGGCAGGCAGCAGTCCGCAGCACGCAAAGTGACAGCCAAAGTCCATCGTGATTGAAGATCAGCGACAACACTAAAGTTTCCTACTACATTCACCAGTCATTAAAATACTCAAACTATTAATCCACCACCACTATTTCTTCTTATCGCCATGTGTACAAAGGAAGGACTGGACTTGAGTCTGTAGGGGCTGATTTATAAGGCCCTTGCGGCTCTTTTGCTCCATTGTTGCGTGACTTTTGTGACGCAGCGACAGCACAAAAGAGGCGCAATGGTGCGGCGTATATTAACAACGTGACGCATCTGGGAGATGCATCACGTTGTAAAGCCCTGCGCCAATAGGGGTGTTCCGGCGCAAGGGAGGGCGTTCCTGCGCAGGAACGCATCCTAAAAGTGGCTGAGGGAAATCTACAAGATTTCAATCAGTCACTTTGAGGACAATGATGCGTGACTCAAACCCTGCGCCTGCTTGAAGCAGACGTACGGCTTGACGCAGCATTGGGGAGATAGGGCACCCCAGAGAATTGATGGAGCTGCACCATCGTTGCGACGCAACTCCAGCAATGCGCCACCTTTACGGCACAGATGCGTAACGCTTTGGTGACGTTTTGGGCCCATGGCGCACCGCATTGTAATACGGCGCACCATGGGTGATGGTGGCGTGACGCACAATTACTGGCGCATCCCTGCAACTTTGCAGGGATGCGCCGGTAATTAAAAATCTGAACCTTAGTGTGTAGCATTGCGCAGTTCTTTCAACTACACTCATACATAATTTCACAGGCCAATGAAATGAACACAAAATCTAAAACAAATAAGCATAGTAGCAACACTACTGAGAAGGAGAGCAGTGTACCTGAAATGCACAGAAGATTTTGAAATAAAATGTACCTACAATGTAATGAGCAGCATTATTGCTCTTGGTAAAAAACAAAAATTTGCAATATAATAACACAGCAGGAGAAAACATAGTAGTAAAGACATAGCTACTACTACTCACCAAGCCCGGGGATCTCAAGGCCAAGGAGGTCGAGCAGATCTCGCTCACGGGTCAGGACATCCGTCCAGCGGTGGGTGGCCTGGTTGTAGGTGCGCCAGACCCGAGAGTGGTGGTAAATGGCCTGGCACACCTTCTCCCACCGCTTCCGGCGCTCCCGGGCCCCGTACCCGGCACTGATCTTGCCGCCTCCCATGATGGTCCTGGGGAGGCGGCGCTGAACATAAAAAATGAGTTGGGCCACCTCCTCCGGGGTAAAGATCTCCCGTGGCATCACTAGCTCCCCCCTCAAACGCCCGCACGGGAGCCGGACACGGGGTGCGGGACCCTTCCCCTTCTCGGGATGCTTCCCGGCTCCCTTCACCATGGTCTGGGCGGAAAGGAATAAAGAAAATAGAATAGGGAAGAGAAGAAAAGAAAAGAGTTTACAAAAGTAGTTTAAAATTAACCAAAAGTAGCAGTAAACACAAAAATATAGGGCTAGAAAAATAGAGGGATAGATAATAAGTAAAATAGATAAAAAAAAACTTCAAACAAGCAAAGGATGGCAGAGATTGACAGAGGATACAAAGACCATGCCCAGAACCATAGCAATGAATGAGAAACAAGATGGCCGCGCCCGTTCACGACCGCGCGGGTAAGTTCGCGCGAGATTTTCCTTGCGAACACGCGCGAGACTGTACTGGCAAACCGCGGACTTTGCGAGATTACACTTCGCGCCCGGAAACGGAAATACGTCAGGCAAACAAGATGGCTGCGCCCTTGAACGACCGCGAGGGTAACTTCGCGTCTTGCGCTACGAGCGGCTCGCAAAAACGCACAAAACCTTGCCAACTAACACGCCGCAAAAAAAACAAATTGCATATTCGCACGAATTTGCGGCTTCCGAATCCGATCTTGCGCGTGTTCGCACCCCGCGAACCCCGCGAAATTGCAGAAAAACAAGTTTTTCAAAAGTGGAAGCACTCGGCAGGGGCAAGAGTTCAAACTCATCATTAGTAACAATTCCCGGTAGTGCTTCCTGACTGGGGCCCCTCCAGAATTCAGTTGCTAGTTGCAACAATTGTATGACCCTGCTCTGACCCTCACAGCAGGCTCATACAATAGCTACAAGTAGGCCACAAAGAAGGTCCTGGGGAAAAAAAATGCACTGCAACAGAAAGCAAAATTACAGATAAGGAAGCAGGTGCCAGACTGGAATTTTAAAACAGTGACACATTAATAAACTAACCCCAAATTAATTCATCTGAGTTGAAGCAGGGATGGTGTGCTTGCTTTTCCCCCCCATAATCTACAGTAATGATGAACCAGAGGGTGGCATTGATGTAACAGAGGGTTGCAGTGGTGAAACAGAGGGTGCTGGGAACCTGTGATGATGAACCAGACGTAGAAACAACATAATTCGCGACCGTTGCGCGACGAAATGTAAGTTCGCAATTGCGAACTGGTACGAAACCCTCGCGAACTGGCAGAAGTCCTTGCGAACACAAAAAAAAAAAAAATCCGCAAATTCGCAAGAATTCGCGGATTTTGCGGATTGCGAGTTCAAAAATCCGCAAATTCGCGAACGCGAGATCCGCAAAATTCGCTCATGCTTACCTCCCACCAAACGCTTATCTTACCTGTAATTTGTGTTTCAAAGTAGGGCTAGGCACAGGGCTGGCTCCACGGGAAATGGCGATTAAGGTTGGCAATCCTGGGCGGATGAAATTTCCTCATAGCGGTGGTACTAGTGGTGTGACACAGTGGCAGTTGCATGCCTATGAAAAAAAAAGAAAATGAAATCTGGTTTGTCCTCCTGAGCAATACAACGGTACAATAGCGAATATAGCAGGTGACAGTACACTAGAACAGTGCCACATTGTAGCCTAACAAATGGTAAAGTATAACTACTAATTCGGTTGAAGTTCTTTGACATTAGCCATGGGTCTTTGTCAAGCAGAGTAAGAATATATCCTCGGATTTCTTCACCAGCCTGTTGCTATCACCTTATCCTCCCCAGCAAGTGTGTGGATTTATTGCTGTAATTTAGTCACACATCAATCAAAACCACACAGCCCGGGGGAAGAGGGTTAGGGTTTGAAAAATGGATGGGTACGGGGGTTTTGGGAAAGGTTTTGGGAGACAAGAAAAAATAGCACAGCATGGACAAACAATTGTGAATATAAACAAATCTTTGGGTACAAACCTATCCATCAATCTTTGAAAGTGCATGCACTACTGCATGCATGTCAGTGAAAAGTAAGTAGTACTTTCGACAACTGTGGAAGAAAGAATGCGACAGTACAGGGCGTGTGTGGAAATATTGATAACTATATTCAACATAAGGTCTCTGTTGCCAGATACCTGAGAGCCTTACTGGTCACTATAAATCCATTCACAACACTCAATGGGGTTGGTCTGGAAGGTATAGTAGATAGAAAAGGAGAAATTGCTCTTTTTCTAGGTGTCCCCTCACTCACCAGGGTTGCCCCTTGGTGACATGCTTCATCATTGGGGCCATCCCAGTCCTCTATGGGCTGGGGCGTGCTGCGACTTGCGAATTACGTAGGAGCACTTACAAATGACTATGTGTGGTGCAGATGTGATAGTGGAGTGGACTAAGTGATGTGTTAAGGGATCAATTTAGAAGCCGAGAGAGATCCAAGAAATGCAGTCACAGTCATAGAAAAAAACAATAGATACTGTATCTGTATGTTGGTGTAGTTGTCCTGTTGAAATTGGTAAGTAAGTTGCATGCAGAAAAAAAATCCTCTTATTAGCGGCACTCCTCCATTGCAGCTGACGCTTCGTCCATCAATGTTGGTGACCAGAAAACACCCTGTAAAAAAAGCACAGCATGGACAAACAATTGAACATAAACAAATCTTTGGGTACAAACCTATCCATCAATCTTTGAAAGTGCATGCACTACTGCATGCATGTCAGTGAAAAGTAAGTAAGTAGTACTTTCGACAACTGTGGAAGAAAGAATGCGACAGTACAGGGCGTGTGTGGAATTATTGATAACTATATTCAACATAAGGTCTCGGTTGCCAGATACCTGAGAGCCTTGCTGGTCACTATAAATCCATTCACAACACTCAATGAGGTTGGTCTGGAAGGTATAGTAGATAGAAAAGGAGAAATTGCTCTTTTTCTAGGTGTCCCCTCACTCACCAGGGTTGCCCCTTGGTGACATGCTTCATCATTGGGGCCATCCCAGTCCTCTACGGGCTGGGGCGTGCTGCGACTTGCGAATTACGTAGGAGCACTTTCAAATGACTATGTGTGGTGCAGATGTGATAGTGGAGTGGACTAAGTGATGTGTTAAGGGATCAATTTAGAAGCAGAGAGAGGTCCAAGAAATGCAGTCACAGTCATAGAAAAAAACAATGGATACTGTATCTGTATGTTGTTGTAGTTGTCCTGTTGAATTTGGTAAGTAAGTTGCATGCAGAAAAAAATTCCTCTTATTAGCGGCACTCCTCCATTCCATCTGACGCTTCGTCCATCAATGTTGGTGACCAGAAGACACCTTGTCCACTGCCTGCCTGGTGGATGCTGAATTGCGGCTCGCTAATGTGAAGCCTGACTCCATCCTTTTTTCCCCATTGCACAGACTGAAACCCGGCCTGTAATTATTTAACGAAAAACAGGAAGTGATATATTATTACAACACCACTGATAAATAAATATAAGGTATGTAGGCTGTAGAGTGCAAAAAGTCACACTTTGATTTTCCTAGTAGACAGTACAATATTTTTGAAAGTGCGTACTCTGAGTCACCTTTTGAAGGATAAATAAGTATGGGCAAATTAATGTAGCGGATCTTTCCCCTCAAGCTAGGTGTACTGTAAACTGTGTTTTAGAACAAAATTAGATCTTCCCAGTAGTGCTCCCACCCAGACCCTTACTAAAGCCAGTCGCAAAAATGTAGAAGACCCCCAATCAAATCTCAAAAAACGAGGCCTAGCAGAAAACTGGTGACAAAACGTACTTTGAAAGTAAAAGTAGGCCCAAATACCCCCTTACCACCGTGGATTGTATTCAAACCACTTGCAAGCAACCAGGCAAAAGTATCCATAGCCAGCATCGCTCCAAGACTCGAAAACCCCCCCCCCACCCAAACACATGCAATAGAAATACTGCTAACCCTAACGAACCCTAAGTTAAGAATAGTGGCAAAGGCTTTCTTTAACTATGCCAAATCCCCCCTTTCCCACCATGGATTTTCTTCAAATGACTTGCAACCAAAATTACACATTCTCACGAGTGCTCTAAGACCCCAGAACTCAGTTGCGAAAATCTAGAACACCCCGAAACACATGCAATCCTGCTGCTAGGGCTAACCCTAACGAACCCTAAGTTACAAAAAGTGCCAAAAGGCTTTCCCGTGTGGATTTTGTCCCAACCACTTCTACCCGGTATTAGACTTTCCCAGGAATGCCCCAAGAGCCGCCAACCCACCCGCCAAAAAGCATAACACCCCCAAACAGGCCAAAAGCAAAATCTCATACTTACAATATTTCTCGGCCATCGGTCCAAACGCACTGTGTAGCTAGGCCATAAGTCCGGTTTACCACCACGGATTTCCTGAAAAGCAAATGCAATCAAGATTAGAGTGTCCCAGCAGTGCTCCCAGACCCCGAAACCCACCCACAAACAGCCGGAACCCCACCAAAGAGCACCTCAAAGGCAAGCAAGTCAGCAAAAACACCAAAAAATTTCCGCCTCGGATTTGGTCCAACCACTTTTATCCGGTATTAGAGCTTCCCAGCAATGGCCCCAGAGCCGTCAACCCAGGAGAAAACGAGTAGAAGACCCCCAAACAGCCAAAGAGCAAAAGTACAAAAATGGGGACTTAGTCATTTTTTTGCCAATTTCCCAAATCACTCCGCGCGCGCTCTGCAGCTAGGCCCTAACTCCCTTCTGCCACCATGGATTTGCTTCAAACCTCTTGCAAAGTAAAGTATCCATAGCCAGCAGTGCTCCCAGACCCCGAAACCCACCCACAAACACCAGGAAGCCCCCCAAACAGGCCCCCAAAAACGCTACATTGAGCAAAATGTCAGAAATAGCAACAAAAAAATCAGCGTGGATTTTGTCCCAACCACTTCTATCCAGTATTAGACCTTCCCAGGAATGCCCCAAGACCCGCCAACCCACCCGCCAAAAAGCATAACACCCCCAAACAGGCCAAAAGCAAAATCTCATACTTACAATATTTCTCGGCCTTCGGTCCAAACGCGCTGTGTAGCTAGGCCATAAGTCCGGTTTACCACCACGGATTTCCTGAAAAGCAAATGCAATCAAGATTAGAGTGTCCCAGCAGTGCTCCCAGACCCCGAAACTCACCCACAAACAGCCGGAACCCCCCCAAAGAGCACCTCAAAGGCAAGCAAGTCAGCAAAAACACCAAAATATTTCCGCCTCGGATTTGGTCCAAACCACTTTTATCCGGTATTAGAGCTTCCCAGCAATGGCCCCAGAGCCGTCAACTCACCCGCAAACAGGTAGAACAACACCCCCACAAGTGCTGAGTCTTTCTTCATTGGGCGTAAACCAGCCCTCTGCTTTGATGGAAATAGGTGTCTGGAGGAGGAGGATAGAGGAGCATGCTCTTCTGAACTTGTGAACCTGAGGAATGCAGACTGCGGCACCTTCAAATCAATAAGCAAACAAGTGAAGACAGTTCTGCTGATGGGCTTGTTTTTGTGATTAGGTGATTAAAGTTTGAATTATATTAACTCTGCACAACAAAGAAAGACAGACACACAGGAATAAAAGTGAATAAGGACGAAAAAGAAAGTTATTGATTCATTGTCTCATTTTCAGGGCTCGGTGTGACGGTCCACGAATAAGAATAAGGCTTCGTCATCATACTCTGCGAGTTCAGGCAGGGTGAGCTCAGTGTCACCTGACAGAGAAGAAATTCCCTCATCTATGTTGCTGTCCACCTCGTCTTCATCCGGCGTGCTTTCTCGTACTCTGTAATCTGGTGGTATGAGGTGCTGATTCATCTTGATCATTGTTAACCTCTCCACATTTTTGGGCGAGAGGCGGCTCCGTTTGGAAGTTACAATGCCACCAGCAGCACTGAAAACACGTTCAGAAGACACGCTTGAGAGTGGGCAAGACAAGTAGTTTAAAGCCAGGTTGGAGAGCTGTGGCCACAATTCTTTTTTCCCATGCCAATACGCCAATGGGTCAGCATTAACATAGACCTCTGTTGAGTCATTCAGATATTCCTTCACCATCGACTCAAGGTGCTCCTCCAAGGTTCCTCCACTTTGCTTAGCTGTTGCTGTGACCTTATGAGAACCAAACCCAAGCCGAGCTAGCCAATCCTCTTCAGTCTCCAATGTTACTGTTGTGTCTGGTGGTGCAGATGATCCAGTTGCCGGTCTCTTTAACGGCTGAGAGGTCACTTGTGCCGCAGCCACAGGTGCAGAAGTGGATTGTTGTGACTGGGGATGGCCTGCTGATGCTGATGTACGGCCTTTTCCTTCAATGTTCTGCCGTTCTCTTTCAAACCTCTTGGCTGAGGAGGCTAGCCACTGTTTGTACTTTGTAACATCTTCATCAGCAAAAGGAAAGAATGCTTGGCCTGCCAGCGCCTTTTTGTAGCGTGGATCCAGAATAGTAGCACAAATGTAATGCTGGTTTGAGTGGATCATTTTAAGACGTTCATCACCTTGTAGGTGCTCTAATAATTTCTCCGCCAGAACAAAAGGGTCTTGGTTTTCTTCATCTTTTTGAAACACAGAACACACCTCCTTCAGTTGGTGCTCCAGCATGTACAACAATGGGATAGCTTTTCCCAAATTAAAGTCCTCCTTGCTGACTGCACGCGTGAAGAACTCAAAAGGACGAAGCATGCGTGTCAGGCTTTTAACTATGTCCCATTGCGCCGCACCCATCCTCAGGTCCTCCTTCTGAGCTGTACCCTGTGTTAAGAAATAGTGATTGAGTACCGTATACTGCTCATACAGACGCTCAAGCATGTAGAAGGTTGAGTTCCAACGTGTTGCCACCTCCTGGATGAGTGCTTTCACTGGCATTTGACGTTCATATAGCAGGCTCCTCAGATGCTTCCGGGCCTTAAAAGAATGGCTGAAATGTTTGCACATTTTCCGGCAGGTGTCCACTACCCTGTACGCTGCACTGTCTTTATCACTCAACAATTTTTTGACAACCAGGTTTATACAGTGCGCCAAACACGGCACTCTGAAATAGTCACCCAGCTGCATGGCTTTAACTACATTGGCGCCATTATCCGTGGAAACATAACCAACCTGGCATTTTTTTGGGGACAGCCAGTCAAGGACCTTTGTGTTAAACACATCCAAAATGTTTTCTGCTGTGTGACGTTTCTCCAAACCAAACATGGCTAGTGTTGCATGTTTCCGAGCAGCTTTAAAAACTTGATCCGGGTCAACACCTGCGTTTAGCTTTGCTTTAACCCCTGAAAAAGAGACCCAGTGTGCAGTGATGCACATGTAATCAGCGCCTGCGCCACTGGTCCACATGTCTGTTGTCAGATGTATAGTGTGAACAGCGCTCTTCTGCAAAGCTGCCCCAATCACCTCCAGAACATCTTCGTGTAGTGCTGGAACGGCAACTCGGGCAAAATAGAACCGGCTAGGAACCTTCCATTTAGGGCAGAGCGCTGCCACTAATTCTAGAAAACCAACCCCTTCTACAAAAGAAAAAGGGAGAAGGTCCAGAGCTAGCATTTTAGCCAGCTTAGTGTTATACAGAAGCGTCAGTGGGTGGTTGCGTTCATATTGCGCTTCTGTAAACAACATCTTTTTAATGTTGCCCTGGACCAAGGATTTACGGGATGATGATGATGATATCTTCGACCCAGTTACGCTCGCTGATGAACTTTTTCGCATTGGTGTATCACTCTCTCCCATACTCTTAGTGTGGCTCACATGGGGTGTGCTGCTGACAGGGGTACTGGGTGTAAGTGAAGTGTTTGACACGTCTTCTTCCTCCTCGTCATCATCAGATGAAACAGCATTACGTGCAATTCGGGCTTCCTTGATCACCTGTAGGTGCGCAAACCATTTGACAGCGTGCTTTCTTTCAAGATGACCTCTCTGGCCTCTGGTACCATAGTTGGAACCAAACTTACCACGACTAACTCGAAGCTTACACATGCTACAAATGGCTACGTTTTCATTTTTTGGGCAAACACTAAAGAAGTCCCAAACTGCAGACTTGAAATGTCTTTGGGGGCCGGAGGAGGCGGTGATACTGGTGGTGGAGGTCCTGCTGCTAATGCCAGATGAAGTGGAGGATGTGGATTGCCGAACTACAGTAAGTTTTGCACTTTCACCACCACTAATTGAGGTCGAGGTGGATGGAGGTCCCTTCTGGCGACTAAGAAATATGGAAGCGGTAGGTGTTGGTGTACTAGTTAACTCCAATGATTGTGGTGTTTCTTCCATTGCCTCCTCGTCGACATCATCACCACGCTCAGCAGCTTCTCGGGATAGGGTCAAAATGTCTCTTTGCTGCATGCCCGCTGGGGCTGCAGTGACCTTTATGATGACTGGCTCGTCGTCGTGAGAGGCTTCATCAGCAGCAGTATCCGTCACTTCTTGTTGAGCCTCATCACACTCCATAGCTATGAGTTTTTCTACGACCTTCCTTTTACGCTTAGGTATCTTTGTCAGATCATGGTGTGCCTCACTCTCAGACTGCCGTGATGGTTCCCAATCTTCATCCAGATCATCAGAAGGAGGTGGGCTTGAAGAAGATGTAGACACCCCCCTTGATCTTTTCCTTGCTAGGGATGTGGAAGACGATGAATGATCATCAGGAGGAGTGGCTTCCTCAAATGATACCTCAGTTTGATTGTCAATTTCCTGATGTGCCCCTACTTCGGGAGGAACAACTATTGTGGGCACTTGTGACCCTCCATGCACCTCTGCTGGCGCATCTCCTTGCGCTGCCTCTCCTTCCACATGTACTTGGGCTTGTACTTGCACATGTTGTTGTTGTTGCGGCTGTGGTTGTTCAACACTTGTCAGATGAGTTACAACAACCTGTGTTGATTCAGGGACATTGTTGCTACTTTCTTGCGATGAGCCAACATCACTGGTCGATGGTGATTGAAGAAGTACACTGACTGCCTCTGAAGCACTCAAGGGCTTTGACTTAAGTAGGCATGGTGGTGGAGGCACTGAGCCCAATGGAGCGGGGGTGCTGCTCCCAGCTTGGTCCCCAGCAGATCCCGCTGCTGCTGCAGGCGTACCTTTTTTTTTTACTCCCAAAAAACGCGGCGGCCGGCACTCCAGCCTCCTTGGTAACTTGCTTCTTCTGCTCCTTACTAGCACTTTCTTGCTAGAGGAGCTACGGAGACCTTTTTTTGGGGCCATCTTCTTCAGAGCAGGTCAGAACAGCAGGCCGCAGTTGCACGAGTTGCAGAGTTGTCTGAGGCCAGACGTGACCTCGCGTGACGTTATGCTGCACACACACACCGCTGCAGGACTTCTTCCTGGCACTAGTGGTTCTCTTGAGTCTTGTGCACCTAAAAGCAATGGAAGACAGAGGAACATCAGTTCAGTTATACACCCCAAAAAATCGAAAAAAACCCAGAAAAATCAGCACAATCCCATGCCCTCCATGATGCTTAAATTCATGACAACCCACAGAAAGACTAGGCACATGCACCACTCACTACCCCCTGGTGAAAAGGCCACAACAGGCCAAAAAAACGAAAATCACAGAAAAATCAGCACAATCCCAAGCCATCCAGCCCCTCCATGATGTTTAAATTCAAGACAACCCACAAAAAGAATAGGCACATGCACCACTCACTACCCCTGGGCATAATGGATGAAAGCTAGGCAAAATGGGTGCAGGCCTGAGAACACTGCCTGCATTCAAAATGGCCCCCTCCCTCACAGCACATGACCAGGGCCTGTAGCAGGCAGCACTCAAAATGGCCTCCAACCACATGGCCTGTCCACAACAGGCCAAAAAAACGAAAATCACAGAAAAATCAGCACAATCCCAAGCCATCCAGCCCCTCCATGATGTTTAAATTCAAGACAACCCACAGAAAGACTAGGCACATGCACCACTCACTACCCCCTGGTAAAAAGGCCACAACAGGCCAAAAAAACGAAAATCACAGAAAAATCAGCACAATCCCAAGCCATCCAGCCCCTCCATGATGTTTAAATTCAAGACAACCCACAGAAAGACTAGGCACATGCACCACTCACTACCCCTGGGCATAATGGATGAAAGCTAGGCAAAATGGGTGCAGGCCTGAGAACACTGCCTGCATTCAAATTGGCCCCCTCCGTCACAGCACATGGCCAGGGCCTGTAGCAGCACTCAAAATGGCCCCCAACCACATGGCCTGTCCACAACAGGCCAAAAAAATGAAAATCACAGAAAAATCAGCACAATCCCAAGCCATCCAGCCCCTCCATGATGTTTAAATTCAAGACAACCCACAGAAAGACTAGGCACATGCACCACTCACTACCCCCTGGTGAAAAGGCCACAACAGGCCAAAAAAACGAAAATCACAGAAAAATCAGCACAATCCCAAGCCATCCAGCCCCTCCATGATGTTTAAATTCAAGACAACCTACAGAAAGACTAGGCACATGCATCACTCACTACCCCCTGGTGAAAAGGCCACAACAGGCCCAAAACACGAAAATCACAGAAAAATCAGCACAATCCCAAGCCATCCAGCCCCTCCATGATGTTTAAATTCAAGACAACCCACAGAAAGACTAGGCCCATGCACCACTCACTACCCCTGGGCATAATGGATGAAAGCTAGGCAAAATGGGTGCAGGCCTGAGAACACTGCCTGTATTCAAAATGGCCCCCTCCCTCACAGCACATGACCAGGGTGTGTAGCACCACTCAAAATGGCCCCCAACCACATGGCCTGTCCACAACAGGCCAAAAAAGCGAAAATCACAGAAAAATCAGCACAATCCCAAGCCATCCAGCCCCTCCAGGATGTTTAAATTCAAAACAACCCACAGAAAGACTAGGCACATGCACCACTCACTACCCCCTGGTGAAAAGGCCACAACAGGCCAAAAAACGAAAATCACAGAAAAATCAGCACAATCCCAAGCCATCCAGCCCCTCCATGATGTTTAAATTCAAGACAACCCACAGAAAGACTAGGCACATGCACCACTCACTACCCCCTGGTGAAAAGGCCACAACAGGCCAAAAAAACGAAAACCACAGAAAAATCAGCACAATCCCAAGCCATCCAGCCCCTCCATGGTGTTTAAATTCAAGACAACCCACAGAAAGACTAGCCCATGCACCACTCACTACCCCTGGGCATAATGGATGAAAGCTAGGCAAAATGGGTGCAGGCCTCAGAACACTGCCTGCATTCAAAATGGCCCCCTCCCTCACAGCACATGGCCAGGGCCTGTAGCAGCACTCAAAATGGCCCCCAACCACATGGCCTGTCCACAACAGGCCAAGAAAACGAAAATCACAGAAAAATCAGCACAATCCCAAGCCATCCAGCCCCTCCATGATGTTTAAATTCAAGACAACCCACAGAAAGACTAGGCACATGCACCACTCACTACTCCCTGGTGAAAAGGCCACAACAGGCCAAAAAAAACAAAAATCACAAAAAAATCAGCACAATCCTAAGCCATCCAGCCCCTCCATGATGTTTAAATTCAAGACAACCCACAGAAAGACTAGGCCCATGCACCCCTCACTACCCCTGGGCATAATGGATGAAAGCTAGGCAAAATGGGTGCAGGCCTGAGAACACTGCCTGCATTCAAAATGGCCCCCTCCCTCACAGCACATGGCCAGGGCCTGTAGCAGCACTCAAAATGGCCCCCAACCACATGGCCTGTCCACAACAGGCCAAAAAAACGAAAATCACAGAAAAATCAGCACAATCCCAAGCCATCCAGCCCCTCCATGATGTTTAAATTCAAGACAACCCACAGAAAGACTAGGCACATGCACCACTCACTACCCCCTGGTGAAAAGGCCACAACAGGCCAAAAGAACGAAAATCACAGAAAAATCAGCACAATCCCAAGCCATCCAGCCCCTCCATGATGTTTAAATTCAAGAAGACAACCCACAGAAAGACTAGGCCCATGCACCACTCACTACCCCTGGGCATAATGGATGAAAGCTAGGCAAAATGGGTGCAGGCCTGAGAACACTGCCTGCATTCAAAATGGCCCCCTCCCTCACAGCACATGGCCAGGGCCTGTAGCAGCACTCAACATGGCCCCCAACCACATGGCCTGTCCACAACAGGCCAAAAAAATGAAAATCACAGAAAAATCAGCACAATCCCAAGCCATCCAGCCCCTCCATGATGTTTAAATTCAAGACAACCCACGGAAAAGACTAGGCACATGCACCACTCACTACCCCTGGGCATAATGGATGAAAGCTAGGCAAAATGGGTGCAGGCCTGAGAACACTGCCTGCATTCAAAATGGCCCCCTCCCTCACAGCATATGGCCAGGGCCTGTAGCAGCACTCAAAATGGCCCCCAACCACATGGTCTGTCCACAACAGGCCAAAAAAACGAAAATCACAGAAAAATCAGCACAATCCCAAGCCATCCAGCCCCTCCGTGATGTTTAAATTCAAGACAACCCACAGAAAGACTAGGCCCATGTACCACTCACTACCCCGGGTGAAAAGGCCACAACAGGCCAAAAAAACGAAAATCACAGAAAAATCAGCACAATCCCAAGCCATCCAGCCCCTCCATGATGTTTAAATTCAAAACACCCCACAGAAAGACTCAGTGCACCCACCACTGAGTACCCCTGGGCAAAAGGCCCCAAAACAGCCCAAAAATCGAAAATTCCAAAATTGTAGTTGCAGCAACTGTAATGCCCCAAACAAACTTACTTGTGAAATTTCTAATCCAAAAGTGTATCAAAGAAAGTCAAAAAGGCCTCAAATCCAAATATCCAGCAGCATCCACAAAACGTAATCCTTCCAGCTCCAGATCCAAATGAAAAGTGACCAGGAGATGGACAAAGCACTGGGAGGAGCCTGCTGGACAGGAACAGGAAGTTGAAGACTGTGGGGCACTTCCTTCCTCCCCCCCCCTCCCCAAAATGGACTCCTCGCAAAAAAAGTGCAGGCAAATGTCAACCTGAGGAGTTATTCAGATAAAAATCATCATTTCCAGAAGGTTTATGCTGCTTGCTGGTGGATTTCTTGTGCAGAATTGCAAATTTAGTATTTTCGCGAGTGCGAGATTGTTGCTGCTCGCCGCATTTCCAAGCTCGCAATTGCGAAGTACAGCGATACGTGATCACGGCGTACTCGCGTTGACAAACTCTCGCTGTACAAGGTGGCAAGCCGCGATTACGTAATCGCGCTTGCAAAATTCCCGCGGGATCCTGCAGCAAGATCCAAAATGGCGCAGCACTCGCAAAATATCAAGAAAAATAACTCGGCAAACGATGAATGACGGGAAGTAAACGCCGCGCGCCGCAAAATTGTATCACCAAGAAAAAAAAATCTGCTGCGTGCGAATTTGCGGATTTTGCGGGTAATTCGCAAATCTCGCGGATTGCAAATTTACCGAAAATCCGCAAAATCTGCGAGCGGAACGGATTTTACGCCTATGCTTAATCCATCACCATTCTTTAGCTCACTCTACCACCCCAGTTCAGACATGGCCATATGCAAATCAGTCTGACCCTGTGCCTCATGGGACCAGTCCAGCCCGAACTGCCAAGCCATGTCTTCCCTAGACCGGAAACAAGCATTCAGGTTCATAACCCTCATCAGCCAGGCTATCTTGAATCCAGTGGCAAAGTGAGCAAGGAACTCAGGTCTGAGCATACCCTGCCAACTTAGGGCGAACAAAGCGATACCAAAGGGAAAAATGGACGGAACGTTTGAGCAAATCAAACACTCACCCTCAGTCAACTGATCTGGGTTTAATCTATCACCATTCTTTAGCTCACTCCACCACCTCAGTTCAGACATGGCCATATGCAAATTAGTCTGACCCTGTGCCTTATGGGAACAGTCCAGCCCGAACTGCAGAGCCATGTCTTCCGTGGACCCGAAACAAGCATTGTGGGACCGGTTTCGGGTTCATAACCCTCATCAGCCAGGCTATCTTGAATCCAGTGGCAAAGTGAGCAAGGGACTCACGTCTGAGCATACCCTACCAACTTAGAGCAAACAAAGCTATACCCCTTTGTTATCGCTTTGTTCGCTCTAAGTTGGCAGGGTATGCCCAGACGTGGGTCCTTTGCTCACTCTACCACTGGATTCAAGATAGCCTGGCTGATGAGGATTATGAATCCGAAACCGGTCCCAGGATGCTTGTTTCCGGTCCAGGGAAGACATGGCTTGGCAGTTTGGGCTGGACTGTTCTCATGAGGCACAGGGACAGACTGATTTGCATATGGCCATGTCTGAACTGGGGTGGTGGAGTGAGCTAAAGAATGGTGATGGATTAAACCCAGATCAGTTGAGTGGGGGTGAGTGTTTGATTTGCTCAAACGCTCCGTCCATCATCCCCATTGGTATTGCCCAATCTAAATTTAGCATTTATTAAATGTTATAAGGTTACCCAGTGTTAGTTAATGGAAGAGCTAGACCTTACAACAATGGAAAGGGGCTTTAGCAGTTTCTCACTGCCAGGACATGTAAAATTTAGTACACATGTTCTACTATTTAAATGCAATATACTGTACCTTGTGAGCCTTAAAGGCCTACCTTAGGGGTGATTTACGAGTATTACTATTATAAGCATTAAAAAGGAAGGTTTTGGCCTGGCAAAAGTTTTATCTTGCCATGTCAAAATATCATTTTAAAACTGCACTACAGCCTGAGATGTATTTAAAGCTACGTTAGTGGATGGCACAATTAGTGCAGAAACACACTAGTAGCATTTAATTTGCAGGCCCTGGGTACACATAGAACCATATACTGGGTACCTAGAAGTAAACTAAATGTAGCAATTGGGTAGATGCCAATTGTACTGTGTTTGAAGGAGAACTCACTTTAGCACTGGTTAGCAGCGAAAAACTGTACAGAGTCCTAGTTCCAACAAAAAAGTGTTCAAAAACAGAAGGCAAAGCTCTAGGGGCGACTCTGCAAAAAGAGCAAGGTTCAACAATACCTTTGTTTACCAAACTTAAATTCTAAGCCTGGTTTACACATCAGGAAATATAGAATTTTTTAATTGCATAGTAAATTAAGAACACAGTTTCAAATCGATTCACATTTTACATATTGAACATGAGAAGACCCTAGGGTCACAGGCAGCTCAGCATAACACGTTTGAAGTTGCTCTTGCACTGCAATATCGGCGTAGGAAAAGCAACACGATACTAACAATAAACAGTGCATGCTCCCACATTATGAGTGGATTACAAAAGTGTGCAGATTGTAGCCGAGGGTTAACCTATGTTTCACTGTCTGTGTTAGTTCAATTGAAATATTTACAAAAATAATTTTAAGTACAAGTTCAAGTTCAAACGACTTAATTGTGGCCACCAGGACCATAAAAGTAAAGACAAATAGAAACAAGTCATAAATACATAAAAACCCAATTTTGACATATAGCAGTCCCAGTTCATAAAAACATAATTACAAGCCAAATACTAAAATTAACACCAATCTAAAAGATGTAAGTGTTAATCATGACATTATGCAAAAATGAATTAACTTTAAAGAAGGAAGTATTGTAATTGATACATCAAAAGTATGCCTAATGGGTAGTTTGTGTATCATTGTGCTAATTGTGGAGGGGAAAGATCATCATATGATCCTATTTCACATCAATCACCCCACCATCCCGCTTAAACCTCCTCAAGACCCCCCCAAATGGTCGAGAAACCTCTCCCAAGTACCCCAAGACATCCTAGAAGGTCAGCTAAGTTCACTTCTTCCAGACAACTGTCGACCAATGACCTCAACGACCACTATAACTCCGAGCTAGTCTCCATTCTCGACAATCTAGCTCCTCTAAAGCTAAAAAGAAGCTGTTCTACCCCATCTAGAACCTGGTTCAATGCGGACCTCAACGCAGAAAGAAGAACCCTGAGAGCCAAAGAAAGAAAGTGGAGAAACAACCCAACAGCCATCATTCACTTACAACTAAAAACAGCCCGCAGGAAGTATAACAACCATATCAAAAACAAGAAATCCAGCTTCTTCCGTGAGGCACTAGTCAATTCGAAAAACAGACCTAAGGACCTCTACAACATAATCAGACATCAAACATCCAAGCCTCTGCCCACACCCCTGCAGGCGTCCAAAGAACTATGCGATAGCTTCGCCAGCTTCTTCAACGATAAGGTCTTAAAAATCGAATTATCTCTAGACATCAACAACTTACACCTCCAGAAGAGCAACGCAGCTATCCCACAGGCCCTTCCATCCGGCTCCTCTCCCCTCCTTTGGCTAAGCTTTCGCCCCGTGCGGGAAACTGAGATAATCTCGTTGATCTCGACCTCCAAACCATCAGCACATATCTCAGACCCCATTCCTCCCTCACTAATCAAAATAATGAAGCTCACTTTAGCACTTATCTGGGGCAAAATCATAAGCAGCTCCCTACAAGGCGTAGTGGTTCCGGACTGTCTAAAAATGGGACAAGTCACCCCTCTGCTGAAAAAACCCGGTCTTGACTCAACTGACTTGAACAATTTCAGACCGATATCTAACCTCCCTCTGCGCGCTAAAACACTGGAATGCTGCATACTCCTGCAATTGACGCATCATCTGGACAACATTAATCTCCTGGACCCCCTCCAATCCGGCTTCAGACAAGGCCGCAGCACAGAAACCGCGATGCTGAACATCATAGACGACATTCACGGTTCTCTTGACGCAGACATGTGCTGCCTCCTCATACTCCTTGATCAATCCGCAGCTTTCGACACGGTGGACCATAAGCTCCTCATCAACACTCTGCAAGTAAGAGCTGGCCTCGGCGAGGTAGTTCTCGAGTGGTTTTCCTCCTTTCTATATAACCGCTCGCAAATAATAAAAATGAAGAACTTCACCTCCGAAACCCAGCAAGTCAACAAGGGTGTCCCCCAAGGATCAGTACTTTCTCCTCAGCTCTTCAACATCTATATGGAACCGCTCGCCAAACTACTCAGGAATGCCAACATCCACTTCCACCTCTACGCGGATGACAAGCAGATCTACCTGGAAACCTCTTCTCTTAATGACATCCACAGACTAAATGCTGTCCTAAATGATGTTCAAGATTGGCTGACAAAGAATCACCTGAACTCAATCCCGACAAGACCGAAACTCTTCTCATCTCAAACAAAGAAGACAACCCTCAAATCATCGAGTTGCTGACGTCGATCGATGCTCTTAAAGGTACTCTCACGCTAGCTGACTCCTTAAAATCTCTGGGTTTCACCCTAGACCCCAAACTAACCCTGACAAACCACATTAAGAACTCGGCAAAAAGTGCATTCTTTAACCTCAGACTTCTGAACAAAATCAAACCTTTCATTCCCAACAAGGACCTTAAACTAGCCACGCAATCTCTAGTCCTATCTAGACTGGACTATGGGAACTCAATCCTAACAGGCATCCCCAAATCGCACCTGGCCCCATTAAAAACAACACTGCATGCGGCAGCGAGAATGATCACAGGATGCAAAACATCTGACCACATCTCCCCAGCACTCAAAGAACTCGAATGGCTCCCGGTGGAAATGCGCAGTCCCTTCAGAACGGCCTGCCTAACCCACAAGGCCCGCCATACCGGAAAACCAGAATACTTGGCAAACAAGCTCTAACAAGCAGGCCAAGCTAGAAATTTGAGAAGCTCTAACTCCCTGCTGCTCATCCTACCAAAAACCAGAAAGAAGAGAACTGCGGACTGCTCCTTCACAGGAAATTCCCCCAAAATATGGAACTCTATCCCCCTGCACATAAGAACCATACCGTCCTATGCGGAATTCAAGAGCCAACTCAAATCCTTGTTCCTTATCCGCTCCCTAGGTCGTGGGTAACTAGGATCGGCAAGCATCCCCAGAACTATGTGGTATCTCTGTATCCTATTACCAAGAAGTCCTACTGTACGAACTTTTCCTCCTCCCAAATTGTCTTTCGTTGATCGCCTTTACTTGTTACGTGTCTTGTTGTTCACCTTTTCATTCCTTTTACTGTAAAGCGCTCTGCTACCTTCGGGTCTTGTTAGCGCTATAGAAAACTTCTAAATAAATAAATAAAATACCAAGAACGAGCAGCCATCTGCCCTAAGTATGCGAAGGGCAACTGAATGGCTGCATACACCTAAAAGCCTGCATATCAGAGCTAACCAGGTTCTGTGGGGGAGGCATATGCCAGGCACACAAAGAAAATGTGTGGTATGCTCTCCTCTAGATGGTGGCAGACTGGACATGCAACAACTCTCCCATTGGCATAGTTAGACGTGAATGTTCTCAGCAGTAGGGTGCCCACTTGAAAATAAAAACATAACCTCCTGTCCAGAGTCACAGTCACCTGATACTAGAAATGCTCAAACACAGAAGTGGGCTGAAGTTAACATAATCATTTTTTAACTTTGTACAAGTAGCTTTTCAAATTCCTTGGGTGTTAGCATTGTCCAGTATTTCTGTTTCAGGAAGTCCTTGGACTGGAAATTAGTAATGCTCGAATGCTCCCACAACTGATGCAGCCCAAAAGAGTAGATTGTCTTCTTGATTCTGGAGAGCCAAGGGACGTTACTTCAGTGGTTAGCTTTCATTACGTCCTGGAGAACAACACAGTGAGCGAGCTTGGGATTGGTCCATAGGTGTCTCCAATACAGTAATGAATACAGTCGAAATTTGCCCTCCAACCTTCTTACACCTAAATCCGTAAAAAAGAAGATACAATGTAGTGCTAGGGGGGTGAAAGGTAAGATTTATCTGGAATTTATTTTCTGTTCTAATAAGTTCTTCAAAATAAAAATAAAAATCACAATACCAGCCCATAAAGGGCAGAGCCCAATGCTTTAGCCTCATAGATTTTAAGTGCAGGACTGATTGATGGATTTGGTGTTGGGGGGGGTCTGAGGGGCATATTAGCAAGCTGAAGTATCGCCGCTTTTTCAGCGAATTGTGCCGAGAAAGCGGCGATACTTCCAGCGCCCTGTTAACAAGGGCATGCTAACGCCTGCCTCAAGCCCACTTTGCATGTCAGCGAGAAACATCGCTAATGACATGCAAAATGGGCGTTCCCACGTCCAACCACATGGAAAATGTGGTTGGAAGTGGGAACACCCTACTACCAAGGCAGGCGTTGGGAGAAGAAGACCTGCGATAAACTTGTTTATCGCAGGTCTCCCAACGCCTGCTCTGACCAGGTGTTAAGGCATTGATAACATGGGGCTGTGGATCATAACGCTGAATCCACCCCCCCATATTATCAAGGCACACATTAGCGCATGAAAACAACGTTTGTTTTCATGCGCTAATGTTCCATATCGCCCACTATCGCCGGATTTAATTTCGCCTACGTGTTGCACATTGATAATTACGCGCTAACACAGCGAATAAATCCGGCGATAGCCGGCGATATGGAAATGTGCGATGTGCCTTATATAACGCACATCTAGATAATGTGCCCCAATATTCCTTGAACACCATGCCTTAAATCTGTTTACATTTTGTGTTCTTTTTGTTGTCAAGGAGTTTCCAAGCCATGCTCCCAGGGAATGTCCCACGACGTAGGTGAAATAATCAATCTTCTCGAGGGGAACCCCCAGGGCTATGCTCCCTTTGTACCATTTATGTAGATTAAATTACATCAGTTTAGTAATTTTAAATACTATAAACTTCCCCAAATCAACTAATTATCTTCCCTAATGGTATTGATGAATAATTAAGCCACTTCTGAGAGAAGCATGGAGTGGAAGGGAACATTTCCTTCGAAACTAATCTGCTTGTGTTGCCATCCACTTCTGCCTCATAATGCAATTTGGGATTCAATATCTTCAATCGTGGACATTTTCCTTGCGTACTTTTTTTGCACACTTTGTCTAGCTTTTTCGTTGGTCCATTAGCATATTGAAAGCTTTTGAACAAGTACAGCACACATGCTTCTTACACTGATTGTGTCATTTCCAACTTAAACAAAACATTACGTAACTCGACTGAGGTTTTTGTATTTTTGCTAAATGTTTTTGATGTGTATATTCTCATAATAGGACAAGAAAATACAAGAGCACTAATTAAGTAATAAATGCATTAATTATTTTTTATTCAGCCAGAGATTGATGGGTAGTCATAAAATCTGCAAGATGTGGCAACATTCTGTACTGAATCCAGCTATGACATGATCACGATTATAGTCTGGGATTCCAAGAGGGACATCAGGAAAACCAGGTACTGTACTGTTTCCCTGAAGGTCAGTCACAATATTTCCAAACAACACATGAAGCGGTTAATATGGATTTTCTGTAGTCACGGAATGCTCAAGTGACTGTGCAGCTTAACCCCCCCCCCCCCACACACACACACTTTCTTAATTGTGTTCCAAACAGATGGGAGGAGGAAAAAAGCCCATACCGTAGAAATATGATACATTTTTGCTATTCACACTGAAATACCATGTGGGCCTAATGGTTTTAATAGCAATTTGGCTTCAGTAATAGAGTTCATGCAAAGCAGAGGCCTCCCGATGGCCTATGCTTGCCATTCTAATGCTATTCCATACATTTAAATGAGCATATCCCATTCAGAGGACCAAGAAACACTGAACCAAGGTCAGCGCCACATTTTCATTTTCAGTTATTTTTTTCCAGTGAAAGAAATGTGGCTTTTTAAATACTGCATGTGTTTTTAGGCTTCCTGCTGCTGATGCCTATGTGGGAGTGGACTAACCACTCTCAGTTTCAGCAGATGCCTGCTTCTGATTGGCTGAGACTCTCCCTAAATGGCGCCCACCAGCACACAACCACATCTACACCTGTAAATAACCACAGCAACACAAGTACCAAAGGCAATGCCAAACAAATGTCCATTTTGAAGGCATGCCATGTTCTGCCGCCTTGATGTTGCCCAGTGTACAGTGAGACACTGTTTTTTCAATATTGTTTTGCTGTTTTCTCTGAGCAATTGCTGGTTGGAGGTAAAATATTTTGGAGAAATACAGTTCCTCTCGCAGTCCAAATATGTCAGGCAACATCAAAAAGATGAACAAAAACGATTCACAAAATCGATTGGCATTTGCAAACTTAGGAATTCCCCCAGAATGGTAAAATTCTGCGATCGTAAATGTAGGATTACAACGAACTCTTTTTCCTGGGTTTGTCTAATAAACAGGTGAACATTCACTAACTCATACTTTAAAAACAATGACACAACCCTTACAGGTACGTTTCCCCCCATGGAAAATGCATTTGCCCATGCCAATAACCGGAGTAAAGGCAGCTCTTCGATAAATATAAGGCAAAACACCGCCGTATTTTTGGAAGTGTAAGAGGAAGGCATTCCTCTCTTAGGAAGATATTTTTCCCTTGAAGAAATATGAAAAAGGGAAAATATGAAAATACACATTTGCGTCAATATTACGTGTGATGAATTTTGAATTTTTGTATTCATCTACGAATGCTGTGTACTTCCATCTCTACTCCTGGGATACTTTGAGAATTTTGCTCCAAACAACAAATATCAGTATGGGAGCGCATTTTCAACTTTCATATTCAGGGCTTTGTGAACAAGACCTTCAGTGTTAATGTGTTGGTTAATTTCACTGCCACAACAATGGCAGCAACATCAAATCTCTTTATGATTCTTGTATTACAAGGGCTGGTGTCAGCACACTTTCATAAGCTGCCTTTTTTTAAAGTTACTACCAATACCTTGAATGCACATTTGTAATTTCATCAAATAGGATATTTGTTTTATTTTTTTTTAAAACTATTTTTTCCCAAGGGATTGATAAAAAAAATATATATTTTTTTAAAATGTAAACAGAAATGAAAAACATGTTTTTTAACAGTTCAAATGCAAGCATCTTTTCTGGGGGCACAGTCCACATGGGGATAGAAATGCGAGCAGGACAATTAAGGATTCTGTTTCTTTTGTAACAAGTTGTGCTGAGGCTAAGCTGCTGATTTGCTGCAGAGGAAGTGGCTGCATACCTCCTTCCTTTTGTCTCAACTGAAGGGTTTAATAGCGAAAGTAACTGAAAAGAACTAGCGCCGTAAAGGCTTTGGTTACCAGAGTAACCGTAAAAACAGACCCCGGTCACCATGGCAAAGAGAAAAGCTTTTTGCTCCAATCCTTTTCAGACCTTTCAGACCAAAAATCACTGGAGGTTTTTTTTGTAACAACTATACAATTATATAAACTTTAGGCAGTGAGAATACGTGGCCTATAGGCTTTACGTTAAAGTTGAAATTGTATTATTTTGTATTTGCATTTGTACATAACAGATTTTATAATGTCTTCAGTCATCTCGGAAACAATGTTGGTTTGTTCGACCCAAAACGCATGTGGATCTTGCGTCTGTACTTACTGTGTATTTAAAATGTGTGCCAAAATGAAATAACAATTAATAAAAAATTTGTGTGTGTGCTCGCACAAGATTTTGTTTTAAATAGACTTCATAGGGACCTTCTGCTATTTCAAAGCGCTCTAAATAGCGAGTGTTACGATTAGCCAATCTAAAGGTACCCAGTTTACCAACCTTGGAAACATGGAAGGTTGAGGTGGCCTTGTTGTTATTTGGCCTTTCAGAAAGGGATAGTTGGCAAGCATCAAAACTCTCAACCACCTTTCTAATTTATATGCCCAAACACTCTCTTTCTCTAGATAGATGTCTGGGAAAATAAATGTGTCATCACACAACATGTCATTGGTAGCAGTTGTGCTAACAGTTCTAAATGAAATTGTTTATTACTGCAGTGCTAAGATCAAATTCCACCTCATTACCACAGATCAACTTAAATCATTGCTTAACCCTCTTACCACTCCCTTACCCACTGTGTGTTCTAATCATTTTACAGATGAAAATGGGCAAGTGTAAAACCACTTTTTTGTAACTTCTACACAGGCAAACGCAGCATGGCATAAACTCTGTACGCAGATGCTGTAAAAGTTACATGCATTATTTGTTATATATATATTTAGATGCGAAGCATAGGAGGATTGCTTTGGAGAGGCAATGCCTGTAGTGGGTCACAGTTTCTCTCCTGGCGCTTAACAGTTTTAATAAAATAGAAATAACTGGATATACTCCCAGATAGTCTGTATGTATGGTTTACGTCAGGCTGTCCTACCATGTGCAGAAGTTATCCACAATGGCAGGCAGTTAGAATAACTCTGTGTATGTTCCTCTGTAGAGTGACCTTAAAAGGGAATATGGAATATTGAATTTGAAGTTTGTGCTTTGTATGTTTGAATATCGATATAGGTGGATCCATATATGTGGCTATGGATATGTATATAGCTTTTGATTCAAAAGAAGCTGGTGGTGGCATTATTAGGTGAAAAAGCCTTTACAACGAGGTTTTTACCACATTGTAACTTGGCATTATTAGGTGAAACAGCCTTTACAACAAGGTTTTTACCACATTGTAACTTAACCACGCATTTTCAAGCACGCATGTTTTCACAACGTTTATGTTTTTACAACGGGTGCCTTTACCTCGCATTTTAGGTAAGTTAGGAGTGTTGGGGCTTGCAACGTTTTCTGTCGTACAACCCATTATTGGTACATATTTGACATTATACCCATAACGTATGTTTATGTTATGTCCGTCAGTGCAAATAAAACCATGAAAAAAATACTTTTTCTACCCAAAAAATATTTCACAGAATGTTGAAAATGTGTTCAATTTCATAGAAATAATTCTGATTTAACAACGAGTAAATATGTATTTGTACCATGAGTGCTGGTCAATCAATCAATCAATCAATCAATCAATCAATCAATTAATCAGTGGTTTGCAAAGTGCGACTATTCACCCGTGAGGGTCTCAATGCGCTGGGGGGAGGGGGTCAGTGGTCCCTCTGGGAACAGAGGATGTATTTTTTTAAATGCAGGTTCATACTTGAAATCTTAGGGGTGCCATTATTGGACCATATTATGCCCTTTTTGATTACATAGCATGTTGTAGGTTGTCCATTGTACCAAAATAGTAGTTAGCAATAATGACACAATTCCTGTGAATTACTGGAAATAATTCACTGTCACAGCCTCATTACCACGCATTATGGGTTATGGAATGAACTCCGGTAGCCAGACCTGCCATACATGCATCTAAGGACATGTGTTAATCTATTAATGTGGAGTCAATGTCAGACATTTTAATTTATGTATGTGAACTGACAACTGATTAGTGAAGTCACAATTTGATGGGGAAGGGGGATGAGAACGTGCAGTCGGGATAGCGCTGAACAGCACACTGTAAAATTAGATTTTGTATATTTTACATCACAGATATTTACAATTTCAGAGCAATGAAGTGATTTTCCCTGAAACACTAAAGTTGGTCATGTTCCAAGGTTAGATTGGATACTAAGGTCCTATTATGGGGATTTAGCGTAGAGCAGCGCTGCAAGTCTTCTTGCTGAGCTGCCCTACGCCAATCTGAAAGGGCAGGAATTCACTGTATTTATTAAATACGGTGCATTCATATCCGTTCCCCCTGACCTGGCGCACAATTTGCTGCCTAGCACTATTGCAGGTACCATTGCACCATGGTGCAAGGGTGTCTGTGTTGCATGGCGAATAGTTTTTTTGCAGGAAGGGACTTCTTACTGCACAAAAACAATCCTGAGAAGAGTTTTCCTCTTTAAATGTGTGCTGCAGAATGCAGCACACGTGGAAAGAGGGAAAAGCAAGAAATACAAATATTTCTCCTTGTTACTCCTGCTCTGGGGAGGTGTAAGGTTTTGGTGCTGCCCCAGGTTTACGTCAATAAGGAACTCTGGGGCAGCATCAAAATCCATGGGTGTTGAGTCGGAAAACCCACCACAACATCCATGGAACGCCTCCCAGGTGCAGAGTATGCCAGCAAAGTGACTTGCGCTGCATTTTCTTACTCTATTTCTATGAGGCCATGCAAAGTCACACAAAGTGGCTTTGCATGGCCTCATAGATATTGTTGAAAGCTTTGCACAGCAGAAAAAGTGACGCTTCGGCGGCGCAAGCCTTTCATAAATAAGCCCCTAAGTTTTCAGGTTCCTGGAATACCAGTGCAGCCACTGGTCCACACCTGTCTGGTATAACTTTATTTACATGTTTGTGTACCACTAATTTATACAGTGATATTTCAATATGTTATTATGTGAAGAACAACATAACCATGACAATTTCCAAACATGACAGTAAATATTTTAATTGTGTGAATGTGACCCCAAGTATGTGCTCACACAAGGCATACACACATAAATATATATTGAAATCCCACATTCTTTTTCTCCGCGGGAATCACAACGCGGTTGTTATCACAACCGCGTTGTGATTCCGCGTACCATTACTCAGCAAGTTGGAACAACGACTTGCGGAGGGTGGGAGCTGGAAGTTTGAATAGTATAATTTACTATTCCAATTCCAGTCTGTGCGGACACTAGGGAAGGTGTTGGATTTTGAAAACCAACCCCCCACCCCCTGCAAGTCGTTGTTCCGACTTGCGGAGTAATGTATGCAGAATCACAACGCGGTCATGATAACGACCGCGTTGTGTTTCACCCCGGAGAAAAAGAATCGTTGTAAACCCTGTTTACCTACACACGTATCTATATTTTATATAAGTATGTTATATGCATTTTATTTCCTATACAGTTTTATTTTACTACTAGTGTACATCACCAGCTCTTCATCTTCCCTCAAGTACCTGGTATCTTCTATTTCTTGCAGTCAATTTCAAGATATGCCCAAATTGCTCAAGGTATAAAAAAACATCTCTGTAATTCACGGGGCTACAAGCCCTGCAATACAATTACCTAAATTACCAGTGCACATTGTAAGTGCTCCTTGTGGCTAATCACTCAGCCCTCAGTGAATTGCTCGGCGTGCCAGTGGTGCGCACTCCACCTTCCCACTGCTGTTTCCCAGCCTTCAGCAGGATGCTCGCCTTTATGACCGGCTTTGTGAATAGCAATGTCTTTCGACTTCAGATTGTCTCATTTCATTTTTATCTGTAGGTTTCCTAGCATGATTTTAGACATTTTTCACTGTATTCATGTTGTTTATTCAAAACACAATTCATCGACGTTTTATACTACTTCCCGCTAAAGGTAACCTGTGTATAAAGATGACTATGTACTGAGAGGGGAGTTATATTCCATAAATGAAGTGCCATAAATAACTGGGATTCATGTTATTGTACTATGTGTATATTTGATGACAGTTCACTGTACATTAAAATAGCTGCCCTTATGTGTACCTGTGAGTGTGTGTGTATTTGTGTGTGCGTGTGTTTGTGTGTCCCTGCTCCTGGAGGCATGCCTGTGTGTGTTTTTGGATGAAAATAACATTTATCCAGAGTAAACAACACATTGATGCCTCTACAAGAATGCCAGAACCATTTGTTTCCAAGCTTTTGTGGCCAAATTGGTCACTTCTTCAGGATGTGAATGCTGCCTTGGAACGTACAATTCATTATAGCATGAAGTGCTTTATTTTCAGCTTCTCTGTTGTTATGTGATTTGCAAGAAACTCCGTTGTCAGCATGCCAACACTTAATATGACTGCAGGCAACTTTCACATTTCTCACAATGAGTCGAAGTGTGTGAGTTCAGTGAGCGGTCTTCCAAAACTGCAACTGTGAAGGAAAACATTGGAACATGATATTCTGTTTTAAAGACCTTGCTTGTCATTCAAGTTAAATTAATTAATTTTATTCTCTTTGGTTCACGATCTAAATTTTGGAAATAAGAATTTGTGTACACCACTTTATATTTGTAAGGAAGTATGTACATAATCAGAAATTATGTACTGTATGCTAAAGGCGTATCTTAGACGATCAGCAGAGGACTGGTAATGGTGGTAATTGGTGACACCCATAACTTAATCAATATAATACCTAACCAAGGACAATCGTCGGACTCAATAATCCATAATTCATCATCGCAAGATGAACAAGACTCCTGTTTGTAACAATAACCCCAGATGGTAATGAAGAGGCACCAGACTGACAAAAGTATATAAGGCTATAGCAGTGGTGAAATGTGTGGTACATAAATGCCAATAACATAACTATACCTATATATTGCATGAAATGTAAATTTCGCACTGTGTTTCTTTTTTACTTCACAAATAATTAAAATCTTAAGCAAGCAAAGATAATGTACCCAGAATCACACAATGTTCGCTAGTTCATTCAGTTATTAAAACCTAAGTTTCCAAAGTCAGCAAGTCAGACACTTAATTAATCACATTATTCACTACATGTCATTCACCTAAAAACAGCAATGTTTCTCTAGCTGTTGCATTTAGTCAGTTACATCTCTTGCTCCAAATATGTAGTCTGGTCTTTAATGAACCCTTCGTCATGATTGTTTTGCAGCCAAAAGATCTGGTTGGCATTTTGAGTCCGATACAAAACCCCTGTAACCTCCTCCAAGAGATGAGCACAGACACCGTTGCGAATTTCACTATTTTATTGTAGTTATGTCCCCATGACATGTTTCAGTCAGTCCTGGCCATGATCACATACGCACCACTAAAGTTCAACATCCCATTATAATCTTCATTCACGTGCTGCATGGACATAAACAACATACTTGGTACATCCAATAAAGCCTAATTAAAACAGCTGCAGTGAAAATTAATATAGAGATAAACTAATAATACTAGTTTATGCAATTCATATATTTCACAGTGGTTCAAAGATTGCTTGATAAGTAGAGACCACCTGATGACTGTAACATAAACTTGGTGTATAAATGTAAAAAACGTCCCATTGGATGAATCCATAATGTCAGTCTTACACAAAAACATACTGTGTCAAAGAATACTCATAACATATCAATGTAAAACTGTAAACATATGAATATATAAATACATAAATAAATACATACATAGGGTGTGTGCAAAAAATATACATAGAAAGGCATTGATAAAATTCAAACCTGATGTTAATACATGAAATTGGACCCCCAGTCTAAATTTAAATATATAAAGGGATAAATCCATGTTCTAAAAGACTCAACAAATATTCAATTATGTATCTCGTCAATATAACATATATATATATATATATATATATATATATATATATATATATATATATATGTGTGTGTGTGTGTGTGTTTGTGTGTATGTGAGCATGTGTGTTTCTATCTATCTATCTATCTATCTATCTATCTATCTATCTATCTATCTATCTATCTATCTATCTATCTATCTATCTATCTATCTATCTCCACAAAATTCCTTCACAGTCTGGAGCAGGGTGGCTTCGTAAATAACTTCCTCTCAAACAAATCCCACACAGCAGGAAATATCGAAGCTCCAATCTGAGGAACACCAGATTAAACAAGCAGCATTGATTTATCTTCTAATCCTTACGTGTTTCGGCTGTCCCAGCAGCCTTGATCACAGATGGGCCAAATTGAACTGCGTAGCACTCAAGGCCTTACATTTTCAAACACACACGTGACCATTAGTACAATCATCAACTCCCACAATGCATTTGCAGTGTCTGTACACTCTGTGTAATTACATTTTCATAATCGTCTCATATTTATATGTATGTTGCATCGATGAGGCAAAGAATTGAATATGTGTTGATTCAATATACTTCTAAGATACAAAATAGCCCCTTATGAATTGCAATGCAGGCTCTTTAATGTTGATAGAATGCTACACCAAATAGCCAGTTGCATGACGTGAGAGAGTCATACTCCTCTGGGTAGATTCAAAAGTCAGTGGCAACTGTAGTTCTACAAATAATTGCACTGTCAAGTCAGACTTAAAAAGAAGCAACGTCCTGTTAAAACTTTAAATAAAAACAATAATGCGTAGACACTGGGTTTAAATTAGAAAGACAAAATGAGACACCATTGGAGGAACTGTTGATCAGTATTCGTCTGATGTTTACATGCCTGAAAAGTGCCTCGTGATCTGTGAAAATCTCTAACATTCACTCCGAAGATTTGGAAGCACAACTAAAGGTAGTACATTACAATATTTCAGTGTACATATAATAAATGACTCCCCGCAGCCCTTGTATTCATTTCCTTAAATCTTCTGCCACATGGGACAGGGTGTAATTCGCTCTGCGAGGTATAATCTCATGGGGCTGGGGAGGCGTTTCAGCAAATAAAAATGCAATAATGATTGCAAATGGCTCCACGCATGCTGGCCAGCCAGCTTTAAGTTAAGTGATAAAAGTTTCCACGTTAAAAGCGATAATTGCGTGAATTTTGTACGTCTATTATATAATATTGCCGTTGTGAGCGTACCCATTTACATGGAAATAATGTACAGGAATTCCGCCTATGGTGGATTAAGTGAATCATTACTTACGATGCTGATACATTTAGAAAACGGCAGCGTGCTAGGCATCTTTCTCTTAGCATAATACATTCCGTAATGGAACCTTTAAAACATTTAAATATGTATCCGTAGTAGCCTTTTCTTTTTTTCTAGAAATAGAAGAAATCGAATATGATTAAGAAGTCAACCAGATCAACCCATTTCCTTCAGCAGTTAATATTGTTTTTTTTTCAACTCAGTGTTCTTCGCCGTATTATTTTGTATTCACTGTGTTGCAGAATAAAAATTGCTTGGCAGGGAGATCCGCTTTTTCTTCCCAGTTTCGGAGCTTTTGCGAGCTCTAGCCATCCCTTCTTTTGCAGATGCAATTGTTGGCAGCGTTTCAATTGCAGCGGCATGCCAGCATCTCATCAATTTAATGTTTCCCATGTCTTCCGGTCGTTGTGCAGCTTTTAGTGAAAGTTGGGTATTTGGTTAGGACTTGGGGAATGTTTTTTTTGTATTATACGGTATGTGGAAGTGAGTTCCGACGCAATTCCGCAAAATTACTTCAGAGCAGAAAACAGTTTGCTTGTTTATCTTAACTGAAACGCAGTTCAGTGCGAGCCATACACATTGCGCAAACTAGCAATTTCCTTGGCAGTTCAGGCAGGGCACATGGTTGTACCTGGACCTCTTTTTGCCAGGGAGATCCACTCATTGTGCATGAACTGTGAAATCTGAAGGGCATATTCTCAAGGATTTATCGCCGAGTTATCAGCACTTTATCGCAGCCAAAGTGGCAATAAAATTATCGCCCCATTTACAAACAGGTGATAACAGCCCATATCACCAGTTTACCTGCAATAGCAGCCGCAAAAAACATCGTCACAGATGACACAGGCAACTAACGCTAATGAGATGCAGAGTAGGTGTTCCCATGCAAAAAGCTGCGACAACACCACACCGCAACATTCTCAATGACCAGCAAGACCGGCGATAAGAACCCAAAACAGACTATAAGGTGCGTTAGCAGCAGGAAATCAGTCTCTGCTCTGACCTGGTGTAAAGTCGGACAACAGCCTGCACCAGAAAAGGGAGCCCTTGCCAGAACTACCCCGGAAGAACAACAGATGCCAGGGAGCCACTGATCATGCAGCTGGAAGTCCCAACAGGGCCACAACACTCACCGCCACCACCCCCGGGACCCCCCCCAACCACCCAGATCCTCCCCCCCCGAACCACCACTGAGTCAGCGCAAACAAAGACAGCAGACCTTCAGAAAACGCACCAACCTCACATACCCAACACCAGAGGATGTCATTGCCCACTACAGGCTCAAAAGGACAACCATCCTCCACATCCTGAACATCATAGCCCACAGGCTAATGGTACCAAAACAGCGGACAACCAACATCCCACCTCAGACATAGCTGCTGGCCGTGCTCCACTTGTTGGCCTCTGATACCTTCTAACCAACAACCGCCAGAGTCGGAAGAGTCTCACAGCCAGCCCAATCCAAGTTCCTCACAACTGTCTTGGATGGCATCATCAGCTTGGTACCCCAATACCTATAGTTCCCCCACACTGCACAGGAACAGCTGGAGACCAAGCAAGGCTTCTATGCCAAAGCTGGCCTCCCGCACGTGTCAGGGGCAATCGACTGCACACATGTCCTACTTGTGCCCCCTGGCAACACTGCACACAATTACCGCAACAGAAAGCACACACATTCCATCAATGTGCAGGCAACAGTGGACCACCGGGGAATCTCCATCAACGTTGTTGCCAACTGCCCAGGCAGTGTTTATGATAACTACTTCTACCGACATGATGGCACCCATGGAAATGCAAGTACAAAATGAACACACCACACACCTCAACTCCACAATCATGTAACTCACAACACTGGGAATGCACATGTTACAAACTCACATACAACATGGCCACCCACCAGACACTACAGCACAACTTACTGTGGGTACCAGGGCCAGCCATGTACATAAGCCATCAACAGCATGGCACCTCAGCCACACAACAGCAGATTGTGGGGAGAGGTTGGAACCAGGCATTTGCGAAGGAGGCAAGTGACCAATAAATTACAATGTACACAATGACACGTGTGGCGTGGATGTGATGGCCAGACTGCAGTGTGCAGACCACACGCGTATCCATGTCGACATATACTGCTGGCGGCGGTAGTGTTGTGGACAGTGGACCCAACCATGTCACCCCAGCCAGTAGGGAAGATTGCGGAAATGTCGATTGTTATGTCCTCCACTGTAAGCATGAGCGGAGCGGGCTGGCCCTGCTTATGCCAGGCCAGCGTAGGGGTGTGAATAAAAAGCGTGGTTCTCTTCCGGAATGGCCAGTAGCTCTCTGCCACAGAGGCGCCTCTCACCCCGCCACGAGGCTGACCCTGTCGCCGTGAGCGGTGTTGCCTGTGATCATGTGTGCCTGCTGCACTCCGGGCTGCTGGTCCCTGAACCTGCTTGCCCGCCTCTGCGCACCCACGCCTCACTGCTCACCTGCTGACACTGGCGTGTGTCAAAGAGGACCCACCACATGGCTGTGCAAGCTCCAAGCCTAAAGCCCACGACCTTGGCAGTCTGCTCAGACCATCACGGCCTCCACGAGCAAGGCCCACAGTTCTCCGTTCTCGTTGACGTACTCCACCGGCATACACAGCGGACAAGTAGGTCACACATTTGGAACTGTATCTTGATTACACTATGGCAGAGTACATTTTTATGGCAGAGTTTATATCACTATACTCCCTTCAATGTGGTGTCACCAAATCTGTGCATAGCATCCCAACCACATGTGTGTGTGGGCCCTCGCGGGATACTACCCTCGGACCATACTGCGCCTGAGTGGATCACATATTTGGAACTGAGTCTTGCTTTCTCCATGGCAGAGTTCATATCATTGCACGCAAGGAGAGATGTAAGAGGAAGACGCGTTACAGTCAGGAGGAAAAAGGATCATTGTTATGGATGTGTTCGAACACTGCTGACAACTGCCCTGGTGACACTAACTCTGTGCAATGCAAGCCAAGGACAATGGCTGTGGGCCCCTGCTGACCGCTACCTCCGGCCTACACTACAGTCGAGTAGGTCACACATGTGGGACTGAGTCTTGATTTAGCAATGGCAGACTTCATATCATTGTACAGGCCTCATTGCAGACTGCATCCCCTCTCAGCCCCGGTGCCACTAAGTCTGTTTCCCGACATTCATGGGCACTCTCTGGTTGAATTTTGGTGGTGTCTGAGTCTATGGACTGGGGGTTGTCTTCATCCTCATGTAGCTGGTACTGACTTGGTGGCAATAACAAGGCTGTAGCATTCCACTCCTCCATTTGCCGCCTCTGGATGGCTTCTGCCCTCTGCATCCTGCCCTGTAGGACACCTTCCACTGTCCCCCGCAACCCTCTGCCACATTCACCTTTGACATCAACGAGGACCTGCTTAGTCCATGTGGTCCTACCTCAGTGCATCGCAAGTCACCATCCCATGGCGGTGTGCCTGTGCTGACCGCAGTGCATCCTGGGCCACTAACTCTGTGCAGCTCGTCAGGGATCCTGTCTGATGAGATATTGGATGGCCTCTGGGTCGGCGGCCTTGGGGTCATCAATGCCATGTGTCTGTGGCCCTGCACTGTCCGCTGTCTCTGGCCTCAACTTCGGGCCACCAGGGCTCACACATCATATCGAGTACTGAGCGGCCCGGACGTCACATCACCGCAGGAGTCACACACCACCACCGCCAGGACCAGCCAGGACCAGCTCCAAACACCAACTGCTGAAACAGTCGTACTGGCAGACTAACAGAGTTAATCACACCTGTTGTGGATGTCATCGTCTGCCTGATAACCTGCTAAGCACCTCAGGTGCTACTAACTCAGTGCACCTCAACCCATGGACAGTTACTGATTGAGTTTTGTGCTGTGGAGAGATCACGCAGCAATGTAATCTCAGGCAGTGTGGGAGACCTGGTACGACGATGAGGAAGGTGATGCAGGGGTAACACACCCCACTGTGGCTGCATCAGGAATGATAATTGCTGGGACTTGAAATGTGCAAATGCATGTGCCTCTGTCGCAGTGTGGGTCTCCTTTGTGGGGTGTAGGTGGTCCCTGATGGGAATTAGACACCCAGGTATGTTATCTAGTTCGGCTTCCATGAGCTCTGACCTCACCCGCACTTTTTTGGCCACCTCCTTTTGGCATTCTGACACCTGGCATTGGAATGCCATGTGTGCCTCGGTGAAGTGTTGGGAGCCAGCCGTGCTAGCGGATGCATCCCGCTGTGTGGTCTGTGCAGGGGCTGGGGTCTCCTCGATGTAGCTTGGCTTGCTTGCTCCTGAGGGTGGGTTGCCTGGGATGTCCACGAGGTGTTGTAGGGTGTCGGTGTCGAAGGTGTGGTGGTCCTCTCCAGCATAACTGATGAGTTGTCTGGTCTGCTCTGCTGAAGGTGTTGTTTGTCCCTCTGCCATGTGAAGGGGAGTTGCATGTTGACATTGTGTTGACATGTATGTGGGCGCATTGTTCTTGTTTGCATGCAGACTGTATGACAATGTACATTGTGACTGTTTGGGAGGTGCTAGACTTTGATGGGTGACAGTGGACATTTGGACTACATGAAGGATGTGAGGTTGTATGCGTACATTTCCATCTCACAGTTTCCTGCTATGTTAGATGTAATAGGCCTATTTCTGCGCATGAGCGGACCCAGTTGTGTCCTCTGTTCTGCAGTGTCAGGGTTGCACATTGTACCACATTGTCGTCAATGTAGATGTGCTGTTATTGCTATGTGTGTGTGCTGCAGTGTGCCACGGGGTCAGGGACATGGTCCAGGGTCATTGTGGGTGTGCAGTGTGCTACACATTGATGTGCATGTGTGCCATTGTACCATCTCCCCCCGTCCCCCAGTCCCTGGTCGTTACTCACCCTGTTGATGTTGTGTCAGGTCCTATTGAGCTGTGTCCGGACTCCCAACTCCTTGCACCGTCTACACATTGATGACTGTGGTCTCCGTATCCTCCAGCTTCTCCTGTAGCGCAGGACTCCCACCTCCTGTCACCGTTGCTGCCTTCCTATTGGCTTCGGGTTTGGGCTTGGCTTGGTTTTTCACATCATGCCTCCTCCATTGACCTCCTCGACATTCTGCCTGCATTCAGGTTTGTCAAATTGCAGTACAATTGATGGTAGCGTTGATGGAAGTGTCCTGTCACCTCCGTGACGCTGATCTGGTTTTCCTGCAGACTGCACCCCGTCTTTCTCTACCTCTTCTCCTTGGTCTCCCCTGACCCTGTGGTTCCTTGCTGGTGGTCAGTGGGGCTTTTTGGATTCGCATTGACCTATGTACTCTGTCCGGGTGCATCCATGGTGCTACACGGTTTCTTTTTGTTTCCCTTTGTTTTTGTTCTGCTTTTATGGTGCCTTTTCCCGCTTGACGTGTGGGGATTGCAGGCCTGTCGCTGCTTTTCACTGATATTTATCGCGATTGGCCTCATCGCAAGTTTTTTGCGTTCATGTTTCACATTTTTGCGGCGTCGCGTTGACTTTATTGTGGACATTTGACGCGTTATCATGAGCCTATCGCTTGGTACCGCCGTGTTGAGAATACGACGTTAACACAGAATTATTTTTCCGTGATAGACTGAGATATGAAGAGATGTGTTAAGCTCATTTTGCGGTAATTATCACATGTTATTGAGAATATCCCACTGCCTGTTTCCTCAGGTACAATTGTGTTATTTTTCATTTCACAGGTTAGATAAAAATGGGTGGAATTTTCCTATTTTGCATTTTGCTAAATACTTCGACCCAACCTTAATATTTGATGGACAGGAACATGTAGCACTCCAAAGACTGAACAGACTACCCTTCCTTTTAGCAAAGATGTTTCAAAGGGTGACGGTGGACAGTGATGTGTGCTGCTCTAAGGATTGTCTAGTGGACAAGCACTTTTCACCCAAGGATTGCCCAGACTACCTCTACTCTTTCAAAAAATGTTGAAATGGTGATGGCAGTTCTCCACATAACAGCAACAATACTTGAACTGTAAATATCCCTCCTTACAAGGTTTATTTTTCTTCCATTAAGTCTTCTTTTTTTAAATTTATTTTTATTGAGAGTTCATAGACAATGGATAAACATTACATGGCATTTTTTTTTGTTTCTTTTTCTCTTTTTCAGCAACAACATTGATACAGTGCAAAGCACAGTATGTATAAAAAAACAGTGAGCAAACTGACAATAGCTTCATTTAAATATAGAGTCATATTCAAATTGGGACAGTTTAAAAATACTCATAAAGTGCAATGTGCATAGTGCAATATATTGACAATCAAACAGACTAAGAAAGAGGTTAAAATCAATGTCCAGCATAAAAAAATCTATTATTCGAACACACTCCAGTATTTATCATATTCCCTAAGGGCCCCTGATCTCAATGCATACTTTCTTTCGCTTCCCTGAATCCTGGATAATTGTACCTTCCATGCATGTAGGGTTGGTACTTTCTTCGATTTCCAACACTGCAAGATAAGCGATTTTGCTACCAATGATGCTATGAACAAGGACTCGTCTTCTGATAAATAGTAATTTTACCTTCACATTTCTATTCTGGCCAATATACATATTTTTTTTGTATACAATCTGTTCACAACTTCCATATCAAATTGCTCTTTTTTAAAGTAATTCTAAGTAAACATTTGATATGACCAAAATTTTGTAAAAGAGGCTCTGTGTAAAGAGAGTGCACTGAGCAAAGGTGTATTTTCCAGGATCTCTCTAACGCATCTGGATGATTAATTGTCAGGCTCCGTTCAGTTCGGCAAGAGGGCAGATTGGGGCTACAGGACCTCTACTGTGGTGGTTGAGGTAATGTGACATTGGGTCCAGTGGCCTGTTCTACTCTGGCTCTGTAATCTGGACCACATGCAAACTCTTCTGCACTTGACCCTCAGCGTTGGGAAGACGAGCCACCAGAGGCTTTTCAGGGAGGTACTGTGGGTGTGTTCATGCTCAGAGCTCGAAAAGAAATAAACAGACAAAATACATTTAAGGTCCAGGCCAGTGCTTACTTTTGCAAGAAAGAAGTGTACTTTAATCACAAAGTTTTACTAAATAATGCACAATTCCATGAGCGAATGTGTGTAAGTCGCTTTTAGCACAATCTCAAGTGGGTGGTGCACCCATCCTGTGCACTCTCTGTACCAACCCAGCTGATCTCCCAGGTTCTGGGCATCCCTTGTTTGTAAGGCCAATCCGGATTGGAATGGATCATGTTCAGGTGCAGTGTTGGTTACCCACAGATCAATAGTGTGCTCTGACTTTTTTGTACCCCCTTTCGAGAGACTGAGCTCTCACGAGTCCTTTAAGCTGCTGCCACAGACCCACTGTGGCTATCCTAGATGCTCAAATGAGCTACAGAGAACCAGAAAGTCCTTGGCAGAGTTTTTAGGAGCTGGGCGTGGGCCATGTTCAGCAGAACGTCTGCCCAGCATTTTCTTCAAAGATCACAGTACTAAGTGTGAGAAGATGGGCTGGTATATGATGCTCACTAGTTCTAGTGATCACCCTGTACCATGCCAAGCAACCCTTATGATGATCGGTTGTAAGTCAACCTTATAGACCAGTTATCCTAGTGGTAACGTGGACAAAGCAGTCATAGGCTAAACTCTGAAAGGCATGTGAAGCCAGCTGTATTACCATACACAACCCCCTTGAATACCAGATGAAAGGACACCACACAGATATATATTGAAAATGTATATATATTTATTAACTACAAATATCCCCTGAACTCTTTATGAGCACAGAAGCACAAGCGTTAAACAAAACACAGTTTAAAATACACAAAAGTTGCACAATATGGATGAGCCCTAGGGGCCACCTAAACCATTTACTAAGAAAGTGGTATAAGAGATACCCAATCTAAAAGGAAACAGGCCTAGGGCCTTGGGAATCGCTGGAGCTGTTCGGGACTAGCAGTGACTAAGTCGGGAAAGGCCCGCGGGACTCGGGTGCAGTGTTTAAAGTGCACGCACTCACCAATGCAAAGTCAATGGTGCGTAAAAGTTAGAAAGTTAGAAAGTTAGGAACCTTCCGAGTGACCTAGAAAGCTGAAACTTGAGACACAGGCCCTAGAGGTGTGTACCAGTGTGGGAACACCGGCGTTGCTGAGTTACCTCACCCACAGGAAGCGGGTGCATAGGGTCAAAGTAGTGTCGGGTTTCGTCACGCTGGTCGATGGTGCTTGGAGCTGAAGATGCTGCAGGCGGCTCGATGTGAAGAGTTCCGGTGGATCCAAGGGTGGATCTGAAGTTGTGAAGACCTAAAAGCAGAGAGGACAATGTTCAAAGTCACTAGCCAGTGACTACCGTGGAACCAGATTGGAACCAGGCGATTTTGGGTGCAAACAGGCATTGAGGTGTAGCTTCTCTCTTCAGCCACGTAGACACCGGGGGCCGAGGGCGTCCAGGAGTCGGTCACGAGTTGTCCCACGCAGGCTTCTCGCTGTTGGCGGTGTCGGCAACTTGATTGGAGCAAACAGGCCTTGGCTAATGCAAGCCACGCAGGAGTCAAAAAAGGCTTATCTCTCGGACCAGCAAGGTTAGAACGGGTGCTCCTTTTTACAGGAGCTAGGGCAAGTCTGGATCAACCAGATCCGCAGTGTAGTTTGTCGGTTTCGTCACCAAGATGGTCGCTGACCACGTGGCTAGTGGCCGGGATGGCGCGTCGAGTGACGCATTGCAAAAGGCCCCCACGCAGATCGTGGAGATGCTGGGGGGCTGATCTTCGGTGCAAGGGCTTCTCGGTGGTGGGGGTTCTCAGTCCCCAAAGCACAACATCGAGGGTGCCTCTGAAGCTGCGCAGTCAGCTTTTCGAATGTCTTCCAAGAGGTCCGGTCCCACGTCTCTCTGTGCCTCCACGGGTCCCTTCTTTGCAGGGACTGTGGATCGGGCTGTGAGAAGTCTGGGAGTCTGGGTCTTGTCAGGCTCTGGGCTCCGGCGGGAGGCGGCGATAAAGCAGACGTCGATTCGCTGGTTGGTACCTGTGTTCACAGGGTGGCAACGCCTAGGCCACAAGGGAGATGCTCTTCAGTATTCTGTGCAGCAGAATGTCGAAGTCCAGTCGTCTTCTTAGTTTCAAGTTGATTCAGGATGATCTGAGGTGCTCTTGCACTGCTCCCACTCTTATTCCCAATCTGAGGGGTGGATCACCTGCTTGGTCCCTCCTCTGGGTGGGACCAGGAAGGGGGGCGGTTACACCCCCTTTCCTTTGTCCAGCTCCTCGCCAGGCCTGGGTCTGGAAAGTCCCAGGACCGGTTTGGACTGGCTTATGCACGGGGACACCTTGTGTGCCCCGGGCATGTCTCAATCTATTCAGCCCTGTCCTACCCAATACACAAAATCCTGTCTGGGGTGGTGCTCGCACCTCCCAAGGCAGGAAACCCTTTGTCCAAGTCTCCCTCACTGGAAGGACTCCCAGCAGCAGGAGGTCAGACTTGTGTCTGTGGTGGCAGCATCCATTTTGTGATGCTGAGGCTCTGGTTAACTTTAACCGGGGTTAAGGCTACACACATGTCGTGTCCCTCTAGAAGGGTGGAATGCTATCCCCGTCTACAGAACTGTAGAGGGGATAGTATTCCAAATCGTATGACACCTTACTCGACATGTTTTGATAAAGCCAAACCAAAGTTAGCATATAACCGTGAGGATTATAATGCACTTAAGAGTATATGGTATGGCAGTATCCCGGAACAGCTAAGGGAATGGTTCCCGACAGCTGCAGACAGGCTCAGTCATGCTAGAGCACCATCTCACATATTTCCAAGTACTCTGCCTCCAGGATTGATGAGGCCTTCCATAGGAGTGGCTGATAGGAACATATGTGTCCAGATAAGGTTAGATATAGGGATACTATATCTAAGTAAGAGGTGATTACACCAACTTACCCCAGCTGAGTGTTCAGCCAGTTGTGTCAAATGTGGAGGCCAGGCCAGGGGTGGCACAATACATGCTGCAGCCCCTGGCAGGCCTTGGAAACACCTATGCCCTGGGTACCTAGGGTACACCGTTACAGGGGCCAATAAGGTGAACCAGTTCCAAGTGTGTATGCACCTAAGGTACATGGAGTCCATTTTAAGGAGAGAGCAATCAGCCTGGGGGCCTGAATAGCAGGATCCCAGGCCAACTATGTCAAAAAACCAGCTAAACACCAGGCAAAAAGTTTGGGGGTAACCATAGTCAGATGTCCACCTTCCTACACTAAGTCCTGCAGAAATGAAGTTGAGGATCCAGCTGTGGAGGTCTTGAGGCCCATGGTAGCTGGAGTCTAAAGGTCAAATGAGCCGCAGTTCTTGAGAGTCATTGTCCAAACAGGACCAAAGTTAGGGGTAGTTCAAGAGGGTCCTTTGCAATTGACTGGGGAGATGCAGCCAACATTCAGACCTTTTGTATTTGCCAGGTACAGCCCACACTAGCCTCCTGTATTTGGCAGATATAGCACTGCCAGTGACTTTTGTAAACAGCAGTTGCGATCCCGATTGGGGGTACGGCATATAGCAGCCAAAGCCTTCAGAAAATGGCAGTCGCAGCTTGACTCGGCCATCAAGGCTCTTGCGGTTGCAATCTCGACCAGGTCTTTAACAAGCATGAGATTGTTGCTTTATGGTTTCTTTCAGAAACTAGATTGAGAGTATGAGAAGGCCCATAGCCACCAGGATTCCCCCCAGATCACTCTTATGTGATCCGTCTCTTCTTGGGCACCCAAAATCCACCAGCAATGCACCAGACCACACTCTGTCCAAGACACTCTCTATTTCTGCAGGGTAGGTAGGCAACATCCCTCTAAGCAAATAGATAGGCCCAGAAGCACTTCAGGGCAGGCACACATTTATTTCAATAGGTATACCGACTTCAGGTGATGTCCTTTCACCTCTGGAAGGCTGGCTGTGAGGCAGACACCAGCCTTGTGTGCACACAGTATCTGGAGTACTCTGCAGAACACTTCTTTCCTTGGTCATAAACAACATGGTACTGGAACAAAGTAGGATCAGGTCACATTTTTATACACACCATCTAGACAGGGATTTTGAATCCATTATGCAAACTGTAAATCCAGTTTGGGGTGATTTTTCTTTCAAGTGTCTTTCCTAGGCATTTGTTCAGATACAGCTTTGTGTAGAGTGAAGCTTCTCACCACAGGTAGCACAGCAGCTGTCTCCTCTCAGGAGCACCCACAACAGAGGCACAAAAAAGGAGTGAGGTTTCTGCACCTGTCTGTCATCAACCCAACTAAAGGAGAAATCAAGGAAAGGTAAAAAGGAGACCTGGAGACTCCTTCACCTGGAGACTCCTTCAGCTTTACAACAAACACTCCAGTCCCATCCTTAACTCCTACTGTCCAACAAATTTGAGTATTCAAGAGCACTAATCAGCAGCTCTTTTCTCACCATAATGCTAATAGAATTTCTAACAATAGTCTTCTCTCCATTCCTCATTTCAGTGTCTGGCTCTCCTCCTCTCAGCAACAAGAACGCCAGCTATAGACTTTCTGGGAGCAAGGCCTCACCTTCCATCTTGTGCTATGTCAGTATAGGGATTTTCAAAATGGATCCCACTGGCCTCCATTACCCTTTATTACTCACACCATCTGTATGTTACACTGGCCACATATACAAACACCTTTACACACAATCTGGATGTCATCTCGAGGGTCTGAGCATGCATGTGAAGAGATACTTACACAGGTGAGCAAGTAGGCCTCTATCTGAGTGACCCAAATTAAACCACCTGGTCACACTATGATACTCTTAACTATTGTAGGCAGCCTTCACACTGATGTACTCATGACAGGGACAATAACTGTACTGAGGTTAGGCTTGGCACACCCATCGAGATCATAGGATAGGTCCAAGGCTTCTTATAGTCAGGGACCAGCCAAGGCTTCTGTGCACAAAATAAGACAAGCATGACTCCGGGACAAAGATAAAAAGTCAGAATGACAGAAATATATACAGTTGGGGACTCAGGAGAGAGGGGCTTGCACACACACCATGCAGGGGACATTCCCATCCCAATACTGCTGCTAGAAAGCACTGCAGAGCCTACGTAAATGATGCTTTCATTTGACTAAAAAAGATGTCCAGGATGTGTCAGACTCTGGCCCTAATCATTGTGTACTGAAGGAAAGAAGCACATGAGCAGAGAAGACATAATGTGTATCTTATGATCTGCAGAAAGCTAAAAGTGCAAGAGCAGCAAGAATACTTTTTTATATCTATTCTCCTTTACAGGTGGCCGACCTGGACAATGCCTTAATGGCAAGACCATTAAGGAGAACCTTCAGAGTCTGCTGAAGGATCAAGGAAACTATGATACAGATCCTGAAGGTGCCCCAAGGAAACATTTAATAGCACTGAGAGGAAGTTTGCAAAGTTCAACATCTGTCTTTAGTAGGAGGATGATAATGTAAACAACAAGGACCCCCTGTTAAGAAACTGAATTCGTAATGCAGGGAAATAAACAATGTGAGAGAAGTAATCAAATATCAATGCAAAAAGGGAGAAAAAGTATGGGAAGCACACCACCAATTAAAAAACACAAGATTGCATTTATTTTTATATACACATATTCATATTAAAAACATTTAATAAACAAGCATAATAATCTAATAATTACATAAATAACTCAGTAGTACATTAATCATATGTTTGTAACACAATTACACAAAAAGGTCATAAAACAGTGGCAAACAATGTTAATCGACGCGCGTTTCGGCGTTTTTAGAAACGCCTTCTTCAGGAGGCACAATAAAATCTGAAAAACATATGTAAAGCAAATTTAAAACAAGGAATTGCAATCTCAAATTCCAATTTTAACTGTCAAAAGTGCATATGCAAAATATATATATAACTGTGCTTACATACCAATGACTCCCTACTTGTGTAGCTTAAAGATATAGCTACATAAGGTACAAACTAATAATTTTATATTTGAGCAGTAGTATATGAGCGAGTGGGAATTTTTTTTTTTTTTTGAGGGGCATGGAAAAGGGGGGAAAGGAGGGATACCCTATAAATAAGTCAAATACACAATGGTAAAAAATATACAACGATAAACTCAAGTGCTACAGAGCTCTGACATTGAATAACCTCATAAATTCTTTGAATTACATAACTTGCTAGGGCTGCATGAGGAAGGATACATTTATATATGTATATATACAAGAGAAAGCCTCTTAACATAACATTATGTATGACTTCAAATAAAAGCCCAAAGTACCTATATCTCTTGTAGCTATTTGAGAAAGGCAATCTACAACTATCAAAATTATATGATACAAAGTGTTTTAGACAAATCACTAGAAGTTATCTTGGTTGATTAGTGTAAGCCGCTTGCATATCTTAATACTAAAATAGGCACATCGGAAAATATGTTAAGGTGTTCACCCTAGGAGCACTGGAAAAAGTTCATTGCCAATTGCACCTAACCAACACACACTGTGAGTTATTTGATGGATAAATCTTTATTAAAAATATATATAACTATCAGCGAAAGATGGAAAATTTATAGGCATGAAAGCTGAATATCGCTGTTTACACCTTACCATAGAGAACACAGGATGCGTGCTCAGTACTTATTCTTTAAACGTGCACCAGAACGGGACAGTTCGCGATCCCTTTGTGTTTCTAAGGCCTGGGTGGAAATTTGACTCCACAGCGGGACTTGATATCTAAAATGGCAAAGTGTAGCTAATGCAGTTACCAAACAATTCTTTAACACTCTGTATTTTATGCACGTGGATTAACCCTAAATACAGTGAGGACGTGAATCTTACCATTAATATAGAAATGAGCACGTGTGTAACACCTGTGGTGGCCGGGCTGAAATTAACCGTTGGCGACGCACATGCGCTGGAAGAGTAGGATACCTCGATGTCTAAACAGCGCCCTTCTTTAAGTAGGAGGATGAACAGAAAACGGCCAGAATCTATAATCTTTATATGTATTGAAAATAGAGTGGTTGTCCATTGTAAATGCCACTAGGACTAGCCCTCCTATACGGAATGGGCAGGACCCACAAGTGTATGAGAGCGCTTTACAATATACAGATATAAAACATAAAGATATGAGGTAGTATAGGCATTTGGAATTTGCCATTACTTACAAAACAGATATATAATAAATGGGTAACATAGGTGACCCGTCGATGACACAGGATGAGCCCAGAGGGCAGCAGAACATTCCACTATATACATTTATTTAGCATTAGGTGGCTGTGGTAATAAGCATACATAGAATATTCTCCTTGTAACCACAAGAGGTAGGCAGTGATCAGAGGTTCGTATAGCTGACTCTATGTCTGCGTAGAATCAAGTCTTAGGACGTGCCTTTGTTCATTAGGAGTATTTTTACTTCTTTTTTTAATGGGGTAAATGACGAGATTCCACGTATCCTGGAGGTAAGGAGTTCCAGATCTTTGGAGCAATCCCTGAGAACGCTCTGCAACTAGTTCTCTTTTTATGAAAGGATCATGGTTTCAGAAGTTAAAGACTTGCGCTTCGTAAATGTCTGCATTCTCTTGATCGTTCTAGCTTTAAAGCTAAGTAACTGGGTGTATTGTTGTGGAGTGCTTTATGGGTCATGCAGGCAACCTTTAGGTGTATTCTTGCCTCATAAGGCAACCAGTTCAAAGCTCTCAGGGTCAGAGAAATGTGGCTATTTCTTTTGGCTCCTGATACCAGTCTTGCCGCAGCATTCAGTGTTGCCCTCAGCTAGCTGGTATTTGGGGAGACCGCAGAGTAAGGTGCTTCCCTAGTCTAATCTTGGTAGCACTAGGGCTTGCACTGCCATTTTTAGGTCAGCCTGAGGGGGGAATGGTTTGAGTTTCCTTAGTATGCTCATTTGGTGATTAGCTCCCTTGGTGGAATTAGTGATGTGCGTCTTCATATTCAGATGTTTGTCTAGGGTGACTCCCAGGGATTTCGCGGAGTCAATCATGAGGGGATCACAGTCAAAGGAGGTTAGGTGTTTCAGCCATAGGTCTATCTTAGGTGTGTGATTGGGTGGAGAGATGACAATGAATTCTGTTTTTCTGGTGTTAAGCATGAGGTGGTTGTTAGTGAGCCAGTTTTGTGTGTTCTGCAGAATAGTGTTGAGGGAAATTAAGTCTTCTGTAGTGGAGATTTTCAGATACATTTGAGTGTTGTCCGCATACAGGTGATAAAGAACATTTGCTGATTTCAGTGCGTTCCCCAGGGGTTCCATTAGTAGGTTGAAAAGGATGGGTGATATGGTGGAGCCCTGTGGAATGCCTAGGGTGACCACGGAGGGTTGAGAAAGTGAGTTTTTCAGCTTGAATCTTTGTGTTCTGTTATTTAGGAAGGATGAGAAACATTGTAATACGTGCCCGAGAGGCCCATCCTTCTTTCCAATAGGGACAAAAGGTTGTAGTGCTTCAACGTATCGAAGGCAGATGACAAGTCAAGCAGTGTCATTAGGCAAGATTTGTTGTGGTCGAGCATTTTTAGTATGTCATCCATTATGTGGGTGAGTGCAGGTTCTGTGCTGTGCCCTTGACGGAAACCAGATTGGTGATTGTATAGGAGGTTGGAATTCTCACTATAATTGCATATTTGTATTTGTACACATTTCTCCAGTAGTTCCGTCAAGGTGGGGATGTTGGATATAGGGCGGCAGCCGCGGTCGGCAGTAGGAGTTCCTGCAGGGCGGTGACATGGGGAGGGGGAGGGGCAGGGTGGGGGGTAGTAATGTATGGATTACGGAGTTTAACAGGTAAGTAAACATATAAATAAATAAAATGAATTTCGTTGCGTGCACTGCATCACCAAATGCGATGCAGTGTGCGCAACAAAATTTGTTTTATTTATTTATTACTACCCCCCACCCTGCCACTCCCCCTCCCCACATCACCGCCCTGCAGGAACTCCTACTGCCGACGCGGCTGTAGGGCGGTAGTTGTTGAGATCAGATATGGTGGCGTCGGATTTCTTTAGTATAGGTGTGACCTGCCCTATTTTAAGACAGTCTGGTATGGAGCCTTGTCTCAGAGAAGCATTAACATTTTTGCCCATAGTGGAAGGATAGATGTTTTTATCATTTTGAATAAGGCCGAAGGAAGGGGGTCCGAGAAGTGATTGGAGGGGTTGATTGCTAGAAGAGTGTTATAAATTGTTTGTTCAGGGATTGGCGAGAAGGTATGCTAGGAGGCATTGTGTTTTGTGACCCCCTGGAGTGCTAAAACGTACCTTGTGCTGTGAGTAACAGTTAGTATCCTGGGCCACATCTTGAGGGAGGGCCTTCTTAGATTGGATGTCGAGCTTGATGGCCTTTGTCTTGTCACTGAAGAAATTGGTAAGCTCCTCACAGGAAGGTGTCTCCGGATCATTAAGTTCCCCGGATTTAGTTGAGTTGCGAGCTTGTTGCTTTATGATTTCGAAAAGTTTTTTTGGGCAGTTGACTGCTTGGTTCAGCTGGGTTCTGAAGAAGTCTGCCTTGCCCTTTATAATCTTCCTGTTGTAGCAGTTCCTTAGCATTCTGAGGTGATCTAGGTGATCAGTGGTGGATGCTGATTTCCATAGCCGCTCAGCAGCTCTTAGCTTGCGCCGCTCCGAGTTCAGTGTCTCATTGAACCATGGTTTTGACATTTTTTAGGAAGCGTTTTTTCCTGGAGGGGCGCTGTAGGGTCTAGGATTTCAAGCATAGTGGACTTTTAAAAGGCTGTGAGATCATTGACATCAGCCATGTTAATTGTCGGGTCAGGGAAGAGCTGCATTGATTTACCAGGGTGATGAGGTTGATATTTTGTAAGTTCCTTTTCCATTGCTTTGTTTTTGAAGGTTGGCCCCATTTTGGCATTACCTCAATATTGATGGTCAGTATGTGGTGATCAGTACAGTCACATGGGGTGATGGTTTCTAATGTGATGGTTTTCAATTTTGCGATGATGAGGTCCAGTATCTCTCCCTTGTTGTGAGTTGGACTGTCACAGAATTGGGATGGATCATGGTCTCATGGGAACGCTTTAAGACAGCCTACACCATGATCGTTTGCGTTGTTCCAGTGGAGATTAAAGTCACCCAGGTAGATTTGTGGTACTTGTAAGTTGCCACTGGATGAAGTAACTTCCATTAGCTCGTCTATGAAAGTCAGGATGTCGCCCTGGGATGGTAGAATAGGTAAAACTTACAGGCGAGGCACATGTCATCAGAGATATTGATAGAGAGATATTTGCATGAGGATAGATCGATTGAGTCTGCTTGCTTGACTGAGATTGTTTTACGATAGATGCAAGCTAACCAACCACCAGGTTTTAGGTTTCTGTCTAGGCGGATCAGGTCGTGACTAGGGGGGACCAGTATGTCAAGGATGGGAGAAGAGGAGCTATTCAGCCAAGTTTCGGTGAGGAGCATAATGTCTAAATCATTCTCTAGGATGAGGTTGAACATGTCAGTAGCATGTTTACTGCACTTCATCTTGTTACTTGAATGGGTGAGGTAGTCTGCTCTATGTTGATATTTGTAAGGTTGTCTCTATTTACGAATCTGTTGTTGTGAGTCAGTTCTCTGAAGGGGTTGGATAGAATGGAATGGATAGTGCTACATTGCGACTTATTGTTATCAGTTGCCCAGGCATAAGATTTGAGGAGGTTGTCTATGTCGCTGTCAGATAGTTCAACATTTGCCCTCCTAGGCCAAGATGGGGAAGGTGGATCACTCTGACTAGTGTTCATGGGATGTGAGAGCTTGGGGACGTATCTACTAGGTTGGGGACTGGTTTGGTTACTCTGACTAGTGTTCTTGGGGTGAGAATCCTTGGGGATGTAACTACTACTAGTTTGGAGAATGATTTGGTTCACTGTGGCGTTGGTGGCCCTGTGTATGTTTAGAAGTTCTTTGGTGATGGTTGATAGGTTAAGCATCTCAGCCTTGAGCTGGAATAGGCCTGTGGCTAACTCGTTCAATCGTGCGATCGAACTGGAGTTGAGGAAGTTAGTAGTATGAGAGGGTTATGTTCTATTATGGGGGGCGATCCGCGAGTAGGGTCTGTTTGGATAATCACGTTCTCCGGTAGCGTGTGGATATCCTCATTCAGGATCGCTAAGGTATGTTTAGCAAGGGGGTTTGTTGGGGGATCCGAGTCAATGAGTGGGAAGGTGTTGTGGTAAGAGAACTGGATAGGGTGAGCCGCATGGGATTGGGGAGAGGCCTTTGACCACTGTGTTTCAAAGGGTGGAAAGAATATTGAGGGTGTTCTGGTCAGATCAAATATCGTGGTAGAAAGTGGGTCGAGGGAATCTCTGCAATCTAACTTAGATGTATGTGGAGAGAGAAGGTTGGCATGAGTGGAGACCAGGTTGGAGGCTTCACTCCCGAACGTCAGGTACGATGGAGATGAGTCTGCAGTGAAGTGATCAGTCGCTAAGAGTAGCCCTGTCCCTTCTGGCTCGGGGGATCCAGGTATGTAGCGGCCAATGTGACAGGGGGTAGGAATCATTGTGGGTGTCTGCATTGATGTGCTTGGTAGGTAAGTACAGCCTTGTCCCTCCTGGGCCAGAGCCCCATGTGTGGTTCAGGTTGATGTGGCTGGGAGGTAGGGCTCATTGGGGGTGTGGGGGGAAATGGGTTCAGAAGACATTGTTATGGGATTTTGTTGTGGAGCTGGGGTGGCATCTAGATGCTGAGACTGAGAGGTTGCGGGGAGTGTGCTATTCTTGCCGTTCACAGCTTCCTTGAGAGTAGGGAAGATCCTGTCTATGGTATCGAGATTAGCATTGGAGGCTTGTATGAGGATATTACCGTTGTTGTAGATGGTGATGGTGGCATTAAGATGGTGGATAAGTTCAATAACATGGAGTTGTGGAAACACAATTATCAATTCATAATACGTTGAAGGTTTGATCAATGAAAACATTTACTCTCTTGGTCGTTTATTGCGATTATTCTTTATTATTGCCCAAATTTGAAACCCAAAGAAAATAAGCTCTGTTGTCCAATTTCTCTTTGAAAAGTGTTAAAGGGAAAAAGTAAAGCAGAAAACTCCTAAAACGCAAAGATATGTTTGGTCAATGGGTACATATCACCATTTCACCAGAGCCTGTTTTTCAAGGAAGTAGGAGGCAAATATTAATGGACATAATTGAGAAAAGAAGCTTGTATAAACAATGTGAATAGAGTGCTTTCACTACCAAATAATCGAAAAGTAAATCCAAGAAGTTGCAGGGTAATGTACAATCCCAATAAAAAAATTTAATATGTGAATAAAATATACTGGAAAAAAAGCTGGGAATTTGAAATGCGTTATTGATAAATACAAAATATTAAATATGGTTTATAGACAACATTTTACCCAAAAAATCATTGCATCCTCCCAAAGCTCTGCAGGGGGAAAGGTGGTTAAATGCCCCCCATCTGCACAATTTCAGCGCATTAGCAAGCCCGCTGTGTGGTATGTGCTTTGTTCTGGACAAGACTCTGGGGAGGATGGGGTGGAAAATGGCCCCTTTTGGAGGTCTCTTCCCCCATGTTAGCAAACCCACATCTGTTTCCTTTATCTTTCTAAATGTGAGTAAATTATGTGTTTTTTATATCATGGGCAAAAGAATGTTGTCTTCTGTTCATATAGAGAGCTCAAGCATCCTCTTTCAATTTTCCTACACTCCTTCCTAGTTAGGGCTACTGGTTCAATTATTGAATGCATTGCTGAAACCGAAACATTTGTATTTCATCTCGGTGTCTTTTGAATACTTCCACTGAAGCAAATCCTATTGAAGGAAACTTGGCGGGTGGTAGTGCTTCTGAAACGGTTTCTTTGTAAAATTCATGTGTGGCAAAAACCTCCTTTGTTGTGGAGGCAGAAGTTCACAAAAGCGCTTAGATGCCAGAGCATAGGACTCAGGATAAAATACCTTCCCTGCCATTGGCTGGATCGTCAACCCTTCTGTCTTGCTGGCAATAAGTAAATAATGAGGTATTTCATTATTATTTAAATGTTGACACATTTCTGCCCTGCAATGTTGCTACACTAGCACCGGGCTTTAAAGCATACAGATGTGAGCCGGACATGTAAGGATTAATGACACAGGTCTACATAGGTTGAATATACGTCCTGATACCATACATTATGTTTTCATTCTCACCAATGTTCATTCCTTGGATAGAGGAATATCTGAGATGCTTCTTCATCACAACAACAAAACTGTTCATTGGTGACATTATCAAACATGTTGATTTCCTTCCTTCTATAATAAGATTGCCTTTATTAGATGAATTTATTGGATGGGCTCTTCCATCAAACAAGGGTCAAATGATTGTATTGTTATCAATTTTAAGAACAGACTGGTGATGCCTTCCTTACTAATGTCTCTTGAATACTGTTGGCTTTTAGGATCTAGCATCAGGGCAGGTCCTTTAGGTTTGTAATCCCCACATGTTATGTATTACCATGGTTTGTCCCTTCATCACTCAGCTATAATTAACAGACATAGGGCCTGATTTAGATTTTGTCTTATCTGTTACTGCTGTCGCTTTTACATGGTTTCTCCATCCACCTACTAGGTGACCCACCCGCTCAATTTGGATGCTGGTGGGTCTAGATACGATAGTTTGTCTAAGTGCTGTGGTCTCCATCCAAATTTTCCGCCTGCGTCAATGCGCCATAGGCAAAAGCAGCCGTCGGAGGGAGACTTGTCAAGCTTTCCGCATGGCTAATCACGATGTGCCTTCCCGCTAAGGTAACTGTGGCGGGTAAACCTCCACACTTGTGTTGGCAGTGTTGAACGTATATAAGGCAGAAACTTCCTTTTCTTCTGCGTTTTACACTTTTGTTCCCAACATGAACCGGTTGTCCAAGGCCTTCCTTTGCTGTTGCTACTTGACCACAAAGTTAATGAATTCTGTTGTCGTTAGAATCGAGGGTAAGCTTTTTTCTGTCTGTTTTCATTAGCTCAGGACTCATATGTCTCAAAATCTCTCTTTCAAGCAATATTCTGCTAATGTATAATGTAATGTGGTCCTTTAAGAAATTTAAAGAAACACGCCTGTATACATTTATGAAAATGGACACCTAAACAAAAAATTACATTAATCAAAAATCCAAAATGTGTCCATACCGGTCTACTCAATTATTTTTTGTAAACTATCAAATTATAAACATACACATTACATGGTATTTGAATACTTTAATTTAAATATGATGTAGAAATTGCACTAGACAATGTAAAATGCTTTTTAAAAAAAACAAATTTAAAATGAATGTTAGTTCTAAAAGTTAAATAATTTCGCAAATGTATAAATGTAACACTTCCAATTGTCTAGTGCATTTTCTGCATTCTATTAAATCTCCATTTGCTCTATATTTGTTTAAGGTGTAATCCCATACACTGAACACATTTACTCATGAAATCCAACAGATTTTAGTTGCAAAGGAAGACAGTCTTAGGGCCTGATTTAGATATTGGTGGACGGATTATTACGTCACAACGGTGACGGACATCCCGTCTGACTAAATCTATATCCATAGGATATTATGGGATTTAGATTTCGGTGGACGGGATATCCGTCCCCATTGTGATGGAGTAACCTGTCCGCCGACATCTAAATCAGGCCCCAAGACTGGAATGGGAGATTGCTGTTCCTGAATTTATTTGAAAACAAATTATAATTGTTTACTTTTCATTATTTATATTCATATTATATTTACATTTATATTTTTTATTTATTACTGTTGGGAAACTGTTGCTCCACCTTATGCATGCATGTTGGCTTCCTTTAAGAAAACATGTCTTCATTGATAATTTGTTCAATGAAAATTGTGATATATTGTCTTCGAACTACATGGATGATTCAATAATCATGTTCCTAAACTCATCATAATATATGGTAGGCTCTGAACAAATGACACATGAATAGGTAAAGGTAGTTCATTTTTGACTCTTTTATCAAAAGGTAATTACCAACAGGACATATGAAATTAGAAACAATGCTAGGGACAACCTTATTGAAAAAGTTATTGGTTCTTTCTGGAAGATTATGAACTCTTATTTTTGTATTCATCGGCTAAGCTCCTCTCTTGGTTCTGCAAGCATTCCTCATAGATAGGTCAGTCATATTTCTGTCATTTGCCATGAGCCCAAGAGAGTTAGGGCATCACAGTTGCGTGTTCCTCACTATTCCACGCTTCATGGATTAGTCTTTCTCATCATGAGGTTAGGCTGGCTATTACTGTGGATCCCTCGGCCAAGCCCTCAGGCTGATATGCTATACCAATAATCTCTTTAAATTTGATAATGACTCATGGATCACAATAGGCACCAGAGTACTAAATGCTGCAAGCAGTTCTACTTCTGGATGATCATTGATACTACCTCCCACCATCCTTTGTTGACTTGCCATTTAATATGTATGGGTATGTAATTCTGGAAGATTGTTGGCCTGGGAAGAAAAACGCAAAAACTAAAATTGAAGGAGAGAATCCAGACCAATGTCATACATTAACCCCAGTACAGAGATCTGGGCCTAAATCCATCTTTGTTTTACTCGCCATTCCAGTTAGAACCCATCCATATGCAAATCAGTCTTGACACTGCGCCAAATGGGAACAGTCCAGCCTGAACTGCCAGGTCAGGTCCTTCCTGAACTGGAAACAAGCATTCTAGGACAGGTTTTGGGGTTTCACCCCTCATCGGCCAGGATAGCTTAACTCCAGTGGCATGGAGAGCTTGGGATTCACATCTGGGCACACCCATCGCACTTGGGGTGACAAATGCAAAAACATTTGATGCCCAGAATGCAGAACAATGTCATACATTCACCCCAGTACAGAGAGCTGGGGCTAAATCCATAATTTATTGGCTCCCCATGCCATTCTAGTTTGAACCCAGCCATATGCAAACCAGTCTTATCCCTGCGCCCAAAGGGAACAGTCCAGCTTGAACTGCAAGAACAACATCTCTTTTCTGTGGTGCACACTGCATTTGTTGTTTGAACAGTGAAACAGTGTTTGAATCTCCACTTCACATCAATCAATAGGGGTGGAAGTGGAAAGGCTTGTGGGTTAACTTTACCTCTAATGTCAGTATAAATAATCAAAAGAAGTGAACATCAAATCAAAAAATTAGGTGCTAGAAAATTGTGGAGGACTCAGTTGAAGACCCTCATCCATATATTCAACCTCAGAAGTGGTACATATTCTCCACTATGGTGATATCATGGTTACCATAATCATAAAGTCGTGTCTCACCTGCATGTCCTGTTCCCCAGGTGAAAAAAACCTGCTTCCTGGAGGTAGACTGTCTTTTTTTGGACAGATGCGGTGTGTGAGCAAATCAAAATTATCACCAATCCCAAGAAATGTATTTAATAAAGATTGAAGGGTGATGGGGATAAGCTCAAAAGAAAGACAATGTCATTAGGAAGAATTACTAGTCCTACACATCTAGTGCATCAGGTCGACATGCTTCAGCCATTAGCAGCCCGAGCGGCTCAGCAGCTTTCATCAGGACCAGGTGAGTAAAGGATGATCCCAGATTATGAGCAACCTAAGTAAGTGCTTTCAACTTGCATACACATTGTCCAGAGTGTTATTATATATGGACGCAACACAGCTAAGGCTCAATCCTGTAGCCTAAAAATTGAGAAGAAACAACACAAAGAAAAGGAAAAAATGGTGGTATGTAAAACATCATTCTTCAAACATCTTAAAAAGTGCCTTTTTGATTATACCCTATACACAATGTGGCACCAGGCACCTGCAAAAAATGTATTACATAGAAGGCAAAATTAGCCTTAGCAATGCATGTGTACTTAACCACACAGGGGGACACATGTTAAAGATGGCTACAACTGGCCTGCTTGTAATATAGCACAGGCTAATAACGTATAGTGACATATATATATAAGAAGTTATCATTTGAATTTGAATTTAAAAACATTTGTATAGCGCACTTATACCATGCGGTTTCATGGCGCTTTTAGGTTGCGAGGGGGCGGCAGGAGCAGGGGAAGTTAGACAGCGAAGGCTCGAGAGAAAAGTAGAGTTTTAAGGCTTTTCCGAAACTCTGTGTAGGAAGGTGTCATGCGGAGTTCCACAGGGAGGGAGTTCCAAAACACAGGGGCGAGAACCGCAAATTTTGTTCCGCCAGCTTTTTTCTTTTTAAATCGGGGGACAGTTAGAAGTGCCAAGTGGGTGGAGCGGAGCTCTCTGCCAGGGGTGTAAGACTTGATGGCAGAGCAGATGAACTCCGGCGCGGTGCCCATTTTGGCCTGAAAGGTAAGACAGCCAAGCTTGAACAAGGCTCGCTCTTTCACCGGCAACCAGTGCAGCGCCTGCAGTAAAGGGGTGGCCCGATGGAATTTAGGAAGGCCATGGATCAGGCGGGCAGCCTGGTTCTGCACTAGTTGCAGACGGTGAATGGCATAAGCAGGCGCGCCATTATAGATGATGTTACCGTAGTCAAGGCGCGAGAGCACCATTGCCATCACTATAATCTTTAGGGCAGGGAGTGAGAAGAATCGGGAGATCTTCCTAATAGTTCTAAGGGAAAAAAACAAGAAGAAACAACAGAACTGACCTGTGAGTGGACAGAAAGTGAGGGGTTAAGGAGGATTCCAAGAGTTTTGACTTTGGGAACAGGGAATGTGGGGGCACCAAGTGAGAGAGGCCAGTGAGACGGGGACCAGGGGCTGCAACCACCTCCGGTCAAGACTAGTTCCGTCTTGTCCGGATTTAGTTTGAGGTGGTTGCAGTTCATCCAATCCTGAATGAGCAACATGACAGATTGAACATTCTGGAAGGATGAGGGGGAATGAGAAAGGTTGAAAATTAGCTGGAGGTCGTCGGCGTAATTGAACACCGTGACCTCAAGCTGCTGTAACATAAAAATGAGGGGGAAGATGTATAAATTAAACAAAAGAGGGGAAAGTGAGGAACCTTGGGGGACCCCACACACAACCTTACGGGAGGCAGCAGTGAAACCAGCTAGATGGACCGCCTGAGCCCTGTCGCTCAGGAAGGACTCAAGCCAAGCGAAGGCTAGGCCCTCTATGCCCGCCGCCCTGACACGGGTGAGAAGGATGGAGTGGTCCACCGTGTCAAAAGCGGTGGACAGATCTAAAAGAATGAGGGCCTGCGGGAGGTTGATGTCAATGCCCTCGCGTAGGCTGTCCATCACTGAGATCACTACCTTCTCTGTGGAATGGAGGGGGCGAAAGCCCGCCTGCCTGGAAGAAAGGCAGTGATTGGTTTCCACGTAGGTGCTCAGGGTGGTGGTGACGTGAGTTTCTAAGACCTTACCCAGGTAAGGTAGGAGGGAGATGGGACGGTAGTTCGAAGGGGATGAAGGGTCCGCACCGGCCTTTTTTAAAATAGGGATAACAGCCACGAATTTATGAGGGGTGGGGACCACTCCTTTACTGAGTGAGTCATTCAGAAGAGTGAGGGGTGGGGATGGACATACTAGGAAGATTTCTCTCAGGATATGAGCAGGGGCAAAGTCTAGGGGGGAACCTGACTTCACCCTGTGAAGCAGGGGAAGGAGCGTGGCTTTGGTCAGGGGGGGGATGGAGGTTAGTTTGGAGGTGGCGGCAGGGGGGGAGGGATTGGTGAATGTAGGGGATGGGAGAGGAATATTGGCCTTAATCTTTGTGACCTTATCAACAAAAAAATCGTTGAGCGAGTCACAAAGAGGTTGGGAAGGGGGAATCGAGGCCGAAGCTCTGTTGGATGAGGCGATCTCGTGCACAGTGGCGAAAATTTCTTTGGATTGTGACTCCGCTGACAGTATTCTGTTGGAATAAAACATGGTCTTGGCATCGAGGATGCCTAGCTTGTATTCCTTAAGCACAGAGAGATAAGTGCTTTTTTGGGCGGGACAATATGCTCTTCTCCATGCTCGCTCTGCTCTGCGTGCGGCCAGCTTCTTCTTCTTAAGGTCAGGAGTGAACCAACGATTAGCGGCGTGGGCTCGTTTAACCGTGATCCGCCTCAGGGGGGCAAAGTCGTCGCCTGCTTGGGTCAGCCAGTTGTTAATGGTGGCCAGTTGGATAGGGGCGGCGAGGCCTGAAAGGTCAGGGCAGGAGTTGGCTAGAGAAGAGCAGAAAGATGGCATATCAGCTTTGCCCCATTTTCTGACCCAGGTGTTCTTTGGGAGTGGAGGCTTGATGGCTGGGGCTAAGGCGAGGGAAAAGGAGATTAAAAAATGATCAGACCAGGAGCAAGGGGAAATAGTGGGGGGAGTAGTGGGGATGTTCAGGGTCCAGACCTGATCGAGCGAGTGGCCTTGAGCATGAGTGGGACTGTGGATGTGGGGGGTAAAGTTGAGACTAAGCATAAGGTCAGTGAACTCTTTAGAGAGGGGGCTTTCGGCAGGGTCGTTAGGCCAGAGGTTTAGGTCGCCTAAGACTAACACTGACGAGTTATTCACTACCAGTGTTGCCAGAATGTCTTGAAGGCTAGAAACAAAAGTGGGAGTGGGGTGGGGGGGGCGGTAAATAAGAACAGAAGTTAAAGGAACCGAATGAGAACTGGAGCGGATTATCAAGTATTCAACTTCAGAGATGGGGGGAGAGGGAAGAGTCTGAAAATGGAGGTCAGTACGGGCTATCAGGGCCACTCCACCGCCTCTCCTGCCCTCTGGTCGGTCCGCTCGGATGGCAGAGTAGGAGGGGGGTAGTGCAGCTAAGACATTGGGCAAGGAATCGGCCTTAAACCAGGTCTCCGTTAAGAACAGGAGATCTGGTTTGTGAGTATCGATATAGTCGAATAACTCATACTGATGACTAACAGCCGATCGGGTGTTTAGGAGCACGGCCGTGGTGTTGAAGGCCGGAGTGCGGGGAGCAGATAAAGGGGAGGGGGCGGGACGAACAAGACAGGGCACGCGGGACACGCCAGAAATGGCAGTAGGGGGAGAGGAAGGTGGGCGGCAGAGTAGACCTAGCTGAGTCAGTAGCTCGGAGACAGGCAGACTGATGGAGCCAGGGGTCCAATATGAAAGGAGAAGGGGGGCTGAATATGGTAGCAAAGGGACATGGGGAGGTGCCCTTTGCCCCGGCCAGCCGCGGAAGGGCACAGACGGGGCAAAGATGGTGGGATACAGCTAGCATGCTGTATTTACAGTGGCGGCTGGTGACATTTGAAAGTGGTGAGAGCGTCAAATTATTGCCCTACTGCACTGTGGCGAGTGAGCGAGTCCGAACACCTTATGGCGGTGGGGGGGTTCTCCCTTGTGAACATTTTGAAAAAAGAGTGGATCATGGTACATATTCAAGCAAATTTGAGGATGCAGGAAGGTTAATAAAGCAGTGAAAAATGGGTGCATCCAATGGCTCTCAGGAGGGTCTAGTAACAGGAAACATGACAGAATCAAGTTATTCGAGCAAGTGTTTGTTACAACAGGTAAAAGTGAAATTGATCAAACGTTTTAAAGAAACAATGTGAGATCATCAAAAATAAGATGGATGTTTCACCAACAGAAACACAAAATCTTCGCAACATCCACCAAATGTGGTAAAAATATATTAAAACAACTGAATACATTTATTGTACTTGGTTGACCGCAGGTTGGTGTCCTGAAAAACAAGTAGAACAAGGCCTACAACAAAAACACTGCATTCCCTGGGGTGAGAGGGCACTAGTAAAATATGTAATCTGGAGACCTTCTGTCCAAAGGGAGCAGGGGGAGGGGTGCACTGGGAAAACCTCAGGAATTCGATTGCAAACAAAAGTTCTCTTTGGGGAATAGATATGGGAATCTGAGAGAAGGGCAAGCGGAGATCCGGTACAACCAGAGGGAGGAAGAGATCCCTGTCAGTCGCTCATATTCCCTCAGCCTGGGCAGTTTTTGAACCTTTTACGGGAACCTTAACTGCACTTTGGACTCATTGTGGTGACTTTCTTTAGACTAGTTTGAAAGGTCTCTGTCAAGGCCACTTACAACCAACTTGCGCAGGAACAGAGATGCCTTTTCTCTCTGCCTCCTCTGGGAAACACCGGAGCAATACTATATCTAATTGCGCCAGATGATTTCCCAAGTGGGGGCAGGGGGATTCGGTAAAACAATAAACAGAGAAGAGACCGCCAAGTGATTCTTCACCCTCCCCTATCTCCTTGCCGTAATTCTTGCTTCTAACGTGAAGTAACAGGAGGCTAAACAACAACAGCTGACATTAGAAATATATTGACTAATCTGTATTTAATTTTAATTAAACTATACTAAATGTGACGTACCTAAATGATCATTTGGTTTGCTTCTCTTCTTCCTATTTTGACCTTCAACTAGATATGTTTGCTGCTTTTATTCTTGTCTGTCTGAGATCATTAACATTCATTAAATATTATCTTTCTCTGATTTCTTCTATTACTTATGGTGTGTTATTTAGACAACCTACCTAGTTGTGTCTTCCTTTCTTTCTACTTGAATGCAATTAATCTCTTTCTTTTGTTTCTTTTCAGATGGAATTCTTGACCTTCTTTGGCAAGTACTATTTTAATTCTGATAATTCTAGTACAGTTCGATTATCAAATCAAAAAAAATGAGTAATTTAACTTAGCTGAGACTTGAGGCTTGACTGGACTGCGCCGTTGAACACCTCTCTGAACTCGGCTACATGAAGACTGTAAGCGGAATTGAATCTGCGTTGTTTTCTTTTTTGACTTACCTTTCGTCACTGGAAAGTCATTAAACTCGGGATCAGACTGCAGAAACGGCACTTGTAGCCGTGTAGTGTCAACTCGGGCTCAGACTGCAGAAACGGCTCTCGTTGCCGTGTAGTGTCTATTGATACCTTCCAACTCAGATGACAGCTCTGCGCATGCCTCTGGCTAACGCTACCGCCGGAGAAGGAAGCAAGCACTGGAGATGTGAATAATCAACTCCTCCTCTGCGATGATCAACTAAGCACTAAATTCAAAATTAAAACAAGAAAAACTACGGTAAGGAAACCCCTGACTAGGCTAACTCTGGACAAGGGGAAAAAAGCTTCTGTCACAGTATATGGTTCAGGTGAAGTGTGCCAACATTCTAGGTTGAACGCTTCACCTAGAACTCGAAGGAAAATTCCATAAACGGCTAGAATGCCACATCACCCAGAGTGTCGGCCATATTGGAGTTCCTCACTCTACAGGCCTCACTCCAGGTAAGAGTCTTTTCACCTTCCCTGATAGCACATAGTATATTAGTGTTTGTTGTACATAGGAAATGTCTATTGTCAGTCGTGGTCCTGACAGTCTCCAAGTGTCCCCTAAAGTCCTCGGTGGAAAAAAGTACCTGAAAAGGCTCGATAGCCGCTACCAGATTAGCACACAATCCTTGCGGACAAACTCATAAGTAAGACACAGAGCCAGCCAGGGCATTCCTTTCCCAGAGTGCGAGGTGAGCAGAGTGCACCCTGTGTACCTCAATGTCCTGTCCCTTCAGCTGGTGTCAGTCGTCACCTGCATAGCACACGGCATGGCACAATGACTGCACCATTTCTTCCTGCTGCCAGGCCTCCCCATGTCCCCTGCAGCATTCGCCTGCACAGCTGGCCTCCCCAAGTTGTGTCACACAATGCACCTAGAGCTTGCCATGACGCAAGGGCCAGCCTGAATGTTTAAAAAGTCTCCCCTTCAGGCACACCGGGCAGAAGCAAGGAAAACAAAACACTCTTCCCTTCTCCATGCTGCTCACCACTCCATGGACGGCTGTAAGGAGAGTGATTCCCCCTAGGCAGAAACAGAGCACACCATCCGCTCTTTCATGGATATCTAGGTCACAGTCACATATTTATAGATGCTATTAATTGTACTAGTAAATTCATACACATTTCATGTGACCAATATCTTACCGTGGGTGAGGCATGGGAACCGTGATCATATCGCTTTGGATTCCTAGATGCACAGCTGACAAGCAATGCACTATGTCCTCATTATGCCCAAGGACACACGTTCAACGTGTCACCTTTCCGGTTTATTGGTACCAGGCTTAATTCACTTCACTCTGTTGATCTCAGCAAAATGCAACATTAATTGATTCATTTGCAACATTACTCATGGATCAAATCTGACCGGCCTATCCCCGCTGACACAATCTGTCTTCATTATTACTTGAGTGTGGGGACCGTGGACCCAATGACATCTCAACACTTCACTCTTTAATACACAGTCGCGGCCGGCATGTCGGGCGGGTGGGGGGAGTGGTGCGTGGGTTCCTGGGGCTGGGAGGAGCGTCCCTTTTCTCTATTTAGTCTTCATGCAGCCCACATAGAGAAAAGGGAGAGTACGCATGACTGCTTTGGTCAGCCCCAGGCCGACCAAATCAGTCAGGGTCCACAACAGTGGGCAAGCCACTCCCCCCTGCCCTCAAGTGGGACTGCCTACCCACTCTCCCACAACCGGGCAGCCCAGGCACTTCTGTTTTCTCGTAGTGCGAGAATCAGAAACATAAAATGGTAGTTTTACCATTTTAGGTTTCTGCTTCTCGCACTGCGAGAAAGCAGCGGGGTGAAGCCCCCACACCCCTACGGAGGAGTGTTAGATCTGGGTGTCTCTAGTTGGCAATGGTATACACCTTTGTCCATATAGGGCCCCTTGCTTCTAAGTCAGGATAAGGGGATTACTCTCCTAGGTAACCCCTGCTCACCCTCCTGGTAGCTTGGCACGAGCAGACAGGCTTATCCCAGAGGCAGTGTGTTAAGCATTTGTGAATATACACAGCAATACAGTGAAAACACTACAGATGGACACCAGACAGGTTTTATAAAAATAAGTATATATAGACTTAACACAAGACCATAAACAACAGAAATCCACTATACTGTACTTAAAGTTGACTTTAAAGATGGTAAAAGTTGCTTAGTTCAAGTTGGTGATAAATGCGACAAGGTTCTCACAAAAGTACCTGGATGCGTAACGCAAAATAAACAAAAGGCTCGCAAAGGGAGATGCGTTGGTTCCGTGCTCCGGGGGAGATGATGAGTCGTGCCTCAGTGCTTGCGCAGAGTAGGGGATGCGTCGTGATCCTTACCGTTGTGGGGGTGATGTGTAGGTTCTTGGCAATGGTGACCCTCTCGATGGCATCACGCTTTTCCTGTAATGCGATAGCAGACAGCTTCGATGAAGACACTCTTCCTTGGAGATGCGGCGGAGGCACGCTTCTCCGGCGATGCGATGACTACAGCTGCGGTGGCATCACGCTTCTTCTCGTTGTGTTCCGCTTCCAGCTCCCAGCGACACGCATGCTTCTGCAGATTGAATTCCCAGCAAAGAAATTCAGAGGGGAGCTGGAGGTGAAGTCTTTTGTCCCTGAGACTTCAGCAGGAGGCAAGCACAAGTTCTAGCCCTTGGAGTAATATTCTGCAAGATGATGAAAGTCCTTGGAAAGTTCCTTCTCCTTTTCCTTGGCAATAAAGGAACCACTGTAGGCCAACCCAGCAAACAGCACACTGGCAGAGGGGCAGTTCAAACTCCTGCAGCTTCCTTGGTTCTTCTCCTTGGCAAAAGGTTTGCTTGTTCCCACTACTTTTTTCTTTGTTCTCTGAAGGCAGAGGGGCCTTTGCCCAGTCCAAACCAGTTCTGGAGCACTCTGTTTACATGACTCCTTCTTTACTTTCACAGTGCAGGGCAGAAACATCAGACGCCCCACAAGAGGTGGAGCCAGCATTGTGGAGGGAAAGCACAACCCTGGAGCACTTTGTTGACATGATTCCTTCTCTTCTTTCACAGTGCAGGACAAAGACATCAGCTGCACCCCAAGGGCTGGAGCCAGCATGGTGGAGGGAAGGCCCAGCCCTATTCAGGTCCGATGTGCGACTCCTTCCTCCCATCTAGATGCAGATCTACCTATTCACCACTGGGCTGACTCATTCTGTCTCCTGGAATCCCCCAGCCTTGTCACTCAAACTCCAGACAAGGAATACACAACCTAGCTGAGGTAGGCCTGGATAGTTCGACAAGAAAATACCTACTTTCTAAAAGTGGTATTTTCAAGCACAGAATGTTTAAAACCAACTTTTCTAAAAGATGTATTGTATCATTCTCAGTTCAGGCATACCAAATTTGAATTTCTACTGTGTACCCTGAGTCAGTTAGGATTATAAAATGTAATCATCTAACTGCCCATTCTGGCCTATGGAGAACAGGTAGCCTTGCAATAGTGAAAAACGAAAATGGCTGTAATTCACTATTAGGAGATGCCACACACACTAGGGCATATCCTACCTTATACTTACAATGCACCCTGCCATTGGGCCTACCATAGGGGTGTCTGATATTAAGAAAAGGGAAGGTTTAGGGACTGGCAAGCGGGTGCACTGGCCAAGTCGACATGGCAGTCACAGACTGCACACAGGTCTTGCAATGGCAGGCCTTAGACACACTTTACAAGCTGCTTCTTTGGGTGGCACAACCAGTGCTGCAAGCCCACCAACAGCATTTGATTTACAAGCCCTGGGCACACATGGTGCACTGTACTAGGGTATGACAAGTGAATCAAATAACCCAATCATGGAGTCACTAATTCATACATCAATTTAACATAGGGAGCACTTTCACTGTGGCACTGAATAGAAGTGGCACAGTGCCCAAAGCATATAACCAGCAACAATGTATCAAAAGCAGAGGAGGCAATCCAACAAAATGGAAGGGAGACTCATGACAATGATGATATGTCTAACAAGGAGCCACCACAGTGTATTTACATTCTCAAGCATGTGGCAGTAGGAACAACTGCCATAAAATGACGGTAAAACAGTACCTTGTTATAGGGGGGGAAAAGCCTCATGGGATAGAGGGGGCTGATGGGTCCATGCACATCTAATAAAACAAATAGGAAAACATTGTGTGGTAGTGAAAGCCATAATAAAAAGAAAAAAGGGCAAAGGAAAATAGAGGGAAGCGAGCACAGATCTCCCTACTTTCAGGTAGCTCTCTTACTTGTGCGACGTCTGTTGCAAACAGGTCTCAGTGTCTATGTCTCTCCGACTGTAGGAATGAGACTGGAGCGCTGTTTTATAAATAAGTAGAAGCTTATACCAGATTGAATTCATTTGGGCTTCCTTCATTACAGCCTGCTGCTGAATGTAAAAAGAGGCCTGAATGTGACCTCCCTGGCCAAAACGACGTCAATGAGATGGCGTGTGTGTCAAAGAGACAGAGAAAGTCAGCATTTGAATAACGGTAGAGTTCTAAAATAGGAATAGTTATGGAATAAAGTTTTCAAGGAAAAATTGACTTGTAAATTGAATTTAATTGCTAGCATAATTTGGTATTAAAAGAGAGAAAAAAGAAAGAAAAATAAGATGAATCTACACCTGGTTGTAGATAGCTATGCACCTAGAAAAATGTTCTATCCATCTTTCCTTGATGACCAAAAAATTAGCCTTTGACAGAGTAAAAATCTGTATATTATGTATCAATATAGGATAAATACAGGCATTGTGACCTTTTTACAGCATATACATATTGTGCCATGTCTGCTAGGGTGTGCTATGCTACCAAGGGTGAATGCAGCTATTCATTTAAATTGGCTTGGGATGTAGAACAGTATTGTGTGCTGGCTCCAATCCTGTTTTTTATACTCCAAGTAACTGATTAATATCCACCACTGAAATTACTTCATATTTCACCATATTAATTCACCACTAATCCTTTGTAGGCTTCCTCAATAGCGTGCGCCAACAAGCGCTATATAAATCTAAACCTTTGTCCTCCTCTATCCTTCTGCTATCATTCCAAATCCAAGTAACTGACTAACCTTGCCACCACTTAAAATGTACTTGCATGTTTCACTATACTAATTTAACACTAATCCTCTGTGGGTCCCGGAGTAGTGTGCTACTCGCCGAAAAAGCGTTTTGACGCCTCGTCAGGGGTAGTAAGCGCTATATAAATGCAATTACATTACAATACAATTTTACCCTGTGCAAATCTGCTTTCCCTTTCTTACAATAAACTGGATACTCCATTGGTGTTTATGTGTGGTAGTTTCTTTTTATTTGCTTCTATAAGGTCCAGAATAAGATGCGTCTTAGAATGTTTCATGATATGTTTGTTATGATTATCAATTATACTGTGTTATTTTATATCTATATAATGCGTTTGTCGTTTAATTCATTTTATTGTTTTTAATCTGTAAACCGCTTTTGTGGTTTTATATCAAATAAAGAATACATTGAAGATAATTGACTTAGGTTTGTCCTTTTCTGCTTTTCTAGACTTAGCATTTGATACAGCTAAACATTAAAGGGAGTTGAGGGAGCTTCAAACTACATTTAATGGTTACACATTCCAGTCTAACTTGCTTCTATTTCTGTTGTTAATATAAACTGCCAAAGGCCATTTAAAATTTTAACCAAAGCAAAACATCTTAGCGTTTTTTTATGTCCAATGGAGATGAGTAGATGTGTTGCTAAACATTGTTCTTATTTTTAACTTTTCCAAAGGATATAGCACTTCCACTTGCTAAGACTACAGTGTGTATCAATCAAGAGGTTTAAACTTCCTCTCATAGCTGCTGATGTATAAAAGAATTGCGGTTTGAGTCCATTTCTGGTATCTAAATTGTTGAATAATGAATAAGGGGCCAGATGCATCAAGCGAAATGCGCTCGCAAAAGGGCCAGATTCTCCGAATCTGGCCCTTTGCGAGCGCAATTTTTGCATTTGGGATGCATCATCCCAAATGCAAAAATCGCAAATAGAGAATTCGCTAAATTGCGATTGTTTGCATTTAAGGAATCTCAAATTGAGATTCCTTAAATGCAATGCATGAATGTATCAAAAATAGCGAATTCGCTAATAGGGCACGCAAATTACCATGAAGTACAACTTCATGGTAATTTGCAAAAACTTTGAAAAATGCACGTTTGTGCATTTTTCAAAGTTTCGTGTTGCGCACACACATGCCCTAAGGGCATGTGTGTGCGCAACATATGTGTACAGATCACATTCAGGGGTGTAACAGGGTGTCCTTTGGACACCCCTGCACCCTTGAACTCGCAATCTCAATTTGGGAATCGCTAATTGCGATTCCCAAATTGAGATTGTCTTCCCATTCATTCCTATGGGCCTCTAGGCCCATAGGAATTAATGGGGAGGTATTCATTAATTGCGACTCGCAATTTGCGAGTCGCAATTAAGGAATTCTAAGGAATCGCTATTTTTATAGTGATTGCTTGATGCATTCCATTTTGCTATTCCTTATTAGCGATTCCTTATTTTTCGCTAATAAGGAATCGCAAAATGGATGCTTGATGCATCTGGCCCAATGAGTCTCGATTAAAAGGAATTGCAGGTATTTGAGATAATATTAGAAATAAAGCACTTGTGGTGTCGGTACTTGCACTGCTAGACTTGGACAAGCAAATAATGTCACCAGGCAGTATTGGAGCAGGCTTGAGCGGTCGAAGTGGCAGTCCCAGGACCCCCATGAAGAGTGAGAAGAAGATGAAGCTATTTTAAGAGGAGTGTCACAGGTGGGGGATAACACCTGAGTAAAAAAACAGCCTGCACACAAAAATAAAGGCTATTGCTACTAATATTCTCTGCCTAAATAACTGCCACAATGTGAGTTCTGTGATGATTTAATTAGGTAAAAAAGAAATTATTCAATGTTACATCCAACAATCATATTAGGCTGCTAACTCTCTTGTGACTCTTCAGAAGTTAGATGGGTACAATCTGTAATATAGTCCCAGGCATCTTCACTACCAACATGATTTTATCTTGAAAAAAAAGACAAAAACATGCAAGGAAAATTGACTGCAATATCAATATTCTACTCTCAGCTGAAAAGCTACATTGACAATTTCTTATGCCCCTGTGAGTGACAAGACAACCCGTTTTCAAAATCTTGGCTGAAACCCTAGATAAGTACTGTTCTTCATGTGTCTTCAGTTGGGATTTTATTCTCAGCATATTTGACTTGTACAGAGACAGTAGCACTATATGTCCTCAAAGAGGTACAGGCGACATTTAACATAAAAACTTGAACATGTCTAGAAGAGATTATATAATTGTTTCAACCAGAGGAAACTCTCAAAGCTGATGCACAACCTTTCAGGGGCATACATATTATACTAATGGTTTTGGTGTAGATCGAATCACAATCACTTTCTGACCTCTAGAAGCCTCAGTTTCCTTTCTTTAGGATTTCTCCCATCGCCTTTTCAGACATCAATATGCTCACTTCAGGAATTCAGATTTCCTGTCATTCCTATTTTGTAAGAAGAATACAATTTGAATAAGACAAGCAAAAAGATGAAGTCTGGGATTTCATTGTGATTAATAATTACACCTACCTTGTTCATATTACCTGGGAAGCTGTCAAGCTTATTCTGTGTGGGTCAGGTATAGACCTGCAAATAGCTGAGGGAAAAAATGTTGGGGCAGGTTAATACTCTGCATACAAAAATGGTACTTCTCCAAGATAAATATAATAGGGATCACAGATAAGCAATCATTTGATGTATTACAAATTACCAAGGCATCCGAAATTAAGAGTTTCGAGGATGGTTAAACATAGGACCGATAAACTGTGCAGTTATGGAGGGTTTTTAGAGATGGGGGTCTCTAGTGGGCAGAGGGATGGGTCCTTTGTCCAAGTAGGAGCCCCCTCTTACAAGTCAGGGTAAGGTGGATACACTTCTAAAATAACCCCTGCTCACCTCTTGGTAGCTTGGCACAAGCAGACAGGCTTATTTAAGAGGCAGTGTGTAAAGCATTTATGAACACATACAGTAATACAGTGAAAACAATACTAGTGGACACCACACCAGTTTAGAAAAATAAGTAATCTTTATCTGAACCAAACAAGAACAAATGCTAGAAATAGTTCAGTTCGAAGCAAATTGCAGATGTATCACTTTTCACACAAAGTACCTTGGATGGGTCATGCACACAAACAAAAAGGGTGACAGGGAAGGTGATGCATTGGTTCCTAACACTCAGGAAAGGTGATGCGTCAGTTCCTTGCTCCGGTGGAGGTGATGCGTTGATTCCTTACTGCTGCGCTGGGGAGGTGGTGCATCAGTTCCTTACTGGAGAGGAGGTGATGCGACGGTTTAATACTGCGTGGGGAGGAGATGCAACCGTTTCTTACTGCATCCTCCAACAATGCAACAGACTTGGCGCCTCGATGCAATGCAATGATCCGGGATGATGCATGAGTTCTTGCATCTACACCACAGGGCTTGCGTTGCAATCTGTGCGGTGATCTTAGACTTCGGAGACCGGTGCACTTGATGCGACGTGTGGCGATTTCTTGCGCCATGGGCAGGCGTTGCATCAGTTTCTTTGGTGATGCATCGTAAGCAGGTACAGTTGCAGCGTGCTTCTAATCGCTGCATTGCTTTTCCAGCTCCCACAGCCAGAACAACCTCCAGAGGCACAGAACAGCTTCAAGCACCTCTTGGCAGGTCAGAACTCCCAGCAAGGAAGTTCAGGGGAGTGGGGGTGAAGTCTTTGTGTCCCTGAGACTTCAGAACAGGAGGCAAGCTCTTCGCAAGCACTTGGAAATCTTCCTCAAACAGGGGACATAGCAAACAGTAAAGTCCTTTTCCCTTTTCTTGGCAGAAAGTAGCCAATGCAGGCCAACCGCAGAAAGCATAGGGGCAGTATTCCTCCTCAATTTCTCCGGCTCTTCTCCTTGGTAAAGGCTCCTCTTGATTCCCAGAAGTGATATAAAGGTCTGGCATCTGGGACCCTCTTTTTATACGGTAAATCTCTTTGTTCTCTATGGCAGAGAAGCTCTTTGCCCAGCCAAAACTAGTTCTTTCCTCTCTGGTGCAGCTTCCTGGCAGGAGGTGGAGACAGCATTGTCCTATCAGACCATGTCCATGCAGGTGTGAAAGAAATCTCCTCCTCCTGCTTTGAATGCAGCCCAGGTCTATTCAGCCCAGCCAGAACTCATCAAGGAAAGGCGGGACACACCTCAACCCCCCATGTGGCTGTCTGAACAGAATGCACATCCCCAGCCCCTGTGACACCAAAGCCAGACAGTCAATACACAGCCTAGCAGAGGCACACTGGATGGGTAGGCAAGAAAATACACACTTTCTAAAAGTGGTATTTCCAAACCCCGAATGTAAAAATCACCCTCACTAAAAGATGCATCATAACATACTGAGATCAGGCATATCAAACGTAATTGTCCCATCTTGTTCCAATGGGCAGTAATACTAATAAGATGTTCTGAGCAAATTCCCCATTCTATCCTATGGGGCAGATAGCCTTACAATAGTGAAAAACGAAATTGGCAGTATTTCACTATCAGGACATGTAATGTAATGATGTAATGATGTCTTGTAAAGCGCATGAATCACCCCACATGGGGTATCTCCGCGCTGTAGACCGTTGGGGAACCCGTCCTGGCTTTCCCTGTGAGATGGACCCTACTGGGTATCTCCAGGGTGAAACCAGGCATCCCCGGCGTATGTAGGGGGCCGTTGTGGAGATGAGGCAAGCTAATGCCCTGAGTTGCCGAGTGTGATCCCTGGTTAGAGTAGGCACCGAGGCGAGAATTATCGAGTCCGCGGACCCTGGTCCACGACCCTGCCGCGTCGGGAATTGAACCCTGGTCCCGGGCCGTCCTCTGCTTCCGGGTCTGCCGCCTCTAACCAATGAGCTACACACCTCAGAGCATGAACTACCTTTTTACATACACTGCCCCCTGCCCACAGGGGTTCCTTGGGCCTACCTTAGGGGTGACTCACATGTAAGAAAAGGGAAGGTTAGGGATTTGCAAGTGGGTGCACTGGCCAGGTTGACATGGCAGTACCAGACTGCACACAGGCTCTGCACTGGCAGGCCTGAGCTACATTTCCAGGCTGCTTATGTGGGTGGCACAATCAGTGCTGCAGACCCACTAGCAGCATTTATTTGATTTACAGGCCCTGTGCACACACAGTGCACTGTAGAAGGGACTAACTAGTAAAGCAAATGTGCCAATCATGGAAACACCAATCCATACAGCAATTTACAAAGGGACCACTTGCACTTTGGTACTGAACAGCTGTGGCAATAAATCCAAAGGATCTAGACCAGTAAAACGAAGTCCAACACACAGCAAAATACAGGAGGCAAAGGCAAAAATACAGTGGAAACCCATGCCAATGATGGCAGGTCTAACCAGGGGGAAATGCAGTTGGCTGATTCCTTCCATAGCAAAGCTAAGACTAGAGAGCAGATAAGTAAATAAACAAAAGTATACATACTGTTATTCAAAATGCATCACTTGGAGTGGAGACTATGGGGGATGGTTTTAAAGCATTGTAACAGCAATTGCTTGGGTAAACAAACATTTTTAAAAGGAAGGCTTTTTGTGCATCACAATGCCTTGCTGTATTACGATGTGAAGTGCAGGGTGATTTAACACAACTATTAGATCGCCAGCACTTCAGTCCTTATTGCTTGGTAAATTAGACATGGACATTAGAATTACATGCAAATTCTTAAGATGCATATGTCTGAGATAGCGCCAGATTTAATACAATTGATCAGCCCTACTCTTAGTGGTGGGATTATTGCTCCTTCATTTAAACACATTTTTCTTGGGTATTTTTCTTAAGTTTAACAAGCACACTGTACTTTGTGGGTCATACTGACCAATAGCATTGTCTAGTAGTAAATGTGAACTATTGATGAAATTCTTAGCAACCAGACTTTCAGGGTGAGTTGGTGTTAAACAATCTGCTATTGTGCTTGGTAGAATCAATGATTCTTTTGTTCATTATAAAATCAAGGGCTGTGTCTTTTAGAAGAATCCAGGGCCCCATTCCCTGCCATAATGCTGACACTGAAAAAGTATTTGACCTGGTAAACTGGGAATGTATTGGGGCAATAATAATCAAAAGGGATTCCATTCCAGCTCACCAACTTGCTCACAACTTTATAGGATGGAGCACTTGCTAAACTAATATTAATATCAAAGAGGCTGAGAGTCTCACTATTAACTGCACATATGTTTTCAACATAGTGAATGATGTAATGTGGCCATCATCCCTTTCAGACACACCCCTACCAAGAGTGAAAGAGCCCCTCCCACCCTCCATACCTCTTGTTTTTATTATATTCCTAAGGGCCACCTAGGTTATGACTCAGTCGCGGCTGTAGCGTTAATTTAGCTGTAATTTCCTGGGAATGCTGAGTAATGACTTTGCAGAGCTTGGGAAGCTGTATGTTCCTCCCCCTGCTGGCCTTGCAAATATGAACACTGCAGGAGAGGATACCAAGTGTCTCTGAAGCAGTTTTGTGCATGAGAGAGATGCCAGTGTTTGCTACCTGCTGGAGCCATGCTTCTAATTCTCAGTTTGCTGGGTCAGGCGTAGAAGTTGCAAGGCAACTGCTACTCGGGTCTGCTGAAAAGCCAGCCAGTGGCATGCTCTTTAAATTTGAGGGCAAGGGTGCCCCAGGCTGGCAAGGTACCGGAGGGTGCCCTCAAGGGCAAGAAAATGAAGGTGAGAGCAGCTGTCTCCTAGGCTGCAGGGCTCCTGGGGAGACCTCTGCTGACATATTTGAGCATGTGGGTCACAAAGCAATTCTTGTGGTGCTTTTATAGAGGTAAACATGTGTTAATTTATACATGTTGATTTGGGGTGCTCTAGCACCTGAGTTACTTGCTTTCATATGAGCACACGTTTGGTGATGGGTGTGTTTTGTATTAAGCAAATATCTAACATTTGTTTGCAATTATTGATTTGTCTGTTTAATTGAATGATTATGGAGCACATAAAAGGAGGTATTTAAGAAGCTGTTTCTGGCTCTTTGTGGTTTACACTTCCACTGTGTATGGTGCAGGCTACTACGATGGAAGAGAAACAGAGAACCAAGAGAAGGCACCTGATTTCATCTTCCTCTGGTTCTGAGGGGTGTCTGCCTCGGACTCAGAAATCTAAAAGGCCTAGAGTGCAGTGTTTGGTTAGTGCAGCTTTCCCGAACATGTTCACTCTTTGATTGAGATAGGGGTTGCTAAGCCAATGGTTGTCAAGCTTAATAAGATGGATAAGAATTCTTCTGGGTTGAAATATATTGCTCGAGACGCTTCCTCGGATTCGGTGAATGAGGATACCAGTGTTTGTTCACTGGGGAAGTATGTCTCCAGAGAGCATCTGGTTTAGATTCTTAATGATGCCAGAGGCATTTTGGGTTTAGAAATGTCATCTGACCAGCCATAGGAGGGAGGACTCTTCTTGCAGTGTACTAAACCTTCACTCTTGTCTTTGCCGCTAGACAAGAAGATTAAAGAGCTTATCTTCAGACATTGGAAGGAGGTGGATCAATCCAATATTCCTAGGTTCCTTCAAAAGGTGTATGGTGGTAGGGGGTGCTTCTAACTAATGCCACATTGAATTCAATTCTAGAGCCCTTGGTCAGCAGGACAGAAATTACCCAGGAGGATTGTTCAGCTTTGGATGCAGTAGATCCCAAGGAGCACAGTCCGATTAAGAAATAGTTTGCTGCTAGCTCAGTGTCCATGAAATCAGCTTTTTCCAGCCAGGATTCCAAGGGATCTTCTAGGAGATGATTTCAGCCTAAAAAGTCCTCTAAGACTCTGGATTCAGGAAACCAAATTGGACCAGGCAAGAATGACTACTGATTATTACTCTCTTCTGAATATGGGAGGCCTTATGGGTGTAAGGCTATTGGATTGTCTCAGGGACTGTCAGGATTCCATAAGGGATCAATGGGTGCTCAACCTAGTGAAGAAAGGATGTGAACAAGTATGCCAGAGTCAGACATCATCCCTATGTCTGTACCCAAGAATCCTGTAAAGAGGGAGTCTTTATGATTCAGAGCTCTGCCCCCACTGCAAAAGAAGGCAATTGTGGAGGTTCCTGCAGCAGAAATTGGCAAGGTAGTATATGTCATTCTCTTTCTGGTACCAACGGCCAATGGAGAATACAGACAGTTGCTCAACCTAAAGGGAAGCAAACTTATGGGTAAACATAAATGCAAAATAGATCCTGAGCTAACAAACATCAAAGAGTATAAAGAAACAAATCACGAGTCATGTATTTCTTCTCTTCTTCTTTTATTTTGTTGAGATCCTTCTTAGTGCAATCTAGCCATTGCCAACACGTGTTTCGTCTTTAGTGGTTATCGACCATAGACTTCTTCAGGGCTAGAACAATGTAATATATATATATCAGTCAATTTCTTGACATACTGTAAAATCACAAATCACCACATGAGCTCAAATAAGTGTGTTTACACCATATTAATAAACACAAACCAAAAACCATTTCATTGACAAATGTTTAAAAAAGAAAACAAGAGTTAAAAACAATGTCTTAATGAAACAAAGCAGCAAATCATCATATATGATTCATGAGCCACACAGTGCCCAGTGAGAGATATATAGAGGTAAGCAGGAAACACCAAAAGACCATGTGAACCATAAAAGAGCTTTCAAGGGGGGGTCCAAGGGATATAAAGTTTAAAGACCCCCACCTGGTTTTATCCCCAGCTACAACATATTATATACCATAAGAAACACAGGGGGTCTATTAGCTAACTATTAGAGTCTTACCTCAAATAGATTTTGACATGGAAAGAGACCTGTTGGTCTCTTTAGACGTAGAATCTCTGTACACCTCTATCCCTCAGGATGAGACTCTAGAAGTTGTAACATGGAATGGAATGGAATGGAGTAGGTTTTTGTAAAGCGCGATAGCTACCCGCAGGCGTCCTAGTGCTAAGTAACCGAGTACAGGTGGGTGGGGCCGGTCAGGATTATCTGCTGAAGAAAAAGGTCTTTAATTTTCTTCGGAAGGGCAGGATGTTTGGTTCTGAACAGATCGAAAGTGGAAGAGAGTTCCACAGCCTTGCCGCGTTAGTAGAGAACATTCTGCCTCCACTTCTTTCTTTTTTGTATCTGGGCATAACGACTTGGAAGGCAAGGGTCGATCTCAGCTGCCTATTGGGATGGTAGGGGGTGATCAGTGTGTGGTTGAGGATTGCTCCTTTCCTCCAGTAGGCACGGTGAGCGATGCACAGGCTTTTAAAGTTGACTCTATCTTTTACTGGCAGCCAGTGAAGTGTTCTTAATTCATTTTTCACTGATTGCCGGCGGGGAATGCGCAGGAGAGTGCGGGCAGCACAGTTTTGGATAACCTGCAGTTTTTTCAAGGTGGATGCGGGAGAACCCAGGTACAGGGCATTACCAAAATCCAGTCGGGACAGGATAAGACCCTGGACCATGATCTGTCTGGCCTTGAAAGGGAGAAGTGGTAAGATCTTTCGAATGAGCCTCATAATGCTCATGCAGGTGGCTGCTAGTTTGGTTGCCTGGTGGCCGAATGTTATTGCACTATCCAGCAAGATGCCCAGGCTCTTGATGGTATCCCTGGCTGGGGGGGCTGGGCCTAGTGCTGGTGGCCACAGAAAGTCAATAGATTTTTGGGGGGAGTTTCCTAGCACCATTAGCTCAGTTTTGTCGCCGCTGAGGGACATCATAGGGGACACCATTACACCAGTACCCTTCATAATGGCCTTAGCGACTCTGGCCATGAAAAGCAATTTTTCAGACATGAAGACAAGCTGTTTCTCCAGATCTCTGGAACAAGTATGGGCAGCGTTTTCGCGCCAAGTCTGGCGAACCTTTATGTACACCAGTTCAAACAACAACATGTGTTAACCCCCACCAACCCCTTCCACACCTCGATTAGGTGGTGGAAACGTTATATTGATGACGTTTTGGTGGTGTGGAGGGGTACGCTTGACTCTGCTAACCAATTCCATCAATGGTTAAACAGCAAAAACCAGTTCCTGAAATTTACTATGGAAGCCAACAGAGACAGAATAACGTTCCTTGATTTGTCAATCTATGCCACTCCTGCAGGCTTGCAGAGTGAACTCTACAGGAAACCAATGGCGCGAAATTCACTTCTCCTGTATGAGAGCTATCACCCCAAGTCCTTGCGCCAAAATTTACCTTATGGTCAATTCCTACGTGTTCCTAGAAATTGTTCTAACAGAGAGGACTTTGAGACACATGCTGACAACCTGGGTCAACAACTGAGGGATAGACATTACCCCAAGCCGCTCATTAAGCAATCGAGAAAAAGAGCTTTTAATAACAACAGAGAGGCTCTTCTCGAAGCCCCATGTGTCAAACCACCATTGGAAAGACTCACTTTCGTGAGCACTTTCAACACCAGAAGTAATGTAATCCAAAAGATAGTGAAAAGACATTGGCGTCTTTTGAACCATGGGAAAGATAAAATAGCACAACCTCTGTTTGCATTCAAAAGGGCCACCAGCATTCGGGATCGCTTGGTTCATACACGTCCAAGAGAGACTCCTAAAAAATTAGGCGAAACCCTTTGGGATCTCCCTCCGGCGGTCGGGCACCATCCATGTGGCACATGTTCGGTATGCCCACAGACTAGACACACAAAGGAGATTGACATAGGGACCAATAGACCTTGGCTACAGAATAACTTCAGTAATTGCAATAGCACCAACCTGATTTATATGCTGACTTGCCCTTGTTCTACACGATATGTAGGAATGACCACTAGGCGTGTTCGGACGAGAATACTGGAACACAAGAGCTCATTCCGGTGTAAGAAAAGCCATACTAGGCTTACCAGACATTTTTTGGAACAGGCACACCACGAAACGGATTTTCAATGGACAGTGTTAGAAAAACCGCACATACCTAGCCATATAAGTGATGTGCCTTGATATTTATTCAGAAAAGAACAGCAATGGATTTATAAGCTTCAGTCAGACAAAAGGGGACTAAACGATGAGATTCCGTGGACCCTGCTATAACATCTTATCCTGCGAGTGCAAACGCGATCAACAGACGGCCCTATTAGGATAGGCTAATGTGAGTGGTGATACCTGCTGTACAACGAAAGAGTTTTCTATCGCAGCATGGGAGTGTTGCAGCCCCTGTGTAGTGGTGGTCACATTTCCATATACTGAGCTATTTACACTGAGAGGTTCTGTAGTACAACATATGAGGTTCAATAGCATGACAGTAAAGATATTATGGGCCATCTATATATACTACACTACCTTTCATAGAGTGTACACGGTCTTCACTACCATGAATTGTATACATCATTTTTTAAAATGTTGTTCAAATATTTTGCCACATACAGCAATTAATGGTTTTTGGCATGTTATAAAACGTAGCTTGGCTATACAATTCTGGGAAGCTTAATAATCGATAATCTCCTTTTTTGTGGCTACAGTTGTGACTACTCACGTTATTCAGGACTACCATTATGCCCTGCGTGATGTCATTCAGTAGTCTTTACTTCGAGACCTCGCGGTATCTCGCGATATCTCGTTATACATAGGAGTTCATTCATCTATATTTAACTCCATTCTTCCATACTGTTAATTTGGTATAGCTGTGGGTCAACACTAGATGTACACCTAGTGAGACCCGTTTTCCAACATTGAGCTACTTTATAACCAACACCTGAGTCCCTACCTCATACGATGGCACTAGAACTACAATTATGGCCGCAATTACGAGATCTGGTAGTCTTTATGCGCACTCACGCGCTATTATAGAACGATCGCGCATAAACTACTAAGATGGCCGCGATGATGCAGCCTTGTAGTTTCTACGTGGGGTTACGCGTTATTTCATGCGTTTTTTCGAACGCAAAGTAGTGCGCGACCTAACAAGACATTGTTTTAATATTATTTATCATCCAACACTAACAAAAGGTACTGTCCCGTACATTATGGGAATATAATAAGGTACCAGACAACTTACAATGAACATTGGGGGCACATACTGTATACTAGTTAGGCGGAGGGTTACTACACAAACTATCCTCCCAAGCCTATTTATACTCAGTTCACACTTAGGTCGGTGCCTCCCCCAAGCCTCAGATGACAGCTTGTGGCACCGACGGATAGGTAAGTGAGAACAATGACTGCCAAGATAGTACAGAGGTGGTTTGACAATGAGTAAAAAATATCTTTAAAAAATATCTTTGGATTAAAGTACTGCTGGGTTTCATACCAGTAGATGTCAGAGTCAGTATTTTTGGGATACTATGGTGCTGGGTCCACTGGGTCTTTTATTGACTCACTTCAGTTTTAAAGTCTGGGAAATAGGGTAATAAATATAGAAAGGAGTCTGACACATAGTGATAGGCTAATAATTTTTTGTTTTATTATGCGACATTCCTCTTTTCTTCCCTATACCAGTGCGGGGCCTCCTATACCTGAGCAGCGTCCAGGTGAGGTGAGGTAGCTTCACCCATCAGTCAGGGTGAGCATGTAATATATTACTTTTTTCACACATTGTTGGTGGATTTGAGTGGACACATTATATTGAGAATTGATACAATCAATATACATAGTTAATTTATGATGTGCTTTCCTTCGCAGGATTCACTATAGTACGAGTGAGTCGGAGGGTGACAACACATGGTCATTACAGGTTGTACCGTATTGAACCATTCCTTTTTAGTTTATCTACATTCTTTGGTTTTATGGTGAAGGTGAACCTTTCTCACTAGTAAGAGTGCAACGAGTATAAGAACAGAGGCCCTGATGAATGCCGTGGGATTAGATACCCTAAAGGCAGAAACATGTTGGCCCATTTACAGGCAGATATTTGTTACTGTCATCTTGCACTGTTCTGTTTTTAATTAGGAGGCATGTCATGTCCATAGAATAAAGTTGCATAAAGGAGGACATTCCATCCTATTTTAAGTCACATTTTTTGTTTTGTTGCACCTTTTTCCTATCCATCAATAGATCAGTCATTACGGATGTTTCATTAATGTTGGTGGACCAAATCCTAAGATATCAACACTGTGTGGTTTAGTCCCTATGATCAAGGGACCAGCCTTTCACACACTAGGGTTTGGCCAGATGATATGACTGATCACTAAAGTCTCTTTTGATGGAAACCCTATATCAGCGTTTTGGGACTGGTCAGCCATTGATGAATATTCTATAATGTATCGATCTCCTTTGCATTTTGAGTCCACTCTTCTTTACTTATGTTTTCATCCTTTCACTATCTTTGTGATTCACACACGTTGAGATCTAGGCGACTCTGCATGGATAGTGTAGCTTTAATAGTTAGCTAATAGACCCCCTGTGTTTCTTATGGTATATAATCATAAAAGAGCAACACAATTATCTAAGTGCAAAAATTCCGTGAATATAGAAGAAAAAAGAAAAGTGAGCCAACCCTTGTGAAAGAAACAATTCACAATCCAAGGAAGAAAGAATGGGGGGGGAGGCGAACTCCCAGGAATAGATTAAATCTGTCTCACCTAAAATTAGGCTCTCAAATCTTATTCATATAACCCAGCTGCTACTTATTTGAAAAGTGCGATCTAATAACCTGCATAAATCAACAATAAAGCAGTATTAGAGGCATGTAATAACCCAACCACTAAGTCCAATAATATGACATCAACTCTTAAAACCATAACTCACTCCAAAACTCGTGTTTCCCAGCTTCGTGTGACCATCAATCAATAAAATACTCCAAAAGTAGGGAGAGACCACATATTATACCTAAGTAGAAATAAACAGAGGAAACAAAAACAAATGAAGAAATCGATTTTCCAACAGCAACCACCACTCTATACTGTAGTTATCCTTTTATATAAAGCGAAATGCCACCAGTATATTTAAGAGCTCTAAAATGAACCATATAAATGACACCAACACTAAAACGGATGAGTCTATGAACCACCCTACACGGCTCCCAGGACACACCTCACGCGTCAATTGTGTCAAACACATCCATCATTCTTTCAATTTAAAGGATTTGGTCTTTTAATTCACCATAATTCAAACCCGAATATAAGTGGTTAGTACGAATCGTGAAAAGACCGGAGCATCTGTATCTTTATCCGGCCATGATGTGCCAAAATTCGTCTAAGCAGACAAAATTGGATATGTGCACAACATCCTAAAGGCGACATGGTTGAAGAAGCAATATTTCCTCGATCAGGCATAGTCTTTCAACGTTACACGGACATTTGTTTAACCACTTCCATGCTAGTGACAAGGTCAACTCGTCATGTATTTTACCTGCCCTGTGCTTATGACGAGTTGACCTTGTCACAAACAATGGTAAATTTGGGAATCCAGCACGGAGGGGGAAAACCCTTAGCACCCAAAGTGTTAAGAAATGTACCTCTTACTGAAAAATGCACCGTACTAAAACATTGTGTAAATAAACTTACCAGAGACGAGATTAACATCTTGTAAGGAGAAGGATAATCGGCGTTTAGCATCCACGCCATGTTGGTGAAACGTTGAGGTACCCGTCTCTCGGCAATAAACATTAACGACGGACTTCGCGCTCCAAATCAGTAAGGTATTACCTAATCCAAATTTTAAGAGACGCCATCTTGTGTAAACGAAAATACATATTCCTAACATTTATACCTACCCGTACCAGTAATATGGCTTTCAAACTCCATAATGAAAGTACATCAAAATTATTCGGACATCTCAAAATGTCCATTTTACCATTATAGTAGTCCATAATTACTACATGTGCATAAATCTATTTTTTGTTTTGACAAAATGTTCATGATTCACATACGATTTGTATTATTCAAAATATCAGGCATCTAATGTTCAGGTTCAATATTGAGAGCAGAGCTGCTCCAATAGATCATGAAAGAATCGCATCATGACCCCAATAGCCAATTATATCTGCACTCGTAATGCTTAGCAGTAATCTCAGAGTACTCAAATCACTTTCAGAGTTACAGGCGCTAAGAACCGTCAGCTTATTTCTATTTACTAAGTCATCCATGAGTAGTTCACTCGGATTGGCTAGTACACAGTCCGGTTTCTTAAGTGTCAATAACGGTTATGGGGAAATACGCGTGAAGTAAGTAGAAAAAGAAAAAAAGGAAAAGAAAAAGCATCTAAAAACCATCACCAATAAGTGACATAGTATATTGCATACATATACGACATACACATGACTTATTGTGTGACACTGTCCAGAAAAAATCGATAAGGTCGCCTAATTATAGCAACCCAGCATTTGTAAAATGTAGTATAAATATTCAAAAAGCATTCACATAATATTGTGTACATTGTATCAAATTCATATCAATAAAAACGTATATATATTTCCATTTTAGGCCTGTCCCGTATCAATCGGCCAAATACATATTGTTACCAAACAGTATTAATGTATCATATATCATATAGAAAAAAATTACACACAAAGTATCTACCATGAGACTTGTACTAAAAGAAAGTACGTTTAGGAAGCAATACATCTCTCCAAAAAACCCTATAGGGTAACAATGGGGAAAGCAAAACATTAGTTTCTCAAGTGGACATCCAATTATATACCAATCATCTTTCATTTCATAGAGAACAGATCCCAGCATGGATGTAATAAACAGAATTCATCATGTTGTCATTAAACACGAGGTGCATAAACTTGACAACCATAGTCTATCCACACTATATTGTTACTCTGGTTATAATAATTTATCCAAGAAGCAGTAAAGTGACCTACGCGCTTTAGATAACTACCAAAAAGATTACACCGATTATTTCCCAGAAATGCTGCCATGCTGTATAATTATATATATGCTGTATAGTTATTATACTTTTTTGCACAGGACAGTGGTCCCTAGTCAATAGGATATTTTGAAAAATAAATATAGACTAAATAGCAACTATATTCATTGTCCAGCCGGACAGTATTTAATTTCTAATAAGTAAAGTACAAAAGTAATATGGTGTGATACAAGCAGGACACCAGCCAATGTCCAACTAACACACTCAAGAGAAAGATAAACAGGAATTTGCAGGCAATTCAGGTAGACTGTGTATCACAATTCACAATCAGACAATACGGTTAGCACACTATTGCTTGCAAACATTAGCATAATTCATATGCATAAAGTGTGACAAAGTCGATGACGTTTTGAACCCTATAATTATTCAGAGTTCATCTTCAGGACAAACAATACATGCCTTCTTATTGGAAAGGTTCACAAATAACTTTTTTTAGCCCATACTGCAGGGCTGGTAAGAAATTAAATACTGTCCGGCTGGACAATGAATATAGTTGCTATTTAGTCTATATTTATTTTTCAAAATATCCTATTGACTAGGGACCACTGTCCTGTGCAAAAACGTAATTCCCTAAGGTCCCTAGCGTACTGCTTTCGTGGGTTCCCTTGTGTTTTGAAATGGTATAGTTATTATATAGCATGACGGCGGAGTAAGACGCTTACTGACTCGCGGATTATACATGCCGGAAGAATGAAATACTGAGGGTAGTACAATTGTGAAGAAGGAATATGGTGCTGGGCAAATAGGCGATGTGTCTTGGATTATAAAGTTAGCAGAACTGAATATAATAGATAAGCTACATCTACACACCTAAATAATATTACGAATACTAAGAGTGCCGGTCTCGATTTTGTTGTAGCCCTGATGAAGTCTTTTTGGAGATTAACCAAAGACGAAACATGCATGTTGGCTGTACCTTTGGCTGTATTGTTATGATCTGGATTCGAGATTTATGAATTGGAGAATTTGCTCAACAAGTCCTTGTGGAGAAAGTGTAAGAATTGCAAAGAATAAAGAAACCACAGACTTTTTGCTTGGAAATTTTTATTGTTTGAATTCATCCTTCTATTTGAATTTGTGATATCATATGAATAACATTTCTTATTCAGGGACCCTTACCCAAAAGAAGTAGATTACGCATTTGTAACAAATTACAACCTGGCAGCATAGGGTGGTGGCTGTTTGGATTCCCTTTGAAGCACAGTACAAATTGTCAAATTTTAGATACCTAAGCTACTAGACATTGGTCAAAAGGACCTCACTACCCATTTGTGTGAATCTATATACAGACAATGTGGATTTTTTACTCAAGGCCATTCAAAGAGCTTTGAAAATAAATTAATTTGCATTTCACATTCTGTTAGTGTCTTGGGGTCTATATCAGAACATCCCAAACCAAGGAATTGCTGCTTAATTTAGCGTTGGTAACTTTCCCTCTGATATTTATGTATTTATTTATTTATTTATATATTTATATAGCGCTCAATTACCTGGGGTATCTAGGCGCTTCTGAAGGAGGTCCACAGAGCACTGCGTGTAAAAACCAGTGTGGGCACAGTTCACAGTGTGTAAAGCCAAGTTTTTAATCCCTTCCTAAAGGATGAGAGATCAGTGGAGTTTCTTAAATGAAGAGGTAGTTTGTTCCGCCATCTAGAGGTGACATTAAAGAAGCTTTTGCCACCCCACCTCTGGAGGCAGGGGGATGGTACCCTTACAAGCTTTAGGGAGGCCAAGCAGAGTGCGCGGACTGGTGAATACCATTGAAAGTGTTTTATTATATACTTGGGACCTGAGTTCTGTAGGGCCTTAAAAGTGACACTTACAGCCTGATTCATGAACGGGCCGTTTTGCGAGGCTCAAATAGCGAATCATAAGGAATCGCTATTTGAGACTCGCAAAACGGTATTCATGTAGGAATCGCAATATTAATTGCGATTCCCACTGATTCCTTATTTGCGATTAGCTAATTGCTAATCGCAAATAAGGAATAACTCCCCATGCATTCCTACGGGCCAAAAGGCCCATAGGAATGCATGGGGAGTCATTCCTCATTTGCGATTAGCAATTAGCTAATCGCAAATGAGATTGCGAGTACAAGGGTGCCAGGGGTGTCCAAAGGACACCCTGTAGCACCCCTGCAATGGAAATTAACACAGGTGTTGCACACACACATGTCCAAAGGACATGTGTGTGTGTAACGTGCAACTCAGAAAAATGCATTTAAATGCATTTTTCTGAGTTTTTGCAATTTACCACGAGGTTTGACCTTGCGGTAAATTGCGGCCCGAAATTGCGATTTCGCAATTGTAAAATGGATGATGAATTACATTTAAGGAATCTCAAATAGAGATTCCTTAAATGTAAATCCTCGCAAATATGCGAATTAGCAAATAGCGATTTTTGCATTTGGGATGTTGAATCCCAAATGCAAAAATCGCACTCGCAAAGGGCCAGATTCTCAGAATCTGGCCCTTTGCGAGCGCAAATATGAATGATGAATAAGGCGGATAAAGTTTTGAACCTGATTCGCTTCTCGTTCAGTAGCCAGTGTACTGTGTTGAGGGCCTGTTTGGCCAATGCAAATTTGGACAGACCAAAGAGCAGTCTAGCAGCGGAATTCTGGACAACCTGTAATTTTGTTGTTATTGATTTATTTGCTCCAATTAGTATTCCATTACAGTAATCCAGTTTGGACAGAACTAAGGCTGCTACACTGTTTTCTGCAGTCCTGTTGGTATAAGGGCAGTATCTTTTTCAGGATTTTCAGGATGTAGTAGATGGAAGCAGTAAATTTGCTTACGTGGTGTTGAAATGAAAGGGTGGTGTCTATGATGACTCCTAGATTTCTTGCTTTACTAACTGGTGCTGGGGGGGGGTCTCCAGCTCTGCTGGCCACCATTCTGAGCGCCAAAAGGAATTGTTTTTCCCAAAGAGAAATACCTCCGTTTTGTCCGAGTTTAGCTTAAAGCAGTTCTCGGCCTCCTTGGTATTATTATGCATGCTTTTTATTGGGGATTTTTGGGCTCAAATCCCAACCAATATTTTCAAGTTATAAGAGCTGTACTATACTCCATTGTCTGTTAAAGCAGTAATCCAGTTCATTTACTTACAAGTATACCTCTAGTTTTATTAGGCAGATTAAACATGATTAAAACGATTGTCCTTCCTGGACTTTTTTCTTATTTTAGTTCATTCCATGTCTTTTTATATAGACTCTTGTTCCAATAATGAAATCAGTAATCTTACATTTTTATTTTCTCTGGAAATCATGTACAATTAGCATGAAGAAATTGTTAATTTCACAGAAATTATTTGATGAGAATTTGCAGTCTTTTGAACCTCGTTTTAAACCTTGATTAATTTGTAACTATTAAATGATAATAGCATCATATGCTATAGGTGCCTTTGATGTATGATCTTTATCATATAACTTGGAATCACCAAGCACAAAGGATTTGTAGTGTTTTCATAATTTGCCATAAACGTTTCACAGTAAAACATTATTAAAATACAATTTGTTGGCACCAAGCTGTTCATTTATTTATTCTGGACTTTCACTCCGTGAATATAACATACAAGACTTTTCCATATACATATCGGCACAAGATATTAAAACAAGGGCAAAGTCATAGACATAAACCTTATATGACCTGCCATGCATAATGGAATATTACATGCTTGTTCTTGAGACTATCATTTAATTGTGTTATAAAAACTGTGGTTTGCTACCCACCACTTGATGGCTTTTTGTTTTGTTTAAAACCATTAAAAGTTCATGTATATGTAAAAATCAGTTAATGATATGGCAATAAGTTATAATCAATCAATCATTGCATTTGTAAAGCGCACTTCATACCTGTGAGGGTCTCAATGCGCTGGGGGAGGGGAATGCTGCTACTGCTCGAATAGCCAGGTCTTGAGAAGTCTTCTGAAGGTTAGCAGGTCTTTGGTCTGCCTTAGGTGGATGGGGAGGATGTTCCAGGTCTTTTCGGCAAGGTGGGAGAATGATCTGCCACTGGAGGTTGCTCTTCGGATGCGGGGGATGGGGGCAAGGGCAAGGTCAACGGAGCGTAGCTGGCGGGTGGGGGTGTAGAAGCTGAGTCGTCCATTGTGGTATGCTGGTCCGGTGTTGTGGAGTGCCTTGTGTGCATGGGTGAGGAGCTTGGAAGTTATCCTCTTGCTGATGGGGAGTCAGTGCAGGTCTCTCAGGTGGGGTGTGATGTGGCTGCAGCAAGGGATGTCGAGGATCAGGCGTGCAGAGGCGTTCTGAGTGTGTTGAAGCCTTTTTAGGAGTTTTGCGGAGGCTCCTGTGTAGAGTGCATTTCCGTAGTCCAACCTGCTGCTGACGAGGGCCTGGGTGACCGTTCTTCTCATTTCGATGGGGATCCACTTGTAGATCTTGTGGAGCATGCAGAGGGTGTTGAAGCAGGAGGAAGAGACAGAGTTGACCTGCTTAGTCATGGAAAGGGTGGTGTTGAGGATGATCCCTAAGTTGCGTGCCTGGTTGGTGGGTGTTTGAGCCGTTTCCAGTGCGGTCGGCCACCAGGAGTCGTCCCATGCCGAAGGGGTGGCTCCGAGGATGAGGACCTCCGTCTTGTCTGAGTTCAGCGTCAGTCGGCTGTTCCTCATCCATTCGGCGACGGCTTTCATTACTTCACGGAGGTTAGTCTTGGTGGTGTGTCGGTCCTTGGTGAGGGAGAGGATCAGTTGGGTGTCATCGGCGTAGGACATGATGTTGAGGTTGTGTAGTCAGGCAACGTGGGCGAGCGGTGCCATGTAGATGTTGAACAGCGTTGGGCTGAGGGATGAGCCCTGGGATACACTGCAGATGAAATTGGTGGCTTTGGAGTGAAAGAGGAGGCAGACGCTCTGTGTTCTACCCGAGAGGAAGGAGGTGGTCCAGTCCAGGGCCATCCCTTGGATCCCGGCATCATGGAGGCATGTTCGTAGTGTGTGGTGGCAGACCGCGTCGAAGGCGGCTGACAGGTCGCAGTTTCTCTGTTGTCTAGCAGGGTTCTGATGTTATTGGTGGCAGCGATAAGGGCAGTTTCGGTGCTGTGGTTGCTGCAGAACCCAGACTGGGACGGGTCCAGGATGTTGTTCTCCTCAATGTAGCGGGTCGGTTGTTTGTTGACGGTCTTCTTGATGACCTTTGCCGGGAACGGGAGCAGGGAGATGGGCCGGAAGTTCTTGAGGTCCTTGGGGTCCGCCTTGAGTTTCTTGAGTAAGGCGTTGATCTTGATGTGCTTCCAGCTCTCCCGGAAGGTTGCTGTCTCAAAGTAGATGTTGATGGCTTTCCGGAGATGGGGTGCGATGGCGGTGCTGGCTTTGTTGAAGATGTGGTGTGGGCAAGGGTCTGACGGAGATCCGGAGTTGATGGGGTTCATGATCTTGATGGTGTTGTCCTCGTTGATGTTAGTCCAGGAGAGCAGGCAGTTGGTGCGGGTGCTGGTTGTGGGGGTGGGTGTCTCCGTGGTGGTTGAGGTGGCTGTGGCATTGAAGCTGTCTTGGAGGTCTGCGATCTTGCGATGGAACAAGGTGGCAAGCAAGTCGCACAGGTCTTGTAAAGGTGGGATGTTGTTGGTGTCGGAACTGTTGGGGAGTTCCTTCACAATGTTGAAGAGCTCTTTGCTGTTGTGTGAGTTGTTGTCTAGGCAGTCTTTGAAAGAGGCCCTTTTGGCGGATCTGAAGAGGTGATGGTGTCTGCGGGTGGCGTTTTTGTGGGCTGCGTAGCTGTCCAGTGTTCGTTCATGGAGCCAGTTCTTCTGTAGCTTTTGGCAGGTTTGCTTGGAGGCCTGGAGGTCTTCAGTGAACCAGCTGGCTTTCTTGCTGGTGTGGCTTTTGGAGGGTTTCTTGAGTGGGGCAAGGGTGTTGGCACAGTCGTCGATCCACTGCCTGAGGTTGCGGGCGGCGGTGTCAGGGTCAGTGGGGTTGGCAGGTGGGCTCTGGGCAAGCAGCAGCGGGGCATCAGTTGGGTGCGTGTTGCGTGGTGGGTTTCCAGAAGGTGAAGTGGATGCAGTGATGGTCGGTCCGGTGGAGTTCGGTGGTGTGGCTGAAGGTGACGTGGGTGCTTGCGGAGAAGATGGGGTCAATCGTGTGGCCGGCGGAGTGGGTGGGTCTTGTGACGAGTTGTCTGAGTCCGAGGTTGGCAAGATTGGCGATTAGGGTGGTGGAGTTGGTGTTGCCATTGTTTTCGAGGTGGAAGTTCAGATCCCCAAAGGGGATGTAGTCCGTGGAGGCGAGGGCGTGTGAGCTGACACAGTCGGCAAAGGAGTCACTGAACTGTGGTCGGGATCCAGGGGGTCTGTAGACGAGGGTTCCTCTGAGGGTGGTGTTGGGGTCAGTGTGGATCTGGAAATGCAGGTGTTTGGCGGTGCTGAGGGTGTCGTCGGTGTTGGTCGAGACTCTGAGAGTATTCCTGTGGACTATGGCGATCCCTCCTCCTACTCCGTTGGTGCGATCCCTGCGGGTGATCTTGTAGCCGTCCGGGGTGGCTATGGCGATGTCGGGTGCCAAAGAGGGGTTCATCCAGGTCTCTGTCAGGAAGGCGACGTCAGGGGAGGATGAGTTGAGCAGGTCCCTGAGCTCAACGGCGTGTTTGCGGGCGGATCGGGTATTGAGAAGAATGCATCTGAGGTAGTTGGGCTCTTTCCTGTTGGTTGGGTTGGTGGGTCAGATGCTGGTGAAGCTGAAGTTCGGGGAGGAGAAGGGCCCTTGGGTGCGCTTCTGGGTGGCCAGGTAGTAGGTGTGTGCACATCCGGCGTTGAGTGCGTGGAGGGTGCTGGAGTCGTAGCAGAGACAGGCGCCATGGCGTTCACGGGGGCCAGGGGCTCTGGCACTGGGCACGGTCCAGGCACGGCCGGGCGCAGACGGGCTTGCTATTGGCGCGCCCACTGCGCGCGGTCACCATTTGAAGGGGATGGGAGAGGGATGATCACCTGTGAGGCGGGGCGGGAGGGGAGGGGTCAGGGATATCAGTGAAAACAGCAGGAAAAAAGAGGGAGAGCAGAATGGAAACACACAAAAGAAGACAAATACAGTGGCAGTCAGAATGAAATAAAACCAGAAATTACAGTGGCAGTCAGGGAAAAAAGAAATACAAATGAGTAAAACTAATAAAAATGAGTAAAACCAGGAATTACAGTGGCAGTCAGGGAGATTGAGCTTGGAATAAAAAGAAACCAGAATCGGAGCAGAAGCAAAAGCAAGAGCAGAGGGCAGGTAGGCTCGAACCCTGCACAGGAGGGCTGGCTGGGCACGAGGGGGCGCAAAACCCCGCTGAGCTGCTGGGGAGCTGGTGGGAGGAGTGAGATCCTTGGACCAAGGTCTGAGGACTCACAGGCTCTCCCCCACAGCGGTCGCCATTTGAAGGGGAGGGACGATCAGCTGTTGTGTTATATACAAAGTTTACGTTGAAAGTACCATCACCCACAATACAGTACTTGAGAGGGAGGAATATATTGCTCACTCTATCATCACAGTTTCAGCCCTATCTTGCCCCGTGCAAATTCTACTGCTAATAAATATTTGGATATGGTAAAAATTATGTATGGTGCTGTATTATGTATCACCACTCTGAGGGTGTCTTAGGTTTCCCAAACCCTATCCTATTACATAATGGATGAATCCATTTCTTCCTCACCCTAGAAAATTCCAGGCAGAAGAACAGAAAGCTGTGATGTCTTCAATGTGGCCTAAGGTACATGAAGTGTAGATTAATTCTCCCCGTGTTTCCCATTTTACAGTATAGCTCTTGATTTGGAGAGTTTCATACCAACATTTCATGTAGTAGCCTCTTGTCAGGTGTGACTGTATAGTGTCAAGAAACTCTTTGTGACATGGGTTTGGTTTGATATTAAGAAATTGTGTTGTTAGTCTGCTTAGATTGGGGTTACAATGGAGTACATTTAGAACATGTTCCCAGTATATTTGTTTAAGGGTTTTTATAGAACTGAGCGCTAGTCGTTGCAATTCCATCCAATAGGAGGGGGGCCGAATTCTATAAACAATTTCTTGATGTACCTAAAGAAAGGAAAGGTTAGGTATATAGCGTGTTCTAATATTTCTTCGATACACTCTCTATAATCCACCAACTCTAGGGTTGTCCATATTTAATCCAATAAATAGTGTTGTAATATGCCCTACCTGCTTAATATTGAGGTCATGGAACATCAGGATAAGTGGTCTTGCCAATGGTAGTTCCAAAATCCTTCTCATTATCTTGTTCTCCCCAGATATAAGTTGTTTAATGCTACCAATGCCGACAGTTCCAATCCGTATAAGGCAGCTGCCTGTGTTTTTTGTTGATATATCTCTAACACTGGTGTAGTTGGATTACACATAGATGAGTTGCATTTATTAAGTATAGCCCCAGACCCCTGCATTAGAATTGTTGTGGTTTATTTGTGAATTCCATAACAGCTTCAAATCGAGTGTTATACCTAAATAAGTGAAATTTGGTATCGGTTCTAGTTTTTGATCATGCACCCTGCTATTTCTCCTGACATTCTTATGAGGATTTATGACCATGTATTTAGTTTTTCCAATGTTTCTTTCTAAACCTTTTTCCTTATAATATGTATTAAAGTTGTCCAATAGATTTTGGAGATGCTTGGGTTTCTGCGAGATCAAGATGGTATTGTCTGCAAAAATAAGCACTGGAACCAGATTCTCTGTGAGTTTAGGGGGAATGTTTTGGGATTTTTGGATGTAGAGTGAGAAAAGGGTGGGCACGAGCACTCTTCCTTGTCTCACTCCTCTGTCTACAGGAATTGGCTTGGTAAGCTCTCCATTCATATCCCAGCGGATTCTCACATAGTTTTCTTTGTGCAGCCTTACTATCTGGTCTACAATATCTGCGGGTACTCACTAGCTTTCCAGTGAGGCCCACTGTTGTCCTCTCGGAACAAGACCAAATGCTGCCCTTGGATCTAAAAACACTATGTAGATATTGCCCGCCTTTATCTTAGTTTATTTTTCAGAGAATGCACAGGAGTCTAAATACCTGGTCTACCATGCTTTTGAGAGCTCTGAATCCAACCTGCTATAAGGATAGTATGTTATTATCATCTATTCATTGGTTAGTCTATTCAGGAGCTGTCTAGCGTAGATTTTCTGTAATACATCAACTAAACTGATGGGCCGATAGTTCTCTGGTTTTTGCTTACTCCCTTTTTTATGGACAGATATTCCATTAACTTGGGATTGATGCTCCCAAAGCTATAGCGTTAGTGAACAGGTTGGCATAAGGAGCAACACCTCTCTATCGTGCTTGAACTAGTCTCCTGGCAGTTTGTCTAGTCCTTGCACTTTTTCCCGGCTTGATAGTGTTGATTGCTTGTGTTGTTTTTTCCAGGCTAAAATGGATCGCATGTCCCTTGCTGTTTGCAAAACGGTAATGTTAGCTGGTGGGAAGCTTGGGATGTCAATATAGATTGGTAAAGTGTTCAGTCCAGGTTGCAGAATCCAATAGGTGCTCGTGTGAGCAACCTTATCCTTGCCTCCAAGAGCTACTATTTTCCAAAATACTACCACATTGATGGATTTTACTGCCTGGAGGTCTATCCAACTAGTTTCCCCCTAGCTCTTTTTTTGCATTGGCCAAAGTTTTCCTATAGCTATCCCTCCCTCCCCTAATCGACTGAGTGCTCTCATGTTTTAAATTCTCCAGCAAATATTTCTTAGCCTTCCTGCATTCCAGGGGATACAGGGATTGCTTTTGGGTTCAGTTATTTTCTTTAGGAGCTCTAGTTAAAAGAGATTCTATAGTTGTCACTAACAATTGGTGCATTGCCATCACTGGGGTTACATTTTTATTAACATTGGAGCCTACTACCTCAGCAAATGCCTTGTAAATGTTAGTCAATGTATCAATATTGTCTGGACTTCATGGCCATTTAACCACTCTGCAGTTGTTCAAAGGCTGTTTTGGCTGTGGGCTTATTTTAGGTAGCTGTTCTCCAGTTGTGTACCCTTTTATTTCAAGACAGAGTGGATAGTGGTCACTATCTTCTCTTAAATCTATCTTAAATCCCAATAACTTATGCCAGCAGTGTGTGCTATGCTACTGGTGTAACTAAATGTAAGGGGGCCTCCATGCAAAGTGCAAGGAGGAGCCTCCCTTACTGACTTAGTCTGGGGCTCTCAAGCCATTGTACTGTGCTTAGTGGGCCCCCTGGAGCTCAGGCCCCACACTATGCATGATGTAACCTATCTTAGATTGAGCTCTACTCCTTTTGGATTTATATAGGGGGTTTATCATCCTTATTATTATTCACTCTTTTTTTTACAAGCCCTTGGATCATGTTCCAAGGTAAACTGCATTAGTTGGATTGCAGAAACGGTGCATGGTACCAGTGGTCCTGCGTCTAACTAGGGGAGACCCCAACCCTATCCTTTTCCTCTGTTAATTTTTCAATGCCATTTAGTGGTTCGTAAGTATTGTTAAATTCACCCCATACAATTACTGTATTGTGTGGCTTTATGCAGTCAAGAGGACTCTTTAATGAATCAACGATATGAGAATTTTAATTTTGTCTAACTGGTCTATTAGAAATATGAAATAGGTGAAGGTGGGTCTTATCTTTGGTATTCAAGTACACAGCAAGTATGTTAGGTGAATATATGTTATAAATGCTAATTCCCATAGTCAAAGTTATTTTGACCCAAATCACGAAGCCCCCTGAGGACCTACCACTCGAGAATGGGATTGCATTTTTGTAATATATTTTACATCCCGACTTGTATGGTGGGTGTACCAACCAATTCTCCTGGAAGAGGCAGATGTTGAATTGCTCGATATAACTGCGCCAGTCTGGATCTTCAAGCTTATATTTTAGGCCTGACACATTCCACAAGACTATAGCTATGGCTATATGCCCTTTAGCTACTACTTTATTCGTTCCTACCACTGATCTCCCCATTGCACCCCATAGTAATCCTGGTACCACCACAGCTGCAATGTACCCCTGTGCCATGAGGTACATAAGCCCTGCAACCTGAGCTGTCTTGCGCCAAGAGTGGCATCCTCATCCTCCACACTGTTTGCCCTGCTAACTTTGTAGCTGCATGGGCTGGGAGCTGCTACTGGTTGCCATAGATTTTCTAACAGAGCGTTCCAAACAGAAAATCTTGTGTCGGAAAATCTGCCTTGCACTGAGGCTGTACAAGATGTATTTCACAAGGTGCAAAGTCAGGAAAATGTAGCTCCCTTCGGTGAGCCAGAGCACAAGGCCATCCTTGATTTGCTGGCCACAAAATGGATAACATGTTGTAGCAGTCATTACAGGATACGGGGTCATGGTCCCCATTGAATTACATGGTAGTCAGTGGCAAGTTTTAAAGGTCATAGAAAAAACACACACTAAAAGGTGATCACAGATTTTAGTCACAATATGAATCATTTGTTGGTGGCAGTGTTCTTTTGAAAATGTGTGTGCTGTAGCGTCTACTGGGCCCAAACTACGGATTGGGAATTACACATTTTTTATTTACCAATCTCTTGATCCTCCAATTGACCTTGCTATGTACCAAGAGCGGTTGGATAGAAAAGGTCCCATCAGTCATCCAAAGTTGGTCAGGAATTAGTCAACTGCATTACAAATTTGATATCAAGCTCATATAAATTACGCTCTAGATAATACTATAAAGTTATAGGATTAACACTACAGGCCCACATTGCCCATACAATTGTAGGCAAGTAAAAATCATTCACATAAAAATTTCAGCTAAAGTTATACAGAATAATAACATTAGAGTTTGGTGCTGGTAGATCTCTCTAGTATGATCTTCTCTACTCAATAATAAATCCAAATTGGAAATGCACATCCATTTATGCAAGGAAAAATCATGACAATTGAGTCAAATTAGTACATTTAGATTAGTTTATCAAAATCTTTAAGTAGATAAATGCATCAATAGATCACTTCAGATAACAGGATAAATTAATAAAGCTCAAATCAGTACCAAAATCTCAAGAGTTCAGAAAGGGACACCATTTTGCCAGTTCAATAGTCCTCAAAGGAAGAGACCACTAAGCACATATACCATATATGGGTCAGGTCAGAAAAAAGCCAGATGAGTTTGTATCAGGCAAGTTAATTTGCCAGGTAAGTTCTGAAAATCTCCATTAGCAGTTTGTAATCAGCAGGCAATGCAGAACAGCAAATCATCTATCACCATTAAGCTGCAATGTACGCAAATCACTATAAAAATGCTGGATGCAAAGGAAGGGGACGGTCTCTCTCTCTTCCGTTAAATCAGATAATATTATATTCTTAGGATTTCCTGGGGTGACACCTCCTGATGTCACCTCATCTGGTCTCACCAATCAGTCCATTGGTCAGTTTGTATGAAGTGTGTATCAAGCGAGATAAAGAAGACACGAAATGCAGAGAAATAGGTGGGACAATTACACAATCCTTAAGCCATCCAGTATGTGAAACATTAGAACAATGCTGTTTTAGCTAGAACCTATGAGAGTTCTAAAGTAGAGTTTCCCAGGCAGATGTCCTGAAATGGTAAAAATATTCAGCCTGATTCATGAACGGGCCGTTTTGCGAGGCTCAAATAGCGAATCATAAGGAATCGCTATTTGAGACTCGCAAAACGGTATTCATGTAGGAATCGCAATATTAATTGCGATTCCCACTGATTCCTTATTTGCGATTAGCTAATTGCTAATCGCAAATAAGGAATAACTCCCCATGCATTCCTACGGGCCAAAAGGCCCATAGGAATGCATGGGGAGTCATTCCTCATTTGCGATTAGCAATTAGCTAATCGCAAATGAGATTGCGAGTACAAGGGTGCCAGGGGTGTCCAAAGGACACCCTGTAGCACCCCTGCAATGGAAATTAACACAGGTGTTGCACACACACATGTCCAAAGGACATGTGTGTGTGTAACGTGCAACTCAGAAAAATGCATTTAAATGCATTTTTCTGAGTTTTCGCAATTTACCACGAGGTTTGACCTCGCGGTAAATTGCGGCCCGAAATTGCGATTTCGCAATTGTAAAATGGATGATGAATTACATTTAAGGAATCTCAAATAGAGATTCCTTAAATGTAAATCCTCGCAAATATGCGAATTAGCAAATAGCGATTTTTGCATTTGGGATGTTGAATCCCAAATGCAAAAATCGCACTCGCAAAGGGCCAGATTCTCAGAATCTGGCCCTTTGCGAGCGCAAATATGAATGATGAATAAGGCGGATTGTAACAAATCTCTCATATAGTACACAAGATTTTGGTAAGAAAATACTGTTGCATATAATGTGTTAGACTGAGGAATGCTCTCAAGAATGGTGAGTTTAGCGAATAATTTTTTTATAAATGCATTCAGGGTCATATTAATTTAGCTAATATAACACAGATTGTATAGAATTATATGTATTATTAGAAAATATCCCTTCTGTGAGAAAAGGAAGGGTTGTCTTTCTATCCACTTACAAGTTTGTTAGGAAAATGGTTAGTTTTCCTTAAATAACCATCACCCACCAAGGTTCCCCCTTGGTGGCATGCCCCATCATTGGGTTCTTCCAGTTCCCCTGCAGAATGGGGTATGTTAGAACTAATGAGAAATGTGGGAGCACTTATAATTGTAAAAATATCTATTTTTAGGATGAATGGGAGGAACCCAGGTGTTGCAGTTTCACTTTGTACAAATCAGCCACTAAATTGGTTTCTGTTTGTCTCTCCTTTATTACCTAAAATTTGAATACTATATATTTAACTTAATGGACAAGGGTAAAGTGAGGGTAATTGGCAGAACGAGATGAAAGGTCAACTTGTTTTGAACTTAAGGTTCCAAGAGGACCTCGAGCTGAGCCAGAGCTCAGCATCTAGGTCAGGTGATGCCAGTCGATTGCAAGCTACCTGTAGCTCACAGACACCTTCCAAGTAGCTCACAGCTTTTAGTTTTTTGTAAAATAAACAAATGGACATATTTTCCTTTTAATGTTAAGGGAAGGCTGTGTTTATTCTACATTATTATCTACAGGCTGCAGATAGCAGGGCTTGATAATGAACTGTCAGATTTATGACGCAGGGCACAGAGGTGAATAATTAGAGCAATGAATTATTTAAATATTAAATAAAGGACCTGGTAAGCTCAATGTTGGAACATTTCTGAATGCTTTTAAATGGGAGAAAATTTAAAAAATGAAGTTAACTCTTCATTTTAAATGTATCCAATTTCAAAGTGTTGTGTTTACAAACAGCAATCCTCTCGCTCCCAGTGGCCAGTAGACAGTAAGCCATATGTATACCTGAAAAATGCAGTAATTTCTTTCAAATGGGAGAACTTAAAGCAGCTAAAAATATTTCTATGATACATTGAGTCAGTGCTTTTCTCCACTTTTAAGTAAGTCAATTACGTCTTGTATTTTAAATAGAAGGAGTCTTTACTTTAAACTCCTCCTGCTTAAACAAATTATTGTATTTTTCTGTTATAAATATGGCACCGTATCTACAGGCCACTTTGAAATGGACAACAATTAAATTGATGACCTTTTTTGAATCCATATAAACATAAAATTAACTCTTCAGTTTAATGTTCTCCCAATGGCTGGATGATGTCATATTTATAACTCAAAAATACAGCAATCTGTTTTAAATGGGAGGGTTTCAAAGTGCAGACATTTTTTAAATATTATGAACAGTTGTTGCAGAAGTTTCTGCACTTTAAATTGTTCCCATTAAAAAAATGGACGTTTGTTTGTAGCACATGTAATGGTGCCACATATGGTGAAAGGTATGTCCTGTGCCACAAGTACATACAACGCACTCTCCTTCACCCATAAGCATATATCCCATTCATGTGCACACATGTTCATACATACCTCAAAGACCACGCTCTCACTGACACACATGGCAACCTTATCATAGTGCCCGTCGTCAAAGCATGTTTTTTCAAACCCTAGTCCTTGGGTCTATGGACATTAAGCTTAGATTCAATATAACAGGGTTTTGAGGTGTATGGTAACATTCTGCGAGTGGCTTGGCTTTCAGTAGCTCACAATAACTTTCACTGACCAAAAGTAGCTCTCAGTAAAGGAAAGGTAGAATAACCCAGATTTTGTTCGAGCCTGGCTTGTGCTTTAAATGGCTCATCCACCGCTGTTATTTATTGATACACTTCACTATCACACATTTCTTTGTCGAAACTAGACAGACTAGAAGTCAATGAGTGAAAACATTGATTTTTTTTAAATGTAACTTTTATGTTTTCTTTTGATAAAATGGCTTGTGTGGAAACAAGAGTCCAACTTGCATGATCTTATCTGATTAATTGGCACACAGACAAATAGCACTGTTTTTGTGTTTTCCCTCCAAAAACACTGTAAGAAATGAATGGTTCCCAGTGTGTTAATAAGCTCTCTTCCAGCCATGTCAGCAATGCTTCCCAGTTTGCATTTCACTTATCATATTTTACTTCATCTTGTATTCCCTAGGAGTACCTGTTTTTCTAGATGGGTTTCGGTTATATGATGCACCCTCACATGTTTTTAACACGCATGTCTTTACAACACGGGCAGTACAATGAATGTGTTTCCACACATTCCTTTACCACACAAGTCATTGCAATGACTTTCCTTAGGAAAGTGCTGGGCTTTGGAGCAGTATAATTTACTATTCCAACTCCAGTGTGTGCAGTAGTAGGGAAGGTGATGGACTTAAAATCCAGTAGCAGTCCAACAATGTGCTCCCTAAAGCAAGTAGTTTTAACAACTTGCATGGTAAAGGAAAGCGTGGTAACGTTGCGTCTGTTGTAGTGCCCATGTTGTAAAGGCACTGCATGCTTGTGGCTGCATGGTAAAGCCTTTTTCCCATTTGGGTGTGCTGAACTTCTGGATGGATGTTCATAACTGGTTTAGTTTATACTGAATTGTTCAAGTGTGCTCTTTCTTTCTCATTATGTTTAAATAATCATTCACTGGGTGAAAGCATGGCACCTTAAACCAATATCCATTTTGAACCCATAGCAGTAGGTTGGCAAGCTAAATGTGCTCTCTTGCCATCTGAATTTAATCTAAAAGCAACATGGTCAAACTGTTCATCTTGAACTTTTACCAAATCAACAGAGTACTTGCTTAATTGTTGTTCTTGCTCTTGGATATAAATCTTAATGGACTTGCCCCCAGTTTACAACACACTGAAACAAGGTACCTCACTCACTACAATTTTGCTCTCAAGAAACTCCTTGTCCCTTTTGAATGTCATGCATTTGAAAGAAGTATTCTCTTGCATGGTGTGTTGGTGCAGAATGCCTTGTCTACAGTGCACAGAGGTCTTTCATTGCGGCACACAGTGTTCTAATGAAAAGATGGAATGCTAACATTTTGTATTTATGACGGACGTGTGCCACACCTGAAACCATCCTGATGGATAAAACATTTTCTAGGAGACTCATCACGAATTTTAATTTCTAGTAAGGACACGGAGGCAAGCATTATGCTTCTCTATGTTTACTACAAAATCAACAGCAGCCAATAAAAAGTTAAATACAAGAAAAATGACATTTCCAATCCACACATGTACTGTTTCATACTACACAAGCACCAGCCATATGGAAGCCTGACTCCTAAGTAGCCCAGACACCATATGCTTTCCTCTTTCTTGGCGTCGGAAAACATCATAGAGACTAATTGAACTTCCAACAGAACACATAACAATTTGTGATTCGTATAACCAAGTCCCAAGTTTACAATACTGAATCATGAGACAGCTCAACTGAATCGTCATCAAAGGAATAGATGAAACATCATGGTAATCCAGAGCCAGAACTCCATAACAAATGCCACCTCATTCCAATAGCTCATATCCTTTCAATATAATTATCTTGGGGGTTACATTTTCAAATAGAATACATCCAACGTATTTGAAACATTTCAGTCATAATGCATAACATCAGTGCAATAACAATACAATGTTTCATAATAGGTTGGATAAGCCTTGCCTCCCTGTCCTTCACAGAATTGAAAATTCTTGACGTGTCTGCTGGAAATTTGTTTATTCTGTGTCAGAACCGCAGGCTCAAATTATGCTTGTTTAAAGTTGACCCACTACCACAGAAACAACAACCATAATAGGCTTATGATAAAAAGTTTAAAAGGTTGACTCTGAAGCCAACATGAATATCCTCCAAATGGAAGCCTAAAGCATATGCTTTGGAAGCTATAGCCCCCTTAGCATTAGGCACGCCAAAGCTGCTAACATCAAAACCTGCTTTACCCAAAGGCCACTGAACCCACCTGGCCAAATTAGCCACTGAAACTTGACCAAACATTTTTTGCAAAGCAATTAACAATAATTGCCCATGCAACGTTTGTGGAAACTTGTGTGTACAAACTTCATATTCCTCTGGACAATATCCTACACACACTTTATAATGTTCTGGAAAAGCTGGATAAGCTGTGCATTGAGAATTAGAAATTGTATATTGTGAAATGGTAAAAGAAACTCCTCTGGAAAAGAATGCTTTATCTGTTAAGTCCAGCATTTGAACATCAGACACTTTCCTGCAGTAAATAAAACCAACAAAAAGCATAGCCAACTTTACTGATAATTGTTTACTAACTAAATCACTAGTATGTAGCCATCTCTATGAAAATCTAAGCACCACAATGGCACCAGAAAGTCCTGAGTACCTTGGGCTCGGAGGCTTAAATATTCAGATTCCTCTCATCAATTTGCAAACCAGAAATTGCTCCCTCACTAAGTTACCTTCCAGTAGGGTATGACCTGCTGAAATGGCCAACTAAAAGTTATTTACTGACCAGCAAGCAAGACCCAGGGCTGCCATATGAGACACAAAATGAATTACAATGAACAGTTCTTCATCCACAGGATTAAAACCCTGCTTGATGAACCAACCAAATCATCTCCACAATGCCGAAGCCTATCACTTGTGAGTAGTGGAGAACAAAAATTGTGGGATATATGGACTAGCTTGCTGTGAAATTCCTGGCAAATTCCAGCATTGCCAGAAACATTCCATGCCATAAGGTGCACCTGTCCAGACATGTTTAGTGGGTGCAACCACTCTCCTGAGTACATTAGAAGGTCCTGGACTATCCGGAGTTTGATTTGGAGAGCACGCAACATATCCATTGATTCTGGGAACCAGGGTGGAGTCACCAGTATTATCTCCGCTAGCTGACGTATTACTAGCCAAAAACCCTATGAATCATCACAAAAGGGGCAAAAACATAGTGCGGACCCAGCAACCAGTCCTTTAGAAAGGCATTGGTTGGCAGGTTAAAAGGATTCTGTTGACAACTAAAGAACCTCAGAAGTTGCTTATCGAGATGAGAGGAAAACATATCTATCTGACAGAGTCTCCAAACTTGGTTGAGACTCTCGAAGATCCAAGGATGCAACCTCCAATCACTGTTGTCCTCCAACTGTCGAGAGTTCAAATCAGCAGTCACATTTTGATGTCCTGGAATTAATTCTGCAAGCATGAACAGCTAGTGTCAGAGTCAAGAGTGTCAAAAGTCCTTGGCAATCTCTGCTAACAAATGGAATCTTGTCCCACCCAGTTTTTTTATATATTGTACAGTGAGTTGTGAAGGAGGGTGCAGCAATTGGAGAGGTCTTGGTAGCAAAATACCATGGCAGGGGTTGCAGGCAATTTATGTGTAATTGCAATTCAGTCTGTGACCAAAGACCTCCTGTAGAGATATGAACCCATCTCACACCCAAGACCCATCTCCTTGCTTCCAACTCTATTATTACCTCTGGAGAAATGCCAAAGATGGCTTGGCCATTCCACATTTTCATGTGGTTCAGCCACCAGGTCATCTCTATTTTTACCTCTGTCGGCAGGTGAACTTGTTGCGCATATGACAATCTTTTATGCAGATGTTGAATTTTCAAACACTGCAGGTCCATGTAATTTAGCGGGCCTGGGAAGATTGCTTTTACTGAGGGAGCCAAGAGACCCACTGTTATGGACAGAGGTCTCAACAATACAGTCTGGGTGGATAAAATTCAATTCCTTGATTGGTTTAACTTTTTTGGGCTACCGACCGCAGCAGCGCCGGCACCGAATCCACTTGGAAGCTCAGAAATTCTCTACATTGGGTTGGAGTCTGAGAGTTGATCACAAACCAGCGGTCTTATAATAGTTGTACTACTCAAGAGAACTGAGTGAGAACCATGCTAGTGTCCTGTGCCATGATAATCATATTGTCTATGTAAATTATTAATTTAACCCCTCTTGTCCAGAGAGACTCCATCATTGGTCTCATCAGTTTGGGGAAATGCCATGGGGCAGATGACAGACCAAAAAGAAGACCTTGAATTTGTAACAAGTTTCTTTCCAAAAGAACTGAAGTAAGAGCCGGAATGGGGCAACAATTGTGATTGTTAAATAAGTATCTTTAGTTCAGGAAGCACAAACCAATCTTGATCTTCCAGGAAATTACTCAAAATATAGATACCCTCCATCTTGAAGTTGTGGTGCAAAATCCAGGTATTGAAGTCGCGCAAGTTCAGAACCAAGTGGGAACCGCCGTCCTTATTCTGAAATAAGAATATCATACTGAGGAAATCACTGGAATGGGAAGCTGTCTTTAGCCAAGAGCCCTCAAATATCACATTCTGTGAAGGATTGCTCTTGAAGGGAAAAACTGTTGTCTCCAGGGAGAGAGCTTGTATGAAGTGTTGAAGAACTCCAGTTTGTATTCCTCAAACATCTCCAGGACCCATGCACCTAGGGACATTTTCAGCCAGTTGAAGAGATAAAATTGAATCCTCCCTCCCTCTATTATCACTTCCTCTGGAGGAATCAATTTCACCTGTAAACATTGGGAAACGTCCTCTGCCACCTCCGGCTTTAGATTGGAAGAATGTGCAACCTCTCGAAGAGTCGTACCATCTGCTTTGGCCTCAGAGAGAGTAATCCTTTTGAGTTCCTTGAAAGGAGTCGGGCCAAACATTAGACCTTTGTACTGTCCAGCCCCTTCAAAAAGGCCTGTGTAATAGCTTTTTAAGGGAGCTTTTGGCCTTAGCCTTGTGGATTCAAACTTAGTGAGTTCTTTGACAAAAGAGCACTGAATAAGTCCATCGGCAATGAGACTGACTTCCACACTCGACAAGTCATTTGTGCCCAGATTCAAAAAGGTTTTGCATTGGGTTTGCGTTACTTTTTTAATGCCGACCTGATGCAAAATCTTTTTGGTATTTACAAACCAACCCAAATTGGTATTGGTTTGTAAGAAAAAGTAACATAACCAGTGCAAAGTATTTCTGTTACTCTGCATCAATGGGTGGTACATTGAGGTTCCCGGGCTACCACCCATGGATTTTGATGCGAAACTCTATCTACTGACAGTAGAAGACAGGGGTTTGTTCCACAAATTAGCGCCACTTGAAACAGGTGTTAAAAGGAGAAATGCTTTTGTTTCTCATTTCTTTTCTGACTTTGCATGTGTGCTGTACTGTACAGCACCCATACAAAGTAGCAAACATTTTAAATTCAGTTGGAGAATAGTATTTTGTACTGGAAGGGCACACCTAAGCTAGACTAACAGAGACACCTTTTCACCATGGTAAATACGTGTATATGTGGTGCTCAGCAGCAAAACACTGTGCCAACGCAAGAGAGAGGGGAGAAGAGTGCCTTATGTTTGTAGATAAGGCACTTTCCTGCTCTCTCCTTGTCACATAATGCAGCGCAGCAACTTTGATTGCTGTGCTGTGTTGTAATATTTTTTTGTAAATCTGGGCCTATATTTGGGATTGATGTGACTCAGGATACATCCCCTCCTTTTCACGGAGATCACACAATTCACATTCCCTAACTGACAGATTGCCCTTTGTGCCCGACCCACTAGGATGTCTCGATCTCGAACTCTTCAGCAATGTTTTGTCTCTATAGGCCATTTCAGTATTGTTTTGAGGGGTCCACTAAGTCCAGGTGCTTATCCTGGCAGTTAGGCCAAGCTCAATATAGACCCTTCTTCATTACTTCTGTGTACTTCTTCATGAAAGTAACCATGCTTGGATTGACTTAAGGAGTGCTGGTACCTTTACCCTGAAAAGAGGGCCTCAGACATTTGGCTCTGAGGTCAGTTTGGACATCCTTCTCAAAACTTCTTCATATACATGTTTAGATGTCATTGGCTTCCTCGGGAAATGGAGCCCCACACAAAGATCTTGGTTGGACAATCATATCAGGATCAAAATCTGGAACCCTAGACCTGGGGGGACCCTTTTGGATGTACAATTATTTATTGTTTTTTGCAAGGGCAGCCCAATGGCCCATAGAGGGAGGGCTGAAAGGGGGCAGGGGTACTCATATGGAGAACAGAGGGCAAGAGGGGGCCTTGGGCAGGGGCACCAAGCTGACCATGTAGAGTAGGTGGTAATGAGAAGGGTCATGCAGATGTCTGGGGTGAAGAAGGCAGGGGAAGCAAGCTGAATGTAGAGGGCCGACCAGCATAGGTAGGGGTAACACCACAAAGAAGCAGAGAGGGCATAAGGCTGGGCCAGAAGCACAGAGAAAGAAGGCAGAGGAAGGGTGGAAGAGTCAAGGGCAGAAAGCTGTCCATGGAGGGCAAGCTGAGCATAGAGGGCATGTTAACATGTGAAGGGGAAGCAATCTGACTATGAGTGGCAGAAAGTTTGGAGCAGGGGCACACAGATAGGGAATGGAGTGCGGGTGGGAGGGGTGAAGGACCAGGATGTGCAAGCTGACTATTCAGGGCAGGACGGCTGGCAATGTAAGCAGAACTAGAGGGCATGAGGGAGGTGGAGGGGACACACAGAACAGAGAACAGAGGACAGACAGGAGGGGTCAGGGGCAGCAAGCTGACCATAGAGATCAAGCTGCAGTTACCTGGCCACCCACAGGATAGGACTGGTATAGCTTCCCTGCTGCCCATAGGCAAAGGAAATATGCTGTCAGAGTGTTGGCTGAACATGACTGAAACCCCCTAGAAATTCACTGAAAAAGTGAAAAGTTAGAGTTTGCTTTGTTAATTATGATCTTACTTTTCAATTAAGAAAACTCAAATTCAGTGAAAGAAATAAAGGTTGAAGTGACGTTATAGTTAGGTGTAGAAATATGTTAAGAAATAAATGTATAAATGAAAAAAATCCCTGAAATGCACCTGTTATAGTACAGTGCAATTACTATGAGTTGCAAGGCAGACATGCGCTGCTTATGACATCACATATTACGCCACTCAAGAAATGGTAAAGAACATCACCGATGACATCATCTAATGAATGTGGCAGTTCGCTATTCAGTGAGGTACATCTAGGCCCAATTTTCTATAACCTCTGAAGAACAAAAGGGTGTAAACCTTCACATCATACAGAACATAAAGCTATATATTCAGGTGTGCAAGAGATGTGATGTTTCTGCAAACATTAATGCAATATGTAATTCATAAAAGTAAAATTACACATATAAATTATTCACAAGTGTAATTAATCTCCTTCATATATATACATTATTCACTGATAGGACATCGACAACTAGACCCTATGCCCAACCCTGTGTAGTTTGTAAAACTATTTTACACATACTCCTGAAGTGAGCAGACTGGTATATACCAATAGGATAACACTTACAGTCAAACTGTGATTTGAACCGTTTATGAGTGAGCCACTCATACACAATACATTCTTCAATAATGTATAATGGCTCATAATATTCACTGAACTTCTGGAAATGAATATCTGCACCTTACAAATCCCCAACTATAGAGAAATTGTTGCTAGCACTACATGACAACTCTTTAATGTCAGCATGTGTGCAGATATCCACAGGTCAATAATGAATGATATGGATAAGCTTTAGTTTTCTTCACATGTTTCAATTAAATTTAATTCAATATTTGGTAAGAGAATTTTGATTAAAGCCATAACCTATTCTACAACTCACACTATTTGTGCTCACTCTGGCTTGTTTAAATAAATTTTTCCTTGCACCTAAAATTTTACTGGAAGTTAAACTGTGCACCATATATATTATAGCACAGTGTTATCTCCAGTACTACACCACTGCTATTTTAGACATGCACACGTGCACGTATAATCAATCTGTGCTGTGCATGATTGTGGGTGCTTTACAAACTATTTTGTTGTAGAAAATGATTAGGGGGCATATGCATCAAGCTATTTGCCAGTCGCAATTGGGCCGATTCAGAGAATCGGCCCCTTTGCGACCCATAAATAGGCTTTTGGGATGCATCAACCCAAAAGGCATTTGCAAAATAGGTAATCGCTATTTTTTCGATTGCCTATTTTGCAAATGCAGTTAGGGAATTGCAATTTGCTGTGAGGGCAAATCCCACACATGCGCAAATCATATGGCCGTCCGACGTACACACCCACTGTGACGTCAGACGGCCAGGGGCCATCCAAAGCACGAAAGAGGATATAGTAATTTTAGTGTGAGGTAGCTGGGATAATGTCATCAATCATATCATCAATAATGCCATTTGAGATGTCATCACTGATGTGATCTATGATGTCATTTAATGTGACATTAGTGATGTAATCTATGAAGTCATATCCAGTGTGTGGCAGGGGTGCAAGTTATAGTTATTTCACTGATTAATGACTGCTGAATTTCAGTTTTTTTGGGATATATAAACATTATTATTTTACCCTTTTCAACACCTAACTATAATGGCACTTTAAACTTTCGTCTAAGTAAGTACCCCACAGCCGGATTTCTAACACACACCACTCCACAACACTCGAGTCCACAACCCTACAGTTGACAACACTCCACCTTTTGACACTGAACTATCCTGTATGACAAACCACTCCACTGCACAACATGCCACTCCACTCTATGATACTCCCTTCCAGTATATGACACACCACTCCACTGTATAAAACTGTACTCCACTGTGTGCAATGCCACCCCTCTCTACTCCACTCCACTCTATTCCACTCCACTCTACAACACTATACTCTATGACACTAGAATATACAAAACTGTTCTTCACTATACTCTATGACACTATCCTTAACAACACTCTAGTAAATGAAGCTCAACACCACAATTTGAAGCACATTTTTTGAAAAAAATAAAATACATTTAAATGTATTGCAGAAAAACAAAGGTTAAAGCTATGTTAAAGAACCTTTGTTTTTTCTTTCTTTACAAACCCAACTGAAACTTTGGCAACTTTAGAAATTCTAAAGTTAATGTTCAAATTTGCATTTACCGACCTCCAGTTCTAGCTTAAACTAAAAAATATGCGCAATTCATTCAGTACACAATTGTGTCACTTCACTCGCCACACTACATTAACTATAACTCACCCTTTCTCCATGCACTAGTTATACCCTTGCTTATTATTTGACTTAAAGCATGTGAAATCATAGCATTTATAACAACACTTACAAAATCTGAAGTGACATCATTTCTGGGAACACAAAGCATGGTAGAGTGGTGAGTTATAGGTAATGTAGTGTAACGAGTGATGTGACAAAGGATCCAGGGTGGACCCCTATGTTCATGCAGAATTCCCACAAGACCAAACAACCATTTAAAAAAAGGAAAAAGGTTGGTGGTAGGGTCAGTGGGTTGTTGCCTGCTGGGGTTGGATGTAGGGTCTGACTGTAGGTCAGGGTCTATGGCCAGCCCGAAGAAGCACATGACCAAAGGCTGTGCACTGCAAAGAGTTGGCCACCCTTGGAGGAGTTGTGTAGAGGGTTTAGCTGCAGGCCATGCATGGTGAGAGGTTGACTGTTCATGTATCATACTAAGATATTACTTTACAACAACAACAACAACAAAATTGTAATTCATTGAAAAAAACACAGTTTAATGTGGAGTTATATGTACTTAGTGTAGTACGATTTTAACTTACATTAAAAAAATCTTTGAAATTCACTGAAATAACCACCACAGTTTTAAAACCAAAAAAGCACGGAAATTTGCCTATTACACATAGCTGACTTAAGTATAACTTGCCCGCTATGATGTACTGCTTATGACCTCACATACTTCATCACTGATGACCTCTGAAATCTACGGTAGGGCAAGTTATACTTATGCTTTAATAAAAAGTAAGGCCAATCAGCTTTGTCAGGGTAGCACCACAATAAATACTGAAGCATCCTGCCATTCAATATTGAGACACTTTCAAGATGGTATAACTTTTCAATTGCATTAACAATATTAAAATATACTACTTAATCAAAATTCACATATCAATGAAGTATTTCAACACACAAACCCAAGACAGCCTAATCTGCGAAGGTCATTACACCCCAGAGCATTTAGACATTTACAAAACGAAGAGGGCTTCCAAACTTTGGAAAAATTTCTTCTAGGATTAGGCTTTCAGTGTCCCAGAAGATTTAGCATGCCAACATTCAAATTAATGAGGGGATATTTGTGTGGGAACATCAAATCTACTGCAGCCACCAAAGCATGAAAGACACTTCCAGTGGTGTCAACATCTTCCTGCAGCACCACAGATCCTAACGTGCAAATTTGAAAGAAGACCTGATCAGCTGGATGAGGTACTCCTTTCAGCAGTCATGGTCTATAACATTCTCACTGGTGCTCTCATGGGCCCTGTTTTTCATTTCCTCTTTTCTTGCAGGAGACCCTGCCCCTCATGTGGGGTTCTTATTCTCAGCGAGTAAACTATATGCAGCAGCCCTACGCCAGTGCAGCTATGCTAGCCAATGCCCTCCTTCCAGCACTATTGGGGAAGATGGATGCAGATGCTTAATTCTCCTGCCCCTCTCTCCTCTGAAAGTGTCCTACAGTGTATGCAGTAAACCTGTGAGATAGACAAGCATTGTTGCTGGGGTTTCGGGGAAGCACTCTCACCTTGTAAGCTGCTTTTCCTAGGCCCAGAGCTACCAGGCTTTCTCGCCCCACCTGGTGTGTGTTTGTTTCCTGAATGCCACATGCTCAATATTCTAACAATCCTCAAGGATATTGGCCCTACCCAGAGAATTATTAGAGTGGAGAATGAGGGGCACTGTGTGCTGTTGCTAGGCTAGTGCCCATGGCACCATGCTTCCTCGTGGAATACTTTAATGAAGCTGCTGGATGAAGTGTTTTTTTTGGCTTGTGCCACTGGAGTTCCTCCAGCCAGCTCAAACATGGCTTCTGAGACAAATGTCTATTTCTCCAGTCCCAAGGGGCCTTTTTGAACAGTGTTTGTTGCATTCTGCCCCTGGTGTGTGCTTCAGCCACCAAGATTGTTAGTTACAGGCTTCCTGGACTTTCTACAGATTTTTAGAGCTTTCTTTTAAAAACAGCTTGCTCTTCCTCTAATGAGAAAACTCCTACGAGCTGCCCTTTCGCTGCTAGCAGTCTCTTTGGCCCGAGGTCTCTCACTTGCAACACTCATGACACTAGTGCTTGCCTTCACTTCCCATCTCCCATAGCCTCCTGAGCCCTCTACAGGGTTGGGGACGGGGACCCCCCTGTAGCCCTTAACATTAGACCTTGGAATTAATCTTTTTGCCGAGCTTGAAGGTTTGAGACTGTTGCTGTATCGGACTGTTAATGGACCACTAGTGAACTGCAAAGATATAGGTTCAGGCTTAAGGGGTGATTAGGATGACGGGTCGCCTTAAGTCCGCCCGCCACCCTAGCGGTAGCGGGACCAACCGCCTGCCATGCGGCGGTCCCGCCACCCCAATTATGATGTGACCGCCACGGCAGCGGTCACATCAGACATTTTAACATTGTGGCGGGTGCTGCTGGTTGCAACACCGCCACAATGGTAAAATGCCATGTTGTACATTGCCATCACAACATGGCAGGCACCGTGTGGTGCCTGCCACCTTGTGCATGGCAATGTAGGGGGGCACCATGGGTACCCCTAATTGCAGCCCAACACCCGCCCAACACCCCGGGGCCCGCAACGAGCCCCCAAAGCAAATCCCCGCCAACCTTTCCATGGACAGGCCTTTAAAACGGTGCCTGCTAGGCACCGCCACCTTATATGTGCCCCAGTTCCGGCCGGCAATCGTAATGATTGCTGACCAGAGGAAAAGCGGCGTACGGACTTTCTGTCCACCACGTTACCCACTGCCATTGTAAACTGGCTGTGGGTGAATCAGGTTACAATGGCGGGCGGATCGCCACTGAAGGGCCGGCTGCAGCAATCCGCCCGCCATTGTAATCAGCCCCTCAGTGATGTAATCCTGAAGATAGAATGGTTAAAGAATTTGAGAAGCGCTTGGATTGAGCTCAGATTAACAGTGTTTTGGATGACACAGGTTGTCTCCCGACAAATTCTGCTCCATTGGTCAAGCAAAGATATTGGGAGATGGTAAGCTTATGGACTGAACAGGACAGCCATAGAGAAACAGCGACCAAATGGTTTTTAATGTATAAAGCTGGATACAAAGCCGAAAAGTTCTTTGAATGCGTCAGACCATTGCGTGACCACAGCTTGATCCTACAGTTTAGGTATAACACCCTCCCCAATGCTGTCTTTTCCGTATCCTGGGTTTCCTCTGTAGACAGCACTAGAAGTTGCAAATTATGTATTTTCACTGATGAAACAGACGAACACCTACTCTTCTTCTGCCCTAAATACTCTTGGACCAGAAGTAGATTGCTCCATTACACATAGTTTGACAATCTTAGAACAAGTCAATACCCTTAAGATATGTTAGAGCTAATCCACCTGAGTGGTAGTGGTTTCAGTCTCTAAATTTATTTTTGCCGGCTGGGCCATAAGACAAAAAGAATAACTGAAACTCTAATGGTTGTGGTTGCGAGGTTGCGGGTTTTGAGTGCCATAGTTAAATATACATTTCTTTTATTCTGTTTCTTTTAATGTATTTTTTAATGAATGCTGTTAAGCTAGAGTCCTTTTTTACTATTTATGAGTGATATTTTAATCTTTTTTAATCAATGCATTTACATATTGAAATGAAGGGGCAGTGTTTATTTGATCTGTCAATAAACTTTGAACTTTAGACTGCTTCTCTTCAAAGTGGGCCACTAGTGTGTCTGGTGCCAAAGGTCTGCGTGTTTCCCTGTTTTGATATGGGAAAGGTATGCCCAGGCTTGTCGATGAAGTGTGAAGTTGATCCACCAGAGCACGGGTACTCATAGTACGGCCCGCGGGCCAACAGCGGCCCGGCAAGTCTTCCTTGGCGGCCCGCGGACCTTGCGCATATCGTACCGGTGTTTTTTTTTTTTTAAAGAGTGTCTGCCAACACAAGTTGCAGCAGACCGACTTGGAGACTGCTGCTCTGTGGGGGCTGGCCGGGCGATTCCTGCCATACTTAGAGTGGAGCTGCAGGGGCCTAAGAGGTGAACAACACAGCCTCATTCACATATTAATGGTCTTTTAAAGACCTGTTAATGCGCTCGGTGCGGCTAGGTGTGTGCCCGGGAAGCTGTCTCCACCCGGGCGATGGAACTTCACCCCAATCTAATTTGCACCTCATCTTTTTTTGTAAATCTTATACGGTGTATCACAAAAAGTACATCTTCCCGCTTATGGAGAAATATAAATTCACACCATGTCGCACTGCCTTATACTTCCCTCAAATGTTGTCTGAATATTATGTGTGCTATTGCCTTGCGTCCTACCTTTGTTTGCCATTAATGAGCAGGAGATCTGTTAATGATATTAATCATCAGTTGTATAGATTGCCCCAAGACATCTAATGCTACCATGCGCCCGACAAACATTTAAACATATCACCTGCAGGAGCGTTGTGAACCCCCGCTTTTGCAGTTACACTGGGAGTGGGATTTTTGGGGGGTTTCTTCTGCCTGAAACTCAGAAGACAAATGCTCATAAATAACGCAAGCAGGAGTAAGGAAACAAGAAAGATGAGTAAATGCAAGAAGGAAGGAATATTGAAAGGTGGATGAATAAATGGATGAATGACTGGGTAGATGTATGGGTGAAAGGTTGAGTGAATTGATAGGTGGATGGATATGTGAAAGAATGGCAGATGAATGGATGAATGAGTGACTAGATAGGTAAATGGATAGGTGGACGGACAGGTGAAAGGAGGGGAGAGTAAAGGGTTGGATGGGTGAATGTATAGGTGAGTTAATGGATAAGTGAATGAACAGGTGGAAGGATGGCAGAGTAAAGGGGTGGATGAATAGATGGATGGACAGGTGAAAGATGAGAGAATGAAGGGATTAATATGTGGATGGACATGAGATGGGATGGCATAGCAAGGTGGTGGATGAGTTGGTGAAAGGATGAGTGACTAGATGGCAGAGTGGAGGGATGGGTGGATAGAAAAGTAGATGGATGGATGGGTGGATGGAAGAGTGGATAGATGAATGAATTAAAGATGGATGGCAGAGTGAATGGATGGATGGATAGATGGACAGACAGAAGGATGGATGAGTAGGTAGATGGATTAGTGGCAGAGTGGATGAATGAATGGAATGGCTAAAGATGGAACGATGGATTATGAGAAACTGGGTTGTTGGTTAAATGTGGGTGGCCCCTGTTCGAGTAGGCGGATAAAGTTATCATGGAGCATTACGAATTTTAAAATGCTTATCTTTACTCATATTTAACCATGTGAAGTTTAGGAGGATGCCATGTGCTTTACTGCAGAGTCCCTTGCACTTGAGTCTACTGCATTCAAGACCCTATTAGCTTTGATTCAAGAATAGTTTCTGCCTAATACTAATACACTGGTAATAAATGTGAATTCTTCTTACTGCAGGCAAAATATGGAACAAATCAAAGAGTGCGGAATCCCTGAAGTTGAGACAAAGTGAGGGAGGGAAAGGGAGTCTGGGTGAGGGAGTGAGAGGGAAGGAGGGAAAGGGAGGAAGGGAAAGGGAGGGTGAGGGAGGGAAAGAGAGTGATAGTGAGGGAGTGAGGGAGGGAAGGAAAGGGAGTGACAGAGTGAGGTAGTGAGAGAGGGAAAGGGAGACAGAGTGAGGGAGTGAGAGAGGGAAAGGGAGGGAGTGAAAGAGGGAAAGGGAGACAGAGTGAGAGAGGGAAAGGGAGACAGAGTGAGGGAGTGAGAGAGGAAGAGGGAGGGAAAGGGAGTGAGGGAGTGAGAGAGGGAAAGGGAGACAGAGTGAGGGAGTGAGAGAGGGAAAGGGAGACAGAGTGAGGGAGTGAGAGAGGGAAAGGGAATGGAGGGAAAAGAAGGGAGGGAAAGGGGGTGAGGGAGTGAGAGAGGGAAAGGGAGACCGAGTGAGGGAGTGAGGGAGGGAAAGGGAGGGAGGGAAAGGGAGTGACAGAGTGAGAGAGGGAAAGGGAGACAGAGTGAGGGAGTGAGAGAGGGAAAGGGAGACAGAGTGAGGGAGTGAGAGAGGGAAAGAGAGACAGAGTGAGGGAGTGAGAGAGGGTAAGGGAGACAGAGGGAAGGAGACAGATGGAGGGGGACAGAGTAAGGGAGAGTGAGAGAGGGAGGGAGGGAGAGAGAGAAAGAGAACTAGAGAGAGAGGTGGGTATGCCGGGTCTGGTGGCTCAGTGGACGAAGGTGTCCGCTGCAGGGACCAGTGATCAACCTCATGGTCAGTTTTTTTTGGTTGGTCTAGCCCCGCCACCTCCCCCACTGGCCCCGCCCCCACTGGTGCGGCCTCAGACACAAACCACACTGTAAATTTGGCCCCCAAGAGAAAGTTTGTGAGTACCCATGCACCAGAGTAATTTAGCCCAGTACCCTAGTTAAAGGCTTTAATTTCCATAATGTTGACTCCATAAAATATTTGAAAACAAAATGTATGTGAAAGGGTTCAATTATGGCCAAATTAATATTACATTTACACTTTAACCTTTTCAATCATAGTGAAAGTAATATTAACTACTTCCCTTTGTTGAGCCAATCCAAAATGAATATGTTGGTGCAGTATTCACCCAGAGTATGAATGAATGCAGTAAAACACCACAGACTTGCACTAAAGCGCAACAGATTCACACTCTAGTAAACCCAAATGCGGGATTGCTTAGGGTCGCTCAACTGAATTATAAGGTCTGTTCAAACCATATTCATTTTATCAAGGTCCCATCTGTGATAAGTCACCTGCGCACAGATATTGGACCATGTTAGAGAATATTTCTGCTCGTGTAGCAAACACACGTGTACTCATGAGTGCACATATGCTCATGTGTGACCTCCAGTTTTCTATGGGCAAGACTTATTTAAAAAAACTGGGCACAGCCGTTAATCAACCAGTATAATATTTTCAGAAGCTTCAAGTAAATTAGGCTCAATTTGGGGGAATCACTCATGATAGAGGTGCAAAATAAAAAAAAACTAGGGGTTCTAAGCAGGCCAGAAAACACTTCCTCACAACCTACGTCCATTATATTTAGGTTAGCAATACTTTTGTTATGATGTTCTTCCTCTACTGTGATGAAGACTGTAGTGTTTTGTTGTGTACTCTGCTTTGCCTTCTACCATCGAAAGTGCCCTAGATAGTATGCAAAATCCTGAACTATTGACACATTTCACAATTGTTCTTCTATTGTTCGCACAACTTTTACTCGTTCACTGTTGGTCTGGCGCACAAGCAGTATTAGGAGAGGATAGTCAGGGGCTCAGATGTTCTGTATGAGTTTTCACTGCACTTATTTTCACGTTAATGGGCTAATCAATTTATTATGATGCTATGTCACCATTGTTTTGAAGGATGTCCTTCTAAAGTAATCTGCCTTGTGTTTAATTTCTGTTTGAGCTGGACTCGTGACTTTCTACCCACTAGAATTAGCCATCTCTATGATTTTGAGTTGAGCCGAAACAGTGTGAATCTTATTTGGCTGAGATTTGTGCAGGTGTGTGTTTTTCACGTTTAGTAACCCAAGCCTCCTACTGACATATCTCATTGCAAGATGTGGCCTAAACTCTGATCCTTGTACAAGCAGACGTTTGTACATGATCAATTCAATTCAAATAAGCCTTCTTCGACAATACATGTTTATAAAAGCATTGTTACATAAAATATTATTTTAGAGTATAAAACAGTGGATTAAAATATTTTAAAAACATATACAAACAATCAAAAGAAAGAGCCAATACATCATAATACATTAAAAAAGACAAGTTCATGAGACAAGAGCAGCGAGAGGGGTAATTACAAATAAGTAACAATAACAGTAAAGTCTTTTGGGGACGCCATCGCTCAGGAGTAGAGTACTAATATCACATCCACATAGACATAATTCCAAGTTAAATGATTCACAGACAATAGTCTTGATCTTATAGACCACATCCATCTCAAGAACTTGGCTACCGGGATTGCATGACAAGGTGATAAGCCAGTTTGCCAAATTCTCAGGGCGACACTACTTAGTCGGGTACCCAAATTCCTACAAGTCTGCACGAGCCATACTTTACTGGGACCAGCATAGGTGGGGCAGACAAACAATATATGGAAATAAGTTTCTTTTTGACCAGTACAAGTAGGGCATTTATTGTCGCCTGGTGTGGCCCATTTACCAGTAAAAGCCTTTAATGGTAAGCAGCCCACTCTGAATTGAAAGTACAGTTTACGATCAAAAGGTTTTAAAATGACGTGCCAATAATGCTCGAAGCTTGCCCAAGGTTTAAATGTTAAAAAGTTCCCCATCAGCGTTGTACAATCGCCTTTTCGGTTGATATTTTATTCGACCATTTCCCACTATCTTTTCTTAATTATATCTTTTGATGGGAAATGGGTATTAGATGGAGTTTCCCACAGGTTCAGCAGACCCATTCAGGTCAGGGCACATCTAATATCACGTAGTCGGTTGATCTTGCAGGAAATTATCCACCTTTATAATATCCCTAACCCCATCCTCAAAGATAGCCAGTTCCGGGGTATCCTCGCTAAGTTTACCAGTGCTTTTCTGTCTAAGTCATTCAGTAGGGGTAGCACTGGGGTACTTTGTAGTAGACTGGTGATTATTTGAAGGAACCTATTTTCCACTATGGCTAGCTGTGTGAGTTTCTCAAAGCCCCATAATTATGCCCATATAAGACCGGGCTCACGGACTTCGCATTCTACGACTGCAGCACCAGTTTGACTGACTTTGTCAAAGATGTTTTAAATTAATTATTTAAATCACCAACTCATTGGTGATGTTTCAATGACATAGTATCAATGTCTAGCCTCCATTTCATTTCCTTCTGCAGGGTGATACCTAGGTAAGTAAATGTGTCTACCTGTTCTAGAGATGTCCCATCCTTAGTCATTCTCTCCCTGAATGTTCTATGCTGTTTAAAGGTCACAAACATAGTATTTGCTGCATTAATTTTTAGGCCTCGTAAAGAGCAAAAATCTTCAAAACATAGCAGTGCATGCTTTAGGCCACTAGGGGTTTTTGAAATAATAAGCGTGTTGTCGGCACAAATTAAAATTGGGATATTTTCTCCTGCTAATACCGGTACTTCAGTGGTGGTGGCAATTAAAAATTCAGCTACTTCAATTAATAAACAGGGAGAATAGTGTGGGTGCCATAACACACCCTTTGCGCACTCCCTTCTCTACAGGAAAGGGATTTGTTATATTCCCCTGCAAGCCCCATCGTGTTTGTGCAGACTTTTTCTCATAAAGGCGGGCAATAAGGGAGAGCAAATCCATGGGTATCCCCAGCTCATGTAGCACCACCCACAGTTTGTTGCGTGATACCGGGTCAAAAGCTGAATTAAGATCGAGAAAGGCAGCATACATGCTACCCTTGCAAAGGACTATTATATTAATATAAATTGGAAGACCTGGTCTTTAGTCTAAAGTACTAATATTCACCCGAAAGCCCACCTGGAAAGGGGTTAGGATGTCATTAGCATCTATCCACTCTTGAAACTTTGCCAGGACAAAGCGGGTCGCCACCTTTTGAATGAAATTGATAGGGCTTATTGGCCTGTAGTTTCCTGGCAATGACTTATCACCTTTTTTATTATACTGGGATAATCTCCACCCCCCCTCCTGGTGTCTGGGATCGGGGCACCATGAGCAATGATGTTTGCCAACAGGATTGTGTACCTGTTCCATTTGGCCTTGTCATGTAAAAAGATATGTGCCGGAATACTGTCGATGCCTAGCGCCCTCCCCTGCGATGGCACTATTGGCAGCTCCTATGTCAGCTAAGTCAAAAACCTTGTTGATTAAGTAAAAATGTGTAGAGGAGAACTCACTAACCTCTTTATCGTCGTTGGTATATTGAATGGCAAAATGATTTACTCAGGAGTCTGGTGCTACATGGTTTTGAAGGGGTAGTGAGACTCCACCCTAACCCCGTTTCACCAAATTCCAGAAACAATGGAACTTGTTCCTGGTGCATACTAGTTTAAGATCCTGCCATCTGTTTTCATCACATGTTTCTTTAGCATTTTCCTGCGCCTTCTTGTAGATTTTCCTGGTATTCTGACCTCTACATGAATCTCCTTATCAAATGGTCTCCCCTAAAAGTATGCATTCTTTGTTAAACCAGTGGTGCTGGGGCTTAAAACAGTTCTCCTTAGCCCTATGGGGTCTTTGCAAGTATCAGCATATTTTAGCAAATAGTGTATTATGGATAGCTGTTATTTCATTAATTTGTAGATAATTAAGGAGAGAAACCTCCATCTCTGCTAGTGCATTCTCAACATCAGTGGTGATAGTGTCGAGAGTATCTGGTTTTTCTAGGATCATGGACCATTTTAGTGGCCGCATGTCATTGGTAATTTGCTATACTCTGGTGGTGGCAAATTAAGGGTTTGTGTTGGTTTGTGTAGATTCCTAAATTGAAATACAGAACATAATGGGTTGTGGTCACACTCAACATGGTCCAGCACGACCATGTCCTCAAGGGTGTGCCTTAATTTTAGACTAATTAAAAGATTGTCAATACGGCAAGAAAGATAGCCGTTACTGAACGTATTAGCCGCTTGCCTGTCAGAGATGGTTCTACCAGTGGGCGCCTTAAGCTTTTTCTAGGCATAAAACTTTAAGTTGGATAGCGGCTTCTGTCCATATTTTAACTGGTGATATTTCAAGGAATGGAATACCCCACTGCGCATCTTCCTCCCCTGCAAGGTCATTTTCCTCACTATCAAGAGAATCAAAAGTTGAGTCAAAATCACCTGCTATGACAACTGAACTGGGCCAAGTGTTGATGTCTAGGAGCTCATCTAGTGCCATTATAGTTTTGGACCTCCGTTCCTAGCTATGCCATCTCGCATATACATTATAAATATTAATGTCACCATAGGGGCGGGTCACCAACCTGATGGGAAGAATATCATTGCACTGGTTTGGGAGTTCCCGTATCTTAAGGCCAATATCCTAGCAAACACAGATTGTTCACCGCCTATGGATGACCCTTTCTGACATGAGTTGCTGGAATGTAATACTTTAAATACCCTATGTGATAAACAGGATTAACGGTCCAGTTTTTTAGAAAAGCGCAGATGGCATACTGTCCGACAAAGCTGTTCCAGTCAGGGTAGGTGCTCTTAGACCTCAACACAGCAATATCCCATGACAAGAGCACTATTCTACGTGATGTTAGGTGTAATTCCAGTGTCATCCTATTCCCAGGATCTAGGCACCCTGGTGTACAACCCGCCCCACTATTAATATTAATGAGGCTAGTTAACTCCAGGGAAGATTTTGCTACCAAAAGGGGTACAAAAGGTGCACCAGTGGGTACTGGCATCATGACCTGGGAGTGACCATCGGTGGGTGGAAAAAGCCTTCAATCTATCTCTCGTAAGGGAGACACACCATTTTGGGATGGTATCGAATGGACTGGAATCGTCGGTGAAGCCATTTCTGAGGGATTATATTTGAAACGGATATTGGTTTTAGTGAGAATTTGGGTGCGGATATCAAAAGTCACCAGCTCCTCAACTAGATCTCCGTGTGTGAATGTGAGTGCAATGAAATCAAAGGCAGTCCCTGGATGGGAATATCTTTTGGCCCCTATGATGTCGTCCCTTATACCAGACCGGCACCCCCTTACGTGATGTATCCATTGGGTGCATTTATTTATTGGAGATCCCTAAGCTTTGGTACATTTGTCATGTATACTATACTTCTTGTATCTGGGGCCCTTGCGGCAGTACATGGGGTTTGAGTCACATCTGCCCATGAGTGAACACAGCATAATGAAAGGTCTGGGGCCACAGTAGAATTGACAAATTGGCGATGGCCTCGCCTATTTTCATCTGCCCTGCTTAGTTGTGTAGGATCTGGGAAATCAGTATTAATAAATGTTGATAAGTTTTCCCTGCCTTCTGTATTCCTATTCTGTCTTGTTGTGCCCCTGTTTTTTCCAGAGGACTGTCTTACATGGTCTATGACCCCTTGGGCATTAGCTGTATAAATTGTGTGTGTTCCCAGTTGTTTTGTTACTTGTTGCACATCTAAAACTACCTTACTTAAGGAATTAGAGAGGCTACTGACAGTTACTTTATGAGCTCTATTTTCCCGCACCAGGTCGGTTATTTGCACGGTGAGCGGTCTTTGAGAAGGCTCCTCGAAGGGCATATCGTTAATATGGTTTGGTTGCCTGTCACTACTATTTATATCTAGGCTATTTGGGTGTAAAACTGAACACACTACTAATTACACATCTTTTATATTACATGTGCTAGCCTCTATGCCCTCCCCGTGCACCTGGCTCCCTGGACTAGTGAGGGTATCTTGAGGTACTGGGTTTTTCAGAACCAGTACTGATCCGGTAACCCAGCGGTGCCAGGGACAACACCCAAAGACCTCGAGTACTTTCCTGATCTAGACCACAGAAACACGAGTCTTCTAGATGAAGTCAAAGATCAAATTTATTGGCTGCAACCAGGTAACAAGCGTCCTAGAAGTACAACAGCATGTATGTTCTCAGGAGACTGCTCCACTGTACAAAGCCTGGTCTCTTCTTTTATACATCTTTTTAGGCTTCAGGCAACATTCTTTAAGTTTACGGTGCAAACATTCTAGAATTTACAGTGAGCTATTCACATATTTTCATTACAAGAGAAAAAGCAGAGTCATGGTGACATGTATACATTTAGTGTGTCCAGTTCGTGATCAATTAACCGGCCAGGCCCAACATTTCCATCAGATATCGGTGTACCCTCAATAAAACCGGGCTCCTCCTCATCATAAAGAAAAAGAGAAGAAAAGAGCAGAGCCAGGTGTGAGCAAGATTTGGGCAGGGTGTGTGTGCGATGTACGCGATTTATGGCCTGTTGTGTGTTGATGCTATCTCGTTCGGCCACTGGGAGAGGAACTGACCAAACAGGTTTGGCTTGGGGCGATGGCTTCAGCTTGACCAGGTCACAGGGAAGTCGATTAAGGTGTACGTGTCCTTGATATCAAATTCAGCTGCAGTTGCAAGCCTATGTGAAGGGCAACATGTAAGATGGATGCCAAAACGCAAAATGGCGGTCAAGAGTTCAGAAACGAAAATAGCGATTTCGTGGTGAAATCGTTACCTGATTGTGACGCAAATGCTTGTGCACAATGTACTAGTCATTATCGGTATTTTGGCATAAAAATTGTCAAAATACGACAAAGTTTATTTCACGGGTTCCAGAAATTTTCAGAAACTACAAACCCTACTTTTGCCCTAACATAGGCAATTAAACCTAATCTCATGCTAGTCTGAGTCCAGGTCGATATTCCTAAAGTCATTGAGATGTTGCTGCAGCATCATTCTGGTGCTTAGTTCGTTTTGTGACACAGGCTTCCTTACACATGATGTAGCACAGAGGCCACATATTGCAGGAGCGCACTGCACACATAGACAGAACAGGAAGAGAATGGCTAGAACAATCCCAACGACCATCAGAATTTTCCATCCCCAGCCAGATATCAGTTCCCAGAACCATCCCATGAGAGACCAATCTCCATTATCTACATGAATCGATTCGGAAATCTTATGCAGTTTGGAGATGGCCTGGTACACTGTTGGAGCGTTATCTGGAATAAATATACAGCAACTCGATTGGATCAGCTTACATACCCCACCTCGGTATGCAAAAATGACATCTAATGCGACCCTGTTCTGAAGGGTCATGAGTCGGTCCGACTGAAGCTCAGCAGTCAGATTACTAAGGGCACCAGCCGTTTCGATCACGGTGGATTCAACTACTCTTGTCAACTGGCGAATGTTCCTACTGTTCACCATGGGCCCCCAAAATGGCAGAAAACCTTTTGCGAAATCACCAAACTCTTGTTCCGCGGTGTCGTCTTTACTCACAACACCCCTAACTATCCTTGTCCTATGGTAATCTGCCGCGGCCGTGTAGGTGGGTGGCAGCAGGAACGAGATGAAACATGTGCCCGAGAAGTCAGGGGGCAGCCATGTGTATGCTCTATCTTGGCAGATGAAATACATGCCCTTAGCTGCTGAAAATGAGGGGGAGGTCTGAGACGGGTAGACATATGTTTTGGTACAGACACTATTCCCTAGCTGAGCTCTGGGATTTTTGCCATTTCCTTGCAGACATAGGTGACCTTGGTGGGGCACTATCCAGATTGGGGTGGATTTCTTTGCTCGCTGGCTCTCACTTAAGAAAATTCCATACTTTGTTACATTCCATCTACGGTAGGCTTCTAGTTCGTCTCTGGGGAGAATTCTATATGTGTCAATATTTTGGCTCATATTTCTGATCCCCACTAGTAATGCCCCGTTGACTGAATTGGTCCCTGTGGAACGTGGGGAATATGGTTCGAGGGAGAATAAAAACAACGTTTGAAATGCCCACAAAGATCCGTAGTAACTAAAAGGTAGGACAAAATACGGGATACCCTTATCAGTCGTGTGTGGCATGAGTCCACATACCCAGCAATTTGTCGTGTTTATTACAACCTGGTGCTGGTGTAGAAGTTGAATGAATGAGCTATTAATAAACTCCAATCTCCTAGCTGACTCATGTTCAGGAAGGGGTTGAAAAGAATGTGCAGAAACAGTAGGAGGAGGTATGGGCGATGTACGCGGGGCAAAGGACACTTGTAAAGAAAACAGTGTGTAACCTATTAAAAACATCATTGTACTCAGTAATAGGAAAATGCATAATAATAGAAAACATTTTCTTGTCACCAATCCACATATTTTCGTTTTAAAATTTACAGTTTTGGCAGGTCTCTCCATGTTGAAAAACTCCATCCTCTATGTAGCTGCCCGCGGTGGGAGGTTGTTTCTGTCAAGGAGGGCCTTTGTTCAGTCCAGGGTTCCCTTAGACCAACCAGAACTGTAGACCTAATCGTCTCCAGCTGCGCTCCAAAGACTGTGTCAACCGCGGCCCTAGCAGCAGAACCCGGATGGCGGTTCGAAAAAAACAAAAATGAGCAAGTTTCTCGGGTGGAGAGAGCTGCGTTTTCAAAAATAGTTCTTAAAGGGAAAAAAAATGCTTATTAGTTTATTTTTATTAGTTCGTATTTCTCGGCCTCAGATTATACCGTTGCTTTCCCGGTATTGTATGATCTTGAAACAGAGCTTCAGGTTCTGAGGTATCCAATCAAGCTGATGATGGCACAGCTGCTTGTAGCAAATTGTCACTTTCTGTCTCTGTAATTGTTCCTTTTACACGGGCATCACTGAAAGGGATGAATCTTGGTACGGATTCTGTCTCTGAGTCAGCGATGCCCTCCTGGACCCACCGGTCATAAGGCAAAGGCAGCGGGACCCGTTTAGTGTGGGTCCCGTGTATCCAATGTTTCTTTCCCTCCACTCGGACGGCAGATCTCGTCGAGAGAAGGACCAAATGAGGACCGGTCCACCGGGGCTGGTCGTTTCTTGTCCTTTGGAAATTTTTCACGAGGACATATGTTCCAGGATCAATAGGGTGTCCTGGAGTTTCAGAGGCTTGAGGCAGTGAGTCGTGAACCTGTTGGTGTAAAACACGCAATTTAGCCGTCAAATCATACAAGTAGTCAAGCAAAACAGGATACTCTATTTCGCTAAATTTGGTGGGTCTGGGTACTCCCCATATGTTGGCCGGACGGCCAAAAACAATTTCATAAGGGCTAAGTTTTACTCTGGAATGCACTGTCATTCTGGTGGATAGGAGCGCTAAGGGCAGAGCATCAGGCCATTTAGGACCAGTGCTCTCTTGGACCTTGGCTAGTTTTAGTTTTAGGGTGCCATTGTAGCATTCTACTAATCCAGCTGATTGGGGGTGGTTTGCAGCGTGAAACTTTTGTCGGATGCCTAGCCCTTCACACAGTACTTTCATCACTCGTCCCACAAATTCACTCCCGTTGTCACTCCAGACCATTCTAGGCATTCCAAACCTAGGAAAGAATTCTTTCACAAGGGCTTTCGCTGTGGACAAGGCAGTGTTGTCCTTAGGGGATATGCTTCTACCCATCTGGAGAAGGCGCAAACAACAACGAGTACATATTTTAAGTTGTTGCACCTCTCCATGTGTATGAAATCTAGCTGCAAAACCTCAAACGGATACGTAGGAGGTGCAAAATGACCAGCTGGAGTTGGGGTTCCCTTGCCAGGATTGTGTTTCAGACATATCATGCAATGTTTAACTACATTCTCCGCACACTTAGGTATTCCAGCATTCTGCCATACCGGGGCCAACAACTTGCAAATTCCTTTCACACTGATATGGGCCATTCCATGGGCCATTGTAACAACTGCAGGCACGTACGCATCTGGTAGCAACCATCTCTGATGCTCTGACAATTCGACCCAACAACCATTTGCATCCATTCTGCCCGTACTTTCTTTCCACATGTTCAACTCTTCCTCTGTAGCCTCAGATTGAATCGATTTCACACTCTCTATTGTGTCCTCACACATTCCAACATCACCTATCCATCTGGCAGGACCTGCAACATACATTCGGCTCGTTACATTTCCTGCCGTTTCTTTCGCGACTTCGTCAGCAAACGCATTTCCACGACCAACATCGTCAGTCACCCTCTTGTGAGCGCTACATTTTACAATCGCCACTTGCAGAGGCAAAGTCAGTGATTCAAGAAGCTCATTCACCAACTGACCATGCTGGATCTTTGTGCCATGCGACGTCAGGAACCCACGTTCACGCCACAATCGTCCAAAACTATGGGCCACACCAAACGCATACTGGCTGTCCGTGTACACATTCACTTTCATTCCTTTCGACAACACACACGCTCTTGTAAGTGCAACCAATTCCGCAGCCTGAGCTGAGTTAAATGGAATACGTGCACTTTCAACGACTGTATGCAAGGTGGTGACAGCATATGCTGCAGTCGTGTCACCATTCAGAAGCTTGAAGCATGAACCATCCACCCATAAGGTACCATCACATTCAGCAAGAGGAGTATCTTGGAGGTCTATTCTCCCTTTTGTTTCTTCTTCTGTTCTAAGAAAACAGTCATGCTGTTCCTCAGCATTCTCGGTCTCAACTGGGATTGGCAGTAATGTGGCGGGGTTTAGTGTACCGCATATTTTGATGTGAACATGGCTCGCTAACAAAGTTAGTTGGTAACCAGACAATCGAGCACTAGTTAAGTGCTGTGTCTTGGTTCTGTTCAATAGCGTGTCCACTGCGTGTGGAACCATAACCACTAACGTGTTATTCATCACCAAACCAGCAGACTGTCGAATAGAAACAGCTGCTGCGGCTGTGGCTCTCAGACAACTCGGCAATGCCCTAGCTACCGGATCCAAAGTCAACGAAAAATATGCACATGGACGCTGCTTATCTCCAAACAACTGTGTCAACACTGATAATGCACAACCCTCTTGCTCATGGACATATAATGTAAAGGGCTTACTGTAGTTGGGGGTACCCAACACAGGAGCCGAACATAATGCTGTGCGCAATTCAGAGAAACTTTTCTGACACTCTTTGGACCAAGGCACGGGATTGGGTGTATCTTTACATGTTAATGCCACCAATGGTTTGGCCAGTAAAGAAAAATTTGGAATCCACTGTCTACAGTACGATGTAATACCGAAGAAAGCACGCACTTCTCTCTGTGTTTTTGGCACACTTAATTTTGCTATTGCCTGGATTCTTTCTGGGGTCAGTTTCCTTCCCTCCTTCGATAAGAGATGACCTAAGTAGGTCACTTCTTGTCGACAATATTGTAATTTAGACAGGGACACCTTGTGATGCAGATCACACAAATGACGCAATAATGACAACGTGGCTTTTTTACATATTTCCTCAGAGTCTGCAGCGATAAGCAAGTCGTCGACATACTGAATGAGGGTAGCACCTTCGGGTAAAACAATCGTATCAAGCTGTGTTTTTAGAGCTTGACTATATATTGATGGACTTTCACAGTAGCCCTGGGGAGCGGGCTTAAAGCGGAAACTTCGTCCTCCTAAACTGAAGCCAAAAATATCCCTACTTTCTTCAGCAATTGGGATGCTGAAGAAAGCATTCTTCAAATCAATCACCGAAAACCACGTTGCAGAGGCTGGAATCATAGTCAACAGGCAGTAATGTCAGGAACAACTGGAAATTGTGGCACTACTATTTTATTCACCTCTCTAAGGTCAATCACAAATCTGTACACAGGTGGCTGAGATGGGTCAGTTCGTTTCAAAACAGGCAGAACAGGACTATTGCAAATGGTGCCTCTTGTCTCTTCAATCACATCTTTTTCAATCAAATCGTGAATGATCGCTAATAACGCTTTCTCACCTTCACTCGAGATCTTGTATTGGGGGATGCGAGGCATTCTAACATTGGCTCTCAATGTTACAACATATGGTGGTATTTCCAAGAGACCCACATCGTTAGGACCAGTAGCCCAAAGAATATTAGGTAGAGACAGCAATTCTGCCGGGATTTTATCTTTCGACAAATACATCGGAGAAACCACTTTCTTACCTAGTGTAATTGTACTCCCGAGGGAGAGCAGTACAGAGTCGCATACAATCTTTTTAGCAGGTCTAATCCCAACAAATTTTCACCACAACCTGTTGTCAAAGTAAGAGGTGCTTCCAATTCACAAGGACCAACAGACAGGGACATAGGACATGAAACCGGGTTCCTAACCGGGGCACCAGAAAAACCTACAGAAACATTCATTTTGCCAGACAAAGGTGCGCCAGGGAGTTTTGAGTGCATCATAGAACTCTTTGTAGCACCAGTATCCAACAGAAAAGGTTCAGACACACCTGATGTAATCACCTCAACATATGGCCCACTCTGATCTACTGGAACTGAAACAACTCCCTCTCTTTGTCCATGGCTGTCCTAGCAATCATTACCTCCGGTCCACTCATCTTCTGCATAATAATCATCAGCATAATACTGAGCTGTCCTACCAGATGTGTTATTCTGCTGGTCAAACTTATTCATAGAATCCTGAGGCGGAGAGGAGCATGCATTCTGAGGGACGTTTCCACGTCCTCTACCTCTAGGTGTTTGCTGAACACCCCTACCTCTTGTACCAGAAACACCATTCATGCGTTGTAATAAAACGGGACAGTTATTCTTATAATGACCCTCTTCTTTGCAATGCGCACACTGATTGGGCCCATATGGTAAACGTTGTTGGGGAAACTCTTTTCTTTGCGAGTTCCCCGAATACTGTTGAGGCTGCTGGTAATTATTCTGATAGTTATTTTGACTACCATTATTCTGACCATTACCGCCACGTGGCGGATATGCTTGCTGTAATAAGACCTTCGTTTTCAACTCCTTAGTTTTCTTTTCTGCTCTATCTTTCTCATCTTTGTCTCTATTTTCGTAATATTGCACAGTAGCCAATATCTGTGCTGAAGAGGAAACTGCCCATGAACTCTCTGAATCCTTCAACTTCTTACACAACTCTGGAAGCAGATTGTGCACGAATTTATCGACGAACAGCCGCTGACCACCTTCTGTGCTCATATCTTGACCACTGTGGTCAACAAACGTTTCTTCAAACCTGGTGAAGAAATCAGACACCGTTTCATCTTTCTTCTGCTTACACGCAGACAACTTATCCCAATTCACACGCAACGCAGGCATCATCGTCTTCATGTAATCGATGATCTTACTAGGGAGCTCAGTAATCAAATCTTCGGGCTTGGCGCCGCCTACTTGCCTATTGTCAGCATCTCTAAGGTTAACCCATGTATCGCCTAATTCAACCACATGATCTGTATGACGAATCTTACTCCAAATAGGTTGTGGAACAACATTGCCAAACAACATGTCGATGTCTGCCAAATTCATAATACACGAACCCACAGTCTGAGTCAACTCTTGATAGTACCCTGCTGGGTTTTTGCGTGGATCAGGCAAAGACTGCTTAATTGCTAACACTTCTGCACGTTTCCAGGGGACATGCACCCAAACACGTTGGAAATGAGCCGGTACAGCTGGTGGATTATTGGCCGGACCAGCGGCCACTGCTTCCTTCCATACAGGAGGAACCTCTCTCATTGGGTACTGTCCTTTTCTCTTAACGGATGAATCTTGTTCAAACAACGACTGAGAAACACCCTCATTCCTAAATGACAGTAATGTTGCAATTGCTTTGTCTACATCGGAACCCACAATCGTACCTTTTGCAAACTCGAACCGGACGTGACACAACTCAGGCGGAATGGGCTTCAAATCATTTCCCTCCAAATCCTCATAAAGAAAAGTACACATTGTATCAAAGACGTACCTCTGCTTCGGTGCTTCCCATTGGCGGAAAACATCCATAACAGACTCTAAGTCATATCTTGCGGGGTCGTTAATCCATTTACCCGCAAGACGATCTAATATTTCTTTCTCTCTAGAATCAGGCAGTTGACTACGTAACTGCGTGCGTTCCAAATCAGGGGTCGTACTATGTGACCCAAAGAAAGGAGAGAAAAGACTAGCAACAGTGTTTGTCATTCTCTGTCGAACCGAAGGAGAAGTCGACAGGACAGGAGATAAAGCAGATTGAGAAGAAGCTAAGGCAGAAGCGGTAGCAGAGGAGGTGGCAAGAACAGGTGAATAAGTCGCAGGAGGTAGAGACGGAGCAGGTAGCAAAGTTGGTGGCCCTTGAGAAGGCTGCACTGGAGGAACAGGAGCCAGCTGAAGAGTAGCTGGTGGGTGCTGTGGAGGAACAGGAGGCACAACAACCAGGGGTTGTATAACTAGAGGTTGTGGAGGTGCGGTAGCATTTTACGCATATGGGGGTGGTGAACTTAACAAATGCGACATTAGGGGATCTTTTTCAAGCTCTTTTGCTGCTTCTTGCTGAAGAGGCGGCAAAACTGGATAGCATTTATCTATTACCATTTTACGTTGCCTGTGCAACTGTTCACTCATCTGTTCTTCTTCATTGTCTTTATACTGCCTAGCAGCTTGCATTATCGAGATTCCCCTTTCTCTCTTATTTTTCTTCTCTAATTTAATTTCCTTTTGTTTGGCCTCCTTACGCCATAGGCGGAAAGAGTCAAACATTGCCGGTCGGGCTTTCTTTTTGAAAAGTTTAACTTCGAGATTATCTAGGATTTCCGTATCAAAACTACCATATTGGGGCCATTTTAAAACACCATCCTTTCTGGTGTATTTGATCCACACTTCATTGTATATGATGGGGCCTACCCCATGTTTCACATAAAGTTCATATGTTGGAGTTCCAATCGGAGGAACCGGACACGAGTCCTCCAATCGGGAATCCTTATTATTACAACCAAGGCAAAACAAATTTCCAAGTCTGCTAAGACCAGGCATCTTTGCTCACTAGTCTAGCTCCAAACTTCAAAAGATTATCGGTTACGATATTTCACGTGAATACACGAGTCCTTCGGTTTTGGTGCTTGCAAGTACCAATACAAAACCGTCCAAAAGGGACACCAAACAAACTAAGGACTGGGAGGCGCTCCACTTATACTTAACTGAAATATCGATGACGTCACCAGAAGATTCGTCTATCGTTTCGCTCTACCAAACATCAAGGGTCCAAATCAGGGCGGCAGTCAGGGCAGCAGTCCTTCGTAGCCGTCGGAAAGCGGAGAACCTCGCAGCAAAGACCTTCGGAACCACGTCGACATGCAGGGGTCGCTGAAGTGGCTGGCCTTGCTCCGGAATTTCCACACGAAGCTCCTTACGAACCTCTGGCTTGGACCGGTACCGCTGATACTGCCCCACGTTGGGCGCCAACTGAGGTACTGGGTTTTTCAGAACCGGTACTGATCCGGTAACCCAGCGGTGCCAGGGACAACACCCAAAGACCTCGAGTACGTTCCTGATCTAGACCACAGAAACACGAGTCTTCTAGATGAAGTCAAAGATCAAATTTATTGGCTGCAACCAGGTAACAAGCGTCCTGGAAGTACAACAGCATGTATTTTCACAGGAGACTGCTCCACTGTACAAAGCCTGGTCTCTTCTTTTATACATCTTTTTAGGCTTCAGGCAACATTCTTTAAGTTTACGGTGCAAACATTCTAGAATTTACAGTGAGCTATTCACATATTTTCATTACAAGAGAAAAAGCAGAGTCATGGTGACATGTATACATTTAGTGTGTCCAGTTCGTCCAGTTCGTGATCAATTACCCGGCCAGGCCCAACATTTCCATCAGATATCGGTGTACCCTCAATAAAACCGGGCTCCTCCTCATCATAAAGAAAAAGAGAAGAAAAGAGCAGAGCAAGGTGTGAGCAAGATTTGGGCAGGGTGTGTGTGCGATGTACGCGATTTATGGCCTGTTGTGTGTTGATGCTATCTCGTTCGGCCACTGGGAGAGGAACTGACCAAACAGGTTTGGCTTGGGGCGATGGCTTCAGCTTGACCAGGTCACAGGGAAGTCGATTAAGGTGTACGTGTCCTTGATATCAAATTCAGCTGCAGTTGCAAGCCTATGTGAAGGGCAACATGTAAGATGGATGCCAAAACGCAAAATGGCGGTCAAGGGTTCAGAAACGAAAATAGCGATTTCGTGGTGAAATCGTTACCTGATTGTGACGCAAATGCTTGTGCACAATGTACTAGTCATTATCGGTATTTTGGCATAAAAATCGTCAAAATACGACAAAGTTTATTTCACGGGTTCCAGAAATTTTCAAGAACTACAATCTGGTGGCTCTACGTGGCCTGTGAGTAATGAACATCTATTGCTGCAGGGAAAAGCAGCCAGATCAGCCAAGTTCACTGTAGTATCCCCGGTTGCAGATCTTCTAGGTGGTACAATAGAGGCTTCCGATGGCTGATTCCTGCTAGCTGACCTCTTAAACATAGCAGGTATACGCCCAGTTTGTATAGGACTTATGGGTGCCTGTGGATTACTGTGCTTAGGTGAAGTGTCAACAGAAGTTGGATCAAGGAGACTCTCATATTCAGATAATAATTTATCTACACAATCCAATACACCAGCCCCAGCAGCCAAGTTTAGTATCACAGCTTTCCTTTTCACCTTCTTATAGTGGGCTTCACCCAAACCTCCCTAAAAACCTTTCTGCATCAAGTTGACAGGAAGAGAAGGGAAAGAGACTCAATCAGCAGATAGCCCACAGGAAGGGCTCTGAAAGTGATTGCAAAATAGCGCTATCTAAACACAGTGCCTCTTCCTTGTCATACATGTCGAATGTGTCAAAATGTGGTCCTCTGGAGGAAGATGTCAGGGAGTGGCCCAGCTTATGTGCAGAGGGATGATGCGGGTGGAGTGCCCTGGCTCAAAGGAGTCTTGCCCTAATACATAATCACTACAGCTGCTGTTTTCTCCTGACAGATTTCACCAAGTCAAACCTGACAAAAAATCACTGGGACAAAAGTCAAGAAAAAATGTACGACGTTTAGATTTTGGTGCTTTAACTATCAATTCTACGTGTTATGATGCATTTTCATGTGAAGAACTTAAATTGAAGATTTACAAGCTCTTTGCAACACTTTTGTGCCACCTTTGCGTCACTTTTGTGATGCAGCGGCATCGTTAACAATGCGGCCAATTTATAACATGACACATCTAGGGAGATGCATCAAGTTGTAAAGCCCTCTGTCACTTCATACCTGCGTCAGGTATAATGTATGCAGGGTGGGCGTTCCTACCTAGGAAAGCCTTGTAGAAGTGACACAGTGAAATCTACAAGATTTCACTGCACCACTTCTAGGATGCCACTGCATCAAAACCTTACAACTAGTTGAAGGAGGTGTTAGGAGTGACACAGTACAATAAGTATAGACCTCAACATGCATTGCTGGAGTTGCGTCATGCTTGCGACATGACTCCAGATATGCGTGACTTTTGGGCCCATAGATATATCAGATTTTCTGACACATCTGTCAATCCTTGTGCCATTGTGCGCCATGTTGCAAATACTTGTTTATAAAGGGAGGCTTGGGGCCTTTAAGCAATCTAGATCGGACCACTCAAACTTTATAAACTTAAAAAGTATCTAGTTGCCATATTTTATGTCTGCTCAAAAATGAAGGTACCAATGTTCTGATTTCATTAGCTCTTGTGATTTATTTCACTTTTCTTTTTCTGAAAAAATGTTTTTACATTATTGCATGTCTCTTTAAAGGGCAACACTTAGCTGTGAAACACAAAGTACAAAGATACATTAAACCACATTTGTATACACATACATTTCCAAACAATATAAATTGACTGATTTACAGTACCCAAAGGAGGTGGTATCATTCAAGCAAGCAGTGTTGTCGTCTCTGAGTAAACTTGAGAATAAAAAAGTGTTTGCGAAGAATAACATTTCCCGAGAACTAAGGTTGGTTATTCAATCACTAAAAGAAGAGAAGTCCATTGATATCAAGCGGGCCGACAAGGGCGGGCCATTGTTATCTGGTCAAAAGAGTCATACCTGTTGGAAGGGAGTGTAGTGTGGTTCCTAATTTCCCAGTAGGCTCTGCGCATTGGAATAACATAAACAGCAGTGTAGACGTAGGACTGAGGTCATCTAGGTCTCTACTGACTATGTTAAACTTAATTTAGGTTTGCGCCAGCTAACTTAGAGGTCACTGGAAACTTTCTTGAATGAATAGAGAGGGATAAACTTCCCTGGCTCAGACAAGAAGGGATTCAGTTTCCGACAACCGCATAAACATGACAACTTTGCTCCCTCAGAATAAGAGTGTATCTCTAGAGTCGTGTGAAAACAATAGACAGCTATTTTGCTCAGTCAACTGTGCATACTTAGTTTCACCAGAGTGCAGAGAAATAGAGAGACGGGCGTTTTCAATAAAAGGTGTTATTTATTGAGCAGTCTTCTTTCTCATGCAAGAGAAATGAATTGCCACAATTGCAATACTTAAAGTAAAGTAAAGTGCGTACACTAAAAGTAGTATTATGAAATAATACTGTTAAAGCATTGATATGGTTTCTTAGCCATATGATACTTTAAAATGGATAAAATATATACATACACAAATACATTGACTAACGTACTCAACTGGTGCTTCTAACTAAGCCTACCCCGGTGTACCTGACCTAAGCCTAATACATGGGAAGGGATGAGTAAGTAGCAGTTTAAGTTAAGTTGGTTAAAATAGTTTTGCCAAGAATCTGCATCAAGAATTCTCTTAAGGGTTTAGTCAGCTCCGTACCTTGGTAATAGAATGTGGGAGGTCTGGTATCTCTTTCCTCCGGACTCGATATCCCAGCCACCCGCAAGAGTGGGCTGGAAACACCGGAGCTGGATTTTCTCGGCTGGAGAAAAAGACAGCGTCTCTCTCAGTGCGTCAAACAGGAGGGGCGGCTTCCGTGGGCTCTTGCATCAGCTGGGCTCTCGGGCAAGTAGATGGCCGCTCTGCTCCAAACCACTATGTGTTTGCTTAAGGCAACTGTTGGTATTTTATACCTGGAAGGTGCAGGGTTTGACGTAAGGTTGGACATAAGATGTCACTAAGAACTAACAATTCTTTCTGGACTTCAGGAGTTCTTGTTCAAATCAAAACAAAAGCAGGGGGGATTTTCCTGGGCGGCTGGAGGCTTGGTTTGTTTAAAGAACGCATTGTGCTTTCTAGGAGTCGATGGGAGTAGCCGTGCTGTGCTTCAGACTGCATGGGCTATTACTGAATATGGATCTGATTTTTGTGCCTTTATCAGGATATTATTGATTATAACCTCACAAGGACATAAATCGGGAATATTGAATTAGGGTCCTAGATATAAACACGACACCCACTCCACGGATTGATGTCCATCATTACTAAAAAACTAAGCAATAGTAAACATTCAACGATGCATGTGTGTTTTCCGACCCACCCCAAAAAACATATTTCGCATTTGAAATGGTATAAGGTAAATACACGAAAATTAGTGTTGGTACTGGACTCTTTTCAAGCAGTGTCATCATTCAGATAAATGCATATATATATATATATATCAGCTGAATGAATTGCGAAAATTAAACATGAAATGACTCTAAATACAGAAAAGAAGGTCGAGACCATTCCATCACATATTTATACAAAATACTGTATATGTGCTAGAGGCTGAGGCAAAATATTGTCTCTAGTATCCTAAAATAGAAGCTCTGTTCTCTAAGAATAGTTCTACTTTAAGCAGAGTACCATGTGCCAAAAAAAATGGTAAATATTTTGGAGCCTGAACATAAATAATTTCGTTTTCAGGGGAAAAAATAGTTCCAAATCTTTTCTGTAGTTTTGTTTTTCAAAACTGAAGGCCAAATTCAGAGTTCAGGGAACGCTGTGTGCTCATTTTTTTTTTTAAGAGTTATTCTCGTTGACAGGAGAGAACATTATTTCAGACAGGCCTGCAAAAAATTGGTCTACAACGTCAGGTGAAAGTTTGACCAAGTTCGAAAATACTGCAACTGTGCAGTTCTCTGCGTGATTGCTATCATCAATGGTTGGATCAGCAATGCTCACAGAAGGCTGTACCTGTTTGGTGCTGCTTTCCTCTCGTACCTCACCGCCACCTATTCGTAGTGGTGAAGTCTCAACTAATGCCGTCATCAGAATCGGTAGCCGCTGGGGACAACACGATGTATGAGTCGTTGCAGGACCTAGCAAAGTATCGATATCCATTCGTACTGCTGATTGTAGTGTAAGACAGACGTCCAACATGCATTCTTCTCCGCATAGCAGACATCGAAGCACAGGTATGATGCAATCTTGCCAGATCGGTCTGAATGAAAGAAACCAGGTTGTACTCAGATCTCTTAGCCGGGCCAATCTGAGGACCTTAGTGATACGGTCTCGGTATCGTATTGCTAGGATCGTTTCTTCCATCGTTGTTAGTGCCTTGTCTGTGGATCGGCTTGCCATATCGTTGCAGATGGAGCAAAAATAAAATTCCTGCCACGATTCCCAAGATTAGGGGTAGGCCGCCAAAAACAGAATGGACAAAATTCGGGAAGATGCCCAGAATTGTTTCAAAGGGTGCTAACAGTCCCGAAAAAATGGTCTTAAATACATGGGCGATGCCACTGGTATCAGACATGTTTAAGATTTGGCCTAATATTTCTACGAAATGCACGGGGCAATTTGTCGATAAAAGGGAATGTATCTCTGCCGATGTCCTTGCCACTTGCAGATCATACATTTCTTTTGATGACGTTAAAGGCACAGTTGTCTGTAAAAGAATAGACTTCATTCTGCTTAAAGTATCAATTCGAATAGAAGAGATATTCAACCGAGGCCATAACACAGCCCCCATATCTGGATTGCTGTGTGGATACAATACTTGCATACAGCAAACGACCCTGGAAGTTACAGTTGTCAGATAGGCTTTTCCTGGCAGCATGCCACAACAGCTGTGGTCACTTATTAAAACGTAACTGCCGTTAGAAAGTGGTCTAAAAAATGGCTCTATCTGTTTTGCAGGAGTGCCATGCAGGTGACATGAAAGGTTCTTTGAAGACCCTTCGCAGGCTCCATGCAAATTAATACCTTGACACAGAAGTGTACCGCTTAGTGATTTTTTGCAATTTTTACCACTAAGGAATACCTCTCTGTTCCCTTCACTATAACATCTGTGTGTATATGGTAAATCCCAGGTTGATTTGATGTAATCTTTACCCAACCTTTCATACTGACCTGCAAGTATATACTCTTGACAGTATTTAAACTGGAAAGTTGTTATCGGAATTGTAATTGTTCCATGTATTATCCATTCAATGACAGGTCTCTCTGACATTGTCAATGGTAATCTCTCGAGGTTTTCAATGCTCAGAATCGTATAGTCTGCTCCTTTTTGTGCCAAACTGATTTGTTTATCAGTAAGGTTAAAGATACCGAATAATGACGTTGTGTTGATTAAACGCCATGGTACCTAGCCTGAACGCAGATTTTGCAACGTTCAACCAAGCTGTACAATAGAACGTAATTGAGACTGACCATGTTGTAACATTAGTAAGTCCTGCTCTATTATATCAAAAGCAGATGATACAATGCTGTCCAGTGAATATATTCTGGAGGACAGAGTCGTTAACCCATTGTCCACAACAGAAAGTGATTTTTCCAAATTTATACGATCAATTTCTCGTATTTGTTCTGCTGTTTCAATTTGCATTACTTTCCATGCTTCGTTGTATACATCGTATATACCGGCCGCTATGAAACGTTTTTGACGCTGTTTGCGTGGTCCCATTATGAAATCACGCAAGTCAGCACCGTCTTTAAGTAAAGTCAAGTGTTGCTTAATTTCAGCCAGTGTGGATTTCTCTAGCCACTCAAGGCAAAGTTTCCCTACACTGTATGTTGTAACTATCCCTGGATGTTGTCTCTGGGAGTATCTAGGGTCTGGTCTGGTCATTTTGAACCCCTGTGTTTTGTTCAGGAATCTATCTTGACAGTTATTCGTGTCTGTTGGCCAGATCAACCACTTTTTCCAATCAGGATGTGTTCTGTTTTGATGTAAAATATGGGATACGTCTATCTCCACATCTGTAGTGCTATCACTATCAGTCATGGGTTTCGGAATAGACGGTGTATTTAAGTCTTTTATCTTAGATAGGCCAAGACAAGTTGTTTGTTGAATTTTGTCATTCAAGAATATCATTTGTTCTGGGATCATGCAGGCCCTAAATAATGCTTCTAGGTCTTGTACTTGCCAATCTTTGGAACCCCAGATCGTTTTTGTTTCAATGGAGTACCTGACCTAAGCCTAATACATGGGAAGGGATGAGTAAGTAGCAGTTTAAGTTAAGTTGTTTAAAATAGTTTTGCCAAGAATCTGCATCAAGAGTTCTCTCAAGGGTTTAGTCAGCTCCGTACCTTGGTAATAGAATGTGGGAGGTCTGGTATCTATTTCCTCAGGACTCGATATCCCAGCCACCCGCAAGAGTAGGCTGGAAACACCGGAGCTGGATTTTCTCGGCTGAAGAAAAAGATAGCGTCTCTCTCAGTGCGTCAAACGGGAGGGGCGGCTTCCATGGGCTCTTGCATCAGCTGGGCTCTCGGGCAAGTAGATGGCCGCTCTGCTCCAAACCACCGTGTGTTTGCTTAAGGCAACTGTTGGTGTTTTATACCTGGAAGGTGCCGGGTTTGACGTAAGGTTGGACATAAGACGTCACTAAGAACTAACAGTTCTTTCTGGACTTCAGGAGTTTTTGTTCAAATCAAAACAAACAAAATAACAATGGGAGAGACAGGGAAATTCAGGAACACTCTCTTGATCCCCGGTTTAATGCAAATAAACAAAAAAAGAGAGGTTGATGTATCAAAAAGCCACGTAGATGGAGCGAAACAACTAGTGGAACTCACACCCTATTTGGGTGGAGAAGAAAGCCCTCACACACCGACCTAGTCAGTGTCATGCTTCATCATCGGGCCCCACCAAAGAGGCCGAGTGCCTCTTTGGTGTGCTGCGACGCCAGAAGACTGCGGAGCTGGTTGTGTGAAATGGGCGTGTTGTGAGGTTAACTTAAAATTAAAAGTGTCTAAATGGTATCTACAAAAAAGTTTAATAAATGATCCCTAGGACACAGGTAAAAGGTTTATGTGTCTGAATTTAGTGCCAAAGGTAATGGATGGTTAATTCAGAATTAAATCAGTCAACATGTTTCAGCCTTAAGGGATGGTTTCAATTTACCTAGGCATTCGTCAGGACAGAAATAAACCCCGGCGGTATGGACTCTCTAATCGTCCACCCTAACCTGGGGGCGTGAAAGTGAAAAACTAATAAAAAGTGATAAAGTGCATAAAAAAGTGGAAGAGCGGAATGCTCATTCCAAAAATACTCCTAGTTATGGAGTGTATCAGCACTTTAAAATATGGCGCTAACTGCACCATGGGTCTCGGGAGGGGGGTTGGAGCGTCCCTGGCACATCGCCCTCAGCACTCGCAGCCCGCTTATACACCTAGTATATCCTCCTTGGTGCGACTTCATCTACAGAGACGTCCCTGTTCTTCATCTGACAGGCACGGGAGATCGACAGCTGAAAGAAATACTGTTGAATCGGTCTCAGACCGGTCCGAGACAGAGGTGTAGACGCCTCGAAAGTAGTCAGCGAAGGACTCAGCAATGGCACTTGGATCAGTGACAACAACTCCGTCCTCCCCCAATATCTCAGGCACAACACGGCTAGCCCTCTCTCTCCTATCCAGCCAGGCCAGCAACTTCCCGGCCTTGTCGCCGACGTCGTAAATCCGACCCTGCTGCTCTTTAGCTAGGACGAGGGCAGCGTTAGTAGCAAGATCACGGTACTCCGACTGTTTGAGTGAGAGATCATGTAGGAGAGCGGGATCGGGCTCAGCCTCCAACTGGGAGTCCATCTCCATGATCTCCGCCTCAATGCGTACCAAATCAGCATCTCTTACTCTACGGGCTTCCGCTATAAGAGCAAAAGCCTCGCCCCTCAAAACTGTCTTAAACGCCTCCCATAAAGTTGCGGCCGACGTAACCGACCCCTCATTTTCAGTGAAATAGAGATCGATGGCCTTGGCTAGGAGATTACGAGTTTTGGGATTGCGGAAGTACCACGGGTTAACAACCACCGGCCGTTCCGACATGATAATATCAAAGTCAAAGGAGACCCACAACGGGGAATGGTCAGAAACACCCCGTGCCAGAAAACGAGCCTCAGAAACAGCAGGCGCGTGAGCCGCCAATGTGAGGATGTAGTCGATTCTAGAAAGACTACCGTGGGCGCCAGAGTGGAAGGAATAGTAACATTGTGTGGGATGCAAGAGCCACCAACTATCTACCAGCCCCAGCGTCTCAAGGAAAGTTGGCAGCCACAATTGGGAGCTACGGAGGTCTCTAGGCGGATGGCGGTCCAAGGAGCCGGAGCAAACCGAGTTGAAATCACCCCCCATAATCAACAACCCAGCGGGCAAATTCAAAATGGCACCACCAAGGTCCTGGAAAGTGCTAGACTGTAGGCCCGGGGGGACGTAAACTGAAAGTAATGTTAGGGCATGCCCTTCCCATCGTCCCGCCACGGCAGCGTACCGCCCCCTCTCATCAATCACAGTAGTGTCAATCTCAAGCAGAAGGGACGTCCGAACAAGGACACCCGCCCCCGAGATCCCGAAGAGAACCCTGAATGGGCCACCATTTTATACCCTTTACGATTAAGCGTCTTACATGTATTGCCAACCAGGTGTGTCTCCTGCAGGAGAACAACATCCGGCATATGTCGTTTAATCAATTGAAGCACAACCCCTCTCTTAATATGGTCACCCAACCCGTTAACATTCCAACTGAGAACTCGCAGTTTCCTACCCCCCATCGTCGTGACCCAGGCCCCGCCCCACCCCAGAAAGCCTCAACAACAAGTGAAACAGATCAGTACACACAACCCATTGCCTAAGAGATAGAAAGAGAGAATAAAGAAAGAACAAACAAACTTCCCCACCACCACCCCCACCCTGCACCCCTGCAGCAGACTAAAAAGCCCCCCCAACCAGCAGTGTGCCTGTCGCCCCATAAACTAATCTACAAAAAGACCCTAGAGAAGTGAGGAATCTCCGCAACCCCCTCCCGCCACCCTCCATGTGAAAGCAGAAGAAACAACAAGAACGGAAAAGCTTTGGTATTAGCAGTCACAGACGTCAGGAACACCAATCGCCATAATCGGCACAGCAGAACCTAGTCCTGAAGATCAAGGCCACCAGTTGAGCCTCCGGAGCGCTCGTCGTGCTCTTCTCGACGTTGCGGCAAAGTATCCAGCCAATCGCTCGCATTCTCTGGCACATCGAAGAACAGGGCTCGGCCCTCGTACCCAATCCGTAATTTAGCAGGGAACAGCATAGAGTATTTAAAACCCATGTCTCTAAGGCGCCGTTTCACCCCCGCAAAGCTCTGACGTTGTCTCTGAACAGCCCTAGTGAAGTCCGGGTAGAAGTGCACCTCAGAGTTCTGAAATCTAAGTGGCCCATGTCTCCTGGAGGCTTGAAGGATCACATCCCGGTCTCTAAAGTTGAAGAGCCGGGCAATGATGGGTCTAGGTGCAACACCCGACTTCGGAGGGCCGCCAGGTATCCTATGAGCCCGTTCCACAGAAAAGAAGTTACTCAGTCCAGAAGGTGCGAGATGTGTCTGTATCAAGTCCTCCACAAAAAGGTCCACAGCCGCCTCTTCCGCTCCCTCCGGTATACCGATGATGCGAACGTTCTGTCGCCTTGCACGCCCTTCGAAATCCTCCAGTCGTTTGGAGAATTGGTCGTTAACCGATCGTAGGGTCCGGACCTCCGCTTGCAGGTCCGAGACATCGGTAGTCAAGCTGGAGGTCTTAATATCAAGGGATTTCACCCTATCATTGGTCTTTCCCAGGTCGGCCCTGATCAAATTGAGATCAATGGGTGTCCACCTTATGAGTCAGGACCTCATGTTGCTTTTGCATTTCAGTCCTAATGCCAGCGATGGCCCCCATGATATCACTCAAAGTGGGCTCAGAGCCATCGGGCGAGCCCGCGCGTTGCGAGCCTTTTGAAGGGGCCACCACAGAGGGCGAGGTCCATTGCTGGGCATAACGGTCGATCTTGTTCAACTGTGTCTGAGTTGTCCTCCGAACGCCTCTATTCGTTGTCTTGTCGGGGTCTCCTCTGCCGGCCATGATGGACCCAGGGAGAACAAAGGGCTACGCAGCCCGGACAAGGGAAGCAGATGTGCAGAGCAAAGGCGAAGCAAGCAAGTAATCCAGGCCGACAGCAGGCGACTCCGCAGCTACATGCACTCCGCCAGCAGGGATCGGAGACCTCCACTTCGCATTCCAATCATGCAAAGCGTCGGCACGATCATCGGCCACACATGGGACAATGGCGCATCCCTGGCACAAAGTTCAGCTCGACGTAACTTCGTCTAGGAACAACGGATTTGAAAGCGGAAAGCAGTTCCTGCGTCCGCGACCTCTCACCAATCGAGATCCACTAACGTGGAACAGGATAGCCGGCAGGATATTTGCGGAGGGTCGGAGGGTCCGCGGAGCTCTGAGCTTACGCGGCCATCTTGCTCGCCTGCGAAGATCCTCCTCAACACACTTTTAATTTTAAGTTAACCTCACAACACGCCCATTTCACACAACCAGCTCCGCAGTCTTCTGGCGTCGCAGCACACCAAAGAGGCACTCGGCCTCTTTGGTGGGGCCCGATGATGAAGCATGACACTGACTAGGTCGGTGTGTGAGGGCTTTCTTCTCCACCCAAATAGGGTGTGAGTTCCACTAGTTGTTTCGCTCCATCTACGTGGCTTTTTGATACTTCAACCTCTCTTTTTTTGTTTATTTGCAAATCAAAACAAAAGCAGGGGGTATTTTCCCTGGCTGCTGGAGGCTTCGTTTGTTTAAAGAACGCGTTGTGCTTTCTAGGAGTCGATGGGAGTAGCCGTGCTGTGCTTTGGACTGCATGGGCTATTACTGAATATGGATCTGATTCTTATGCCTTTATCAGGATATTATTGATTATAACCTCACAAGGGCATAAATCGGGAATATTGAATTAGATATAAACACATATTAACTCTTTTATCTTAGCTAAGCCAAGACAAGTTGTTTGTTGAATTGTGTCATTCAAGAATATCATTTGTTCTGGGATCATGCAGGCCCTAAATAATGCTTCTAGACCTTGTACTTGCCAATCTTTGGAACCCCAGATCGTTTTTGTTTCAATGGTGTTTTTCCAAAATTCGAAACCAAATGTAGACATTTTGTCATAAAATTTTTCAGAATAAATCAGTTTAGTATTTGTCAACATTGTTTTCATTCCTGTTCTACTTAACATTTTAAAATAAAACATTTCTGGATCACTGTTATTAAACCCTGAGAAGTACTGGAATTTCTCATAAAATATTTTCGAACTGCCTTTTGGTGGAGTTGGACAGTGATCCCACTGGTTATAAGATAAAACATTTCTAGGATGAGCAGTTTTATGCAAATAGTGATCACCATAATGGTTTTAACAGTATAACTCTTCATAATTCGATGAACCCTGTAAGTAATCATGTTCTGTAAATTTTGCTGACATTACTAAATCTGACATCATATTATTTATGTTTTCAAAGTCCCAATCATCAGAGAATGTACTTGGTGTCACAAAGTCACTTAATGAAACCTTGAACTGATGTGGATATTTCAAGAGTTCAACCAGACCAAAAATGTCCTAATCAGTTCTGTCTCATGCTACCCCACCGGGTATTAGATTGGCTGAGATGTTCACAGATGACCGTTCTCTTTTCTCAACGTGGGAGGATGTGTGAGGCTTTAGGACCAAGTTGATGTTCTGAGTTGCTGTGTCCATTGTACTATATTTTCCATCAATGAATTTTCCCAAACAGAGAACCATGATGAGCCAAAGCAGGAGAGTAAGTACACCTAACACAATCCAAAATTCAATTCATGGTGAAATCAGATATGTTTCTTTTAGTTGGTGAGAAAGTTCAATTAATTTGTCTTTGAAAGTTTTTGTTGGAGGCGTTTCTTCATGCTCGCTTGGATCTTCAGAGAAGTCGTCGAAATTGATGAAGTAGCCAGATGCAGTTCTGTCAATTGTTGGAATTTTTTCCGGATTTTCATTTGCTTTTGCATTTTTCATTCTTTCATTAGCATAGTCAGAGGCTACCTCATTGTAGACTGGTGTTTCTTGACGAACTGTTGTAATTTGGGTTTCAAGAGGCACTAGTTCCATGGCATTATTGCATTTTCCTTTGTTATTCACTGCAGGTTTATCAAATGTGATTAGTCTCTCATTATGAGCCTCTTGGATTGTAGCAAATTTCGGTATTCTGCTATTTCTTGGGAGTCCACTTCGCCTACTACTTATTATTGGCCACATGATTGTGGTTTTACCAGGTCGATGGATACAACTATGTTCTCCCTTTTACCAGCAAGGGGCGGTAGTACAACTGATCTTGTTCCGCTGATAGCTAAGACAGGTACTGCTTTTCTGTAAGAAGGCCCAAATTCCTTCTTTACCGCGATCTTTTCTCTGACCAGATCCCCAATCTTTGGAATCCAGACAGGTCTTGCTGGGACAGGTGGTTTGTCTTCAGTGGCTCTCGGCTGTTGTTTCAACTTTATGTTACTCAGAGTTTTTCTTGTTTCATTTAAATCCTGTAAAACAGCCAAACGATCTTTGATATCAAAGGATTTTTCTTCTACCACTGAAGTGTGACTATCAAGATCCTGAAAAAGCATTCTAGTTCCGAATAATAGTTCCTTTCGTACTGAGACCTTTTAGAGAATTCCTTGGCAGATTATTAAGACTACGTTGGACACTTGTTAAATGTTTGAGCCACCCATCACCCGAACCTAATACCCTCACCGTTATAGATTGCTTATGTCCCGATTTTTACCTTCCACAACCGCATTTACCTCAGGATGGAAGGGAGAAGAGTACCGCAATGCGATGCCCATGCTGTTCATTGCCTCTTTGTAAGCTCGAGAGCTAAACGCAGGACCCTGATCAGAATTAGCATGCCAATTGCGTATGTGCCGATAAAGACTTGCAAATCTTTTACAACAGTTCTGGCGTCAGCCGAGTGCTGGGGTCTACATTTGTAAGTGTTTTTAGTCTTTTATTAATTATGGGACGCATTTCTCCGACTGGATTTCTGCGCTATAGATAGCCTCATGCTATCTAATAGTTGTATCTGGGCTACAGGCTGGTCCGGTTCACAACTGCGATCTCTGTTGCAGTCCTTACAATTCCTTGCATAATAGTAGATATCTATGCTCATTCCCGGCCACCAGTACTCCGATTGTAGTTCCATCAGAGATTTCAGGATCTCTTGGTGCCTCAGACCCAACCCCATTTGTGCTTCTTGCAGCAAGAAGATTCTCCGCTTCGTGTTTGGAATTACTCTATCCCCCACTCCAGGGATTCGAGCAAACGGAACGGAGTTTGCATCAATTGTGTATGTATTACTGAGTGGATAGTTGAGAGGTAATGCTGCATAATCGCCTTTTAATGAGGCTTTACTGCCAGCATGGTTTCTCCATCTATTTGTTTTTCTGAACGCTTTTCCGTGGCTACGGAAGCCGGTTGCACCGCTTCCTCTGTGACTGTGTTAGCCAATGAATTCCCTGCAACGTGAACGCCATCACGTTGATGACTCAGTGCGTGTATCACATGAGTCTTTCGTAGTTCTTTCTTTAAAAGAACTACTTGTTCCCAAAGCATTTTATGCTTCATTGTGGCACCTGTGTCATCTTTGTAACCATTTTTGCTCCATGTCTGCTTATCACTGTTGTATGACTTGACGCAGAAATATGAATCACACACTATTAGTGTGGGGAATTCGCGATTGGCATTTTCAAGCGCCATCTTTAAATTCTTATTGCAGCTCGCTGAGCTGAATATTTCCTGAGTGATTCAGTTTTGGTAATCATTGGTTTGAATTTACCAGAGCGCCAGCGACCTTTAACAATCGCGCACGCTGCATCGTAGGGTTTCTTTTCTACATCTTAGTGTTGTGCGAATCTGTCCATATAGATTACGCAGGTATATTGTTCTAGAGGCAGAATTTCAACTGGCAGAGGATATTCTCATTCACATACTAGATCATCTAGTTTTTTCAGTTTTGGGTCAAAATAGTATTTCACGTCTTCTGTAGCAAAGGAATTTTCTTATTCCATCCATTTTGGATCTAAGGCCACTTTAATCAGATTAGGTGGACTTGTTAAAGCCTTAAGGGCTGGTTCTGATGAGAAAACAGCTATTCTTCTGTCTTGGGCTAGGGCTCTTTCTTTTGCTACAGTAGTTTGAACCGCAGTCAGAATTTTTTCTGTAGTACTGAATTTCATTTCAGCTTGAGTGTACAAATGAGATTTGTGAGCTCTAGGTACCGTTTCTCCCTCATTAGAGGTCAGGTATGTGAATCCGCATCTTCCTGGGATGACTCAGATTACAGATTGCGTACAATTTCGCGAGTTTGTAATTTTGTTTTAGTTAACATGTCTGTTTGCAATGATCTCAAAATCTCTGTGTGTTTCTGAGTCCAATTGATTTGTTTGAAATCTGGTCTTATCAATTCATAGAGAGGTTTAGCCCTCTCTGCAGAATTTAGAATGTATGTTCTTCTGAAATTCAGGAAACCTAGTATTGATTGTAAATTCTTCAGCGTTTTTGGTGCTTGGAGTACAGCACATTTCTCTAAGAAATTGTCTGCCAGGCTCTTGCCTTCACTTGATAATTCATATCCTAAAAATAGGACAGTTAGATGGGCAATTCGTGACTTTTTGAAGTTGAATTTGTAACCCTCTGATGCAAACCCAAGTATTATGGTGTTCACCCTTTTTAAGTGAGTATCCAGGTCATCATCTGTGAGATAGATGTCATCGACATATGATAATTCTTCATCATCATATATTTGTAGTAACTCTGTTACCATTGCTGAGAATAAACCTGGGCTGTTCTTGAATCCCTGTGGGAGTCGGCAAAATTGTTTTTGCGATCCCATTATTGAGAAAGCGGTCAAATACCTGCTTTCAGATGCAATGTTCTGACAGCAGAATCCATTAGAGATATCTAATGTCGTTTTATATTTTTTGCGCACAATGTTATTCATTAGTGCTGCACTATGTAAGTTTTGTACTGCAAATGTTTTACTACAGGAGTTAAGGTGTCTGTAGTCCAAAACTAGACGATATGAATCGTCTGCCTTGGAAACAGGAAACAAAGGATTGTTCATTTGAGAGGTGCATGTTTCATTCACCCCTTGATATTCAAGTTGATCTAAGATCTCTCTGACTTGCTTTTTAGCTTCTTGTTTAACTGGGTACAGCCTTTGTGCAGTGGGCTGATTTTTTAATTGGATTTTGTGCTGAGGAGAATCCTCATCCCATCCTACATGATTTTTATATAAGGCAGGAGCTTGGGCCACTGCCCATTTTCTTGCCAATGTGTATTTTTTATGAATCGGGATATGATTCGAGAAGGCAGGCATAATCATTTCTTCGCCATGAGGACACTCCCTGACAAACTCTGGTGGCCAGTCTTTCTCAGCTAACAGAATGTCATAGCCTTTTGAAAGTTTTTCCCAAAACAGACCTTTTATTTTCCTAGTTTTATCTCCCTCTATACGTAATGTTATTTCATATACTTTATGGGGCACACTAACTCGTGTGTCTGCAGTTTCCACCTGAATGTATTCATTCGTGTCCACTGTCTCCAGAAGATTCATCAGGATCTTGCGAGCTATGGTCACTTCTGCTGCGCTGTCTAGCATTGTCTGTGCCCACTCTCTGTTATTCAGTTGTGTCCTCAGAATTCTCGGCATGTTTCATTTTAATACTTGCTACCTTCTTTCTGGGAAATTGTCATTTTTTACTTTGATGAGCAGGTTCCTTGTCTTTGGACTTGACGTGCTCTTCTCTGTGTTCTGACCATCCTCTTCTTTCCGATTTCTGTGAGGAAGATCGAGAAAGATTGAGTGTGAAGGATCGAGAGGGACGTGTATCAACATCTTGATATCTGTCAGGTTTTCTTATTTTATCCCTATCTCTAAGGTTATATCTTTTTTAAGAGGGCTCCCTTTGGGGAGACTTGTCTTCTCGGCCTGGAGATCTCTCTCTCCGCTGAGGAGACCTTCCTCTGGACTGGAAATGTTTTTCCCTGGGAGTGGATTGTTTATTACCATCCCAGCTCTTTTTTGGAGTTCTTAAATTATGTTTAATAAATATTTTTTCAGGATTTTCAGTCAGTTGGGGTTTTACCGGTTTTCCACCCAAACTATCTCTTCCTAGCTCTTCATAGGATTTTCTATGATTCTGGCAAGTTCAAATGGTTGGTCTGCTATATCTGTTTCCTTCAATTTCTGGTGGATCGCCACAGATACTGCTTCTCCTTTTATGTTGGCTAATAATATAGCTGAGACCTGCTTGAAGTCTTTCAGTAATTTCATACCCAGAGTTAAAGCAGGTTCTGGACTGTATTCATTTTGAATCTGTCTTAGTACATCTGGTATGACCGCGACAGACGGGACACCATGTGTTTTTGTGTAGATGGAAGCAAAGACTGTGCCCCAAGTGTCACAGTCTTCCACATGTGGTGCGATCCCCATTGGAAGACAGATAGTCAGAATTATGTGTTTCTCAGTAGGAGTAGTATCTGGAAATACTGCCTCTATTTGATTAATTTTTTGTGCTAACCAGAATGGAATTTGTTCCCGTTTTATGGGTACTTTACCAAGACATGATTGTATGTTCTGTGGTGTGATTTTGTTTGTGTTCCCCTTGTGAGGGGTCTGCTGTGGAATATTAATTGTCGGTTGGACTATTGAAGTCTGCATGACATATTGGACCAATTGTCTATGTATTTTAATTAGGAGTTTTAGCTGAGCTAAAAGTTCAGGAACTGACATTTTATCAATGTCTGGATTGGTGTGTAGCTGGCTAGAACCGGCCACGTTGCTCCTGGTCTACCTAGTGGACCGAGCCTGGTGATGTGATTATTATGTTTTAGGGCGCAATTAAACCAGAGCAGGTGCTCTTGGTAATTTAGTGGGATTTCAACGTCCTCGAAAGGAGTGTATTCATCCGGAGGTTCCTCTATTTTGTAATAGTGGAAGTCTTTTGTCGTAGCATGTGCTGCTGGAAAATGTATCCATGAATAGAATACCTCTGTCTGCCGATACTCATGTGCCCTCACCACGAATATGACTGTACCACCTCGGGATGTCAGTCCATTCTCTATAAGTTTAAGAGTTATAGTTCTTCTTACATTGACCGGAATGATTATTGCCTCCGGGTCGGTGTTTTGCAGAAGTGTGTCGTCCACTATGAGTTGAGCTGCTAGTCTAGCTTGCTTCCTCTCTTCGTCACTTTCTGACATTTTACTGACTGAAAGTTTTTTGTTGCAGATCGAGTTTCAAGGAAACAAAGATTAGGTGCACAATATTTTGGAACACTATATCCTTCAACGTTGATCAAACCAAAAACTAATACATAGGATTCTCATCCTACTAAGTTCCGGCGGATATTAACCTTTCATCCACTCCAGACGTCGTTTGGAGTTTTTACGGGAAAAAGGGTTCTGTGTGAAAAAGCACGACTGAGTTACTCTAGTGTCTTGCGTTAGATTATCGCCTTACCAAACGTTGGGCGTCATGTAGTGTAGTTCCTATTTTCCCAATAGGCTCTGCGCATTGGAATAACATAAACAGCAGTGTAGACGTAGGACTGAGGTCATCTAGGTCTCTACTGACTATGTTAAACTTAATTTAGGTTTGCGCCAGCTAGCTCAGAGGACACTGGAAACTTTCTTGAATGAATAGGGAGGGATAAACTTCCCTGGCTCAGACAAGAAGGAATTCAGTTTCCGACAACCGCATAAACATGACAACTTTGCTCCCTCAGAATAGGAGTGTATCTCTAGAGTCGTATGAAAACAATAGACAGCTATTTTGCTCAGTCAACTGTGCATACTTAGTTTCACCAGAGTGCAGATAAATAGAGAGACAGGTGTTTTCAATAAAAGGTTGGTTAAAATAGTTTTGTCAAGAATCTGCATCAAGAATTCTCTTAAGGGTTTAGTCAGCTCCGTAACTTGGTAATAGAATGTGGGAGGTCTGGTATCTCTTTTCTCAGGACTCGATATCCCAGCCACCCGCAAGAGTGGGCTGGAAACACCGGAGCTGGATTTTCTCGGCTGGAGAAAAAGACAGCGTCTCTCTCAGTGCGTCAAACAGGAGGGGCGTCTTCAATGGGCTCTTGAATCAGCTGGGCTCTCGGGCAAGTAGATGGCCACTCTGCTCCAAACCACTGTGTGTTTGCTTAAGGCAACTGTTGGTATTTTATACCTGGAAGGTGCCAGGTTTGACGTAAGGTTGGACATAAGACGTCACTAAGAACTAACAGTTCTTTCTGGACTTCAGGAGTTCTTGTTCAAATCAAAACAAAAGCAGGGGGGATTTTCCCAGGCTGCTGGAGGCTTGGTTTGTTTAAAGGACGCATTGTGCTTTCTAGGATTCGATGGAAGTAGCCGTGCTGTGCTTCAGACTGCATGGGCTATTACTGAATATGGATCTGATTCTTGTGCCTTTATCAGGATATTATTGATTATAAACTCACAAGGGCATAAATCGGGAATATTGAATTAGGGTCCTAGATATAAACACTACTGGAGAAGCCATGTGTTGAACCCATGTGGCATTGACGCGTTCCTTACGACTCTTCAAAAGAAATCCAGAATTATATCTTGAAGCTTGTGGATGAAGGACTAGATACAGGCATTCTAGGACCAAAAGAATTTGACTATTTTATAAAGAAACATTCGAGGATCCCTCTAACGTACTTCTCACCCAAAGTCCACAAAGATGCCACGCACCCCCCAAGAAGACCGATTGTGAATCAATTCTGGAGCCACTCTCAAAATATGTGGACATTTTTTAAAAAACCTTTTCTACTAGAGATTCCCTCATATTTATGTGACACAATGGAGTTCATCAACAGATTGAAGGGATATGACTCGAAGATCATTTTTTCCTACAAAAAAAGGGGACTCCAATGGGTTGTCCCTTCACCCCAGAAATGGGCCAGATATGAAGATAAATACATCTATAACAATAACCCCTTTATTGCTCACATAGCACAATAGTATTGATACATAGATGACATTTGGTGCAAATGAACAGGCAAAAAAATCAGGAGGTCAAACAAAGGATAGTACAACATCACTCCAGACTAAAGAACAAAATCCCCAGAACCCCTATGGTCAACCACTTCATGGAGAAGGACCACACGGAAAGAGACTTCAAGTGGACCATACTCCATGCATTTATGCTGAGCCCTACAGGTGGAGATCCAGAAACTCTGTTAGTGAAAAAGGAGGCCTACCTAATTATGAAAGTTGAACCTAGTAATGAGGGGTTTATATGAAATGACTGAAATTAGCAGACTTTGAATTGAGAATATACTTCCAACCTTTTCTATCACAAAGTTTGGGACTACAATATCCATCATGCAACTCCAAGAATAAGAAAAAACTCATCCAATCCTCACAAGTCAGTTTTGGTAATTGATTCAACATACTTTGTGCACAGCATGGCTGAGCAATCCACAACCAAGCAGCCACGAGATTGAAGCAAGCATGCGGAAGGATTGAAAAGAACTCCTCATAAACTACCAGGGCATTCTTTGCGACTGTAGACGGTTCCTGTAAGCTTCCCTGCACACTGTTCTGCAGTCCTCCCGCCGCCGCGTTTGTCATCACCGCGGCCGCCGAGAGGAGGACTGGAACTCCCAGGGGGCAGAGCACTGAAGCCGCGCACAAAGATTCTAGATCCAGGAGGCGCTTAAAAGCGGACACACTCCCGGCAGAGCAGGGGCTCCTCATAAACTACCAGGGCATTCTTTGCGACTGTAGACGGTTCCTGTAAGCTTCCCTGCACGCTGTTCTGCAGTCCTCCCACCGCCGCGTTTGTCATCACCGCGGCCGCCGAGAGGAGGACTGCAACTCCCAAGGGGCAGAGCGCTGAAGCCGCGCACGAAGATTCCAGCACCAGGAGGCGCTTAAAAGCGGACACACTCCCGGCAGAGCGGGGGCTCCTCATAAACTACCAGGGCATTCTTTGCGACTGTAGACGGTTCCCGTAAGCTTCCCTGCACGCTGTTCTGCAGTCCTCCCGCCGCCGCGTTTGTCATCACCGCGGCCGCCGAGAGGAAGACTGCAACTCCCAGGGGGCAGAGCGCTGAAGCCGCGCACGAAGATTCCAGCGCCAGGAGGCGCTCAAAAGCAGACACACTCCCCGCGTCGCGGGATCGATGTGGCTTGGTAGAAATTATGCAATTCAATGGCCATAAAAACATCCCTTGGTTTAAACACATTTCTTTCTGGACAAATAGACTAGGTTTATCCCATTACTGGGATGAGCCCCTGTCATTGACACCCTCTTGTAAAAAGATTTTAAAGTGTGCATTCTGGTCTTATATCAGTAACCCACTGGTACGGGGCACATCTTTTGGTTCACTCACCCAAAAGTTCTTAACTTTTAAAGATACTGTCTCTTTTGAACCCCTCATGGATGAGATGGGACCACCAATTGCAAAAACCTTATACCTACAGTTTAGATACAGGGTCCTACAGAACAATGCAAATACATCCAGGTGGGGGGGAAATGCGGGTACTTCTTTATGTATCTCTTGTAGTCAGCAGGCAAAAGAAGATGACGTTCATCTACTCTTCTTCTGCCCGTTATATAAGTTGCCCAGGGTTCGCTGGATTAGACCTTTATGCAGGAATATTGGTGTTAGGTCATGTAAAGATGCTGAACGCATACTGAAGACCAATACTACACAGGTGATTGTGTTTTGCATATCTAAGTTTCTATATAACGTTTTCTTAATCAGGAAGAAGGCTGGGCTCAAACTATAGTGCAACTGAACTGTCTATTTAACCTCTGCTTGTAAATATTAAGTGCTGCTACTATATTTTAAACTGGCTTTTAAATGAATGTTATTATATTTATGAAGTAAATCGAATGTTTTTAGGGAATAATTTATACAGCTGATAAGTTGCATATCCTTTTTCCCCAAAATTTTTGTAAATGGACTATGGAGTTATTAACAATATGTAATGTTTTTTATCTTGTGCTTTTATGGCTAATGTTAGCCGAAATAAAGTTAAAACGAAACGAAAAGAACTATAAGGACTATTAAAGGCAAGTTAAACCATTGTAAACAGAAAGAATCACAAAGCGGCAGCTTCACACACAGAGTAAATGCTGTTTGGTTTAATCACAAGCATGTGAAATCTACATGCATTGTAAACAGAAAGAACCACACAAGCGGTGGTTTTGCACATCGAGTAAATGTTGTTTGGCTTAATTACAAGCACGTGAAATCTACATGCCTCAAACAAACGGCTTTCATTTCACAGGCATGCAGTACAACAAGGTGGCTCAACAGCTTACTTTGAATTTAAAAGGCGAGTGAAATAGAAACACAGATTTTTCACAAATGTCTTGGTTACACGTACCCCAAACCACAGTCACTGCACCCGTATTTGTTAATATCCACATACTTAACATGGACTAAAACTTGATACATTCCCTCTACAGGTACTCGTTTTTCCACAACCACCCACTGTGGTTATAATCTAAATTGAAAGATTCAACACTGACACGACTAGAGGCATGCTAAAACAAATTCATGAAAGAATGGAGTGAATTGATAAGGCAAAACTAGAATCAGTACTCCCTTACATACACCAGTTTATTTTACCTTTCACAGAAATGAACGAGTCCCGGTCCAGAGGAGAACCCCTGAAATATTAGGGGATTGAAACGTGTTAGCCCTTGGCATTGCGGAAAAAACATACACATTGATAGTGTCTGACAGGTATTTAGAAGATTACAACTCTCTCCCTGACAACATTTAGAGTCAGCTGCCCCAAGACAATACACATTGGCAGGATATCCCATACATAACAGAAAGGGAACTATATGCCTGTTGTAAATATGTAAATGAAGGACTGGACAAAAAAAGATCATATATATAATGATATATGAATATGTTGGTTCGTCAACATATGTTGTTTGCAAATTTATGTGTATACTGTTAGATTTGGGGGTCTCTACTTGGCACAGGTAGGTACGTGTGACAAATAGGGTCCCTCTCCTCTAGTCAGGATAAGGGGAGTACACTGCTAAAATAACCCCTGCTCACCCCTTGGTAACTTGGCACAAGCAGAAGGGCTTTACTTCAGAGGAGTTAAGCAGATGTGACCACATACAGTAACCCAGTGACAACACTACAAATGGACACCACACAGGTTTTATATAAAAAATAAGTAGACTTTATATAGAGTTACCACAAAACCATAAACAACAAAAATACACAAAACAATTACTTTAAGATGGTAGATTTAAGCTTAGTTCAGTTCAGTTCTTAGATGCGACACTCTGCGTCAATGTACCTTAGGTTACGTTGCGTTTCCACGGCAAGCAATATCGCAGCGAGGGACATGCGGCAAAGTTCAGATACAAAGAAATAAAGACGTGAAGATCTTTCAGATGCGGCAAGCTTCTCGGGGTGCGAGAAGTCCTCGGTTCGATGCGTGGACTGCAGTGGCGACACCCTTACGATGCAATGACAACCGCTCCAGCGGCGATGCTCTTCTCCCACGATGCGTGAAGATTCTTCTCTATGCGACAACTACAACGGTCACATCCAAGATGTGACGGCAGCAGCTCTGACAGCGGTACGCTTCTTGGGGATGCGAGGTGCACTTGGTCAATGCGGTGCAATGCGACAGTTCCAGCGGCGACACACTCCTTCAGAGTTGCGACGGCAGCAGCAGCGAAATGACACACTTTCTCTTCGTTGCGGCATGCTTCTCTCCGATGCGGTGCAGTGTGACAGTTCCAGTGGCGACACCCTCCTTCGGAGTTGCGACGGCAGGCACAGCGACGGTGACACGCTTCTTCTCGTCGAGTCGCACTTCCAGCTCCTTGCGATACGCAGTTCCTCAGAAGGCCCAAAACAGCAGCAGGCACTTCCAAAGAACTCTGCATAGCAGGGGGGTGAAGTCTGTTGTCCCTGAGACTTCAGCAGGAGGCAAGCTCTTTTCCAAGCCCTTGGAGATCCTTCACAAGTTGAAAGCAAAGTACACAAAGTTCCTTTCTCCCTCCTTTGGCAGTAAGGCAACCACTGCAGGACAATCCCCCAAGCAGCACTTCAGCTTGGGAATAGTCTCTCCTCAGTTTCTTCAGGTTCCTCTCCTCAGTAAAGGTTTCTTCTTGTAGTCCAAAGTGATCTAATTTCATGGGATCAGGGTCCCAATATTTATACCCAAAATCCTTTGTTCTCTGAGGGGAGAGGGGCCTTTGCCCAGTCCAAACTAGTTCTGAAGCACTCTGTTTATGAGACTTCTCCTTTCCATTCACAGCACAGGGCAGAAACATCAGACGCCCCACAGGAGGTGGAGCCAGCATTGTGGAAGGCAAGTACAGTCCTGGAGCACTTTGTTTACAGAATTCCTTCTCTTCTTTCAGTGTGCAGGGCAGACACATCAGCCGCTGGGGGAGGAGCCAGCATTGTGGAAGGCAGGCACAGCCCTATTCAAGGTTCAGGTGCAACTCCTCCCTCCCATCTAGATGCAGATCTCTCTATTCACCACTGGGTGACTCAGCCTGTCTCCTGGAATTCTCCAGCCCTGTCACTCACAAAACCAGACATAGGAATACATAACCTAGCAGAGGCAGGTTTGAATGGTTAGACAAGCAAATACCTACTTTCTAAAAGTGGTATTTGCAAACACAGAATATGAAAACCAACTTCACTTAAAGATGTATTTTATTATTCTGAGTTCAGGCATACTAAACTCGAATTTCTACCATGTTCTCTGAGACACTTAGGATTATAAAATGTAATCACTCTAACAGCCCATTCTGGCGTATGGAGAACAGGTAGCCTTGCAATAGTGAAAAATGAAAATGGCTGTAATTCACTATTAGGACATGCCACACACATCAGGGCTTGTCCTACCTTATACTTACAAAGCACCCTGCCCTTGGGCCTACCATAGGGGTGACTGATATGAAGAAAATGGAAGGTTTAGCGACTGGCAAGTGGGTGTACTTGCCCAGTCAGTATGACAGTACCAGACTGCATGCAGGCTCCGCAATGGCAGGCCTTAGACACATTTTACAAGGATGCTTCTGTGGGTGGCACAACCAGTGCTACAGGCCCACCAGCAGCATTTGGATTTACACGCCCTGGGCACACTCAGTGCACTTGACTAGGGTCTGACAAGTAAACCAAATAGCCAAACATGGAACCACTGATTAATACATCAATTTACAATAGGGAGCACATGCACTGTGGCACTGGATAGCAGTGGCACAGTGCCCAAAGCATCTAACACCAGTAAAAATACATGAAGCAACAGCAAAACTGGAAGGGAGACCCACGCCAATGGTGCCAAGTCTAAAACGTGTCCTCTCCAGCTGAAAAGTGGGGAGAACTACCATAACTCCTTGAAGTTCTCTTCACTAAGGCAGAAATAAATCTGAACAGACCATCAGCGTTGGCATGTTCTGTACCAGGGCAGTGTTCCACTGTGAAGTCGATACCCTGTAGGGAAATAGACCACCTCAACAGCTTTGTGTTCTCACCCCTCATCTGCATCAACCATCTGAGGGGCCTGTGGTCTGTCTAAATCCGGAAGTGAGTCCCAAACAGGTATGGTCTCAGCTTCTTCAGTGCCCAGACCACAGCAAATGCTTGACGCTCAACCGAACTTCACCTCTGTGCCCGTGGAATTAACCTTCTATTGATAAAGGCTACCAGTTGATCTAGGCCCTCGTCATTCATCTGTGACAGAACAGCCCCCACACCATGCTCTGAAGCGTCTGTTTGGACGATAAACTCTCTTGAGGAGTTGGGTGCCAGGAGCACGGGCACCGGGCACATGGCAGCTTTCAGGGCCTCAAAAGCTTTCTGACAGGTGTTAGTCCAGATCACCTCTTGGGCTGCTTCCTGGAAGTCAGCTCTGTCAAGGGTGCAACAATGTTGCCATACCCCTTCACAAACCACGTGTAATACCCTGTGAGACCTAAGAAGGCTCTCACCTCTGTCTGGGTTTTGGGTGGCTCCCAGGCCAGGATGGTTTCAATCTTGGGTTGTAGGGGCGCCAACTGGCCGCTCCCAACTTGGTGTCCCAAGTGCACCACGGAACCCTGCCCAATCTGGCACTTACTCGCCTTGATCATGGGGCCTGCTTTCCAAAGCGCCATCAACACTTCCCAGAGGTGGGGCAGATGTTCCTCCCAACTGACACTGAACACTGCGGTGTCGTCCACTGAACTCATTCAGTCCAACCAACACCTGGTTGACCAACCTCTGAAAGGTGGCAGGGAAATTCTTCATCCCAAAGAGCATAACACAGAACTGGAAATGCCTATCTGGTGTAGAGAATGCTGACCTCTCCTTTGCCCCATCAGTCAAGGGGATCTGCCAGTACCCAGACGTTAAGTCAAACGTGCTGAGGTACGGGCAGCCCCTAGCCGATCAATGAGCTCATCAGCTCTGGGGATGGGGTGCGCGTCAGTCTTCGTGACTGAATTGAGCCCTCTGTAGTCCACACAGAACCGGAGTTCGGGTGTGACACCTGGTGCTGCAGCCTTCGGGACCAAGACCACTGGGCTGGCCCAAGGACTACTGGAGGACTCAATCACCGCAAGCGCAAGCATGTTTGAGACTTCTTCTTTGATGCAAGCCCTTAGCCTGTCAGTTAGCCTGTAAGACTTGTACTTCACAGGTAAGCTGTCTCCTGTGTCCACATCATGGACGCACCAATCTGTGACACCAGGAACCAGGGAGAACAGATCAGAAAACTGTCCCAGCATCTTGGGGCAGTCATTCTGTTGCTCATGGGTCAGGGTAGAAGAGAGGTTAACACCATCCACCAACCCATCTTGCTCTGAGGCTGACAGGAGGTCAGGAAGAGGCTCAGTCTCCTCCTCCATCCCAGCATCTGAGGCCAAGGGTATGCCCACTTCAGACCTCTCTAAGTGGGGCTTAAGGCGGTTGACATGAAGGACCCTCAAGGGGTTCCTAGGAGACCGCAAGTCCACCAAGTAGGTAACTGGACTCTTGCGCTCCACAACCTCAAATGGTCCGGTCCACTTATCTTGGAGCACGCAGGGCTCCACTGGGGCCATGACCCACACTTTCTGGCCAGGTTGAAGCTCTACCAGAGTGACATTCTGATCATACCAGCGCTTCATCTCCTCCTGGCTGGATTCCAGATTCGCCTCAGCGAGTTGCCTGAAACGCCTAGTCTGGTTCCTGAAGGCCAGCATGTAGCTATATACATCCTGGGGAGGTTTCCTGGGAGATTGCTCCCAGCATTCTTAAACCAGACTCAGAGGTCCTGTGACTGGGTGTCCATAGAGAAGCTCAAAGGGACTGAACGCTAGAGATTTCTGTTACACGTCACGGTATGCAAACAGTAGGCACGGTAAGAGGACGTCCCACTTACGCCTCATGGGTTCCTCAAGACCCATTATCATATCATGCCATTCAGGGTCCGGTTGAACTTTTCAACCAGCTCATTTCCTTGGGGGTGGTAAGGAGTAGTGAACTTGCACGTTAAACAAAGCATGCCTTCTTATCCTAATTGACCTCTCCTCAGCGTTAGATACGGTCAGACACGAGAATTTAATAGATCTGTTGAAACACAAAATGGGTCTATCAGGATCAGTGCTAAAGTGGTTTACCTCTTTTCTGCAAAACCGGACCCAAAAATTCAAGGTCAACAACACCCTGTCCAAACCTGTTCTAGTTACGCTAGGAGTCCCACAAGGTTCCTCGCTATCCACTACACTCTTTAACTTATTCATGGAACCACTCACCGATCTGCTACAAGCATCCAATGTGCAATTCCACATGTATGCTGACGATACCCAACTGTACCTCAAGATCAACACCCTGGATGACAATAATTTGCTTAACACTACTCTTAAGACCACTCAAACATGGCTGGCAGAGAATCACCTCAAACTGAATGCTTTAAAAACTGAATTCCTCCTTATTGACCCACCCGCCTAAGTCCCCATAATGCGCAACTGGATCAAACACCTTACAGCACTTAACGTCCAACCAACCATTGTGGATTCAGCAAATTCATTGGGTATAACTCTGAACTACAACCTCAATATGCAGAAACACATTAGTAACGCAACGAAGGGAGCAAACTTTCTGATTAATGCACTAAGGAAGCTGAAGCCCTTCCTACCCCCCAATGACTTCAAGATGGCGGTTCAAGCTCTAGTTCTACCGCGGCTGGACTATGGAAGTGTGTCGCTATGCGGTCTCCCAAAAGCCACCACAGCTCCCCTTAGACCCTCTACCAACGCGGCAGCAAGACTCATCACTGGCTCGAAAAAAAGGGCCCACATCTCCCCTAACCTAAAATCTCTAAACTGGCTGCCATTTGAAGCCAGACTCCACCTGAAAATAGCATGCATGACGCATAAGTCCATACATCATAATGCACCCAGCTATCTCACACAAAAACTCACAATATCCGGTGGGAAAAGATCAACAAGAAGTGTAGAAAACCTCCTTTTGAAACCTCAAAAATTCAACAAGAAAAAAAACGTATAAACAATCCTTCTCAGGAATGGCACCCAGGATATGGAATGCCCTTCCACCGGAAACACGACCAAAACCCTCCACTTCATCCTTCAAATTAGAAGTAAAAGGCATCCTTATGGAAAAATTCTCGTAAACACATTCCCAGATGTCTGTGAGAACTGCCATGCCCTTTATCAAACTTGTCAACCTATTCATTGTATTTGCAATTACCATGCTTTGTTTGTTCGCCCTGGCTTTGCACCTTACTTCCTTTCTCTTTGTATGCTCAGTGATGTTCTATATATTTGTCATTCTTATCATTATTGTACTACTCTGATCATCAGGCCGCTCCTGTTCTGCATCATTTTGATTTGCTTTTTGTTTGCTATGCTTTTTGTTGCTATGTATTATGATCCTGCATATCTTTAAAGTATGATTTAACTATACTCACTTACAGTAAAGCGCTCTGATACCCGCAAAGGTCTTGTCCACACTCTATAAAACTTTCAAAATAAAATAAATAAATGAAGTTGGGTCCCCGGTCATACACTACCGCACGAGGGAATCCCACTCGGGAGAAAATTCCCATCAGTGCTCGTCCCACCACGGGGGCCGTCACCGTCCTCAGAGGTATGGCTTCCGGGTACGGGATGGCATGGTCCACCAAGACCAGGATGAACCTGTTGCCCATGGCTGTCTTCTGGTCCAGTGGCCCCACAATGTCAATCCCCACCCGCTCAAAGGGGGTACTGACCACAGGGAATGGCTGGAGAGGAGCGTTGTGCTTCCTCCCACTCTTTCCACTTGCCTGGCAAGTCTGACAAGTCCTGCAATGAGTATCAGAACTCTTGCGCATTTGGGGCCAATGAAAGTGGGTGACAAGCCTTTCAAAGGTCTTGTCTTGCCCCAACTGTCCTGCTAGTGGCACATCATGAGCCAGCCCCAGTAGGAAGGCTCTGTACTTTTGGGGTACACCAGCACATGGGCTGACCCAGGTTCAGCAACCTTAGGCTCACTATACAGGAGACCATTCTCCCAGTAAATCAAGTGTGACCGTGACTGATCACCTGCTGCCTGGCTTGCAGTCTGTTGCTGCAAGCCCACAGAAGAAGGGCAATCTCTCTGTTCCTTGAAAAATTCCTCCCTGGAGGTGCCTCCTTCTTGCTTCCAATGGGTCAGCTCAGGCAGGTTCCCCAGGTCAGCTACTTGCTCCCCCGTAGGCTCCAGGGCATCCCCCTCAGGGTCTACCTCTTCCTGGGCCGTGGGAACTTTGGGGGCCGCTTTCCCATGCCCCCACCACTTCTCTCTTCCGCAGGTTCCGGGCCTCCCTCTCAGGCTCCAGGTTCTCTTGAGAACCCCTACTGGCTGACATTGACCGGGTGGTCACGCACGCACAGTCAGGCAGTCCAACCATCTTCAAGTGAGTTGTTTTCTCCACCTTTTCCCAAGAAGAGCTCTCCAAATCATTTCCCAACAAATAGTCAACGGGCATGGCAGGCCTCACAGCTACCTGAAGAGTACCAGAGACCCCACCCCACTCAAAGGGAACCTGAGCCATTGGACAATGACTCTCTGTGTTTTCGGCGTTAACAACTCGGCAAAATGCATGAGAAACAATCTGCTCTTGAGACACCAGGTGACACCTGACAGTTCTCACACTGGCTCCTGTATCTCTAAGAGCCTCCACCTTTTGGCCATTGACAGTCACTCGCTGCCCATATTTCTTAGTGTTCCTGGGTAACTGAGCTTCTGAGACCATCTTACTGTCTCCAAAAGAGACTAAGGTCATCTGTGCGGGACCCCACCCACCTTGGACATCAATCTCCTCCCCCAAGGCTACACTGGCCATCTGCTGGGGTGGAGCACCAGTGGGTGCTGGTTTACCAAACAGGCGGCACCTGTTATCATTCGCCTTATGACCCAGGTCGCCACACTTGTAACACTTCAGGGGAACAGGACTAGCTGTCGGGCCCCTTGCTTTCTCTCATGGGGAGGCTGGGAACCTTTCATGGGATTCCCTTGGGGACTACTTTGGGGCCCTTTGCGGAACTCCTTCTGTTTACCCTTGTCCCCCCACTCTTCTGCTGGGGACCCTGCCCACCTTTGGCTGAGTCTCCCACATGACCCTTGTGGACCCGGGTGCTCACCCAGAGGTCCTCCTCCTCAGCAACCTTTCTAGGGTTAGTCAGCTTGCTAGCTATCCGATGCTGGCACAGCTCTGGAAAACAATTATCAGACAAGTACTCCCATGCAATCAAATCAAAGAGAGCTTGACAATCATTAACCTTGCTGCCTTTCACCCAACCATCCAATGCTCTGCAAAAGAAAGTGACATATTCAACCCAAGTACTGTTTTCTAGCTTTTTGCATTTCCTGAACCTCTGCCTATGGAGCTCAGGTTTCAAACCATATCTAGACATAAATGCATCTTTCATGTGGCTGTATGAATTGTGGACTTCAGAAGGCAAGTCTAACAATGTATCCCGCCCCTCACTAAGGAACCTTCCCCACAACCCCGCTCCCCAATCTTTCTCAGGGACCCGGTGGGAAGACATGGCTACCTCATAGGCTCTGAACCACTGACCAGTATCATCATTTTTTTTAAACTCCTTCAGCACATCCTTGGGAATATACACTGTACTTTCTGTATGTCCTGACGGTATGCTGCCACCAGAGGGAGTAACTTCTAAATTTTTGGTTTTAAACTCCTACTCCCTCAAATCTTTTTCATGCTGAAAGTGCATTTTCTTTTCCTCAAGATCTAATCTTCTATTTTCTAATTTCAGCTGCCTATTCACCATGAACTGTGGTCATCTCCATTTCATGCCTTCTTGATCTCTCTCTGTCCTCCAACTCCTCTGGAGACAGACTCTTGTTAGAAGCATTGCTACCTGCAGGGGAAGGCACTCTCCTTCCTCCTAAGCCCAATGGAATGGCTATTCCTGTTCAACAATTGCCAGGACATACCCCTCCTCAATTTCAGGGGTTTTCCTTGCTTCTACCCAGGCCCTCAGCGCCTTGTAGAATTCTTGTTTCTTGGTGCACCCCACAGTGGAAACCTTGAATTTCTTGCAGAAATACTTCAGGTGCTTTACTTTGTAGCTTTGTAGCTTCTCTTCTTCCCATTCACAATCAAGGGAGGCTACGGATTCTACTCTCGCTACTACAGCTGAATCAGGCATCTTTAAAAAATAGAACAAAAATCCAAAAAGGAATCTACCAGAAAGTATGTGGTATCGTTATGGTCTCCCCTCACTAAGTAGTGTTCACCAGTCACTGTACATGAGTCACAAATGCAAATCCAGAATACTCACCGCTGACTACCAATGTTAGATTTGGGGGTCTCTAGTTGGCACAGGTAGGTATGTGTGCCAAATAGGGACCCTCTCCTCTAGTCAGGATAAGGGGATTACACTCCTAAAATAACCCCTGCTCACCCCCTTGGTAGCTTGGAACGAGCTGAAGGGCTTTACTTCAGAGGCGTTGTAAGTTAAGCAGTTGTGACCACATACAGTAACCCAGTGACAACACTACAAATGGACACCACACAGGTATTATTTAAAAAATAAGTAGACTTCATATGGAGTTACCACAAGACCATGAACGACAAAAATACACACTATGATTACTTTAAGATGGTAGATTTAAGCTTAGTTCAGTTCAGTTCTTAAATGCGACACTCTGCGTCAATGTACCTTAGGTTGCGTTGCGCTTCCACGACCAGCAATGTTGCAGCGAGGGAAATGCGGCAAAGTTCAGATACAAAGAAATAAAGACGTGAAGATCTTCCAGATGCGGCACGCTTCTTAGGGATACGAGAAGTCCTCGGTTCGATGCGTGGACTGCAGCGTCGACACCCTTACGAAGCGACAACAACAGCTCCAGCGGCGACGCTCTTCTTCCACGATGTGTGAAGCTTCCGCTTGATGCGACAACTACAGCAGCGACATCCAAGATGTGACGGCAGCAGCTCCGATGGCAGCGCGCTTCTCGGGGATGCGAGGTGCTCTTGGTTGATAAGGTGCAATGCGACAGTTCCAGCGGCGACACCCTCCTTCAAAGTTGCGATGGCAGGCACAGTGATGGCGACATGCTCCGACCTTGTTGAGAGATTCTTCTGCTGATGCGGTGCAGTGTGACAACTACAGCGGCGACACCCTCCTTCGGAGTTGCGACGGCAGCATCGATGGTGACATGCTTCCTCTTTGTTGCAGCACGCTTCTCTCCGATGCGGTGCATTGCGACAGTTCCAGTTGCGACAGCAGGCACAGCGACAGCGACATGCTTTTTCCTGTTGAGTCGCGCCTCCAGCTTCTTGCGACACGCAGTTCCTCAGGAGGCCCAAAACAGCAGCAGGCCCTTCCAAAGAACTCTGGGGAGCTGGGGTGAAGTCTGTTGTCTTTTTTTTTTTTTTTTTTTTTTTTAATAAAGTTTTTATTTTTTCCTTTAAGTACAACGGCACATTTAGAGTACACAATAACTTTTACACAATTTGCAATGGATTAGTTATTTCCACATAATTTCCCTTAATCCTTGATATCTACTTAAACTTTACTGCAACTAAATCAAAATAACAATCGGACTCCTAATCATAATTACACATATCATTCAATATTTACTTTTGCTTCTCTTTCCATTTGCTTAAAGGCTCCCATATTCTCCTCCCCAACCCTCTTCCTCTTCTTCCTTTCTGAGCATAGACATTTTCCTCAATCTTAAAGGCATACAGCGTGTTTGCCAACCATTCTTGAAATTTAGGGGGGTTTTTGTCTAACCAAGCACGAGCTATTGTCAACCTATACACTGCCATTACTACAAAAAGGAATTCTGTAAATTCTTCTTGACTCTGTTCAGCTACGCCTAGCATGATCCAACATGGTGTGAGATGAATTGTAATCCCTAAAGATCTTTGTAAGAATCCCTCTATCTCCTTAATTAGTGAGAATAACTGTGGGCATGTTGCAAAGATGTGAATACTATCAGCTTCCAACTCATTACATCGTGGACAATTTATACCTGTATTCCCACCCCACTTTGCTATTTTCTCGGGCGTATAGTACAAAAAATATAATGTTTTGTAGTGCTGGGACTGCAGAGGGGCAGCACTTAGAATTGTGCGGCCTAAGTTTAAAGATTCGAGAAATCGATTGCAGTCAACCCCTATTTTCTCTGCCCACTTTGTACTATATTTCTCTAGGTCGTCCTGCTTTTCTTTCTGCAAGGCTGCGTATAGGGACCTAATTGTACAATCCCTGGACAACCTAATTTTCTCCATTATTTCAACCTTATTAAAACCTGCTGGCCCTCCAGATTTATTCTTTAAGTAGCTTCTGATCTGTAAGTACTTAAAGAAGCCCCTATTTCCTATACCATATGCCTCTCTCAGGTCTGCAAACTGTTTAAAGCCTTCCTGATCAAATAGGTCTCCTATTTGCGTAATACCACTCGCTGCCCAATCTACCATAATTTGATCAGCAAAGATTTCCCCCGGGAACGACCTATTATTCAGCAACAAAACATATCTATTATATCTGCCCATTTTAACTTTCTTTAAAAAAGCATTCCAAATCGTGACTGCAGCATTAACAGTTTTAAACCTCGTTCTCTTGAAGTAGCTGTATTCTGTACATTTTAAAAAACAATTCTGTGCATTTGGCCCTAGTACGACAGTATAGATCTCTGTAGACATATCTTGTATTCTTTGCATCATCAACATTCCCCCCGATTAGCCCTTGTATATATTGCAATACAGTCACCATATAGTATAAATGAAAATCAGGTGCTCCCCATCCCCCTCTTTCCCTAGGTAGTGTCATATATCTGTACGCTCTCCGGGTTTTGCCATGAGCCCAAATAAATCTATTGCATATGGCTTCTATGTTATTAAACCAGCTGGATTCAAATAGCAATGGTATGGCCCTAAAAAAGTATAAGATCTTGGGAAAAATCATCATCTTAATAATGTTTGTACATCCCACCAATGAAAGATGTAAATTGTTCATTCTTTCCAAGTCGCTTTTTACGCTGGTCAACAAGGGATCAAGATTGCTTTTAACGATGTTATCAATTTCTGCTGTAATTCTCACCCCTAAATAGGTTGCTGCTTCTACCACTCTGTCGTCATTACAGATTGCCCACTGGTTTTTAACAATTTGGGTTTTAGTGCTGTTCAGGCTATACCCTGAGAACTGTCCAAATCGCCCTGCTTCAGCTTCAATTGCTCTAATAGCTACTATAGGTTGTGCAGTCAAAATAGCCACGTCGTCGGCATACGCTAAAGTTTTAAATCTGCATCCATTAAGAACTAATGGCGGGATTAGGTGATCATTTTCCAGTTTCCGAATATAAGGGTCTAAATATAGAGCAAACAACAGGGGGGAAGATGGACACCCCTGTCTTGTTCCTCTAAATATTTTAACTGCAGTTGATTGCCCTCTGTTAACCCTTATTTTGGCAGTCGGATTAATATAGAGAGTCTGTAAGGCCTTTACAAATCCTGCCCCTATACCATTCCAGCGCAGTCCTTCCCATAAGTATCTCCAGGAAACCCTGTCAAACGCTTTTTCAGCATCTAAAAAGAGAGCAGCTGTAGGGACTTTTAATGTATTTGCTGCGTCGAATACCGTAATCACTTGCCTGGTATGTTGTGTCGTTCCCTTTCCTGGAATGAAACCGTGCTGTGTGCGAACTACCAATGTTTCGATTACTCTTGCTAGCCTTTTTGCCAGGATTTTCGAGAACACTTTGACATCTGCATTCATTAGCGTGATAGGGCGGTATGAGCCCGGAAGGTCTGTAGGTTTGCCCTTTTTAGGAATTACAATAATATCTGCACCGCCCCATGAATCTGGTACAGCCTCTCCCTTTTGTGCTAATAGCATCACGTTAAACATTTCTTCTAACAGTACTGGTTTAAAAGTTCTATAAAATTCTACTGGCAGCTGATCCGGGCCAGCTGCTTTACCAGCTGGTAGATCCCCCAGAGCTTCCACCAATTCATTCAATTGAATAGTCTCTTCCAGACTATTTTTATCTTGCTCACCTAGCTCCGAAGGCTCTATCTCGCTAAGATAAGATCTTATATCTTCCTCATCCTCCTGGCCATCCTGTGCATAGAGTTCCTCGTAAAATTGTTTAAAGACCTCTCTAACTTGCTCGACTTCCTTCACTGTATCCCCCTGGTTATTCTTAATTTCTTTAATGTCAGCCATACCCTCTCTTTGCCTAGCTCGCACAGCTAGTATATGTCCTACTCGTTCGTTAAGTTCATAGGCCTTTTCTTTGTTTGCCAAATATTTCTCCACTGTCTTTTTCGCCATCCCATCCAGTGCTTCCGCTTTAAGGGCAACTATTTTCAATAGAATTTGATCTATGGGAAAGCGAGAGGATATGGCTGAGATGAGTACTTCTTCTGCTTCCCTCAGTAGTTTAATATTTTCTTCAGTTTTTGCTTTTGATTCTTTCTGCATTTTAATAGCAAAACTCAGAGTTTCCCCCCTTACCCCAGCTTTAAAAGCATCCCACACTATCCCTGATGATGATGTACCCTTATTTATCTCCCAATATTCCTTTATCCAGATGTTCATTCTATCCTTATAGCCCTGGTCCTGTAATAGAGTTCTATCAAATGTCCACTGACTCATTACTTTATTTCTCCTCTGTCCAATTATTACCGTTAAGACTAATGGGCTGTGATCCGAGATGATCCTCGGTTCCCTGTCTACTTTTACTCTATCCATCAGGCTTCTTGAAATTAAGAAGTAATCTAACCTAACCAATATTTGGTGGGGGGCTGAGAAATAAGTACTCCCATCTATATTAGGGTGGCATTTTAACCAGGGATCATCTAGCGAGTTGTTCCTTACCAAATCTGCTAGGGCTCTGTGGGTCCTTTTATTTCTGCCTGAATAAATCCTACCAGGATCTAAAAAACTGCTGTCTGCATCATGCAAATTCAAATCCCCGCATACTATTACGGGTTCTGGCCACTGCGCTAATTCCGTGTCCAGGTATTGAAAGATCTCGGGGTCATCGCCTGTAGATCCATAAATCGAGACAACCGTGAGGGTCTCCCCTCTGAATACTAGTTCAGCTATGACCCATCTACCCCATTGATCTTCCTTCTTTCTTTTAACCTGCGTATCACATCTCTTACCTAAGACAGCCACCCCCCTTGTTTTAGTATTCTGACTAGTTTTTGCTAGTACGTTAAAACCTAACTGTTCTAATAGGTAAGCCTTATTGTCCTCAATGTGTGTCTCTTGAAGACATACCAAGTCCGGACTTAGTGCTTTAATATAGGCAGAAGTTTTAAGCCTTTTATTCAGATCATTTAGTCCACAAATATTTATTGAAACTATCCTACAAGTCATTGTAAATCAGGTTTCCTCCCCCCTTCCCCTCTCCCATTTCTTCTATTCAATTGCTTTTTTATTTTCTCTCCTTTAGGTTTTAATAAGAAGCTAATGAACGCATTATTCATCAATACTTTCTTTCCTTTATTACATACATTGTGCTTTAGCTTATAATTGTGCCCATCACCTGAGTGCCTTTCCTCCCCCCCACCAACCGCCCCCCCTCCCGCTCCCCCTGTCACCCTCCCCTCTGGATCCCCCCCCCCCTTACCACAGGCAAATAGGTCTAGCAGACCTATATGTGGCCCCTGTAGTCTGCAGAATCGCTACTCTCTCCCACCCTGAACCTGCAACTTTTAGCTATACTTTACTTACTTTGCATCAATTTTTTTTACGGAGTTTTTGGTGGACTAGCTGTTGGGGATTTTGACGGAGTTCTAGATCTGTTCTCTTTTCTTCTTCTGCCTGACCCCGAAATCTCTTCGAGATATTCCCCCGCTTTTATCTCTGATGTGAACATCCTTGTGTACCCCTTCCTTATTACTTTCAGCCTTGCCGGGAATAACAGATAGGCTTCCGCCCCCTGCTTTTGAAAGGGAGTTATCAACTGCCTTAACTTCCACCGTCGTTCCACCGTAACGTGACAGAAGTCCGGCCTGGCAAAAAAGGTGTTTCCATCGGCCGTCTTTCTAGCGTCTGGCCTAGCCTTATCCATTATCTCCTGCCTTGCTAAAAAGTTTCCTAGAAAAACCAGCATAGCCCTTGGTAATGCCTTCTCCTGCCCACCGTAATTCTTCTTTCTGAACATAGGATATCTATGAGCCCTCTGTACCTCTAGCTCCCATTGCCATTTAGAATCTGGAAAGGCCTCAGAAAGTAATTTTACCACATACCCTCTCGGGTCCTGGCCCTCTCGCCCTTCCTCCAGTCCCAAAAGTCTTACATTACTTCGCCTTTGGCGGTTTTCAAAGTCTTCCAACTTCCATTGCAAGTCCTCCACCACTTTTTCTTGTTCTGCCTTGAAAGTTTTCCAATCTGTTACCTCATCTTCCACTCGACCAGTCCTTTCTTCTACTTGAGTCACTCTTGCTTCAACCTCTTCCTGTTTTCTGCTTACTCTTCTGATAGAGGTTTGTAATTTTTTTGTATCCCTCTTCGCTCTCCTGCTCTCCGCTCTGGCCTCAGAATGCATCTGCTTTAGTGTCCCGAATAACATTTCCAATGTCACATTTTGCGAGTTTCCCGAATCCCCATTTTCGCCCTCCTTTTGATCTCTTTCCTGGTATGTCTCTGATGTAGCTGAGTAGTCCCATGACAATTTTTTGTTCATACTGCTTCTAGACCCTCTTGTACCCTTACTAACTCCAGCTCTCCTTTTCTTCTTGGTTGTTTGATCCCTAGAATCATTACTTGTACCAGAGTCTGTTGATTGATTTGTGCTGCCTTCATCTTCCTCATTTTCTGGGCCGCTAATATCTGTAGTGTCAGAGCCCTCATTAACTGAAAAAAACTCGGGTGAGCCCCCTCTGGCCCCTCTCTCGTCTCTTCCTCCTCTGCCATTTCCCTGAATATGTAGGCGCTCTTGTTGGTCCTTTAGACTTTGTATACTTCCCCAGCTTGGGTCGATGTGCAGTAAAGGACTAATATGCAGTCCTAGTTCAACCTCTTTCAAGGCATCTAACATTTGGGTATTGTTGCTCCTTTCCTTGTGCTCACCTTTTGAGCCAGCATCCTCCATGCTCCCCTCTCCACCTCCTTCTGCATTCAGGTCCGCTTGCTCCGCGCGTTGCGTGGTGTTTCCTGCAGTCTGCCGTGGTTGCCCAGCAACCAAGCCATCGACGCTAGCGTCCTCGAGGGTTAGCGTTTCTCCGTCGAGTGCGTTATGCCCGACTGACAAACTCACAGCTCCCGTTTCTGCCTGCTTCGTTGATGGTGCTCCACTCACTATACCGGGCTGCTGCAGATCGCATACCTGTGCCGGCACCAGCGGGAGCATCTTCACTGCTAAGAATGTTTCCGGTAAAGTAGTTTGTCTTAATTGCTCCTTTATCGACATTGCCTGTGACCGCTGACTTTTCGCTTCAGCATCGAGGACTGCCTCCCTTGCAGCTTTGCTCGCCGTGAGCCGAGTCTCTGTTTTGGTTTCAATCTTTTTCTCCTGCTTATCTGTCTTCCTGGTAATAGTGCTTTTGACAGACCGAGTAATCTGCTCCATCGGTTTCTTTGCTGCAGCGGGTGGAACCTTCGGAATCGCGCCTTCTTTTACCGCTGAGCCTTTACTCTGCCCTGCTGGTTTATCCATTTTGGTTTTCTGTGACATAGTGCCTCTCGCTCTTCTCCAGTAATAGAGAAATACTGATTTACTCGTAGCAGAGGCAGCAGACGTTACCCAGTGCAGGCCTCTTGTAAGCAAGAATTCGACAAATATCCACATCCCGTATCTCCGTATCTCCGTATCTCCGTAGCTTATCAGTCTGCTTCCATCCTGGGGTGGGAGAGAGAGGAACTAGCGACTGTCCTCTACAGCGCTACAGCGGCCATCTTGCCCCGGGGTGAAGTCTGTTGTCAATGAAATTTCAGCAGGAGGCAAGATCTTTTCCAAGCCTTTGGAGATCCTTCACAAGTTGAAAGCAAAGTACACAAAGTTCCTTTCTCCTTCCTTTGGCAGTAAGGCAACCACTGCTGGCCAATCCCCCAAGCAGCACTTCAGCTTGGGAATAGTCTCTCCTCAGTTTCTTCAGGTTCCTCTCCTCAGTAAAGGTTTCTTCTTGTAGTCCAAAGAGATCTAATTTCATGGGATCAGGGTCCCAATATTTATACCCCAAATCCTTTTTTCTCTGAGGGGAGAGGGGCCTTTGCCCAGTCCAAACCAATTCTGAAGCACTCTGTTTACCAGACTTCTCCTTTACTTTCACAGTGCAGGGCAGAAACATCAGACGCCCCACAGGAGGTGGAGCCAGCATTGTGGAAGGCAAGGACAGTCCTGGAGCACTTTGTTTACAGGACTCCTTCTCCTCTTTTAGTGTGCAGGGCAGAGACTTCAGCCGCTCCCCAGGGGGTGAAGCCAGCATTGTGGAAGGCAGGCAAAGCCCTATTCAAGGTTCAGGTGCAACGCCTCCCTCCCATCTAGATGCAGATCTCTCTATTCACCACTGGGTGACTCAGCCTGTCTCCTGGAATTCACCAGCCCTGTCACTCACAAAACCAGACATAGGAATACACAACCTAGCAGGAGCAGGTTTGAATGGTTAGACAAGCAAATACCTACTTTCTAAAAGTGGTATTTGCAAACACAGAATATTAAAACCATCTTCACTAAAATATGTATTTTATTATTCTGAGTTCAGGCATACTAAACTCGAATTTCTACCATATTCTCTGAGACAGTTAGGATTATAAAATGTAATAACTCTATAACAGTCCATTCTGGCGTATGGAGAACAGGGAGCCTTGCAATATTGAAAAATGAAAATGGCTGTAATTCACTATTTGGACATGCCACACACATCAGGGCTTGCCCAACCTTATACTTACAATGCACCCTGCCCTTGGGCCTACCATAGGTGTGACTGATATGAAGAAAAGAGAAGGTTTAGGGACTGGCAAGTGGGTGTACTTGCCCAGTCAGCATGACAGTACCAGACTGCACGCAGGCTCTGCAATGGCAGACCTGATACACAATTTACAAAGCTGCTTCTGTGGGTGGCACAACCAGTGCTGCAGGCCCACCAGCAGCATTTGGATTTACACGCCCTGGGCACAGTCAGTGCACTAGACTAGGGTCTGACAAGTAAACCAAATAGCCAAACATGGAACCACTGATTAATACATCAATTTACAATAGGGAGCACTTGCACTGTGGCACAGTGCCCAAAGCATCTAACACCAGCAAAAATACATGAGGCAACGACAAAAATGGAAGGGAGACCTTCGCCAGTGGTGCCAGGTCTAACATATACAAATGTGGTTTAATGTATGTTTGTACTTTGTGTTTCACAATTAAATGTTGACCTTTAAAGAAAAATGCAATCATGTAAAAAAAAAAAATCTGAAAAAGAAAAGTGAAATAAATCATAAGGGCAAATGAAATCAGAACATTGGTACCTTTATTTTTGAGCTGACATAAAATTTGGCAACCAGATACTTTGTATTGCAAATACTGTGCATTTAAGGTGGCACAAGGGTATTGCAGGCTGGTGCAGGGAAACTGACGCACCTCTACAGATCCTTCAGTTTCTTGTAAATCTACCCCTTGGTATTTTTGGGTGTGGTAAATACCTCACCCTCATCAGGCCCACTTTTAATCAGAGCCTTAAACCGCATGTATCAAAGTATTTTGCAGTTGCAAACGGTGTGAATTACTAAATTCGGCCCATTTGTAAATGCAAACTGGCCTTTCTGAATGTATGAAAAAGGCACTGGGATTCGCAATTTAGGTAATTGCAATTTTTAGCTATTAACTAAATTGCAAACTCAAATAGGGAATCGCAATTTGCTATTCCCTAATGCACATATAAGAAGCCTTTCCTAAATGCAAACTGTGCATTTAGGAAACACGATTACAATCTATTTCAATTTGATGGTAAACAAGTGCAATTTTGGAAAACGTGATTGCTACATCTATTCCAATCTTTGACACGTTCTTAAGTGTCTCTGATTCTGATTTTGCTCTCATATATGGTGGCATGTGTGATGGCACAGTTATTGGCATGTGTGATGGCACAATGATTGAAAATTACCACGTTTTCATTCATGCTCTACATTTCAAATTTACAAATTTCTGGAATGTTTGCGGAGGTTACATAAAACTAATGCCCACATTACAGGTTAAGGGATAAATTACGATCCCTATGTAAACAAGAGTTTGCAAAGTGATCGAAATTGCAAATTGGGTAATAAATATCACACAAGCGCAGATTTTGCCCAGCAAATTCCACATGGTCATACCTGCTTAATTGTCACTTGCTAAAAAGTACCAAGAAAGGCCAAAAACATAAGGATTTCTGTGTTAAAAAATAATTCGGCTACTTACACTTCTTTTTCTTGTTAAAAACTCAGAATATGGAATATTTGCCACATGTGTTCAATTCCTCACAATGAGTTAATGAAATGCCAGCCAACTTGTAATATGTGCAATATTCTAGAAATGCTTTCTCTTTTGAAGAATCATTGAAATTTATCTAGAGTATATGGCACATGCTTACACCCAATTTTCATAGTCTCCACATGTTTCATAAAAGCTAACACGATTAAATTTACATGGACAAATTACATTGTTTATATTCTTCGATAATATTGACTTATTCATATGTACATGTTTAGAAGCTTTTTGTAAACATTTTATAACTTTAAAAATATACTTGACAATCTGACCTAAGAAAATATGGGGAAAACACTGAAAAGAAACATGAGTATTCTATTTCCATAATTTAATTTCTTCGTCAAAAGTTTTAATGAAAACCGTGGACTGCATGATTGCGCTTATAAAACATTATTTGCAACGCAACGTTTTCAGTTGCATCCGATGATATGGAGAGCTCGCGCGCGCGGCGCGAGGACGGCAAATGGTATTCACCGACGATTACCCATGAATTTATGGAATTATAAAACAACATTGTAAAACTGAAAAAAAGATCATCTCGTGGAAGGATAACAGATGCCCTTTTATTCTGGCGCGACGGAGAGCAATCCGTTTCAATATTGCTAAGTTACCTCAGTAACAATCCCGCAATCAGTTGAACTGTAACTATGAGGAGCCAAGAAATTAATTTCCTCGATGTAAAGATTTTCTGGGATAATGAAAGCACTGAGAGATCTTTACTGCAAGAAACAGATGGACAGCAGTATCAGCAGCAGACACGGTGCCAACCTTTTCCAAGGCAGAAATGAAGAGGAAATTCCCTCTGGACTGGCATGCAGCTGCAGCGAATGTGCTGGAAGGATAGGCAAGGCGGAAACCTGCTGGCCTGGCTGATTGCATGTCTGGAGTGTGCACGGCCAACCCTCATTGAAAAGCTACACTAGACCTCATTGCTTACGCAGCAGAGCAATCACTGACCCTTGCGGCAACCCGGTTATTATATTTCACCTTATATTTTTAGCCATGCCTTCTGATTATATAAATATCACATGAATATAAATTGTACTTGTTTTTCAATGAGATCACATCATCAATTCACAGCGCCCGAGCGGTGATTTTGCTGCATGTGCTGGATGTTTTTCTAAACCATAAATTCAACAACTCTATCAATATTATAACTGTAGGACGCTTTGCTTCTTTTAAATCTATCTATCTATCTATCTATCTATCTATCTATCTATCTATCTATCTATCTATCTATCTATCTATCTATCTATCTATCTATCTATCATCTGTCATACCTTTAAAAACAAACATTGTCAAATAATATGTTGTTTAGAACAATCAAACAAACCCACGCACAAATATATTCACACATTATTTTTACCACGGTCTAGCTGAGTGAGAAAACACTACTTGGACCATGATTACGAGTTGCACAATGCTCTCTACTGGCAGGTGGTAAATTTGCATGCAAATTTTTTGTTCACATGTAGTAAATCTGCACCAGCATTGTGAAGTAACACCTTAAGTCCCGTGGACAGGGGAACTACTGTATGGGACCGAATATGCCAGTCGTATAACCACTGCCGGGACCGCAACTTGAAGCAAGGAGCCGAGATTCGCTCGGTAGGAATTCCTAAACTCGGAGATCGTGATAGCGGCTCCGCTTTGATCCCTGTTTATTTTACTATGAAGGCTTCAACTTATGCGTTAACGGTCCCGGCAGCCATTGTGCTCAATACGTCCACCTTGGGCACGTATTAAGCCTGCCAGATGCTACCCCATTCACTTACGCCAACCGCTCTGGACCCTTCGGTTCGTCGGTTCCGGCTAACCAGTGGCCACCACCCTACGGAGGGAGCCACACTCCCCCTCAATAATTTGCGCTCTCATCTACTTTGGCAGAAGCCACCACCCTGTCTTGAGAAAGACTAGCCCCACACTATGAGCTTTATGTATAAAGGCATGTCACTTTAATGTCCTGAAGATGATCCCACTATTTATTTAAGGGATCGAAACGTCGTTGACATAATGTACACCATATACATTCACTATAATGCAATGCTGAATATGTAATGGTGTATCCACGATATTCTGTCTGTTTTATTTAAATCAAATTTAAATGCAGACATGTTTTCTTTCCCTGAGCCCTTCACTTAATGTTGTTTGTTTGTCCATGTCAGTAGGACGCAGGCTCTGTCCCACTTGGAATCTTTTCCCTTAGTTAATGTTATAAGTTCATTGTATATTAAAACCTGCCCGGCTGGACAGAGAATATAGCACTGATTGAGTCTATATTGATTTGTACCTTATCAGACTGTCTAGGGACCATTGTCTTTAGAAACAGTAACGCACCCAAGGTCCCTGACCAATTGCATATTAGATTTCCTAGTGTTTTTCAACAACACAACACAATGGGTTTTATTTAACACCTACATTTACCACCTGTTCTCAGCAAGTGGTAACTGCATGCTATTGCCTAGTGGGGGAGGCGAGAGGGTTATAGTGAGCAGGGGTGGGTAACAAAATGTACATTTTGGCAAGGTGGAGCAAATGGCGGGCAGCATTAGTTGCAGGTGGCGGGGCGGGTGCAGGCGAGTGGAAGGAGAGGCTAGAGGAGGGGTGGGGAAGATGGTAAAAACAAAAAAGCATCACATACCTTGCTACATCAGTCCCATGTATGTGATTCTGCTGTCCTCATCAGACCAAGGCACAGGAAGCACAGAAAAGGCTCCCCTGAACAATGCTGCAATGCAGCAGTGTGATTGATAAGCACCCAGGCTCCCCTGACCACTTAAAACGCTGCAATGCAGCGTTGTGATTGGTTTTGAGCTTCCTGGTTAGACACTCAACCAGGGAAGGGGGGCCTTGGCTTGTCCTAAACGCAGGCTGAAATGCAGCCTGCATGGAGAACAGGGAAAGTGCGCCTGACTGGTTTAAGCTGCCCGAGAGTGCCAACCAAAAAGTCAATATGCCCTTAGGATTTGGCAAACCACTCCTCCCCTGCACTGCTCAGAGAGCAGAGCAGCCCCGTCCACCTGCCGGCAAGGGAAACATAAAATGATAAGAACTAAAAGTTATTATCGTTTTATATTTCCTTTACTTCACTGCTCAAAAGCAGTGAGGCATTGCTCCTCCGCCATAGCGTAGGAGCCACCACTGCGTGGACCATTGAAAAGCAACAGAAAAACAAGGAATCAGTCTTGTTTGTTGCTGCAGCCAAAACTCAGGAGATTTTTCCCTGACAAAATGACTGCCTTGAAAAATCTAGGGCAGTGATCACACACCAGGGAAAATGGGTTTCATATGGCAATTCTCTTATAACCAGGGCCTTCCTATTGCAAGGAATGAATGTTACATTGAAGTGACAGAGTAAAAACCCCTGCTAATTTCTACTATATACAATACCTCCCTCTCTTTGTATTTTTCATTAGGTACTTTGGTCTGGTAAACATTTCTACCTTTGGGCCATACACAAGTGGTTTGCGGTAATTTATATGAACAAATAACAGTACAATGCTTTCAGATTTGATTAGGATAATACACAAACACTATTATTTTCGAACTTTGTTGTGATAAATCTCAGAAACCTATGATTTTTGTGTGCACCAGGATTAATTTCAACTGATACTTGATTATATCTCTGTGATCAACAGTACACAGGACATACCTTCAAAATGGCACTGCCGATAACTCCCATATAGTAGGATACTAATGATTATTGTATTGTGGACGTAATCACACGTGAACGGGTCTTCCAATACTGACCTTATAAGAGTTATACTAATTACTTTAGTCTTTTTTGATGGTCAAATATGCACGGTCATAACTATAGTGACTTTTAGCCTTTTTGGACGAAATATTATCAGCATTTTTTCAAACTTCTACTAGTTATCTATATTTAGCTTAACCATCAAGATCAGGATAGTTATTATATGTATTATATGTTATTAAAGCAATTTAAGACTCTTCAAAGATTGCACCGCCTGTAGCTTCTTACTTCGGAACTAGGGATCCAAGCATGCAAATCTTGGGCAAGCGAGTCACATGACTGCAGCTTGCTTTAAAAACACTGCAGGGAACGAACGTGATGACTCAGTGCAGGCAGTACAGGCTCGCATTCGGATATCGCTGACAAGTCTTTCAGGTAAGTCAAGTTCATTGGCTTTTTAGCCATGAAATATAGTTTCTCAATAAATTTAAGTTGAACTTTAAATTTAGATAATCTACTTATAGCTTCTCTGTTGGTTGCTTCCAACTCATAGTGTGGATGCTTATCAGGGACCCCCACTTGATTGGACTGCATTTCAAATTGCTGCGGGGAAAGAACGCATTAATTGGGTGCAGGTAACACGGACTCATGTTCAGAGAACGTGAAGATATGTATAATTCTTTTTATCAGGTAAGTCGAATTCCCGGTCTCAAAATGCTATGGAATAAGGGTCAGATGTAGGTGGCAAAATACTGGTCAGTAATGAAGAAATTCGGTAAATTTCAGCGTTACCGACCTGTATTTAGCCATGCCTAATGTAGGTAAGGAATCAGTAAATATGGAATCGGTAAATAAGGAATGGGTAAATACCAATTCCTTACTGCTCTTGCATTTAAGGAATCGGTAATGCTGATTCCTTAAATGCAATGTAGGAAGCACATTAAAGAGTGCTTATAAGCCTAAAGAAATTGGTAATTACCATCAACTTCAAGTTGGTGTTAAATAGCGATTTCCTTTAAAAAATCACTTTTTTGTTTTTTGTTAAGTGCCCTTAGGGCATGTATGTGCACCACATGGGCACACATGCACATTTTAGGGGTGCAACAGGGTTTCCTTTTGACACCCCGGCACCCTTGAAAGTGCTCCCGCTATTAACGATTCAGTAATACCGAATCGCTAATAGTGAATGTCTTGACATTCATTCCTATGGGCCTCCAAGCCCATAGAAGTGAGTGGGTAGGTATTCTTTATTACCGAATCTCAATTACCGATTCGGTAATAAGGAATATTAAGGATTCAGTATTTTTTACCAAATCTTTACCTACATAGGAAATACTGATTTCTGAATCTGTAAATTTCGCTATTAAGAAATCGGTATTTCAGATTTACCTACATCTGGCCCTTTTATCTTTAAATACATTATTTTTGACCCTTTCACTTTTAACCAATCACTTATAGCTCTTTTTGGTTATTTCCATTTTGTAGTGTGGAAACTTATCAGTGACTTCCTCTCGACCGGACTACAATTCTTGGGACTGGGGCTTTACACAATGCGCCAATAGTATTTTAGGATTATATACATATCTTTCCGAATGGCAATTACAATGCTTTATTATGTCCCAACGTTACAACCAAACTAGATTCCATGGCTCATTAACTTATAGATCCTAAGGAAACAAACTAATCTAATGATCATCGAGTATTCTAGTGGGGTATATTTCACTTAAGAACTTTGGGGTCATGCTAGAATACTAATCTGGCACTCTCTTGATTACAATTTATTTATTTATCTGTTAGAGACAAAACTAGTCATATGAGACATCTCAGATTGCACATTGAAATTTGGACGCCAAACAGGGATGCAGAATGACTATAATCGGGCTTAAAAGTACGTTAATCTGATAAGAATTTAACACAACGCATGAGGCTAAATGTACTTATGTACAGTATCAAGAGTCATACATGGACTCTGTAACTGTTTACGATATGAGCTTCTTGTCCCGACTTATAAGTAAGAGAAACTGGACCCTATAACCACTATGGCTCATACCTTCAACAGGCCGGTAGCCTAATGTAGTTAATTTACATTCTTACAGATTCCTTTTGACAATTATTTACTCACGGTGGTATTTTAAAATGTCGCGATGGTGAAAACCACATGACACGGACCTCTACATTTCAAATTTAGAATTTGTGGGACTATTAACACATTATCTTTTAAATAACTGGTGGATAGAATCACGTGTAATATTATACCTTTTTTTCACATCTTTATTTACAAGAAGACTATTCAGAGTGAAGTTTGGATTCTGATATTGGTGGCTAATTGTAATAATTGCTTCTATCTCACACTTGATTATCATTCTTCTTCTCTTTGTCTCCCGTGGTGACTAACATTTTTGTCTTTTAAGCAAAGTATTGAAAGTTTCTCTTCCCTATACTCATTTCTTCTCTTATCACTAGAGATTCGCTTTATTTCTATCTAACCTTTTGAAAAAAATGGCTAATCACTAATGTTGTCATCTCACCATCATTTTTGTACAAACAAAAAACAACATGTATGATATTTATATTTCCAGACTTGAAAAAACCTATGTTAAAAGAAACACGTGTTGGCAGAATCCATGCTGGAAGTACCAAATGAATAAATAGACAAGTTGAACATAAATTAATGGACTCTTGCACTTTTTTATATTTTGATAAAAGATATCATTGACCTTCAAATTGGTGCTAAATGTGAAGTTGTGTTTTAATATACCTGTGTTGTTAAACTCATCCATGGCATGATAGCCAATTGCATTTATCTATGAGAGTGCTGAACATAGGTTCTATTTTGTACATACTGTTTACAATGTTGGTGGCTGCAGGGGGAGGCCCATGGTTGCGTTGCCTCCACTGGCTCTCCTGAGGGTACCTAATATGGGTGGGGAGGGAGCTGGGCTTCCTGTTTATTTAGTGGGTGTTTCGGTCCAAATTGGGGTACCCACAATATATTCTGCCATTGGGGCCCAGGAGGGAAGGCCAATGACCCCTACGGCCCCACCAGCTCACCTGTCCCCACCAATCCGGGGTATGGTGAGTCCGGATTCAACCAGATTGCGCCTGCCCAGCTGAGAGTTAGTTTTGTTTCTGCTTCCTCACGCCAGAGCAATCCTGTGTGGATGTTGTACTTCTCCATGCATGCTCTCTCATGGGCAAGGAACTGCAGTTTCCAGAGGGATGTGGCCCCTGGGACACTGTTATGTTGTGTGCCATTGGGGAAGGGCCTTTAGATGGTTCCGGGATGGTTTGTCACCCCCCCTCCCAAATATATATGATGGGGAGCCTATGGGATGGGGACCCTGTGGCCATAAAATAGCTCCCCTACCCCTTAAATCAATACATCATTACAGAGGCAGCCACCGCCTGTGCAGGTAAGAGTGGTGGGGCGATGGGACTGGGTGGGAAGAATTTTGTTGGACGATGATGAGGGAAAATTATTTAGTTATTTAATTTTCCCTCGTCATCATCAGCCAAAATACTCCCCACTGGCCCCACCTTTGTTACCTGCTCAGGCTGCGGCTGTACAGAGGGCCTATGGGATGCTAAGGGAGGGGGAGCCATCTCTACCCTCCAATTTTCCTCCATATGGTAACCCTCAGGACCCTGGCCCACCTAGGGACTTTATATTGAAACTGGTGGGACCCACAACATTACCATGCACTGCTAATTACCTCACATATTACATCACTCATGACATATTGTGTGACATCATTGATAACTTCACTGCAATATCTGAAATTACATAATTGATGACAACACTGTGCATGGCAGGGGTGTGGGTTAAGGTTAATGTATGGCACAAGTTTCAGTGATTTTGTTAGGTTAAAATGGTATGCTTTAACTGACATTTTCACCTAATTAAAACAACAGTTCATTATTTGTTTCTTTCTGTGTATATGTGTATATATACAGTCCTCCGAACAATTTCGACTATGCCACTACCAGAGTGGATTTTTTCAAATTCACTAGACAGCTCAAACTCTGCAAGTTTCACGCTACCACTAAACCTGCTAAGAACACTGTGCCTGCGGTCCAGGATCCTGAATTAGTACCTTCCACCTCATGGGCCAGTTCAGACCTGTCACAAATAGTTGAACAGATACAGGTCGAGACAACAGTACCTACAGTGTGCACGGACACGCGGGTTATTTCTACCACAATTGTGACTCCATTCAAACCCAAATCCACCTTCTGCCCTCTCATGCTCAAGGACAACATTGAACTCTTCCAGGATAAAATAACTCTCGAATTGAAACAACTATTTAACAAACAGATCAAAGAAAGAAACAAAAAGCACTACCGAGATGCCGCATACCACCAACTTATCAAAAAATTACAGGGGGATACGAACATCATTATCTGTGAATCTGATAAGGGTGGCAATGTGGTGCTCTGGCCAAACAACTGTATATGGAAGAAGCATGGGCCCAATTTCTGGACAAAGAGTGCTACAGGAGAGTTAACATGGGAGATGTTAAACTTGCTTGGAATGTGATCTACGGCAAGTTAATGGCATGGCGCAGTGGAGGATTGTTAACATTGGATGAGTACAAATTTCTGAGAAACATGAATCCTGTAATGCCAGTGGCGTATTTTATTCCAAAGGTACACAAGGACAGTAAGAAACCTCCAGGACGCCCTATAATATCAGTACAAAATGGCATCCTGGAAAATGTGAGTAAATACGTAGAATTTTTTCTCCAAGAATACGTTAAAAACTGCCATCTTTCGTATTAGACACTGGAGATTTACTAAAAAACTGGGGGATGTACCTTGGCAACCTGGCTACATATTGATCACACTGGATGTTTCCTCCTTGTATACTTCGATCTACCACAAGGATGGACTCAGAGCTGTTTTGCACTATCCCAGCAATAGATTGCCTTGTCTTAAAGAGCACACCTCTATGGTACGTGAATTGATCGAACTGTGTTCATATCACAACTATTTTTTGTTTACGAACCAGGTTTTCCAACAAACAAGGGGTGTGGCTATGGGGGCCTGCTTCTCCCCTAGTTATGCCTGCCTTCACATGGGCTACTGGGAGGAGCAGGTTCTGTGGCCTTCCTTCCCCCAAATACTTGCCACCAAGGTCGTTAAGTGGCTGAGATACATTGACGACCTACTCATAATTTGGAATGGTAGTCAAGACGAGGCATTAGTGTTCATCAATGATCTTTACAACAACTCCTTAAACTTGGGCTTCACTAGCCAGATGAGTTGATCCTCCATCTGTTTCTTGGATGTAGAAATCTACATACACAACTTGGAATTGCGCACTAGACTATTTAGGAAGCCGACTGCTGGCAATGCCATTCTCCACGCCTCTAGCCACCATCCGGCTCCTTTAATACGCAGCATCCCGTATGGCGAGATGCTGCGTATTAGAAGGATCTGCAGCTCAGATATGGATTGCATGATTGCCCAGAAGGAATGTAAGGCCAGATTCCTTAGGAGAGGCTACCGTTCTGAAGTTGTAGATAACGCTATGCGCAGAGCCAATGCTAAAGGAAGATTACAGCTAGTTGCACCTCTTGAACAGGCATCCCCCAGTAGTAACGCAGAAACCAGATTGATCTTAACATATAGCAGACAGCATCAGGCTATCCGGAGGATAGTACGTGGCAATTGGTCACTTATTGCTAGTGATCATATCTTAGGATACCAAATGCTTGTCCCCTCCTAATATAACATTCAGAAAGGCCAAATCTATGCTCGACAGCCTGGTTTCCAGCAGCCCAGAAATAAGAACATCTGGGGATTGGCTCCTAAGGAGCAGGGATTTTCGCAAATGTTCGGTTTGCAAAGCTTGCAAGAATGGCATTAACAAGAGTGAGTATCTGATTCCCTTTAACAACCAACCAGTGCGCATCCAAGCCAAGCTCACTTGCAAGACAGATACGCGGTGTATGTGCTAGAGTGTCCATGCGGCCTACGATATGTGGGCAGCACCAAGTTACCAGCACACAAGAGGATACTCCAGCACCTCAGAGCCACCACCAACGGTGACACCGCGTACCCTGTAGCAAGGCACTTTGAGGAAGTTCACAACAAGAATCACTTCCAGAGGGATTAAAATACTTTCTGATCGATACAGTTCCTCCTTTAAGGAGGGGGGGGGGGGTGACCGTGAGGGCCTCTTACGAAAATTAGAAACACGTCACATAATACGGTTCGATTGTAAGATCCCTAATGGAATGAATTCTAGTGAAGACATGTACACCTATTTATGAGTCTTACCTGTTGTCCAGTAATAATGATTTATGTAAACATTGACCTTTTTCATATGTATATATCATCTTATGCATATTAGCTGCTTCCCGCATCAAATGAGTGAAATATTTAATAGTCAAATTTTCTATTAGTATATGTATAAAGTTATAAATGTGACACTCTTTTTTTAAGTATTTTTACACTGGGTTTTATCTAGCGTGACATAAAATTTATGAATTGCGCTATCTTATTTAGTGCCCACACTAATATTGCGATTTTGCACAAAACAAATTGCCCACTTGGGCTTTATTGCTCCTGCAAGCACAGAAATTTTGCATGCACTAATAGGACATGGTATACACAAGAGGGCGGGATTACATTACTGTTTGATTTGATGATCAGGTCAAATGTTGTTCTCTTGTGATCAGTGTCCCTGATACAGGGTGGCGCACCATGTACAAAAATTTGGTAAAAACATGAGTGGGATATTGCATGACAACATATAGATATGTAATTACCTTTTTTATAGGTTTTACATGTTGCTATAATTTTTATATGCCTTTTATTCCATGCTCATAGTTTTAATATACAAATACGTTTTACTTAATTTTGTGCGCTCATTAATAACCTGTATTTATAGTATTTATACTGTTATTTATTGCTTGCACTGTGTAACAACCAGCTTTATGGAGATACTCTGGTATGATAGAGGAATTGACATTAGTCTATCTTCTATGTCTACTTCAATTTACATGCACGCTAGCACTTTAAAAGGGTCACCTCACCTGTTCAGCGCTTGTCATGTGATCAAGGCCCTCCTAGGGCTGAAACGCATCATGTTCGGTGTGGTGTTTGGGCTCCAATAAACTATACCGCACTATTCAAGGGTTCGCCTCGCCTTTTTCCACGAATGCCAAGACGTTGTATGCCTCATATATATATATATATATATATATATATATATATATATATATCTCACTCATTCCCTCATAGCCCCGCATTTTGCCACTGTACATGTGTTCGAATACCGTCAATCGCTAGCCACATACCACTTTGGTATGTAATCAAAGATACTTTTTATAAACATTAACTCGGTATATATGGGATGCTAAAATACTGTTCGACATTATTGCACTACCGCGATAAAATTCAATCGTAGTTAGTGGCACTACTTTCCCTCCCCGAATAGGCATTAAGATTTTTTACAATGTTCACGCACCGGCCATTCTTTCACTAAAGCAGGCCTAACCCCTACTATAATCCACTAAATAACTCGATAAACATTTTTAACTAAGGATTCAAACCCTGACATTAACACTTCCTTGTCAACATTATGCTCAAATAAATCATTCTCCAACGGGGAAAAGCCACGACTCACCTCTCTTCACTGCAGCCATAAACATGAGGTCGGACTGATGCTGTTTCTGGAAAATTACAGAATAGACGTGTGCTGACAGGCTTTAAAGAGGGCGAAAACTCTTTTTTCCATGTCTATAGCAACAAACGCAGCAGTGAGGATAGTTTAGACACATCTAAATTCCGAATTTAGGCTCTTTTACTGTGGTCAAAATTATAAAACGTGAAGAAACCACGAGGGTAATCAATTTCAAATTGTAAAGAATTATTTACAAACTTTGTTTTTCATTTTAAACACAATAATTAACAAATGTATGCCAATTTTACCTTTATGTCTATTACTGTGTCACATGGGTTACATTGGACCACTATATAAATGTCATTTGCACTTGGTGAAATCAGATGTAGTGAGCAAGGCAGACCTGTCCGCCGAAACGCGTCTGATCCTCTTTCTTGTAAATAAAGACCCTTGATTACGAAACCCACGGAGTCGGTGCCTGCTTTTTGGAAAACTTGAACACAGGATTGGGTTTATATATATATATATATATATATATGTGATCAAGACTGTAGGAACAGTCGAAACGCGTAACATACCTAAATAAAACACCCTGTTGTAAGCACTGAAGTTGGGTTCAGCTCTTTGTTTTTTCTTTGCCGATTGATTGGAATAATTGGTGGCACAGGCTTGTGCCGGAACGAGTTCTGTTTCATATATATATATATATATATATATATATATATATATATATATATATATATATATATATATATATATATATATATATATATATATATATTCGGTAAGCACAAACGTCAGGTACAAGTTAGTATCTTGAATGACGAGGCAGGACCCATGGATAGTGCAAGTTTTCAGTTTATCGTGTGACCCAACACCAGTCCGACATATATACACTCCACTGCTGCTTGCTGCTTCAATATGCTGAAGATAGGAGCACAGACCACATCTTGGTGCATTCAATCAATTTATTTTCTTATATATATATATATATATATATATATATATATATATATATATATATATATATATATATATATATATATATATATATATATATATATATATATGTATATATATATATATCAACAGTAACTCCTAGAAACCACCTCCAATCCAGCAGGACCGGCGAAGCAGGAGACAGACCGCAGCGTTCAGGTAAGTATTTTTATTTTTCCAGTATTTTCCACAACCAACCAATCATGACGTGTTTCGGGCTTTGCAGCCCTTGTTCACATGCAAGGCATTAGTGATTTTTACAGTGCTTTTAAAGTGCTAAAGTGCCCTGCCTACAGCCCTCCTCCCTTAAGGGTCATGTGACCGCCATAAAAGGGGAAAACAGACTATCTCAATAAAAAGTTCAAAACAAGGCAGGTGTTTCTATAAACATAACATATTCGGCATAAATGTGCAATGTATACATAAAAAGATTTTTTATACACAGCAGTCAAATCTCCGAATGATTTCCAAAACTTGATATCATAAATGGTTAAATGCAGTACATCATGTAAACATAGAATGTTTTGACCATATTAAACATATTATCAAGAGATAGCGTCAATCATTGTACTAACATGTATAGACATCATGTCAGAATAAAGTTGAACCCTTTCAACAGATGTAGAGCCTAACGGAGCTGTACTAAATAACAACCCAAAAAAAGCTAGGACAACCATGCCTAGTGTGCAAAGAGGCTTGAAATAAAGTGCAAACTGTATATTCAAGAAGACAATGAAATACATGTTATAAAATATCAAAGAATGCACTAAGAACAAAACAATCATTACCCATCATAAAATCAGGGACTATTTTTTGTTTTAAAAATGCATTTCTAAAAACATTGATTTCATAATGTTATTATCCTAAAAGAACATAACAGGAAGTGTATATAAAAGTTAAATAGTGATAAAATGTGATATAAATAGAGGGAAGGATGAAAAAACCATTGATCTTAAAACTGGGGAATAGACGGCGCAATACAGAAAAAATGATGACACATAAATATGCAATTCATTCATATTAATCTACATAATAAAGTGCATTTAGTCATGAGTACTAGATAAACCCTGATAGATAACAGGGAACCTGACTATCTATCAATTCATGAAGTCCATGAGAGAGAGTGTACCTGACCCTTATATCATGTTATAATGAGCAACAGGGAACCTGACTACTCATTAACAGTTGAGCAGTATGCCTGACAGAGATTGACCACAGATAATGCTGTAAGGCTGATACCAGGAGAGGGGCAAGTTGATTCATATTATGTACAATAACAGAGTTTCTAGTGTTTTACAAGAAGTTGTAAAAATCTTCAGTGCTATTAAGGCCATTCGGCCATTTACTATCGAACTCTAATATGAAACGTGTTTCGCGTTGTCGCAATAACAACTCTCTATTGCCTCCTCTGCGTAAGGGCAATACTGATCCTATCACAAAGTATTTCAAACAGTTAAGATCTTTATTATGTTTGGCCGCAAAATGGCGTGCTACAGGATAGGAGGGATCAGTATGCAATATAGCCCTTAGGTGTTGCAAGATTCTGACGTGCACCCGGGCTTTAGTACTACCCATGTAATGTAGTCCACAGGTGCACGTCAGAACATAGTCTGCAAAATCCGTTTTACAGTCATAGCAGCCTTTAATTGGAATCTCACTGGGACAAAAAGGGGTTCGATAGAGTGTTTTATTTTCCCCAAATTTACAGGCCCTGCAGTGAGTACATTTCCGAAATCCAGGTTTGACTTTTAACCAAATATCCTTTTGTTTTAGCTCAGGACTGCTAACATCAAGAGAAATGCCCATATTCCTGGCCCTACGATAAGTTATCACAGGTTTGGCAGGTAAAGTAGGACTCAAAATATTATCAGTAAGAATAATGGGCCAATTTTTTAAATAATTCTTTTGATGGCATGTTCATCACTGCTGTAAGCCGTGAAAAACCTGGGACAAGTATTGATGGTCATATCGGAAACAGTAGATAACTCAACATTGTCAGGGTCAGGTGTCACTAACAAACTCTCTCTACTTCTTAACCTTGCTTTAGCCAAAGCTTGGTTAAAAATCTGATTAGAGTAACCACGTTCTAGGAACCTAATTCTGAGATCATTTATACATTTATTGAAATCAGATGTAGAGCTACAAATACGTTTAACTCTTAGAATTTCACCTAAAGGGATACTGTAAATGGTGTGCTTGGGATGGAGACTAGAAGCGTGTAAAAGGGTGTTTCCAGAAGTAGGTTTACGATGTAATGTGGAAGCTAGTTGGTTATCTTCCACATAGACCTGTACATCTAGGAATTCTATCTAGCGGGCACTGATGTGTGAGGTAAAATGGAGATTAAGCGAGTTAACGTTGATTTCATTTATAAACAGCTGCGCTTCCTCCTTACTTCCCTGCCACAGAATAAAGATATCATCAATATATCTTAGGTATTTGATGATTTTTTTCTCTCACCCATGTTGCATGCGTGATGCCTAGGACCTATTCCTCCCACCAGCCCACGTGCAAGCACACCAGTTATAGTTAGCTGGAAATTTTACTGACATAAAACCATAGAAATTCCAACGGTATAGTTAGTTGGACTCACTATAACAAGCGCGCCTGCAATGCACTGCTGATGACGTCACATATTACATCACTCATGACATCGTCAGTGACATCACTCATGACATCACTGATGACACCAGTCAGTGAATGTGTGTCTTTCTTTAAAATTAATATGTCTAATATTTGTATTTGTAAAGGTTGATGGAAGAATAAATGGTTAAATAAGTGTGTAAATAGATGTTTTTTTAAAAAAAATTATTGGTTAACTGCTTTATTAAGTGTATTTTATTGAATACATATATTAGCGAGTAACTTTCAAATATTGAAATAAATGTATCAGTGTTTCACTTTGTGTATAAGTAGCTGCATGGGTTGGTGACTGACTCACTGTTTGTATGTGTTTTGAAGACAGCATATGTGCAGGACTGTATGGGTGGATGAGTGTGTATATGTGTGTGTTAGTAAGTGAATGACTGTCTCACTATTGTGTTTTTTAGTAATGACATATATTTTATTTTAGTGTATGTGAATTTTGATGTATATAAGTGAGTATATGTGAGAGTAAGAGATTGTAAGAGTTCCTGTTTAAATAAGTAGATGTTTATATAAATGTCTGTTTAAGAGAGTAAGTATGTGTAAGATTCCTTAGAAGTAAAGAGGTAGTGTGTGTATAGTTTTATATGCAAATAAATGGATGTTCAATAATTTATTTGCATGTGTGAGTATGTGTGTGAGTAACTTTTGGATGACTGTCGGTATATAACAGGATGTATAGATGTATCACTACATATGATGAGTGAGTATATGTATGAGTGACTATATAGAACTGTTAGTAAATGAGTGGATGTGTATATAGATGGTGGAATTACTGAATTGGTTGTTGTAACTGGTATGGCGGAGCGCCGCGAGGTATATTTGAGGAATTTGTCAGGCAGATTCCTCAACCGGCGCCAAAGTTATTCACAATAGAATGTTGAGATTTTGTATTGAAAATAATCCTAACTAGGATAATTTCAATACAAGATCTCAACATTCTATTATATATATATATATATATATATATATATATATATATATATATATATATATATATATTTATATATATATATATATTCCTTCGAGTTCCCAGCGTTTGTCCAGAGCATACACAGCAAACACGGAAAAGAGAATAAAGCCACCAAGTAAGCGCGTTCCAATTTCAGTGCATTCATTCGTGGATGAACAGCCCACCAGTCGTCATGACGCGTTTCGCCTCAGCCGAGGCTTGATCACATGTCATGCAAGGAGAGTAGGAGGCAACATATATAGTATAGGTGGTCATGTGACCAGTGCAACAGTTCACAGTTTTTAAAGTCACAGTTATCAGTTCATTAAGAGTACTGGGCGTAGTGCCCTATTTCCACACATGAAAATCACTGTTTCCCACACTGAGTTGGCAGTGTGAAAATTCTTCATAGCAGCAAAGTATAGATGTGCAAATACGCAAACATTCTAGATACAGTACATTATAACTTTTTTTAGAAAAATCGTTCTCTAAAAAAGTATATAGATATATATATCTATCATTGTAAAAAATTAATATATGTACAAAATATAAATATTATAGATTTCCTTAAAAGATTAAAAAAGGAAAACCTTCATAAAAACAATTACATTTTTGCTTAAAAACCAAAGTGGGATTTCATTATTTGTTAATGCTGCACATATGACAGGGATTAGGGTGGAATTTCTGTGCTTTGACGTGGTTCAACATCGCACCCAAAGTGGGTGAAGATGTTTAGAATCTCCTATATGTTGTTATGTGAACTGTGTCAAATATATGTGTTCTCCTATAGGGTTGTATTTAGAAAAGTAAATATTAAAGTGACAGTGCTAAGAAAAATTAGAATCATAATTGAGAAATATTAAAACTTCAGGCTGCCGAATCGGTTTGTGTGAGACTTGCATCTAATTATCAGAACTAGTAGTGGTCTTTATATAATATATCACAGAAAAGTATAAAGGTCTTCGCTACTGTTTAGCCCTCCTGGCTGTTTGCTATTAAGCTCTAATATATAGCGCGTTTCCAGAAGGCGCAACTTGCCATCCCTGTCCCCTCCTCTTTTAAGGGGCAAGACTGAGTCTACCAGATAGTATTGTAATAGGTCTGGATTGCTGTTATGTGAACTCTCAAAGTGTCTTGCGACCGGATAGGATTGGTCCTTCCCCGCAATTGCCCTTAGGTGTTGTAGGATGCGTTTATGTGCCGGCAGCCGAGTACTGCCGACATATTGCAGACCACACGGGCATAACAAAATGTAGACTACAAACTCTGTTTTGCATCCTAGCTTCTGTCTAATGGCTGTTGGCTTATCCTGAAAAGGACTTTGGTAGTGGGTTTTATTGATGGCATGTTTACAGGCTTTGCACGTCTGACATTTTTTGAAGCCTGTAATTCTTTCCCACCACTTTTTCGGGACCTCAAGAGTGTAGCTCACCAGGGCACTGCCTAGTGAGGGCGATTTTCTAAAGGTTATGTCAGGTCTCCCTTGCACCAACCTGCCTATAACAGGGTCCCCCTGTACCAAGTTCCAGTTCTTCGTAAAAATTTTCCGAATTTCAGCATGCTGTTGGCTATACGTGATAATTGCCCTGCATTGTATTTCTCCCTTCTCTTTGGTTGTGACTGGCTGATGCTCTAATGTTTGCTGTCCTGTAAGTTTAGCAGTTTTCTTAATTGCTTCATCAATTACTCTGTTGCCATATCCCCTCTCTAGGAATCGCTTCTTGTTGAGGTTCTGCGCAAGAGTGCACTCCTTTTCTGTGCTACAGATTCGCTTGAGGCGTAACATTTCCCCATAGGGGATGCTACGTATGAGGTGGCAGGGGTGGTGACTAGAAGCATGTAGCACGGTATTGCCTGCTGTTGACTTTCTGTGCAGTTTTGTCTGAATATGTCCATGCTCAATATATACTTCAACATCTAAGAAGTTTACAGACACGTCACTAATGGATGAAGTAAATTGTAAATTCAATTCATTTACATTTAAGTTCTCAATGAAGGCCCTGGCACTGTCATCTGAGCCCCTCCAAATCAAAAAGAGATCATCAATGTATCTCAAATATAATACAATGTGTTGATCAGCAGTGGTTCTGTGTTGACCCATGAGGATCCGCTCCTCCCACAGCCCCATGTGAAGACACGCTAAGCTGGGGGAGAAGCAGGATCCCATGGCAACACCCCTTAACTGCTGGTAGGCCTGGCCATTAAATGTAAAGAAATTCTGCTCTAGGCAGATATGCAGCATTCCCATGAGCATTCTAGTATGATGTGCATGTTGTGGAGAGCGCTTATCAAGATAAAATTGTGCTGCTTTTAAGCCATCTACATGCCTGATCGAAGTGTACAGGGAACAGATATCTAATGTCATCAACAGGTAATCACTTTTCCATTCCAGTTGAGAAAATTTGCAAATAAAATCAGTTGTGTCTCTGATATAAGAGTCCAAACCCTTCACCCATTCTTGCAAAAAGAAATCTATATAACGTGACACATTTTCTGTGGAACTGCCAATCGCCGAGATAATGGGGCTCCCGGGAGGTTCAAGTGGGTCCTTGTGAACCT